>NC_134037.1:243738410-244995390 GCF_965140245.1 Athene noctua | reverse complement strand
TGTCTTATCACTTGAGGTTGTAACTGACTCTTGAGCTGGAAGTAAAATGCTGTTTGTTATGATGCTGAGCAATATCAGACATTTCAGAAGAACAGGTCTTGTCACCTGTTACATTCTATAGAAGATCCAGATAGTGAATTCGCCTTTCTTAAATCGATCCTTCTGCCCCAAGCAAGCAAAGAAGCTACCTTTAGACTTTAGCTGAACATCTGCATTTTCTGGTATTGTTTCCTCCTTAGGAACTACAGCTTACACTGATCTTGTGGTACTTGCTACCCCTCTGTTCACCTCCTGTAAGCGTAGACAATTCTTCATCTATTGAACCTTATGTTGCTGCTCCTGCTCTGACCATGAAGCTTCATGCTGCTGTTCCTGCCCTGTCTAAAAGGTGTGAGTAAAAGGTGTGTGTTCTCTGTGACACAGGCAAAGGTGTTGCTCATTCACACAGAACAGCTCCTGTTGAGATGCACAAGAACCTTCTTCTTCCCTTTTCCCAACATTCAAAGAAAGCCTGGGCCAAAAGTCTGACATTTAAACTGGTGGAAATACAAATTCACTCTACAGAAGTAACAGCAGGGTAAATCAGACTCAAAGACTGAGATTGGCTCAGTGTCTTCTACACAGCTTGGCTGAACTGACAGTGTTTTAGCAGCTCACCTGCAGCTGTTCTTGGGAGGCAAAGTCACAACGCAGCCACCGAACTGCCCCATGTGAATACACTTGTAAATAGCAATTGTCACCCTGCCTAAACAGGCTATGGCTATTTGTGTATCGACAGAGCTGAACAGCCCCTGATCTCTAACAGGGAACACTTGTTTTGACAGCAATCTTAAATATATCAGACTATGAGTTTTTGAGCAGAACTTGGCCCTGAATTGCTTTGAAAATCATATACAATTGCCTGCTCCATTTTACTTCGAGGAGGAAGGATTGCACTAGTCATTGGTTCTTGGAAGATATGGATGGGGACATCTCCAAAAAATGTGAAAACAGACAAGTAGTTCCTACTTTGTGACTAATGAGTTATACAGGAGGTTTGGAAATAACCTGCACAAACCAAATCATTGCAAGGGGACTGGAACAGTAATTGATGAACTAATACCTGAATGTGTATTGTAACTTTGGGAGGCAGCTGTTTAAAATTGCAACTGCACAGCTTGTATTTGACTATATGCTTAATGGAAAAATGAAAAAAACATTATATGCCTAATGAAAACGTAGCAGAATATTGGATTTCTGAAGCTAAACAAAATAAATCTAAAAAATTCACCCCAAACTGTGATATTGCAATAAAGAAGCAATGGAAAGGGTTATTGCCCTTTCAAAGTTTTGGCTTTAAATTTTTTCCTAATCTATTTGGGGCTGAGCATTTAGCACTGAAACTCTTGTAAGATCTATAAAAAACAGCTCTCTTGCTCCTGAATTTTCTAAGTCATTGGAAAATTGACTTAAACGGCAACGTGTAAAATGAATACCTACTTAGAGCTGAGGCAGAAAGGTCCAAATGGCAGTGGCTGTGTCATTCAGAACCTTCCGCTTCAGCTAAGTAGCTATTTTATTTACACAGTCTTGGAAGCCCTTTGACTTATTCTTGATTTATTTTCTGCTCCCATCTCACTGTCCTGTCCTTCAGGTAGCTGTAGGATGCTTATCTGCCCTTGCAGGTCATTTGTTGTACTTGGTAATCTCCAGTTTAGACCTTCTCTGGTTTCTTACTATCCCTCTGGAACTATATGCATGTAATGCAAAACTGGGCACAGCATTTCCCATTTTTATGCAGTGCAGACATACCGCATCTCTATTATTAAAAATAAAGGGGCTCCAATGAGCCAAGTCCCTTTCATACCACGAGATGCAGTTATTGAACTGCCATCCTCTTCCTTGTCCCTGCTATAAAGTATTAGATTAGAGCATCATGTCCAGTTATTTAAGCATATCAAAAGGTGGAGATCTGCTAGAAGTGCTTGGTTGACAAAACTAAATCTCTGCTGCGCTCATGCAGAGCATGGTGCAGCAGAATCTGTTCTTCCTGGCTCCTTCAGAGCAAAGTGACCTTCAGTAGCAAAATCCTTTCTCTGAAAACAAAAAAAATTCATTTGGAATGTTAATTAATCTGCAGCTAGCAGGCTTGGTTTTAATTTGTGTTCATGACAACCAATTTTTGAGAAGCAGTTTAAAAAGGGTCCATACTTACCGTGGAAGCTGGACCAGGGGAATTTTAAGGGAATTTTTTCCCATTTGGTTTCACATGCTTTGATATTACGGAGTTTTTGAACTGCCAGATTTTGGACTGACTTGTCTGAATTGCATGAAAATGTAGCTGAAAAACAAAGTACAGAGAAATAGATCAAAATATAATTTCCCTTCATGTGACATTTATTGCTTTAGTGCTGCAGAGGCTCGATCGCTCCATATTGCAGCTAGTGGGGAGGCAGTAGCTGTGAGCCAGACACCAGGCACGTGGTACCGAGGTGGGCAATGCTGCTGCTCTCAGAGCCTGCCTGTGTGAAATGGACTTACTGGGATGCAGGGAAGCCTGAGGCTAAAGGCCAGCACATAAAGTGGTCCTCAACACCCAGCCCCCCTGGACCTATACACTAGATATTAGGAAGCATTTTTTTATAGAACAGGGTGTTAGATGTTGGAATGGGCTGCCCAGGGAGGTGGTGGAGTCCCCATCCCTGGAGGTGTTTAAGAGTCGGGTCGACAGAGCGCTGAGGGATCTGGTGTAGTTGGGAACTGTCAGTGTTAGGTCAATGGCTGGACTGGATGATCTTCAAGGTCTTTTCCAACCTAGACGATTCTGTGATTCTGTGATTCTGTGACTAGCAGTTCCCGAGGGGCTGGAGGAGCACAGAGGCAGAGCCAACAGCTCCTGTGGTGGGGATGCAGCTGGGGCATCTCGGGGACACTGGGAAAGGTCCCACAATCTTGGAGATAGGCTTCAGCTCAGCTAACGCTTAGGCATCTTCTGCTTATCCTTCTTTTGCCACCAGAAAATACCTACTGAGGCTGATGATTTGGCCCTGAAAGTCCAACATTATGACAGCTGCCAGGCATAACACTGGGTCTTGTCTAATGTGCCAGTTTTGATTTTCTTTGACTGCTGCTGCAGTGAGTAAGCAAAAGTGGAGGTCCTGACCCCAAGAAAGTCCAGCAGCATGAGTCAGGGTTCGTCTAAGCAAGTTCCCTGCTGTTAGGTAGTTGCTGTTCTGTAAATTCAGATTCCTCTCCTGCTGGGACAGAAAGAGAGGCAAATTAAGCAAACTATACAATTCTGCTGCTGTAGATACTGTGCATTTTCAGCATTTCTCATCCTTGCCAAAGAGATTTTTCTCCTTTCTAATTCTTAATGTCCTAAAACAGATAGAGAAAGATACTCAATGGGCAGCACTGCTTCCAACTGGGTACAGCTTATCGAGCAACCTGAGTGAGCTCAGCTGCTGTTTAGTTTCGTTGATTAGACCAGGGACTGTCATAATTTTGTGTCTCAGACAGCAGTGACCACCCGACCAGGCTTTAGCAAATAAAATACCACAGATACATTCTGAAAAATGTGAACATAATAGTCATGAAGTACTATTAATGTGTGCAGAAACTATGCAGGCTGCAAATACACCTTCGTCCTGACCTACAACATTCCTCTTACTTTAGTCCTAATGGAGACAGCCAGTAATGGTTTTATGATATAGATTACAGGTGAGCACCTGTTGCTGTTTGTGCCAATCAAAGTTTTGTTGTTGGCTTCAGCAGGGTCTGAGTTTCTCTTTTTTGTATCTAAAGAGAGGGAAGCTATACAAGTTACTCTACCAAACAATTTCATTATAAATGTACACAAAGTTCACTGCTATGTCAAACTGATGCATATATTTTCGAACTTGACAGACTATATCTGAAAACATGTACCACAGATGTGAAAAAACCCACATTTCTTAGGACACTGTGCAACAGTTAGGATTATTTCTTACTGGGTTTTTTAACATTGGAAACCCTCCAAAATGAAAAGACTCCATCTCAGAGGCATAGGAGTCCTCATTTGCTAGCAGTGGAAGAATGACAGCAACCAAAATCTTCAGTGAGAAAACTTCAGCTCAGCTAGACAGTTCAGGAGGAGAGTCCTGTGTGGATGTGTAACATTTGAACAATATATAAATTAGACATTTTCAGTAAGACTGGAATCTGAGCTCATGGAAGGCTATGCATGCTACTCTCATTTTACATACCTTTTTCTTCCACAGGGGACAAAAAAAAAAGATGGAGAAATTTGAAGAGGGATTTTGGGAGTTCCTGAAAGCTACAAGGAGGTTTAAAGGACTGAGTTGCAAAATGTTGAATTCTTTTGTCATTCTTACTATGACAGACCAGAAGGAGCAAATCTGTGAGTTACTGTCTGATGCAACATTATTTTAAAACTGGAGGAAACAGGAGGTGGCATTTCCCCTCACAGGCTGAACATTATGTTAAGATGATGCCATTGTTGATGCCATCTCAGTTGCAGAAAAAGGAAATGCAGGGTGCTGATACCTGCATGTCTGGAGTCTGAGTTACATGAAAAGCTTAGTGCTACAAACAGTTCATTTCTTCCAGCTCCATACTGAGTTTGATTTTTCTTCTTATATTTTCCATTTGACAATATCTTTCTATTTATTTTTAGCATAGGTATGTTATTTCCTGTATGGGATCATCAAGCTTTACCTCTGTTAACCTACAGCCTCCAGCTAGACAGACGGACAGATGGACATCTGGGATCAGCGTTCCCCCTGCCTCATCCTGATATGAATCATCCTGCATCCAGTGCTCACAACACTGTGAAATGTCCCCCAGGGGAAGAGTAGCACTATGATTTTCCTGAAGCTATTCACCCCTTACTTGTTTTACCTTTCCAATGCAAATGTTCCCCCTAGAGTATCTGTCCTCAAACCACTAGTAAACCTGCGCTTTCAGGAGAAGTGGCCGCAGGTCCCTGTTTCTAAGAACACCACACTTGCAAATTCCTGGAACACTTTTGTTCTGTGTAAGTAAGCTAGGAACATTGTTTTGCTAGACAGAGTATGTGAATGACAACCCGGTGCCCATCTACTCAAGTCCTCTGGAATGTGAATAGATTTCCAGCACCGGGCTGAATACTTCTGTTTGTTAACTTAGTGGAAACCACTTGGCATACGAACACGTTCACACCATGATGCAGGCGTTTGAAATTAGTACAAAGCACTCTCCCTGGCTGGGGATCCTGCTGCTGAAAGGACCCGTGAAACCAAACTTTTTTTTTTTTTTTCAGGTTTGTTCACTAGAAAAAGTTCTAGAAGGTCAGTGCTGCAGATTTTTCCTTCCTGCTCTATCAAAACTGATCCTGAAAGTTATCTGTCCCGATGTACCTAAATATTTCTAGCCCAGAAAGGTTATGCAATGCTGAGCCTCAAAATGCAGGAGTTATCTAATTAATCAAAACAATTTATTAACATTTTTACCTTGTTCAAGTGTGTCAATTATCAACAATTTCCTGGAATTTAGAGAGATGAATATTCAGAAAGATGCTATGTTTCCTCTCTCTCCAAACCTAAGAGGCTTCACTGAGACCCTGTTGCAGGCAGAACCTCCTGTCCGTGCAAATGGATACTAAAGTGTCATGGCAAGAACTTTCATGTTCATCTTCCTTTAGGTTCAGAGTGACCTGTGTTCTTATGCTTGGCTGGCACAGGGACACAAAAAAGGACAAATAGGAGCCTTCCTAATTTAGGTTTTGTAAACTGTTAATTTTTATAATGCTAAAATTCAGCACCATGTAAAATCTATTTTAATGGGTTACCTTCCTTTGTAAAGAGCATACACTTTAAAGTAGGACTACTCCCCACTCTCTTAATGTTTTCAGCTCCTGTTCTCAGTTTAACCCGACTTTAATGCCACAGCAGCTACTGGAGCTGATGACTGACCATGATGCTTCTAGTTCTCAGAGTTTCAGAGTGCAGCCTGGAAAATATATCGAGAGCTGAAGCTTGGAGGAGAAAATATGATGATGCTGGAGCAGCATGAGGGTAAAATCTAGTAGTAGATCATGAACTCCTGCCAAAGTCAATCCATTTTCTCCCCTAAAGGAAAAGAATTTCATTTTGCATCAACATAATTATAGCTGATCAGAGACCTTCAAGGTTTCCCCAGATCTGAATTTTTGCTTTAAATTTCAAACAAAAGTTCATGTAATTCCATAAGTCTTTAGGTAATCAATAGAACTGTATATATGAGTTTCAGTATTATGAATCATGGTCTCTCAGAAAGCTGTTTTTTAAAAAATAAAATTCAACTACAAAGATGTGTTACAGATAGATTTTTATTTTTTTTAACTAGATCTAAAAATAACTTCATACACAAGTGAATTGATTTTATTATAATTTGAAAAAGAAAGAGAAGCCCAGTGTAGGAATGGCAATCTGGTGGGGCTGGCCAGATGAGATATTAAGGTTACAGAAATAAGGGTAAGAAAATTATCTGCTCTTTTCTTCTTCTCACTGTCTTACTCTCTGGCTGCATGAGACTAGGGAATTGGAATAAAATGAGAAACCTGTCAATCTCCAGGGTGTCCTATACTTGACATTGGTTAAGACTGAGGAAGGTTATCTGCAGTGTTGAGCTGAGCGGGATAATGAAGTGTATGAACATCTGAACATCTTCTGTCCTGATTTTCTATACAAATGGGTTTTAGGATAACTTTGGGGAGAGCCCAGGGTTGTCTTTGTGGCCAAGCATGTCAGAAGCTACTGCAGTGACTTAAAGTCATTTTTTCTAAGTGTTTCTAAGCAGCTACATAAAGGAACAAGTCAAGAAATTGGGGGGGGGGGGGGGGGAATGGGGCAGAAGTCTCTCTGCGGCTGGTGTCAGCTGTGTGTTTGGACAACCCCCGTGGCTAAAAGCTGAACAACCTCTGTGCTGCTGCTCCTCTTCTTTGGACACATTTTCTCCTATCTTCCCAGCACTCTTTCATAAATAATTACAGAAAGGAAACTAAGACAAGTATGTGTTTCTGCAGTCTCAGCTCAGTCTGGTGTTATACATCATTCCCTTCTTGCTTATGGGCTGAACTGTCAGTGTAAGCAGTAGGTTGCTTTTATATTTAGAAAGTAATGTATTAGCTGAGTGGCAGTTGGTCTGGCACGTGGTTTGCTAGCTTTCTTTGTCCAGCTTTGTGTAATTTAATTTTAGGAGGCAGCAATTTCCACCTTCAAAAGAACATCTCGGCAACATTTCCTCCAATTCCCATTTGTTAGAGTTTTTAGTGAAGAAAAGGTTCCTGCTTGTTGTGCACAGCTTGCCCAGTACAATCTTTCTTCACTGCCTCTAAAAATTGATTGACTCCAGGGGAACTGACACAGCATCCAGCATGTCAGGCTCTACCCCATCATGGCAACACTGTCCCCTTTGCCATAAATGCTGAAGTATTGAGAACTTCATTAGAGCTCCAGTAAATGCAGCCAAGAGCCAAAAGGAAAATGGAGGCGATCCATACAATACAGATAATATTTTTTTAATTGATAACCTGCGAGAAGCCTTATTGGTTCTAGTGAGTGTAACAAGGTACTAATCAAGCTTAACATGAGAACGAAGTGGCTTTTGCCTTACAGACTGCTAAAGCATCGAGACCTGCCAAAGAGACTTAACATCCCTGTTGTGCTGGTGGGAAGGGATTGTGCAGGAAGCTGATGATGCTGGGCAAACCTGTGTGTATGGAACAAGGAATGGAAAACAGAGGGGAGTGGGTGGGGAAGGGGAGAAGGGCTGCAGGAGAGCAGGGAAGCCTTCGAGGGACAGGGGCAAGACACGCTTTGGGATGCCTTGGAGGATGGACAATCACTGGGTCAGTGAGCAAAGAAACCATCTCCTGAGGTTTGAGTCCTGATGGCTTCAGCGCAGTCTACAGTCTCTAGATAAACAGTATTACAGCAGAAAATAAATCCTTGTTTGCATCATAGTCTTCCCAGAGGAAACACCATGTAGGACACTGAAGTTTGTCTACTTCCTCAAGTTGCCAAGTCTGGGTACTAAAGAACACGGGGGGAAAGGGGATATTAGAGGCAAAGTCTTTAGAAATGTGGTGTGAAGCAGAAATAATTGGTGAAACTACAGAAGAGGAAGGGGGATTTTTTTCCAGTAACTGTTAACCATAAAGTAAAACTGGAAATTATCCCTGTATCTTTTGTACACAGAGGAGGGCTGGGATCAAGCTAGTGGCAGAGGATATCCCAGTTAGGCAATTTTCAAGCCAGAGATACAACTATTGTAGAGACATTTGTAAGTTAGTAACAAGAAATGGTGTTCAAAAGATAATCAATTCAGCCTTCATTTGGAGCATGTTCATTTCCAAAATTAAGTATGTGGCCAGTGAGAGTCGAGCTGGCACCATCATCACAGAGAATGATGGGGGTCTTGGAAATAACTTACTCACGCGCATGTGGGTGTAGATCCTGAGGGTGTACACCATGAGACAGTGCCGTTCGCTGTGCCGGGTGTTGTGGAGAAGGCAGCAGCAGGGTCTGCGCTCTGCCAGACCTGGAAGGGTTTCCCCATGCAGCAGCAAAGCACAGCAACGAGCTGCAGTGCAGCAAGAAGGCTGCACCACCCAGGGAGGGAGCAAGTACAGGGAATAATGCGAGTAACCGGGCTGACTTGCACTCAGCATTCCTGGCACTCGTCTCTTTTTTGCCCTGTGTAGAGGCAGGTTAAAATATTGCCATCCTGATGTGCTGAATGTGCTGAGTCTGCTGTGGGGGGTGAGATGCTGCAAGCCCGGCTGGACCACTAGCACTTCCCAGAAAGGTGGTAGCTGACAGCAGGCAGCAGTGCCAAGTGTTTTTTCTCAACCTTTAATAAAACTGTGAGATTCCTTTTACAGCTGTGCAGTCCTGGAGAAGCTGGAGGCTTGCATGGATTTACACGGTGGCAGAGTTCGTCCATGGGTGTATAGGAGGGGGAACTGTTAGCATTCTTGTACAAAGAATATGACCAGAGACAGCTGGCAGCCTATTTCTGGTACTCACCACTTCAATTTCTCAAATGACATCTGAGAGTACCTACCAGCATTTAATTCTCATTAGTACATTCTCAAAAATTTTCGTAGTTTGCACGATGTGCGAATTCTGCGCCTCTTTTCCTTTGCTATGCATTAGGGAAAAAAATGTCATAGAAGACACCCATCCAACTGTTTTCTCCAGCCATGTAATTCCCATTGCTGTGTGCTTTGGTTTGTGCACAGCCATCACTGCCTTTAAATAGACAGTGTAAAGATTACTCCACCCTCCCCTTCCTTTGTTTCTCTGCTCTAAACATAAAGAAGTGAGGAATGAGCCAAAAACTGCCTCTTATGCTACAGTATATAAAGGATTTGTGGCAGCAGTCAATAAACTAAAAAATCTTGAATGCTATGATTTGAAGTAGTATAATAAGGGGTGTCTGGAGTTTACCAATATATGTTCCAGGGGAAAAAATAGGAGGGAGGTGGCTCATACTGTCTGCTTTAGGCTATGTCAGGCTTCAAACTGAGGTGCAATTCAGTCTGCTTCAGGCAGGTACCTCCATGACGTGCCTGAAGTGAGATGGAGACCCTTTCTTGGAAACAGCCCTGCCTTGGAGAAAAGGATGGAGGCACAATCTCTGCCAGCTTTCTGAGGAGGAGGAGGGGAGGAGAGACTGGGCTAATGGATGATATCCCCTGTGGTTTCTATCTGTAGTGAGATGGAAGAAGGCAGCTTGTCCTGGTGATGAAAGGTCATGTAACTGTGCTGGGGAGGAAGAAATGGAAAGTCCTTCAGATCGAGGGGGAGGTTAATGTTTAGGCAGGCAATGAGCAACTGTGAGCTGGATGGAGGTAGCTATCTAAAAAGGAACCAAATGTATAACCAGTGCGTGAAGGCTATCTGGCTTTCAGAAATGATCAGGTTTTCTCTCCATCTTTGTGTTCGCTCTGCTTCTGCTTCTTCTATTTTATGCTTTTGATTGAGGCTTTCCCTAAATTCAGCTTTAATCTTGGAAAAGAGAGAGGAAGAATAACTTCAATTCAAATGTGAGCTTGTGAACAGAAGAGGACTTGTGCAAATCTGTTAAATCTCCAGATCTAGCCAGAATTTTCAATTCTTCAGCAGTTTCCTATACCGAGCCTGCTTTGAGGCTGAAGTCCTCTCATCTTGGGAACAAAGATGGGAACAAACGGGACAATATCACACATTCATCCTACCATGAAGAGGGACCCCTGGTAGCTTGACCCTTCACAAGGTAAAGATACATATTTCTATCAAACAGTACAGTGAGTTTCTTCTTGGATTTTGGTGAACATTTTTGGTCTCTGACTAAAAAGAAGAAAGGAAATGAGTTTTTCTTACAGCAGAGAAGCAGTAAGGAAATAATCTCCATTCTGGTGAGTATAAAAAAGGATTTAAAATCATAAAAAGTCACTCTGGTACATGACAAGAAGAAAAGCAAGCTGACCTCATATCTATCAAGTTTTCCTCCTACTTCTGTCCTCCAAGGTCAACCATCACTGCAAAGGAGACCCAGCCTACGCTGTAGTAGTGGAAGATGTTTTTAGACCTTTTCTGGCAAGTATGTGCCCTTTGCAGCAGCTTCGGGTATCCCAGAGCTGCCCAGTTCTGCTGCAGCACCGAACAGGGCTGATGGCTGAGGACTTCAGAGCTGTGTGCAGGGACCCCTGTCCTCCCTGCCTGACACACATGGCGTGGGGTGGGTTCTTGTGTATCCTCTGGCATTCATGACGGGGATCTGGGGGCTGTGCAAGGGAGCCAGCTCAGCCTCCTCTCCCACGGGCACTCTTTCCCCCCTGCTCCAGGACTCCTCTGTGTGGGAGTGTGTTTGGGGGAAATTCCCGGGCTCTGAAACAACATTGCAAAATTCTTCACACTGCAACTAAAACAGTGCTAGTTTCCTCTTTCCCTGTTTTTTGGCAAATAAAGAGAGAAGTGGTGAAGCACACCCCACATAACAACAGCAGGAGCAGCACCTGTCCGGGTTCGATGCTTATGTGCTGCAGCACCTGCAGCAGTGCAGCACCCGGGGCCTGGGAGCTCTGCGAGGAGCTCTGCGGGGACCGCTGCCGTTTGTCTCTGCCCCAGCAGAGGTGCGGGGATGAGTGATGTGAGGGGGTGTTTGAGATGTGTTCAGGACGTTGATGGGAGCGAGGGGCCCAAGGCAGCAAACTGTGAACTGCCGCTGCAGGAGCTGCGGGGCTGTGGTGCATCTCAGTGATGCCAGGAGCCAAACCGGAGACTGGGCACCAAGGGCACCAGGGGGACCCTCACCTTCAGAGCCTTGCTCTGGGCTGTCCTCGGGGCCAGGTTACACACTGTGTTGGTCTTTTGTTGGAGCTTTCTACACCACAGGATAACAACCTTTTTATTTCTGGTCACTAGAAGACTTGTGCGTAGCTTGGAAAGCAGTTACGGTGGGGGCCAGAGCAGAGGGATCAGAAGAATTTCAGCAGTTGCCTTTGGATATCTTGCTGTATGACATCCAATCCAGAGCTTTGTGCACAGCTGAACTCTCCTCAGGGGCTCACCCCCCACCCCCCACCCCCAGTGGCAGTGCCTTTGGTGGCAACCACTGTGTGTTGCTCAGAGGAGAAAAGTAGGCTCCAGGTCCCAGGGTGAGCCAAATTTCTCCTGTTGGAGAAGGAGACATGTCACAAGGCCATACATGGATGTTAGTGTTTGCATGACAAGGCTCTGTAATGCATTTCTGCACAGTTTACACCCACCCTGTGTTTAAGCTCCAGACTGCATATGTACTATGCACAGTGTGTATCTTCTCCTGGTTTGGAGTGCAACCACATACAGCTATTTTTGCAGAATCTTCATCGAGATATAAACCAAGCTCCCATTTTTGAGCTGAGAGAATACAGAATAGGCAATTCCAACCTCTGCATGGGGACAGAAGGGCAATGTTGTCTCCCAGCCACTAGCACCAGGCTTGCAGAGGAGGAAGCAGAAACCTTGCTGCTTAGAGGTTTTGGAGTTATTCTGGGGGAAAAAAAGCAAGAAAGTGTACAGTAGGAGTAATCCCAAATCAGGAGGGAGGTGAACTGCCTGACCCCAGCAGGTGCTTTTTGTCCAGCTTTAGTGGAAGGAGGGTGGTGGTGTGCTTAGAGCAATAGTAATTAAGACTCTGAGGACAAGTTAGGAAAACAACCACTGGGTTTAATAATGCTGGACTGCCAGGCTGCCCACAGGGCAATGTGGCCTCCTGAAACTCCCATGGGTTGTGGCAAGGGTGCCAGCCCTTCAAGAGGTGGCTGCTTTGATGGCAAGGACTGGTGTGCTCGGGTGATGCCTCAGACCTCCTCTATGCCCTCGGATCAGCCCAGAGTTTTTAAACCTCTCCCCTTGGGTGTGCTCCTGACCTGGAACAACATCTCACCTTGCCCTCCCAGCCCAGCAGGGTCACTGTCTTGTGAACAAATTTTCCATCTTTCACACAGCAAGTATAGGTCCTGGGTTCAAAAAACTCCCAGGCTTGAGTAAAGCTCAAATTCAAAGGGAAAAAGCAGAAAATTAGCCTAAAATTTCCTAATAATATGAAACAATATCGCAGAACCAAACCCATCCTACCCCTATTTGAACTCTGTGAATGCCCCCCCCCCCCCCCCCCCCCCGCGCCGTTCTCCGTCCCAGCCTGCATCCTGCGACCTGCTCTGTATCTAATCTCACTATATTGCACAAGGTGTTTGCTAACATCCAAAGTATCTTTTACTGTTCTGAATACTCTTATCAAAATCTTGGAGGCAGCTTGGTGTAAGCAGTTAAGTCTTGTTAGGCAAACACTTTTTCACAACATTAAGTTGTACTTAATAGCTGACCAAGAATTCACCATCTCCTATTAATAAAATGCTGAGCTGGAATCATCTCAGGCTTTTTGAGCACACCTTCTGAATATTTACATCTGGAGAGTACAGAGTGTTTACAAGAACTCGTGTTTATTTATCCAAGAACACTTTCACAGAAGAGCTTCTTTATGACTAGCTGTACATTCTGCTGTGCCAGTTTATTGACCTTTAGCAATGCATGGCTATTTGTTTGGTAAAAACGATAGCGTTAATCTTAACCTGCCACATGTAATACATTTTGGTAACTACTTTCATTTTTAAAAAAAAGATTTTGGGTGGCAGGAAGACCCCCTGGGCACTAGGAGGAAGGTTTGAATCCAGTGCAGCTCAGTAGTAAGCAAATATCATCACTATCTGATGACACTAAGTGGCTTAAGGAAAATGAGTCCATGCTGGGACTTTGTTAGCACCTCTGAAATGATCCCGCTGGCACTTTCAAGCTCTCCTGATAGTTTTTATCATTGGGTTGATGGGGGCCATCCAGCTGGGTGCCCCTCTGCTTGGTGGCACTGCCAGGCACTACTGGTGCAGGGCAGGTCGGGAGGCAGGCATCCGACTGTTGCCTCCTCCTTGGTTAAATGGGACAGCTTTCAACCACCTCACTGCCTACTCTGGCATTTCCTCAGAACTAAGTATATTTATCCAAGAGCACTTCCGCAGAAAAGCTCCTTTATGCTTTGCTATATATTTTCCTTGCCAGCATCCTGACCTTCAGCACTCACCCACAGGTTTGCTTCAAAAAAGTTCATTTCAGCAGTCCCTCCCAAGCTGCGCAGAGGCCAGCGGACACCAACCTGGGGATGGTGCCAACTGCTGAGGACCACCGTGTGCAGAGTCAGGCTTCCACGAAATGTTTCTGTCTGTGTCAGGCGCTGCTGGTCTTCCAGCTCTGTGAGAACCTGGCTAAGCCAAGCTAAACTGCTCAGAAGTGAAGGAAGGCAGGAATGAGGGAGAAAGGCACATTGGCAGATTGTAGATGCTGGTTGACTCCCTCTCCTCACATTGCAAGGGCAAAGAATCTTTAATTCAGTCCTTGGTATGAATTGATGACCTCCAAGTCTGGGTTAATTAAAGAAGATTTCATGCAGCATTTATTTCCTTGGAGAGGAGGCTATTTACCTGTGCAGGTAGAGATTTGAAATTTCTGAATTTCTGAATTTTTGTTTCACTATTTCATAGTTTTATATTAAGTAGCACAAGAGTAGAAACTGAATCTAGCTTTTGATGTTTCCAAGAGCACTAAACCCAGGTTGCAAAGTCATAACCACACTTTTACAGACTAAGGAATAACTAGACCATGCAGATTGGAGTAGATGTACAAGGCAGGGCTGGAAAGTCGCATTTCAGATGTCTGCATATTGACTGCTCACTGTGCCACTGGTAGTAGCTGTAAGTTCAAGATGGGACCTCAGGGTGGGAGCACTGTGTGAACACCCGAAGCACTGGGTTCACAGTGAAAAAAGGGAAGGTGAATACTGATTGGGATGGTGAAGGGGGAATTACTGAGGGTGAACAGAGAGGACCAAGAATGAAATGCTGCAAGGGTAAGTGAAAAGTGGAAGAAGCAGTATGAGATAAAGAACTACTTGAGTTTCCTTTTTCAAATGGCAAGGAAGCCAGGCAGCAAAATGCACTTAAAAAATAATTAAAGTTGCAGAATTGAGAAATTGTAAGATGAAACCTGCTAGAACAAGGTATACATATGATGAGTATCTTAATGGCATGGGCAATTAATCGTTGGGAAGGCTCATGAAGGAGATGTAGTAGAATGCATCACTTGAAGGCTTTAAATAAAGACTAGAAACATTAAAACACTGTCTGTGGTCTCCCTAGGAAGGAAGATATTGCTCTCGACTGAGGAACCATTGGGGTAAATTCTGTGGTGAGCTTTATGCAGGGAGTCCAGCTAGATATCCAGTATGCTAGAGCCGGGGCTGCTCTGGCACAGACTGGGAATGCCATACACTGACCTGAGCCTGACTTCACCTCTGCCTCTGGCAGACCCTTGGGCTAGTGGAAAGAAAAGGATGCAAAAAGAGCAGAAGCCACAGTGAGTGATGGAAAGGCAGCGATGGAGGAGAGGCATCTTGGGATCCTGGCTAGACTTTCTGCTGAGTCTCTTCCATTGGTTTGTGCAGTCAGGACTTAAATCTGTATTGACAAGGACAAGGCACTCTCAGCAGAGGAGGAGCACTCATTGGGGACCTACACATGGGCAGAGGGTACCAAGATGATGTCAGTAATCCACTGCAGGAGCCAAAAGGTATAGATATTATCAAGCTTTCACTGGAAGAAGGTAAGAGAACTTTTTTCTAAAGCTTAAGAGAACTTCTTTCTAAAGCTCTGCGGTCCGAGTTCAGTATCTGAAGTTCTTCCTTTAGGCGTCCCAGAGCAAAACCAGTTAGACATCAGGTAAGTGTAGCTAACATATGTGTACTCTACGCCTGTTTCTAACTACTCAAAATTTAATTTTAGTGAGGGAACAGACCTGGACTTGAGGTCTCTGGGGGTATGGAGAGGTGGGGGGTAGATGTTCATCCAGCGGGGACAATCACAGCAGTCCAGCCTGACATTCACCCACAGAAAACCTCCAAACTGCAAAGCAACCTAGGAAGTTCACTGGGAGTTGATGGTATTCAGTGCCTCCCAGGTCTGGGCTGTCAAAGAGTGATTTTAATAGCACATTAAGTATGAGAGGCTGGAACATGATCAAGACCTAACACAAGGAAGTAGTCTTTAATTAACAAGTTCCACATGCTACACATGAAAAGTAACAGCCATTAATAATTTATTAGAATTAAGTTACATATCAAAAAACCTCCAATGTTGCATTTAGCTGCTTTAATTTAAAATAAACATTTCTAAATCAAGGTGGCACAAAAGAAAATTTGCTTAGGTTTAATTTTTATACTACTAAAAAGGATTTAACAGCTTAGAATACTGTTTTATTTCACACCATACAACTGCTGAAAATTGGATTAATTGTACTGCTTTCAGCAATTGTACTGGCATAAATCATTAATAATTTAGACTTATGTGGTTTGTTTTGTACAATTTATTTCCAGAAAATTATTTTTACTGCACGAGGCTAAAATAACATGTAACCAAACATTTATATGGTGAGTTTCAGCCAGTAAAAACATTAGTTAGAATGGAATTAGCTGTGTTTAGACCCTGAAATTCTAGAGAGTTTTATCAAAAGCAGCTATATGAAACCAGAAGCTCATAGTAGTTTGGTTTCATTTTGCTGAAGTTTTTGAGCTAACATGCATTATACCGTTGCTGCAGTAAGTACTAGAGAGGTGAAGTCGTGTTTAACTTTATCCTCATGGTACTGTTGTCTCCCAATTCTCCCTAGCTTTCGCATGTCATTTTATTAGGCAAAAAGATACCTTTTAATGCTCCTGCAGTGTCATAGCGCTCTGCTCTGCTGCTGCTGCTGAAGGACTGGTATTATCTCAGTTTAGTGGATCAGATTGGAGGATACATACCTTGAAGCCCACTTCACAAATTAGATGACAATCTGTGGTTTCATAGATTTTTCAGCAGCTTTTAAAAATTGCGCAAAAACTTCTTAAGAATGTGCATTTAAAAATAAAATAACACAATATGAAGATGTACAGAGGAAGGAAGGAATAGATATGGCCAGAGGGGACCTCTAAGGTCACTGAATCCAGTCTTTGCTACTGCAGGCAACCACATCACAGGGTCCCCTTCAAAAGGAATTCATGTCTTCAGAAAGCATTCTCCACTATGCAGGGCCTTTGATATCGTATACAGCCTAATTGCATACCACATACATTCCTGATTAAAATGAAAGAGAGAAAAAAGAAATGCAGGTAAAGTCCGTGCTGACTGAAGTTATTATTTACCAAATAGCGGAAACCATCAATCCACCCACTAAAACGTGATTAATCAGTTTGCTCTGTTGCCCAGGACAGCCAAAACCAGGAGCTGCTTCGCAGACTCGTGTTGTGCACAGATGACCAGGCACCATCCTTGGAGCGCAGCCGTGCTGCCCACACACATGTGGTAGGAGGTTGTGGTTCAGTCTCCTGCTTGCTGCTGTATTGCCCATCCCCAGCACTCCCAAACCACCACAAGCCCCATAATGCCATGAAATACAAGTAAGTATTGTCATTTTTTGACTGGAATTCTGAAGATCTTGATTTAGAGTTTTCAAGCTTTTCTCTCAACCAGCAGGGCCCCAGACGCTATGAAAGTGATGGCTGAAACTCTATTATATAAGAACTGCTCTGGGTGTCAAGAGGTAAAGCTTATCCGAAGAAGTCCAGGAAAGCCCATAAGCTTCCTGGTGCACCAGGCAGCTCCCTGTGGGTAGAGACGTTCTTGCTCACAATGATTTTGCTCACAGTGTTTCATACCCCCATGTCAGCGTGGACTTAACATATATTCTGCCTCTATGTCTCTTCTGCAATGTTGGTGGTGCTTGTGCAAGCCCCATCACACAGGTGACAGGAGGATGCTTTGACTGACATCCAGTTTTCTACAAGGCAAGCTGCCTTTCTGCAGGTCCAGCTCCCTGGCTTTGATGTACGCTCTGCTGATCACTCCTTTGAATGCTGGACACTTCATGCTTTTGTAACTCCTGCTCCTCCCCAGACACATTTCCAAAGCCCCACAAATGCTGTTGCAGATGCTGCTGGGTCCCTTTCTGATCACCCAAGCAGCTGACCCACACATTAGTTAGGGGATTCACTGATATCTGAGGTTCCCACCGCCAGCACGACAAGGTTTTCAGAATTACTATGACCTTTAGCAATTTCATTTTCTTCTCTAAGAATCATTCTCTGAAGCCTTTTGAGTTTGTACTCTGCACATTTGTGCAAGTCCATCCGTGCTGCCCAGCACCTCCCATGCTGGCTGTCCCTTGGCTCTCCGCTCACTCCCTTCCACCACTGGTGGTCAGGCCAGACTCACTCCCATGCCAGCTGTCTGGATTAATTGCTCTCTCTCTCTTTCCACCTCACCAACTCCCCATCTGTTTTCAGCTATAGCTTAAATCCCTTTTGATCTGATCCTGAATCACTGACTTCTACGGGAGCCTGCGCACAGACTGTTTCTGGAAGCAGGTCCCTCCCTCCCACTCCCCAGCTCCCTATTACATTAGCTTGCGGTGCTTACTGCTGCATATTGAATTTCTCCATGCCAAGGGCTGGATCCTTCAATGTTGTGGGAACCGTGGCCTTCATCCTTAAGAGTGCATATGTAGCTGAATTTTTGGAGGGGCTATTAATTTGTTTGAAATCAAGACCATGCTTAGGGCTTTTCTGGGGAGCATCCAGAACATGTAGCACATAGCAAGCTTGAACCTTTCTATCCTAAACTGTTCTATAGGCATGCTGCAATGCGCAGTATGTCCAAGCACATAGGGAACATTGATCATTTAATTTAGTTTAAAAGACATTTTATTCATCCTAGCAGTTATTTAATGCCATTATCTATTTATTCAATTTAGTTAACTTAATGCACCACTATTTAGACAACATATCTGGATTGGAGTCAGAGACCATCATGTTAATTGAAACTGCAACATGGTTCACTTATTGTGTAGTCATGAGAACTTAATTGTGTGATCAGAAACTGTTACTGCTGGTGACTCTTTAGTATCCCAAACACTGGGACTGATTGTAAACCAAAAGGCCAAAATTATACTTAAGAACAATCTTCACAGCTTAATCTGTCTTCTGGATCTTGAAAAGTAAACACAGAATGCCCCATACACCCAACATTTCTCAAGAGTTTTTCACCCATGGATGAAGTGATTAACCAGCATATTTATGAACAGTTTGGTTGTGCACTTTCCAAATGTGTACTTCAAAGTGTCTCTGTTTTTTTGGTGTTATGATAGTTAAAACAGGTACACATGAGATACATCTACTTTCACAAACATGAATGCAAAGAGTCAGAGTACTTATGCTTCAATTACAGGATAAGCAGAGAGATGTTAATGTAAACTGTTACTGAGGAATGTGTTTGGGCAATTGAGTCTCCTTTTTATATGCGGGAGCCAAGAAGAGAAAAGGGTCAAGGCAGAACTTGCAGGTGGGCTGCAAAATCGAAAAGCAGTATCTGGGAGTTATCTGAGACACCTAATCCATATAAGAAATTACTGTACCCATATTTTTTGATAGGTTGATAAATGGAATGTGGCAGATTACACCAGCAAGAAAATCAGTATCTTTGGTGAAGATTTACAAATTTATAGAAAAAGATAATAAATGGTAATCATCACTTGATGTAACCCAAAGGAAAAAGCTAAGCTTCAGGGACTACCGTTAAACCTGCTTTTAAGGTTTGATCCTGTAAAACACTGAGTAACCTCAGCTCCCACTGAAATCCTGGGAAGTTGAATGTCTTCTGCAAAAGGTTGAGTCAGCAGGCTTAAGTGATTTATTGTATTCAAAATACTGGAGGTGGTTTTTTGACATGAGAGGAAAGTTCTAGAAAGATCTGGAAGGACGATCAAAATCCTGTGAGAGAAAAAAAGCAAGCTGTGACATTTAAGCAATGAGACACTCCAAGGGACTAGAAGAGAGAGAGTGAGCTACCAGACATGTGGTTAAATGAAGGCTTGCAGGAGCCACACTGTGAGGTCTCTGGGCTTCCTTCCCATCCTCACAAAGGGCAGGAAAGGGACAGATTTGCAGTGATGATGTCCCCAGTAGGGGGGCAGGGGCCTGTCACTCCTCCCTAGAGCAAGCTCTACTCCCCCCTTCTGCCCAGGAAGGTGTGTGGATGCTGTGAATCTGCATGCAGTACAGAGTTTGCAGCAGGTCTCACCTGGAAAAAGACAGATAAATGAATTTTAGCAAAGTCAGGAGCAGTCTCCAATGCTTTGCATTATTCTCTGTGGCCCATGATTGTATCTAGTAAGATGGCACTGACAGAAGGAAAGCAGTGATGTGCTCATGTATGGACCCAGAGGCAAACAGGTGCAAGGCCCTGCTGAGGTGCCTGAAAGTCTTTTGGACTTGGCCCTTCTCTGTTCCAGCTTCACCTGTCCTCTGCATTTTGTCATCATCATCATCAGATGACACACAGCTGCATCTCACTGAGATACCTAATCCAGCTGTGTACACTTTCCCAATGTTCCCACCCTACAGTTCTTAAGGACTGAGATCCCAACCTAGGCATATAATGTCAGGCTTGTATGTTCTCAGTGTCTTTTGCCAGCCCTGAGGGCCCAAAGAACTTCTGTCCTGCTCCTTCTGAAGGCTTTTCCATGGGTGGAAAGTATCCATTCTCCACTCGGCTGCTGCTACCATGAAGTCTAGTGCAAGCCTTCTCTTGGCTTTTAAGTAAGTTTCCATCAGAAAGCTCCAGCCACTATAAAATTACTCTCTCCCTGTAAGGCATTGTTAGGAAGGCAGAAAGGCAAAAAGAGACCTTTCCCCTCACAGCTGCATTGGACTGGCTGGATTCGGTCTCAGCTGCCCCAACTGCAGGTTCTTCCTTTCTGTGTCCCCTCTCTCATCACAGTCCCCTCAGCCCATCCAGCCTCTGCTCTCACAGCTTCTTGGTGGAAAGGACAGAAAATGGAAGGTTTACAAAAGAAACACGGGGCTGACCCCAGGAAAAAAGCAAGGCTAGGACTTCTGCTGGAGTTGGTGGTCACTGAGCAGTCATGCTGGGAGTTCTTGGAGATCTTCTGGCTAGTGTGCAAAACACCTCTGCACTCTAATACATGAACAGCTCCCAGCCACTTGAGGTATCTCAAGTCTCCTAAGGGTCAAGCAGATTCGACCTGAATCCAAATAAACTGAGTTTGGGATCTAGGAACCAATGTAGCTTGGTTGGCACCAGGCTACTGCTTGTTAATGACTCTTGTCTCCCTGCAAGATTCATTAACTTGTCCAAAAAACTGGGCGGACAAAATTATCCTGGAAAGGTCTGTGCAGCTCGCTGACAGATTTTGCCTGTGCTCGTCTGCCTGTCCTACCTCCCAGCAGGAACTGAGCTCAAGGGAGGAGGATACATTTAGAAAATAAGAAACGTAGGATGGGCAAGCATTTCTGCATCTGGCTTGCAGCTGAGTCCTTGTTTCAAGAGCTATATACTGTTTGACTTAAGATCTCTGCAAGAATGTATGTAGGTAACTGACCCACCTGCTCTTCAGCTACCCTGCCTGCACTGTGAAAAGAACCATCTAGCAGGAGCCACAGCATGAAATGCCTTGGAGAAACTATCCACAGAGGAACAGGCAAGGATATGTGTATGCATATAAGATAGGCAGATATGTCTTGGAAGAAAGAGGAAAATTAAGAATGCGAAGCCATACCTGGAATTCATTGGGCTATCTGCAAAAGTACTTAAGGGGGCCTCCTTTGGGTTAATTCTTTCATGGATCATCAGAGAAAATTATAGCCTGGTTGAGTTATTTCATTCACATTAATCTTTCTGCAGCAATCACCACCTTCTTCATAATCTTTAGATTAAGGCATGTATTAATTATTTATACAGCTCCATCCATGTATGTGGATATTTTACAAAGCAAATAAAATGAGTCCTTTTTTGCAGTAGAGTGTATAATTTAGCACAGGCAGAGGCAAAACAGGTGAAAAATTTAGGTGTGGAAGCAGCAGTGGAGAAAAAACCTAAGATGGGATGGACTTGCAGAGGCGGTTTTTTCTAGAAGAAAAGCAGTGACATTCAGTGAGTGGGGAGGGCTGTTCTGCTGGGCAGCGAGGCTGGCAAGGATGATTGGGAATAGTGTTTGGAAGTGAGTGGGGGTGGCAGAGTGTGAGGCAGAAGGATCAAAATCCTGAGTAAAGGCAACAGAGATGGTAGGAGGACATGGTTGGGTTGTCCAGGGTCTCTGGGGTGACTGAGACAAGAAACTTGATGAAGAACAAAATGTCTGTGAGGGGAGAAGATGAAGAATTTAAGTCCAGATGGTTTTCAGTGGTTTATATCTCTAGCTCTTTTGCAGGATCTCTACCTTTTCTGTTTATTAACTGAAGACCACAATGGTCTGACCGCAGAGCTGCTTAAAACTTATTTCCGGTAAGTGAAGGAATAACAGCTACACAGACACAGGAGGATGGGCTGTCATCCTTGTGTCATTGTTCACAGCTTGTGCTGTTGAAGGAGTCCAAAGTTCAGCCTTTACTCCTGGATTGTTGCGGGATTTCCCATGAGCTGTGCATTTGAGGGTATGGACTTTGCTCCTGAACTTTGCTCCTACCTCCCTGCCCCTTCCTGAGCTGGTGCTTCCTACTAGAACAGCCATTCGGCTGGAGGAGAGAGGCATAGCACATGCCAACGGTTCATTTCTACTCATCCACACCTGAGCATAGTTCTCGATGCCCACCAAGAGACCAGAGCAGTTTGAAGTGCAGGTCGTTTACAGAACCAAGAAACTACTCCTCCAAACTCCCTTCTTAGTTTGGGAAAGCAAGAGTAATTTTGCATTGTCTCAGGGTTAGTACAAGCAGCTCCCCTGCCCCCTGTGCTGAGATGCAGCTTACATCTTAAAACTCTTCCTCCTTGTGACCTGCAGCCATTCAAAACTATCCAAGTAGAGCTGTCAGAAAATTTGCTGTCACTATGTGTGCATCCGGAGAGTAGTGGGGACCTGGGGACACCCACCTCAGGAGGGTCTGCGTGGCCTCCCCCAGCTAGCAGGCTCTCACATGGGAACGGGCTGTTTGTGGCTTTCGAGTGCCTTCTCAAAGAGATGCTCACACTGCAGTGTGAAAACTAAACGACCAGAGATCAGATATCTTTGCTGGGAAATGATCTTATCCCGTGAAGCTCTGAGATTTAAAAGAAGTTCCAGTTTGACATATCCTCAAGATATATTGATGCTTTCCTTGGGAAAAGCACAGAAAAAGAGCTCTACTGGATCTCATGGTTGTCACTGGACTCACTCATGAGGAGGAAAACTCATGCTCAAACTTCTGTCTAGACTGAGCCAAACCTTTCTTCCCTCCTAACTGGATGCTTTGAATACCAACATGTTGCAAGGGCTCTTTTCCTTTCTTTGTCCCCATATTTCATCTAGTGCTTCAGACCCCTTTTCTGAGTAAACTTTAATCAGAACAGGTAAATTTCCATGAAAACTGGTGATCTTGCTGAATCACTATTTTCCAGTAAAGAATTGCCCAGTTGAAAAATTCTCCACCAAATGTCTGGGTAAATACCTGAGAGGGACTGCCTTTACATACCTGCACTGCCCTCTGGTCTATCACTTGTGAGAGAGTCCTGCTGCCCCTCTCTCCACAGACCTCTCACATTTACAAAAGCAGAACATTTATTTATTTACATCTTGCTGCTTCTTTCTATCAACCCTTGCCCTCCATGTGCAGTTCCCATGGTACAAGTATCCTGTAAAATGTTCAGCTGTTGCGTCAGGGTTGCACTGAGCTCGAAGTCTGTCTGTGAGGACCTGCACACCCTGGCACTCCCTTCCTTACACAAGGATCTGGTTAGGTCCCAGGCGTGCTGGAGCTCAGTCTGATCTGTTTTCCCACGGGCCTTCATCCCTACTGTGCTTTCTGAGCAGCAGTGCACAGCCCAGGCACACTGGACAGCCCAGGGGTCTGCAGTGGGAAGTGGGAGGGGTGGGACCCTGCCTCAGGCAAAGCTTTTGTGTCAGGCTTCCTGGAAGCCTTCACTAAGATAGAGTGCACCAGAAATATGGAAAGGGCTCTTAAACTCAAAATCCAGGGTGGTTTGAACAGGAATGGCAATGGGTAAATTTTTTAAAATAAAGCTTAAATCTGTTAGGTGAGACAAAGTAAAAATAAGAGATTTATGAACTGGTCTTCCTCTGCATGCTGAGTTTCTGCAGGTGGGCCTGCAGGCTTGGCTGCATACCACCATCTTGGTGACTATTGGAGGTGCTGTGATGCCACACAGCCTGTTTGTGTCATGACAGTGAGTCCCATCCATCCATCCATCCATCCATCCATCCATCCATCCATCCATCCATCTCTGGTGGATGCCTGCTCCATGCTACTCGCAGCACTCTCCCAGACATGGCTTTCTGAAGCACCAGCACAAGGTGAATACTAATCCATGGCTCTCCTGGTCTCCTCTCTGCCTCATCCTATGCTTTACCCTGTTTTCCCCATGTGCTCATGGTCCTGGGAAGGCACAGGGTCCCCTACCTTACCTCAGCCCCACACAATGTCCAAGGCAACAAGCCACCTTGCTTCTCCCACCCAGCCGTAACTTTTTAAAAGAAGTAAAACAGATACAACAGGTACCATCCATTGCAGCTAACAAAATAAAATGCCCATAGATCTGCGTGACTGTATTCTTGATAGTGATAGAGATGTGTCTTGGCGGAGATACTAGCAGCACTGACTTTGTGGCTGGATATCCTTGTGGTGACTCCTGGAAAACTCTTAGAGACCCAGGTTTGCCACCAGCATGAGACATGAGACTCAGGGTCTCTTACCCAGTTATATTTGCATCTATATTAAAACAGCTTAGTGAGGCTTCTTGGTAAAAATTCACAATAGTTTTGAAATAATTTACCTCTCAAAGTAAGTGTTTTGCCCTAAAGACAGATTTTCCTGCTATTCCTTCTCTGTCTCTTCTCCCTCCTCTCTAAATACAAACTGAAACTGAAACAAATGGCAACAGCAACAATAATAAAATGCAAAATTCTTTGCCAGTTTACTGGAATAATCCCACATAGCCCCTCGATATTTCACTGGAATGGCATGGGGGAAGGATAGGGTGAACTCTTGCCTAATTGATTTTTCTTCTATAGATGTTTTCCAAAAAATGACATTATTTTGCACAGGTGAATTCAGCCTCTCTTCCTGGGTTTCTCAGTGACACTTTTCTTCTTGCATGAAGAAGGTGCTTCTCTGTCATGCAAGAGAAGGCTGCTGTACAAGTGATGAATGAGTCAGCCAAGAAAGTAAGAGGTGTCCTGACCTCAGTTAACTGCTATAAAATGTTTTTCAAGATAAAAAACAAACTGATTTTTATCCATGTTGCCATGAATATCAAGTCAGGCCTCCCATGGACAGGTTTGAATTTAGTAGTTTACTAGGCAAGTTGGCTATGCATTTTATTTATTTACCCCGCAGTTCTTTAACCGAAGATACTTTCCATAGCAGCCTTCTATGTCACGTTACTGGTAATATACAGCGACTTAAAGTAACACACACCTACGCACAAATCATGGGGTGTGTGGGCTTGACATTGTTTAAAAGGTCATCTCTATTTACCACTGAACATATTTTCCTGCTTATTTAATAATGGCATTTTTGGACAACAACATGTAAAGTATTTTCATGTCATAGTCAATAAACATCTTTTCTAATTAAAAGGTGAGGAAGGTTTATATTTGCGGGAGAAGGGAAATAATGGATACAAGACACAGCTGCTGGTATTTGGATATGACTTTGTGAGTGTAATATAATACTAACTACTCAGACATAAATCCCATGCACTCAGCAGTCCACTAGGCAACTGCTTGCCTAATGTCCATATTTTAATTGCGTGAACAGGGGGAACTTGGTCACTCAACAGCTGGATTATGGCATCAATGTTTTTTGAATTCTTGCAATTTATCCCCTGTTTAATGGCAATTCACATGCTTTCCTGGAGAGCACTGTCCCATCATTTCTCGACCACTTCTAGTTGTCCCTGTCTGGTGTATGTGTGTGAGAATGGGCCTGGATCCAGTAAAATATTTAAGCACGTGCTTAACTCCGAGTACCTGATAAAGGAGAGGGTTTAGGAAGTACTGACACAAACACTCTTCTAAGTGCCTGTCAGTTATGTCTGAGAGCTCTTTGACTGAATGGGCTGCAAAGATGAGAGGAAGAATTGATGTTGTGATAGACAGAGTCTTATCACAGAGGATCCTGAAGAAAGAAGCACAAGCAGGATGTAGTTCATCCCCATGGCACAGTTAGCTGTATTCTGGAAGTGCTGAGACACTGAGCCAGCCACAGTGCCCACTATAAATTCTAGTGCCCATGTTTCCCATAGCTGGAGTCAAGACCTTCTACACAGTCCCCACCCTTTTAAGGAGAAAGTCTCTCTTATGCACACAAGAATCCTCCAAGCATCACGTCAGCAGAGAATTTCATTAACCTGCTCCTCCTTTCTGTGCTGAAGCCATCCTGGGCTCTGCTGCACAGAAATGTCTCCCAAAAGCAGCTCTTGTAAAGCTGCACTCCTTATTTCCTTTGGGTCTGCAGCTTCCTTGGCCTGCATAACCCACCGACATTTCCATGAGCCTCTTCTCCACCCACCTCAAGGGTTTTGTGCTCATCCCCATCAACATAGCATCTACAGTGTGGCACTACACCAGGTGCCTCAGTGGAAACCAGGCAGAAGAAGTACAACACATTTTCTTTGTGCAGTGTATCACAAAATAATAATTAAATTTGTGATTTGGTACATGTTCTCATTAGCTTTTAAATGCCTGTTGTATTAATTTGTTTCTTCCAATGTTATTGATGGAGTCCATTCAATAAAACTGTGAACTTATTTTTCTCTCATTTTGACTGCTGTCAGTACTCCCACTTGAAATAAATCATGGTTAGATTCTGGAGAGACCTATTAAAAGAAAACAAACATCTATGTCAGACCTCATCCACTTGTGACTGGTTCAAGAGAAGCTGACTGCATTCACTCAGTTGGGCAATTTAAACTGCTTTATAACCTTTTTCCATTGAAAAATATGATTGTGTTTTACTGAGGACATCCAATAAATTTCACTTATCAAGTTCTTCCCTGTTCACAGATGTCCAGTGATTTTCTTTCAGTTTTATGCAATTTAAATTAGTATTTGAACTAGTTAGACAAAAATGCTATAAAAGCAAAGGAAAAGAATACTTTCCACATGAACACTTTCTATGCTTTCTTCAGTCTTTTAATACAGAGAAACCAGACAATTTTTGCTGATGACATAGACAGTGGGATTGAGTGCACCCTCAGCAAGTTTGCTGATGACACCAAGCTGTGTGGTGTGGTCGACACGCTGGAGGGAAGGGATGTGCCATCCAGAGGGACCTTGACAGGCTTGAGACATGGGCCCATGCAAATCTCATGAAGTTCAACAAGACCAAGTGCAAGGTCCTGTGCATGGGTCGATGCAAGCCCATGCACAAATACAGGCTGGGAGATGAGTGGATTGAGAGCAGCTCTGGGGAGAAGGACTTGGGGGTATTAGTGGATGAAAAACTGAATATGAGCCAGGAATGTGCATTCACGGCCTAGAAAGCCAACCATATCCTGGGCTGTATCAAGAGAAGTGTGAGAGAAGTGTGACCAGGAGTTCAAGGGAGGTGATTGTAAACCTCTACTCCACTCTCATAAGACCCCACCTGGAGTACTGTGGCCAGCTCTGGGGTCTCAACATAAGAAGGACATGGACCTGCTCAAGCAGGTCCAGAGGAGGCCATGAAGATGATCAGGGGTCTAGAGCACCTCCCTTGTGAGGACAGGCTGAGAGAGTTGGGGTTGTTCATCTGGAGAAGAGAAGGCTCCAAGGAGACCTTACAGCAGCCTTACAGTATCTAAAGAGGGCCTGCAGGAAATGTGGGAGGGACTCTTTATCATGGAGTGTAGGGATAGGAAAAAGGGTAATGGCTTTAAACTGAAAGAAGGTAGATTGATATAAGGAAGAGATTCTTCACTGTGAGGGTGGTGAGAGACTGGAACATATTGCCCAGAGAAGCTGTGGCTGCCCCCTCCTGGCAGTGTTCAAGGCCAGGTAGGACGGGGCTTTGAGCAACCTGGTCTAGTGGAAGGTGTCCCTGCCCATGGCAGGGGGTTGGAACTAGATGATCTTTAAGGTCACTTCCAACCCAAACTATTCTATGATTCTATGATATAAAATTCAGACAGAATTGCATATTAAAACCGCAATTTTACTTTTGAAGAGAACGTGTTTGACAATGGTTGCAAAGATTTTCCTTCCAAACCATTTAATTTAAACCATGTTTCATTACATTTACTATATTACAGTGATTTAATAAAGTATGACTTGAATTTTAATATCCATCAAAATATAAAACTTTTAATATAGAACTCCTTTAATCCCACTAAAGAAAAGCAATGAAGCAAACTCTTTGCCAGCAATAAAGATACTTTCAAACATCTCTGAAACACTACTGGAAATTTAGTCATTAACCACTCTGTGTTATAATAAAGTGAGTCCGAATTCTGTCTGTTTTCATAACTGCACTTCCAAGGGTCTAAATATAGTGATTTTTATAAGCAAAAGATTCTTTTTATTATCACTGAATATCCTATAGCTGGGGGATTAGTTTCTGAGAAGATTAATACTCTTTGACAAGCTTCCTTGTCTCCTCAGTCTTTTGAGGTATTCTGTGACCTGATGTTTCCCTCTAAATCATAAGTGATTAAATTTCCCAGTGCTGCAAAAGACAGGGATAATGCTGGCCCTGTATACTCAGGATTTTTCTCCCCGGTGTACTGCAATGCTATATAAAATTTCCCAAGTAGCTCTGTAGACATCCCTTGTGTAAACATATTTGGCATCTGTAAAATAATTGAAAGGTACTATATAATTCTAACCTTATCTAATTAATTTGGGGAAAGTACATAAGATGATGTGTGTATTACCAGGGTTCACATAACGTTATTGCAATCAAATTCCCACATTTGTCTTTGTTATGACTGTTTTTCTTTTGCTTTTCCCTCACAATAATCTGTATATCTTCACTCAGAGATTTGTGTATTACATAGATTAGCATCTTTTGAGGCAAGAATCTCTCAGGAATTTTAAGCAGCATGCACAAGTGTTTGAGGTTATATACATCACAAATAATGAAATTAGGATGCACAGATTTCATAATACTCAGGCTATCTGGATGTTTTGTCAGATCAAAAGTTTTATCAAACAGTCAAATCAAAATTTTAATAAAAATTCCACACATGGGGCTGGATAAGTTTTTTTATGAATAAGATTTGAGGTTCTTATGACAGTAATGATTAAAGTACATAATATCTCAGCAGTGTTTCCTTTTCCAGACTGGGACGAATCACAGTAGGATAGACAAGAATGGTTTTCTCATGCTCTATTTCTGATAAAAGTCATTACTACAGCAGATTGGGTGAGTTTTCTCCTTTCTCAGGGGTAAGACTGAGCAAACACAAAGCAGAATTTTTTCCCCAGAATCTTTTTGCACAGATCTCAGGGGCCAGTCCTATGGCGGGTGAGGCACTGTCTGCTGTACGACTCTGCAGTCCTTTCTTTGGAAAGGCTTGCAGTTGTGTTATATTGGTGAAAAACAACAAAAAACCAACCCACCCACCGAACTGAAAAACCACCCCAGAAAAACAGCCACAAAACCCAGATAGTTTTGAATTTGTTCCAAAAGCCCATGTCCTTCCTAAATTTGCTGTGTCACTTTGAGACAGTCACAAAATGTGCTTCATCTCTCTCACGGCCAGTGCTTTAGGGAATTATCCCACACCCATCAGGTCAGACTTGGCTTTCTGAACCCCAGATAACCAAAGCAACTCCATAGACACTGGAACAGCTATGTAGAAGGTGAAATTCAGAGACAAGACAGGTTCAGAAGGCACGTGTGCAACATTTTCTCTGCTTTCCCAGCAAGCAGATTACTTGCTGAGACTCCCTTTGAGAGGTTCCTCCCAGCCAGTAATACTGGTGTTGCTGATGGTGCAGGGTGCAAGGATCGGGCCCCTTGTTCCATTGGGTTGAGCTCACTCGAAGGGTAGAGTCACCTGGGTGCAGCCTGATCCTCAGAGTGGGATTAGGACACATGTCTGCAGAAGCACTCCACCCATAAAACTGACACCTCAATCCTGTTTTTACCAACAAACACATAGCTTTGGAGAAAGGTGGGTGGAGAGGGCATGCTCACCAAATTGTGCAAACTTTCTGCGCACAGCTTGATAGTTGCAATATCAGTTATGTTCCTCAGCTTCCAAGAAACAGCTGACCACAAGGATGAAACTTGTGTGGGAGGAAGAGGGAGCATGCTTGGCATCTGGCCTCAGATGCAGGAATCGCTGCCACGGGACAGGTTAGTAACAAACTGGCTTATTTGGAGCACAGTGTAAGATTTCCCAGTTTCAGCCTCAGTTTATTCCATGATAATAACTGTCAGAGGGGAGAAAGGAGGGGACAATGGTGAGATTTAGCTCTCTGAGCGCCTTTCACATTTACAAGGTCCTCGGTTGTTTTCTCCTATATATCTAGAAAACTTGTAGTTGTGACTTGCATTTTTCCTTGTATTAAGCTGACCTGGGTATGTAGTGCTTGATACCTACACTCTCAAAGGATATTGTCCCCATGAGTAACTCTGGGGAGAAGGGAAGATTATTTCACTTTTTTTTATGGACATATTTTAGGGTGATCTAGAAATAACAGAAATAATTAACTATAGTGTTACAGTTTCACAAAGAGGAAACGTTAAACTTGAGGTACCTTGGGGGAGACATTATGTTAAAACGAGTTTTATGGCTGTTTAAAAATGTTTATGATAAAGACAGACTTTTTTTTTTTTTTTCCTTGGGTCTTTACACGCTGCTGATATAGAAAGAACAGTCATCAGTCATTTTTAGCTGCTGCTCTCATAAGTAGGAACCAATAAAATATTTTAGGTCGAACACATACATGTTATGTTTAGAACAACCACCCACTATGTACCATATGCTGTCACACTGTCTTCACAGAATGAAAAAGACTGAGTTTCCTCACTTGTTTTTAAGGCATTTCTCTTTAATGCTTTCCTCACTGTACTTAATTTATTTTAAAATTTACAAATGACAGACATGATTTCTGGGTGTTTCATGGCCATGGTATTATAATGCTTCGTATTACCTATTTCATGAAGAAAGTTTACTGGAATGGACCAAGCTCTACATCTAAATTGAAAATCTAGTACAAACTACCTCATTATAGAACATGAATGAGATAAAGCTTACCTGAGTGTCTGGGGCCCAATTTGACAAAGCACTTTGTGAGCCCAAAAAATGTCTTGAAAAAAAATAGAAGCTGTTCTGCAAGGCTGCAAATGTTGTGCAGCACGCTGTTGCAAGATTGGGACAAAATGCTCAGGACTTTACAAAACTGACAGTTAATGAAATAATAAGAGATTCTTTATGTTGTGGTCTCATCTACAGGTTATTTTGTAATAGCTAATACTTTCCATAAAGCTAAAACAATGTTGAGGTCTACAAAAGACGAGCACATGGGCCATATCTCAGGCTGTGCATACCTTCATGTCTGGAGGGGTGGGAGTGGCTGTACCTCCCTAACTAATGCTCCTAAGGATCCCCCTGGAACAAGGAACAGGGTTGTCCTGCCAACACAGCACCCACAGGAGGCTTAATCCCTGGCTTGGGTGTGCTATGAAGGTGTGAGGGCAAACTAAAGCTAAAACTGACCCACAGTCCTGGCAAGCATGGCAGGATGGGATTCCCAGGAGGCACGTGGTAGATGGGGCCAGACCATACACAGCCCTGTGTTACACAGTCTTTTGGAGTTTCATAAACCTTCTTTCCTAGTCTAAGAAGACAGTTGGCTATACATATTTTCACTGAATCACACTAATGTACAGAACACTTTTGCAATGAGATGGACGTTTTCCCTCTCCAAGACACCTTCTGCATTTCTAACCTGCCTCTTTAAAATGGAACTGGTAAGTCTGAGGTACCCTCACAAATGGGGGGACTGCCTGGTTACCAGGACAGTCTTCCCATTCTATTCTTTGCCACACTATCTTTTTCTATCCATCATATGCTCCTGTACTTTTTTCTTTGAATATTTTCAGTCCCCGTGCATATACATGCGCGGAACAATACGGATTTAGCCCGTGTCCTCAGAAAGTGGGTTAAAGCACAGAGTAGCATACGGCTTCTCGCTGTGCTCTGCTACGGGAACAAAGTGGAGGAGACAATGTGACTTCAGCTTATGGCAAAAGCAGTCATAATGTGCATATGCAACTGATTATTTTTTGAAACAGAACTAGCCTCATGGAAAATGCTATTTATTGCTGAGCTTTCATAAAGGTTACTATAATTATGGAACAATTAGGCAGCAGGATCCATGGGGCAGGGTCTTTATCGACCCTGAGAAGCATCTAACACGCTCTGAGATACTCTAAGCAATGACACCCAGCCTCACTGGACTGTCCAGTGAGTATATGTTGTGCTTCCATGTTCATTGTATCAGGTAGGTATGTCAAGAGAATAATCTGAATGGCTGAGCAGTAGATCAGATGGTTAGGAAGAGGGTGCATTGCCTAGTTGTAAAATGTGATTTTTCTGAGTTTAACTCAGTTAAGTTCAGTTTAGCTTGGTTTAGTTCATACTGATGCATCACTTTCTTTGCAAGTGAGTTGATGGTGTGATGCTTATGATCTGCCATTCTTCAGGGCCTGGAAATACAGTCCCTATTGTAGTGGCAAAGGACACAATTTACCCATATGGCATATTTACTGATGGTTGTACACCTGTAATCATGAAAGACCTTTCCCACTTCTGTTCTGCACCTGTTCACCACATTCTTCTTGCCTAGATCCCTCCTAAAATGCCACCCTTCCCACATTACCTACCAGAAGGAGTATATTTACCAAAAAAAGCACCTTGCCATGAAGCTCTCATACTGGTCACACATCTTAAATAACTGTGATCATATATTGGTAATCTTTGGCTTTCCTTGCCTCATCAGCTGAATTCTTTATCAATGTCACCAATTACTTTGTGTGTGGAACTGAAGAGTAAACACGATGGGGCAAAGACCGAATAATTTCTGATTCTTTGGTAAAGCTTACTCCCGAGCTTACAAAAAAATTACTCACCATTCTTTTGCAGAGGAAGGTGATTACAACTTTTAAAACACTGGTAAAGGATGGAAACCAAGGGATGAAAGAACTTCAGTCTCATCCAACGTGGCACTGCTGGATCTAGGAATGAATACAGTTCTCTTTCCTTAGTTCAGAGCTTCTGGAACCCATGGGTCCTTCACTAACAGCTGCCTGGGAACCAGCAGAGCCTCAGGATCCACTTTTTCAAAATGACCTAATCATGTATTTCCATCTTGCAATTTATCCATTAATATTTAAAGAAGCCCCTAGCAACACATTTTCAAGAGCAGCTATGTCAAACTGTCATGGTATCAATTCCTTTGCTGAATTTCCTAGATATGCAAGTGGACCATGTTAAGTGTTGTATATGAATTCTAAATAGGCGTTAAAGAATGACTTATTCCTAGTGTTAACATTGCTCCTTACACAGGCCTACTGCAAAGTGTGTGCTCTAGTTTTGTTACCCTGCTAGTGTCCATCACAGACTATTTTTGGGAGAAGTGGCATGCAGGAGGTGGCAGAATGGAATCTCGTCTGGGGATATTTTGAGAATCACTGTTCATTTTATGGACCCTGAGATGAACACTATACCTGTGAAATCAGAGTAGGCAGCTATCAGACTGCACAATTTCTGTTCATGATCACTGTCCTTAAGCTTTAGAATATTCCTATGTGAAAGCAAAAGAGCCCTGTGTGGGGCCTTACAGCCAGCATCAAAAGTTGAACACCTGGCAAATAAGTACAGAAACTGTGCACACATGTGGAGGCTGGGAATCATACCCTTATTGTGAAGGTGAGGAATGGGGAAAAAATCTAGGTTGACAAATAAAAATAAGAAAGAACACAAGGACAAAGATTTATGGAGTACTGACTTTCCAGCTCCAGGCACAATGCACATTTGTTCAAAAGCAACAAATTTGCAGAGTAGTTAGAAAATGGAAAGCACAATATAAATGCTAAGGGATATTTGTCCTGATGATTTATACTTATATAATTCTCTTCCAATTAAATTTACAGCCATTTAGCTATACCTATATTTTTGATCTGTTAGTTTTGTAAGAGTAATGCACTCAGTCCCATTAAGGAGAAATGAACCAGATAAGCAAACTCCTGGATGGGAGTGCAGCTGGGCAATTCTGCAAAGTCTGTGTTAAGACAAACTCCTCTTTCTCCTGCCCCACGGGTTTATGCTTTATTCTCCCAGGATTTACAGGAGAGTAGGAATACTGAGGGGAGAAAAAAAATGCTGGCGTTGTTGCAAGAATATTTTAAGCTCATCAGACAATCTATGCATGTTTTCACAAATATTTTAAGGGGGGGGGGGCGGGGGGAGAGAAAAGTACATAATTTAGACCTGCAAAGAGGCATGTTTAACTTGCACTCTACTCTGGCCACTTACATGGAACTTTACTCCCCTCCACTCTCTAAACACAGATAATTGCCATGGCAACCACTGTATTTCAAGACTCTTACACATATACTCACACCTTTCTTAAAGAAACACAGAGCACAACAATGTGGGATCGACACAGTAAATCACTGGGCTGTTTTTTATTTGTTGTTAGCTAACTGTCAGGATTTAGGGAAGAGCTGGAGACTTTCAACCTGTATCAGTTTCAGGCCAAAACCAGGAGATGTTTAGACAGACACTTTGACATCTTTACTAAAAAATTGGATATTGTTTGGTAACTCTGGGCAAAGGAATGACTGATGATCCCTCTGGGTTCAGGGTGAGAAGATTCCTGAGCTAGGGAAGGAGATTAAGGGTCTAATACTGAAAACCAACGAGCCACCTTTAGGATTAGACACTAATTTATCAGAGCAGGGAGCTGTGACATTCAAGAAACTCCTTGGTAACACAGTGAACTTTCAACATTGCTGGACTCAGAGGGTGAATGCGCCAGACAAGTACCTGCAGCTCTATTGTTTTATTTCTCAAGTTTTTATTCCAGTAGCCCTGCTGAAATACAGACCCCCTCTGCTAGGTGCTGTGTAAACACATGGAAGGGAAAAAATCTCTGCCTCCAATCGTAACGATATGACCTGCTCAGAAAAACACCCCTGCCTGTCACACCTGGGGCGCACAAAGGGCAGCAAGGAGACGTGCTGGGGTACGAGGCAGTCACAGAGCCGGTGTGCCAGTGCCAGCTCCATCTCTGCCCCATACTGCCTCTCCCCAAGGGTTTCCTTGTTAACTCTGAGCGTCTGACGTGTCCCAGAAAGTGGCACCTGCGGGAAGGTGCCAGGCCTTTGCCCAGAGGGCAGCATTCAGCGTGGAAGCATAAACAGGGTTGGTTTTTTTACCCCAGTTATCCTTGATAGGTGAATCAGGAAGTAAAAAGGATAAATGGTTTGTTTAAGAGCGGAACATACTTTATGTTTTTCTTTGTGTTAATGATCTTAATGTCAGCGTTTGCAGTCTGGACTTCTATCTCAGCTTGTTCTTACATACTTTATGAAGCATAACTAGATGGCAGTTTGAAGATGTGAGCTTTCAGGGAAGGAAGGTCTGAAATATTTGAAAGAAGCAATATCTTAAACAAGCTTGCATGGATGAAGTACAATTAAGCCTTGAATTCTGAAGGATCTATATAAATCAAAATAGCACCCCTTCTCCCTCCCTTTCAAAAAAATTCTCTGTCTGGGAGTAGGGATATTAATTTGCCTAGATGACATGTTGATTGTGGTTTGTTCTTGGGGGATACTTTCCTTCCACCTCTGAGGTGCAGCTTATCCCCCTTTGGCCTTTGGTATTTGTAATAAATTTCAGGAGTCTGCTCTGATCCTGTCCTTGAACTGGAAGCATTCACAGCAGTTTCAGTCTGCTAAACCATATATGTTTAGTTTCCACAGAAAGAAGTATTTTAATGAAATAATAAAAAGTTTTCTCTCCTTCCCTTGAGAGTTTGATCATATGGGAATCAAGCTGACACAGAAGCATTCTCTTTTCTGCAGGTCTGAAGAACTCTGCTTAATTTGAACATACCTGTACGTATCCAAGTATCCAATGTGACCAAGAGTTGGTCACATTATACTGGAGATGGAATTAAGGATCTTTCTTTCAAACATTCCTTGAAATCTGCTCATTCACTGGTGATACTGTAAAACAGGGTAGCATTGAACGTGCAAAAATCTTGTACCCCATTCTCTGAAAACTGATGCTGAACTTTTCCAATTCAGTCACCTCATAGTCTTTCAAAAAAGAGGAAATATGAATGACTGCTATTAAAAATAAAATTACAGAAAACTTCACTTTCTGTGTTTATGGTTTGAATCTATACTGGAATTTAGACCTTGCTGACTTATGATTATTTTATCTATTTTTTGTTAGACAGCTCCACAGAAGTCTGCCATGATTGCCATTAATCAAACAGTATCACTGGTGTATGTTGGAGCATTTAAAGTCAATTTTGGAAGACACTACAGTCTTCATAGTGTAGTGAGAGTTATTTCTTGAGGAAACGCATCAGCAGCGCTTGAGTTTTGTTTCTTGTAAGGCAAACAAAAGGGAAAAGCAGTTGTTCTATTATTTGGTTATTTATCCTGTTGTGATTCAGTTGAGTGGCCATACCAAAGAGTGATGATAAGACAGGGAGGTTTCTAGCTGCTCTTCCTCCACTCCTGTTGAGGAGGAGAAACAGGCCACACTGGAGGTGCCGGTGCCTGCTGTGCTTAGGCTGGAGCTTTCTGTAGGGGATTTTAGCTAAGCAGAACTTTCCACTGGCTGATTGGTTGTTGTGCGTCTCTTCAGAGCAAATCTGACTTTGGCTTACAAGAATAGAAGATGGTGCTGGTGTTTACTTGTCAGAATACCGATCTGGAGGTTTCTGTTCGCCAGCAAAGGGTACCAAATGCTGCAGGTCCTCTGCTCTGCCCTCCAGTCCTTCCTCTTCCAGAGGGACAGCTTTGGGGCTCTCCCTCCTCTATCTCACCAGCACTCCTCCACAGACTTTCAGAAACTTAATTTGTTTTTGAAACTCTTCCAGATTTGGCTGAAGTTGGCCAGTGGCTTCAGCAGTTATCAGGGGAGCCTGACACTGCAATCACATATTCTTGATTTTCTTAAAAAACCCAGGATAAATACCTTGCAGTTTGTCACTGCTGAGGTCAAGCAATAGCTCCACTATCCACCAGCTGTGGCTGGTTGTCAGATTTTTTATGAGTCAGCCATTACAGGCCATTAGAGGAGCACAGCTGCCCTCAGGCAGAATATTGAAGCTACCACAGCAAATATATTATCTTTTTTCCAGGAATTTTCCACATCACTGGGGTCTTCATAAGAGCTCTGCTGTATACCTAGAAAGAAGCCTTTATACTTGGCTTTATATCTTAGTTTGCATTAGCAAGAAATAAGTACAGGAGGTAAAAGATTCAATCCCAGTCCTTTGGCCAAAGAATGACAGTTCAGTGCTTAGAGCTTGGGAAGGATGTGATCATAAGCAAATCCAGTGTCCCCTTTTATTCTTTCTGAGTATCATAAGATGTTGAAAGGATACACAAATCTGATGATTCTTAATGCCACATGTTAGACCTCATATTTAAGAAAGAGGCAAAATGTAAATAGCTGTGTCACTATGTTGCATGGAGGTTTAAATGCCTTATTTCTATTTATGAAACAGAAATGGTATGTGTGTTCTGAAAGCAACTAATTTGCTGAACTTTTAATGATTTGCTGAATTTTTAATGATTTAATGCTAGACTATTATTTTTTGCATTTTTGCAGGATTGCAAAATAATTAAGAAACATACCCAATTTGAGAAACATAGGTGCAGAAACATAGAGTATTTGAGAGATGGATGTGCTGATATACAGTTCATAATAATGGATAAGCCTCACACCAAGCAGGACGGTTTTATTTGAAGTTCCATTATTTACTTTGCAGGTTGTTTTCAAAGATTTATATTGCTTTATCGCTTTATTGGAAAAAAAATTATGTTTATTTACATGAACAATATGCCTGTTTAGAGTGTGTTAAGCAGTATTTTTTCACATTTTTTTACTGGTACTTAACTTCAGCCAGAATCTTAGCCAGTTTGTGAGTAGAGGAGAGACAAGGGTAAAACAACGATGACTTTAGCGAACTGACAAACACTATGGTTTGTCAGCCACTGACAAATATGAACAGTCTAGGACAATTTGTTTACATTTTACTTTAGGAAGGAGTACACTATAAATATACTGCTAGTACTGTGAAGTCATAAAATTGTCTGTACTTTTGAATGGCTATATCTGAATAGCCAATAAAACATAAATTTGATTAAACAATGAGTGTGTAACTAGCAAGATTTAAATGTAGCACCACGGGACTGAATGGAGTCATTCAATCTTGCTTCTTTCTCTGCTAATCTCCTTCAGCAGTGGTCTTCATCTTAAAACTTGTTAGATCTTTTTGCACCATGGCTGTAAACCCTCATGGCTGTGATAGTACACCTTTTTATTTTCAGACTTTATCAAGCCAATTTATATCTTTTTGTTCCTGGTGCTGACAGTGCTGATTGGCCTCTGTTCCTGACCCAGATTCACCTCACCTATTTTCACACATCTGAGGCATTTGGCCTTGACCACCCTTATGCTCAAAGATGAGAAAGAGAAAAGAGAAACCTCCAGAAGCCATTGTGTTAGACTTGTATGAGACACTATTATAGGCTAAGATTAATGGTTTTCTGGATTTTTCTTCACTGTATATAAAGGAGCTCTATATGACTTGTTTGTACTAAAATACTTAACTTTTAGATGCCTAATCTAGGGTAGAGGAATCTTTCCTTGTGGCAGTATACAATAGTTCAACATTATCTCCCAGGGTTTTAACAATAGCACCGATACTTTCCTAACTTTATTTGAAATGGCCCTTGGTACATTTTAGGTTTGCATTACCTTTGTCTTAGTTGCATTACATTGGCAACAGGTCCTGTGGATAGTTAGCACATTCAGAATGTTCTCCTCACATTTGGAACTGATGTACTCCTAGTTTATTGCATAAATCTGTTTTGTAAATCCTTAGGTACAGAGCATACCATTTGTTACCATTACATGTTATCCCATTTCAATTGCTTCACTCCTGAAGGTCATCTAGTTCTTCCTGTTTATTCAGATTCTCCTCCCTAATAAGAATGCTTTCCAAATTTCTGTTATCAGAAAATTTAATTAGCAAGCCAACATTTTTGTGGCAAGGTACTTCCCCACTTGCTAGTTGCCTTCAGTTGTTTCCTTGTGCACCTTACAATTCTTGTATTAATCCTCACTTATTCCAGATTAATTTTACAAAGGAAGATTCTATCTCCCACATACATTTATTTTTTAAAATTCAATCTCTCAGAACAAGAGTTCTTTTGAATCTCATACTTTTTTGTAACCTTTTATCTTGTATTCTATTTATCTCCATGTCTTTAATTATTCCCTTCATACATTTTCAAGTTGAGCATGGTGTCAAGTTCAAACTATCAGGTTCCAAATATCTAGATCATTCCTTTTCCCTGCATGTTAAGGACTATGCTTTCTACTTTCTTGGACTTTTTGGTATGATGGGTTTACCAGAATCTGATGCTATGTGTACATTTTTATGTTCCAGTTTTCATAGCATAGTGAAAATGTTAGCGGAAGACAGATTGTCAGATTCTTCACCTGCCCACTCCTAACTGAATAACAAGTGGTGTTTTCAGTGCTTGGAACTGTGTCCTTTGTGGAGGCCACCACTTTCATGACCACATGCATGTCCCCATTTGATCATGGAGCAGATCTGCACTCTCAACTGCAAGATACATTGTTCTGGGAAATATACATATTATCTTGACTCTCTCCTCTCAGTACAGACTCAACAACTTCCTTCTCTCTTCTTTACTGTAGAAATACTTTTTTTTTGGCTATTTGCTTTCATTTCCTTTGCAAGGTCAAACTCAACTTGCACTTTCACAATTCCCTTATTCTGAGAGCTTTTGGCTTTCTGTATGTCCTTTTTACTCTTCTTGCTCCTGGTATACTTTTAATATGATTATTCAATTTTTAAACCTTTTTTTTTTTTTCTCTTTTACTTGCTGGCATGCAATTTCTGGAGAGTCCTCCCCTTTGCTCCTTGATTTATGCATAATCCAAATGTCTGTGATAACCATGAACCCCCTCTACTCTTTGGTGTAGTTAGTATGCCAAACTGGGCTCCTCAGAATCCTCTGATGCCTCACAGTCTCTATCATCAGAAGGACTCCCTCATGGGTGGCATTTATCTGGCATTTATCTCCGTCGCTGGGGTCTCATCCCTCCTCCAGTCCTATGAAAATGTAGTGTTCACTAGTCCTTTAGGCTCAAAGCCAGAATTTCTTCAGCTGTCTTATTCACAACATACCCAAACAGCCACCTCAGCTTTTATAATCTTTTGCTCCTTTGTTGGGCTGATCTCCCCTCCCCAATCCTTACCTGCTCATAAGCACCTCTTCCATGCAGTGGCCTCACTGTCTCTGAGGGTTTTTCTCTGTGACTTCTCTTAGTTTGTGTCTTGGGACCTATCTCAAGGCAGTCTGCCAGCCCTCTGCCTGTGCCGCTGTCTATCCACACACCAGCATTTCCTAAGGGCATCCTTTAGACACAACCTGAAAATAGCTGACCCATATTAAAATTTCATAGTCTGATGAGTTGTGGGGTTCATTATTCTTCTCTCCTAAACTGCCACATTTGAGTTGTTGACCTGCTTTTAAACTCCCATTGTATGTAAAACAGAATTGCCTCATGCTCAATACTTTCCAAGCTAATTTCTATAAAAAGCTCTTCTGCCAGCCCAAAACATGACCAGCAGTGTCTGGTGGGGTGACTCCTTGGTGAAGAAATCTCTCCGCTGTTCATCTGAGAAGATCTGAGTCCTCCAGGTGGTAGGGATGTTTGTTCTTCGGTTTGCACTTGAAGGCTGAAATCTTTCTCTGACTTCAGCTTCATAACACACTTCTGGTGTGCTCTCTCTTTACAGTAATAATAGAGCTGCCTTATGTCATACCCTGGCCCCTGAGTGGCAGCTGGCACACCACTGCTGTTTGGATCCATTCTCTTAGGAACTTAAGGTTTTTTTCTTGTGAGCAGTCTTCAGTCACATGCTTCTAGTTCTTGCCCATGTTGTGTTATGTCTCAGGTTTTGTGTCACTTTTCTTTGTCTTCTGTTCTTTATCTTACAGACTTCTTTTTGCTGGGGTTCCTGGGCTTGGTGGTTTCTGGTGTTTCTTGAACTGAGACAGGGTACATTTTCTTTCATCCTTGCACACCCATGTTCTCTTTCTTCCTGTTATACCTTCGCTTTTCCTGTACAACTAAAGTTTGGTGTGGTTTTTTTTTTTTTTTTTTTTTTTTTTTTTTTTTTAAAGAGTGTTTTTTCTTTGTTACCTCAGTCACTTCTTTGCTCTAGTCTTCAAGATCATGTGCTTTAATGCTTATCTTTCTCATTTACCAACATGGCCTATGGGACCTTAGGTCTGAAAACTTTCAGCTGTCTATGAAACCTCCTTTCTTCTCTGTGTTTTAAGACAAAAGAAAGCAGCTGCAGGGCCTGCAGCCACCAGCAGCTCAACCCAACCCCAACAGCTCAGGTAGGGCCAGCCGTGAACAACCTCTGCAACAGAACTGCCCTGTGCATGGCTATGTCTTCCACCCACTGCCCATCTGAAAAGACTCCTGTGACTAGGAATGCCCCGTCTGTGGGTGACAAGCCATGGTCTGCTACACAGAGATGTCATTAATATCTCCCCATGCTAAACGTCCCTCCTTGCAACTCTGTCCAGGGCCTAGGACCCCATTTAATCCCCTTGGGGCCATCAGGCCCTACCCCAGCAACACCAGAGCAATGTTGGTCTCCAGCCCTGTTCCTGGTGCTGCCCCCAGCACAGACCTCAGACCTATCATGTAGGTTGCCTGCCTGCCTCCTCGATGGGATGTTGAAGACTTGCCTCCAGCCTGTCTCTGGCCCCATGTCCTTTTGTTCCTGACTGGACTGTCAGGACATCACTGGCCATGGCTGGGGGCTGTTGGTGGACCCTGTTGCAGACTGCTTACTGTGTTCACCCCTGTGGGGTTGCACCCTGCTGGTGAGGGCACAACCAGTCCCAGGGTCACCCCTTAACCCCCAGCTGCTCATCCCCTTGGAATCAACCAGCCCTGACAGTATAGTTACAGAGAGACATCAAGACAGAAAACACTCAAAGCCTTTTGATGGGAACCCCAGTTCCTTGGGAGGTGCCCAGCTGAGTGGGGTGAGTCCTTCACTGTAGCCAGAAGCTGGGTGGCCTCTACCGAGCAAGCAGCATCCAAGACAGGCTGCAGCATACCTGTCCTCCACCTAGCCACAGGGCGAGGAGGAAGACTGTAGTCACAGTCCTCTCAACTGTGTGGTAGGTTGGCACTGCTGATTTGACAAGATACACAGCTGTGATTTTGCCTCATCCACCTCCTGAGCTCTCCAGAGGGAGCCAAAACCATCATGTGAAAGGGTTTTTTTGCTGAACTTTGGGAAAAGATTTCCAGGTTTTGTGTACCTCACTCTTGTTCCTCACTTTAGTTCTTGTGTAGTTTCTTTTGATGCTTCATTGCACAAAGGTAAGAGGCAGGAGAGTAACGCATCACTCTGGAACCTGGCAGTCAAGTGTAAGCTCGCCGGTAATCAGGAGTCATATTCAACTTCAGTGTCAGAACAGCAGGGCCAGGTGCCACCACCTCCAGTCCTTTCCCTAGCCTTTTTAGTAGGCTTTTAGGCTGTTTAGTCCTAATCATGATCATAACTCTGGCCTGGCAGCCAGACGACAGGACTAGTTTTCAGGTGACGTAAATTCTGTTCCCTGCTCTACCCTAATGACCTCTTCATGTCTTATTTTTCCCATCTGTAAGGAAGTGTAAGGTTACCAAATTCTTTGTAAGGCACATTGAGACTGAAGTGCATTTTAATTTCATTAAAATATGCATCCAGATGTCTTTGTGATTTCACTTTGGAACTAAGCTCTGAAGCCTCATGTCTGGTGTAGCAGTGCATAAGCAGCGTTACTGTGTCAGAAAGTTGAGGGTACCACTTCATAGGGGAGGATGGCCATCCTTGCTGACCCTTGCTCTTTGCCATCCACTCCTGACTTTTACCTTGAGCTGGCTTTGCCTCCTGTCAGACCCCTCCAGTTCAAGTCACTAAACCAACCCTCAGAGCTGGCCTATGGGAGAAAGAACTGAGAGCAAGGAGAGGAGGGAGAGAAGATGTGGGGGGATAAACCACATCCTTTCAGACATTTTACTATTTGTTCTGTCTCCACATCAAGTGTATCATGATGGAAACTGAACTTTTTGAATCAGATTCACTGCCAGTGAAGCTTTTTAAAAAATGTTTCTATCGCATTATTAGTGTTTTAAAGCAGCTATGACATGGTATATTTTATAATTTCAAGCTGTGCTAATACATGTATTATAATCTAAAGTCCATAATATAATTTCTCTAAACAATAACCCAAAGAGTTCCTCAAAGGAACTGTCTGTTGTAAAAGAATCAACAGAAGTTTATTTTTATTACTGCTGATTTTCTCTTTTATGTGTGGTTTTTTGTATTTAATGTTACAAATCCAGATGATTTTCAATATAGTGGTGTAGTCAGTATGATTATGACATGAGTGCAAAAAGAGGGCATTAGAATTAAGTAGAGGAATAAAATAATGTAGTTTGTACTTTATTTGTGTGCTTAAGAAGAAGCTGGAAAAAATGCTCCTTTGTGAAAAATCAGTATCTGTGTGTTATCTGTGGTCTCCTAGCTTCTGGGCCTTCAAGGTCCTCCACAAAAAAACCAAGTGAGATAAATGTCATATGCTAGATAGGTTTTGTTAGACCTTGGGTAATGAAGAAGCAAGAAAAATATTTCAGGATAGCTAAATAAAATAAAACTCTCCCAGGGTTTCTTCACACAAGAACCAGTTGTGATGCTGTGAACTGACTTCACTGAAGGATGGGGCAAATGGATAATCTAAGCTGTGAAAGGCATTTCTTACACAGATATATTCAATAACAGCACAATGAATGCAGAATATAGCTAGGTAAACTCGTTACTGCACAAAAGATATATATATATTTTTTTTACTACTGTACTTTTTCAATATAAAAGGCTTACTCCAAGGTGTAATTTCTTTAAAGTAATGAACATGTATTGAAATTTGTCCTTCATCTTCTGACCAATGTCCCATTATGGTTACCAGATCTAAATATAGCACTTGCCTACAGTCAGGGAACATAGCAATTTTACAGGTTTTTATATATTTTCATTCTACTTTTCCAATTTGTTTCACCCTTTTCAGGCTTCTGACACCCACATTGTCAACCATGAAGCTTTGCACACATTTTTCTGTGAAAATAAGAAGTGAGGTAAAATCCAGAAAAGTTACAGTCCATGTTCACTAAATTGCACAGATGTCAGATCTTTTTCTGGCAGTTATAAATTCACTATTTTGGGGTCTGGTAGCTTAATTAATATGTGTACTTTTATTATTTTATATATGGAATTATTTTCACTTTTATCCAGTACATGGTATACAATTAGGATTTTCATAAATCTGTAAAACTTATGAGGCGAGATTTATATGGCTATATAGCCTCATATTATTGAGTGCTTGGAAATCTTAGCAGTAAAGGGAATCTTCTGAAAACTCAGCTGATAAGACTTCAAAAAGTTGGAAAGATTCTCAATCTGGTTAAAAAAAATTCCAGAAATTTAGTAAATCAAGGGTACAAGGTAACTTGTTTAAAGTGAGATCTGTCTGCCTCTGTTATCATTACTATTTCCTGAGAGACAGTTTATGGAAGGTGGTTTTATGATACATTCCTGAAACACCTCCAGATTTCAAATATGCAATATAAACCACCTTATGAAAACTGCATAACTGGCCCTTGATTTATAAATAGTACCACACCTACTTTGGCTGTACAAAATTTTTAAGTCCTAATGTAGTCAGTTAGTAATAAAAACAAAGCTTAACACAGAAAGATTTGCTAAAGAACCAGATCATCAAGGGACAGGAAACCACCTTCTAGATTAAAGCACGTTGCCTATTCCTAAGGTAATGGATGGAAGAACTTAGCACATTAGCAAGAATGGTTGGAGAAAACCCAAGAAGAATATTTCTTACCAAAGCATGTTGTGAACAGTTCCCTTAAAAGACTGTGCTTAAAAGGAAAAGATATTTGCAGTGTTCAACAATAAGAGTATCAATGGTTTATTAGCATCAAATGAAATAGTTTCAGTAAAGAATGGCCCCCTTTGATTCAGGTAATTACAAATATTTTTGTGCATACAGCCTGAACTGTAGAACTCTAGGACTGTCTTCCACAGCACAGGAGATTTTCAGCCAGTGTTCTGCAAATACTTTTTGTATGAAAGTCACAGAAAATACCACACAAGGCTTTTCAGGTCAATCCACTTCAGCACGTAGTAACTGTCTACCTCCTCAAAATGGCAGCCTGACTGCACTTTGACTATGGAGAAAAGAGCAGACTGATTTCTCCAAGATGTGCTTGTTACTTTATCTGAACTTTTTTTTTTTTTTTTTTTTTCTGGTCTGCTCACTTGAGCTCCATTGTTTCCATATTTGAACTCTTGGTATTTTTCATATCATTTATGACATGCTGGTCTTTTTCTGGATCTACTGCCATATTGGTATAAAAACCCCTTGAACATCTTTTTATGAGTCCAAGTTCCCAAAATGCTCAGCAAGTTAGAGACAGTTATGCTGCGACAGCCTCAAGAGGTGCACATTTGACATGCAGTTCTTCTTTCTTCTTCCAGCTTTAGAAAATCCAAGTCTGTAATGTGAATCTGTATTTACAAAAGATGCTGTATTTCATTTCCTCATTTTCCACCAGTACTTTCACAGAAATCTCACTTGAACCAGATCAGTAAACATAGATCAGTGGTCTTGAAGGGAGTAGTCAAAAGAAAGTTTTCATCTCTTGCAGATTATCTGACCTTTCAGTGCATAAATATTGTTGAACGTCTGGCCCTACTACACACTCTGCCAGTCAGCACACCTTCATTCCTGGCACTAGCCTTCTCCTTTGAAAGAGTGGACTTATTTCTCTTATCTTGTTCAACTTTGTTGAATGTATGGACTTAATTTTCCTGTAGAAATATAAATGAAAATAGGAATAGGTGAAATAGATGCGGATTAACAGTCGGGCCTCTGAGTGTCTCACTGGGGATGCCTGCACTGCATTCAGAGTGCTTCAGAACTACGCTAAAATCCCAGGGTCCTCTGTAAATATTTGCTTACATTTTACTTTTTTCTTCATCACTGCAGTACTCCTGAGTGCAGACTGAAAAGGACCCAAGGATATGTCCCTACCTAAAATGTGATAAAAAAAATGAGACCACCCTGCCTTGGCAGTTCTGGTACTTCTGGTGGGGATTGATCTCACTTAAGTGTAGCTGTCTAAAAACTGGATGTCTGAGCTCAGCCAGTGCACTAGGATCTGCCTAGAGTCAGTGGAACAAGGTAGGCACTGCCCAGTTCTTCCCGTCTAATTTAGGCTGTGGTTCCCTGAGAGGGAGTGAATGTTTTAACGGCTTATTCTTTCTGAAAGGGTAAGGTCCCTCCTTCTTCCACACTCCTCTATCACTCCTGGTCGTCTTCTTGCTGGGTTTTTTGTGCTAGCTCATCAGGACCTTCTGTGAACTGATTTTACCAACCACTCTGGTGGAAAATCATCCAAGTAAAACAAGGGAAGGGAGAGGAGTGTGAACAGAGAGGAACAGCAAAATGCCCTCTTTTTAGTGGAAACAAGGTATTATGCTGGGTCATCTGCCCGTGAAACTGTTGCCTGACATTTCTGCTGGGCTCAGAAATGGGATAATCTCTGGAATCAGAGAGTGTTTTGATGACAAGGACAGTCTTGAGTCTAACTTTAGAGTGTTCAGCTTTGATCAGAAAATTGATTAAAGGGATTTTATGGCATTTTATATTATTGTAACTCAGATATTTCTAAGTCAAAAACTTCCCACTCTGTGAAGAGACAAGCTCTCTCTGACAATCAGATCTACAAACCTAACAAGAGGAGTGAAAGCTTAACTAGTCCTGTTGTCTTGAACTTTCTCAGTCCCAGGACTAATGTTGCTCAGGCAAAACTCTCCTTTCAGATACTTGAGTTATGTCACCCCATCGTCTCCAGTTTGTACTTCTATCTCTCCACTCTGTGTGGGAGCTAGTGCTTGGCTTTGTAATGGTGTTAATGATGTATAGCTATCTTACCAGTATGACCTCTGCAGTGATAAAAGGAATAAAACATAGAAAAAGCTTCCCATTATCACTAATGGAAGAAGAGATGTCTCTGAATACATGCATGGGGAAGATAAACAGAGTAAAAAGGTGCTGATTTTACAGTCATTTCTTGGAGTAGAATTCTGCTTTAATGCATTTCCCCCATAGCAAAAAGTTTTAAATAGAGAATTCATGGGATTTCAAAGGACAAGTTTCTAACATGACTAAGGAGCACAGACAATAACAAGGTAGCCTTGCCTACAAAATAATTTCTGCACTTTGTATCAATGGTGAAAGATCAAGGATGTAACTTTTTCTAGCTCACGAATTATGCATGTACACAATAAGAGGTTTTTCAGTCTTGATTCTATCAGCCTCAGATAGATAATTAGAAATAAACATTTTTAATTTCTGTGTCTTTGCGATTCCTTTTGTTACACTTGGAGATCTGGAAGAGCAATACAATGTTTTAGCACTGGAGCAGCTAACAAGTTGTTTACACATGCCTATTCAGTTACTAGTGAAAAAAATGGATGCAGGAAAAGAAGGCAAAAAATATGTATGGGTGTAACAGACCTTTTTGAGTAAGACATTCCAATCAGACTGCTGTGATGCAATAGTAATGTAGCAGGGGATAAAATTTTGAGGAGTGTATTAGCTGCATAAGCAGGAATGTTGCAACTTTCAGTGGAAGAACAAATATTGAACTACATAGTTCTTTTATGAAGCCCATTCTTTGTCCGTTGATATAATGAAGGGTTTATCAGAATATTCTAGCATTGTTCACATGAGTTGTACATCAGGTAAGGAGGTGTAAGCACAAAGTGACATGGTAGGGAAGTGAGCTGGTGCATCATGGCTGTACTCAAATTTTACAGTGGTACAGCAGCACTTTTTTTTGTTTGTTTTCCAGATGAGTAGGTTGTTCTGACTGTTTTCAGATCCCAGATCACCTTCAAATCTTATAAGAATGGGATGAAATGCTTATGCTGAAGTTGATTGATTTAACCTAATGTAATGGTACGTTAATCACAGGTATGTTCAGCTAAGGCGTCGACCTGGGTCTGAGCTCAGGCTGGAGGCCAAGTTCATCTCCTGCCCATGCTGTGTGGGTGTACATCTGTGCTCAAGTGTAAATTTTAGGCCAGAGCTGGGCCTGCTGCTCCTTGGCAGAGATGTGAGGCAGGTCTGCTGTGTATGGCCCCGTGCTTTCTAGGAAGTACGGGACTTTATAACGGGCTGCCCTTACAACCCATGACTTAAGAGGAATGTACTGTCCTGTAGGTTTGGATTTGAGAAGTGGAAATAATAACCTCCCGAAGTGGTAAAAAGTAATTACCATCTGAACCAGAACACAACATGGCATTGATGTCACCATAGGTAAACTGAATGGAATTAAGAGATGGTTAAATTAAAGACTATAGGTATAATTTGTATTTATGCATAGGGGATTTAGAAGCCTGGTTACCTATTTAGTATGATTTAAGGATTAAAGAGTGCAAACATCTTGGCAGCTGATACATCTAAACCCAAATTCAGAGAGGATGCTCCATGGTGCTGCAGTCTTTGCTATGTGGAAGGAAAAGGTATGGTGTTCCTGGCAGAGTCCCATACTATCTGACCAGCTCCTTTTAGATATTCCACACTTGGAGGGCATAATGTTTAATATCAAATTAGCTATCTGAAGATTGTTGATGTTACCTGGGGTTTCTGATTTAGAAGAACGACACAAAATATTCTGAAAACACAATACTAATGTAAGTCACATTTAGCAAAACATAGCAATTGAATCCACAGTTCAGTCAGAATACCAATGTGATTCCCATTACTGGTCTATAATACACTCACTGCATTATCTGTGTCAGGGAAAGTTCAGATTGGGCATTAGGAAAAAGTTCTTCACTGAGAACATGGTCGGTCCCTGGAACAGGCTCCCCAGGGAAGTGGTCACAGCAACAAGACAGTCAGAGTTCAAGGAGTGCCTGGATGACGATCTTAGGCATATTGTTTAGTTTTAGGTAGTCCTGCAAGGAGTTGGGAGTTGGATTCAATGATCCTTATGGGTCCCTTCCAAGTTGATATAATCTATGTTTCTGTGATTCTGTGACTTGCTGTCATGACTCTGGGCATCCCCACTCACTTGGAAGGAATGAGTGTGTTGAAGCCCATTGTTGTCTTTGAAATTCTTGTGTTAGCTGTTTAGTTTTTATACTCTGTATTGGGCTCACTCCCCCCACACTGGTCTGGGTAACTCAGGGAGACATTTACACTCCTAGCTGATCCACTCAACTGTTGATATCTATTTATCTAAAACAAAGGTCCCCTCCACATTTCTCAGGGTGTGACTGTGCTCAGAGACACCCTCTGGACCTGAGGATACTTGTGGCACTAAAGGGCAGATACAGATGTGGTTCTGCTCTCTTCTCCTCTATACCTAGAGAGAGCTGCTTTCTTGCTCCATCCTGGGAATGATCCCTCACATTCACTCCCAAATTTGGGCATTTTTTGGGATAGCCAGGTGCCATGGTCTGAATCCATATCAGAGACCTGCAACAATTTAGCAGGTTGGACAAGTGAAATGTGGTCCACGAGGATGTGCTTTTGACCTGTTTCAGTTGCTGGTGTAGATGCACTTATAGGTTTACAGAGGTATTTAGATGCCCCGGGAATGAGTGAGGAATACATTGCTGAATATCTTCAGAGATATCTGAGCTTGAGGCACTTCTGATTTTCAGCTGCACCCTGATCCCACACTGAGGGAAGCCCTATGTGGGCACAGTCCCACTGCCTCTTTCCATTTTCTTTGTATGTTGTATTTTCGTGGACAGGAACATAAGCAAGTGCCACAGAGACAAAATGCTCCTTGTTCCATCAGGTCTGTGGTCTAGGTGACCAGGAGATTGCGTGGCACAGGGCACAGTCACAGTGTCAGCTGAATGAAGTTGCAGCCTGTGCAGATTTGGCCTTTAGAGAGGTTTGAGTGAACACAAACATAAACCATTTAATCTCTGTTATTTTATTTGACTTCAAGAAAGTAAAAAATGTTCTTCTATAACATTCACAGGTGGACTCATTTTACATACAGATCTATCAAAATAAAAAAGATACCACACTAAAAATATTGGAGGATGGCATCATGTGGACCATGTTTATCACAGAATCACAGAATCAGCTAGGTTGGAAAGGACCTTGAAGATCTAGTCCAACCGTTATTTCATTACAGATGGAATAATTGTTCTCTGTTACTGTCCATTGCATATTATTAATGCAGTAAGTATGCTAACTAGTAGGTGAAGGATTTTTGTTTGGCAGCATGCTGTATAACCTCTTTCCAGACTAAATAAAATGATGGCAGTTGGGCTAGCTGAAGCTAGTTTGCCATGTTATATTTTTTTGCATGATTCTCTCTCGTTAGCAATGAAAGTGCAACATTACAGTAACATTTCCTTTTCCCATTACTGTCACATAAAGACAATATGCTAGAAAAAATGCTAATGGAGCCACTTTAACACCATCTCTGTGTAATATGGTGCCTGCCTGTTCACACTCACTTGTAATGTGCATAGGCAAAATAACAGCTCATATTTTTAGGTTTATGAATAAAAAAAAATTAGAGATATTGCACATGAGGACATGCCCAGTATTCTTTTATAGTCTGGAAGGGGGTCTCTGTGCCCATATATATTAAAGTGTGCACCTGCCTTCAATAAGCCGACATCAGGATATGCAACTGAACTGTATGCCAAATTTGCCTTATAAAGCAAGTGTAAAAAGAGCAGACTTTTGCTCTAAAAAAAAAAAAAAAAAGTATTATTAAAGCAAAACCATGGTTGAGCAGTTTTAGCTGAGATCTGGGAGAAGAAAGTGTTTGAGTGAGGCCAATGGAACAATGGAGGAAAAAACCCAATAATTGACCAGAAACATAATGGACTTTTTTCATTTCTTGTTCTGGAAAATCACAGAAAATATTTTAGGGCAGCTCAGATTGTCATGGACTTTTGTGCAGATCCTTCCAGTTTTTCAGATATGTCTTCTCTGCTGGAGTGACTGACCATATTTGCTTAGTCCATGTTTGAGAGGAGGGCTGCACCCATCTTGCACCTGCTTTTTGGGGCTGCCTTTTGGGCTGCTCTGTCTTGCACATTTGCAGAGAGCAGAGAAGGAGGGAGTCTGAGGATGGCCGACAAGAATGCTATTCCAGCAGAGATCACAGCCCTGATTGTCATTTTCATTGCACATCCATTACTGTCATAATTTCCACTACTGCAACTGAGAGAATAATTTGGTCTTACATGATCCTGTAGAAGGGTTCTTCAGATAAATTAACTAGTAACACTGAACTTTGGCTGAAGCAAAACACTGGAGGCTGTCCAGCAGACTTTGATGCACTGCAGGCTATTTTATTTCTTGCTTGGAGCCTGTCAGCCACCCTACGCAGAGATGCATGTAGTAAATGAGCTACCAGCAAAGGTCATAATCCTCCTGCAAAGAGCAACATGGACTATGTGCAGGAACTGAACAGAGCATGAAGTGGTCCTGCTATGAGTTATCCATGGGAGGTGGAAGAAAATGTCACCAAGTGGTTGCAAGCTGTGGGGGTTACATGTTTATTTGTGTTTTTCATGCTGCAGTGTTTGTAGGCAGATGCTTCTGTAAGCTGCAGGAGCTGATGAGTAAAGGGGGAACAAGGGAGGGAGAAAAATAGGGGTCTTTCAGGGAGTCAGGGCTCAGAGACAGTGTGTGGTGTTCATGTGGCCAAATGCTGATGTCTACATCTGAGCCTTGATTTTCTTTCTGAGTGAGAGAAAAACATATCTGGCCAATTTTAGATGTTTTATATATGAGAGGAATAGCTTTCTGGCAGTGCCTGTGCTTCTCCCATGACTGTGGCAGGTGGAACTGGCTGAGATGGAAAGACCAGCACCATGATAGGAGAAAATCCAGCCGCATGTGGCCTATTACCTTTATTATAGAGTATGTGATGGTTTTGCACATTTCAGAACTGCTGTGGGATGTGGAACATAAATAATTTGGGGATCCTTGGGTCATCTCTGGGTTCATACCAAACTAGTGGGCAGGAGCAGAGTCCTGATGCCTCAGAGCTGAGCTTGGTTACACAAAACAACTGCAGGTACAAGAGAACAGTGCTATATATTGAAACCTGATGTGTGTGACCTCTTTATCTGCTCTCAGGATTGGAGGGTTGTTATTAGAGTTGATTTCAAGTGGAATAATCCAGTATCCATTATTCTAAGCAGTTATGTGAACACAACAAACTTCTGAAATTTGGGGACTGCAGACCCCAGAAACTAATTTCTGTGATCCCAAATCTAGATGCTGCTTATAACTATAAATCCAGAAAATATTCATGGGAACTGTGATCTACTGAATTTATGGAGCCACCTGCTCTGCCTGCTGCTCCCTCATGCTTTGTGTAATCAAGTGGGATAATCAGTGTGTGAGCTCAGAAAAGCTGTGCTCTGCACTACCTGACCCTCCGCTTGCCTAAGCTCCAGTAGGATAAGGCTAATTGTGGAAAGTAGAGTAGCCCTTCAGTACTCTTAAATTCTGCTGCAATTAAGCAGTTCATCAGCAGAGGTGGATGGTCCATGTCTCAGGGCCTTTGAGATTCACTGGAGAATGTGGGTTGCTGCAGTCAGTGGTGTCTCCTTGGATTACCACAGAAGTCTTTCTTCAGCCTCTTGTGATTTTGTTTTCGGACATCTGATACAATTTTTGTCTCCTGTTGGCTCCACAGAAGACTTAAAGACTACTTCTTAAAACTTTTATCTGTCTTCTGATATGTATCTGACCAGTATGTACAGAAAAGGAGCTGTGCCTTTCAGGACTCAGGATCAAAATGGGTTCCTGTTGCAAGAGCATCCAGAGCACATTTTGATACAGATTCTGCTCTTTTGGAAGCCTGTGAAAATATTATAAAAGGAGAAGGAAACTGATTTTGAGTTTTTCATTATAAGAAAAAAAAGCCCTATTAATACTTGGATGATTTAAACATTTGTGGCAGCTGAGTTTTTTGTGCATTTTTGGATGGTTTAAACCTGCTCTTAGATTTAGAGACCCCAGTTTCATCCAGGGCAGTTGTGGAGCAGTGGTGCCTGGGAGCCCTGTGGTGGTAGGAGGGTGAGCTCCCATGGGAGGAGGAGTGCTGGGCGTCTGCAGCAAGGGACAGGCTGGCTCTCCTCAGCCCAGCTGGGGACCAGCAGGGACTATCAGCACAAGTGGTGGGCTGGAGAGTGCTGTGGTTGAAAATCTGAAAAACTGCCCTCCGGGTGCATGTAGTAAGTCATGGTTTACAGTCTGTGTACAGAAATAATTATGTACTTCAATTCTGACTCCAAATCTGATTCTTGTTGCGGCTTTGGGTAAGGAAACTGTGTGGAGTCAAGGGAGGAAAGGATTCAAAAGCACTGTCTTTGTTCCCGTTGAATTCTGTAGTCAACATTTGAGGCTTGGTGAGCCTTATGGCCTCTGCCTCAGTTCCTCTGTCTGTAGAGAAGAGTTCAATTTATGAACTGAGTCCTGTGAGAAGTGCTATGTAAATGATGAGCACTATTAGAGCAAGTTTCCTATCTCTGCTGACACCCACATGTAAAGTTGTTTTTGGTTTCAGTGCAGTGAAACTTATACCAGTGTGCTTTTGTGCTTACAAATGAGAGAACTGAAGAAATATGTACTTGCTTAGGGTGATGCAGTGTAAGCTATGGCAGGAACAACTGTGCAGCATCACACAGTGGGAATTACACAGTTTCCAAGTGTAAAAGTAAAACTGCAGTTAGACTCTGCTGTTGTAAGGTCTAGTATCCTAGATGCAGCAGCAGAGTAGTGGATCAGTGGTATGGGTGAGAGACACAGAATGGTTCATATGTTAAGACAAAAGGTTGCAAAGTAATAAAGAGTTTGCAGGCTTTGAAAAGTACCTGATTTTTTTTTTTCCCTCTGTATTGTTTTATTTGCTTTCAAATGGTCTTTTCCACTGTAAAGCATGTTTCAGAGAATAGTGGCCAGACTCCAGGTTCTAAAACTGATGATATCAGCTCTTCAAAGCTGCCAGATCAGAAACATAAAGATATACATAAAGGGTTCATTTCAATGAGAGCTTATTCATTATTTTCAAAGCAAAGGAACTTTTCCTCCTACAAAAAATTCTCTTTCATTAAAATGTTTATACTGTGGTGTGTATATGAGGGGCTGTCCTTTGAACACATTTCTGTGGCCTACAGCATAGAAGAATTAAACTGGAATTTAACCAGTAGATTAAATGTAGGCAGGACCCCTCTGTAATGTGTAATGGTAGATAAGCAGGTGGATGCAAGATAAGAATTAATATCTGTCTGCTATAAGAATAACAAGTAGAGTAATATTTCCCTAGAAGAGTTCACTGAAGACTTAAGAAGGACAACAAATGGCCTAAGCCTTGTCTCTTCCCTTATCTCTGCCTTCCCCAAATCAATATTGTATTTCATGTACAAGGAACACAGTATTTAATATTTGAAAATCTGAAATAATCTTGCAAATAATTTATTTAGAAAAGATCACCTCTCAATGCATATTTTGTACATACTAAAAATAAGAATGTATGTAATTACTACATGTGAGTAATTGTAAACAGAAAATATTAATACTACTACAATCAACAGTAATGAATTAATTGTAGTGCCTGGGAATTTCTCTCAGGAGTCATCCTGCTAGCAACTGTGTGAACAAAGAGAAGAGAAGGCAGCTTCACCCCAGAGAACTTGTTGCCTGTTTTACTGGTATGGAACTGATCGACAAATGCAGGCAAGAAGGTGAGAAGGAAATGGTCTAGAGGTGAGCACTGATCATGGAGCCTTCAGCCACTCTCGTGGCACACAAAGGCTAATGACCAGATAAATGTTCACAGGCCCTGCTGGGAGTGCTTTGGATTACATAGTTTGGTTTTCAAACTTCTTTTGGAAAACGTTGAAAAAGTCAGTAAAGATGTTACTCTTCCATGAACAGGAGAGTCCATAAGGTTGTCTCCATTGTATATGGATATACCAGAGAAAAAAATTGCCAAGGTTTTAACAAAACAAGAAACGGGACAGTTAACAGTCAGGCAAGATCAGACACTCACAGATTCCAATTCTGAGTAAGTATTTATCTCAAACCCTGTACAAAAACCCAGGCAGTGGGGTTGGAACAGATGTCAACAAGTCGGCTAGTCCACTCCCTTGCTCAAAGCCAGCACCAATTCCCTTATTATTTTTTTGCAGATACTTGTCCAACAAGTTGAGTAATTCCAGTGATAGGATGGCACAACCTTTGAAAGCAATCTATTGTAGTTATTAACGATCCACAACAATAGAATTTTTTTCAGAATTTCCTCTTCAGAAGTGAAGTATGATGTCCTTGTTCAGATGAAATAGCACTAATTCTTCTACTTTTGTGGACAGATCTCTGATCATAATCTACCCAAAAGCTCATGTTTTCCTTGAAAAGTGATACCCCAAACTGGACACAACTCTGCCTGATGCCTTTCCAGTGTCAGGAAGGGTGGGAGAACGACTTCAGATGCCTTGGAGTGATCCCTTCTGCCAGTATGTCCAGAGTAAGGTTTGGGTTTTGGCAGAAATTCAGTGTGGTGACTCATGGTCTGCTTTTGCTTTCCTGTAACCATGCTTTTCTTTCATTCTCTATTTGTACTTATGTAATCAGTTATTTCTACCTACCTACAAAACTTTGTAATTGTCCTTATTTAATCACATGGTGATCTTTTGCAATCTGTATTGAGTTTCTGAGAAAATCATTCTGGACTTTAGTCCCGTCCCTAATTGAGCTTCCAGCTCTTTACAACTGTTGTTACCTGTAGCTAATTCAGATACACATTGTACATATTACTATATCAATGTATCTGCATCTCTTTTGTGTATATATAGCAATGTATGTTTGCTCCATCATCCAAGTCATTCAGGAAGGTATTTGATAGTACTGGACCATATTCAAGGCACCTTTTTTTTTTTTTTTTTTTTTTTTTTAAACAGTGAACCACTGAAAATTGCTCTGCGTCTGGTTCTGCATTTGGTGAGCTTAAAAGTAGAGCACTTCTGAGCTTACTTATGGGAATGCCATATTAGGCAGTGTCAAAAGCTTTACTAATGTCAAGCTATGTATCAACTAATGTTAAGCTGTCTGACGTTTACTATTTGTCTTTCCTCACGTTTTTTCTCTCATCTGCAAAATGTCTGTTGTTGCAGGAAATTAGATTAGTTTTGCAGGGCTGGAAGTTTACAAATACATGTCTGCCACTACCACTTTCTCTCTTTTTTTAGTTTTTTCTTTCTTTGGTGTATTCTTAGGAAATTATTTGTTCCATTACTGTAAAGGGACTTAAAAGCTGAACTGGCCTATTATTTCCCAGCTACCCTTTTGCATCTGTTTGACAAATAAGCCCTGTGTTTGCCCTTTTCCAGTCACCTGGAAAGTCACCAGTCCTCTACAGCTTTCCAAAGATAACTGATAATGTCTCAGAAATAGTATGAACCAGTTTCCAGACATCTTTTCGTGACTTTCACAGGGCCCATTGATTTAAAAATTGCCAAAGTACTTTTAATTCATTACTTTAACGATTTATTTTAATTTTATGAATTGTAGTTGCCATTTTAGTGACAACAAAAAGCAAAAAGGCATGAAAAACTTGGCCTTTCTTGGCATCGTCTGTGGAACTCTTTCCTTCTCTGCTGAATCACCTCTTCCAAGGTCTTCCTCTTATATTAAAGTAGCTATAACATAATTTCCTGTTATTTCTCATGTTCCTTGTTTTCATAATCAAATCTATCAAACATGTATTCCTGCAAAGTACAAATTTACCTATATTGTTCTGAGCTGTGATGTGTTAGTGGATTTTAGATTATATTGTTACTTTCCCTCATCTGTAATTAGTATTACTTTGATGTGTACCTGTTTCAGATGGTACCAAAAGAAAATTGTCAGTAGTAGAGCTCTTGCATATCTGATCTGATTGCTAAAGTTTTGGGTTATGGTGCAACTTGGTGTATGTTGGGCCTTCTGGAAACATAAGTTCTTTTGCTGTATTTAGATAACCATTGCCTCATCTTGCTACGTAACGTCTGTCTTTACTAAAACCACATCCTCTGGTTGTTGCTCATGTTACAACTAAACATGAATTTGGTGCCGTTTGCACTTTCCTGTTTAGGAATAATTTTTAAGGATTTTTTTTTTCTGTAACTGGAGGATTACTGAGACTGTACTTTTCACTTTGTGGATCTGCTTTCCTCTACTTTTTTTCTGGGTTATCTGTCAGATTGCTGCTGTAGAGTGTGTGCTCTATCCCTTGCTCCCTGCGTGCTGCTTTCTGATGAGGTGTGCCTGCACTGCAGCAGTAACCTGCAATGACGGCTCCTCTCATTGGGACAGACCTGACATTTTGTACCTCCCGGTCCTTCTGGCCTTGGCAGTTGTAAAGACTTGGCTGGGCATCTTGGATTATTCCTTGATAGTCTAGTTTAGTGTCATCATTAACAATCATAAAGGTTGCTCTGCGTGTTTGGAGGCTGCTACTTCGGCACATCTGGCCTCAGTGAGTTACATGAACCTCTGGGAAACTCAATTTCTGTATGTCAGTGAGTTGGCAGGTGAGTTTTGAAATTGCAGTAGGGTCATCTGATATGAGAATCTTTGGCTCTAGGATGAGATTTATGAGGCAAATGCAGTATTGCAGAAAGCTTTCTAAGATTTAATACAGTAAGAGAGACCTGGGTAACCTGTCTTAGCATTTAAGACCTCGGAGTATATAAAACTTAGCGGCCCCTTCTTAAAGAAAAGTGGTTTCTCATTTTACACTGCAAGCGTTTGGCATGGCATTAGTTTTCTTCTTTATGCATACTCTGCTAATAGCTGTACGGTGCAAGCCGGTGAGGCTGCTGTGTGGCATTCTGGGCAATGAACTGAGGAAGCAAAATGTGACACAGGGAGTTGCAAGGAAAACGGGGAGGTGGGAAGTGAAGAGGCAGAGAGGAACAATTGTCCTAGAAAATCTGCTTTTTCTTTTTAAAGACATATACATAATATCCACATCCACCAGCGGCATGGAAATAGTGAGTAACTAAGGGAAAGGAGTTCTACAGGGGCTGAGGAAATACTACATTTATAGGGAAAAGAAAGCATAAAATTTTCCAATTTGCCTTTAAAGAAAGAATTTGTCTATAAACTATGAAAGGTACAGCTCACCAGATGTTTTGTAACAATTGGTTATGTATTAAAAAGTACGCTACTGTTTTAGTCTTTGAAATAAGAAATAAAATGACTTCTGATTGTTTCTGATGTGCAACCGCATCAACATATGTTTTCAATGAATAGGAAATAATGGGTTCTGCAGTTTTACTGAAATTGTTACTTTGTTGCAAATTTCAAAGACATTTGTTGCCCTGTTAATGAAATATTTGTATTTCTCCTTATGTCAAAGGAGCAGTATTCAGTCTTTGTCCTGCTTTACCCATTCAACAGGATTTACATGATGTAAATGAAAAGCGAATTTGTCCTCTTGTGGCTCTCTTGCTACTTTTTTCACTTGACCCAAAAGCTAAAAAGTAGCAGTGAATCAAGCAAATCCCGTGAAAAGTTCTGTATAAAGAAAGCACTGCAGACCACCTACAGTGTGACACTTAGGGAGATGAAAGGATATTAACTTAGGAGCGCCTTGTGCTTTCAACAGAAGTCTTGTTCCTTGTATTACAAACAAAGATAACGAACATAATTTAATTACACTCTAATAGTAGTTGAAATGTATATGTCTTTTGGCATAATGCAATTTTTGTTTAGAAAATAAAGTATCTGCGCATAGCCTACAATTTTGCTGGAATTCCCTCCTGTGGGAAAAATGTTACCAAGGGGCTGTTGTCTTATGCATATTTGCAAATACTATTTATGTTAACAAGCCTCAGATTTTTTTTTTTCTTTTGAATTAAAATGAGGTTCAAGGGGTTATTTTATTCCCTTCTCCTGTATTTTAAGACTCTTAGGATCACAGTGTTAAGGCAACTCAGTTCCTATAATATGTTTGTGGCTTTTAGCATTCAAATGACAAGAGACTGTCAGAAAAAGAGCCATTTTAATTACTTTTGCTCTTAAATTATAGAAAAAATACATAAAAGATTCAAAAAATTCAGGAAATATTCCAGCTATAGGCAAGAGTGAGGTTAACAGTATCCCTTTAATCTTCGCAGAGTCTCAAACATTTACCTGTACCGCAGAATTAGCTCTACATGAATATATTTAAAATGAAACTGGAATGTATGAAAACCAGTTAAAGACACAAATGCAATGAAATATTTCCTGCCAGTTCTTGTGTAAAGTTTTTATGCTAAACCTGCTGGGCTGCACTGGGGTAAATGAGAGCAGTTTGCTGAATGTTCCAATGTGCTTCTTATTTTCATACAACAAACAATACTTGTATAAGTTTTTTTTTTTTTTTGTCTGAAGAGAGACTTAGGAAGAGCACTTCTGGCTATGTAAATATTTACATTTAAATATCTAAAGGATTTTACAAGTTGGAATAAACTAAACAATTTTCTTAGTAGTAATGTTCATTATTATGCAAATATTTTCAAAATCATCAAGCCAATCTGATTTCTTTAAGAGGTTTTCAGCATCTTAAAGCTGGATTTATCAGTGATGATCCTAGTGCCAACACCAATCTCACAATGACATTGTACTGGTTTGTTTAATTGTTTGTTACAAATTTTGGACTTTGTAATTAATTTGCTCAGCCAAAGTTCCCCTTGTAGAAAAATCCTGTAGACTCTAGTAAGTAGTAATCACCTCTACATACTTGTAAAAATAATTCTAGCATGTTGGTATCTTTGCATAACATTAAATGCTCAAAGACTTATCATACAAGCAATGTGTTTCCCTATTATGATGATCTTTGAATTTCAGGCGTTTTAAAGTCTTTAAAGTTGTACCAATATGATTAGGGCTAGGAAGAAATGTTCTCTTTGGTGTTTTGCTTCATAACTACTTATAAGACTAAGTGTGCCTACCTCTGATCTATTTGCTACTGCCACTCTTCAGGCTGTGGATGCTGGGTTAACATGGCAGGACTGGCCACCTACTCAATCCAGGATTAAATAGAGGTTCCTCTGTTTCCAGTAGAAGCTCATTAAGTTTCTGTACTATCTCATCACATGAAATTAGTACAATATGAGGCTTTCCTGAGTCAGAGTTCACAATTTACTTTCAGGTTTGCAAGGTTTGTATATTCAGGTATAAATACTTTCCCTATATAGCACTTTGGTGTCTGAGCTGACTTTTAGGAATTACATGCTTTGCATGTGAAAAGGGAGGGGAGAGCGACTAGAGCACCCTGTAAAATCTGATCTAACAGCAGCAGTATAAATTGGGTTTTGCAGAGCAGTTCATGCAATATAGAAGGTTTTGTTTACAGCCTTTGAAAATTACCCACCACTTAATGTTCACTATGGGACACACAACCATTTAGATTTTAGCCATTTGGTGCCTTATCTCACATAAATACCTTTATCTTGTTGTTCTTACAAAAAAAGAGAACAAGAGACACAGATATAAATCGGTGGGAATCTGGTTTGTGAAAGTGTCTGAGAATGGAACTCAGATAATCTGTTGTAAATGTTAGCAATTTCAAATGTAGGCTTTATTTCTGCCTATGAATTATTTACAAACTGATTCTGATTTCCAATTAGTTATTAATGGCTTGTGTAAATAAACTATTTGGACATTATTTGTTCCCCAGTGCTAATGTATCTGAACAGCTAAGTATTGATTAACCGTGTCAACTGATTCTCTTCTGCAGCCAGACAGGATCACGGGAACATCTCAAACTGCAGCATTACAAATAGTGTGCTCTCAAAACATGTCCTGCAGCTGAACAGTTTGTGCATCTTACACAACATGGTGTTCAGCAAAGTGTCATGAAAACAACCAGGAGGAACTTGAGTAGTTGTGGATAGTTAATACTATAGATATACAGGTAAGCAAGCCTGTTGTGATCTTCATAGATTTTGGCTAATTCATTTTTGCATTATTTGACCAAGTATTTCTGGGACAAAATAGCTTATCAGTCTCATTAATGGAACTACCAAGAAAATTCACTTATGCTAATATGAAGCATTGAAGAAGGTCCTTTTATATGGAATGTTAGATTTCTGTGTTTTCTAAAAGTTTTTGAGCATACAGTGAAGCTATGTGGGGTCTTCATTCATTTGCAGAGCAGAATAATACCTATAATACAGGATTTTGTCTCTTCAGATATACAAGGCTTATAGGGACCATTAGAGTTAAGCATGAGCTGTTGCCCTGAAGCTGACAAGCCATAGCTGGTGAATGAAGGCGATCATGTCCTTGATGTCCAGTCCACCGAGGTGGCCTTGAAGCACACCTCAGGGGGTGACTGAGGTGTCGTGAGAGAAGGGTGTCACCTGAAGCCCCTGCAGCTGCCTGCCTGCATCATGGCTCTTCAGGCTGTGGCAGGGGATGAGAATGGCAAAAATGCAGGACTGAAGTGGGCAGGTGCTATTGAAAGTCTATTTGTTAAGGGGCTTGGCTGGGGGGAAAAGCTTGGGGCCCTCAAGGGGTTTGTTCTTCCCTAGTGGGACACAGAGCATCGGGCTATTAGATACCCTCTGCTCCTGTTTGTGCCGTGACTGTACCTGCTGTTCCTGGGTTGTGCCTCTGAGGACTGAGCACCAAGAGGCACCTGTGAGATACACTTGATGGGGGTTACAGTGGTTAATGTCTTCTGAGGGTATGTAAGAATACATTCCCAAAACTCTTTCCTAAAATGAGTCAAGGCTGGTAGGGAATGGCTTGCTGTGCTGGAGCTGCCATCTGAAGTAGGAATAGGTGTATTCCCCTGCCCCAGGGGCATCATCATTTTAGCACATCATTCTTTACTACAGAGGTCCAAATGGATAAGGACTTGTTCCTCTATGGGAATTTAGCTGCATTCTCACAAGAAATTCAGTGAAAATAACACATATGGCAGCACAGGATTTTTTGATGTCTGTGCTCCCATGGTCCCATTTTTATATCAGTTTAGGATAAGAAATGGCTGTTTTTACTGACTGATCAGAGAACTGAGCCCCTCCTCAGCAGGAACACCTGATACACAAGCTGTGTATCTTGCAAGCATTGCTCAACTTCTATGAAGGAATTTTCATGAAAGCTTGCTCATAGTTTCTCAGTTTAATAATTATCTGCCCTTTCCTCCTTGGAAATAAAATAACCTGTTTGTGATAATTTAGATACGAGCTTCTATAAATGCTTATGTAAGTACCTTACCACACACTCCTAGTGAACAGTGTACCAGCTGCTAAGAGAACATTAGGCTGATGAATTGATTTTATTTTGTGATCTCACCTGTCCAGACCCAGTCAGGCTTCCTAGTGACAGTGATGGAGGCTGGACACTGTCATCACCTCTTGGGAGGTGTGTGTACCTCTCCCCAGTCACACTCATGGCTCCGTCTCATCCACATTCCTGTTGAGGACTTTGTCCCACCTCCTCAGCTCTGTTCCCTTCCTCACCTTCTCATCCTCCCCGCTCCAGGGCTATAAGCACGACTGTTCACTCTCAGGCTCTTTCCAAATAAGAAGGTGATATTTATTCAAAGAAAATATGTCAATAATACTGGTATAATTTCAATTTTCATATGCTCTTATCTTCCTATGAGCAATGTTGGTTCTCTTCACTCTCCTTTCTCCCCTTGGTTGCACCCTGGCCCCAGTGTCCTTGATGCAGGAGGGTTTTCATGCCAGTCTATGCTTAGTTTCTCTCACAGCAGAATTGATGAGTGGGTCTAAGTTATCTCCTCCCTGTGCAGTTCATTTGTCTTTCCTGAGATGCTATAATTATTTTATTTCAGTTTGAAGGCATTATTGTTCCTGGAAGAACTTTTTTCCCACCCACATTTTTTATAAGAAGTTACAAACTGTCTGTTAGGGTAACAATTCATTTATCCATCCAAGGAGCTGTGCTTTCAATTATCAAGATAAAAACTAGATATAATGAAGTCATATTGATAAAGTCGTCTAATGGAGAAGGAAGATACTAGTCCAAGGCTTGCTTCGTGGATCTGTCCAAACATATGGCCTTATTTTAGTAAGGATCTGCAGAGTCAAATGCAAATATTTTTCAGGGACATTTGGTTGGACCACAACTGCGTTGAGAAGCCCCAGTGAATGAAGAAGTCCGCACTAGAGGGAGTGGAATATCAAGCGGTTCATAGACTTGCAGTAGGGTGTAATTTTAGAGGTTGCTGTCAGGCTTTATAGGGTAACATACAATTAAAAGTCATTGGAAGCTGAGTTTTAACTCTTCCCTATGTATTGTCAGCTGGCTGGGAATGCCTTGGGCATCCACAAAACCCATGGAGGACACAATGGAGAACTCTGTCCCTCACCCAAGGGCAGAGTTCCTAGGAAATGTCTGTCCAGTCTCCTCCCAGACGTTTCAGTAGGGGAGATCCCATACCCTTGTCCAGGACAGTCTGTTCCTTGACTTAAGCAACTTTCTCACTAGAAAGATCTTCTCAGCCTTCTACCTGACTTTCATTGGCTTTTCTTACATATTTTTCCATGTTGGACAAGTAAATCAATCTATTTGCTTCTTTGCAATTACCTTTTTGGTTTTGAAGATGGTTATTAGGTCTCCCTCCAGACTTCTCCTTCCTAAACAACCCCCGTTTCCTTCAACTGTCACTCATAGACTGTGTGCCTCTGGGGATTCTCATCACTTTCCTTTGAGGTCTTTCCACTGCTCTGTGTTTTTCTTGGACTTTATGGCTGAAAAACTGCTTGCGTTTTCTGAGGACTGCATGAAAATGAAGATTTTACACATAATTTGACAATGTGTTTCAGTGTATTTATTTTTTTTATATCAGCATGATACTGTTCACCAGTGTTCAACTTGTGATCTACTGTAGGCTGCAGATATTCTTCTGAGAAACTTTTGTCTAAACTACCATTGCCCATCAGACTCTCATACTCGAGGGATTTGCTATTGCTTTCTAACTCTGTAACTTTGTACCTTCTGGAACTTCATCCTATTCTTTTAAGACTAATTTTCCCCTATTTTTAAAGATACTTTTGAATGCTTGTCCTTTAGCAGGTGTGCAGCCTCTGTCAGTTTGATATAATCTGCAAACTTAAACATTATACTGAGTTGCCCACATCTCTCACAAAAATATGAAGCACTACCAGACCTTGCTTTAGGATGTACTTCCATTTTGATAGAACACTATTGACAACTGCTTTCTGAAGGTAGCATTTCCACTGAAACTTGCATATATCTTACAATAGCTTCCTCTAGTGTTATCCCAGTTTGCTTGAGATGATCCCCTGAAGCAGTTGCAAAGCTTCACTAATGGCAAGGTGTGTGGCAACTGCTTCTAATTCCCGACCATGAGCACTGTCACCCTTTCACAACTCATGGAATACAGGCACTAAATACAGGTAGCCGCACTTTTTCAAAGCTTAGTGTTGATACTAGCTAATGCACTGGTGGCCTCCAGTATGAGCCAGGCAATCTTTAATTACTCAGAAAGCCCCTAGACAGGGAAATCGGGAAGGCTGATGTTGAAATCCTTCCAAATTACTAGTTTAAGTTTGTATCTGGCACCATGTGGGTGCTGTGGGCAGACCACCACACAAACCTGCATATATGCAGACCATTTGTATTGATGGTTATAACTAATTTTAGCTTGAAAAAACAAACAGCCTATCTGTGGTTTTATTCAAAAATTGTAGTGGAATTCAATTATGAATGCCTGCTCAGAGCCATTTAAATCAGAAGTTGCTGTTTTTGAGAGATATAAAAATGGAGTTGAACATTAGGGCCTGTAAAAGGCAAAACCCAGTTTATACTTACTTGAAAAAATAACAAAACAAAAAATCCCGGGGAGACTAGTGAGGAGGTGAAGTTAAAACTTCTTTAACAATCCGCTAAGTGTTGTAATCACGTATTACAGCTACAATAACTTCTTATAGTAATCATCATATTCATATCATTTCTATTTTTGTACTGCAGTGGAACCCCATATTACAGCGTAAGTGAAGACTTCAGCAAATACCTGTGTCTCTATATGCTGATAGCTGCAGTTTTTGGATGAAATTTCTCTTCATGATTTCAGACCTAAAGCTTTTTTTTTCCTAGTCTGTATACGATTTATACACGAGGTCTGGTTATAAGGAAGAAAAAGAATTCTTTTTCTGCTGTGAAATGATGTGTCTCATTTTCAGAAGTGTCAAGCAGTCAGAAATCCCTCAATCAATAGGAGTTGCAGGTGCTGAACAATTGAAATAAAACTGTTCCTTTTTTTGTCTCCATGTACATAACCAAAATGACAACACTACAAGCTGAGACTTTCCTCATAACTAGTCTCTAAGGAGGATTAGTCTGAAGGCTGGTTTCAGCCCACTGAATAAGTGAGGTGGCTGTGATGTTCAACAATTGAATTTCTCTCCTATGTATTCGCAGGCTCTGCGTAGGCTGTAAAGGCAATCCCTGTCCCCTGTGCTGAGGGTGTGCACACACCCTCTTCTGAACACTCAGGGCTGCAGTTTTCCTAAGGAAGGTGTTTTGGCCAATGTGTCTTCAAACCTGCAAGCTTGGGGTAGCTGCTGTCACCTTATGATTCAACTGACCATTTCACACCCCCACACCTATTTTCTGAGCTGGAACATTGAGCCGGAGAAGGGAGCTGCCTGTCTGGCACTAACAACTAATGAGACTGATGCAATAGTTCTTGTATAGTGACATCAGCCAAACCTCAATAACGTCTTTCACAGTGCTACTCTGTGGACACTGCTATAGCTACCCTGAGCATATGCATTTTCTCAGTGATTTGTTACATTAGTAAACAATTCAAACATGGCCCTTGTATGTGCCTACAGGAGCTGGGCAAACATGTCATGACATAGCCTTCAGATGGGCCCCTGTGTGTGTCTTCTTCATTGCTTACAGTACAGTGGTGCCTGCAAGACCTTGCCATGGCCCTGCAGCCTGACCACTGGCCACATGGACCTGCTGCTGGGTGAACAAGACAAGTAGAGGACAGAAGAAAAAAAAGCAGAGCTTGACCCAGTGCAGTGTCACTGGCTGGGTGTCACTGTCAGCTGCAGGATGACAAGATGCTCATGGGAGATCACAGCCCTTCTCCTTGTGAGCCTCCTCATGAGTTATCCTGATGTTATGTCTAGGAACCAGAGCACAGGGAAATTGGGTCATTTATCTGATGTCACAGAAAAAGCCAGTGGCAAAGACAGGAACCGACCTCATCTCTTCTGATCTGAGGTTATCTCAAAATCTTTCCTCTGCTTTCAGTGTACTTGGTCTTTCCCATGTGTCAACCCATATCATGGGACAAATACTATACAGTTACCATCCTACAACTCTTATTTATGTCTAGCTGACCATATTGGTTTGAGAAAGGCTTGGCCTAGGAGGGGTTAAGGGAATATAATGATATTCTTTCTATTAGCTCTCTTCATTTGCTTCTTCTGTTTTCTTTACAGGATATCAGGAGAAAATAAAAACCTCATATTATTACTCAGAAGTGTTTGGAGGTGCAGGACTATACAGCTAAAGCTTGTCACCAGGCACCTCAGGGACATACCTCACTGTCTTAAGGAGATGTAATGTCAATAGAAGCAACAAGTCTATTCCACTTGCATTTTTCTAAAGTGTCTGCTGTTAACGAGAAGCTTCAGTGAAGTCAGTGGGAATTTTGAACAAAAGTTGAGAGACCTGCAGTCTTTACAGCATGATTCATGTGCAGAGCCAGCTTCTGCATCTCCAAATGGCCATGGCTGACCTCCCTCATCACGCAGAGATCAACACAATACATCTCTGGCCTGAGAAGGGGTGAAGACAAATAGAGGAAAGAACAACCCAGGGGAAAGCAGAAGCTATTTATATCAAATGAAGGAACACATGTGATGCCATATGAGGCAGCTTTAGGTAAAGCCTTTTAAGTCTTCCACTCCAGGGTACTTACATTTATGAGTATGAACACAGCAAACATAAAGTGCTGTTTTATGTTTCCAATCTGAAAAATGACAGCCTTTCTGTGATTATAAAATGTTATTTCCACTAAAGGGACTTCTTGTTTTGCAAGTTACTTCTGCAAAACAAGCACAATAGAGAAATCTCTGGTTTGCTGTGTGGTAGGTGAGTCAATGTTATCATCAAAATTGAATAAACAAGGCTTTATTTTTAGATATTAAAAATGTTGCACAGTAAACCCAGTGTTTTACAGACATGTTTTGGTTTATTCTCCTTTTGCAATATGATCACTTTTACCTAATATATCTTCATATTTTCTCTATTTTTCTGTGGCCAAACATAAAAATCAGAACAAAATCTTAATATTTCTAGTGGCTGGTTATCCACCTCTTATGGTTTAACCCCAGCCAGAAGCCAAGCACCACACAACCACTTGCTCCTTCCTCCCACTCCCGCCCTGTGGGATAGGGAGGAGAAGCAGAAAAAAAGAGTAAAACTGATGGATTGAGATAAGGACAGTTTAATAACTAAAGTAACTGAAATAAATAAATAATAATAGTAGAAATGTAAGGTCATATAATTTTAAAAAGAGAGAAATAAAACCCAAGAAAAGACAAGCAATGCACAACCACTTGCAGATTGATGCCCAGGCAGCGATCTGCCCCCAGCCAACTTCCCCACATTTATATACTGAGCATGACATTCTATGGTCTGGAATATCCCTTTGGATAGTTTATGTCCTGGCAATGGTCCCTCCCAGCTTCTTGTATACCTGCTTGCTGGCAGAGCATGGGAAACTAAAAAAATCCTTAACTTAGGATAAGTGCTACTTAGCAACAACTAAAACATCGGTGCGTTATCAACATTATTCTCACACTAAATCAAAACCACAGCACTGCACCAACTACTAGGAAGAAAATTAACTGTATTCCAGCCCAAACCAGGACACCCAAAAAGTTTAAACAATGGCTTTTGGCTTCTTTGTAATTTTTGGGTGAGTTTACTAGTTCTTATTTAGATAAAGCTGTGAATACATATTTGTGGGTTCCGGTTTGGCTTACAGGAGTGCGAACAATTAGCAGCTATTTCAGTGACAGCAGTTATGAAGGTATAGCTGAACAGAATATAGTTCAAGTATTACCTAGTGTAAAAATACTCCTGTATTTTGCCGGTAGGCTTTAAGCTAGGGTGACAACTGTGTATATATGTTTATTGCCACCTTTCTGTATTCCTCATATGACTGTCATGTGCCTTCTTCATCTTTGGAATACTGCCAAAGAGTAATATCAGCAGCCTTTAATCTTACTGAAGTGTTAGGTGACTGCAGCGTCACCTTCTTCCACACAAAGATAAAAATAATAGTTCCTTTCCCTTGGGGAAGAATCTATTTTTCTTGCCATGGTTTACAATTCTAATGTCTTTTACTGCTTTATTTTGTTTCAGGACCTGTGAATATGCATTGCCTACTTTCTGTCTTCTATTGTAGCACCCAAGTGTCAAAGGATGCGATATGAAGTGGGTGAAACTCAACCCCCTTCAAAAAGTGCAAAGGAAGAAGGTTAGGACATGATTCTAAGATCCATGAGGAGTGAATGGAGGTATTTGGGACAGTGGGAGAGTAGAGATAAAGGAAAGAAAAAGGGTGAGGAGGAAATATTATGGATATGTCCTCTGTTTAGGATTATTTTTATAAATATTTGCCATCAACTATTAAACTAAATAGCATATCTGAATGCAGGTAAAAATTGTCTCTTAGCTAATGTAATGAAGCAATATTTAGCAGGTGTTGATTTTTAGTGGCATCTACTTTTGTATTTGATCTTGTGTGATGACTGGAATAAGTACATATTTGCTTAAATGTACAAGCAGCATATATGTTCAGTGTATATTCTCTGTTGTGTTTTGGAAGAAAAGATTTTGTTCTATATACCTGGTAGAAAAATCTTTTGATTAACCATACAATACTGTAGTCATGGTGTTTAAGCACTTCTAAATACCATGAAGAGAAAGAAAAGACAGACTCAGTCTGAAACAGAACAGATTTGTTGCTTAGTTTTATACCGTCTGCTCCTTGCTAGAGCTAAAGAAAACACTCTGTGGTAAAAGCAACTACAGGTTTCTATTCTACCAAATTCAAGAGATGCTTTGTCTTGCATCTGGAAAAGGCAAACAGTTACAAGGACATTAAAAGTATGGGACTGCAGAATGAAGAGGAAACCTTGAAAAGGACCAGTATTAATGTCTCTCAGGATGCCAGATGCCAAGAAGAGAGCTGGGCAGAATGTATCTGAACCTATTTGAACATGGCATAATCCTCTACCTGAGCTGGCTTAACTATGGCTACTGCTGAGCCTCTTGGTTGTGCCAGCCTTTAGAAACCTACTCTAGAATACACAGAAAAATTAATACAGAGAGGGAACCCCATTTCCTGGGGATTTACAGAAGCCCCTGTTTTAACTTCGTTCTATTTATGTACATGGATTCATATTTTTCATTAATTTCATCTGAAATACCTATAAATGATATTGTCATATATTTCCCATATAAAACACCTCTGAAGGTAGCAATTTTTAAGTAAGTCATACACAAGCTATAATTCATAGAATATAATCATGCCACAGAAATGGTTGCCTTTTGATCACATTATAAAATTAATTTATTTCTTTTTGACCTTTATATGGCTATGAGTACAGTCTGATCATACTGGGGAAATGTGTCCAGTTCAACCAAGCCTATCTGCATGGAATAGCAACATGGCATACACTTATGCCTTCACCTGCTGACAATTTAGCTTGCTTCTTAGAGGACATGAGCATTGCTCATCTGAACTGTCAACAAAATACACTTCAGATGGTAAAATTCCACCATCGGAGTATCCTCTAACATAAAAGGTACAAAGAGAATGCCATTTCATCCATACATCAGCCATGCTGTGATCCGTATAGCTAATCCCTCAGAATGCCATATTTCAGACAGAGCCTTAACCTTAAATGGATGTGCAAGGTTACACGACAGGAATGCAAACACACTGTTAAGTCTTAAAGCCAGGGTGTTTCTCAGGTGGTAGAACTGCAATTTAAAACTCTTATTTCTTCATTTTGGTGATGACCTTGCTGATCTGCTCATGATGGATGATTCTGAGATATGTACCATTGAGAGCCATAGGAAGAATGCACTCTTCTGCTCCTTCAAAAAACAGGCAGTCAAAAGAGTTTTGGTACAACATTAGTTCTCTAATATATACAGTGTGAAGAGTTCATTTCAGGAAGCTTTAAAAAGCACATTATACAGAAGATTCATTGCTGAAAAGTTGCTAAGAGGTTTTGGTTAGCGCAGGCAGATGATATAGTTACAAAATGTAAATAAAATATACTTAGTAAAATGGCAAAGGAACTCTCTGAATGAAATTCCTCTGGTGTAGCAGCCCATTCAGGGTTTATGATCACTCAAGTTCTACCTAAACCCCCAGCAGAGAATTTCAGTCTTTGTGATTTCATCTAGATTTTGGTGACATGCAAAGACACGTCCTGGAATCTGGAGACCAGAGGAATGAAAAAAGACACTTCAAGTGCACAGAATACCTTTCAAAAAACCCCTTTTTCATCCACTCACTTGGTTAGCTTGATTGAATGGTTTAAAATTGCTTATTTAGTTAACATGCCTAGTTGCTACAGCCTGGCCATGCACTGCTGGTTTTTTTTGCTGAGAAACTAAGCCTTTTGAACCAGAGAAACCAATGAAAAAACCTCGAGTCTTTGCCCTGCCCAGCCCCTTTTCAGGAGTTCACCTATTTGCTTATGTCACTTTTGTTTGTTCTGCAGTAAATTCAGCGGTGGGATAGTCCCTTTAGCAAGTTACTTGTATGTTTTCCCACTATCTGAAGTAGTACTTAGCCAAGGTCTCTTGGGGGAAGGCAAAGCACAGATCATTTTTTTTTAATTCCATTACCAATTTTGTAAGTAAAATAAAAAAAAAATATCCATGCTTAATTGCAGAAAGAATATATTTTTTAGACTCTTAGCAAGGAATATTATTAGTGCTTTGGCATCTACTCTGCTGATAAGAAAAAAAAAAAATAATTCTAAAAGCCTAATGATCCAAGCCCTTAGTCTTAGTAGATTAACTTGCCCTTAGTTTTTAGGAGACAATCTGAAAAGAAGTAAACACTGAATAAGCAAGTCCAGATCTTATTTACCACCTGGTCTTTCGCTGCTTTAAATAGAAATGAAGTAAAATGGCAAACAATGATCACTCAGCGGTAGAGACTGCTCCCCCTGTCCCCCAGGACAAGGCATTTAAGGCACCAGGTCTGGACCACAAAGTCCCAGACACACAAAGGTCCCAGACCCACTATGGACCTGGGCCAGAAGTATTGCCAGTCCACAGGGGATCTCTCCTCTCCTCTCCTCTCCTCTCCTCTCCTCTCCTCTCCTCTCCTCTCCTCTCCTCTCCTCTCCTCTCCCTCTCCCTCTCCCTCTCCCTCTCCCTCTCCCTCTCCCTCTCCCTCTCCCTCTCCCTCTCCCTCTCCCTCTCCCTCTCCCTCTCCCTCTCCCTCTCCCTCTCCCTCTCCCTCTCCCTCTCCCTCTCCCTCTCCCTCTCCCTCTCCCTCTCCCTCTCTCCCCCTCTCCCCCTCTCCCCCTCTCCCCCTCTCCCCCTCTCCCCCTCTCCCCCTCTCCCCCTCTCCCTCTCTCCTCTCCCTCCCCTCCCCTGGAGGGTGGTGAGACCCCTGAACAGTTTCCTCAAAATCTGCTCATAAACTCAGCCCACACACAGCACAATCAAGCCACTTCCATGGGGTCTTCCACAGTGGTCAGATTTATTTGGACATATGGGTGTCATATAGTCTATTAATAGGCAGGACAAACATAATACAGAGTTTGGGGTATTGCTCTGAATATAAAGATTAGTAAATGTTATGGCTCCAGTAGTACTTGAGTTCAGCACTCAGCCTTTGCCAAATTGCATATACTTCTTCATGTCCTATCACTATGTCATTTATTTCTCTTCCTTTTCTTGTGAGTGAATAAAAACAGAGTAGAAAAATCCAAGAAGATATGTGCCACTTGAGTTATTATAAAGATGAAAGATCATTCCAGGAATATAAAGATTCTATTGCCCTTTCTTTAGTGAGATGCCACAGGCTGTGTCTACTCAGTTTGGTGGCTTGAGCTCCCTACCTTGGGGACAGTCTTGGCATGCCTGGTAGCATGCCTGTATGCACAAGGTCATGGTCAGGGACTTGGGCAGAGCTGGAACTGGTGAATGAGAGCTGAAAGGTGGTAAAGATAGAAAGCAGATTCACAAACTACTTCTCAGCCACGACTTACTCTGAAATTAATGGGAGTTCATTTTCAAGGCAAAGACAAGCAAGCTGGCTGAAAAACCAGGAATGTGAGCTCCTCCTGTCCAGGGATGCATGGGTTTAATCTTGACAGATTTAAGCCATCTAAAAGACAGAGGTCTATGCTGAAATAGGTGTCTTCCATCCCTGAAGAGGGAACAGTGAATAGGCACTTCCAGAGAGTGATTCTTCCCATCCTGTGCTGTCCCATCTAAGATGTGTTCCCCTGGGGCACTGCTTGTCTCCCTCTATTGTCCCTGGGGAGGGTCTAGGCAACTAGGCCATTAGCTCACTCCCTCTCCAGTCTTCGTTTACTTGTGCTTAATTGTGGGCAAGGTTATCAGAATGACCGAATCACCTAGGTTGGAAAAGACCTTGAAGATCATCTAGTCCAACCATTAACCTAACAGGTTATGTGATTGATAAAGTTGATGTGGTTTATATATGACTAGAAGGTGTGTTATGGCACTACTGAGATCTGAGGACCATGCTGAACTGTTCTTTCAGAGCTATCCTACAGTTTGAATGTTATGTATATGTTAATCTTGCAGTGAGCTGGAGTTTGGCAGGGGCTGAAAAGAGCATAATCAGTGTACAGCTTTTAAATCGCACCAGAGTTTACAGAGTTCATCTGCAAACTTATTGAAATACTCATGAACAGAAAAAAAAAATCTGACTCCAAGCTCAACAGATGTACCTCAATGGTAGGGCTGATTTTGCAAAAATAATTACAAGGTCCTATTTAAAGATCAGTTTGTTTGGACTGGGATATTGTTTAAGAATCATATGGCTTTTAAGTCAGTGAGTGCTCTGTTTTTCAGTAGACAATTTATAGATATGACTTCCATGGAAACAGGCTCTGCTGAACTTCTCTTCCAAAAAATTATTCGCTTTATGCTCCTTTTACTAAAGGTCAGGAGTAACCTCAGCACCTCAGATAATATTAATGAAGGTGTTAGAATTACTCTGATGTAAATTTTGTATAAAAATAGCGTAAAAAGTTGAAGGGATTTGTGTGGATTTGGCCTCGGGACCACTTCAAGCATGGTTCAATAGGGAGATGCTACTGCTGCCACACTGGTCTGTAGTGCCATGGCATCTTAAAAAATGTAGATGAAACCTGCTCCCAGTATAGGTGGTCAGGACACTCAAGAAAAAATGGAACTAGAATGGCTGGAGGCTGTCTGAAGACCACACAAGTCAGGGTGGTGGCATTCATTTAATCTAGCATTAGCTGTCTAAAAGCTGCAGGTCTGGTTTAATCTAGTGGTCTATCCTGCTCTATAATCGGTGCAAAGAGGGAGGCCTCTCTGGAGTTAAGCCAGTTTAGACTTTTAAGTTGGGGTGGGATAACCCCATCTCATATGCCTGGGCTACCTCTTTGGATGAGGTGTCTAACTTCTAGATGGGTGACAGAAATCTCCCCACCAAGATAAAAGAGAACTGATTCTGTGCCAGAGACTCAGAAGTTTTACCTGCAAGTTAAAAGGGAGGGTGAGTGCAATAGTTGACACAAATGGCCATCGTGATGCTAACAGACTGCCAACGCGCCTTTCAGATGGGGAAAGCATGGTTTTCTCCTTTGAAAAAGAGTGTAACTCCTGTACATCAACTGAAGGGTTAAAGTCTAACTCTTGCAGAGACAAGGATAGTGGATTTTTCAAAAGGCTTAAGGACATGGAAAGAGCAGATTACCCTGTTGTCACCTTTTGCCCACTCCCTTTACCAACTGCTGACGTGAAGTAGAATTTTTCTGAAGATGAGGATTAATGTAATGGCTGCTTTTATTCCTCAGTACTTTTTCTGATGAAATTTGATCACTCTTCTCCACATTCCTATTCCTCACCTGCTCTGGGAGGCAAACATAGGTCTTTGAAAGCAAAAGGAGTCCAGGCCAAAAAGCTCAGACCATATCTCACTTGAACTCTCACCAGTATTTCTCTTTTTAAATACAGTTCATTCCATCGCAGTCTTTTGTTTGTCAATGTGAAAACCAACTTGCTCTTAATTTTTTCAATACTGTTTTGTAAGCATCTTCACTGCTTTATTTATTTATAGATATGAGCTGCCTATGACAATACAGATAACATGTAAAATGTCTTTTGTTATGGACCAATAAGGATGGTATTATCAAATTTTTGCTGTACTGCAGCATCTTTGGAGGATTAATGTCATGATGCTATTGAGGACACTGCCTGAAATCCTTATCAAGAATGGAAAGACTGACTCAATGCCCTCATCCCAGTTGTCCAGGTTTGGTCAGAGTAGGGTGGTGGGAGTGTCTCACCCAGGTGTCCTTTATATGGGAACTGAGCATCCAGGCAGGGTGGCTTGTGAATACCTTAGATTCACCTTGATATAAGTCAAATTGCAACTACAAAGTTACACTCAGTTTGGAAGTGTTTTGTATCCCCCAGTTTAGACACAGTCAACAATAATTAACATGTCAAATCTTTTCCTTGACTAGAAGTTCTCAGTCTTACATGCAACTTGGAAAACACTAAGGATTGTTTCTAAACGATTGTATATTACAGAAGACATTCGTAGTTCCCACACAGGCTCTCGTGTAACTATTTTAGTTGCTGTTTGCAAAGCTTTTTTGTTGTTCTTTCATTAAAGGTGGTTTTGGAAAATATCAGTTGTCTCAAAGGTGCCACTGAGGCCCAAAACTGTAATGCAAACATCAAACAAAGATGAAGGAATAAATTTTCTGCAGTATTTTAGTCAGAAGGCCTTCACTGGAGTGACTGGAATCAATGGCTTTAACAAGTATGAGCATATTTTGGAAGTGTGTGGCTGAGCAAATTCTGGAATGAGGAATCCATACTTGCTGAGCATTTTCACAAACCAGAGAGTTTTATAGTTGTGAGAACTGTCATGTTATGCTTGTAGTTGTTTCTTTTTCCATCCATTCTGTTTAGAAATGGAAAGAAAACAAAAATGTGTGACATACCTTAAAAATATCTGGGTCAAGAGCAGATAAAACTTACTCCATTAAATGCTGAAAAGCCTCTTAATACCCAAATTAAAACACATACCAAGTTCATTCTCTTTAGGTGCATAATTACCTACAAAGTTGTTCATCATGTGAAAACATATTTTCCTGTTACAATATAATAATAGGATTTTTTCTAGAAACAGAAAAATGCAAGAAAAATACTTAGGACATTGTTGATATTAAAATTCAGTGTTATCTCAGTTAGCAAGTCAGTTAACATGATCAACTCTTTTTCTCAACTCCTGATGAGTTGTGTATGACTTTTGCTATTCAGAGATCAAGTAATCACCCCATTAATTGTACTAGAGGTACATGAAGGGCAATAGGTGGAAACATAATCTGACAGGAAAGTTGGAGAAGGAATAGGATGGAAATAACTGCCACCCCACTGTACAGAATACTAGTCTGATATGCAAATGAGAGTGGCAGCTAGGAGGAAGTTTCAGTACAGTCCAAACATTTTATTTTTGCAGTACTATAATAATGAGACAGTAAAAGAATGACTGTGGTTGAAAACTGAGTTAGCATGAGGCACTAACTCAGGCCAGGAATGCACCAAAGTACATCCCTGGAGCCTGTTCACAGCAGCAGCTGCTCGGCATGTGCTGAAGAATTCCCAGCTTTATCCATGGTTGTAGTTAGGGATCGAAGGATCCTTTTTAGCCCACATTTGTATCACTCTGCTTTTAGTGCCTGGCAGCAACATCAGAAACACCTGAACCCTCCATTACATGAGAGCGTGAAACGCAAGGCGCATATGGGGTCCAGTGGCAGAAGGAATAAAGCCAGTGCTTGCGTTTAGTCATGGACTCAGTTTTCTTCCTGCTTTATTATAGAAAGTCTTGTGTTTTGCAATAAATATGAGGGGAGAGAGCATGGGGAAAGGTGGGGAGGAGAAAGATCAAAAAAAATAGTGCAGTGGGATTGAGGAAACTGCATGTGTAGGATCAGGAGGGGTTTCAGAGCTATGATGTTCCCATGGGTGCTGATCACATGACTACTGTGGACTTGCTTTGATAGCCACAGTTACAGCAGGAGAGGAATATTTAAATTGAGGTGGTGGAGGCTAAAGAGGAAGAACACGTGGTCCTTTGAGACTAGGGATGAGATGCAACTTCATGGGAGCAAAGAGATATAGGAAATATTATATAACCAGCAGAAAAAACCACAGCTGTTATTAAAAAGATCTGTAGCACTCAAGCCTGTATCTACTGAACTGGGATGTTACCCAGTATAAGCAGAATTTAGTTTTTTCCTTTCCCTGTAGAATCTTAGGTAAACTGGTGTAACCTGGCTATCAAAATTTTCCTTCAAAATCTCTCAGTGAATCCTGCACAGGCCAGCCTGTTCTCCTGCAATAGAGCTGCTCAACTAGTGTCAGGATGGTGGGTGTGGTATGGAGCAGAATCTGCTCTTTTGACCTCCATGTGTTCCAGAAATAATTTGGGAAATGTGGAAGATTTTCTTTGTCCTCATCTCTGCGGTGGTTTGTAACTGAAGCCAATACATAGCAGTAACAAAAGGAAGCTGTCACATCGAGAACTCTGCACTGGATGCAAGTGTAAATGCTCTCCATCCACAAACAGCTACATTTTGGTGCCATTCATCTTCTGAATGTGTGCTTGGATTTTACTTTGGCTCCTTTGTAGATGCTTGTTTTTGCAATTTGGACAGGTGAAAACAGCAAGTATGCAATTTGTGTATACTAAGTGGTCTGTTAAGTGAAAAAAGTATACTGGCTACAGCTCTGATTTCCACTCCAGCAACTCCAGCACCAGGACAGGACATGTGGATGAGTTCTTTATTTTGAAACCAAGTTACTTAAGAACAACAGAGTGATTTTTGAAAGGTGTGGATATATATGAATTATGATCTTTCTAAAAAAATATCCCACAAATAAAAAACAACCCAATGACCCAAAACCCTAGTAGCAAAAAAAAAAAAGTAACCTGTGAGTGAACTTAAAGGCTGTTATATTATTTTTTAGAAGTAATCTGATGACCTATGTTTCAAAATTAAGACTCTTCAGTGGAAGAGATATTCGGCTGGACTATTTTCCTATATTTTAGTATTAAAAAACAACACATCTGAAAATTTTTCCACTAGATATCCTGATGAATACCAGAGTAGTGGCATAGATCCAAAGGAATCAATGGAGATATACCCATTCGCATCTACTGTAGGTTTAACTCTTGACTTGTATTCAAGAGCTTTGGCTCTTAGGATTATTGCTGAACACTCTGATTTTCTCTGTGGTATGATGTAGCAATGGATATAGTGAAATACCTGTAAGTAGAGAAATAGAGCAAAGAAAATGCAGAGAAGAACTGAGCACAAGAACAAATCTGTAAGCATCTTCTGCATTTATCAGACAATCTAATATGCCTGAGAGCTGAACTTTGTTTGCTCAGGTATCTCTACAGCTTGCTCTGTTGTGGAAAGGGAACCGTGCGGTACTGTCAGTGATGGCTGTGCTGTGCAGGTCACCAGTACAGCCCAGGAGGAGGAGGTGGTTTGTCCTGTGGGCAGCCCTTGCCAGTCCTGATGTCTTCTGGAGCGGAGGTGGTGAGCTCAGCTCTAATGCGCTAGATAGCATCACGGTCTGAATATTTTTGTCTGAGCAAAACCAAACAAATATTCTAAAATATTGGCCAAATAAGCTAGTATCATCCCACATAGGATTTCTAAGGAATTCTAGCAATTCTAGAGATAAAGATAACATTAACTGGAGCACTACCAGATAAAGCAAGCCCAATTCCTAGTAGGGGAATGACTTATGTAATCTTGGTGGTGATAAGGACAAGCTGGAAAATGGGTGAAAGAGAAGAAGTGAAACAGAATAAATTCACACACACACACTCACCCACCCACCCCCAATGTGGTCCTTCTTACATCCACCCTTATAAAAGTGTATCTTTAACCCAGTTATTTCTCCGCTGTTGGGTCATTAAAGTGGCCTGAAAAAAGGTAAACTTTTGATTTGTAAGTATTTTTACTTTGGCAACAGATGAGGCAAACTTTGAAGAGATGAAGCACCAAGTTTGGTTTAGTTATCTGTAGGTGATGAGCAAGATCTTTATTCAGAGCTTCATATTCTCCCATATTTTGAAGGTTACTGGTGACGTAGGGGTTCAAGACCTCTGTGGAAATAAAGGTAGAGTAGGAGCTGAATGGACTGAAGAGAAATAAAGTCCCACTTCACAAGAAGGTTTTCAAAGACTAAAGTGGCACTTTAATTCATGCATCTATTATCGTGTGATGACCATAGACTGGTCTGATCAGAAAAAAGGATGGCCATAGCCTTACAGGCTGTAAAATCTTCAGCCAAAATGGTACACACACACACACACACACACACACACACACACTGATGTCTAGTTCAGTGAGAGAGGTTTGCTGTGGTGCACAAAGACCCAGATTTCCAAATGCATCCTTATATACTTCAGATGTTAGTAACTGAAGTATGTGAAAAAAAATATAGAAATGGCCTAATTTCTGTATTGTGAAAAAAATATCATGAATAGTTTTATTTCAAGAAGCAGGCTCTAGATCTGGAGTGAGTCCAGCAATAACAACTAATTTTAGACTAGAGTTTGAAAAGGTAACACATAAAGAAGTGATCAAATCGTTCATTCAAGTTAGCTCAATGCAGCCATGCTTCTATTTACTAGCATTTTAATGGTATTATGCTCATCTTTGAACATTCCTTATGTTGGCTGCTGATGTTTTTGCTTCCTATTTTGTTGGGCTCCGTAAGGTCATCCAGAATCATCTACATGTATCTGAATGATGGCATGATATTTATTTACTGTCAGTTATTTCTTTGCCAAAGTAGAAAATAGTTATAGACTTAAAATAGATCCTTGCATTATTCCCTGTGGTCTCTTCAAACTCAAGAAGCTGGAGCCATTAACACAGGCAAATTAAAGTGCATGTGACGGATAAAATTTAACACATACAACAGAAGTTGAGTGATACTCAGAGCCTGTAGTTTTAATGACAAAACAAACTAATAAATAATTTCAAATGATTCATATAAACATGTCATAAGAACATCTATTTACTTGTCCAAATCCTGAAAAAAGTCATTTGTTACTCTGAGCAGTGCAGTAGTTGCTGAGTGCTTTGTTCTGCCTTCAGATTATGATGTATGAACCAGATTCACCGGGAATGCATTGGATACTGTAATGTGTCTCCTTGATTTTAACTTTCATTTGGCCTCCCAGACTGCTTGCAAGGATGTTCTGATTGTTAAACATGGCTATTTCTTTAGATGCTTAAGGGAATCTCAGTTCACCTGGTACTCCTAGTTGTTGGACAGGAACTCTGCCCTCCAGACATCAGTTCTCATACCTGCTTTGCCACAGCCAAAGTCTGGTACAAAACATTTTGTGCACAGGTGTTGCCCAATAGTAAGAATGTCTCCCATCTGACTTCATTCATGATGTAATGACCGAAGATTTGATAGAAGTAATGAACTTCTGCTCCATCTTAACAATAGATAAAGGGGATAAAAAAAGGGTACAGGACTGCTTTATGTACATTATTTGGCCAGAACTGTGGGTAGAACAAAACTATTGAAGGAAAAATCTGTCTCATCTGTTAGTGACAAAAACACAGCTATGAAGAGAACTTCATATAAACTCACCACTCCAAAATTGTTTAGGGATACTTTGGGAGTCTCTGTAAACTCATACAAAGCAGAAATCTGATGGGTTTCAGAAATTAAATAGTATTTGTTTAGAAAAGTGCACCTATGCTGTAGCAAGGAATGCTGAATGCTTTCTTAGAGGAGCTTAGAGACTGGCTTCTCTTTCCTGAGGACCTCTGCTGTTAAAAAGTGCTCTTTCATGGGTGACAATTGTTAAGCAAGATTTAACATCTCTGTGTTTTCAGCCTTTGGCTGCAGCAAGGCTGACTGAATTTCCACAAAGGTCCTTCTGCTTGACCATGCTGTGTTTTCCCCAGGCAGGGCCTCACCTGTTGCTGGAGTGGCTGCAGGATACTGCCCAGTGACAATGAATCCCAGAGCCTGTTTGGCAGAGCAGAAGTGATGGTTTAAGGATGCTTTCAGTGTTCATATTGACGGGTGAGGCACAGAATACCAGACTACTTGCAAAGGCAGGTCAAGAATTTGGTTTTGTTGTCATTTATATGGGCACGCTGTTGCTGTGATCTTTCAAGTTATGGTCTTCTTTTCAGTCCAGATGGACATGCCTTTTCATTGCAGATAGAGAAAGCATGTTGCAGAAACTGTAAGTATAGGCTTAAGGCAGTGGTGTTTGCTAGCTAGGGACTGTTTCTTAAATCTCTCTGATACTTACCTGTGGTACTGATGATACTTAATGAAAGATAGTTTGTATGTGTCTTTAAAATGTTGATTTTAGCATTGCATCCGTTAACATAGGAAGATTTGTGTTGCTTGAGGATATGATGAGCAACTTATTCCTGCAGATGAAATTATTGGGATCCTCTGAATTGCCCTGCACTGAAGGGTACATGAAGGACTGTGTGACAGAAGGAAGCGCAGTTGGCTCTGTTAGACTGCTCCTGGTTTTTTTTTTTTTTTTTAACTTGCCTATTTTTGTTGCATCTTATTCTTGACAACATCCCTGAAGTATTTATGTCCAAAATTCTTTGCACATGATTACTAACTCATGAAAAGAATCTCTTTCCCAAGAGACCTTTAGATATCTGGCATCACTGGCCACAAAGGCAAAGCAGAAATTTCGTTTGGAAATTAAAGAAAAAAGACTTGAAAGAGAAACCTAAAAGAACAGGAAAAATCAAGCTTGAATATGCTTTACATGGGCTTATTTAGTTCACCTTTTATTTGTATTGGGTACCACGAGGAACAGTACTGAACACTGCAGTGGAGCTCCAGGGAGTTTTTCAATTCTTTCCTTGCATCCCAGAATTGATTGTTTTCTGAGAACAGGTACCTTAGGACTCTCTGGGTAGCTCCTAGCTTTCTACCACGTCTTCCTTTGTTTTCACACTGGCAACTCTCTTATTCCCAGACCCAGAAAAGCCACATGACTTTCATTCCCCTGCTGCACAAACCGACAACTGAGCTGCTCCAAATTTCAGCCTGTGTGAATATGTAGGAGCTGATTTTCTCTTCTGCCATGTACTGCTGTGCTCTAATTTACCTGTACGTGAGCTGATTTTGCTAGAGAGGGCAGGATTTTACGAAATCTCAAAGTTAACAGGCTGAGGCAGCAACAACTCTGTCCTGGAGTCCCTCTGCTTAGCCTGTGCTTTCACTGCCCAACATCCCATCTTTTTTTCCTAAACAAACAGATTGCTTTCATAAAAGTTCACTAGGAAAGATCTATTGATCTGCCTTACTGTTTTTGTTTTTAAATTGAAATATTGACTTTTCACAGTAAAATAACACTTTCTGCCTCTCTTTCATACTCAGAGAAACAAGGCATGCGATGCCTTGTCTTAGACTTTTGGAGATCAGGGGAAGAAAAAGGCAGAGACTCTTAAAATCTTGTTGTATCATGTTATCTTGGAAGACAGGAAAATAAGAGATTGGCCACTGCAGTTTGTCTTCCTGTGATGGGATGAGAAAAGGCTCAATAACTTGCCTTCTGAAAGGCTGATGAAGAAGCAGGCTGGACAGCTAGGCATGAGCTTGTTTACCTTCTCTACCTGAACTCTGACACATGCACATGGCTAAATAAAAAAATCCTAAATCACTCTGTCCTGATTGAGAGACCTGTGAAATAGCAGTTGCCTCGAAAAACACCTAGCAGAGACTCACTGGATGTCAATATGAACAGACAGAGCCATCTCCTTTATGTACTGATACGATGTTGAACACTGCTTCACTGCTTGCAAGAGATGCTGAGTCTAGCTCTGCTCTCATTTACATCAATGTAACTTTATTGATTTTGTATGGTTTACACTTAATTGACACCACTTGAACTCCTAGGAGGAGTTGTCTTAGCCTGCTTATTTCCATGATATAAATTAAACAAATACAAACTCAACTGGAACAGCCAATATCTGTTGTCATCTACTCAATTTCCATTGCCAAACCCAGAATCTTCTATCTTTTTACTGTAAAAGAAACTCAAACAAAACTCTGTGTTTGCTAGAAACTGTAACATTAAACCCTGGATCACATACCCAAGAGTCATGTTATTTCTGTACAGCTCTTTATAGTGGTCCCTGATAAGTTTAAATAAACTTAGTAAATGCTGAAGTCATTCCAGTGACTCTCTGGCAATCGTATACAAATCCTGCCTGGCAGATGGACTGTATAGAGTTAAAACAAAGGGGACTGTAGAAAAGGCAGCTGGGCATTAACTGGGAGCCAGTAATGGCATGAACTCAGCTGGTCAACAGCAGAGAAGAATCTAGCCTGAAATTTACTGTTTCCTTATTTTTCATCCTTTCCAGGTTAAAGACAAGGTAGAAAATGAATAAACCGTAGGGATTAGGGTAGGATAAATACAGAAAAACTAGTGTCTCCCAAAAAGTCTCAGTTTGGTTCTATTTATAGTGAACTGAAGATCGAGAAAGCTGTGGGGTAAAATCTTTTTATCTGCGTTTCTTGTTGTACTCCACACTACAGACTCATTTGTATAATAAAATCAAGCCTGAGGTGGTACTGTCCTGACAGAGCAGTGCTTGCTGTTTCCACACCTCCTGTCATCTTCTGTTGCAGTTAATGGTTGTTGTACTCTCTGATATAGATTAAGACCACTACTATTGTGGCTTTCAAGTTATTAACAAGTAGTAAAACATATGAGGAAATTAACTTTATGTTCAGATTGTGCATGTAACTAACTACAAGGAAAGTATAAGATGAGAATGATTAATAAAATTAATCACTTGATTTTGTTATTTTCTAAAGCAGTAATTTGAACCAGTGAGCTAAATTTTGTCCTCAATTCTCACAGAATTCACCTTTCTCCAATTTAGGCTGGTGTAACTGAGCAGAATTTACTCACTGTGTTTAAAATAGAGACAGAAATTACTCATAACCAAGGCACTTCTTCACTACTATTCACGCTTGTTCCCTTAGCACTGTTGTTGCAGTTGTTTTTTTTCTATGGTAGCAAATAAACAAATTAACATAAATATTATTTGGTAGAATGTTCTATTTAAAGGTGTTGAGCCCATGGAGAGGAAAACATTAATGATGAAAGCTGCGTGAAGATCCACCTCCTGCAGACTTTGCGTCTCTGTGACTTAAACAACCACTCTAAATTATTCTCAAGGTTTCCAGACCAATTTTGTTCAACCTTTAGTTAAAGATCACTTCTAGAAGGCAATCAGTTTTATTAATCACTTGGGTGGCCATATAAGCCAGTGTGCTTTGTACACATATGTCACGTAATAACTTTACAGTGACTGTAAAACTGCTTCATGTTTTATTATATGGTGACATATAGGAGGACAGAAGACATTTTGGCTGTAGGCAAAGCATATTTTTTGTAGCCTGGAGCAGTGAATGAAACTGATACTCAGGATTTAGAAAGAAAACCCCATCACTAGAGAAAAAATTACAGTGTAGTGCCACTTTTCCTTCCCACCAGTGTTTCTGCAGGGAGATCCGCAGTGCAGCCTGCAATTCCAGTTCACAAGGTCTAAAAATAGGTGCTCGGCACTCTCTGGTTGCTGCACTTCATATCACACAAGCATGGGGCTGTTGGGGGACTGCAGCGAGGCCCCCCATGAGTAACAAGCTGTACCAAGAGGCTGGCACTCTTGAAAGAAAAATATATCATGCTCGTGAATTTCAGCAGTGAGGGTGCTTCTCCAGGCACGCCTTCAGCTCCCTGATGCCCCTGGCATGGGTGGGTACCTGGGGGAGCAGCTGGTGTGGGCGCAGGGGTGTCAGGAGGGCACTGGCTCCGGAGGCTCAGCGTGTTTCCATTTCCCTCCGGTTGTGCCTGCCCCGGCACTGATACTGCTGCCTTGGGAACAAATTGTTGGGTGCGCTCTGTGCAGCTGGCCCTCGCCTGATGTCAGCCCGTGTGTACTGGCTATAGATGGTTGAAGTAAAAACAGCCCCTGCTTTCCTGTTTACGCACTCACGCTTCCTTTGAGAAGTTCCTGAATAAAAACAGCCAGGTTTGACAAAATAGCCTTTCTATTTATTGCATTGGGAACGATCATGGTGATGGTGGAAAGGGGCCGGGTTGACCTAAATTGCCTGCTTGCAGCTGTGGGCAGTGTGACATAGGGTAGCTTCACAGAAAGGGTACTGCTCGTGGTCCGGCTGGTGCCCCGGGCCATGGGTCCAGGGGCAACATGTGCCCTGCCACACTCCACTGCCCTTATACCCTCTCTGTGGGAGACCAGAAAAGATATAAAGGTCATTTTACTGGCTTTGTGACATCCCAGACTCCTTTCTTCTACCCTGAGGAATTCTTCCTCCCAGTCTTTCCCAGTTAGGCTGTTGAACTGGATTATGGCTGTTTTCCAAGAGTAGTAAAGAAAAAGGAGTATTTTCAAACAGGACTAGAGAGACATTTCTATAGATAGGAAGGATGTTAGGTCCTGTATCTTAATAGTCTTTGGGGTCCTGACTGTGGAGACTGCAGCTCCACAGGGCACTATGTGGAACAAGGACCTAAAATATTCTTAGAACCATGGACACAGGGTAACTGCAGTTGCAAGGGACCTTAGAGGTCATCCAGGCAAAAATCTGCTCAAACCTAAGGACTAAAAAGGACATAAGGAAATGGAATGAAGCTGCATTCAGGGAAGTTCAGATTGGACATTAGGAAAAGTTTCTTCACTGAGAGGATTGTTGGTCATTGGCACAGGCTTCCCAGGGAGGTGCTCACAGCACCAAGCCAGTCTTCCATGCCTGGAAGATGCTCTTAGTCATATGATTTAGGTAGTCCTGCGAGGAGCAGGGAGTTGGACTTGATGATCCTTATGGGTCCCTTCCAACCTGAGATATTCTATGATTCTGTGATCCTAATTTAAAGCTAGGTCAGATTGCTCAGAGTCCAGATGCATTTTGAATACCTCAGGGGATGGAGATGCTACCACCTCTCTGAGCCTCTGTTCCAGTGTTGCGCCACCCTCACCAGATCAGGTCAGATTTTCCCTTGTTGGAGCCTATTAGTGCTGCTTTCTGTCCCTCACTTTGTTCCTCTGAGAATGTTGTGAGTCTGTCTTCTCTAAAAATCTTCTTCTAGATAGTTCAGTACAGCAATTAGATCCCTCTTCAGTCTTCTCCAGGGTGAAAAAACTCACCTTCTTCAGACTCTCCTCAAACATCAGCTGGCTCAGCCCCCTGGCCTCTGCTGGAAATATTCCTAAATCTCTCTTGCCAAAATTTCTTTCATACTGGGAAGTCCCCAGGTGGGCTCAGTACTCCAGATGGAACCACACAAATGCCATATAGAGTGGATAACCTCTTCCCTCAGTCTTCTTGCTACTGTCTTGTTAATGAAGCCAATGTACAGTCTTTGAAGGGTGCACTTTGCTCATATTTGACTTGTGCAAGAACAGCCCAGTCCTTTCTGTAGAGTTGCTGTCCTCAGTCTGTTCTTCTACATCAGGTTTATTCTTCCTGTGTACAATACTTTTCATTTGCCTATCACATTTTGTGAAGTTCTTGTTGGCCTGCCTCTCCAGCCTGCTGAGCCCCCTCTAACAGCAGCCCTGGTGTCCAGTGTATCAACTTTTTCCCATCCTAACTGATGTCAACCTGGTAAGGGCGCAGTCCATGCCATTGCCCAAGTTGTTGAAGATGATAGACAATATCAGCCCTTGTGTCAGTCTCTGAGGAACATTGCCCTTAAATAGTCATTACTTTAAAGTGCTGACTGTTGATCTCTGAGCCCACCAGTCTCGCCAATCTCTTGACCATAGTCCATGTCTCTCCAGTTTGTCTCTAGGGATGCTGTGGTGACAATGTCAAAATCCCTGCTAAAGCTGAGACAAATGGCATGGCTGCTCTCCATTTATCCACAAAATCAGTCATCCTATTGCAGAGGGCAACTGGGTTGGCCAGGCACAATTTGTCGTTGGTAAATCTATGCTGATTGTTTCCAGTCGCCTTCTCCTCCTTCCTGAAAATGAGTCCTGTGAGGATTTCTCTGTAACCTTTACAAAGACTAAGGTGATGCTGACTGTTGTGCAGTACCCCTCCTACTCCATTTTTTTGAAGTTATGTTTGCCTGACTGTAATGTTCTTCATATATAGGAACTTTTAACTTTTAGTAGTCTGGACTAAGATGTAAATATGAGGGCTAGAACTTAAGGGATCCATTCCTTTGAGTTGTCTGCATTCACTAAAAATTGGCATTTCTGATTTTTGGGTGTCTGGTGAGATAAAATGATATGTAGAGGAGAGTCATCCATTTCTTAACTTACCAGAGGTAGGACAGCATCAAAGGAGTGGAAAAAGTTGAGAAGAATAATATAGGACAAAATTTATGAGTATATCCGAAAATCAGAATACAGTTGCTTAAAACTGTACTCCCCAAATGAGGTCTCTAACTATTAAGCAGGTAAATATGTGTTCAAGTTTAAGAGTTTGTGCAGTGTAGCTTATTTAAAAACACTTATTAAGGCATTTTGTGGGATCAAGTCTTTAAACTAAAAACACGGGTCTAATTTTATAAATCAGAGCCTCACACCTGCAGGACAGCCAAAAAACCAAAACTGCCATTTTAACAGAACCAATAGTATTGAAAGAACTTAGTAGTAGGTCCATTTTAGTGTATATAGGCCAGTCAGTAGAGGGCAACAACATGTTCACTCATGTACAGGAAGTCAGGTGGTCAGTTAGAAGAAACAAGCTTTTTTGGATATATCTGGACTGAGAAAAAAAAGGAAAAAAATGTTCTTCTGCCCATTCTATCTTAGGTTAAAGTGGGAAAAAATTGCAGTGCTGCCAGTTTTGACAAATCAAATTCAAATGTGTATAAGGTGGCACAGAACATGGTGCCCTCACATGATCATATGGCCATTCAGTGGGCCAAACTAATTGCACACTTGAGTCAAATCAATTAAAAAGTGAGAAACATTTATGGAAAAAAAAAACCTTGTAAATTTTTTTTCATCTCATTGCTGAATTTCATTGTTCATTTGCTGTCGTTCCAGGCATAAGCCATTTGGCTTACACACATGTCTGGCCCACATTCCTGTAAGAGGTCTGCATTTACTATGGTGAGAGAGTGCATCAAAAGAAAAAGAGAGAGATGTGAAGAGAAGATTCTTGGAAATTTGATGACTGGAAAAATGACAGTTCTTGCCAAGGATTTTTTCTGAAGACTGGAAAAAACAACAGGACTGGGACCAGCTATCTGTGGGGTAAGGGAGATTTTAGTGTTGACGTCTTCCATTCCACAGAGAGACACAGATTTCGATCCATTAATCTCTGGTGGGGTCAGCAAGGTCTCCTGTTCATAGTGCATCAGCAGTCAAAAATATTCTGAAAACATTTCAATAGAATACTTTTCTGTAAAAAGGAAAAATGGCATGAACCTGTGCTGAGAGCTCCATACAAAACATTTTAAAAAATGCCATCTGATAAACAAAAATATTTTTAGCACAGCTATATAGCACTAATATTAAAATATTAGGCAGTTGAACAAGGTATCATGACTATAAAGTTGGGAGTTGATAAAAAGCTGAAAATCTTTCTCATTGTAACACATGGATCCACTGAAGTTGTTACTAAATCTTACAGGGCATTTATTAGCAATAATGATAATAAGTTATTTATAAACTTTATAAAGTTAGTGTGTGATAGTAGGCTCTGATTTAAGGAAGAAATGACTTGGAGCTATGGTAAGAAGAGATTTCTGAACAACTTGGCTTCCTCATTTCATGGAGACTATAGAATTTCACCTCTCTACAGGTAAAGAACACCCCTTACCTGACTGTAAAAAAAAGAAGACAGATGATTGAGCCCTACAATGGCAAAGATGGATGATTTCTCTTCTATGCCTGAGAGGAGGAACTGTAAGGAACATTGCTGGTCCCATGTGTTCAAATGATACGAATCAGGCTCTGAAATTATTGATAATCTAGACTATTGTTGCCATTTAGACTTCTGAGCTTTCAGAGTATTTTCAAGCTTCTGCCAGTAATTACAAGGCTTGGATACTTTTAGTAAGGTTTTCATGCGTTCACAGCATTCATAGTATTTTAGGAGCTGTGGTAGCTTTGAGGGAAAACACCAAATATTGCCGTATTTCTGATGAAAGTGCATCAGTTGGCACAACTGGGCCCTGTCAGTCTCAAGTAGCGCAGTATCATAAGATGCTCTCTGCCATTAATATCACGTGCAGGTGATAATTAGTTTTGCAGATACATTCTGTCAGTTTAGCAAATGTTTATTCATGCTGAAAGGTATTTTACTCACAGAGAGCTCCAAATTCAGACTAATTAAATTTTCTATTATTTTTAGCAAGTTTTGAGTAATTGTTTCCTCAGAACCACAATTATCCCCTTAAAAACTCATATATGTACAGCTCCAACAGAACACCAGATATCTTACAGACAGGACTCCAGAAGGTGCCTGCTAATCTTTTCCTGTTATTTTCTTGATCCTACTGCTGAGGAAACGAGACAGTGAGCCAAAGCCAGCTCCCCAGGAAGCTGCCAGAAAAGATGCTTTGTCCCTGGACTGTGAAGATAATTTTTCATTTCCTGCTACTGTTAAAAAAAAAATATATCTTTGCACAGAATTCTTGTTGGGCCTTCTCTACTTGGTGCAATGATCACATGAACAAATCAGACATGTACAGTAAGGTGCAGATAATTGTGTGTGCTTACTGTATGTGACATGGCAGGCATAGCTTTAGCCCTGCAGCCCTTGTCTCACAGAGCTGGGTGGCTTCTGCAGTGCAGAAAGCAATGAGAAACTTCTCAGGACTAAGCTGTTTGACACAGAATCACAGATTCACACAATCACAGAATGGTTGAGTTGGATGGGAGCTCTTGAGATTGCTTAGTCCAACTCCTCTTCTTGGAGCAAGGTCACCTACAGCAGGCTGCCCAGAACTGTGTTCAGTGAGGTTTTGAATATCTCCATGGATGGAACTCCATAACATTTCTGGGAAACCACTCTGGACAAATGTTTTTCCCCTCTTATGATAAAAAATGTTTTCTCATGTTTAAGTGAAATTTCCTGTATTTCAATTCGTGTCCATTGCCCTTGTCCTTTCACTGGATACCACTGAGAAGAGCCTCGCTCCATCTTCTTTACCTTCCCTCCCTATCAGGTATTTATATACATTGATAAACTCCCTGAGTCTTCTCTTTTCTAGGCTAAACAGCCCCATCAATCCCATCCTTTCCTTGTATGACAGATGTTCCTGTGTTTTAATCATCTTTGTGGTCCTTCACAGGAGTCACTCCAGTATCTCAGGGACTCTTCTGTACTGGGAGCTTAGACCTACATCCAGCACTCCATATGTGTCTCACCTGTGCTGAGAGAAGGGGAAGGGTCACCTTCCTCAGCCTGCTGGCAACATTTTCCAAATCTCTCTCTGAATGGCACCATGCTCATCTGGTGTATTAAGCCACTCCTCCCAGTTTTGTATTGTGTGCAAACATACTGAGGGCGCATTCTGTCCCATTATCCAGGCCATTGATGTAGATGCTAAACAGTGTTGGCCTCATTACCAGCCCTGAGGTACTCCACTAGTGACTAGCCTCCATCTGAACTGCATGCTGCTGATCACAAAGCTTTAAGCATGGCAGTTCAGCCAGTTCTTCTATCCATCTCACTATCTACTTATCTTGTTGGTACTTCAGTTTGTTAATGAAGATGCTATGTGAGACAGTGTTGAAACCCTCGATAAAATCAAGATAAACAACATTCACTGCTTTCGCCTCATCCACCAAGCTAGTTATTTCATCATACAAGGCTATCAGGTTGGTCAGGCAGGTTTTCCCCTTTGTAAATCTGTGTTGATTAGTTCAAATCACCTTCTTGTCCTTCATGTTTGTAAATGGCTTCCAGAAGGATTTGATCCTTCACCTTCCAAGGGACTGAGGTGAGGCTGACTGGCCTGTAGTTTCACAGATCCTCCTTTTTGCCCTTCTTGAAGATAGGAGTGACATTTGTTCTCTTCCAGTTGTCAGGAACTTCTGCTGATTGTCATGACCTTTCAAAGATAATTGAGATTGTCCTTGCAATGACATTGACAAGCTCCCTCAGCACTTGGGGGTGTGTCCTATGAAGTCTCATTGGCTTGTTTATATCTAGTTTGCTTAAATGTTCCCTAACCTGATCCTTCTCTACTGATGGTAAGTCTTCCTTGCTCCAGACTTTCCCTCTGGTCTCAGGGTCTGGGATTGCTGAAGGCTGCTCTAACCTGTAAAGATCAAGGTGAAGAAGTAATTGAAAATTACTTTGTTTCCAGGTCTTTTGTCCCCTTCAGCAGCAGGCTTGTATTTTCCCGAGTCTTTTTTAGCTGCTCATATACCTGTAGAAGCCTTTCTTATCACCCTTCATGCCCCTCCTTAGATGCAACTTCTACTGGTCATTGGCTTCCACAAACCCTGTTCCTGCATACTCAGTGTCTCTGTAATTCTCCCTGGTCACCTCCCACTGCTTCCATTTCTTGTATATTTACGCAGAGTGACAATTCTTCCACTACCTGGCAGCTTGGCACACAGATGGCATGGCCACTGCCAGAATTGCCCAACAAAAGATGTAAATGGTTTGGCTGTCTTATAAGACACTTTAGGTGGCCACTCCACACTGCAGCAGTAGAAGTTGCAGCTAGCAATTGAGTTTTGAGGTCGTGAGTAAAATGACTGCAGTTCCCATTGGTGACTGAGTACTGGATTTTGTTTTCACTAGCTCGAAGTCAGAATTTGAATTACTATGTAAAGGATGCTATTTTAACAAGCTGAGAGCCCGAGTTCCAGATTTAAGCCCCAAACACATTTTCAGAACTTGGCAATAAACCCCCCTGGGAAAGATGGTTATAATGGAGCAGTGAGACAGCCTTAACTGTGACAGAGGTCTTGAACAAAACCAGCATGCAGAGGACATGAAGCACATGAATATTCCAAAGGCAATACTAGTGCTGTTGCTGCTCATTGTCTTTTGATAGATCTTTGTTAAACTTTGAATAGCCTATGATTTTGCTGGCAGTGAAGTCTCATTAGAATAAGAGGAACATATCCCATATTGATGTTGTTCACATTTTGGAGAATCTCAGGTTTTTTTCCTCCATCAGCTTCCTTCAGAAATAGGAAGCTATGCAACAAATTGTCTGAACAGTAGTTATGACATTATCAATCTATTACTGTACTTGTTGATTCTGAACTTGTTACTAGCTAGGTCATTATTGTAACTATTGCTACAATGTCATGAAAAACCTAACCCATTTGACTCCAAAGAGGCAATCAATCAGAACAATAATCTGGTTAATACCTTTTTATCATGTTAGTTTGGGAAAAGCTGTCATTTTAATATGAGCAAAGGGGCCTCAGATGCAAAATGGACCAACTCGACATGAGCAAGTCAGTGTAGAGAAAAGCATGAAATAGTAATAAAGCAGGAAAGTCGGGGCACAGGTGACTTCATTTCCATGTGTGTACCCCGTCTCACGAGTGCCTGAGCACCGTGGCGCCCTCGCTGCGGCAGTAAGGTAGAGAGAGAAGCAGTGACACCCAGCCGACTCCAAGGACCCCCGCTGGCTGGATCCCAGAGGGCCTTCTGGGCCGGAAGGTCCTGCGGCCCCCCCTGCCACTTCAGTTGCTGCCATCTAGTGTCACCTTGTGGGAGGACAAACAACAAAGGTGGTTTTCACTACGACGGGGTCAGAGAAGATGCTTCCGTTTTGCCTTAAGAAGTAAATTGACTAGAAAGTGTGATTTCAGACATGGGACGGGCTAGTTTCACACAGCTGTTATCTCTGTTTTGCCTGCTAGCTCAAAGGCCGGAGCAGTTATGCAGGAGCATTGGGCTATAGACATTCTGTTCCTAAAGAAATGTGAACCCACATCGTCTCTCTCCCATGAAAGTGTCCTCAGTAGTAAGATAAGCACTTTCTACTTCTAATCTATTTCTGATGGTTGTACTGCCACATGAGATTACATCTTTGCCACTTCTGGAGATACCACCACAACGACTTGGACTGCTGTCCTGGTCCTGTGTTGGGCCAGTGATTTGGATCATGACTGAAGTGAGTGTTCTTACAAGCTTCCTGAGGCGGGCAGGACTTCTGGTGTCCTCTTTCTCCTGCAGTGCCCCAGAACTGGGACAGGAATGGTCTAGTTCTTGGAGGATTGATAGGACAATTTATTTGCTCATTCCAGGTATTCAGTTACCAAAACATGCAGGAACATTTTATAATGAAAGAGTTCTCTGAAACAATCAAATGAAATTCTATATATGCTCTAATTTTCTTAAGAAACAACCCACTCGATAATAGTGTTTTTTTCCATTAGAATGAGATTTTCAAAAACTATTTATTTTTTCTGACCACAGTATCCTAACTGATGAAGAACACTCATTTACAGGGAGAATCTGCAGTGTTTTTGCTAATGGATACAGTGGGGTTTTAGGGCAGCCATGGCTCCTCTGGCATTATTTCTTTGACTCGAATTTTTTAGGAACAGGAGTCCTGTGTGTGCAGTACATATAGTGTATTGTCTAGGATATTAAAAGAACTATTCAAGCACAAGTAAATATGGGAATGTTATGTTGAAAATCTCAGTTATTTCTAATTGATGAAAATACCCTGGTGTTTATACAAAGCTACACAGTGACTCACAATGAAATGAAGTCAGCAAAATACCAGACGTTTTTACATCCAAAACAGAGACAAGTGCCATATGTTCATAAAATACTTTTCTCCTTAGTAAATGTTTATGAAGAAAATGAATGGATAATTTCCAAAATGAGAAACTTGTGTAATATTATTTTCAGATAACAGAAGTATTTTTCCTTTAAGATTTTTTCTTTTAATTTACTTATTTTCATTGTAAATCAGATGACACAGGAAGGTATATCACTCATAGATATATCTTTATTGTGCCTTGGTGCTTGACTACCAATACAGCCAAAAATATGCAAAAACATTTTCCCCTGCAGACTAGAAACCCCTGACTGTTACTGTTTGATGGGTCTGGGATCTAGTGTCTGTGGTCAGACTGAATTGTACCTAGTAGATGCTGAGCCTGTTGGAACCTGATGTGGAAGACACTTCTCGCCTCAAAGCTTGATCTTGAAAAGTACTGAGTTCAGTGTGAACTGAGCCCTCTGAGGAGATGTCAAGAGGTACTGTTTCTCTTTCAATTATGTGGGAATTGGGTAGAAACAGATTTAGCTGATACTAAATATTCTCTTACTGAGCTTTTCTGCACTAACTGGAACAAGTTTTGCTGCTTCAATTACTTATGGATCCTTTAGTAATGAGGGTACTAAGTTGTGGATTTATGTTTGAAAATATGAACCAGAGGATGAAACATATGATAGAACAAATCAGATACTATAGGTAGGTAACAACTGTTTGCTTTCTTTTACAATATAAGGACAATAAATCATTAAATGAAACTAGTAGAGACAGTTTCAAAGCAAACAAAAGGACATGGTTTCATTGTGAAACATATAGTTAAGCTGTGGAACTCCTTGCTGAAAAATAGCATGGCTGTTAAAAGTTTACATGGGTTCAAACAAAACTGAGCATATTCATGGGAGAAAAAGGTCTACCAAGAGCCATTAAATAGATAGATGTGATTCCATCCAAGGAAATCCCAGCTGAAAGTTGCTTAGGTCCAGAGAGTAAGAAGCCTTACTTCATGCTTGCCTTGTTCTTCTACTCTTCCCTATGCATCAATTGCTGGAACTGAACAATAGACTGGATTGACCCGTGGTGTGAATCAGTATATCTGTTCTTAGGTAGTGTGGCTACATGTTTGAACCTTGTCTTCCTGCCATTAAAGAAGACAAAAAGCAGCTCTCACTTTCAATTCTGAGCAGTCCTCAGTAGCCTGGAGTGGATTCCAGGTGGCAGAAGAGATGAAAAATGTAAAGAGTGTAATATGATATGCAATATGATAGCTATCCTGGGAAATAAAACAATGGGAACAAACAACATTTTTATTGCATCTAATTGGGAGAAGAACTATTGATTTGACTGAGTTGTAGACCTTCATGTTCTGTGATAAGAGATTGCCTATTTTTGAATGCAAAAAGAAAGCCAGGGAAAAAAACCGTAGCCATCTGAGTTCATCCAGATTAATTGCTGGCTTTGACAATTAAATTTACCTGGTGCTTAGCTTCAAAACAAACTATTGTAGTTAATCATATTAATAACGTTTTTATTTGTTTTGACGGTACTTCAACTGACCACTAAGCTTGTTTCATTTCTTTGACTTGACTATATTTTTGACATTTGTAACATGCCAGTTTTCCTATGTCACTGCTTATTTGGGCCAATGTAAAGCATCCTCAGTTATTTTCTAATATTTCTAATGATTCTAGTTAATTTTGAGTTTGAGGGTGATGGATGGGTTTAGTACTCTTTCCTGTTATACCGGAGAATTTGCTATCCCGGAGCCTAATACAAAAATTGCATCTAATATTCAGACCTCCTCCTTTAGCTGATAACGGGGTAGGAAGTGTGCCTTGTGGATGGCCCTATACTAATCATCTGGTAATTTACCATGGTCAGTGGTAGTTCTGGCAAACACAGTCCATGTTTTGTTTGCAAGTAGGTTTTTCTTAATCAGATAAGGAGGTATACAATCTACCTTTAGCTTTGTTTCACAGACTTGAGGGACCACATTTGCAATCAGGAGATCTTTCAGGTTTTTGTTAGTTTTGTAAATTTGTGTGCTGAAAGTTAGTTTTCATGTTTGTGAAACACAGGAAAAGACAATGTTTATCTAGCCCCTTTTGTTAGCTGGCATGTTAGCCATTCACAGCCAGCAGACCTTCTATCTACCAACACAATCTTTTGATTCATTGATATGAATCCAGCATTCAAGAAGAGAGTGCTATCATTTGCATTTCTGGGTCTCAAACTTTAAATGCTGATCCTCAGCCTTTACTGGTCTTGACCTAGATCTATTCTGGAGTAGTCTTTGAGATCACTGTCTTGGTATTTCGGACCCAGAGATTTTTTAACTCTTGCAGTTTTTCCAAGCTGTTGTTCATCCCATTGCCACTGAGCTGATGGGAGGACAGCCCTAGCAGGTTTCTGGTTCTGGCTGCCAGATGAAGCTCTCCATTCCAAGGACTGCTTCAGGATTTTGTTCCCTGTTGATCACAATCCTCTTTGCAATCAGCCTGTAACCTTGTTGAGTGTGCACTGCAGGGAGCAAGGGTTATTCCCTCTCCTGGCAATTTCCTTTTGGTCTGTCTTTGCTAATGTATTTACATAAATCTTTAATTCATGTATTCCCCCTATGCTCACTATTGCAAGCTTTGAATTTCACCTGTTTATCTTGTGGGGTTTCTTGCAATGCTAATGAAATGGTTTCTGGCAGCCTTTAAGCATAAACACCTTTTTAAACCTTGATTTTAATAGAAGTAATTTTTTGATTGTAGTTTTTACTATTTTTGCTGGTAATTCTGCTGTTATCCTGTTGTATCCATATCACATATGCTCACCTAGACTGTATGCATGTAGAGAGCTGTAATCTTTTGCTATTCTTGCAGCTTGTTTTGAATGCCAAGCATTATCTTAATTTCCTGCATTTGCCACCACGAGCAACTCCACATGTAGCTTTTTTGTGGGCTCAGAGAGAGCAGAAACTGCTGCTTCAGCGTGTCACAGCACATAAACTAGTCTTCAGTAGGTGTTTCTGCACAGGCTCTTACCCTATGGAATACAGAAAGTAATCCAAGAGTGTTTACTCTGTGTAGCCAGAAGCAGCCTTTGCATGCCCCCATAGCACAGCTGCCATGGTATCACTTAGCTGATGGTGGGTTGGGTAGACTCCCTTGCAGAGCCTCCTGAAAAAGTAAGATCTCTAAAGAATCTCTTAAGCTGTCTACAAACTCATTTTTTCTCCTGTCTGGCCAAGATAACAAGTACCACCTCACTCTAAAGAAGGCTCCTTACCCAGGCTTCATTTCAAGCACAAGGGAAATAGGACAAGCCAGGCTGAGATACAAAAAGCCTGTGTCCTATCTTGGATTACATAGCAGTAACCACCACTTACATTTGACATGGGAGAAGGAGCTTTTGTATCCCAAGATAACTCATAGTCCCCACACTATGTACATACAGCTCCTCCTACTCCTCCTACTCTGGACCTCAGTTAAGTGTATTGGTGAGGACCAAGTCCAGCCCATTACAAAATGGGGTCACTGGTCTGCCATGTCCCTAAAGGCTCCATTAGAGGGCTAAGGGGTGGACTTGTTCCACACATTTGTACTTTCTCCCTATAGCTTAAGCTCAGCAGTACTCTTATGGTAAAAGCAAATGAATCATGATGGCATGGAGAAAAAGAGAAGCTATTTTCACAAGGGTTCTGCAAACCCTATTTGAATTCACTCTGTACTACCTGAACAGAAAGGCCATATACAACTAAAGGGAGTATGAGAAACAAAAATGGTCCCCTTGACTTGTTTTCAACTTGGTATCTGCCTTCCTGCCTTTGGTATGGGAATATGTGTTGCTGGGAAATAAACAGATCTTTCTGGAAGCAACATATCTACTTCTTTAGTCTCACAGCACAGCAACACTTGAATAAACACAAAATGTCCCTGGGAAGAGCCCTCCTGAAGCTACTGCCAAGTGACAGACGGATGAGTTGAAAGGTTGCAACGAGGGAGAGGAACAGAAGGGCATGTTCATTAATGCAGAATACAAGGAACAGCAGGGAGATCCAGTCCTTGAGGAGGCAAAAGGAAGACTTGATACTTTCTCATCAAATGAATTCTGCCACTGGGAAATATGGTAGTATGGTAACAGGAGGCTTTTCAGGTTTTTTTTTGTGTTTGTTTTTTTTTTTTTTTTTTTTTTTTTTTTTCCTAGTTAGAGAAATTTCCCGGAAGCTTGGTGGAGGAGGAAATAGTAAGAGCTTTGGTAGGTGTCTGTAATCCCATATAATGCTTTCACTGTATGTTGTACTGAGGAGGGGAATTTTAAAAGCCTACCACATTACCCCATCCTTTCTACATGTCTTGTGTTTGCTCTAGGGAGGAAGTAGGAATTACCTCACCCAGGTATGTCACTGGAATTCATATAGCTTTTTTTCTTTTTTTTTTTTTTTTTTTTTTTGTGGCAATTGTTGCTATTTCCCATTATTAGTTAATGAAGTAGTTTTAAGTTCTAGTCCCACACTAGAAGGAAACTAGAGGGAGAGTATGCAAAGTAACTGAAAGTAAGTCTCTTATTTTCAGAGAGAGCTAGGGTGAGGCCAGACCCTGTGTTGCAGGTAGCATTCCTGGATGGCAGTCAGTGAGAAATCAGCCTTGAAGATTTTATCTAAGATGGCAGTATAACAACAAGTGAAAGAGCTTCTGAGGAAAGAACTTGTGAAAGAGAGAGAAAGATGCTTCTTTTCACTTCCACAGTTAATTTTGTATCTAGCTAAGTGATTAAACTCATTCAGTTCTCATATTTGGTGAGTACCATATTGCAGCTCTTTGTCCTGAAAAGCACAATGTCCTTATGCTGCAGGTTAAAGACTTGCACAGCAGTCATATGCTTGGCCAAATTAAGGTAGTATAATCCTCTCTGAGTATTAGAGATCTTGAACAGCTTGAGGTCATGGAAACGATATTATTTTAAATGTAAGCAAACTCAGATGGCCTGGATGTGTCAGTCCAGACAGCATGGGTCCTGAAACTACTTGGTCTCTTTCTAACGTAGGTACTACACATCTCCTCTTCCTTCAACATGTGCCTCCTGTCTCCAGCCTTATCCTCTGATCTGCTTCATCCAAGGGCTTCTGGAGTCATTAGGAGGCAACCATGTTCCCGTTCCCATGAGGTCTTCTCAGGGAGGATATTCCCCCACTTGATGCTTTGGAGGCTTCTTCATGTTCTAGCTTTCTTCTGTTTTAAATAGGCCCAAAAGGACCTCATCACAAGTCAACAACAGTGTTCCCTGTTGGCTCTTACAGCACATATCCACTCTGTCTGGAGCACGCAAGCAGAGGAGGCAGAGGTTAGCACAGGACCTTCCATGATTTAGAGGTGACTTTAGTGCCGTTCAGTTAATCTAGAACAATTTGTAAGAACTGAACTTGTGACAAAGCTCTGATTTGTTGCTTCTGGAAGTTAAACATTTGATACCTCTGAAGATACTGAATGACCAATATATACACATTTCTGACACTTGCTTGTCCTTACCTGCCCCCCTCCAATATAAATCTACTCTCTTACTATATATAGACATTTTACTGGAAACTGCAAGTTATTATTGAAATTGAGATTTGTGTCCATGGTTGAGCTGGGGGGAAGAGGAGGGAAATTTTGCTCAAAGAGAAGAGGGTGAAAAAGGTACTCAGTAGTTCTTGATCAAATCCAGAAAGTTTTCTTTAACCCAAATGGTGTCCATGATTTCACAGCAGTTTTCTCCTGCATTACTGAAGGTCATTTTCTAACACACAACATTTAATGAATAAAGTGGCTCATTGGGAGAGAAGATGGATGTGATCTGTAAACACAAAAGAATCTCAATGGCCATCAACAGATTTTATTGATCTTGTGGGAATAGTTTTCCTCTACAATATAGACTTGCCCATATACCATGATGCTATTTAACATCAGAAAGGATTCATGGCTACAAAATGCTTAGGGAGCCACAGTGATTCAATACAGAACAGAAACTTCAACACAGGATATCCTAAGGTAAAAGTCTTGCACAACAGACATGCAAGTGCAAGGGTGGGTTATGAGGCAAGTATTGTTGCTAACATGAAAACATGGTGTGTTGCAATAGCGGGAACAGGTGCTTCCAAAAAATTTCATCTCCTATCAAAAAGTAATTTGTTTTGATGCAAATAGCTGTCGGATCTCAGACAACATTAATATAGAACTAAAGGCATATGGCCTTAAAAGTAAAATACAGCTGCACGCCATCAGGAATTAGACACAGTTCCCCGTGCAAATGGATCAAATCCCACAGCATCAGCATGGAGATGAGACACAACACAGAGTTGAGAGAGAATTCCAGAGGAGTGGTATGAAATCTTGAAAACTTCCAGGTCTATGCTTATAAATCAAAGATGAAAAATTGCTCACCAAGCAAAGATAGCCATTACATTGAAAATTTTAGCAGCAATTTTATTGCTTGCAATCATGGAGAGCAAGCATGTAGAGCTATAAGATATTATATTATTCTGCACATCTGGGACACTCTGCTTAGATACAGAATACTTAACATAAACCCTTCAGGTGTAAAGAGAACACTGAGAAAACTTACCTTTTGAGAAAAGTAATACCTAGCCTGGAAAACGTGAACATGTCCAAAAAAGATGAAACTTTTCAATGGCATGTTCCCTAAAATGTTTGTTTAAGTCTCATTTTAATTTTAAACCCTTCTATCCTAGCAAAGATTTAGTTACACATCTGGAATGAGGTATTTAGACATTTACTTAAAAAGTATGTAGTTCCTTCTAGCTTTGGAATCCTCCTCTGTACCAGTCCTGTCATATAGCATTTTCTATCCAGGTGTAGGAAAAGGGTCTTGGATTTCTGAACTTCTTGACACTGAACACAACAAGATAAAATCAGAGAAATGCAAAATTCTCTAAATGCTCAATTGTAAAGCACCTATATGCCAGAACTTCCTCTGTGAAATGCTTCCACATAAACACCAGGAGCTTTTTCTCCTTCAAAGATGACTGGGAGTTAAGGGACTCATTCCACCCAAAAACCTGATTCTGTAGGAGAGACAAATCTTTCTGGCTGAAGTAAACTCCTTCACTTGTAGTTGGAGAGTTGCCTGATCCTTTGGCATCGCCTTGTTAGATACCTGTGTTCTAGGAGCAAATTGCATCAAAAATCATGGAGTCAGGGGTGAATTAAACTCTGGAATGACTTGATTTCATACCCTTTAATTCCCCTGGGATGGGTTGTGCTGTCAGGGTAGTTATCTTCTGGTTCAAGACTGTCGGCTATAGAAGTATCCCTCAGATGGAGGCTGGATTTCCTTGTACTCATTCTACTCTATAACTACGGAGGCAGATTTGGGTGTGAGTTCCGATGATGGATTGAAGTTCTAAGCACACTAAACATAATTTTATTGAAAACAAATGCTCTAAGTCTTCAAAGGATATTTTGCAAACACAACAAGAAAACAAATTTCAGTTCATTTCACACATTCATTCAGGAGAAAACTTGATAAGAAAAGAATATCATGAGGGGAAGGGAGTGGCCTGGCAGAGAAACCACCTCTGCAATGCTTAGATCAAAATTTTGGCATCATGTCTGAACAGAAATACCTTATGATGAAATACATCATATGCTGCCTGGCACAGTGTTCCTTTTTTTTTTTTTTGGGGGGGGGGGTAAGACGTATGTTAAAAAAGAAAGGTCAGATTTTGTCTGAAAACACTTCCCCTGAAAAGTAGCCCAACTTAAGCGAACAGGTTTACTAGGGTCTGATCAAAAGCCTTCAGAAGTTAGCAAAAGGCTTTAGTCCCTTGAAGAGACCTTGTTGCCATGCCCAGCTCCATGCTGGAAGGGTGCAGCCAGGAGCCTGTACCTGCAGTTACCCGCTCAGGTGTGCACCTGCTGCAGCAGGGCTGGTCCCTCTGTAGCAAAATACACTTACTTGTGTTTACTGTCTTTCTGGGGTACAAGCCCTAGCAAGCCCCCAACACTAACTGGCTTTTCATGGTCAGAGTTCAAACATACAAAATGAAGCCTACTCCATATATTCAGACTCTTTCTGCTCTTTAATCAACATTTTTCTATTACTCCCCTGTCTTATTTTATCCTTTCAAATTTAGCGTGTAAACCAATTACACCTTCTTCCTTTTTCTAGTGTACAGAGATACTTTTCCACTAATTATAGCCCCCCAATATCTTGAGAAAGATTCTATGTAATCTTTTCAATGACTTCAGCCATCCTTTAGCTTTGGAGTTTCAGCTGCGTCCCTACTTATGTCAGAGACACTGTCACACAGGTTTTGCATTTGAAAAATGGTTATACTGAGAAGTTTACTTTGCAGTGGAAAAGTGTTGGATTACTCCTAATATTAGGGGTCTAGTCTTCTTTACAATGTAACCACTTTGCTAGTGAAAAAGGGGTTTAGAAGAAATAGAAATTACACCCTTAAGTAGGACTGCCAACTCTCATGCTATTATTATGAGTCTCACAGTATTTCACTTGAAGTCCTGACTCCTAAGGGCAGGTGCTTGGGTGAAGGTCTCATCTTTCTTTTTTTTTCCTTTTTTTTCTTTCTTTTGATCTTTTTTTTTTTTTTTTTCTTCTTTCGTTTCGAAGGGGTATTTCTATCTCTTAAATTTTTAAAGAAAATATTTAAAACTTCAGCTTGATCCAGCAGGATCAAGAGGCAAAGAAAAGCACATAAGGAAAAATAGTAATAAAATTTTTTGATCTAAGCTTATGAACTAAGCCTGTTTCTAGGAGAAAGCTAAGGACTCACCATATGAAGAGACAGAATAGTCCGCCATGCTTCTAAAGACAAAAACTGTTGTGGGTTTATTGACTGTTATTAGTGCATGTTTCTCTTTTAATCTCCTTCATCTCAGTCCTTCACTCAGTTTTCAGGACTGTGACCCTGGCCAGATCTTTGGGTTGATACTGTAATAAAAATTATGTGTGGAGCTTGGTAACACCACCTATAATTAAGGTTTCCTAACCTTCTGTATTTTAAGATTCTGTTTTTGGTTGCATATAATTTGCCAGATTAACTATTTAGACTGAAATTACTCAGGTGCTTGCTTGGGATGGAATCTTAGTTTCTGAGTGAAGTTTCATCTACAGTGTTCAGCTGCTTCCCAGAACAGGTCTAAGGGTAGGTAAAAGATCATGTAAAAACAACTTGCACAAAAACATTTGATTTGGTCTCACTGACAATTGCTAACAGTTGCCTGCTTTGCACGAGAGACCAGGGCTTTGTCAGGAAACAGGCACTGCTGCCAGGGGTGTGCCTTATGTTATTCCCGAGAAAATTTGTTCTCAACTTGGAGCCCCTGCAAATCACAAGGTCATTGATGTTTGCCTAACCTTCAGTTAAAAACCTCTGCTGCTATTCTGCAGACTCCTAAAGTAGTCTGTCCTAGTACTTAACTCTCATTAGAGTGAAAGAGACTTTTCTAATATCTGGCTAAAATCTTCCTTGCTGTAAAGCTAAATTCTTCTTGTACTACAGTGAGTGGACATAAAGAACAACTGATCACTGTCCTCTTCAGAATAACCTTTTATGTATTGGAAGACTGTTATCATGTCCCTGCTCAGTCTTCTCTTTTCTAGACTAAACAAACCCCATTCCTTCAACCTTTCCTCATAATTTCAGTTTTCTAAACCTCTTATCATTCTCATTACTCCCCCTCTGGCTTCTTTCCAGTATATCTACATCTTTTTTTCTATTGTGCAGTGCCCCAAACTGGACACAATAGCAGTAATGCAGAATAATTACCCCTCTCACTTCACATACAACATTCCTTCTAATATGACCCAGAATTAAATTAGCTTTTTTTTGGTCTCAACATCACATGATAAATGTATATTTAATTTGTCCTGCATTGTGACCTTCTACCTGGTGTATTTGCCTGATATTTTAGTCCTAGTTTTACTAGTATTTTACTTCTCCTTCCTAAGTATAGGACATTGCTTTTGTCTTCACTGAATTTCACTTGATTAATTTTAGACAATACCTTCAATTTATCAGGGTTATTTTGAATTCTTATCCTAACCTCTTAGAAGCTTTCAGCTCCTCCTGCTTGACATTGCAAATTCTACACATTTTCTCTTTTCCGTTATCCAAATCATTAACAAAAAAATCAGATAGACTAAACATTACAGAACCTGGTAGGACTACACTTGAAATACCTTCCCAGCATAATAGTGAATAGCAGAATTACATTTTACACAGAATTGATGGGTGTGTGAGCTCAGGTATTTACATGCTCCTGTTTTCAGTAGCAACAAGATTATCAAAAAGCAGAGAACAGGAGGGAAAAACCCTGTCCCAGGAATCCACCTGTCTGTTGCTGCTGTGATTGTGTAGGGAAGCCTCCCTGAGAAAAGAAGTGGCATGCTATTGTGAGCGTGAGTGGGGAAGCAAAAGGAGCGTGGCAGATGAGGGAGCAGAGACAACCTGTAAAAGGCAGAAGGGCTGGCTGGGAACAATGGCACTTCTTAACTAGTCTCTGTGCAGACGATACAGGGAGCAGGACCTAACTGTCTGCCCTGTCAAGTAAACCTGTGACTTGCCACAGAAGAGAACAGCTTCTTGAAGCTGCTGGTGTTAGCTCAGCATCAGGGGTCAAAGGGGTTGTGGAGCTATAGTCTCAGGCTGTTAAGGACCCCTGAATGTGTTTAAGAACGAGAAGGGTTGATTAACTGGACAGGTTATTGTACAGTAAGAAAAAGAATTCTATATATACACACCAATAAATCTGTGAAAGTTGCAAAGTCAAACATTCAGAATTCACAAACCACAGAAATGAAGACTGCTGATAGAAATCTAATTTATTGCCTTTCTGGGTAAGTTTTACAAAAGTTTATAATAGCTTGATTTCCCACTAAGACTCTGACTTAAGAAAGATGGTATTAAGGAGCAAGTACTTAGGTAATATTACTGCTTGTCTTCATAATTCAGTATGTTTCAACATGCCATATTTACCACACAGTTGGTGCTTGTGCAAGACAGGCTGACAGTGGATTACAGTTAATTTTATAAAACTAGCTTTCTTTTAAATTATTTAATTTTATGTCAGGTTAAATAGAATTCTGACCAAACCCAAGTTGAAGAGGAAAAAAAAGAAAACTGACAAATGATATTCAAAGACTATGCATATCTTTATTTACAGATTAAGATGGTTCTGCTGGACAAGGTTGAATGAAGCTATATAATATTGGGAGAAGAGGAAAATTTTTATGATGAATGGTAATCAAAGACAGTGATGGAGGAGCCACCATTATTGATTGATGCAGGATATCTCTTACAAGCATCACCTTTCAGGACTAACCAGGTGATGAACTTGTGGTCATTACTCAACAGTCCAGGCTCCTGGAAGACAGAAACATGCAGCTACTGTGCCTCAGGTGGGCTTGGCTTACAGGCAAACAGGAAATAAAAGGATTTTTCATATTTTTCAGTATGAAAACATCCTTTTACTAGCAGACTTCTTTTGTACTGTGTAAATAGTCCTGAAAGGTTTATGATCTTCAAGAAACAGTGTACTTCAGGAGATGGCTATTGATTATTTGGTTTACTGGTCCTTCTGAGATTGGAGCTTCCTTTGATCAAGCAGAACACAAAGACCATGGAATTACTGCTCCTCTGGCTTTAGAGATTATATTCATGATGTCAAAGATGAAAATTTATTCATCAAACAGTATCAAGGATACCCCTTTGAAAGCTGCATAGACTTTTTAGCATTATGCTAAACTCGATGTGCTCTTACTCATTACATAAATCCACTGTAGGTAGAGGTATGGACGTTGGCATAATATTATGAGTTACAGAAGCTTTGAAACAGATCCAATAGTTAAACAAAATTCTGTAGTTGCAGGCTTTGGAATTGTTTCCTTTTACATTGCTTTTATGCTGTTTACTTCAGTGATAATTTTGCTGGTAGTGTTAATAATGGATATATTATGCAAAGGTACTGCTTTCCTCAGATTCATAGTAGATGTGGTCTTGCTTTTGTGGAAAGCAAGAACTAATTCTGACTATGTTTTAGGCACCCAGTGAACCAGTTGTCCTGAAGTTTACTGTCTGAGTTCTCTCATGGGTCAATGGAAAAAGTCAGAAAGCCTGCAAAATTTCCAGGCAGAGGCAGACACCTTTGCCCTCTGGAAGCATTCATAAACACCTACTTCTCTCCACTGACTACACAGGAAATTTGGCACTTTCTTTCAGTGGACACATTACTTATACACCTAAACTTTAGGTACAGGTTAGGAGGCAATGTACACAGAATATATTCAGTTTCTGCTTTGCAAACAAGGGAGAGGCACTGTGTGCTCTAACACATGCAGTGTATTCAAGAAAGTCTAAGGGCAGTGGGCCTTAATCTCATTTCAGCCAGGTGTTAGCCTGGGGTAACTCAATAATGACAGTGGAGTCTTGCCAATTTAACACCTGTGCAGTGAGATCAAAACCAAGTCCATTAATGATGCATTTAGAGCTGGCTAGAGAACAGCAGTTCCACTTCGTGATAACTTTGAAGGTTGCAGAACTGATTTTTTTGTGATATTGGAATGAAAACAAAACCTTCCGATCATTTTGTCAGCATGTGTTTGAATGGAAAAATGCATTTTTGGATCAAAAATATCAATTTTCTGTCTGCTGTCTCTCTTTTTGTTCAATCTTAGAAACCTCCCCCTGACAAGTCAACATGGTCACTTTTCCATAAAGCCTGTCAGCCTCAGCAGAGCACTTTGGTTTGGCAAGAAACTTCAGCAAAAGGATTTTCCAGATGTAGCCATGGGTCCATTGCATCAAAGATGTAACGAGCAGAGAGCAGGAAATAGACAAAAGAGATATCAAAACAATGGTTTCGCTTTAATCAAATCCTTTTCTTGAGGCTTGAGAAAGCTTCTATAACTGTGTGCATGTTTTTGCTTTTGTTTTTTAATTTCCATTTCCATTGGCTTGTCCACTTGTGACTTGCAGCTGAGACTACAAGCAGTAGTGCCAAAACACCATGGGAAAGACCATACCTCCTATTTTTCTGACCATACAGTGGTATCGTCAAGAGGAAACAAGCTGATTCTCATGAAATTTCCAGCTGAGGCCAGTCTGGGTCACATGCTAGTTTGCAGTGTTGCCAGCACAACCTGAACACAACAAACAACCCTATGCAGGGAAGGAGAAATTTGGGGCAATTTCTCAGATTTTTTGAATGGCCATAAAGGTGACTGGTTGTCTTTGTTTTTGGGTGCAGCTTACACTGGCTGCTGATTAACCTTCAGAAATGGTACTCTGGGTAGTGACTGTTGGTTACAGAATATCCACAAATCCATCTTTTTTTCCCTTTGGTCAAGAACAAGAGGTCAGAAAATTGTACTGGCTCTGAAAGCATTAATTCAAGCCTGTTAAATTGCTACTCTATAGTTTTCATGTCAGAAGTATTTTCCAAAGATGCATGTGTCACCTAATGTGTTACTTTATTTAGAAACAAACAAATATTTCCTGGAGATTGCTGAATGTCAGTTGTATAAAATGCAGTATTTAGCCCTGTTTGACTCCTGCTATAGCTGACAGAAAAGAAAGTTCTTATATCCACATTTAAAAACAACTACCATGGCCCATTAAATACTGTCAAATTTTGTTATCATTCTTCCTCTTATCCATCCTCCCCCATTTTTTGCTACTTAAACAGATTGGACATTCAGAGCATCTCATGCATGTTGGAGGAATTTCTTGATACTGGCAACGAGCTGATATAACAGCAACAGCCCCACAAGCAGTCCAGCAGCCAAAGGAGAGAAGATTTTGGACTTGCCATCATTACAGAATATTTCTGTTAACTCAAGCTGAGGTAGAAGTAGAAAAAGCACACACTAAAGACAGCAAGATAACCAGTGCTGCACTAATTACCTATCAAACTGAGATAACTACTAATAATACAAAGCGCTAATTACATAAAATCAAAACTAACAAGTGAGGAACATGAGCTACAAATAAATGTTCACTGTTCCTCTTTCTTACAAATCCATCAGCCCACAGGAGCTCCTGAAACAAGAAGAATGTTTCTTTCCTAATACGATCCTCTGGGAATACACAGACTCCTTTCTTGCCCTGTACATATGATTTCTAGGGAACATCAGGTTAGGCCGACAGCCTTAGTTATGCCTTCAAGAGACTCAGTGGGTTTAGTCCAGCTCATCCAAAAATCAGCTGACAGACGGTAAAGACTAGAATGAAAAACTTCACAATGAGAAATATATTCATAACACAAAACCTTTTCTAGACAGGAGAGAAAAAAATGCCTCTCAGGAATTTGCTGAATGCTATCAAAAGGATCACAAAACCTTGTCTTCTTGTGCTGGTTTTGGCTCGATAATTTTCTTCGTAATAGCTAGTATTGGGGCTATGTTTTGGGTTTGTGCTGGAAACAGTGTTGATAATACAGAGATGTTTTTGTTACTGCTGAGCAGCACTTACACAGAGTTAAGGCCTTTTCTGCTTCTCACACCACCCCACTAGTGAGGAGGCTGGAGGTGTACAAGAAGTTAGAAAGGGACACACCTTGGATTCCTAGTCCCAACTGACCAGAGAGATATTCCATCATGTTTTGCATATAAATCTGGGTGAAGAATAAGGAAGAGGAGGGACATTTGGGGCTATGGTGTTTGTGTTTGCAAGTAGCTGTTACTCATGATGGAGCTGTGCTTTCCTGGAGATGGCTGAACACCTGCTTGCTGATGGGAAGTGGTGAATGAATTCCTTATTTTGCTTTGCTTGCGCATGTGGCTTTTGCTTTACCTGTTAAACTGTCTTTTCACAACCCATGAGTTTTCTCACTTTTACTCTTCAGATTCCCTCTTCCATGTACAACAAAGTGTGGACTCTAAGCCAGTAGAGATATCTCTAAGTGTCTGCTACTGAACTGGTCACACTTCTAATCAATAGAGAGAATGGTCAGTGAAATCTTAAGGTAAAATTAATGTATAAGTACTTAGAACAGATAGATGGTTTGTGTCCCTAAAATGCATGGTTTTTTCATAGCGCACTAGAGGAACCTTGGTTTACTGTCTCTGGTGTAGACATCTATGTTGTGAGCCTGAATTTACGTGACATGAATCCCAGCCAAAATAACACGGACCTTAGAAAATGAAAAGCCGAGCAGTCAAAAAAACGGGCAGAGCAGCAGGACTGAAAGACGTTATTCACACCACACAGTTTCTTCTGGGAAGACAAAGAGGACAAACCATACACAAGGGTATTGAATTGCTTTGACTAACATGTCATTAAGAAGTGAGCAGATGCACTACAGGTGCAAGGCAGTGTAAAAGCCTATGTGAGACCAGCACATAGTAGCGACAGAGTAAAGCCAGCTTAGAGAGTGGTCTTAGAGAGTGGGTTGCACATTATTACATTGGGGAAGGCCTGAAACAATGGAATGATGAAAATCTTCAGAGCAATTCATACAATACATACAGTATCAGTTTAATCATAGTGGTGGAGCCCAAATATTTAGAAATGCAAGGCAATAGCAAAAAATGGATTGTTTCTAAAGAGGAAAGTCAGATGAAGCTTTGTGTTATTTTAAAATGAAGTACATGACCTCATAACTGAAAGCTGCACCATAGAAATATTTGGTATTAATATAATTTGTTAAACGAATTTAAAATTACTACTGCAATGGGTGACAGGAAGAAAATATTATCCAACATGTACATTTTAAATTTCAGTGATTATTATTTACTCATGAATTATTACCCCAGTGCAAAGCACTGCTGTAAAGATCATAAAGATGACTCATGAATTTCCAATGCCATTTTTTTTTTCTTTGTTTCCCTGAAACATCATAGAAACATAGAACACCACATTGGAAGGGACCTCAAGGGTCTTCTAGTTCAATTATGGCCTCATCCAATCTGAGGTTCAAAGTATTCCCCTACTATGAAGGCATTCGAAATGCTCCAGAGGAAATGCAGGAGCATTGAGTTATAACTTTGACTCTAATAAGAGGTTTAACATCATCTTTGCTCTTAAATGGCAATATTCATAAGAGAGGAAGGGTATGTATCTAATACCTTCTTTAAGACAGAAGACAGACTACAGAGATGGTATAGTAATAGCATATAGCTATACTTTAGTAATTTGAAATTCATTGACTATAATATTTCTATAATTTCTAGCAAGCCAATCCTATTTCCTCAAAATATGAGCCTGATTGGTGTTTAGACAAAAAGTCTTTAACACAGATTGGCAGTATTAAAGGGATCTTCAGGTGGAGAGAATAACCATTGAATTACATGATTTAATCTCCTTTTTAATGTGTTGTTTCATGGCTGGAGTGATGCAAAAGTAAATGCACCCATGTAAGTGACTGTCAAACCTCAGAACAGAGGTACGTCCTGCACCATAATAAAGCAATACATCAGTTTTGACAGAGGACATGCAGTATGGGGAGGACTGGGACAGCTAGCTGTTAAAATCAGAGCCAGCAGCTTCCCTTACTGTTATAAGCCATGTTTCCAAAGCTCTTCTCCTTGCTGCTGCGTCTCAAGGCGGTTCCTCCCGTTATCTATACCTCCTCAGGTCTGAATCCAAAAATCCCATGGACTTTTTCTGGCTCACCCTCTAGCTTGGACCCCTGAACTTGTTGTCCACAGCCTACCAGTGCTTCCTTGTGTTGCACACACATTTAGCTCTGCAGCTCCCTCTTCCATGGGGTAAAAGCTCCTTCTGTAGATAGATCGTCTCTTGACAGCAATAAGGCAAGAAACCAAAGCCTAGAAATACTCCATATACTGGCTTTCCAAGAATCTCACTGAGAGTTGGGTGTGTTTGTATATGTGAGGATAACTACAAGATAAGTACAGTCAGAGAAGAAGATTCCTCAGTCTGGTGGGGGGAATGTCTGTGAAATCTTTTCAAAATTCTCTTTTTCATGATATCTGTCACATGTTTCAGTCCATATTTATTGTAGCTTGTGGTTTAACTGAAAAATTCTATCTTTAAGAGTAATAATTTGAAATCTCCCCTTATCTTTTTGATTGTCATGGTCAAAGCAGGGCAACAAGTTTTTTTGGAATAAAGACTTCTTTAAAATTTTGTTCTGAGTTAGAATTTTATTCCAAAACAGATTTTAAGTGACCCTTAAATATCTAGTTATATCCTATCAGAGCCTACTTCTGGCCTGTGTTTCAAACTAAGTATGTGATTACATGGTGAATTTAAATTGATGCATCTTGCATGAGACCTTTAGTCGATAGGTTTTTTCAGTAAGCTGGTATAACATTTCTAGTTGATGTATTAATGTCAAAATGCCAGGATGGTTAGGCTCCCAGCCTCTAATTTCAGACCTTTCTGTTCCTGGTTGATATGGGATAGCAACCAGTGTCTTAATTTTACACAAAAAATCTGATCACTCATGCATGTAAATCAAAGTCAAAACTTCCATTTACTTCTGTTGTGCAGGAATATTTCCACAATATACTGATGGCTCCCTTGGCTTAACACTGAAGCATTAAGTTAAGAAACATGTGCTTATATCTCCAGATCTCAGACTTTTTTTCATTTAAAAATACCCTAAAAAGCAAGTACCATTATTACAGCTTAAAAAAAGAAAAAATGGAATAATTTTTACTTTACTGTTATAAACAAACATCCAGTTTTCTGCAAATTAAGCTACAGAGCTTTGTTCTAAATGTGAGACAAATAAAGGGTTTTGCCTGGCCTTATGGTTTTATATAATGCTAAGTATATATAGGAAAATTGTTTTTGCCTTTCCTTCAGCATCTTTTCTATTAACAACAACAAGCATATCACAGTACACTATATACTCTTTCTCTGTTTTCTGTTCATTTGTGGTCCTTAATATGATCATCACCGAGGAAGAATTACATGGTTTTTCTAAAATGAAATGTAAAGCTGTGCAACGAACATAGAATTATACTGTCAAACAGCTCAGAGATGAAGATAGACAAATTCAAAATCAGGGTCACAAACTTTAGCATGAGTCTAAAAAAATATTAGCCAAACAGTGTGATCCTAAGAAAACTCTGAAACAGCTCAACAAAGTATACGGCAGATGCTCCATCAATAAAAGCTTTAAACTGGGATTATATATCTAAAAAGAAATTTGTGGTCCAATACAGGAATTAACGGGTGAGATTTCATGGACTGTGTTTTTATGCGGGTATCAGTCCACTAAATAATTATGGTGGTCATCTTGTTTCATTAAAATCTGTTAACTTTCAGTAACAGTACTCTGAAATCCTTCTAAATTTTAAAATGACACAAAGATGTGAAATTCTTAATTATTGCAGACTGCAGTCACATAGATTGGTTTGAATCCACCAGTAAATCCAGTCAGAAAAAGTGTTTTGATATGATCAGGAGTAGGGGAATAAAGAGGGCAGGTACTACCTGCAGGAAGGAGACTATATCCTGGTAAGATGCAACTGTGGCAAAGATTTCTGGGACAGACCGATGAAGCAGTTAAAAATGAGCTCTAGCGTGGCATAGTGTGCATTTTTGCTATGTGACTAGTGGAGTGAAGATTCAGTAGGAAAGAGAAGATGATTTTACATTAGCTAATTAGCTACTACTAATTGCATAGTGTGGCATGTCTACATTCAAAAATGTGACTGAAGAGGCTGCAGCAAAGATTGACAGGGAAAAGGGCCTGCTGGTGAGAGACTGAAAGCCAAAGCATTTGCCAAAATAGGCGTTGTGAGATACCCCGATGTCAGTGTGTTAGCACCCTCAAAGGGGGAAAATACTGTCTGCTTTTTGATGGAGAAAAGTCAAGGACCTTCAGTTGGAGACTGAAGAAAATCAGACTCAGTGGGTTTGAAATTGGCTGCTTTTTTGAAAGATAAACATTAGTCAAGATATTAAACTCAACAGAGGTGTAACTGATTGAAGACTGGGTGAAATGTAAGATGTCTAGAGGATCTAATAGTCTTATCGCTCAGATAGCTTATTACATGAAAGCAGGTACATGGACATCAGCAGAATCTGGGACAGTATTATTAGAATACTGACCTAATCCACGAACTTGTCTCTTGTCTGCTACAAGATCTCACCCCAGTGATCCTGGGAGAAAGATAAGTTTCTGTGGAAGCAAGAACAAAGAGGAGATTTCTATGGAGTAATATTCAAATCCTGAGCCCTGAAATTCTGCAAGGTCTAGTGCTTTTGTATACCTGGACAATGGGGAAGATTTTGGACCTAAAAACTGACTGACTTGAATGTCAGTGGGAATCCACTGGGGAACCTGAAATTCAATGGGCGTACTGTGATGAAATTCTGGAGTCTAGATACATGGAGATTAGAGATCTCTTTAATTTGAAAAATCACTATGTCAGAACTACTGTGTATACATAGTATGGGTTAGAGTGCTACATCTGACACAAAAAATAAAACCAAAAGACAAAAACATACATATCAAAGTCACCTGAAACTAAAGATTTGGGTAAATTGGGACATAGATAAAACCATCTGTGGTTCTGAGTATATAATGCTCAACTGAGAAACTTGTAAGGCCAAATTTACCACTTCTCATCAAAGGTTTAATAAGAACAGTGTAATTTTGTAGAGTTTAAATCTATTCTCTTCCTACCCATCTCTAGCTCACACACCAGCTGTTGCCAGTTCCATTATCCAGTATTTCTAATACTGAAGGGTAGGTGAACACTGTGCACTTAATAACAGCCCAGTTATATTCCCTCAAAACCTGTGTGTATCAGCATGTTAATAATTACCTCTGTTCAAACAGATTTATTTCTGCTTCACATCAGTGTATGTAAGCAGGCCCAGTATTTTTTTATTCTGATGTTTCGAGGCATATTTACTACATTCTTCCACAGAACTTTCCCCTCTGCTTCCTTTATTTGGTGTTGAGTCATGTTCTCCTGTATTATCCAGTGATGAATGACTGTATCTTATGGTCACTTGGAAACATGTAGCCAGTCAATATGTACAGTGGGACTTTCACTTCCTTTCATTCTGCTTGTATTAATTTAGTTCTATTTGCGCTTTTAAAAGGGAGCTTAACTGTAAGTTAAGAGCAGTTCTGGTCTATGGAAGAATAATTTTATTGGTGAATCTTAGTCTTTTGACTTGCCTTCTTGCTGAAGAACTAGATTGGAAATTATTCCTCCATCCCTTTTAGGTTTACTTTATATGAAGAGATAATTGACTGGGAAAAAGGTACCATTCACAGCTATCTGGACTCACATAAATAACTAGTGTGGGTTGCAGTGTAGTAATACAGGTGGCAAGACTCAGCCTTTAGGATTGCTCTTTAGTGTAGTACAGAGGAGGAAAGGTTATATCCTAGGAGTGGTTAAACAAGGAAGAATGGACATTTATATGTCAATGTATATTGATACTTCTCCAGTAGGTCTGTGTGTTGGTGAAAACAGAAGCAGCCTGGTGACACCTCTGAAGATTCTCCTGCCATGTTTCCTGCAGAGCAGGGATAGCTGAGAGGCTGTTAGATCTGCTGTATCAGCTCTGAGGCATCATGGCATAGGGACCTTCAGTGCAGGAGAGATACTGCAAGTCCAGTTCTCTGGAGGGTAAAAAACCTGTCTTTACCATTTCTTTTTTCTCTCTGCACATACCCTGTACCCTCCAAATTGAAGAAAAGTCCAGTCTAATGATAGTGTTTCTGGGACCTGCATTGTGCTTCTGATACACCTGCAGGAAGGAGCTCAGGTGGCCACCAATGTCTAACTCCAACATGCAAAAGGTGGGGAAGAAATCAATTTTATATCCTAATAGGTGTGACATGGGGAAGGAAATTCCCACATAAGATTTATGCAAGGGGCTTTTCTTTTAGGAGTCAGTATATGAAGTCAAGTATCAGCTATGGGAAGTGTAGTTCAGGAGCTGAAGCAGCCAAAAAGCAGGGTAGGTAAAGTTAAAGAAATTTGCATCATCCATCTGAAAGCCATGTACAGCTCTAGTGTCAAACACCATGACGTTTTATCAGTTACAATGCAGCTTTGAGCAGTGCAATAGGACTTTTGTAATTCTTGTGCTCCTGAGAGATGTTCATTAAAAGAGAAGAAACCAGCAGCTGAACTGTAGACAAGCTTCTTTGATGGTTCAGAGTGTCAGTGCCCAGAGGGCACCGTCAGCTCTAACAGCCCTACCCAGCCGCCTCAGAGTTCTCCCCACTTGCCCACAGTCCAAGACACTATGTCAGCCCCCCGGGCTGCCTCCCATCGGCTCTGCTCCTTGCTGGGTTCGGGGGACAGGCTCTGGCTGCTGGGCCCTGGACCCTGGGGAACCCCTACTGCTTCTGGCCCCCAGGGGTTGCCTGGCCCCCATGTTGCCCTAACACAGAGAAGCCTCTTTAGGATCCTGGGAGCCAACTTCTTTCACAGTAATCCATCAACGGGGTGATGGCATAGGTAACGAGTGACTGCATACCTTGGCCTTGTGTCAGTGGAGACTTACATGAACCAGAGTACCTGGACTGGATCAGAAATGATATGCTGAGATTGATCCTAACTCCATTCAAACTTGTAAATCACAGATCATAAACTATAATGAGATTTCACTTTAAGTGAGGATGAGAAGAAAATCTGTGTCCAAAACACCTTGTATACAGTGCAGACTTGGCCATCAGACACGATGACATAATGCTGGTCTTAATGGAGTCAGCCTTTTGCAAGAAGCCAAATTGACTGGAGAAAAATATTCTGAAGAGATATTTCTTTTCTTTTTAAAAAGATACTTTATAGTAAAAGAAACAGCCTTGATTTAAATGACTTCTTATACACAGAGGAAGCTTCTGATACCTACTTTTGAATATTTAACTGAAATATGGCAGCTGTGGTCAGGCTTGCTGATCTTTTTTTGAGAGGAAACCATTGGGGATGTTAGCATATCTATTACTTTTGATAACCTATGACAAACTGAGTGGGATTTGTGAGAAAATGATGCTGAATTTCTGTGAATACAATGATATAACCCTTCCATACAGCTGGAAAATTCTGGACATTCGGAAAGCTTTTCTCTGGCTAGGAAAGTTGAATGGAAAAAGTTCAATTATTGTTTGATATGGAAAGAGAAGGTAGGTCATACTCATTTCTTCCATGGTGAATTGCATGGACCTTCTGCATACAAAGACATAGAAGTAATTACTGCAAGTGAAAATGAAAAGAAGCTGACAAGTACTATTCAGATGTAAGTGGACTAATATGATGCAGCAAATGTCCCTATGACCTTTGTTACAGTAACAAGACCTTTTCTGCTGACTAATTAATATATTTTGAGTAAGATTGATAGCTGCGTGTCTTACTGTCTGCAGGAGGCAGTTTGACTGAAAAGGAAGAGTAGCTGTGTCACACAGAGACATTACTTTCCAACATTTAAAATTAATGTTCATCTACATATATATGGCATATTTTAGCTGAAAGTAGGTAAGAGAAACATCATGGATCTTTCGGAGCCTTGTATCCAGTGTGGCACTGACATGGTGGTGATCAGAATGGTTATGAGGATAGGAAGACAGGCAAGGTAGGGATGCAATTATTTTTGATAGGGACTATATGATTTAGTAACTTAAAATATTTTATTATTTTGCAGGAAAATTAGAAAGCCTCCAGCTACATATGTACATATTGGAATGTAAGCCATTTGTTCCATACCAAAGTAGTCCTGAATCCTGAAGGCACAGGGAAAGAAGAAAAGGCACTTAGGACTGCGCCTGGGATGCTGTTCTTTTTACCTGTTTGGATCTTGGAGCACAGGTGCGTAACGAGAAAGAAGAGATTTGTTCAAAGAAGTTGAAAGGGGAGTTGGGGGAGTGTCTGCATATAAGGGGATGGGGGGGAAGTTACACCATAAGGACAGTCAGTCATTGGAACAGGCTGTCCCATGAGGTTGAGAAACCTCATCTTTGGAGGTTTAGAGAGGGATGAGAAAATCCTAAGCAGCCTTGGTCTGAATTCAGTCTTGACTCTGCTTTGAGCAGGAGGTTGGACTAGGGACATTAGGTCTCCTCCAACCTGAAAAAATCTGTGCTCTTCTTTGGATATTAAAAGGCAAAGTGACATGGCCTCTTTAGCATTACAAAACATGATACGCTTTTTGCCAAATCTGTATATTATTATGATTAGCTCAATTATGACTAAACTTTACTGCTCATTTTGTACATATAAAAAAAGAATGTACTATTTCCCTCTTGACTCTAGTCATCTTGATTTTTTAGAATCTTATTTCCCCCATTGATATTAGCCATAATATTAGCTGATTCATCTTAAAATATTTACATATTTACATTTACATATAATTTCTATATGGAGAGTTTTTGACTGCAAATAACTTTATAATGTTTGATCATTGTGTGCTAGTTATGTCTTTCCTGAATGAACGTCCTGCTTGTAACAAAATCGGTCAAAGGGATTATCTCCATGGACCCACAAAGGGCTTTGGTAAGCAGAGAGTGCAGGTCAGTTTAGTACTGTGAGATGACAGAGTGGATTTCCTTGGAAGAACTGCTGCAAAAGATTTGTACTCTGGGCCATGAAAATTCAAATGTGGCTCTTCAGCAAAGATGGAGAAGAAAACTTTCTGCCAAGTCAGCAATAGGTTTTATTTCCTGAAAATGTCACATATATTCATCTCAAAGAAGCAGCTATTTCCCCCAGAAATCTCTTCTGAACACTGCTTCTTTTGTTTTAATGTGACATGGAGCTAGAAAGGTGAAAATTTTTCCTTGATTTTGTAGTTTTCAAGTTTGATTACACATTAATTGAGCTTTGATGTTGTACCAGAATTATGATTGGTTTTAACATATAACCTGCAGCAATATCAAGAAATACTTATATGACAGATATAAGGCTTCTGTAAATTTGCCACTCCTAATAATTATTCTTATTTTCATGTTATGATGTCTTCTTTAACCCTCATAGTGCTAATCTAAACCTCTCATTTTCCTCATGTTTAACATCAAGATTCACCACAACAAGAGTTGTGGTGAACGGAGTTAAATCCAGTTGTCAGCCGGTCACGAGTGGTGTCCCCCAGGGCTGGGTTTTGGGGCCACTCCTGTTTAACATCTTTATTGATGATCTAGACAAGGGGATCGAGTGCACCCTCAGACAGTTTGCAGATGACACCAAGTTAGGTGGGAGTGTTGATCTGCTCGAGGGTAGGGAGGCTCTGCAGAGAGACCTGGACAGGCTGGAGCCATGGGCTGAGGCCAACTGGAGGAGTTTCAATAAGGCCAAATGCCGGGGGCTGCCCTTGGGCCACAACAACCCCCAGCAGCGCTACAGGCTTGGGGAGGAGTGGCTGGAGAGCTGCCAGTCAGAGAGGGACCTGGGGGGGTTGACTGACAGCCAGCTGAACAGGAGCCAGCAGTGTGCCCAGGTGGCCAAGAAGGCCAATGGCATCCTGGCTTGTGTCAGCACTAGCGTGGCCAGCAGGGACAGGGAAGGGATCTTACCCCTGTCCTCGGCACTGGTGAGGCCGCCCCTCGATTCCTGTGTTCAGTTTTGGGCCCCTCACTACAAAAAGGACATTGAATGACTCGAGCGTGTCCAGAGAAGGGCAACGGTCGTACGGGAGCGGCTGAGGGAACTGGGGGTGTTTAGTCTGGAGAAGAGGAGGCTGAGGGGAGACCTCATCGCCCTCTACAGCTCCCTGAGAGGAGGGTGCAGAGAGCTGGGGATGAGTCTCTTTAACCAAGTAATAAGCGATAGGGCAAGAGGTAATGGCCTCAAGTTGTGCCAGGGAAGGTTTAGACTAGATATTAGGAAGCATTTCTTTCCAGAAAAGGTTGTCAGGCATTGGAATGGGCTGCCCAGGGAGGTGGTGGAGTCCCCATCCCTGGAGGTGTTTAAGAGTCGGGTCGACATAGCGCTGAGGGATCTGGTGTAGTTGGGAACTGTCAGTGTTAGGTTAATGGTTGGACTGGATGATCTTCAAGATCTTTAACAACCTAGATCATTCTACGATCAAAGAATATTTCAGGTTCCTCTTTGAGTGATACATGTAAAAGCATTTAGAAGATCTTCAGGCATACATCAAGATTCTCAAATGGAGAAAATAAATATAATTTCACTTTAATGCCTTTAGAAATAGAGCATTTTGCAAGCTTATTTAAACAATCTTAGACTCATGAGAGTTAGTGTTTACTTCATTCAACCTTTCTCTCTTTAATGTGCTAATATTACTCCTCAGAAGTTGTTCATGATGCCTGCAGGATTTCCTGGGTGATTAAGGACATAGGATACGGCTGCTCTCACAGATTTAGACCTGCTGGCAGACTATGTGGACTGTAAGTTTGGTTGGGAGGTGGCTCAGGACATCCCTGTTCTTTGGGGCCACCCTAATGATTCCCAGCTAACAAATCCACTCTGCAGTTGTTATGCTGGAGTCATGCTGCTGGAGTGCACCCTCATGCCAACCACCCCCTCTTTCTGGGCATGTCCCTGGCACTGGGAGGAGATTGCAGATAACCAGGTATTTCAGTAGGGCACCTCCCAGAGCTCTATACTGAGCCCTCTGCCTTCCCACAGGCAGGGACCAGACGCAGATTTTTGGCTCTGTGGCAGCAGTAGGAGAGATCAAAAAGGTCTGTGTGGTCTAGAGAGAGTGTCCTGGTGTTTTTTTTTTTTTGTTTTTTTTTTTTTCTGAAAGTTTTGTGCATTCATAATACTAATCTTGCAGCAGTCTTGGCTATATCTTTTAATGTTTTGCTTTGCGTATATATCAGATACATCAGTGAACATTGAGATACTAGACAGATTTGGTTACCAGGCATTTGCCAAGTATTTTAGAGGTACCCACAAGTTCCAAGAGCGGAAGAAGAAGGTATATCACTACCTGCCCATCTTGAGATCTTTTTAGACTTCTTTTTTTTTCTTATTGTGAGAAATAGCTTCTGACCCAGTACAGGATTTTAACTAGCTAGAAACAGAGTTTAACAGTTATTTAGTAGGCTCAGGAGAAGTTAAAGATCAAACCAGAAAGACCTTCTGGTTCCATGCCAAAGTAATTGTACCATATGGACTTCCTATGCATAGGGCATTTCTTTTAGAACCTCATACAAATTCCATTAAAAAAATAATATTATCCCTCTAAATGCAAGAAAAACATTTAAACGTACTGAAAACACGGCAGGTTCCCTTTTATAAAGGGAAAGTCAGGAAAATCTAGTTTTTAAGGTTTTGTTTTATATTTCCTTAATAGTTTAATCAGTTCCTCTGATTGGGAGTTGTCAGACCCAGCGTTAAATAAGGAGAAATGTTTTTGCATAATGAAAGAGGGAAACTAACTGCAGTAAATTGGCCAAATTCCATTTTGAATAATGATACATGTTTAAATAAAATATCCTTTGACATTTCAGTTAAACAAAAACATTATTTATCTCACCTGTCCTAAACTGAGGAATACTGCTGAAAAAGCCTTTGCATTTCATGTGGAAGTCAGCTGTCTTTCATGAATGAGCAAAATGAATCTGCTATTAATGGGTTACCACATGTAGAAAAGTTGATCCTGTGGAAATCAGTAGCAAAATTTATCTTTACTTTCCTAAGTACAAGATTCCACTTATCATTTTTGTGTCTGGTTTTGCCATCAACCTCATATGGGTTCTTGTGTAAATTAATTCACTACTTCATACAAAAGCCTTTTTCCCCCTTCTAAATTCAGTCTAAGGGTGCTTAAATATTGACCACAACCTCAACTACAAATAATAACCACTGTGTAAGGCCTCTATTTTAATATAATTATTATGAGAAAGACAAGTAAAAGCCTCTTTGGCTTAAGGTTTTCCTTTACAAGACTCCATTTTTCAGCTATGTACATCAAATGGCCCGAGCACACATATTTTCCATGTGGGGTAGGGACCTCAGACTGTGGTCTTTTGGAAGTTTCATCACAAATGGTATGCCTTTTTCTTCCTATCTGTAAAGGGGTGCCCAGATTTGGCCGAGTTATGTGTTTCTTGAGACCTTAGTTCTTATTTGCTCCTCAGTGACTTGGCAGAAATTGGCACTTAGGTTTCCGAAGATGCCATCTGCACTGGGCATCCTCTGTCCCAGGGCTACAGGAGACGAACGTGACTTTCCCTGTAATTTCTCCTCCTGTTGCCACGTATGGCTATGGCACAGCATCTAATAGCAAGGTCTAATATCCTCTGCTCCTGCTGTTCTTCCTTCTGCTGCCCTAGTAATGAAGAGATGGAGGCAACCTAAGGGGAATGGGAAGGATGCAAAATCGAGGAACACAGGATGAGGGAAAATCTGCTCAGAGCGACTTACTCAGCATCACAGAAGAATTCTGTGGTACGCTCAAGCATAAAATTTGTTTTTCCTAGAATAGTGTTATGGTTGCCAGACATGCCATGTAACATGGGGTTTCCTGTATTATAGTCTCAAATTCTGTGTCCTGTATTAAAACATACAGGTTATTAATTTCCCCGTATATTCCAAAACTATACAGTAACTGTAAAATCTGGTAATCCTACCAGTAACTTTGATCTCCATCTTCTCTGTGGGTTTTTATGTGTTTTCTTTCTCATATATGTGGGTAAACCCACTTCTGAGGGTCATAACAGGAGGTAACAGCACCCACACATTCACACATAGGATTTATGCCACTGCTAGAACAAGACATGCATGCACCTGGCTGACATCAGGATAGGTTGCAAATGAACCTTCAGGAAAGCAAATTATTGGATAAGGCAAACAAAGACATTAAAGCTGAGCACGAACTGAAATATCAGATGTAGTTCTTAATCTGAAAGTGGTGAAGGATTTGGGTAAAAGGCCTTCTAGTGGTAACCCCTGACCCTGCTACAAGGGGAAGGTGTGGCAAGGGGATTGCAGTGATGCCTCCTGCTGGATATTTAGTTGTGACACAGTTAGGGTTTCCTGAGAGCAGGCAAGTCCTGATCAACTTCATGTGGATGGAATATCACTATTCACAGGGATGCTGGAGAATATACCTTTGTGTTCAGGCCCAGTTTTGTTGCTTCTCACCTTTTTCGTTCTACAGTTGACATGTTGGGGTGGTTTTGAGGGTCCCTGTCTCATCTGGACCCCAACAGAGATCCTCCACTTGAGGTGATATTCAGTGCTATTCAATACATACTGTAAAGCCACAGGACTAGCTGTCAAGCTGTGGCTGGTACCAGAACTGGTGGATATGAGCTACCCTGAATACACCTATCTTGTGCTGAGCTGTAGCATCTTGTGGGCACTTCACAGGCCCCAAACTTTGATTGACAGGGGTTAACAAGCTCTGTAGAGTGCGCCTAGCAAGCCCACAGCAGGCCTCAGAAGACCATGTTATCTGTTGACAACGCTGCAGTGAAGGTGCCTTGCCTGTGTCATCATCTTCAAGCCCTTCTTTCATCCTCTGCATCTGAAGTTGTGAGGCTACTAGAGAAAGCTGGACCCTTTGCTGCCTATGCTGCCTGATGTTCTGTCTAACCTTCCCCCTTGCCTGTCCCTGGTGACAATGGCTAAACACTGTAAAATTTTGCTTTAAATAGCTTGGTCATGCTGCTCCTCCTCAGTATCCCTTCCCCTGTATCATGACATTTCCAGGCACAGTTCATCTGCACTGTGACTGCATCTGCTGGTGATTGTCTACACTCGCTGGAGTTCCTCTCCCTATGCCCCTCTCCAGCACCCTCACTAGAAATTCTGTGGTTTTAATTAGTATATGCTGTTTGAGGTCTAATCATACTCTATGTTCTGGTTTATCAAGCGTTGCTCATCTGTTGTGTGAAAAACAGTTTAGGAATCCCAGCCTGACTTCTGCAGGAGTCCTCCTCCTTTGAAGTGGAAAGATCAGAGTCATGGCTGGGTCAGCACAGAATGAGTTCTTCTGCCCCCGCTCAGGGTGCTGAGTATCAGCAGTGGAGCAAGATGGGGTCCTGTTGTGCAAACACAGCTTTCCTTTCCTTTAGGCAGAAGAAATATTTTCAGCATACATTACAGGGATAAATGGACCCTAAGATATCCCAACACCTTATCTTTACAGCACTCAGTGTTTGAACATGTTAGTGACAGTATTAGGGGGGAGGAAAATAAAGAAGGTCTGAAGATTATCCAGTGTAACACAAGGATCAGAAGAAGATGCTCCCACTTGCCCACTCAGGAAAGTCTGCACTGGCATTTGACAGTGTAATAAATGATAGTGTAGCCAGAGCAGTCATCAGGTTACTGATTCAAGAAATGTCCCCTCTCTTTTGGGTAGAACCCCTTCTCCTGAACATTACAAATGAAAAATGTCCCCTACCCTCCTGTCAGTTCTGTCAGCAGGACTTAGAGGCAAGGAAGAATAAAGGGCAAATTGAGATGTTTCTGGTAAATGCAGAGTTATCTATTAAGGTTCTTCAGTCTGGACACAACCTTGAGTTACATGGTTTTATATAAATCTATATATTTGTTTACATGTGCACACACTAATGCATATGCATATATAGATATATTTATAATTTATATTTTTAAAGTCACATGAAAATGAGATATCGCCACATAAAATTAGAGCATACAGAAATATTGTCTGTTTTTATAAATTTTCAATGTTGCAATACATAATTTCAATAAATATTTCTTCTCTAATAAGATGCAAGAAATACATTATACAGACTACTGGCCATTTCAAAAAGGCCTTGAAGAATCTCAGTCTCACATTACAGACAGAATTCAGCAATAATCTTTACTTGATACGTGAAGATTAAAATCTTGAAAAATAGAGGTGGAGATAGGTTCCATGGATGTGCTCATAAGCATCATATTTACGTATGAAGCATCGTTTTTATGTGTGGCAGCAGAACTATACACATTCCCTAAGTATTCTCCGCACCCTGAATCTGAAGAAAGACAAAGACTATTTGCTAGAGAAGCCAAAAGAAAGAGAAAAAGGTTGCCAACCTGAAAGTTAAATGATGTCACTTGTCCATTTTAAAATACACTTGTGAGCCTCACTGGGAAAGGTCTCAAAATACCCCACTGCTTGAATTCTGTCATTCAATGTCACATTGAACTTGCAAAACAAAATACAGCTCACCATGAGAGGTTGTGTGAGAATTAAGCTGCACAAGTTTTGTTTTGGAGAAAGTGAATTCAAACAATCCCACAGGATACCTGTGAGAAGTTCAGTAATCCGAGTGTATGATATGGTCAGACCTTGGAAAAACTGCTTGACAGGCTTTTAATAAATCCTATACCTGAAACACAGATCAGTATATTTATTGTTAGTGACAGCAATGGGCAGTACATCCATAGCAGGATATCCTGGCTCCTGCTCTGATCGATTCACTTATATAATTGAAATAATATCTTGGCTTTCTCTATCTTTGGCTTCCTAATGGGAAAAAAAAAAGAAAAGATGAGAAAATTTTGTGGTAGCTATTATCACTTGGCTTGTTTTAACCAAATAATTTTAGGGAACCATGTCATGTTCCTGCCAGAAGACTATTTTTTATTCTCTGAAGTAAAATATTCAGGGGTGTTTCTGTGAGAAAGATTGTTCTGATGCTAACTCATTAAGGAGAATAAAGTCAGCATACACATGGAGATTAAAATTCTCTCTCTCAAAAAATATATGGCTGATTGTTTATTAACTTTGAATATGCAAGAACTGGCACCTCTAGAAAGATCTAATTTATTTAACTGCCTAGAATAGGATTTAGGGAATTTTAACAGGAAGACTTATTTGGAGATACTGGCTTCAGTCCACATTCTGCATCATGTGCACTTGAGTCTTCTGGTTCAAGATGATTACAGGAAAGGAGATACATCATGTTCAAGTTCTCACACTCAGTTATGCTTCAGTAACATTAGAAGAACAGAGTGGGATTAGCAAAAATCCTTACTAGGTCCAGAAATCTTCATTATCTCCTCTTTCATCCCAGCTTGGTCTTCTACACTCAAAACCAATCTACTGTGACAGTAAGCATGTATTAAGATGGTTTATCAAAAGGAGATGAACTGATTGCCATATTATGGTATATGACTCCTTGGTACTATGTCACATGCAGTAAACTATCATCACAGATCATTTGTTGAGAATTGGATTTCTTCTGCAGTATAGCTGTGCCTCAAATAAATCTGTTCTCAGTGTCTGTAATGGCTTAAAATACGTGGAAAAGAGTATGGGAGAGTAGTTCACTGTGAGTTCAAGTAAAGAGGGGAGGTCACGAATGCAGAAAGTTCCTAAAAAGACCAGACATCATATGAAGGTGCAGGAGGAGAGGAACAGGAACGCTGACTATGCTGAACTGTCAGACAAAGGGAACATGGGACTGGAAAGGTCCTTCCAACTTGCTGGGTACAGTGAGCAACCACATTATACAGTCCCATTCATAAACTCTGGAAATTCCACCATAAAACTGCTTCCCTAGTATGTAACCAAAATAGGATCTTAGACTGACAGTTATAGCCATAGAAAAAAGCATGCAGGATTTTTCCACTTTCTTTTTCTTTTCTTTGTGTGTGTCTGTCTGAGTAACACGTCATAATGTCTGATCTTTTTCAGGCCTCAGTTATGCTTTATACATAATATTAACAAATATAAACTATCATGATCAGAAAGGAGTCATGATGCAATGATGACATTTGCAGTGCTTTATTTTTCATCATCTCCTGTACCAGGAAGCCTTCAGAGTGTGCTGCTGGCCACAGCATGCAAAGGCCACCTCTGTGTTTTGTCTGGGTCTAAAAGATCACACTCATGAGTCTAAAATATTATATGTCTAAATGCCCTGTGAAGAGCTACTTGGCTGAGCTTTCCACTTGCTTTTGCAGCTGCATAGTCCTGGCACACAACTGAGTGGCTTGTGGCTGAGAAATCCTGAATGGATGGGAGGAACGGGGAATTTCATGCTGCTGCCATGGGAAAACATTGGGCTCTCTATGATGAGCCTCCTGTGCATTGATCCCTTGTGTTGGATTATGTTGTTTTTACTACTGAAATGCCGCTATTAGGAGATTTGAGAGCTGGTTTATAAAGTGTAGGATTTAATCCCTGCTTTGGTTTAACATTTGTGAATGTCATACTGCAGTATCAGGCTGTAGAACTGAGGGACTATTTGCAGTTTACTGCAAGCCACTGAAATACTTTCAGGTTTGTAACCACAGCAAAAACCTTCTATTTCAGATATGGTCAAATATAAATTCACTGGCAACAGAAAGCTCACTTGTTTGACATCAAGAGTGCTTCCCCTCTGAGATAATAAAAATGCTCTGATATACATTTCTTGAAACCTTGACATTTGCTTTATTCTTTATGATTTTATAGAGGTTTTGTGTACTTCTAAAGCACACAGAAAATTCAAAGCTATAGCTTTGTGAAGAAGTGAGGTTCAGTTGTTAGCACATTAACCTGCGAGTCAGGGAACATAGGGATAGTTCTCACTTTTGCCTACATCCTTTACTAAGTTATCACTTTCCTTGTTCCTTATTTTCTGCTGTAATTAATGTGGTTATATCAATGTTTATCTTTTCATTGTCCCTGCAGACTGGAGGGAAGTATGGTAACAATTGTGACTATTTTTGTGATTTTAAAAATATGAAGCTTTTTGATGAATTCCTTTGAAAACAACGCAAAGCTTTAGGTTCTGCTGGTTTAATAACAATGAGAACTGCTGAGTAAGTCTTGGCCTTGAATGAAGGACAAGAAAGCATTCATTACTCTGAAATCTTTCGATGTGGACTAGACCTACAATTTTGCGCAGTATATTTCTGGTGTGTTTCTTTTTTTATTTTTCTTTTCTTAATGTGGTAACAATAAAAATAGCAAAACTTTGGGGGTTATCTTCATATTCTCTCTCGTAATGACTGGACCATGGTGACAATATTGGAAGGTCAAAGCCTTGGAAGGTCTCACTGGGATAACGCTGGGGCCCTTCCAAAGCTGACGAAAGTCAATAGGAGTTTTTCCACTGATTTAAATGGGTTCTAGATTACAAAGACTATGTATGTCTCATTTCACTGTACATTTGTGAGCAAACTGGCAATTAAGGGCTGACTTTACAAAAAATGCATGTTAAGCATGCTACCAAGGACTTATTTGACACAAAACCACCCTTGCGAGAAAATAGATATTTTTTTCAGAAAAGTCAGCCTAATGACTAAAGTGAGTCTCTCTGCAAATGAGAATATGTTTTGCAGGTGTATTAGCTTAGGGTTACTCAAAACCATAATGGATTTTCAAAAAACTATGGACGAAGTGTTAACAGTAGCAACAAACCAAAGCCTTCTGCTTTGTAATGATGCAGGCTTTTTGTGTCTTCTGTCTGGGGCTCTAGAGGCTGTGGAGTGGAATAGGGTACAAATGTGGCAGTCAGAGCCTCCCCATATTGAACATCAGTAGCTAACTTCATGCATGACCTTTAGGCTGAAGCTACAAAATGACTGTTCAGCATTAGGCCTTACAATATGAACAGTCCAGAGAGTTTTTGGATTGTTTTCTGGGCAATTAAGTCTACAATCTACTAAGAATAATTATAGCTCATCCATTTGCTGTGCTGCACTTACCTTGTCAACACTGCTCTTTAGGCACACCTGTGATGTTGTGAGAGGATACTGGAGATTAACCGCTCCTCCCTTTCCCAGAACAAAACATTGCAACCCCTTGGCCTCTTTTACATCTTGCTGCCCTAATGTTTCATAAAACCATGCTGTTCTCTGCTGTCCTTACGAGTGACCTGGGATCCCTAGAGCTGCTCGCTTGCTGCACCTCCTTCTTCTAATGACTTCAGAACCTGGATATTCTCACCATTCCCGTACCTTCTTTGTTCTCTCACCTCCTGCACATAGGTGTCAGATATAGATTCATCCCATTCCCAGATTTTGTCAGGACCTGGCAGAATCCAAGTCAGGGTTAACAGGAAACTATTTCTATGGAAGATAGGAAAATTAATGGTCAACTACCCCGTTCAGTGTTTCAAGTATTTGATGCAGGATGGCAACTCGTGTGTTTTGAGAGTGGGAGGGCTATGGGAATTGTACTACTTCCTCCTGTCTTGAATGTGGTTAGACTAAATCATAGGGTGTGGAGAATTAAATGCCAGCTGTGCTGCAGTACTTCACAATGGGAACAGCATCCACAGCTGCAGTCCTTGGTTATGGTGACAATGTGAGGAGTATTGAGACAAGCATATTTTGACTTGTTATTCTAAGAATAGCTCTGCCCCACTGATGTACTCTTGGACACAGCTCTATTTCCAGAGACCTGAATTTGAACAAGAAAGTCCAGTGAAAGCTAAAATGCTCCTGGATATGTCAGATCCCAAAAGACCTGGTTATTTAAAGACTGACCTTTACAGTTTCAGATCAGAATCTGCACTATATTTCAATAACACTTTTGTACTGAAGGTATGATAAAGCCCTTTCTTCTGGATCCATGCCTCATTAGCTATACTCAGTTTTGCTGTTGACAAATTGGAATTTTTATATAAATGTAGAAGACTGTGAAATGAGAAAAATAAGAAGGCTAATATGGAGATAATCCCAGCATCATACTAAGGGGAGAGGAAAAAAGATTTTTTTCATCAATATAGAAAGCTTTGATATGATTTCCAGCCCTCTGGAAAGGACCAGTCTGGCATGAAAAAAAATACAGCTCTGCATCCCATGTTACAGGTGATCTGCACTTTCTCCCAAAGAAGGGAGCTGTGTGCTAACAGCCGCACTCCACAAAGTGTGCAAAGGGTATGTGTAGAGTACTGAGGGCTGCTGTCCAGTTGACTTACATTTATGTGATCTGCAGGACTGTGGTTGTCGATTGTGTTATGGCTGTGGCAGAACTGTTTTCAGAAATGACTTCAGCACACATTTTTGAGATAGGATATAGGCTGAATTTCAGTCCTTCTGGATAGTATAACATGTCTTCCTGAGAGAATCTCAGGAATCTATTGTATTTTGGAATGTACTTTTTTATTTTAGACAGAGATTACTGCCTTCTTGCAGTTTAAGTTAACTGATTTTTTTTTATCCTGCTAGTAGGAATGACATGGATACTTGAAAATAACATTAAAATTCAGAAGGTCAGAGCCGGATAGTTGACATTTGAGGGCCTTTTCTTGTTAGTGGGATGTGCATTGAAACATGATGGAAGACTTGAGCCATCCTTCTGGACTCTCGTTGCCTCTAAAACCTATGCCACTGATTCTTCCAAGATTCCTCAAGTATAATGAGGGGAATACAGAACCTTCCCCTGCCTGTTAAGGTGCTGCATGCAAACTTAAGGGAAGACCCAGCCATGCAGGATCTCCCATGAGGGAGGGCAGATGTACCACCCAGTCCATGGTGTACTGTCCGAAATCAGGATTAAGGGACTTGAGAGAAAGGGATTGTTGTTTGCCTCCCAGCTGCTGCAGTTCTGTGCTTGTCCTCATCTTGTCCTCTGCAGGAGCAAGATCAGATTTATTTAGAATTGTTGAATCAACACCATGTTCTTGGTGAGTATCTGCCCAGTCCTTTTTCCTGCAGGATGCTGACACAATGTCAGGGAGGACACCTCATGGTTTGAGATGGCACAGACCCACTGCTATTTACTTTTGATGTTGAAAGAGATAGTGAAAAACTTTATCACAAAATTTACCAGATTTTGACTGTTGAAGACTATATAGGGCAGAAATTTACACTACCTTTTCAGTACCTCATCTTTCATTACTGCATTATTTTGCCAGTGCAGTTGTGTATGTTAACCCCATTGCTATGATCCAATTTAGACATTTACATCAGTACCTCTGCTTCCACTGGGTTAACTGCAATGCTGCTCAGCCCTGTCTCCCTACCCAGATCAATGAAAGGCAGATACAAGTCTGCTGAGGGTATTAATGTTCTGCAAAATGACTTTGTTTCAATTAACAACACCTCTTTTATTATTGGAGGTGTGGTTGATAAACTGCATGTCTGTCAGGTCTGTGTTGCTTCATGCAGAAGTCAAAACTAGATCACATAAAACAATTTACATGAAAAAAACCCAAGCAGCTCTCCCCATGCTCCTTTCCACTCCTTCAGAAGTGGAGAATTCTGTATTTCAGGACAAAACCCCTCAAAAGCTAAAAATTTTGCTTGTCTGAGAATAGTTCAGGATATCCATTTGCACACCCAGCTCGTGAATTCATGCTTGCTCCCCATAGTTTGGGGCAACAGCTAGAGGCACGCTCCAAGGGTCGAACATCTGTACAAACACACTGCTTGAAGCTGTACAGAGGCTACTGTCAGTCTGGGTGGAATAATGTTTGTGTATGCATTACAGATGAGGAGAGGTCACGCATGGCAATAGAGCAGAGAGCTGAGCCCTCACCTCTGAGTGTCACTCCTATGCCTCTGGTGAGAAATACTGGGTTTATTTATGCTCCTTTGTGATTCATACAAGAAAGTGGTTGAGTCTCCTCTGGGACCCTGTTCCCTTCCTCTGCTCTGAGAAATCTTGACTTTTGGTTTTGTGTTTTGTTTTGTTTTGTTTTCCCTTGGGTTGGAGTCAATAAACTTGGTTGTTGAACAGTGAGAGTGCTGCTTGTCAGCCTCTAGATTTGGGATTTACAGTAGGCTGCTGAGACAGTGATCTCCGGGTACAAGGTGAGGACTGTGAGTCCTGCTGGGGAGAGAGGAGCTTGGCACAATCTGTACTGCTGGTAGTGTGCAACCCTGCGGCAAAGTCATCGCTCTTCCCTGCCTGGTTTCTGGCCAAAAGATTCAGTTAGTTACTGAAGGCTGGAACCTGGGAGCAGACTGCCATATATGCAAGTGCAGACAATTGAAAGATCAGGCTTTTCACCAAAACAGAAAATAAATTGAACTGACAGTATGGATTTTTTTACCAACACTCTCATTCTGCCAGAAGAACTATTTAAATTCATCAGATTAAGTGTTTTACAGATCTAGATTAAATCTGCCTCATTGTGGAGGCAGAGATAAGGGAGCTCTATTAGCCACCACTTTGTCCATCCTCTAGTTAGTTCTAGCATTTAGAAATATTTCCTGATTTTCCTTTGCTGAGCCTGAAACTCATCAGAATTTTTACTCAGAGGCAAGAGACCCTCGTGCCAAAACTGCCAGTAGCTCATGGGGGCTGCAAAAACTTTCTCTGTATGAAGCAGGGCAGGGACATAAACAAAGTCTATCACACCCTGGGAGAGTGCCCTAACCAACAGTCTGTGAACCAAGCAATCTCTCTGAAAAACAATTCCTTAAGGTTTACAAACCCTTCTGCAGAAGACTTGTGTTGAACATGGCAAGATACTATGGAAAACTTTGGTTATAACAAATAATTTTTTCCTAGAGTTTCATGGAAAAATTCCTGAACTGTTCTATATTAGGTATTAAGCCCACTCTGGTCAGAGGTGCAGCTTTACCAACAAAAGAAGTAATATCTACAAAGTGTTGTCTGCAGTATGTTGGACTAGTGACAATAACAATGCAAAATATTACTGGAGTCCCTGGCAAAAGAACAGGCACAATTTACTGGCTATGCAATTCAGGTTAGGGCAAGATGAATAGAAACAATAGTCTAGTGAGTAGGTTACTGGCTTATGATGCAACAGAACAGGGTTTAACTCTTGGCTTAACTTCAGACTTTTTTGTTACTTTGGGGAAGGTACTTAATTTTTTCCTGTGTCACAGTTCTCCATCTGTAAAAGGATAATGATACTTTCCTACATCAACAATTATGCAGGGAAGGTAAATCGACTGATTACTGCAAAGCCTTGAGGTACTGCAGGAGGGAGGGTCTAGACAGGGAGATGTTCAGTACTGTATCTTCCAGTTAAGGAAAGAGAATGAAGAAATTTTCTGAAGACATGTTGCAAGGTTATTTTCCCCTCTCCCAAATGTGGCATGTAGAGAGATATTTCTACCCTTTTTCTCTCTATTCCTTTTTCAGTACATTCCTTCCTTCCTTTTCAGGCACAGACAGATGATATTGAAAGCATACAAAGTTTCTGTATTGCTTCAAGTCTGGTTTGATGGTTTTCTGACACTGAAATAATCAGCAGTTTTATGTTTGATTTCATAGTGCTTTTTCTAAGAATTTAATATTTCACGTTGACCCTCCAGATCTTTTGAAACAGTCTATAAGATCTGCAAGGTGTAGGATGGAGTATTTCTGGCAATCTCTGTCCTTTCCAGGAGTTATTTTGTGTGGAGTTATGCTGATGGATTTACTATCACTTAATTAAGATTTTCTCTACTAAAAATTTACACATTTATTTTCACATATGAAAACAAAGAGAAATAACTAATTTCTGGAAGATAAGAATTTTACTCACCAACTTTTGGAATAGAGTTTCCTTTGAAACTCACTTTAAAGAAATAGATGAGCACTAAATGCAGACAAACTGGATCCAGCTATATAAAGCTGGTCACCTCATGAGCATGAATCATTTCCCATTGCACTCTGAAAGTACCTGTTGCTCACATTTAACTACAGAGGAAACATGGGTGACTTATTTAGGCTAGTTATCTGGTTTTGAGATAGGCAAAATTAGGTAAATAATTCATATAACTGACGTAAATAATGTGTACATTTTAAATAATTGCATTGGATTCTCCGAGTCTTTAGACTTAGATTAAAATAGACTTTTCAAAATTGAGGCACTTAAAATGTTAGGCATTTTTGGAACTGTAGGGCTTCTAATGTACAGGACTTAGGTACTTTCTGAGGAAGAGATTTGTCTCTGGCTTTATTTGGGTAGCCATGCTGCTGATGTGATTTGACCTCAATTACTGCATGTCACACTGATCTCTGCCACATGCCACCTTTTTTAATAAGAAAGCCCCGTCATAAGTGATCAGTAGCTTTCAAATTCATCTTTTAGGTGATACTCTGTGATATTCTGATCACTATTTTTGTATTTAACCAGAACCATTCACTCTTCACCTCCCACCTCCAATACTTGCAAAGCCTGAAGCCACCTTCAGGCTTCTGCATCCTTACAATACACATAAGAGGGTGTGTTATCCTCTCCATGTGATGCAGGGTTTGACCCCCCTGTAAGTGTGCTGCTTACACCGGCTGATGAGGGTGGCTGAGCTACTACTTTACCCCTTTTCTCAGTTTGCCCGGAAATGAATGGAGATTTGAGCTGGGGTTTCTCACTATTTTTTTTCAGTGGAAGTGGGGAGGCAGTCTCAGGGGCTGGCATTTTCTTGTCCCTTCCTTCCCCAGCAGCATCTTGGTGCTGGTTTTGGTGGTGAGCAGGCTTCAAGGCTTGCAAAAATCTAATTCACTCTCAGGGCCAGACACTTAACAAGACTTCCTAATGGCGCCTTCTAAAGTAGCTGCAGTCTTCAATGGAAATTAGAATCATGGGAGTAAAAGATGACTGTACAGGATGGCAAGCTTTACTGCTTTTAGAGATAAGATTTAAACTGATATGTGGGATGGGGCAAAACCATAGTATTCTCTTCATCTTGTTCAATTTCAGCATTTGTAAGGCTCCAGTCATCATGGCATCTAGGCATGAAAGATACTTTGTGTCAGCAGGATATGCATCAAAGGAGTCCTTTTTTAATGGATAAACCTGATATCAAAGAACAGAAGAAACTGAACCAAAATTTACAGGTGTCCTTTGCTTTGATCATTAATTAAAATGTGACTTATACTCACAGTGTCCCTATTAGAGGACTTGACACAACAAAGAATCTGAGGTACCTGACTATTTCTTGTAATGCTGTGAAAGACAGGTGTTCATTCCTGGGAAAGCTTTGAAGCTAAAAATAAAATAAAACAAAATTAAAATTAAAGGATATTTCCAGGTACATAGTAATCATCTTAATACTTACATTTGAGGGGGTTTTGTTTGTGCGTTAAATACTGACAGAACTCGTGGCTGGAAAGGAATGCAGACAATGAGGTAAAGTAAAGCCTTGTAAGTCATTTGAGATCAATCGTCAGAGAATGCATCTCAGCCATGTCATTATCAGATTAATAGCTGAGTTCAAATTTAAGCTGGAATTATTTGGATAACAAAATCAAAAGGAAAGTTTTTGCAAACAATTTGCCTTAGAGCAAAATAAAAGTATTAGAGATAGGATTTTTTGTGATTTTCACCACACCCCTTGAAATTCCACGCAGCCTAGATTATTTCATAGGCAGACCACGACAGCCAACCCCAGCACCCTGGGTTATTCCAGCCTGAAGTGTAATATGGATCAGGCCATCTGACTTCCCCTGAAGTTAGTACAGAAACTACAAACTCAGCCTGTTGGTGTTAATGGGCCATAAGGCAGCCATACGTGTTGATGATCCAGAAAAGCTAGATTAGGTTAGAGATTTGAGGATGTCTTCTTACAACAGGTTGTTTGGCAAGTGAGCTTTCCTGAAGCTTTTATCTCTGCTTTGCTCTCCGTGGCAAACTCTGAAAAAAAGTCCCAGCCTTGCCATTTTCTTTTGCCTCCTACTCACTTTGCTTTCCATACATTTGTCTTCCTCTCTCATTCATCTTTCATAAGCTCACAACTTAATATTTAAGTTTATCTCTTGTTTGAAATAGCATTGAATATGCCTGGGGTTGAATTGGCTTTTAAAGGTAATTTACATGTAGAGGATAGAAAGTGCCAAAAGAAGCCCTACCCAAATAGTTAGCAGCTTCTTAAGTATTTGTCCTGGTTTCATCTGGGATGGAGTTAATTTTCTTTTAGTAGCTGGTACAGTGTGATTTGGATTTAGTGTGGGAATAATGCTGATAACATACTGACGTTTTACTAGTTGCTTATCCTAAATTAAGGTTTTTCAGTTTCCCATGCTTTGCGAGCAAGCAGGTGTACAAGAAGCTGGGAGGGAGCATGGTCAGGACAGCTGGCCTGAACTAACTAAAGGAATATCCCAGCCATATTCCATACCATAGAACATCATACTCCACTCAATGTGGGGAGTTAGCCAGAAGGGGCAGATAGCTGCTTGGGGACTGTCTGGATATCTGTCAGTGGGTGGTGAGCTGTTGTGTTGTGCATCATTTGTTTAGTTTTTTTTTCTTTGGTTTTATTTATCTTTTTTTTTTTTTTTCCCATCCCTTTACATTACAATGATTAATATTATACTTGATTATTATTGTTATTATGTTTTATTTATGTATGTATTTATTAATATGTATTTGTTAAACTGTTCTTATCTCAACCCATGAGTTTTACTTTTTTTTTTGTGATTCTTCTCCCTATCCCATGGCAGTGGGAGGAGTGAGCAAGTGGCTATATGGTGCTTAGTTGCTGGCTGGGCCTAAACCACAATAGCACTGAACACATTTTATGTTCCCCTCTCCTGCTGTGAATCTGTGAGTTTCACTAGCATTTCATAAATGCATTCTACTATGCGAGTTGTTGTGGTACCATCTGATCTTTACATGGTGGAATGAGGGGACACAACATGCAGGAATTTAATTTATAAGAGCATTGTATCTTCGTGAGGTGTCACACTGTGCTGTGTTACCTGAGGTGGTAATAGTTACTGGAGAGTCGTGAGTAGCTTTCAGTGCCCTGGCTGAGCATCTGTCCAGTGTCCATCCCCAAATTAATGGTTTTCCAGAGGAAGTAAGGTGTCAGAGGAGAGAATCCTCCAGTTGTCAGTCCCTCCATAATCTATAGGTACTACAGATGCTAATGGCAACTCATTGTTAGACCCTCCCACCCCCCAAATGTAGAATAACTGAATAATTTCTGCAGCTCTGGAAAGATTCTCTTCACTCTGTATTGTGGTGGGCACAGGGGCACATGGGAGAAGGCAGCACCACATCCGGACTTGTCTGTTGCAGCTTAGATGAGGACTCCCTGGTTTTGATTGCTTCCAGTCACAGGGGCCAGCTCCCCATTTGGTTTAAATCTTGATTTAATTTATGCCATCTGGAAAGTTGGTCCACTCATACTACCATGTAACAATTTAATCAAGGATTTAAAAACTAAGTCTAGAGTTTTTCTCTATGAAATGTGTTTCACAACGCTAGGTTCACCAGGCTGATTTCTGTAATTCAGGACTTCTATGAAACATCCTAGGCTGAAAAGGATGACAACACATGAGCAGAGACAGTAAAAAGCTAGCATGCCAAGAAAATCACAGGTGTTTCTGGCAAACTTTCTGTGAGAAGGATGGCCCAATGAGGTTCTGTCACTACAAGTGGGATCTACCTCATTGCACATCCTTTGGTAAAGCCCACAGCACAACTGCATCTGTGGAGCACTCTTTCTGGAGACCTGAAACCCCTGTTACCTGTCAGAGGGGATTTCTCCATCAGGATTCAGGTTCTGATTTAGCAGAATAAGCAGCTCCAGAATATAAGGGCATTATTCCACCTCCCCACCCCCCACCCTTTTTTTTTTCTTTTTTCCCTGATATAAGAGAAGACAACAGTTGATAATACTTCTAATATCAGATGCCATTTTTTGACTTTCTCTTTGTCCTTGATGTTGCACCTATAGGTAGATAAGTCATTAATACACACATATATTAATTCTGTACTGCATGTTTTAAAAAATACACGTGGAATGGACTATTGAAATTTCTAGCTGTAACATATTTTCACCAGATGTGATACGCCCATTCATAGATACTATGTCCTCACTCCAATTTTAGTTAGCAGCTTAACTTGTTATTTGTCAGTAAGCACCCTTGAGGAATATTTCTGTGAAATATAAAAATCTTGCAGGTATACTTAAAACTATCAATTAGATGGATGAATGGCATGAAGAGTGAATCAGCAAAGCTGTCCAGAACAACGGACTAGTGAGGACAAAATTTTTCATCCTTTCCAGAAAGACTCTCCTTCATTTCTATTATCATTAACATCTGCACTCTTCAATTCAGATCATATGCCTTTAAAGAAATGTAAATCAACTCCATACTCCTGGACATTAATTTCTAAACATGGACTGTAAATCTTTACTCACTGTGACAGAGATGCAATATCACCCTATTTACCTATTAGCTAAAAGTCTGGAATTTGAAAAAAGGGCAAGCATAGACAGTATCCACCTCCAATTACTCCTTCCAAGACTTTAAAAGAGAGGACAGCCACTTCTTATTTGCACAGCCATTGCTGACGTGAGACCTATTCCATGCCCTTCAGATTCTACTTTATCTTTGTAATCTTCATGAAAAAGGATTTTCCAGAGAAAATATCCCTAAAAGATATTATCTTGATATTACATTGTAAGGAAAATAAAATTCTACCATTGAAAGAAACTAAAGAAAACCACTGAATGTCAAGGTCAGATGAGCCTTTGGTGTCAGGTGGAAAATGGAGGGGCAAAACTCCCTCTTCTCCACCGATCTTTGGCTGCAATGTATATGAACTTCTGTGACTGGCTGTTACAGCTGTGGTTTATTTCATTGTTGGCTGTTCTGTGAAATATTGATTATTCTAAAGGTCTGTGTCAGTAAATTTCCAAGAAGTTATTAGCCAATGAAGAAAAGTGTTTTATTCTGTAATCATTGCTGTATCTTTATATGTGTAACTGAACACTTGATCTATCTTTTCTTGGCAGGCATTGAGAGGAGCTGTATGTAACTTATATACCACTCTTCCAAGAATTGTAAGAGAAGGGAAGTCTTAACAAGGAAAGCTGAGAAAGAAAATTTAGTACCTGATTTAGAGTAAATATGTCCCTAAAATTACAAAATTGGCCAGATAAATAATTTTGGATAGATTATTTATTTAATGAGGTGTTAAAGAATGCCTTTATTCAGATATGCTCAGTTTTGTTGATGGGGGCCAAGACCTGTTGGTAGAATTGTTTAAAAGGCTGAGTGAAGGGATTAGGTGAAATTCAGTTCTGAACTGAGTGCCTTGCACTTACATCTATGAGGCACAGGATCTGCCTATACAGAAGCAGCAGGGCAGATTAATCCACCATATATACAATTCATATGTGTGTGATTCTTTTTTGCAAGACTGCTAGAAATATGACTGTAACAGGTGGCATTATGAAATCTTCTGTAATTCAAAGCTCTGCATCAATGCATGCGTGCCAACTACAACTGGTGAAGTATAACAATAAAACCCATGCAAAAATGAAATAAAAAAAACCCCGAAGGCTTTTAAGCTCAAGTATGAACAACAATTATCATACATTTATCTGTCTGTGGATCTTTAGCTATATATTGCATATGTGTATTTTATTGTTTTTTTCAGACATTCATGATTCTCTGGATTACATTTCATAAGAAAATGTTACATAGTACCCTATGTCCTTCCTGTCACTCTCTAGTCGTCCAGTCTGAAACAACCTTAATTTACAAATCAATATGAAATTTGAGGTTCAATTTCTGGATCTCCAAATATCAAAGAGTAAATGGATGGATGTTTGTGATATTTTAATACTATTTTTTCCCCCTATTTCTCCATCAATTTCTGGAAAGAACACTTGCTTTCATAACTGTCACAGGATTATTTGCGAAGCACTTCTGGCATTTTTCTTCTGGAGATATATAGGATGAGTAGAATGAAGTTCGTTAATTCACTATTGCTGTAAGAAACAGATTTTTTTTTCCAGAATTTCCCTAGCTCACTAACCAAAACTCAGTTTCATCAAAGAGTATAATGAAAAAACTATAGGTAAAAACTTGACTGGCAAGAATTACTACTTCTTCACAAATCAGAGCTGAATAACTTTTCAGAAGATTTTTCTTGGCAAGCTTAAGCGGCTGACTTCAATACAGGAGGAACTGGATGAGATTCTATGGTTTGAATTAAAGAGGCAGACCAGATGATCTCATGTTTTCACTCTAACCTTTGCATCTCTGAGATGGGGATAAGTCATGTGAGTCAGGCTACTTCTACATAAGCATATTTAACTGTAACATCATGCTGTTTTATTGTGTTAGGCCTTCTCTGAGGAACTCTCCCATTATTACACTGATCTGCAAAGCCAAAATTTTGCTTTGCAGATACTTGGTTGAGTAGTGTTGCTAGGAAGGTTACAGCTGAACTTGATAATAGCTGTTACGGACTTTTTTGTATCCTTTGTAAACTGTGTAGCGTAATTCCTGGTATCAGTTGAAGATTGTGGTAACTGAGGATATGAACATATTTTTGGATTACATCTGTGCTTTTCTGATTTGAAACTGTCTGTCAAAGACTGTAGAGAACATGAAAATGTGATCAACCAGAGCCATAAACAAAAATCCCAGCCCAACAACCACATGGAAAAAATAGACAACTGCAGTCTGGATTACCACAACTGTCAACAAGATTTCCATTCAGAAATCCTCTCTTTGGCCTGTCTTCTAATACTATTGCTAATGGAAAGAATGTTCTTAAAGAAGGCAAACTCCTTTATATAGTTGCTTTTGATGACATACCAAATAGATTTTCAACCAGAGAAAATGAATAAACATCTGTAGGAATTTGCAAACAATGACAGCATGTTTTTTCTGCCTCTCTCTCTCTCTCTGCCTATCTCAATACAAGTGTACATGGACGTGCATAACTTTTTCAGATTTGTTTAATATTCAGATATTACCCAATGACATTTTTTAGTTGAGGAAATTTTTAATCCATGTTGTGAATTTTCTCCAGTGATTCAAAACTGTTCAGCCAAATTGTGTAGCTTCATTCTGACTTGTCAAATTGGGTGTCAAGTTTTCTTCTAGCTTCTTTTTCAGTAGAAATTGCTGCAGTTACAACAGTTCCAGGAAATGGTGACAGGACACATACATGGTTTATTGTTGCTCTGTTTGGGGTATTTGCAGAGGGGATTAGAGAGAGCTTTCTCACCACACAGCTTTAAAGATACTACTTAAAGAAAAGCTCTTGACTTTTATTCAGTACTCCCAATGACACTGAAACCTCAGTTGCTGAGATGCTGGCTTTGATCTTCAAAAGTGCAGTTTACGGCAGCAGAAAACCAGAGATAGATTTAGATTCGCTATTTCAATGTTTCACTGGTTCTTCTTGATTTGGTGAAGAACAAGAAACAAAACTGTGAAGTCATTAAAAAAGAGAAATAACTGTGCAGAAAATATATAAAAACCTGCTCCAAAATTGAGAGTGTTATTGATTATCTAGTTCAAAGCACAGGTGCTTTTGTTAATGGCAAGTCATGACAGCTGGAACATACTTCTTTTATTTAGTGGGTGAAATGAATCACTGATTCTCTCATTACATGGGTCTGTCTCTATAAATTCAAAGATGTGAAACAATGCTGCTATGGTTAGTACTCTGAGCGTGGCCTGCTAAATCCTGTGTCGTCTATCTTTTATGGTTGTTTGTACTTAGAGACCTGCTGTGAAATCAGTCACCTCTATTTATGTGCAACATAACACTACTGTTTTTATATAAAAGCTGCAGTTTGAAAAATACTGATACACGGATAACAAGGTTCATATCCTGCAATGGAAACATGAGGCTGTCTGGCAGTTTTCACTAGCTGACCCAGCTTTAAACTGGTGGCTGTTCCTACAATGGATTATTTCAGTTCTGGAAATACAGCTTGAAAAATACACCAGACTCTGCAACTGCTCTCTCTGTGAGGAGAGCACTTGCATGCTAATAATCCAGATCATGGGTTTGAATCTGATAAACTTGTTCTATAGTAGCTCCACGAATGATTTTAAATGACTCATCCTAGCACTGACACTAGAAACAACCTTCTCAGCACTGATTTAAATAATGATCTCCCCCGATGCTCAGTGCCTAGACTGCCCACAGAAGCACCAGTTACCTGGAGACTGCTGCAATTCTCAGTCCACTAAAATTGTGATGAAAGTCTTCCTTCTCTTCAAGGATCTCTTTGCCAGGAGCAAATAGCTATGGCAGGCAGATAACAGGAAAAACACCTCCCAAGAGCAAAATGAAGTTTTATTTAATGTGCTCTAGGATAAACACTGCATTAAAACATTAGTATGAGCAAATTTCTCCAAACAATTGTTAAGGCATAGACAGAGATACATAGCAGTTGCTTTTGCCACATCACTCCAAAGCAAAAAAAAAAGCCAAAGGAATACTTCATTTCTCTGTCCCCCACAAATTGCTGGGTAGGTCATGCATTTCTACTGTTAGGCTATCTCTGGACACTTTAAGTTGTTTTTCTATACAGAAACGTGTACTTTTTCTCAGGAGTTGTGAGTTTTGCTGAACTAATGCCAGAATGAACATTGATACCAGGTGTCTGCTCTGGCAAAATCCAATATCACACCTACAGATAAAGTGTAAAATTACATGTGTCATGCCCAAGCATCACAAATTACTCTGCCCTTCATCTCAAATAACATGATAACTTCTACTTTGAGACTTCAGACAATGTAGCCTTGGCAAAAGGAAAGTTTTTCATAGCCAAGCACATCAAACCTAATGTATTTTACTGCACCAAAGGGGTTGACTTTTAAAGAAAATATATTGCCAAATTGAATATACCTTTGGTGTATAAAATAAAACATACTGTCCTGGGCAACTATAGTGATAAACAGTGTTTGACTAGTTTGAAAGGATCCACAATGCTCTCATGCTGGCTGCTGGAGGCTCAAGTATGAAGGTGATGCAGATACAAGCACATGAGGGCTCATGACGAGAGAAACAGAGGGTTAGGAATGGCCACGTTATCTCCTCTGAGATTTCTGACTCTTGCTAAAGTGTCTGAGATATCCATACTTCATGCTTATTGCCTGAAGGTTATTGAGGATTTGAGAGGAGCAGTGGTGATGGCTGGTAGTACCACACAGGCACTGGGGAAGAGGGCAATGACTCTTGGGACCCTGCAGGCCACCACTGCTGTCCCAAAACCACAGACAATGTGTGGGCTGGGGGGACGTCTCTGAGCATGCTCCCACATTAACTGTTTGCATTCAACCACTAAAAAAAGAAATTTGTGACTTGAGCTCCAGACCTCAGTTTTTCTGATCTCTAACACATCTTGAAATTCTGGATCCTCCAAATGCATGGCTGATATCCTAATTAAACTCAAACACACAGGGTGACTAGTTAGCACATAAAATTTTGCTGAAAGTGAAACCTGATTAGTCATATTGTCATTTTTAAATGGAGGATCAGGTCAAATGTACCAAACCACCTCTGCTACTGAGAATGAAGTGACTGCTCCCAAAGGACTACATTTGTAAATAGTTTCTAAAAACATGACTGCAATATTTCCTTGTAAACATTTGCATGAGGATGTTCTTAAGTTGTGCAGAGCCATGTCCCTTTTCATACAGAAATGCAGGAGTCTGAACTGAGGAATGGATTTGACCTCAAAGAACTGTCAGCAGAGATCAGATGAAAATTTGTATACTATTATGTTCAAAAGAGAAATTTCCTGATTTTTAAAAAAAATCCATTTTCAGGCAATACCAATAAAGTTATTCAGGACTTTCTACTTAAAATTGTTTAGTGGGTTAACAGGCTTACCTCTGTATTTCTTGAAAATTTGTGGACTAAATAGTTATTATGCCACCTTCTATCTTAACCTCAGTTTCATTTTGGATTTTGTGCATTCTGCTGAAAGAGGGTAGGGAAAATGTTGGCAATTCTAAAATAAGTGACTTCTTAGCATATCATTGCTAATATGGTTCTGACCTGCTTAAGGACATAAATCTTTAAGGACAAAGATAATAATCTTTATAGCTTGCAAATTCCTTATTAGCGTGAGGATAGTGGTACTGTAAATTCAAGCAGCGTATTATGAGCCACACATTTTTAGCTGTTTGAATTCATTCTCTGAATATTTAGTAAGATGATGAAAGGAGGTGAATGGCATGTCCCCAGCTGGACACAGTTCCAGCTTGAGCAAGACGATAAACTTCTAATATGAAGATGGAACTTATGGATGCTGGCCAGAACAAAATAACATTTCACCAGTGGAATTCCAGTTCAAACTCTCTTCTGGAAAGAAATAATCTAACAAGGCTCCTCTCCCTTTTAGGGGCTTCTGGAAAAAAAAAAAAATAATGAAAAAACCAAGTGTGTGGTCTTTTGAAATTTCAGATTAATTTGTTAAAGAGACAGCATGGGCAGCTTTCAGGAAAAGAAACAGAAATGTTGCAAGTTGACAAGAAATATTTGCTCTTATAATGACACCCATGACCCTGGAAATAGATTTTTTTTTTTCCGTCAATATGTCTAAACAACGACCCTTAGACCCTTGTGCAGATTATTGAAGTGATAGTTGATTTCCCAGATTTTTAAGGCAAAAAGAATTAACATTCACAAGAATATATCTTGATGTTTATATTTTGGGATCCTTTAAGATTCTTCCATTGTCTTTACTCTTGAAAGAACTGTTCATCTTGCCCTTTGTTTTGTCACTTAATTCGTATAATGTCATACATGTCTTGGGGAGTGCTATTGATAGGTAGATCCTCACATGCAGCAAATCTAAGTTAAGGCTGAGTGATTTCAGCATGTAAACAAACACTGATTTATCCCTGAAGTTATGGCAATAAGATGGGGGTCCAGTAGGAGTGTGCATGACCACAGTCCATGCAAATCTGTGTAAGTGCTAACATCTTCAAAACACTGGGTGTGATACTAGATGCAGTAAATGTTTGCAACATTCAGCAGCATACAGTGGCTTCATACTGGTTCATCCACCTGTGTACTTCCCTAGCCAAAAGTTTGCATTCATTCTGGTTAAAAAGTGTATCCTTTACCGGTACAGAAATGTTCATCATGCGGTTTTCTCTGCTGGTGTGCTTGACCCTGAACTCACTGTTCACAAGGTATTTCTGTGAAATAATCATGCTTTCCACCCCTGGGGAAAGAAAAAAAAAAAAAAAGCATTGTGGAGTCTGTGCCGTTGGACATATTCAGAAGTCAAATGGACAAGGCTCTGACTGATCTCATCTGATATTGATGCTGACCCTGTTTTTAGCAGGTTAGACTACTCATCTACAGGTCCCTTCCAACTCAAACTGTTCTGTGATTCTGTAGTTCAGCTCATAACTGAAAATCTGCCCTTTTAATCTGGATAACATGACAGAAACATGTATTGAAATCCTTATATCTTATTATTCTAAGTATCAACCATATTTCACTGTAGACTCAGATCAAGATTCATGACAGACTCAGCCACCTTGACTTAATCACGCAACTGCTCTGTCACCTTTCCCAGCCCATCAAGCCAGAGGTCTCATGTAAAGATTTCTGCACCAAAAAAAGCTTTTCTCTGCTGACTCTATGGGCAACCTAGAGTACTTGCACCTCTCATGCACCTTAGTTTGCTGCCTATAGCTAAGTGGGCTAAGTTCAGGCTCCAGCACATATTTCCAATTTGTCTCTAATAGTAGACATTTAACTTCTTTTGATAATAAGTGACTGTGTTATATACTCAGCCTCTTAGACATGTGAGCCTGATAGACGAATCAAACAGGAGCCTAAGGAGCATTTAGTTCAAAGGAAACCAGAGTATTTGTAAAACATTGCTGGAAGTGGGATACAGTGTTTTAAGTCCAAGAATTACTGGTAATTTGAAAAATTGGCCCCACAGAGATCCGTGGTAAGACTCTGAGACATCTTTGAGCCACATAAAAGAAGCTTCTTTTCAGAGTGGTTTCTTTGGGAAGGAATTTCAGAGTAATCAACAATTTGCATTTGAGATACTACTAAAATCAATGGCCTCCTTTGACAGTTTTGCTTTTCAAGTCAGTGCAGCTGATAGCCTTGTTACTGTGTGCTACATTTCAGCATCTGGAGCTGCAGGGTACACCCAGTGGAGGAAGAATGAAGGAGATAAAGTGATTTTACAGATGAATTGTTTTTACATGAAGGCAAATACCACGTTTTCCTTTTAAAGGAATTGTTATTTTATCCCATAGATGCTGTTATTTACAGTGGCTCAAATAGTTTACATTCAGGATGAAAGCTTAGCAAGATCAACTTGCCTTGGTACAACCAAATGAAACACTTTGTAAAAGTTTACCAGTAAAGCTCTTATGCAAACTGTTTGCTCAGGCGACAGGAAATAGAAAATCACTACTGCAGCACTCCATTTTGGGATGGATTTTGGTTATTGGAGTTGGGTTGGGTTATTCTCTGTATAAAAAAGACCTTAGCAAGATGCAGAGTTGGCAGTCAACTTTCTTGAATTCACTGCTGTGCAAAAGGCACAGTGGCTGGAGTCCCTCCATACCAAAAGGCCCATTGGGAAAAATGCACTTTGCTAGGTCTCTGCACAGAGGTGAACTTCGCGCTGCATGCTCTAGACAGAAGTATGAAGCCGTCTGTGATGCAACATTTTGGCAAAATTTTCCAAGTATACAAGTATATGCCATGAGAAAAATCAGGCATCCCTTTCATTTATGTAAATGCTTTCATTTTATGCGATTTCTGGCAAAACCCCAAGCATTCTGTATGATAATTCAAATTCACTTGCAAAATCTTCATGTCCTTAGCTAGACTGGCACATAAATAATTCTAGAGAACAGTTCTTGGAAACAATCATCTTCAGTAGTAATATTTTAAGACTTGTGGGGACACATTCAATTAAAGCTTCATATAGTTTCCATACCAAAGAAATCCACACAAAGCTGAATAAATAATAGTGGAGAAAATGTTTCCAGCCTACACTAACGTATAGCATGGCTCCTTTACACTGCTTTAGAGATGTAAAGGGACCTTAAAAAGGTTTAAATGAACTGTTAATGCAGGACATAAAGGACATTAGCAGAAATGCGAATCAGCTCCATGAATATTAGGGAGTTAGACTATTGTCTGGATTACTTGGGTTGAGAAATTTGAAGAAAGATTATGAATCCAATTCTGACGTTGGAAATTATTAAGCCTGCTACTCTGCTTTACTTTTTATTTCATCTTTTCTTCTCAACCATGAATTGTGATTGTTTTTATATTCTGTGTCTCAGCTTCAGAGGAAGGGAAGGGAAAATGAATTTCCAGGAAATTCAATAGCTTAGTTGCTGGATACCCTTTGAGACCTGTGATGCGGGCTCAGGCTGTGGATTTCAACCCACTTGCTGACTAAATGAACACTTGAACTTATTGACCCAGAGTCATGTAACTGATTTTTGCACTGAATTTGGTGCTATCTGAATGAATCAAGAGCAGACTAATAAATCAGGCTTCTCTGAAGGCTTATGTGGGATTTTCTTGCTCACTTCCGAAATACCAAGAGGTTAGACTTCTTGCTTCCACCAGTCTTGACAGGCCAAGGGCTTCTGAACATGTATGAGAATTTAAGTCCTCTGAGGGTTTCAATGATATTATAGCTTAGGCTAGAAAATGTTAGTGCTGTTACCGGAGGAATACCCAACACAGAACTGAGGTGAGAAGTCAAGGTGGTACCAGGAGTAGGGATTTGAGGCAGGAGTAAAGCAGGAGATAAGAAAAGCCTGAGCAGCTAATGAAAACTAATTTGGGAAGTGCCAGTGCACTTCGGCTGGGTTTAAATATTGCCAAGAAGGCTAGACCTTCTACAATAATCCTTCAAATGTCTCCTCCAGAATTGCGTGGAGTGTATGAATTGACTCATTTCTGGAAACAGGATTCTTCCTCATCCCTAAAGTTGAGTTAAGGTTCTGGACACAAGAATCTGGATACAATACATGCCTCCGGGTTTCAGAAGAAACACCTTCAGCCCATCTAGGAATTTATTATTCAGTTATAAATAGGATATCTGAGGCTCAGGATTTTATATCTGGGTTCAGTGTGGTTGTCCATTTCTACCCATCAGAAGAAACTTTAGGAGGATCTTTCTGAGGGAGACAAAAGGTCTTGAAGACTCACAATATTTCAAAGATCAAGAGACAGCAGTCTGAAAAGCTTCTGTGGAAAGAAAGGCTTTTGCCATTCAGCAAGCACAGAGACCAATTTCTGGGGTTCATGGAAAGGTTTGAAGGTTCACAGGGCTTTGGGGACACAGTTAGGGAATACATGCAGGGTTCATTGATAGAGCAAAATAAATAGATGCAATGGCATAAATCAGTAATGACATTTGATACATGGCCTTTGAATACATAACTCTTTGAACATAAATCCTGCCAAAATAATGGTGGATGCAGGTATAGGAGCCAATGTCAGAGTCTGGGGACTGTGTTATTCACTCTCCAATGTGAAAGAGAAAGGTATGCATGAACTAGGCAGAACCAAGGACTTTCTGCTTACACTCAGGAGTAAGTTCCTATTCATCTTGAGATGAATATAAACTCATTCCTGGCCTTTGTAACCTTAAATGTGCACTTGGATTGCATTGTAAGATTACATTTCTTGGTCAAGGGTCATTCACAAATGCTCTTGAAAGACCAATAGAGCTGGCATGTTGGAATGAGCTATTATTGTTAATACTAAAAAGCATGAAATAATTGCTTCTGACTAGCTTGGAGTGAACAGCATGTGACAGTCATACCTCATTCTTGAACTCCATTGGCTCATGGAAGTGGTTAGCTGGTTGCATAGAATCTGGCAGCTCACATGAGTTTTTGCTGCTTGTTGGTGCTCCCTCTCATGAGGCAAATTCATGAATAGACCTTATCTGGGAATACAGGATGTGGAAAATACCAAGTGGGTGAATTCCCCTCATCTGTACATATTTTGTTCTGTTTGGGTCATCAATACAGATGCAAAAGACAGTAAATTTTTCATTCCTGGGGACTGGTTTTCCAAAGTGAAAGAATATTGCCTGCCCCTGTCAGCCTCTTCTAGGAGACATAGCGCATGGTGACAGAGTTCAAAGTTGCACTAACTGTAGGAGCCATCCAAATCCTTGTGTGTCCTGTGTTTTTCTTTCCCATTTACATGATTACAGCTACTGCTACTCTCACTTTCCTACAGTCTCTGAAAATAATGTTAATTCACTTTAAGCATAATTTCACAGAATTATTTTATGGCAAACAATTTGACTTCTCAGTCTAGCCCGGCATCCCAGCTAGCACTTATCTGTGCAGAGTGTGAACTATTAACACTGGCTTCACATAATTTCTAGATTCAAGAGTTGGGACAGCAATGAAAACTTTGCCATTGGCTGTAAAACTTAGTCTACAGAAAGTGAGGTGATTCCTAAGGAGATAAAGGAGCTGCTGGAGACACTGCCCAGGAGTTGAGGTAGCAGCTGCAACTTGGGAAGCAGCATTTATCCTTTCTGTACCTGTGGTGTTGCTAATGAGTCTGGAGGGATTGACTCAGTCTTCTTCTCTGCAGATGTATTTAAATATTCACTGGCATCAGTTACAGAACATATATGTCCCGTTCTTACCACACTGGAGTAAAGTGCCTTGTGCTTCCTTTCAACTCAATATCTAACAATGCTTATGCTCGAATAAGCAGATGCCAGAGGAGTCCCTTCCTACAAACTGTCCAGGAAGGGCATCCTCTGCCAAAGAGTGTCAGTCTGAATCTCCCCAGGAAGACCTGGAAGTTCATCTGAAATTTCATCTAAACACTTGAGGATGCCAATAGGCAAAAGAGAAACTCTCCTCAGAAACATGAAAGTAAGTCTTCTAAACTTTATTTATTATCATGGGTTGAATGAATCAGGGTTTATTTGGTTTTGGTGAGGGTTATTTTGTTTGTATGGTTGGGTTTTTTTTCAAGAAGAAAAAAGAAAATATGTTATTTTGGGTGAATCTAAAAGGGTTTTTTCCCTCTTTAACAGCCAAATCAACATCCTCCTCCGATCAGTTATTTACCCAGGACACTCCTATAATCATGACTTATTCATAACAGACATTTAAAGTAGTTCAAAACCAGAACAGAATATTAAGAAGAAAGTTAAGAAGAAAGTAATCCTTAGTGTAGTTGATGAAACTGAAGTATTTAATTCCTGGTTAAAGCCCAACACTGATCTACACATCCATGATGACCTAGGAAGCTTGTCAGACTCTATCTGACAAACTGTAAGTGGTCAGTGATGAAAGACACTCAGAATGCAGGTCCCTCAGAGAGCCACAGCTGCAAAAATCCTCCAGGAAGAAGAAATAACTGAAAACCTTCTATTTATAAAAAAGAAAACAGGAAAAAAAACCAAGAAAGAATTCTGTTATAAAACAATGGCCATCGTCCAGACCCTGTCCATCATTCTTATACAGCATACATGAAAACAAAAGACAATGTCACTGTTTTTCACTTTACTTCTTGGTCCCAGAGGGTTACTGCAAATTATTAAAATTGTGATGATGTGGTTGATTCCAGGAAAGTCTTCGTACTGAATTAAAAATGCAGTAAATGCTAATTGGAGTTGATATATCTCCTGCTCGATTAATTTTGAATTTAGTACTGTAATAAATTGACATCATGTTAGTGATCAAGATGTTCTCTAAGCTTAAAGTGTTTCCCAGGGAATAATTACAACTTGGAGGAAGGAAGAAAAGATTGAAGGTGACAAGGATTAAAAACACTGAATATTTTTGTCTGGTTTATAGGACTGATAGAACAAGAAAAAGTGCTTGCCTGAGTATTTGAGGAACCTTTGAAAATATTTTAAAAGATCCCGTGATCATTAGATATGGCTGGCAGAACAAAATTCTTTCCAAGGAAATTGTTTAGGCTGGGAGTGCATCTTGCCTCATGTTGCAGGAAGATGGACACTTTTCAATGTTTCCATGACAGGAGAAAAATGGTCCAGGTGACTTGGGAGAGCAGCACAAGCACATAATCATCCCCAATCAGCACAGGTTTTCACTGTGTTCCCAGTCCTGCTTTGCCTTCACCACTATCACTGATGCTTTGCCAGGAGGAAGCCTCTATAGATTTGAAGAGAGATTTTCTCCTGGTCCTGAGAGAGTGTAATCAAATCTGTGCTTCTGTTTTTGCTTGTTTTTCACAGATTTGATGAATGAGCTATTCCTTATGAACTAATTTTTCTTAGCATGGACCTGACCTGTTAGCTGTTGATGGCTGGGAGGCTTCACCACAGGTCTGCTACCCGTGGGACTTCTGCCAGGTACCTCCAAAGGGACTATGGCACCCTTCTTTTCTACCCAAACACACTAGCTCCCTTCTTTCCCTCGTGCCTACCCAATTCATAAATCTGTTTTTTTCCAATTTCAGGCCAGGAAAACTAGAAGACAAAAAGCGACAGAATGACTTATTTTAGGCAGTGTCTCTGTGTGCATGTGCTTTCCAAGATTTTGATTTCCTGTGTGAAAACTTAAGATTTTATGATATGTGAGTATAAATATCACTCTCCTTCCTACACACAGACAAAGCCAGACCTCATGTCAGAAATAAAGAGCTTTTAATCTTGTCTGTTTTGAGGTGGAGGAGGACACAGAGGCGTGCAAGCTGCTTACCACAGAGCTGGAGGGAGGAGACCTGCGTGGGTCAGGAGGGAAGAGAAGTGGCCCCTAGCAAAAGCTGAAGGAAAATGGCAAGGAGTGTGAGTATGGCCCTTTTTCAGAAAGGATGACAGGAATTGGTGGATGTCCACTTGGCACCATTTCCTTATGGTAAAATGCAGTTAAGCTTCAGTGGGACTTAAGCTTTTTTAAAACACCCAGGAAAGCCCCATATTGACAACTTGCATGTATTAAAAAAAAAGAAAAAAAAAAAAGAGTAGCCTCAGTATTAGGTTTCCATTCAGATTAATCTGTTAATAACCAGCAGCAGAATCACAGCACTGGACGCACCAAGTTTGTCCAACACTTTGCTCTTAACATGGGAACCCTTTGCTCCTGGGAACATACTGTTTCTTGCTTTAGCCAGTGGATTCCTCAACGGCATACTTAACCTGATGGAATTTTCACCACCTTCTCTGGGAATAATTCCACAATACACTCGTGACAGGATGGCAATATATTTAATTGCAGTGTGTGAGAAATGCCTGCATTTGACCACAAACTCATTTTACATACTGCAACTTATTGCTTGGCCAACAGATGGTAGCAATTTTTGGCTGCTATGGACCTGGGATGTGTCCAAACTGGTCAGAAAAGAAAGCATCCATATCCTAGAGTTATTTCTCAGAGTCCTTCAGGCTCATCATTATTGAAATAAAAAACGAGTGAAATGTTAATGGATCATGATCATATTAATATGTATTGAAGTCAAACTATGTGTCAGTTTCAGAAAGATGCTTACCTGCAACAAGATAATCAGGTATTATCTATGACACTTTAGAAGATAAAAAAAATAGATTAAGAGCCTCAAAACTTATGGGAGGCATTGGATATTAACTTGTTTTCCCAGTTTAGGTTAGAATAATTTAGTTCACAGACACGCAAACCAACTGATAATTAGCAAACACGAACAAAATGTCGCCTTTCGTAAATCAAAATCCTTCAACACAAATATTAATTGCAAATTTAAGTCTTTTTTTTTCCTGTTCATGAATATATTTGTTATGCATAAATATTCATTGAATAGTTTATGAAAACAGATTTTATTCTGTGGGTTGTTTGTAAGATGGTTATTATATATGTATAGTCTTTACTTGTGCATCACAATTAGTCAGTAATTCACACAGGTACTGTCTCTCCTCTCTTGAAACAATATTTTGATTTTAAAAATTATATAATATGGAAAAAAGTATAGGGATAATTGGAGTGTTGGCATCATTTACAAGAACAAATCACATGCACTAAAATTTGAGGAAAGTATGAAGATTTGTGATTATCATGACAAATACCCACAGCTGTGTGAGGATTTATAAGCATGACATATTATAAAAGCGCAAATAGCAGGAAACTCTACTTACTTCTTTTATTCACAAAAGTATTCTTGAATCACAGCATTATTGTAAATGCCTGCTCTCACACTGATACAATTTCCTGTTTGAATCTCTGAGCAAATGAACAGCATTAATTGTAACTGTTTGTCAGCATCCAAAAATTGTTAGACAAGATAATATCCAAGCTTTATGTTGACTTGAATAGATACTGCAGTCTGCACGCCCTGTCCTTTCCCTGTCCTCCTTCCAGAGCATCTCTTTTTCTGAGGAAAATGAGACAGGCTGCTCTTTCCATTTTTATTGCTGAGACCCATTTCCCCATCAATAACTCTGCACATTTTAACCCTCATGATGTGATGTTGATGGAGCTGCCACTTAAAAACAAATTCTGTTTGGCCATCAGGGAGCTTCCTGTGGTGGTGGAGATGACAGAGCCTTTTGCAGGAGGCTGCTTTTGAATCTGTGAATCTGCTGTTGGGGGGAAACCCTTGTTGTCTGGTATCTAACAGCATTTGGGTTCAAATGTGAAATCCCTGGGTTCATTCTGGATTCCTTGTGTGTAGAAGGCACAGCCACTAGAGTGCTTGGGAACAAGCAAAATCAAGGGAAGGAAACTCTCACTTGGCATAAAGCCTTGCTTACCCAGTCTCGTGGAACAAACAAGCAAACAAAAAACACTGTCCAAAACAAGCCCCACTGTGTAACCCACTGTTTGCACTCAGAGTTCAGAGTATCTGTTGGCTCTGAGTTCAGTGATTTGAAGCAAGAAATTATAGGAATGCCCTTGGACAGTGAATCTTTCTTTAATACACTAATTATTCTTGCTAAACTTGCTATGATATGGGACTTAACGCTGCTTATTTCATGATCTTTCTTTTCTAGCACAATGGCCCTCTGAACAGGTGGAGGGGATTTTATTCAGCACATCTTTGGTTGTTAGCCAGCACATTCTTGCTCTTCCAGACGTGAAAATATTTACATATTAGTACTAGGAAATAACATCTTTCACTTTTTAAAAAATTTGTAAAATGGAACACTAACAGCTTATCATGTACTCCATTCCAGCAAAAATTAGTACAGGAAAACACACCTCCACCTTGCATTCACTGCCCCTAGCTAACAGCAATATTTCAATGTTAACTCTTTGTCACTAGGAGTCGATTTTTTTCCCAGCACAGCACCTAAGTGCAAAATGCATTAGCACAAATGTCTGAACTCCAAACCCATCTGGCACTAGGAGCTATAAAATATTGCCATATTTGTCTACAATAGATTTTAACAGACTTTCTGGGCAATATCATTTAAAAAACATTGTTGTGCAATGGAATTAATTAACACAAGTAACATGTACAACATAAATTTTTATTGTTTCTTATATGCCATAAAATTTCCAAGACAGAAGCACCTGGTAAAACCATACCGTCTGACTGGGCATGGCATTAGGAAGGCCTAGATGGAAGCAGATGGAAAGTCTGAGGATGAAATAAGAACAGATGGGAAGTCTGAAGGTGAAATTTGAACTTAGGTATTTCAAAGTTCACATGACTGAACATAATGTCCCATTAAATGTGCTCTGATAAAGAGTTAAACTGACGGGCTCCACTGTGCCCTCCCTCCTTTTGGATTTCCAGTGTCACTTAGCTGTCAACAGTGTTTGTGCAGCAGTTAAAAAAGTGCTTTCCCTAACTCTGCCTGCTCATTTCAAAACCGAGTTTGCACCATCCACTCCGTACCTGGAATTTTATGAAGGCGTTAGTGCTATAAACATGGAAAAGCATTTTCAGTTTCATACAGAGCTGATGGCTCTCCCCTGTAATTTCCCTCCTCTTCGTTTAGACAATTGGGCAGCCACAGAAAGCCATGCTGGCAGGGAGGCAGCAACGTGCAGCCAATGCCAACGTGTGGATGGACTCATGGGGTTCCAGAAGACAGCACTGAGCCTCACTGATGACTGGTGTCATGAACGAAAAGTGCAGCTCCTGCTAGCATAACTTTGTGCAGCATGCAGTTGGCTCATTTTAATGGCTACAGCTTCTTGGAAAAACCTTCCCTCCTACTGTTTCTCCAGCAGAACGGGTCTGTTGCACTTCTAACAGAGAAATGTCATCCAAAAAATCTAGGAACAATATGATTGCTACCTATATGTTAGAAGCAAAACGACAGGATGTAAAAAACTTCTCTGGACCTGTTCCTTGATGCTTGCTGGAATTTTTTACCACATTGTTGAATATTTGGTGAAAGATTTTTACTTTAGAATTAATTTGCCTCAGTTCAGCGGTGTTTTATGAAGACTGAATTTGTGTGTAGGACCTTGTGTGAACAATATTAGCAAATGTGGTGAACTGACAAATAAGGGCCTGGTATAACTACTAAACCGGGATGCTTTGTATGAAATTGTTACTTCTAAAACCTGTCAAACCCTAATATGTGACTGTCCGCAGTGATTATTTTTTCCAGCTCCCACAGATATGTAGAGTTCCCAGTTTATAGCCCATCATTTGTTGTACAATGCAAATACTTCATTCTGACTCTGGGTTTTTAGGTTCAGAGGCCAAGGCAGAGAGAGATACTTTTCAAGTTTAAATAATTTACTCTTTTCAGATGTTGATAAAGGCATGACAATTTACCTACTGGTACTAAAATATTTCTGTAATTTTTTTAACAATTGCCATAGCAGGATATATTGGTTCCAGGATTTGATGGTTCCTTTGGAGAGTGCCCCCAATGGAGACCCATTTACAGTTCAGCAAATTTCCAGGACACTTATCTCATGCATGTGGCCAGCAGGATATTTGGGAAGGGCTGGTGTTGCCAAGCCAGGCAGGGCACCTGCATTGAATTTGTGGTGGGCTTCCAAAGCCTAGGAATGATGTCTTTCTCCAGCCCAACAAAGCTCTACACTACCACTGTCAAATCAGTCACTCTGCTGCCGTGCCATGTCACCTAGGTCTTGAAGAAAGATTGGCATATTCTGAAATTCTAGAAAGCTCTTGAGTAATGGTCTGAAAAATGACAAGCTCACACATGTCCCTACTGTACTTGAGGAAGTGCATTTCCTGTGATTAATGACCTCTCTGTTGTGCACAATGCCTTTTAAGATTTTTTTTCCCCGCTGTAAGCCAAGCCAAAGAATGTTTCCAGTTTCTCAGGCTCTATTTACCTTCTCTCTCATTAGTGGAGGCTCTCTCCCTTGCTTTCTGATGATTGCGCACATACTTAAACCCTTCTGACTGTTTTCAGCTGCTACCTCTGTGTTCCAGAAATCTGACACAGGGAAACCATCACCTTGCTGCCGGCGTGCAGCAGGCGCTTCCCTTGGAATTCTCCCCATTGTGATTGCAGTCCAGCAGGGGAACCAGGTAGAACTGTGACCCCAAATGCTTTGTAGGGACTCACTGAGCTTGACATGTATCTTCTGCTTTCTGCCACCACCCCTGTAGCTGCTTCAAAGTTAGAAAATCTACAAGAACCTGGTGGAGCCTGGCACAATAGGGAAGGCAGTCTGCTGTGGACTGTGCTGGACGAACAGGCAACAGGCTATGCTGCCACTGTAGCTTTTTAACTGTGCACCACAGACCACCAGAAAGCAGCGTGTTGTAACTCCTTGCCTAAGTCTCATCTGCTCAGAACTATCCAGTCTTCAAGGTTGTGATTTTGCCTTTTTTTTTTTTTTTTTTTTTTACCGTAGCTGCTCCCTGATGACAAAGTAATATATTTTTAGCATAGTTCAAGTATAAAACACTAAAATTATACTACCTCTCATAAGGGTTGCCTCATAAACACAACAGTCTGTTTTCATGGACACTGGCGTGGGTGTTTCACAAAGTATCATAAACAATTTATTTTGTAATGAAACAACCCAGTAAATTATCTTTGGTTTCAGATCATGCTCACAGCTCCACTGAGCTCTTTTTGGTGTGGTTTGTAAGCCAGGGTTGGGGAAGGTCACACCTCCCTTGTTCTCTTGCTAAATGTAAGTGAAAAGCTGAAATTTTTCAGAAACATGTAAAATGTATCAGCTGAACACTGGGAGGTCCAAGAGTATTTGATAGGTAGAGCAACTCCACTTGCTAGAGTGAAACAACTGCAGTTACCTCCTGTGTACCATTTTTAGTGTTGTTAAGCCACAGTAAAAAGATGCACCATCTCATTTCAGGTAGGATCTACCTGCACATTGCCCTGCTCAGACTGGGGGTATGGTGGTATCATGAGGCCGTGACTGTGGTGTGGTACCAGACCTGTGCGCCTGCAGTGAGTGCCACTGGTAGGGTAAAGGGGTGATGTGAGGAGATGATGCTGCTGTAGATACCCCTCCCATTAATCCATGCCTCTCTGTGACTTTTCCAGTGGTTCATGGGTGCAATTCATTTTCTTGCATGAGAAGTCCCCTGTTCACACAGATAGTTAAATATGTGCTGATATGCCACAGTTCTGCAGTGGGTCACAGAGTGTTTGAAAGGCAATTGAGTAAAATAAATATGGAAGAATGCAATTACTTTGAAAAAAATTATTCCTAATTATTTATTTCTTTGGACTCTGTAGGGAGGTATAGCTGAAGACACCACTACTTTCTTAAAAATCACAGTAAAACCTGGTGAGTTTTGTGTTGTTCCTGCTTATTTTTCTTTGTTTTAGCTTTCAGTTTAATTCATAAATCCCTGTAGTTATCTATGGCTCATTTATCTGCATTGTGTAGCTATTTAGGGTCAAATTCTAACTAAAAGAGCTCAGTTAAAAGATCTGTTGTCACAGTTAGTGAAGCATATGCATTTCTCAACTGCCAATTATTGTCAGAAGTAGTTCAACCCTTGCCATTATCCAGATTTTCAGTTGTTTTTCTCTTTAAATTTAGTGACAGATTTGAGAAATCATTTGCAGAAATGACCTGAATTTTGTTCACTTGTAGGACAGTGAGTTTCCTGCTATGGTGGTCTACCATTTTTAAAATTCTTTAGCCTTATCTATAAAAATGTTAAAATGACATGGTGCCTTTCATACTATCTCTCTGCAGTGACTCCCAGTGCAGATGAGCTGTGCGCAGTAAAACATCAGCTGGGCACGTATGTCTTGTTCTTTGCAGTCTTGGTGCTCAGTGTTCCCGTGACTTCTGAAAGTGCAAGGTGGGCAAGAACCAGACACACAGTTTCTAAATGGATTGCTTGAGGTCCTTTCCATATCCTCCCTTGACAGAGTTTATATCTCCCGTGCTTTACTGCATCTTGTCAAATCTTTACCTTTGTCCTCCTTCAGCAGCAGCTCCTTGGTGTGCCGTAGCAGTCTGTGACATGGTTTTAAACAGTGCAAAATGAATGCTACATTTCCACAGAGAATGTATGTATTGTATAAACTGTATTTCCAAGTACTAGTATATAGTAACCAGGATATGATATATCATAGTAATATTTTTTTTTACTAACATATTAAAAGTGTGATAATTAAGAATAATTTATTTGAAATACTTGGAATTCATGTAGTTGTAAGTGTGTGCAACAGGTCAAGTACTTGCTAATAAAATGGTTGTTCTTAACATAACTGCATGAAAAGAGGATCTCTGCTGTTTAGGGGGAAAGAGCTTTTAAAGTAATAGCAGTCAGATTTGTAATGAAGAGGAAAAGATGAGTGTACGAGTGCTGCGATGTTGATAGCGGGCAGCTGGTAGGTTCTCTGGAAGATGACCAGTAAGCTCTGACATTACTCTAAGTAGCATCATGAGAATTGATCCAAGAACTATTCGGACAACTCTTGTGGCATGATTACACTTAAGTTGAACTCTTTTTCCTGTTTTGACTATTTTAAATGTTTCAGTGTTGCCATTACATTTTCTGTGAGGAAGATCTCTCACATATGCTGGCTTGGCCCATTTTGGCTATTTTTTTTCACAGTCAGCTTGCTTTTCAGTCCCTCTTTTCAGTTCTTCCCTGACACATTCTGGATTTAAGAATTGGCAATACACATTGCTAATGTCCATTTAATGCTGCTATGTCTGGCTTGTCTTCACAGGTGTTGGGGTCGGGGCAGGTGTTGGGAGGAAAAACAACAAAGCTGGTAGAGACTAGTGCCAAGTTTACTGAGCAGATGTGCCATCTCAGGATGGGAAAATCTTTCATTTTTTTTCATCTACATTTTTAATAACAATCTCAAATACTAAATATGTTTCTTGCAAGATTCAAACGTTCAACTAAGCTTTATCAATTGCTGGTGAAAAGAAAAGCAAAACCATAGGAATTTCAAAATAGTACAAAAAATTCAAGGCAGCGGGGGCATTCAACAAAAGACAAAGTTTCAACAGTAGCTATTCCAAATAAGGGAGGAACTGAGGGGAATTAAGAGTAAGTTTGCTTTAGTGTAGTTGAATAAAAGTTCTACGTACTTACCAAAGAAACAATGCTATCCCATTGGAAAAAGTCATGCAAATAAGGTGTTGATGGTAAATAATTTTCAAAACAAGTTCAGTTCATTGAACTACAAAGATCTGAATGCACTTTACAGACCTGATAAAACCTCTGCTCATCAAAAATGCCAAAAAAGCAAAAATTTTGCAGACACAGAAACTATGGCAAATAATAGATATCTAGTGATGTTTACATTACAGTGCTTATATAAAGCATTGATTATGGGCAAGGAATGGGATAAGTACTCAAATCAGCTGTGTGCTTACATGGTAGATAAGTGGCAAAACATGGATTGCATTAAAAGTTTTTTGAGAGTCCTACAGATTAATATTCTTCTTCCCACTTCATTCAGATCTCCTGCAAAGACAGTAAAGCCACATGTGGTTTATGGGAAGTAGCAAGGCACCACTTCTGACTTGCTAAGGCATCCAGGGCAACTCTGAGTGTGGATGGGGAAAGGTGACATAAAGGACTGAATCTCCAGTAAAGATCGAAAAATTCTTGTTTAGAAGGTGGTTCACTTTGAAGGTTCACACCTTGCCCTGCTCTGTCTGGGACCTGACCCACCCCACCCCAGCGCCTGGCCCCATGCAATGGCAGAATAGTCTCTTGTGCCAGGCTTTGGGGTGAAGATGCTGCTTTCTCTTATACAACATATACACTAAAACAAAATCCTTATCCACCTCCTTGCTGACCATTTTACACATTGGATTGCTTGTATTTTACACGGTTTAGGACTAGAAGAAACAACTAGAAACCTAGTCTGATCTCTTGTGTATTTGAACCAGTTAGACAAATGGATGAACCATGCCTGTTCCTTGACCCTAGACATATGATTTTCCTTTAAAATACAAGGACAGCTGTGCTTGAGCCAGTGGAAATTTCAGTCAGCCTGACGCCTGTTCCTTTACCAGAGAGGCTTAGGGACAGAGGACAAAGACAGAGAAGCTAAAAGCTGATCCCTCCACTGTAATAACTTTCCAACTAACAGAAACTTGCAGCTAGGTCAAATGTTATAGCCACATCTTTTAGTAGCAGTTAGGAGACTTACTCTTCTACTGTGTATTAAAATGTATTTTCTTTCAGTAGATCCCAGTCTATTGAACAAAAGGACCGCTCTAAATAAATGTCTTGTCACAATCATGTTATATTGTTCCACTAATCTCTAAGTGAGCGTCAAATTTGTTCTTACTACTCCTTATAATAATGTAAGGCATAGTAACAATCCTTAAAGAATCCCACTATGAACACTGCCTTTCACTAAGATTTGCCTATTAATACTCAAGAGCTGTCATTTCTCATTTCTAAGATCCATTAAATAGGTGCTCCAGAAAGGAAAAATGTCATTTTTAATCAGAATATTACGTTTTATGACTTTAATCGACTAACAATATTCCCAAGTAAGTCACATCTGTAAATAACCTTTGCCATCTGAATTTGTAATCTGAAAGGTCTGTTTGGTTTTTTGTTTATTTTAACATAGATACTTGACTGACGTAAGTTAATTCTGAAGTACATACTACCTTTTCCATTATTTTGCCTGGATATAGTGTTAAACTAATCAACATGCAGTTATCCAGATTTCTGCTTGTCTATTTATTTGGGGTTTTTTTCCAAACTGAGTATCTCCCATTCTTTTGAAACATCACTGTCATTAGCAGGTTCATTAAAAATTAGCATCACTGGCCTAGATCACTGTAGCTAACTCTTCTAGGACTCTCAGTAGAAAGTTATATAAGCATAGTTCCTTTAAAATATTTCTCTAAAGTAGATGCCTTCCTTTCAGCCAATATAGTTCAGACTTTCCTTTAGAATTTTGGAAGTAGTAATTCTGAAGCATCACATGTATTTTATTCTTTGGGGCTATCCTTTGTTTGCGTATGTTGAATGCAATGAGGTCATGATCATTGGTTCCTAGGCAACGACCAGCTTCTACTCCAGTGATTAATTCATCTTTATCCCTCATATGAAGACCAAAGCAAAATAACCTTCTGTTTCAGAAACTTATGATCTGTAATTTTTAGAAAATCTATGACATTTCATTAGTATGGGACTCTGAGCACACCTTCCAAATGGAAGTAGCTCTCTGTAACATCTCTTTGTTTCTCATTCTTTGTGTTGTAGATGCTAATATTTTTATGACAGGCAAATAAGCTAATATGAATCCATTTGCTTTGAAATACTTTCTCTACTTGTAAATACGAAATATATATTTGGACAGAGAAGAAAAACACAAAAATGTTGTGAGATATTTTGCATTTATATAGCACCTTCATCTTACCATCCTCAATAGCCTTTAAAGAATGAATTAACATACTTTTGCCAGAAATTTATGACAGTCACTGCAGTTTCTTTCCTCACTAAAGTATTGAGTTTGATAAAATGTTATTAGCTTGATTTCTTGTAAGTAAGGAAATTGAAAGGTAAAATAGTTAAGTTCAGCATTTGAAATGTGGGCATCTCATCCATATTTAGGCACCTCCATGGCCTGATTTTCAGAGTTGCTGAACATCAGCGTGATCCCATTAGGGTAACTTATCAAGGTCATGCAAAAATCCTGTACCAGGAATAGCCCTGACTCCCTGCCCTGTGTGTTAATCATGTGCAAAAACAAAATTAAGAACTCCTTTATAGATAAAGAAAGGTTAAAAAGCCCAGAGTTTCTAAAAAAAAAAAAAAAAAAAAAAAAGACGGGTCATGTCCCCCCACCTCTGTTTTCATCAGATCCATACAATTTCATCTCCACCAGCTGTCATGAGCTCACAGCCATATTATGCTGTTCTGCAGTTCACCAAACTCGCACTAGTAAAAGCACAGAAAAGCTAAGTTTTTAACAAGCTCTTTGAGGCTGCTGCCTGTTGTCTTGTTGCTTTTCTCCAGCTGTGGGCTGCTCAACCTCTTCCCAGAACAGCCAGGGCTTGTTGCAGCCTGAACTCCCTGGTGAAAGGGGATGGAGGACTCACAGGCAGCTGTAGGAAAGGGTGGTCTGAGACAGATTTTAATGAAGCAGTGCAAAAATGGAGAACAAATGTGGATTTCTGTAGTGGAGAATAGAGAAAAATGGCAGGAGGCAAAGCAGAATGATGGCAAGTTAATTGTTCAACCTAGATGAAAAGTCCTACAACTCAGCCCCATGAAGCCTGTTACCTGATTGCTGTATGCCGTAGAGGTTTTTCTTTATATGGCTGGAGAGTGATGGGAATAGAGGTATTAAGCCCTGAGCCACCAGGTGCGTAGGGAATTCAGATGCTACCAGAGCAGGAGTGCTGAAATGAAAAAGTTATGTTTAGAACGAGTTCACTGGAACATGACCCCATCTGCACAGGATTTCTTTCTTTCTTTCCTTTTCATTTTCAGTAAGTGGCGGGCAAGTTCTGGGTCAGATTCCTGATACGAAAGAAAAAAGAAGCAGAATGCAATCAAAATTTTAGAAGAACAATCAACTGGGAAACCAAACTTGAGAAATGGCACTACTGCCTGCCATTTACATCCTCCACTGCTCTACCATTCACCTTCAGGAGACAGTGGGGAGTGAGGAAGGAAAGAGATGGGAGCAAGAGACAAACATCTTTACAGGTATTGAGTAGTCTGGTTTACTACACCCTGTCTGGTGTAGACTCTAACTGCTTACCTTTCTTTCACCATCACCTTTAATTAAGTTCCCTTAAGGGTCATCATGAGCATGGGAGCTTGGCTTTTTTGTTCTCCACTCTTTTTTAAAGTGAATTGACACACTAGCCAGATTTTCCGAAGCACACAACTCCCTTTTGAATCAGATTTTCCACCAGATGAAAGTGTGGAGGGAAAAAGAGGGTGAATGTGATTTTTTTTTTTTTTTTTTTTAAAGCTGGACAACTTTAAATTATGCCCATTCTCTCTTTGACTGTAAAGGAGCTGAGATTGCACCTTTCTTTTTAAGCTTGCTAGGTGAGAATTTTCCCCTGTGCTCCCATAGCTCCACTTACAGGGCTGTTCTCAGTCTGGGCTCGCCATGATGTCAGCCGAAATCCAGCCTGCTGCTGTTCTGAACAGCAGATTTGCTTCGGGGGGCAGAGTTCTCCTGGATTTTCCCCTTGGGCTGCTTGGTTGAAGGGCCAGCAAGGGTGTTGCAGGGAAGGCAGGGGCTCCTGTGTGATGGCCATGACACCCTCTTCTCACCAGGAGAGCCCCATGCAGCCCTATGCGCTGTATCTTACACCCCTCTGCAGTCCCAGACAGGGCATGTTGGTGCATTTACTCCCAAGGAATGGATGTCCCAGACTGCACTTCCAGACAACAGTAGGCACAGAAGTGGTTTTTGCTTTATCGAGTAGCTCCCAAAGAGTCTAACTGTGGATGTGAAGAAAGGCCTGGGCAGTAAGCAGTTTCATGGAGGTCCTTTAACTTGGTGCCGTTATGACTACCCCAGTAGATGTACAGAAAAGACAATGGGTGTTTTGCTGAAATGCAGCACACCAAACATCTGTCACAACTGCATTGACAAGGCATTGACAAGATCATATGGTTTCACCTTCTATGCTTCTTTGCAGAGTGTAGAATAAGACAGTTTTGCTTCCAGATTCCTTGAGACTACACAGAGTCCTAAGAAGAAATTGTTCTTGATTACAAACATAATATTAGGAATGGATAGAAAGCAAGAAATATTTTGCAGGCTTCCCTGTTTTGTCGGTGTTCCACATTGTGATCAGCCTAAAACCTTCCTGAAATAAAATTACGAAACAAAGGAAAAATATATTAATTTCTTTCAACATCTAAAAAATTACAAAAGAGATGCAGGTGGTGTGGCTGGGGCCTACTAATTACAGCTGTTATCGAGGGCAAAATATATGGAGAAGACAGGTACGGAATTCTCTGCTTCCGTCAGCTTGAGTCCTCTGCCCTTCTCCAGGTCTATTTAGATTGGATTGGACAGTAGGAAATGTTCCTGGCAAAAGTTTATCTGAGTTGACACATTTCAAAGAAGAAACCTCAGTGTTGATCCATAAGCACTTTCTCATGAACCAATCAAATAAAATTCCACATTCACTCTGCTCACTGTGGTCCCTTGCTAAATGTCAGACCAGATAGGCAAAGCATTTTTGGGCACAGGAGCTGTCCTAGAAAAAGATTTGGTTGTGTCCTTAAGTAGAGCTCCATGACAGATACTGGAGAGGAAATCATCAAATTCCATATACCATACCTTTCAAATACCATACCTGAGCAAATAATCCTCACAGAAAGAAAAAACACATCTTTTTCTGCTGCTGGTGAGCTCATCCCATGAGGCAGCAAGATTTATGATAGCCCTTGATCTTTTTATCTTGACTGGTAGTTTGCAGATCCTTTAATTATGCACGTAGCAGATTTTTTTTGGTGAGGTCTGTGAGCTGTGGGTCTGGCTAATGGAAGATGTTAGCCTCAGTTTTTGTGAACCCTTTTGAAAGCAATTTCAAAGTCAAGTAAATAACTCAGAAACACCCATTAGGTATGCAGGTGTGACAACCACTAGTTCCTACCCTGAACTGTCTCTTATTTTTCTCTGGAAGGAAAGGTCTGTCTCATATTCCAGGCTGTTTTGCCCAGGCAGGGGAGGACTGCTAATTTTTCTTATGTGAGTTTGCTTTTGTTGGTAGGGTGAAGGAGTGATGGATATTGTATAAAGATTATTTCAGGAAAGATCCTGTATCAAAACCTTCTTGTAGGAGACAAACTTTGCATGTATTATGAGCCCTATGTTGTATGTAGCAGAACACAGAAAAATGCTGAGTCATTAATTACTTTAGAAATTTTTGCAAATATGCATTTCTGCCATGTTAAAGCATCTTGAATTTTAGATGGCAGGAATCTCCACCATCCACTCTACCTTTCAATTCATTAAGAAAGGGTAGAAAAAGCAGATAGAACAGCAGAAATACGTTTCAAAGCAATCTGGGAGGGAGGTGATGTAGAAACACAGATAAGCAATAAAGTTTAATCTGATTTAGAAAAACAGTAGTCAGATAAATATCACCCAAAATCGAATAAGCACATTGAAGAGAAATACTTAGAAAGCAATTACGTTCAGCAAAAGAAATGAAAACCACAGACAATTTTCAAAGTAGTCAGAAGATTTCTAGTTCTTGCCTGCATTTGCATTATGATCTAGAATATTGCCCGTGTTACTTTAATTAGAAACCTGAGATCCTAAACTGATGCATGCAATAAAATGCCATTTCTAATTTTGTATTCTAAAAGCAAAAGCATTAATTAAAGAAAAGTAAGGGTTTGTCAAACAGAAGGCCTGTGGTGGCCTGTAGCTTCCTGATCTCAAATATTAGACAGGGTCCTTCATTTGAGATATGGTAACTGAGCGAAATACCTTGCTGCACTGAGTGGAAAAATAGGGTCAGTTTGTGGTTACTCACATAAACCCACGTTACGTTGCTTCACAATGGGATAACAGCACATGCACAGTGAGTTACGGCATCTCAGCTGACAAAGTCCGGAGCAGCCAGCTGGATTATGCCCCTCATATCATGTCACAGCCTGGGAGGCTAACAGTCACAGCATGACTTATCTCCATAAACTCTATGGAGTATCGTTCTGGGCACATAACCTTTAAAGACATGTCTCCAGATCAGAGAGTCATAGGAAGGAGAAAAATAATAAAGGGCTTTGTTTATTTATAGATAAAGCAAATATCAACAATATAAAAATAACGACTAGGGAAAGATATACATACGAATGTTTGAAAGGCACAAATATTAATGGAGTAAACTGTGTGCAGACAGACACTGGTAGGAGAGAGGTTAGAGCTGCATTCTAGAGAAGAGTTCTTATGTCTTGATTATCGCCTAAACTGCTTCCAGTTTAGCTTCCAGTCAACAAGGTAGACCCAGCTGTGCTTGATATGATCCCATATGCGGCCTATGGCAAGTAACTCAGGTTTTTGCATCTCTGAGTCAGAACTTAACTATTTCTTGGGGGGCTGTTATGAAACTCAATTAACACTTGCAAAGCTTTTGGATGGCAGTTATGGCATAAGTGTGAGGTATTATATAATGGGATGAAATTAAGGACAGCAAAGTCTGATTATCAGAGAAAAAAAATCCCAACAATGTCATCTGCTAGACTGGGGAATAACGCCGTAGGGGAAGCAGTGGATGACTCATTGCTTGAGTCAATTAAATCTGGGCTGAATGTGGCACCAGCAAATATAATGTAGGGCACAACCTTCTAGTAAGAAAGATATGGTACACATGACCTGATTTCTGTGATCTTATGCTTGACTTTATAACCAACCAAGATTATATGAGCTCATATAAATTTTACATTATTTCTCATGTGTTTCTCATGTGTTTAAGAACTCTCAGAACATTGTTGTGGTCTGTGCTCAATTGATGAATACTTAATATACTAAAGTACTGGAGATCATTAGCATTCCTGAGGTTGTCTGGCATGCTTTGTTTATGCAGCGTGGAAATGGGAAATATTTCTTTCAGCCTTTATGAGATATTGGCAGTGTCACCTCTTATAACCATCAGCTTAACAATTATTTGACAAAATATGCTGATTACTGAAATTGCAATGTTAATATGCATTGGTGTCAGAATATTATTAGGACCTGGAGCCTGCACTACATGGAGGACTCAGACCATGTGGTGAGTGCTGTGCAGCTGCTTGATTCTTGTCCTCACTTCACTAAATCACAGAATTTGAGGACTAGCCTGACCTTGTTAGCTTAGATATCCTTCATGACTGGGTATCAACATGAATTTTTATTCCCCCTGGAACAGCTATTCCTCTCCATATACCCTTGCTAAAATCTGGGGATGAATTCCTAGGCTTTAAAAAGCTTGCAGAGAGGAGAAAATAGCACTCTTCTTTAAGGGGTCACTCACAAGTCTATGCTCCGGCCACATACAGTCCAGCTAGATGAAGTTTCTTGGTTAGGAGCCCAAGTGTCTTACTTGTTTAAACCATGAAAGGTAACGGGCACTCCTGGAGAACAATTTCATCACCTCTGTGAGAGGATCTTACCCTCGCTGAACAAAAAAAGCCTTATTTTGATGCTTGTAGATGAATCTACAGGAAGTCCTACACTGTTCCACTGGATGGACAAGGTAAGTGTCAGCTTTGTGTTGTTGGATGTTGCTGACACAACTTGTAAGTAAAGTCAGCTGAAAAGCTTGGCTTCAGTAGGGATTTGCTCCACTGAATTTGTGCAAAAATGAGGTAACAAGAGCTACTTGCTCCCCAGAGTTGTACAAAATTCAGACTGCTGGTGCTTCAGCATTCAGGTCAAAAGGTAAAACAGCAAAAGGACTGGAGGTGACAGGAATCGATAAAGGTTTGCTTTGGGGACCAAAACACCTTCTAGTGGCCTTTTAGTGGCCCTCTGTGCTTCACCTGAGCTTGATTGGTTTCTGACCTACATGTTAGTGTGAATGTCAACATAGCAAACTTGGCCTCATACTGAGGTGTGGTGCCTTCTGCTTAAAGCAGTCAAAACAATAACTAGTGCTTTCTACATTTACAGAACTTTTGTTTCAAAAACTCTGAAACATATAACTCCCTGATATACCTAGGTGCACCTTGAACTGGACTGCATCCATTTACAGGTATTTGGGAAAATAATCTCTGAAGACAGATGTGCACTGTACTTAAAGAAGTAATTCAGCTACTAGGTTTGAGTGACACTAACATGCATTTTCCATCTTCTGTTCAGCTCCAGATTATTGTGGTCTATGGTAGTACCACTCAGTGCACATAAAACAATCTGATGTCCAGTTATATTTGACCAGGTGTATCAATATATGTGGAACCTCCTGGGCTGGTATATTGATATCCATTGATATATATATATATATATATATATACTAATTTGCACCCTAATAATTGCCAGTGCTTTAAAAATATAACTTCTGTTTGCAGTAACTGTCATCAGACAACATGGCTTGTTCCAGCTGCAGCCATCAACTCACTTGCACTTGGTTTCTTGTCATGGCTGCTCTAGACTGCTCTACCTCCTTAAATCATGCTTGAGGAGTTGTACCATATGGAGGGGTGATCCTCAACAATGATTACAAAGTAATTTCTAACCCCTACGCCCCATATGGGTTCCCCTGGGTATGTTGCAGCCAGACCAAGGTGACTGACCAGCCAGCCTCCCGGGTGTGGGCAGCCTGAGGCCAGTCTGTAGCAACCAGCCGGACATGACAATGCTGTTGTTGATGAATGCTTCTTGTGGGGATCTCCTGGTGATGGGGTGACATTCAAACAAAATAGTGGCTAATCGACTCATCAGTAAACATTCAGCTAAACAGAATTAGATGGAGGGAAAATTCTGTGAAACGATTTGACTTAATAGGAAACTCCTGATGAGAAGATCTTATTAATTATAACTTCACAGGGCCCAAGAGGTACAAAATGGGAGACTGGAAAAGTTTCAAAAGGATGTTGGAAAGAATCATCCAAGTTTTGGGAGGGATTATTTTTGCTCCAAAAGGTAACCCAATCCACTTTGAATGGGAGTTTTTAATGTTTGGTCATTTGTAAGCTGAAATACCACCCTTCCCCCCAACCTTGCGCCCCATTCTGCAATAAGCAGGACATCAGAAACGCACACTTGACACATTGCCCTTAACACTCACTGCATTTGTATACATCACCATTTCTAAACTATCCAAAATAAAAAGCCAAGCCTCATATAAATGAATAGATTTATAATTGGTAGTTTTTTAGTTTCTAGTCAGCATTTCAGAGGAAATAAGGCTACATAAAGCAGAGCTTCTTTCAAGGCAGATCCTGTTTTCATCATTAGTTTTATACAGGGGTGGAAATTTGACTTAAAAGGATAGCTCCTTGTTTTGGGGGCTGTTTGAATATAGCATTTCTCATACAATATTTCTGAAAGTATTTTGTGATTACACTATTGATGGAATTGTTACAAAACACGCCTTGATGAACCATCTCCATTCTGTAGTGAGCCACAGAAAGGTTATTTCTGTGACGATTCTTTTAGCTACAACTATGTTAAAATAAATCTTAAAGTTCAGAATGAAAACCTCCAATAGGAAAGGACTTGTATCCATTTAGAAGTGGTAAGTCTCCAATTTGAGTGGTAAGTCTCCAATCTGACAGCATCAGCTGATACTTCAATTTTCATGTTTCCAACAGCACCCTATGAAGTTTTATGGGCAGCTGTGTTAGCACCAAACATCTTTCAATGGCATCTGCTGTGAGAGAGCTCAGTTTTCTGATGCAGTGCAGGCCTGCAGTGATCACACACCTCTCAAAACATTTACAAAGCTGCTACTTCAAAAGTGACTACTGCAACATTGAGCAACATCTACCCATACTCCTGGTTATTGCTAACAGACAAATTCCTGCCTACTAGCTGGAAAATAACCTCTAGCCCCATTCAACATTCAGCTGCTTCTTCCTCTTGGACAGCAGTGCACAATTGCACCATTTGCAGATTACTTCCTTCTTGTATCAAGTGAAATTAGATCCTTTAGGCATGGTAAAATCAGAGGAGTCCAAATGACTTACAGACCTTCAGTGTGATATGACACCTGTGACTTTTAGGTCACTGATTCAGCTCAGGAGGTACTGAAGGTCTTATCTGAAAAGCTCTGACATTGCTGCTGCTCTGTCTGCTGTTGAATGCCCATAATACTAACAACTTTTGATTGGTACTACTTATACCAGTAATGAGCAGTGGCTTCTGCTTTACCTTTTCCTGATATTAGTACATCCTTCTAACCAGCACATTTGTTTCCTCTGTCTGATACTTTCTATGAGCGATCCAGCATTTATGGAAGTTAGCAGAAAATTTTTCCACACTACTTTCTCAGGAAGGAACTATCTTCATTTTGATGTTTCTTAAGCTTTGCTTTGTGGAGAACAAATGATACTCTGATACCCTCAGTAGGAAAAGGTGATAGTGAATAGATTTAAAAGGCTAAAATGTCTTTGACTAAGATTGGTGGGATGTCAGGATGTGTTAGGAAGCAGAGTGACCTCAGCTCTTGATGCTTATGTTACTGCCATTCTGTGCATGCATAAGTACTTCTTTACTTTCCTTTAAGAATTAAACCAATTTGTGAAGAAAACACACATGCAAATGCCAGAGCCTTTACACAAACAGATGAGGAAACTGGATGAACAGACAGACTATCATTTTAGGCTATTCTATTGAGGAAAATTAATTATAAGTTAGGTGATTCACAGATTTCTAAACTGGATTGAAAACATCTATTAATTTTACAAAGTATTTAGTCTGACAGCTGTAGAGTCTTTTAGTTGGTCTCACACTAGAAATGTCAGTTGCTTTAGCTGATTGCTGGAATTGGTGAAGGATGACAGCCAGGTTAATTAGAACATATAGACACAGTAGGGGTAAATATAGTGCTAAATTTAGCAATGTATTCTTCTAGATTGCACGAACAGCAGTTGATGTAACTTCTATGTTATTAGGATCAACCATTATAATGAATTTACAGGACTCCCAAGGACAGTTGATTCAGTTGACACTTGACCGTTTTTCTGTTTTTCTTAATCAGTAACCACAAAATCATAGTTAAAAAATAAACACTACATGTACTTATATATTTGTCAAAATTTGATTGGTATGGAGGGAGAAAACTGTCTGAAGACTCCTGAAATGATTTTTCATGTCAGACACATGATCCTCATTCTGCGAAGACTTTGTTTTGCATTTACTTAGTTTTACACAGAGTTTACACAGGATCAAATGACGAAAGAATATAAACACTTTGCTTAAGTGTGAAGGACTAAAGACTAAGTAGGTCTGTACCCTTATGTACAAGTGCACCAAAAAATGCCAGTGGAAAAATGCTTCTGACCTTTGAGTTGACATACTGGAAATTAACACTGGTCTGAGTTAATGGGCTTTAACAATGATTTCTGCTACGATCTTATTAACTGACCAAAGAACTCACTGGCAAATGGATTAGATGTGCAATTAGATGTACAGAGAAAAAGAAATCTTTCAGTTACTAATTCTTCTAGTAAGAATAAGAGGTTAATAGTGTCTTTTCTAAAGTATGCAAATGTTCAAGGTGATATGTAGGGAACCGACTATAATAATGCCTGGTTTGATATCCTCCTGGAAGGATTGACGCTGAGATCTGTGATAACTTCTTCCAAGTGTGTCTCAGGCTGAGGCAGCAAGGGAGCATGCACATGTTTGTTGCAGCCTCTGCTTCAAATGCCTTATCTCCCTAAAAAAGTGTCCCTAAGAAAAAGCTTTCCCTGAAAACCGTGAGGTAAGACTCAGACAGATGATGTTACTCTCTTTACAGTAATAACTTTAAAATAAATGGATTATGCTTTCAATTATTACATATCTGGGTGGCAGTTGTATGTTCCACAGATACATTAAACTTTATGCTGCCGTTACCAGCCCCTTCTTTCCTTTTACCCTGGATTTACAGTCTACTTTGCTCTGTTTACTGACTTGGGATTTCATGGCAAAGCAGACAGAATTCAGCTTTTTAATCAGAACTGACAGTCTGGTATCATGTATTGTGCTCCTTTGATAGGTGTTAATGTGAAAGATCTTGGGAATGGCTAATTTTTGTTCAATTTGTAAAATATTACAAAATGTAAAAGGCTCTTTTTTGTTTTGTCCAGTAAGCAACTATTACTGAAAACATAAGAAGAGAGGAGCTGTGATTCTGTGGGTAGTGCATATGACTTGGAGTGAGAACCAAACTCCAGTCCTCTACCATTCACTCATCCTTCACTCAAACCTCTGGAAAGCTGAAAAGCATCTCCCCAACACTTCCGATGACGTTCTTTATGCTCCTAGCATAGCAACTTTCTGAATGGCTTCCAGCCTTACTCTGAAGGTCCTTGCATGGCTGCATTTTGCAAGGGTAGATTCTGCCCATTAAGAAAGTAAAGCTTCCCAGAAAGTTTCTACATGCACAGTCGGTGTCCTCTGTATGTGAATCGACCCAAGAAATTGCTAACAGAAGTTTAAAACTGGATTGTATGAATAAAAGCTGCTTGTTTTGTACACTCAAAGAGATCTATAATGGCCACTCCAGTTTTGCTGAACCTTAGAATGAAGAGAAAATGTTGTTTCTCAATGAATGCATCCTACAAAACCACAAGTAGTGAGACTATAAGAGAAGAACAGACCAGAATATGGGCCTTTGTCTAGTATTTTGTTACTACAATGAATAGCATTTGATTCATAATTCTGCTTCTGGTGGTCTCTATTTCTTGGGTTTGAAGAGAGACATGACTGTGTCTGATAGATGTTCATTATGTATTTTTAAAATTACAGTAGGTTTATTTGAATGTGACACTGTGCATTTGCTGTTTCTCCATGTAGAATCAAGTGAAATAACAGTGCAGTACTTGACAGGGAACTTTGTTACCTGGAGTAACCTGCAGTGTGAATCATTTAGTGTATTGCAAATACTAGAGGTGCTTTTTTAATATGGATATAAAATGTGTGTGAGACTACCAATATCATAGGACATCGTACTGAATTACAGCTTTCTTGCTAGACATGTGAATGTTTTAGCTTTGTTTTGAGATGAAATGCAAAATGTAAAACTCACTTGAGACCACATGTACTTACAGTCTTCAGAACACTTAGAATCAGTCAGCCTAGTAATTAACCTATTCTCAGTAGAAGTTAGCATAAGTTATTTCAAAGATCTGTGTTTACATAGGTAACAAAGGTTGAAAACAGCTGAAGACATACTTCATGCATTATTACTAAGTAATGAATTTGTAACTGAAATGTACAGTAAATAGTCTACTGAAGGAAAAATAGCAGAAACAGGAACAATAATAGTAACAGGTTAACTAAAATAGATGCACTCTTGTTCTAAATAATCTTGTTAGTTAGTGACAGGTTAATTAATTAATGACCAAGATTTAAACTAGATGCATGGGATTTCTTTTAGCTGTGGTTTATACTAGGATGTAATGAATGCTGATTAAAAAAATACTGAATACTTACTCTAGAATTTAACTGGGTGCCAAATATGCATTTGGGGCCCTATTCTTCAAGCTGCTCAGTGTTTCCTGTGGGACAGCCATTAACTAGGAGGGCTATTAGACCCCTTCTTGAAGGCCTGACTGAGTGCTGAGGGCACTCAGCCTTTGATCTTTTTTAGTTCACAAGACGCCTGAGGCACAAAGTGCTATAAATGCTTACTAGACTCAATTGTGTAGTATTACTTATGCACAGAATTTGGATTTTTATGGTTTAGATTTCTCATAAAACTGTTTGGGACTAACAGTACTTCCCACCTGACATATTGTCTAACCCTCTGGACTCTCATAACATTTGTCAAGCAACTGAAAGACTTTTCTATTTCAAAATGCCCTGGATTTCAGAAATGGCCACTGACTGACATGCCCATTGAAAGAAACTTGGGGCACTGCTAAAACACTCTAGGAAGTGCAATCTCCCAGTCCCAGTACTAGAAAAACAAGATCTATGAGCAAGCAGAGATTATTTCCTTTGCTGGGTTGCCACTCCAGAGTCAGAGGAACTGGGAGATATTCCTACAGTCCTCACCTCTATTCAACCTCCCCAGTCATTATTGTAATACAGCTCTTGTTCTGTCACCTGAATGTCTGTATCGCTTTTATAGAGCTCCAGCAGAAGTTGTCTGGGACACTGGATGTTAAACTTTAAGTGATTTAAAAGAAAGTTTGTCACTTTCTTGATGTTCTGCAGGGCAGGTGAAGCATCCTGACAGAGAAGCCTGTATAAATAAATGAGAAATAACAAATGATCTGGTCACTTCAGCAACAGAATCCAGAAGAATTATATGGACCCCTCAGGAGGGAGCTGGAAATTTTTACTTACAACTAGTTTCAGGGCATGTTTAGTCACCACAACCTGAGATTTCTTCTCACATGATCACTAGGGAAAAAAGAGGAGAGTCTAATATGCAGCCAAGATCCTCCTTCGGGGTGTAAAGCAGCAGAAGGCAAGTACCCCTGCCCTGCTGGGGCAGCTGCTCTCTATTCTGTAACAGCTGCCTGAGCTTTCCAGGCAGGAAACTGCAGCCATTTCACTAAAGCCCGAGACACCTGACTGCAAACTTGCTGCCTATACTGCAACCAACCTCACTTCTCTGCCCATAGTGTCTCTGTGCTCTGGGGCTGTTGAGAAGAATACTTCACAGTTGAAGCTGCCACCACTCCAGACTGCATCATCAAAAGGCAGACAATTCTGGGTTGCAGGTGAGTCAGGCTCCTTGTAAACATGGGAAAAAATGATAGCCATCCTCTTGACAAAACTGACTTCTGCCTAACTTTTAAGTTGGTGATAGAAAAGATCTCCAGAAGTAAGTGTCAGTGTTTCCTGTAAAGACAATGGCCAAAGGAAAAGTCCATTTGAAAGCTTCCATGGAAAGATCTGGCCTGCTTGAATATGGCATCCAAGCTTAGGATCTAACTCCGCTATTTAGTTTCTAGAGTGGGTGTGTTATTTAAGGGAAGTAATCTTTCTTGGTTCATTAGATTGCTCAGACCTAAAAGACAGCTCATGAATCATGCAGATAATGCTCAAAGAATCAAAACTAATATTGACTCCTCTGAAATTCTCCAATGATCTGCATGTCTGTCTCTATTACATATTTTCTTCTGTGTTCCTTACAGAGTTGTATAACTGGTGCCTGTAGCTAGTGAGGGTCAAAGTCTTACATATGTACATGGACACAGCGAATAGTTTCAGGAGTTTTGCTCTCATTCGTTTAAGGCACCTACAGTATGGATGCACACAATCAGTCATCTCTTTGAGGACACAGCTGTAATAGCAATTATCTTTTTATTCAGCTGATCAGGGCATTGATTATACAAACACATTTTAGTCAGTAAGTTCCACGACAACTACATTTCCAGGCAAAACAAAAGTATATGGTCTCCTGATTTCCTAAAATCTGCTGTAAAGAACAGGCAGAGATCCATAAAATACACAAAAAGTATTAAAATGCCTCAGTGGTGTGTTCGTGCTGATCCTGTTCAGCACTTGCAATGGTGTGTAATACAGTTGGGCTCACTGCAGATTAGAATGAGGCAATGTGTTGCCAGTTTGAAGAGTGTTAACAATTAAAAAAGTGCCAATCAAAGCAAAAAGATGAAACATTACACAGCTATTAAGAATATTATTCAGTCCTTTTAAATGATTGCCAGTTTAGATACTTCTCTCGTTAAATCATTCTTGTTAGGTGTTGTACTGAATGCCAGCTTTCAAGAACAAGACAGTCCACAAGCTTAGCTCATTAATGAAGACACAACCAGGTAGGTAATTTTATAATTAAAATGGATATTTTGAGGACTAGACTGTCTTTTGCTACATATCCAATTTTCAGTTCAGTAAGAGATTTTATGCAAAAGAATTTTCATGCTAAATTGTCAAGAGTAATTGAAGAGATGAAAAGGGAGGCACAGTTGAACATTTCTGTGACTGTTTTGAGCAGAACAGCCTTAAAATGTTCTGTTTATTAACACAGTGGAGAAAAGTTTGTGTAAGGTTAATGTTAGAATCACTTAGGATGGTAACTCCTTCTGCAAAGCATCTGCATAAATTAGAAAAAGCTGCCAGATTTCCATCTGTTAGCAATACAACTTCAGCCACAAAGACAACTGTCGTGACAACCACACTGACTTAGTCTTTCAAATAAAACCTGTTAAAAGCTACTGCCCTCCAGCCTCCACCCACTACAGTTAACGGCATTAAATAGCACTCTAACTGGTATTTATTTTCTTAGGCATTCCTCACTTGTGCAGCTGCTGGCACACTGGCCTTTGATTTAAAATAACCTCAACAGGATAAGAGTTTACAGTCTCTGAAGGTCATGATGTATATGAAGTGCTTGGCTGAAAGAAACATCTAACCTGAACTTTCTCAGGCTGATGTTACTGAATTCTGTATACTTGTCTCTCACCTGTTTTGCATGGTCTCATGTCTGGGAACTATGATGGTTCAGATGATTTCTTCCAGGTGATGGTGAACCACAAAGAGACCATTGGAGCTGTTCTGGACAACTGGTCTAGGTTTAAAGGTGGTGGGAATCACCTTTAGGGCCTTTCTCCCCTCCGCATCCAAGCTCCTCCTGCAGTTTTTGATGAACTTGGGTGGCACAGCAAGTTCAGGCTAGTTTCAGCTCATCCATGAAATCTGTGCTGACAACAATATCAAAGCTATTAGAAAACTCATTTGTAGAAGGTTTCTCATTCAACAGTCTATTTTTACTCAGGCATTTGAACATCTCAGGGTAACACATATACCACCTACTGACCTTTGTAGGAATAGGCTTAATGTTTCTAAAGCCCTCACCAAGATGCAGATATACAAACGTATAGACTTGTAACAGTAGAACTATTTTTGTGCTGTTTTGTCACTGTTAATATCATGTGGACTGTACTGCTGTCAGGGACAGTCTACTGGTGGGACTGAGGGTGCTGAAACCCTTCCCCCATCCATGGCAGGGGATGTTTGTCCATCTGCCACAGCAGTCCCTTGTTCCTACTGCAGTTGCCTCTAGCACTGGTTATGCCTGGGAACGTGTACTGCACACTCTCTCACTGGCTACAGAGCTAGAATAAAAGAAAGGAGTAAAAATTATTCTCAGAAATTGTTAACTAGTGATTTAAAAGCAGAGAATAAATTTCTGGAGGCTGGAGTACCCAAGAAACTATTAATGGATGTAATAAAAGCTTGCTGTTGTCTCCTGGATTTTTAAAAAGGGCTATATAAAGCAGTGATCTTTTTTAGTTATCAGTGTTGGCAGAATCCCCGTCAATAACGTCTCATTTACTTTTCTGCAGAAGCTGATTTATTCAGATTTAGTCCAGTATGTCCTTACTGGAGAAGAAAATAGTTACAGAAGTTTCTTCCTCTGGGCTTCATGATACGTTGCATTTTATAGTGGAAGTATTCCCAAGATTTTAGTGTGATTGCATTGGAGTCAAAGGGCATCAGACATCCAAATATCAGATGCCATTTAATTTAACTAAAAGGACATTTTATAAAAGAAAAATAAGGAAAAAAAATCCCAGCATCTTATGGTTAGGTCACCTGAAAAGACTAAGAAATACAATTTCTGACTTTCTTCAGCAAAGGATACAAAGATGGTTCTCATGTCTGCTGAAAAGCATTGTGATGGGGCTGAGCAGTAGCTCATTATGAATTTAACTTCTTCAGCTTATTTGTCTTATCTGACAAATACTTAGTATCTGAGTGCCATATGAAACATTTTGTTGGGCTCAGTGTGCATCCTTTCAGGTTCCCATTTGGGTGACAAACCAAAGACTTCTGATTTCATGTCAGTCCGAATGAATTCTACTTTCTTGTCTAACCCCGCTCTTTTTGTGTTGGCAGCTGCATGAAGGAAATCCAGCTCACACCGTGTTGTTATGCTCAGGGCAGGGAGAGGACTCCTGGGAAGAAGTGGGATAGAGGAGGTGGTTAGCTATGCTGCTGTGCTCCGTGGGTGCTCAAAATTGCATGTGGGTGAGCCATGTGCTGGTGGTGGAATGGTGCCAGGCAGAGGTATGAGAAGAAACCAGCACCAAACCTTTCCCGCAAACTCAGTGCAGAAGCAAGGCAAGATTTTATTGACACTCTGAGGCACAATGGATCTATTCAATGAAAAGAGATGATATAGGCTAACACTGGGGTGCTAGGACACAATAACAGTAATATCCTGGGTTCAAAACCAACATCACTGCCCTCTGGCTGGCTCAGGTGTGCTGAAAGTTAGTCAATAATGACACAGCATCTTCAAAGCGTTTACAGTGTTGGCCAATTAAAATTCCTTCCCTAGCACTTTTATTCCTGTTTGTTAAGGGTTAGATCAGACTTTTAACTTCAAGCGAGGAACTGTGGGAGGCTCTTTGGAGTAATGCTCCTTCCAGCACATCCCTCTTATGTGGGAGGCATGATGATAATCAGCTGCGGCTCTTTCCAGGACACAGCCTGGGGAGAGGGCAGGGAAGGTGACGCTGCAGCCCTGCAGCGGCTGAGATGGGAGGCAGCCCCCATCTCAGGGTGCCTTCTGCATGGGCTGGTGATTGACTCCCTGCACTGCCATTTGCACCCTTATCTGCCTGCACTCAGGATCCCCCCACGACCCGGCAGAGTGTGAGGGTGAAAGGACAAGTTTCAGCTGGAGGGACATCATGTCAAAGGAGTGGGGAGCAGACCGAGCTCATTGCCCCTGGTTCCTCTCTCCATACCCAGTTAGCTGGGCTTGCCTGTCCCAGGGGAAGAGCATGCACTAGCAAAAGGCATTGCAGCTGGGGGGTTCTCCCGCATGGCTGAAGACTTCATCAAAGGCTCCTAAAGCTCTTTCAATGGCAACACTCTGATCTAGTGGTCCAAATTTAGCCACAACCATGTCTCATGGTATTAAAAATAATCTGTGGAGTTTCCTCTAAGCAATTGCAACCGGAAGTGACAGCAAGGTTCTGCCTGCCTAATGCAATTGCACTCTCTACTGATACAGTAACAGTTAATGTCACCACCCTCTAACAACATTAGCCTGATCTGTAAACAGATAAAACAGAGGCTGCTGGTGATGTAACTTTGTTGATCATAAGATTAGAGATCCTGCTGGTCTTTGTTTAAACCCTTTAAAGAAAATCAGAGAGATTAAGTAGAGAATTTCCAGTGATTTTATTATTAGTATGTAATATGTTTACTTAGTCCTGATTAAACAAGATAACTTGGTAAAAAATAATGCATGCTTTCACCAGCTCTGGAAGGAATAATCAAACTGGGGAAGCTTTCCAGCACGCTTCGGTTACAAAGCAAATGTGACTATCAGTGCAGCAGCCAGCTGAAAATGGATCACGGTTCTGGAACAGAAGTCATCCACTTTTGTGTGCAAGTCCTGAATTCTCCCTGCAGTGCAACAGGAGGTGTGCAGGAGGCTCTTAGTCTTCATGTGGACTCATTAACAGCATAGATGTGATTTCACTGTGCAGATGAGAGGGGGTGTACTCCCTTCAGTTAGGATCCAAAACACACCAGGTAGTCACTTTCTGCTTGAAGAAAGTCCTTCACACCAGAAAATATGTTCAAACATGGGAGACTGAATATAATTATTTACATTAAACTCACGTGTTTTTTCCTGATAGTTTTTCCTCCTTACTGGAGGTGTGTATGTTCCAAAGCCAAGCCCTGAAGGCCTTGTTCTGTCTAAACTCCCAAAGAGTCTTTAAGAAGGGACTTTGTGGCTCATAAGTAGCTTTTTCTTCCTCATAGCACTTTCCAGAGAGGTCATGTAATGAGCATATCATTTACTACTTTGCACTGCCTCTTTTACACTCACAATGCAAAGTGAAGATTATCTTATTTTCACTGATGCACTCAGCAGAAAAATGCAAGATTTTGTCAAAAATCCATTCTCCAATATGTGAAGATTTTTTTTGAAAATTTAATTTCAAATTTTCAAAGTATTTTTGAGAATATTGCCTTGTTCTCAGAAAGAAATGTATTTAGTTAAAAACAGAGTTCCAAAGAAAATTGTCAAGCAACCTCATTGCTGGGATAGTTCAGTCTCAAAGAAAACACAGCTGCTGGTATCTCTCATCAGTAGATGCCAGACCCTTCACACCACCTTAGTGCTTTGGGAATAGTGTGAACATCCATCTCCAAGCAGGAGGCTGATGTCTGTGTGCTCAGAGTGCAAGGATGGCAGCTGTGTTGTGTATTCAGCATTTTACCGAGGGCACTGTAGGGCTCCCACAACTTGCTTCCAAGGAGCTAGCTGGAGTACAGGGAGTGCTAGCTGTTGCAGTATGGAGCAAAACTTATGCTAGCTGTGTTTGAAAGCTGGAAGAGGTGCTCCCTTGTCCTGCAGGACTGACGTATTGCTCAACTCCCAGGCCAAGGTCATCACCATAAAAACATCAAGGTTCTGGGAACCATATAAAAATAAAAGTGAGAGGAGGGTTGTAGTTGCATCTTCACTCTTGAACAAAGGTGATATTCCAAATAGTGCTGCCCTTCCCTTATTTGTAGCTCTATATGTTGACTTGTGTTTCTTTGCCACACTATTTCCATCTCAGCACGAGGTCTCAAAAAGAAAGGAGATCAGTGACACCTTGGAAGTGGTGACTTCACGCAGACTGAAACAGAGTATTATTAATTTTATGGCCTTTGTTGTATGATACTGGTCTCCATTGCCTTAGAAGGACATTATTAAACCTCATTTTGTGACCTGGACAGAGAGATCCCACTTAGAATATCACAGGAAAACATTCCTTCGTGGGGTGCAAGGGCAGCTCTCTGGCTCTGTGGGTGTAAGCAGTGCCTGGCTGAAGTAGAGCAAAGAAAGATGTTCCTTCCGCTCACCTGGGAAGGGGTTTATCCTGCTTGTAATGACAGTGATATCTGCTATGTGTTCTGCTTCCTACAAGCTAGCTCTCAGGAGACTTGTACTGAAGACCCCCTTTAGTTTGCTGCAAGAATTGATCACTGAGCTCACACAGGTGAGACTGAGTTTGAACATAGCATCAGGACTCACTAGCATCTCTGACACAATGAGTATGAAACTATAGATACAAATTGTACACTGAGTTGTGATAAGCAATGTGCATGCTGTGTTTGCCTTTATTGCATTTTGTGGGGATTTAAAATCCAGCTTTGCCTACTGGGAAAAAAGAATGCCTCCTATCATGCCATAGAAAAACCCTGTGTTGTCTGCTCTGTGGTAACACCAGTTCCAGGGCTACAATCTCATTTTACCATAGGTACAAGGTTGCTTATCTCTTTCTCAGTATTAACTAGGCCACATGGAAAGTTCTGTGTGTTCACTGAGGCTGTCCCCATGGGCTGTGGAGGCACACTGGTGCTCTCTGGCCTGGGAATTTGTCAAAAATGTGAAGGGATCCAATGGAGTAATAATCCCAGATGGCAGTGCTGTGACACTTAGTGAAAACCAGCCACTTCAATCCAAAAGACATCAGTCATCCTAAGTGCACAGATCTGCTTGGCATTTTTTTGCAGTTTTCAAAGCACTTCCAAGGATCTTGAACAAACAAGCTTATTGTAAGAAATTTTGACAGAGATTTTCTTCTCCCACAACATTAAACACAAATTTTTAACATTTTTTAACCATTCCATATAATTCCACAAGTTTCTTCTTCAGTTAGGCATTTTATTTTTTAAGTTTTCTGTTTCTGTTTGTTTTTTTTTCTGATAAAATTATTTTTAATATAAAAAATGTCAAGAGGATTTTTTAATAACAGCAAAAAGTGAGAGGAAAAAAATAGCTACAGTTATTATACAGTTTGCTATAAATATTTTTCCTAAAGGAACATTTTTCTAGCTTCAGGGTCCTCTGCAAAGTGAATTGTTTATGCACTGAATACTATTCTTCAGCAGAAAAAAATGTTCTTCCTATAACATATTTCCCATTGATATCCCGAAGGGGAAAGTGAAGAAGTTCTCTCTGTACAACTGGTATTGGAGTTGGCAGACAAGCCCACATTCATAGCAGGCAAACTGTTATTTGTTCCATTCAGAACATATCAACTGTAAATGTTTATAAAGTGCAACACAGTGAATAATTCAGATGAAAGTGGAATGGAATAAGCAAAAGGAGCATTGTCTGAGGAATTACTTGTTCGGTGTAAACATACAAGGTCTGGAAGTTTGCTTACAACCTGAGAGTAAATTTGGAAAGGTAACATTCTTTTCACCTGATTTGAGGCATGACTAGTTCTCTAAATCTCTTTCATATCTGAAGGACAAAGGTAAGCACCTTAATCAAATGTTCATTACACTTGAAGGGACATTATTTCAATAGGCAGAATGGGTTATCTTCTGGAAATGCCAGTTTTTCCCCATCCAAGATGATTAGTTTATACAAAACACTTTCATTTCTGATGAATTCTGGGACTAGATGAGTACTGAAGCCTGATGAGTAATTGCAAGAGACAAAAATTTGAGTAGATTATTAGAAGTCAGAAAGTCCAAAGGTTTTTCTTCCAAACTATGCTGTAGACTTCATGAAGGCTTGTCACTGCTTGCATATCCTAAATACTAAATTCCCAACTTGAGATGGAGGTTGCCTCACAGGAGAGGAGGATTAAATTTAATAGATGTTTTCCAGTGTGAGAAGTAAAGAAAGACTGAGGGTTTTATGCAGATTGTTGCACAAGCAAATTGTTAAGGTTTTGTGCTCTGTTGATAGTAAGACTTGTTTATCTGATAATGAAAATGGCAGTTGAAAAAATTTATTTACATCATCTAGTCTATTACTATGCTCACAGTGGATTGGTTCTGCAATAACACTATCATATGCAGGGCCACTGTTAAGAACCTGTATTTTATATTAGGAAGGTCACATGTCAGGGATCAGTAAATACTGGCTACAGCAACACAGACTTCTTTTTTCTCTTTTGCCTCTCCAATGTTTTTAATATAAAAAAGTATAATAAAACATAATTTTAGGCACCCTCCCTCTCCATCATTAAAGGAGCTAATGCAATATTATGTGCATACACACACACATATGAAGCATGGAGGCTGGAAGCACATCATCTGAACTCCATGGCAGACGAGAATGTTATTCTGCTTTTTTGGGCAGCTGTTGCTAACTGCTGCCTCTGGAGTTCAGTGGTTCCATGATGAAATTGTTCTCAGAACAGTTCCTTCTCCTGTGATTAGCTTGGCTGGATCTCCAGCTGAAGCCTGCATTTGTAGCTCCTCAGCGTGCTTCACCCTCAGTGCCTGGGTGGTCATACTTCATGTCTGCCAGTACACAAGGACTGTGAGCTGCATTCTGGACACTCATAAAGTTCAGATATGGGGTCCTTTGCGCCGTCCAGCTATATATTTACATAACATTATCAACAAAAAATATATCATGTGACCTCCAAAGATCTGCTTGCATTTTATTTGCCTTCAAAGTCCCTAGACACATATTGTGGTATTCTGTGGGAACCAAATATGCACAAATGGAGAGTAATGTGACAGCACATGATCATAAGCATGTAGCTGTACAAATCTACCCTCTATCATTAGAATCAGGCTCAATACACTGAAATGGTGACCTTCGTAATTTCACTGGTTTATATTCATCTGTCTTTACAAAAAAGACACATTTAATTCTATTTTTCTAAACAAAGTGTTGAGGATTTTGATAAAGTATTTGATGGTGAAGCAAATCTATGAACATGTGCATAATTTTGTTAGAATTTTGCATACAATTATCCTGTGCATATGACTTTTCATCTTCAAAGTGTTTTACAAACATTTCTCCACCAGTGTTGATGTAATTCTAATCACTCTAGCAGATGTTGTTTTGCTGGACTGTGATACCATGTCCCTGTATCCAGTAACCCGTTCAGCCTGGAACAGCAATGCAAGCTGCAGCAACAGCGTGGCCTTCTGATTTAGCTTTGATGGATGTTACTAAAAGTGAAGATAATATGGAAGCAAATGCATCTGTGTTTTGGAAAAAGAAACATTTGGTGTTGAAGTGGGTTTATTTTTTGTTCAAATCCCAGATTCTAAGGTAGGAGATGAGTAGTGAGCTAGAGGAATCAGGGAAACCACATTACTGAGACGTGAGATAGACACTGAAGTAAACATGCACACAAACAAAACCACAGAAGTGAGATGATGGGTTGGAACTTTTAATGTGAAGATATGGATAAAATATTTTGATTTTTGTTAGAAACCACTTCTGTATATGTTAAAAAGTGGTAGAATCTAGGAGAAATTCAAGATACTAGTTTTATGTTGACCACCACCCTTTCTCAGATTCATTCTTATAAGTGTATTTTTTATAAGTGTATTTTCTAACTCATATAAACAGAAGTGGAAACTTTCTTACAGCACAATTGTGTTGAAAGTACTTCGCTAAGTGTAGAATGGCAGCTTGATTTTCTGTCTCTAGACCTCTATATTTTTGTAACTTTCAGAACTGGGTTGACTATTACACCAGCTCCTCTTCTATCTTTTGGAAATCACTGCTGTATTCTGAAAAGTTTAATAAAAATATAAACTTTTCTATTATTTTTCAAAACATTTTGCAATAGCAACATTTCTTCCCTCAGATAGTCCCTTTGTTTTCCTATTAACAGGCATTATTAAAGTTGGTGAAATAAACCCAAGGAACACCATATTTCATTTCAATTATAAAAGGTTAAGGCTCCTTAGCAAGATTTTGCTTTGATAAATTCCAATCTAATGCACTAGAACACATCCCCCACAGGCTTTCCACAGCCACACACAAATGTTTGTGTGCACACATGCACACTTACATGTAACCACTAAAATAAAATCCTCAGGGAAATAACATTCTCAACGGTGACATGAAAGTGTTTAAGTAGCATTTTGAACCACATAAATGCTTGCTCAAAGTCATATATCCTTCATAATTCATTTCACTGCTATCAGTAAAACAAGAGGGAAAACAGAAATGAATTCTTACACTGTAATTTCTTCCCCGCAGTCCTATTTGCCAAGAGTATATGCAGTATATGCTGTAAATTCTGATGTGTGGTCACAGGCCTAGGGAAAACAAGTCTCCCCAAAAGCATATGACAGGAATATTTAATGACTGCAGTTAACTTTCTTAAATAATCATAATAGTTTATACATGAGGAAGAAAATTTGTATGAGAATAGATTGCCAACTGATACTTTGTAATGAACTGTGTGGGAGTGTTCGTACATTTTTCGCCAAAAACACAGTGGTGATGAGAAATCACTAGAGAGTGTTGGGCTGCCCTGTCCACTCTGATGTGAGCCCTGGCCTGGAGCACGTTGGAGGATGTGCTATGGCTCAGTGTGGCTATCAGTCCCCACTTCCCTCCACACCTGGGAAGGGAGTTTGCTGCTTCAGCCTTTCTGTAGCCTTCCCCACCACCAGCAGCCAGGGGAGCCCTCCAGGCACAGAAATCAAGGTGTGAAACACAGATTTCCCTCTGTTTGCAATGCTTCCTATTCTCAAGGTTCCTTGTCGCCTGCTTGCAGTAGGGGATGTGAGGCTGGCACTGAAGTATAAGCAGGGCCAGAGATGGTGGCGGAGGATATTCCTTTCCTGCTCGCCACTATGTAGCTGGCATTGTACCAGAGCACCCCAAATCATGCAGAAAGGCCTCTTTACCCCTCAGAAGAGGTGAAGCCTGGGAGATGGACTGGGCACCACAGGGGCTGGTGGTCCAGGCTCTGGGGGCCGCGGGGCCTCCCTGGGGCAGCAGCGCAGGGCTGGGCAGCTGGAGCAGCCCCAGGCATGCAGGCACGGCTTTAGAGCTGTGGGCGGGCTGAGGCCAGGCCGGGCCATCTGCCCGTGGGAGGGTCTGACTCGGTGGGGCCCATGGCCAGTGTTGTGGGGAACTGGAGACTGGCCCTGCTGCAGCTCCACCGGCACAGGGACTGACAGCGCTGGGTGGCTGACATGGGGTCCTGGGCCATCCTGAGCCTCGCTACAGCCTTTTACTGCAGGTAGTGCCCCTTGTCTTCTCCCTTGGAGAAGACTTGTTCCTCAGCTTCATGCCCTGGGGTCTTTCCCCTGCCTTGGTGTGCCCCTCTAGTCAACTTTGCCTGTTTCTGCTTTCTCTGGCAGGGCAGGTGTGACAGCAAGGAGAGTTTTTTAAACCCTCCCTCCTTTAAATCCTCCTTATTGACAGTGTACAAGCAGGTAGTGGCTTTTCTCTGACAGGCAGACACCCCCCTTGCCCCGCCCCTGGAACTGTGTGAGGAGCAGAGGGTGTCTGTGCTTGGCCCTCCTGCCAGCCACCTGGGATGGCTTTGCTGCACAGCCGGGGCGGCTGCCATGGTGCAGGACACCACCACATGCACTCCCCCTCCCTGTGCCCCACACAGATGTGCTGTAAATTTCAGGGCAGGATGAAGCCATTCTTTCGGTCCTGTTACCAACTTTCAGGGTCTGCGCTTTGTCCTATGAATGTCAGTGGGGCCAAATGGGCCAATTCTGACCCCAGTCAAGCAAATATTAAAGAAATGAGAACAGAAATTAGCCCATTACTTTTGACCATCATTCATGCATGCCTAAGTTAAAAACCACAAAAAAATTTCTCTAGACGTAATAAAGACTATGACTCTTTGATAAGGTTGATAAATCTGAGTTACAGTTACAAAGCTGGAGAAGGAATGTCTGCATACTTTCTCAAACACATGAGCCACTACATATACTCTAGAATAGTTGTCATGTTGTTAATTTTTCCCTTCACAGAAATCTCACCTACCTAGCGTACGAGAGAGCAGAACTGAGCTCACTCTAATAATACAAATCTCTCATGATTTCAAAATGAAGTTTATGGTTTTTCAAATTGACAGGAATTTGAAAGCGTACACTTTCTGCAGAAGGTAATGACATTTTCTCAGCTTTCTTACTCTGTGATCTGGGACAGCATTTTCAAGTCTGCTCTCCAAGACAAATCACGGTTCAGATGCCCTTCACAGCAGTATCTCTGGCAATGTTGAATCTTCTTCACTGAGGGCTAATTCAATTTTACTTTCATTGTCTTCATGGAATTACACCATCACAACTGAGATGTAAATCTAGACATATGAAAGAGTAAAAAAGGGATGTCTCTGGAAGTGCTTCCTGTGGCATCTCTGTGAAATATTTCTCAAACAAAAATCAAACAAGCAAACAAACAAAATCTCAAGTAAATAACCAATTCACTTTGGACCTCAGTTAAAAGCCAGCTATGAGCTAAAAGAGGATAGCTAAAGGACAACTAGGTTAAGATGAAGTCCAAAAGCTCTGAATGCCTATTGCATTCACACTAGAGGAGATAGGAAGATGACTAGAGAGCTCATCTGGGAAGAAAGAATAAGGGTAGATGTCATTTTAGGTGTTAAAATTTGACAGAACATCTTACCTGTCGCAGATAATCATAGTTTACAAAGTAAATGTGCATGTAGAGTTTTAAAATGCAAATGAAAAAAAATTGCAAATGAGATTGTAAGGGTCTAAAAAGCGTTCCTACTTTCTGCAATGCACAGGTTTTCTTTTCTACTGAAGTTTCCAAATGGCTCAACCCAAGGTCACACAGAAATAAGATCTTTCATCTTTTTCTTGCTAAAACAGAGAAAGAAAGTTGATCTGGGACTTGAGTCAAAATCTGCAACACTGTAGGCAAGTGCCCTAACCACTAAGCCGTGGTAATTGGTGAGTGCATTCTTCTATCTCTTATTTTGACCAGAAATTCATTCTTGGCCTTCAGAACCTTTTTTTTCATGAAAATGCTCTGGCATACATTCAAATTTGAGCAGCATAGCAAATTATTAACAAATGTAAGGTAATTTGAATTTCTCTGCAGACTAAGACAAGACATTTAAGCAAGTTGCCTTATTTCACCTTCAGCGACCTCCAAAATTCAAACCCAGTCTGACATTTTTCCTAGTTCAGCTAACAAAAGATAATGTCTTGCATCATGCAGCCCTGAGTCCTCTACATGCAATCACTACTGGGACATTCTGATGAAAATTTTCAGATTTACTGTATCTGTTGAAGGTCAAGAAGTATTTAATGAAAAATTCCTAAACAGAATTTTAACTAGAATTGTTGCTGGAACAAAGGTAAAAAAAGAGTCAGAGTATTTTGGAAGGTCTTGAGGTCAGTGTCAAGACTACATGGTAGAAAGAATAGCATCTAAGAGGAATATGGAAGAAAAGAGAGATTTAAGGCAGAGATAAGCCCCTTCCAGTAGAAAAAAGGTGGATTTAAAAACCCCAGGTATTAACATGGAAAACAGAAGAGACTTACAGCTTTGGAATGGGACAAAGAAGAGGAAGGAAGAGCAAAAAACAACCAGGTGATACGAGAGCCTGATACTTCTCTGATAGAGACTGATTTTACCCACAGACAAGACGTGGCGGCTTGTTACACTGAGTGTAACATTCTCACCTTGAATAGCTCAAAGTCATGTCAAGCTTGCTGTACATAATCGTGGGACTTACAATTTTTGCTGTTCAAGTCCTCCCAAGGTGATTGGTAGCACTATATCGAAATAATCGGCATACAAAGTTGATTAACAAAAGCTGTAGCGATTAAAAGTGGTTGCCACTTCTGGACATCAGGCTATAGCAGTTCTCCCTCTGAAACGGAAACTTCCAAACCAGAGGTCTTTTAGAAGTCTAAGACTATATTTCATAGCATGTGTATTCAAATATGTGTACAGAGAAGGTGTAGGAACGGTATTCCATACAAATAATGTCTGTGGGTAAGATGGGAGGTGGGTAGATCACAGCAAGATACAAAGGCTAATTTGGGGGTGAATGTTTCAGTTTATATATATAAAAGCAGTGATGCATGAATCATTGGCACAGCATGACTATTTTTTTGCATCAGAGTAATAGAATGTTCTTGCTTACTGCTTTTCAAATATATGAATAATGCCGAATGAAATTATTCTTCTTTAAATCAGTCATCTTCCGTGTTTGTTGCATAACAAAGATACTGGTTCTTAGACAATACATAATGGATGTCCTAAATATGCCAAATATGATAGAGAGAAGAAAGAAAGACAGAAAGAAGAGAACATGTGTGAGAGAGAAAGAAAGAAAGAAAGAAAGAAAGAAAGAAAGAAAGAAAGAATAAAAGAAAAAGAAAGAAGGAAAAGGAAGAAACATGCCCTCTCCCAAGGTGCAGTAAAGTATTGTGAGACTACTTTCTGATAAAGCTGTGTATAAAATCAGCATAAAGCTTTTAATTGCATACATATTTTCTTTGTAACTGGTTTCTGAGAGGTCACTGGCCAGGTGTCTTACTTTTTTTGCTTAGAATAGAAGCCTATTGTTCGTTTTTACGTTAATAGTAACTGGGAGATGAGGAGTGGTAAATATATATTCAGTTCTTAAATTAACAACCTATGACAACTTGAATTAAAACACAACGTGATTGTATTACATTTCTCTCTGAATCCACATGGTTAGCTACAGCAGGTATCAGACCAGCAGGAATCACTAGGTGTCATACTTGTGGTAACTTTCTAATTAGCTGTGACATATAACAGTCTTTTGATCTTGACCATGTTCAACTAATTATTTAGTCTCTGACAACATAAAAACATGTTTCAGTACACAACCTAAGAAAGAACATAGTATAAGTTTTTTTCCAAAGCCTACAAAACTCAATAACATTCCCAAGAAAACATCCCCAAACTTGTCTTAAAACCTGTTTTCCCCCTCTCTTTTTATTAAGGCTGGACATGAGCCATAAATCCAAATACAAATGGGCATGAACTTTTCCTCTTAGGATAGAATTCATTGCATCCAGCGTCAAATGGGTCAGATAGTCTGAGGTCAATGGAAGGGAACAGACACTTAGATCATTTTAGACATTAACCTTAGATGAGGCCAATCATACTCTAGCATTGCTCTTTTTGGTCCAAGGCAGGCTTGGGAGACCAGCTTGGACATAAGTACATTTGGTAAGAGAAATCTCATCTAAGGTATCTAAGAAAGACCAGATGTAACATGCCCCAGAAAAGCCTAATTCTTTCCATGGACTAAGAGCATGATTGGGGTTAAATGAGATGAATTCCAGCCTTGTTGTCTTCTATATATTTGGCAGAACCTGTGTCTGGGTCTGGCCAGGGAACAATGGTTATATTTCACTTATGAGTAAAGTAGAAACATTCCTTGAAATTCTGGAATTTGTGAGAATCTTACCCAGAACAGTAGACTTCTGGCTAAAGCATTTGCTGAAGACTGTTTGGAGGAGAGCCAAGCCCTTGCTTGGCTTCATTCACAGTGAGGAATCAAGGCTACTTAATGTAGGTGAGTGCCCTAACAAATGGGTTTGTGTCTGCTTTTGGGCCTGTTTCACTTCATATCATTGGATCAGGAAGAAAGGACCTGAATCAAGATTGAATAGTATCTTCTGGATGGGTCTCTTACCTATGCCAAAATATTTGCTCACTACATTATCAGGTCACCTCTCATTTGTTGTCTTGGTAAATATGGAAAATCTCTTCACAGAGTTTTGTTAAAATAGATATAGTGCCACAAAATTCTTGGGTTTTGAGAACTGGCATTTTCTAATGAAAAACCATAATGCTGAAAGTTCCTGTCCAACAGTCCCCAAAACCTTCTCTTTCTCTGTCTCCCCTTTTTACTTTTCACTAAAATTTTGAGATAAAATATAATGTAAATGAGCGGAACATATTTGTTCATTTATTATACTACGTCTTTCACAAAAAACACTCCAGTCTGACTACTTTACGCTCTGCAGGGAAAAAACTCTCACTGCTAAACTGTGATAGTCTTTGGCAATGAACAAGAATTCTTCAGTAGCAGCCAATGGTTTCAAGCACACTTCCATTTGATGAATATCTACCTGAACAGGTGAAAGCGGGCACCAGCTTCTCCACTAGTCTAGTAGTGTCTAATAACCCAGTACATTTGGACAGCTTCCAGGCTGTAGCTGTCTAAAGATTGGTCAGCTTGAGAAGAGTTCTCATTTTCCTGCCCTCTCAGTGCCCACTGAGTATGATGCCAGTAGCACATTCCTCCCAGGATCTTACAGACCAAGTGCAGCATATAGGCACCACAGCTCCTCCTGGTTCCTACGTCACTCTTTCCTATGGACTTGTGCTTTAGATAGGTGAGAGTTTCCTAGACAAAGGTCTTACTGAAATTATTTGAAAGTTACTAACTGGTTGTAAAGAGAAAACTCTTCACTTATTTTCAATAGAAGTTTTTCTTCAGCAGCTATAACAACCAGTAACGGGAGGGCAAGTTTCTCTCTTACAAGCAGTGGCAAGAATAAGTAAGAATCATGCTCTTAAGATCTCAGTACACTGGAGAAGTGGGCTTACAGAAAACTCATGAAGTTCAACAAAGGTAGATTCCTTCTATGTGGTATGGAATAGTCCCGTGCAACAGGACAGGACGAGAAGGCGGCAGCTTTGCAGAAAAAAGATGGGGTGGATGACTTGAATTAGTGAGAGCGCAGTTTCCAAAATGAGGGAACAGACTCTTTATTCTGCACTCCTGAGACTACATCTGAAGCCCTATGTCTAATTTCGGACTTCCCAAGACAAGACTAACTCCAAGGTACTGGAATGAGTACAGGGTATCACCAGAGGTTATTGAGATGATTAGCTGTTAAGTACCTGATGTACAAGGAGTGCCTCAGAGAGCTTGATTTGCTCAGTCTGAAGGAGAGAAGGCAAAGGACAGATTTTATTGTTGTCTTCTCTTAGGGGTACACAGCAAAAGCATGAGAAGGAATAGGCACAAACTTCAAGACAGGAACATTTCTACTGGATATCAGGAAGAAAACTTTTCACCATGAGGGTTGTGTAACACTGGCACAAGTTGCTGAGAAGTGTTGCGGAAACTCCATCCCTGGAGACACTCAAAATTTGACATCAAAAATGTAACAACATCATGTGACAATAAAATCTATCCAATGATCCCCTAAAGTCACTTCAAACCCATTTTATGATGAAGGTCTTGAATAGACACCTTAGAAACTTAAATTTTGGTATCAGATGTTACTATTCTCATAGTATCTCAGATGGTGAATACAACTGTGAAAGACCTGTATCTACTTATTAAAATTATGTTTGTATCATAACTACTATATATCAGCACTACAATTTCTTAAGGACTAAAAGATCTGCATGATATAAACTCATGTTTTAAAGACAAAAGGGAAGAAAATATTCTCTGATTTGTTTCTTCTGAGTGTTTCTGGTAATAAAAGTATGTGTGACCATGACATAATAGAAAGAGACTGTGCAAGATGAGGTTCAACCTATTCCTTTCAGACTTCTAGTTCTGATGTTCTGCAGAGCAAGCTGCAAACCTGAGAGATAAGCAAGTGCCACTGTTTAGAAATCAAATTCATTTGACTCAGAAGGCTTAAGGCTGTGGAGAGCTATACATGCCACCAGTGCAGCGCAGTGCACTTAGCTTTTTTTACTCGTATCTTTTTTCACAGCTGGTTCTTGTTGCTATTATTTACTGCAGCTGCACATTGAATAGTTTACTATTTCTCGTGATATTTTTCATACACCTCAAACATCAGTTTCTGTGTTATTCCAGAAAAATTACTATTCTGCATGAGTACTGAAGAATTCACCTTGTCAAACAGAGCATTTATGGGGAAGTACATCTTCGGTTATTCTATCAAACCATTCTCCTTTTCCCCATTTTCTATCTGGGGTATCAGATGGGTATCTGACAGAAGTCACTGAAAGACTTGAAGACTGGTGAAATATGCTAAGATTTCACTGGCATATTGTCAAGAGTGACTTAAAACTTAGAATCAATACAAATTGCATTTATTTTATATTTTATTATTTGCCTTACTACTCCGTCTATCCTGAGGAGATGCGGCATCTTTTCACACCAGGATAGACTCCTGAAAGGAAAAGAGAATATGATTGTTAAAAAATGGAAAAGCTGCAATTATATTAGGTATCCTTCCAAGTATCCACATCATGTCTGTGAGGATATATGTTGAATTACTCTACAGAAAGCAAATGGAAACAGAGGCCTCTCTGCATCCTTCAGCATATGCTCAGCATGCTGATGGAGAAGTCCTTATGTGAAAAGCAGCAAGGACCTATAAAAAAGGCAAGAACGTTGAATCTAAGTCACTGAGAAGAAAACTGGCTTCGTGGAGCTTTCTTTTTCCTTCTGAATCCATTTAGAGCCTATGGAAGGTGTTGAACTGACAGACCAAATTCCTTTCTTAATACACAAAACAGGTGCAGTAAATGGTGATTTTGGAGCTTTCCCCACTGTGCCAGTGCATTTCAGCCCTGGTTGAGGGGGACCACCTCCAGGCAGATAGGGGAGTTCGTCTTCCAAGATTGTATGTTTTTTTCCCTGTGTTCACTGCCAACAAAGACACCAATTAGTGCATAGCCTCAGCATTTGAAGCAAATGAAAGCAGAGACAACAGAATAAAGGGGGAGATGTATTTGCTCCTGGAATTCTGTTTTGAAATTTATTTTGAATTTTAGCAAGGCCTACAATTGTTTGCATTATTTTCAGGAAAAAAAACTAACAACCAACAGTCTCATTACCATTGGATATGATGATGGGGGAAATGGGCTGGAAAAATCCTGGATCTTTGCTGTGCCTTATTCTGAAATTACAAAGAGTAGGGCAAATTCTTTACTGCTGTGCCATTCAGCTATTATGTTTAACAATCTAATTAGAAAGGCTGTGTTGCTTTTCCCCATTATAAAAGCAAAGACAGTGCACACAAGCAAAACCAATTAGACAGCTGTAGTTCACAGAGCTGGCTTGCCTGGAGGCTGGTTTCTAATGAACCCCCAGTAGATCGTTCCTATCCAGAAACAGGACTGAAGAAGCACAGCGATAACACGTGCTATCTTTCCTGCAATCAGGTGCTAATGCCTTCTCTAGTTCAGGGACCTGACACTTGATGTGGCCGTTCCTTTCTGCAGCCATGGTTGCCACCAGCACCAGCACTGTGACACTAACCTGGCTGATAATGCAGGTTCCCAGCATGGCTCAAAATCATGCTAACAGGTGGCAATAAATCTAAAATGTTCCTCTAAGTTTTATGATTGTTACTTTCTGTTCACCAGGGACTTGTTTTGACTTAAAGCAGACAGAAAACTATACAAAAACCTGCATATTTGCCACGCTTTTATTTTTCAGCATGTATGGCTCAAATTAAGGCAGGCTGTATTGAGTAGATTGCTCACTGCAAGTTAGTCATCTGTTTAGTGTTTCTGATGTCCCACAAGGCAGTTGTGGTTGTTCACAAGTCTATTAATTAAAAAGAAAATGACTAAGGAAACTACTCAGTGGGTTGATGAACCATTCAACCACTTCAAAACTAAGGAAAACATTAAAACAACCCCCCCCCTCCCACATTCCTTTTCTTGAATAGTCTGATAACAGCTATTTGTTTGAACTGAACTTTATAGGGGTTGTGAAAAAACAAGCTCTTGTCATCACTGCATTTAAATGAGTTTTATGTACAAGAGACTGAGTAGCACTGTCTGAGCTAGAATAGATGAGATCGTGTCAGCATTCCCATTAAAAATACCCCTATATTCAGTGGGTTATGAGTCACTCATAAAAATTTACTCCAGGCTAAGACTTTGCATTATTTGACAGTAATACTTGGGTCAGAGGAGGCAGGCTGGGGGCTTGCAGAGAAGTTTGTATAAATTAATGTATATTCATAAATTAAAAGTACTTGCACAATTATATATTCATATATTTATTCAGCTGTAGAGTTGCATTGTTATTACTATTGCTATTATTTATCACCTCAAACGTAATTTTCTCACTCATATTATTTTGAATTTCTTCATTTGGGAGATGCACATAATTGCAGAAGTTGTTCTCCCATTTTCACACACTGTTTACCTCCTCTCTCCTTGTTTCAGTGGGGTATATAGGGGTGGAGGGGGTTAAAAGAAGATGAGAAGAAGGGAAAATCTGAAGATCCATCAGTAAAGAGCAGCAATCCAAATTGTTTTGGTTTACATAAATAAGACATTGAAAGTTAAGATTAAGCAAATAGGAGTTTGAAATGCATTTTAGTTACAACACATCTATAGAAAACCTGACTTTTCAATCCAAATTTTTGTTAAAAGTACATATTTTACAAGGGGACAGAAGAAACTTTCTAACTAGCTGTCATTGTTAGAATGTTTTTAAAATGAAATAAAGAAAAATGTACACTTGAGAAGCCTGAGCTGGCAGAAGAACCGTATCTTTAAATTCACCCAGACAAGAGCAAAAATAATAACTAAAAGGGTAAAAATCTTTGTTTGTAATGCTTTCAATTTATATCTGCAGTTACTGTTTTTTAAAGGCATTACTTTCGAGGATGGTCAAATGCAGTAGAGATCTAGTTATGAACTTTATTAAATTCCACCCACATTGACAGAGGTAGCTTAAACTAACTCTGTGGGTGGAGGTAAACACAAAAGAAGAGGTTACCTAGGCTACTGTATATCTGCAAGTACTTGCCAATAATATCTCCAAATGTAGCTTAAAAACCAACCAAACAAAATAGATAATGAATGCTTGTACGGATTAGGAAAAGTGCCAAAGATAACAGATCAAGGAATTATTCTTCATGGGAAAAAAATGTAGGATCAGATTTCTAAAACTAAAGCTAGTATGAATTCTTTATACTGAGGCAATTTAATTCTCCAAAGAAAGAAAGTGCTTTGGTGGGTGGGTGAGATGAAAAGGCAGCTTTTAAAGACCTCTTCCTATGTTTGTAATGGTCAGTTATTGTTTGGAATAAAACTAGGTCAATTATTGTTGGTTCAAAAAGACATAAAAGTTATGTCTGGATTAATTCCAAAAGCTTTTTTCCCCTCCATTTTGTACTATGCAAATAGTACAAAAGATGTATTTTCCCACCGATTGACAATCCACTGTAGGATGTCTTCTCCAACCTTGATAATGGAATCTCCCTGTTGTCAGCTCTAGATTAGAGAAGTTCCCTGCTGATGGTTTTTAAGTTTAACCTGCACATGGTGGATAGGATATCAGCCTGAGGAAGGAAGTCAATGTGTTGTTTGCTTCACAGCTGATCTACATGAGTGCCCAGGCTCTAAGACCCCCATGCCACAATGGGGATCAGACTGTGTTGAGAGTCAGTAAAACTAAATCAAAGTGAAAACAAACAGGGAAAAGAGGAATTTTTTAATGACCTCCTTTAAAGCGTGTTTCTTACAATGCCCTGAGTATTTATTTATTCTTTTCACAGGTTTTGTTATTTTAGAGTCACAAACATGTTGATATATTATCTGGATTTTCTTGCTGTTAATCATAACTCCTTTACCTATCTCTCAAGAGTGTTTTGCATCTTCATGCAGATGAATAAATCCTGAAGTGCTGGGCAAACCTCATACTAAAATCTGGGAAGCAATCAATCCCTGCAAGCACGTAATTATGTGTTTACATATCCTTCACATGTGACTAAAGATGAAATTCTGGCCCCATTCTGTGCTTTCACACAAGGGTTTAAGACAGGTGCACACCCACTTTTGGGTAGACCTTCCTTACAGAGAAGTGTAAGCATAGAGAAATCCTTGACTAAGTCAGACTGAAGAGCCATTTTGTCTGTTACTTTTTCTGATATAACCAGTACCAGATGCTACAAAGAACAACAGAAGAACCCTGCAGGAGGCAGAGGCAGAATAATCTGCCTCCACAAAGATCTCCTGATCCCACTCACTAATTGTCAGAGATTAGCTTAAGCCCTGAAGCACTAGGTTTAATATCTCTTCCAAAAGTTTTATTTTCTTTAATTATGATAACTCTGGCTATCCATGATATTGATATAATATCCAATCTCTTGATGAATCCGGTTAAGTTTTTGGTCTCAACAACTTCCTTTGGCAAGGAGTTCCACAATTTAATTACACGTAATATAAAAAGGTATTTCCTTTTATCAGTTTTGACTTGCCCACCTTTTAATTTCAGTGAATGCCTTGTTGTTCTTCCTTCCAGAGCCAGAGTGGAAGCCCCTGATCTACTTTCCCTGTGCTTTTTATATGATAACATTAATTTGTAAAATGTTTTCATATTGCCTCTCATTCATCCTTTTACAAGGGGAAAAACCTCTGTCTTTCCCGTTTCTCTTCATATGACCACATTTCCATTTCTGTCATTTTTCTGTGAACTCTCACCAAGTCTGTCTTATTGTTTTATGGGACAGAGTGTCTGGTGCTGCAAGAAGTATCTGAAGTATGCTCTATCATTTTTATATATGAAGGCATTATGATGTTTTCCATGATGTTTCCATCCTCTTCTCTATGCTTCTACAGCATCTGAATATTGTTAGATTTTTTTGGACCATAAGCATGCCCTTGGTGTGCTGTCTGCAGTGGTACCTACATTTCCCTGCTGAACTGAGCCATTATATAGACTTTAATGCCTTGTAAAAGTAATTTCACTTTTATCCTCTGATGTGTTTTACTTCACATTTATCAGTGATCCTTCCAGCTAATTTAGAGCTGTCTGTTCCTGACTAGCTGAAGTGATTTTGGATGGGGTCCAGTCTCCATAAGTAAGGCGCTTAACTCGAGGTTGAGTTGTAGGCCCTTAGGGAGACAGCTCTACCCAGATAAGAGCCCAATTTTCCTTCCTCAGCTGATGGAGAGAGGTGAATGATGTGAATGCCTCTGAAGCGAGACCCTGTCTGCCTAATCTAAATGCTTAAATTTAGATGTGAATTAGGATTCTGCCTCTCTGTGTATTTTGGTATGTTACTGTTCACTATCTGTTACTGATCCCCCATACATATCGAAAGCAAGCCTTAGAATGAGACTTGGCTTCACCTCACCAGCAAATTTTGACTTTTAAAGAGAATGCTAGAAACCTCTCAGTAGAAACCTTTAGATTATAAAATAAATCCGTACCTATTTAATCCACAGTGTTGCTATAAAGGGAATTTAGAGAGAGAGAGCTGGGTTGCATGCTTACCCAGAGGGTAGTGGAATGAAGTGTGGCTTTTCTTCACCCTTTCTGCTTCCCATCATGTGCTCTGCAAGGGTGAGGGATGCTAATCTTCTACTGACCAGGAGATTTTATGTTATGATAGCATCTGCTGTTGGAAATCAAGATCACAACCCAATTTGTCTTATTAGTTCTATAACTCAAAAGAAGATTCCAGACACAAGAAGATTGGCCTAATGAGCCAAGAAGAAAGGAGAAGTGGGACAAGAAAACAGGAATATCAAGGAAGATGGAGCATAAGAAGAGGTAAAAGGGATATGTTTACATAGTTCCAGGAAGTACACGTTTTAGGTGGATTGCCCTTAAATTTTTTCAGACTTACTACATAACGACATAAGAACCATCCTACTGAGCTGAACATCAAATCATTATAACGAGATCCTGCTAATTCTCTAACCATGTACCTATCTATTGAACTTTCTGACAGGTTTTTTATAATTAAAACTTTTTATTGTATATGCTTTCATTAAACAAAATATTGCCTTAGTGTTACCACTACCTTGCATATACTTACTTATTCCATCTGTATTCTTTTATTTAGATCCTAAGGATTTACCCTCAACAAAGATTTTTTCCTAAAACTTCATGTAGATTGACAAAAATGTAAAGCCACAGTCAAAAATCAATGCCTTAGGATATACAAATGACAGCCGGTGGTATGGAAATGTCTTGGGTGGCCTAAGATGTGGCCAGCTGTGATTTTGGGGTTGTCTGCAAATATCTGGGAAGTTTTGATGAACCTGTTTCTGAATAGATCTGGTGAGACTGACTTTTCATGCTCTTTATGCCACTGGCACATGAATGTCAGCATTTGTAATTGGAACCATTGCATAACATTGTCAGTGAAATTTTGAACCGTAACCTTTGGAAGCAGATGGCTTTCATCATGTGCACCATGACTTGTTGCAATAGTGGGTATGCCTTTCTATGCTGAATTCAACAATATGCTGAACTAGAAAGGATTGTTTACTCATTTAGTGGTTTAGTAATAACCAGAAAATGATGAAGAAGTAAGGAACTATATCTCTGTTGAAAATATATTTCAACCTAGTTATTTGAAGATATGTCACCTCCAGTTTACTTCCAATTATATCACTTCACTTAAGTTTTGAATCTGTAAGTGCTGTCTTTCATTTTATACATGCACAGGAAGACAAGTTGTTGCTTTAAAATGTCATTTCCATGAAGCATCACTTGAAAAATCCTCATAATTTTAACTAAGTTGGAGAAATTTGTGAAAAATTGTAAGGTCAAAAGAGCCCTATATGGCAGATCGTTTTTGCCTGCTTCAGAATGCTTCAAAGGACTTATTTACTTACCACCAAGGCTAAGAATATGTGTCAAAACTGCTTAAGATAGGGATCAGTTTAAATAAATGTGACCTCAAACTTTCCAAGGTGTTTAGGTCTGGGAACACTTACAGTACATCTGTTATTATTTTGGTTCAGGTGAGTTTATTGTTTTAATCAGCAACAGTTCAAGAGAACTGGTATAAAAGAATTAGAAATACTAACCTGTTTTCCATGTTTACATTTCTGACATTATGTAACTTTCTTTCTCATGACTGAACTTATGAAATGTATTGAGATGTTGCAAAGCATCACCAAAAGTCAGAACTGAGTATCCTTCCCATAGAACTTTCTTTCCTAGATAGAAACTGTAAGACTGCTGTAGGAGTTACTGGAAGAAATTGAAAGACTAAGTTACAGAAAAATTAAAACATGGGCATCATGGCCATCTCCTGCATAAATCTGTGGATAATTTAAAATTTAACTTCCATGTCCTCTCCTAAGTCTTCTATTATGCCCCTTCCTCCAGGGAAGCTACTTCCAGTGGAACTGTTTTGGATAAATGATAGGTAGGAGGACTCTTCTGACAAAGTCCTCTGGATCGAGTATCCCAGTAACAATATAACCAAGAGAATAAAATACAATTTGTATGAGCGATACAGAGAAGGCAGTCCTGGAGCTTCTGTTTTCTCCAGTTTGTAACATCTGACCAAGGGAATGGACAACAAAGATTGCTGAGACCAAATCAAAGCTCTAAATGTGAATGCATTTTTGCAGGTAATTGGGTCTATGGAACTTGCTGCACTGACTGGAAGAGAAGGTGTCCTTGTTTATAAAAATAATATACTGGAAAACTAGTTAATATAACAACACTTTGGAAGGAATATCAACCATATGTGTCAGAGTACTGGCAAATTTTTAAAATTAGAACAGGACATTTGTGGGAGACATACTATGCCCTTTGCTCACAGGAGTACTTCTCCTTGCCTCCTGTCAGAGTGTTGCTCACAGTTGGAGTGATAATACTGAACCAGCAGGACTGTAAGTCAGTTCCAATACAGAAATCATTGTTCTTGTCACAGTGATCCTTCTTCCTGAAGGAATTAATCAATAAACACCTCTGCACACAGTACATGCCACTGAGTCTACTTCATGGAACAGGGTTCAGAGCCATGGTCTCCTCTGCAGTCCTGTCACACATCTATGTATGTCAGAGACCTCTTGGGTCACTGGTGCACCCAGAGCATCCTGTAGCTGGACAAACCTGCAGGTAGATTCTTGACTGCCAAAGGTCAGATTTCTTAGTGGTTTGACCCCAGTTATCAAGTTCTTTGCTGTAGTCAGATGGACCAGAAACTGGACTGAAAATAGAGTGGGGAAAACTCTGACCCCATTTAAATAGTAAAGTGCTATTGATTTCCTCACTGGGGAAATTTTTATCTCAGTAAGGATGCAATATAACTATCTATACAAAAACAGGCAAAAAAAAAAAAAAAGAAAAAAGAAAAAAAGAAGAAAAAAAGGTGGGTGTGCTAATCAACACCTGTCTGTAACTAAAGGGATGATGAAAGAGAATACTCATCCCTTTTTATTTTACTTTTCCTAATTTTTCTCGGCACTTAGGTGCAAGTAAAAAAGTATTTTTTATGTACCTGCTAAGGTAGAGAGGAGACAATGAGTCCTTGTCAATGAACTTGTGGAACTCCTAAAGGCATCTAAAGTATTTTGGGTTATGTAGATGGTTAACAGGCATGATTCACAACCATATCATGTATTTCTCCCCATAAACTTATCAAGTGTTTTCTTAAAACTAGTTAGGAAGATAAGTCTGCTACCCCTCATGGGTCTCTGCATGCTGACGGATAATTACTATGAATTTTCTCTGCCAGTAATTAATCAGAAAATAACTAACCCCACAATAATTCAGCAGAACCAGTGTAAAAGCAAGTGTAACTTTTCCCCACTTGTTTCCTGATATGAACATTTTGAGCTGCTGTGTATCTTACTGTGTCTGTTCTGGGTGTGGTTTTTTTTTTTTTTTTTTTTTTTTTTTTTTTTTTTTTTTTTTTTCCCCACAGTAGATTATGCTGCTTTAAATGATCTCTTTTGTTATTTGAGATCATTCACTTCAAATATTTCAAAGATTTTATTTCACCTCCAGTCTACCATTCAGTCAAACTATTTACTTGTAACATTTCCTTATAGGTGAATTTGTCTGGCCAAGCCATTTTTTACTTTACTTTCTTCCCAGGAGATCTTTTGCTTTCTTTTCTGCTTCATCATGAGGCAAAAATATGAAGGAGTTAGGAAAGAAGGGCTGGGGCAGTATGGGGGCTCTTCTTGTCTCTTTTGGATCTGTCTCAAGCTCAGATGTTGAGCTAGGTGAATAGCTGATTTTTAAATTTTCAATTTAGTGATCGAACTGTAATAAATAAATAAAAATTGGACACTTCCATCTAAGATTTTTGAATTTTCTTTACTGCCAAAACCTTTCCTTTCCAGAACAGTTTCAGGTCAGACCATATTTATTTCTGAATTTTTGGTACATTTTATAACTACAGATATATTGAAGCATACTTAGAGTAACAGACCCACTTCACAAAGAGACATATTGACTTGCTTTGCTACTGTACATAAAGCGTTTTGAGGCCCATAGCTTCTGGACAGTGGTGCTGTGCTCAGGTAGGCAACAGTAAGTGGCCTGGGGCAGAGTGTTACAGTGCTGATTTGCAGACCACAGTTATACATACACTTCATAGTTCAGGTAAGACATCCAAGAGACCTCAACTTCAGAATACAGTGCAAGTTTTAACTTTCTAGCCAAGCTCAGAGAAATGTTGCACAGCAAATATATATTTTATCTAACTTTTAATCTCATTTTACTGGATATAATTTCATATAACTTTACTGCTCCAGATCCAGAATACTGCCTCTGGAAAGCATTCAGTGTAGAAACTAATCTAAGCACAGTAAATCTTCCAATCCTGCTTCATTTTAGTCTTTTCTTCTGGGAAACCTGTCCATTTTCCTGTTTTTCCTGGTGCTGGGTTCTGAGCTATGTGCAAAGGGATTCCATAAAAAATAAAAAGTGATTTGTTTCTATTAAAAAAAGAGTTGTGGCTTAAAATGTTTAAAAGGAATATTCTATTTCTCTACTTTTTCTCATAATTTACATTACACAACTCTGGATTCCCTAGACTTGAACACCTAATTCTTCTAGGCAAATATTTTTCTTGTTCTACTTCTGCTCTTAGTATCCAAGTTCCTCAAATTTCCCAATTCATCCAATTCAAGCCTAAGATTTAGGAACTTAATTATACTATCTTGTCTGGAAATGAAACTATTCAGGGTCTTATTTGGGTTCAAAAACCTGTACAAAGATAAAAATGGGACCGGTTTTCTGAACCTCAAAAATTTAGGATGCAATAATATGAAATCATTGCCATCTTATTGTAACTAAGCAAGAAAGTTTAAAAGGTCTTAGGATGTCTGTATCTGCTTTGATATTTTTGGAATTAAACAACGGTTAGATAGAGGAGATGTTAAAAACACATTTTTTTCCAGGAAAGAAGGAACTGTGCATCTTTTTGGATCTTAATAGCAAAGTATCCAGCACAGTAGCAGATAACACAAGCTGCAGAATTCTACAGTGTCTGAGAGCCAAAGGCCATGGATAGCTATGGGTCAGGAATGGGACGGTTGGAAAGGCCTTCTTCATTACCTTGGGATACTGAAGATTGGGTGGATTGTTGCATTTTTCAAGATGCTTGTCTGAAGTAGGTTTCTGATTCATTATGAAAGGAACATTAAAAACAAAGAAGCGAGAAGGATATAGATGACAAAGGGAGTTTGAGAAAATTAAGAAAGGAAACAAAAGGACATGAGAAAACCTGTGAATAGTGGATTTCAGGGATGGAAATTTTTCTAAACAGGAAAGAAAAAAGCAGGAGCTTTGAAAGCTTTTTAAAAAGAGGAAAACCCCATTTTTATAGATAAAAATATCAGAGATGTTAGGAAGAAGACAAAAAAATATAATTAAATGTTTATATTCTGTACTGAATAAAACAGGAGACATTCATATCATATGTGGATGATAATTTTTTTGCTTTAATGGCTGAAGAAAATCTCAAACTACCGTAACTGAAATTAAACATTTTGAAATATCTAACTGTTTGAAGAGAGCTGTCTGAACTCTTACTACTGATTTTTCATAAGTTTTGTAACAACAGTGAAGTTTCACAGGGATGGATGAAAATTTGTTATTGTATCAGGTATACCTAAATGTACTGGCTTGACACTGATCCTAAGAATAAGTAGAATGGGACACCAGAAAGGAAAACCTGTAGTATGTGTCAATCACAATGAGTTTATGGGTAACTAGTCATACATCAGGGCTATTATAAGACATTTTTATTCTATGAGGAATTTTATTTGATGTCACAGAACATTTTGATGGAAAAAAAATGAGAAAAAGATAAAAATTCATTAAGTTAACACATAGGTTTTAAAATGTAATTGGAAACAGACAAATCATCACTAGTGTATGTGTTTATCTCTGCAGAGCCCTGTGGAGATAAGACCTTGGCCTCCTTTCATTTCAGAACTCATACTTGGAACTTGTATGAAGATCTAAAGCCACTCTTAAAAAAACAGATGGAAAGTGCATAAAGATCAGAATAGAGCTAAATAATGGTACTGAGATATCACTGGGGATGGGATTTGTCTTACATCCTATTGTTAGCAGTCATAACGTCGGGTGTGTAATCTGTGCTGATTGTACAGTCTTCCAGAGTCAAAGGAGAGTTATTGGCACCTCCAGGGGACAACCCATTCATTTACATGTCATTAGGTTAAACAGAAGTGAGGAAGTGTCCTCTGGAACTACCTAAGACTTTCCAGTGGCTCAAAGAGGAACCTATGTGGCTAGCATAAACAAGAGGCCAGTCTTGGGGGTGGTTGAAGGTAGGTGAGATGGATTTTGCCCTGATACAGGCTTATCTGTATCACTTAGTAAATCAAGCACAAGCAAATAATATGCCTTTCACATGACCAGCTGTAATGTAATATACCTAAAAACATAGAATAACAGCCCTTATAGAAGAGAAACAACTGTGTTTTGTAAAGAAAGGACTCTAAACAACTTAATGGCCATGGTCACCTAAATAAATGAAACCATGACCAAAACTACTCTGTGCTTATATGTGTAGCATCAGAAAAAGTGTCAGGAGGGAACAAATATTTTGCTTCTACCTCTGGCTCTGATGTGATTGATGTTGGGATGTAGAGCTCAGGTCTGGTGTCTAAGTCTTCAGGAAGCATGTTGAAAAATTGGAGAAGAAAAAGCCAGAAGAAAGGTTAGAGGATTATAGAACAATTCAAGAAGTGCAACTCATTCAGCTTACTGGATATAGCCTGTCATATGGCTTGCTCATAGTCTTTTACACACCTAAATTGTGAAAAACAGATCTGATGATAACAATTCAAAGTAGCATTCATATAGTATGAATCAGGTGGTAAAAATTGAAGGAAAACAAATTCGGTTTACTTTTTAGGTGCATGTCTTTAGCAGTAGATGGATTACCCTTTAGAGGAGTTCAGCAGGCATTGAGATGAACTCTCCAGCACAGGAAATGTTTTAAATCAAGGATAGAGACATCTATGCTTGATTTGACGTAGAAATTACATTTATGAGATCATGTTAATTGTATTTTTCTGTTTTCTGGGGTGTCCCCTGCCCAGTTTTGAACCTATTGTCTAATTTTTGTCCATTTGACAGGAAGACAGCATTCTCACAGACAACAGTCATTTCTATGAATAATTTGAAAAGAAGGCAGCCTGAAAGAGACAGGCCATGATGTGTCAGTGTGTTCATATATTTTTACCCTCATATGGTGGTTAATTTCTCTCACTACTAAAACTGTGAATGGTAAGTCTGAAGTGAGTATACTGACTCCTGTTGTGATTATCACTCTAAATAGAGTGCATTCTTAAGAGAGAAACTCTAATGAGAATTTAAATGTGTTAAAGATACTTAACTAATCAGTCAATTAGCCAGGAGGATCAGAGTCACAGGAAACATTTCATCCATTCTGCTACTCATGGAATGGCCTCTTTCAAGCAATAGAGTCTCACTTTAATGGGTTTATTAGAAATTATGTCAGTCATAAAAATGGGAAGACATATGGCATCTGTTAAGAAGAAAATCAGGCAGGATGACCACAGAGGTATTTTGTAGCCATAATATCTCCAAGTAGTAAGCAAACTTGGGCTTTCCTGTTTATTCATGAACAAAGGCACATATTTTTAGCATAGCGACCTCAGTATTTTCTAAGGTTTTTTGGCCTTCAGTGGTCAAGCTATTAGATGTTAAACTCCAGAGTAGCTTGTTGGATAAAGTGGTCTGAGATTGCTTAGACTTTTAGCCTTTTTTTTTTTTTTTTTTTTATGATGATGACTGGGGAGGTTCTCTCCAATTCACCCATTCCTAGCAAACCAGACCAAAGAGTGACAAGGACTGGAGTTTATAATGTCTATGGGACTAGCTGGTTCATTGGGATGGTTTTGTGATGTGACAGTTAAATAAAGGGTTTCCTTTATGCCTCATGTTACTGACAGATAGATCAGGATGGTTTTGGTACTGCAGGCTAGCTTTTTAAATAACTATCTAGCTATTAAAAAAATCTATCTAGCTTTTTATTTATTTGTCAAAATACATCAGTGAACTGTGGAGGTGATTTTGGTTTGTGGAAGAGAAGAGTGCAAGGGGACAAGTCATTACTCTCTGAGGTCACCAGACGATTATGGCTTGTTAAGCCTGGATGATTGTCAGAGTATAAGGGTGTGATAAAAAATTAAACTTTTTGGAAAATGAATTAATTTCAGTAGGTCATTTCCTGGGTAGAATGGACATAAGACTGCAACTTTCATCAGAGATGGAAAGAATTTCTTATGTCCTCAATGTTCAGTCTAGTAACTACCGGTGTGAACTCATCACTGCTATTTAGGAATGGATGCCAAAATATTTTTCAAATTTGCCTATGAGTGTATGAAAATTGTGAAGAGTTCACCAGACTGGGCCAGAAATCCTGTTGGAAAGGGATGGGTTTTTCTATGGGAGCTCTCTGGGCAGTGGTCAAAGGCGGATCAACACTTGGTTGCTTTAGTTCTTGTCCTGATGGATTATATGGACAGTCAGAAAATTCATTTAAGAAAAATACATGCCAAAAATAAGAATAAAAATTGCAAGAGATAAGAAGGTCACGAGGATCAGGAGAAGATAGTGAAGAAGCCAGGCAAAAAGGTAATGTACAGGTAGGGACTGTGACTAGGAAAAAGATGGCACAGCTGGGAACTTCCTTTCTATCTGCCAATTCCTAGATGCTGTCACAGCACTTTTGTGCTACTGACAGGAGGGATAATTTAAAGCAAACAACTTATGTTGGAAGATCAGATCAGCACGTCACTATAGTGTTTGGGAGTGGCACATTCCAAATTTGGCCTGAATCTCTCTTTTCACATGTTTCCTGTGTTGTGTAATCGCTTTGTAGTCCTAGCCAAAGATCTAGGGCTCTACATGTATACCATCAAGAAACCATACAGATTCATATCAGGGATTCATGAATGCAGACATATTTTATATATACATATCTTTCCTATGAATGAGTCAATCATGTACTTCCTTTTAGGTGTGCAATGTTGTTCTCAGAGACACACAGTTGTACAGCGTGCCCCCAGTTCTACATACATTTGTTGCACATTTACTAGTAACTGTATTGAAAAATGCATTTGAAAAGCATAGTGTAAAAGTAACAAGATTCTTGATTAGGATTAAGATTTTGGCAGTGAAATCGCAAGGGTAGTAAGTACAGGACAGTGGCACTCAGCATATCTTCTCTGCTTTTATATTCACTGAAGTAAATTAAGGGCCGGGTGTGCTCTTTGATGTTGGCACAAGCAGAAGGATACTTTTGGTTTTTTGATATTGAACTTTTACTGTACTCCATAAGTAACCTCTCTTTCCTTATTTGATAGGTAGCTGGAATGGTTGTACATACTACAGAGGTAAAGGACAAAAATCCTTTAAGACCAGCAAATGCTAAGGAAGGATTCTCCAAGAAATATTTCTCATCACTACAGTGTCCATGAGCTACTATATGATTATACTATAAAGTTATCTCTAATTTGACTTCCTCTACATAAACAAGCTGTGCTAGTCTTTGAAGGTCTCAGGTAGGTCTTGAATAGGTTCAATTCACAATAATTCAGCTGAAAGCATTAGGTTAATTAATCTTATTTAAAAAGCAGTGAAACAGAAGTTAATTAAAATGTAAACAATGGGCTGCATTGTTAATGACAACGTTAAAAAAGAATCTTTGAAATTCTTTGTGTAATGGATTCTACCTGACTGCCCTCGGAGGAGAGAGTGGTTTTGCAACAGATCACGTTACTGAACTAACCTTTCTTTCACTTTTAAATGAAATCTATTCTTTGCTACTCCTAGTGCAGTGCAGCCTCACAAACTGGAGCCAGTCAAACGCTGTCAGAACCCTGTTTACCAGGGAGGTACCAGCTACCAGGAGGCTGCTACACATGAAACACTGTGGAAAGTGTCTGGAGTCCCCAAAGCAACCAAAAGGTGGTGTGTCTGAGAGAACCAGGAAGAGAGAAACAGATGACCCGGAAAGTCAGAAGGAAAAAAAAAAAAATAAGTCAGTCATTGAGAAATGATTAACACCCCAGCCAGTTTATGCCAAGGACAGAGGGTTCTCCCATGAATTCTTGTGCAGTCCTGACTGTCAGCTGAAACATGCCGAGGAACAGAAGAGATCCTGTGTATGGGTCTGATCCAGAACTAGCTGAACTGAGTAAAAAGATTCAGGGGGTTAGGATTGGGCCCCCATTAAAGGATTAGGGGTGGGGCGTGGGAAGGAAAATAAAAAGCCACAGAATTTCCCTTGGTTTGTGTTTTTGTGTTTTTCAGGGTTAATCTTGTTATTTTGCTCTTCAGAAAAAAAAAAAAAAAAAAAAAAAAAAAGGAAAAAAAAAATTGTTCCAAATAGGTGGGGCCAAAAAAAATTCTGGAATTTATAAGCCTGAGGGGGAAAAAAGAATCTTGCCAAGTTATCTTCCTACCTCACCAATGAATTATTTAGTAAATATGTGTCTTCTAATTCAGTAGAAGCTCAAAATATCTATGAAGGCAACAAAAGTAAAATTTAAATAAAAAGCCTTACAGTAGTAAAAATAACATCTGGCCAGTCATGAGAATAACAATGGATTTTATGTTTGGCTCCTTCCTTTGTGGTATCTAGTAAGCCAACTTAGATTAGCAGGGTATGTTACGCATATTACCTGAAACGGTCTTCTGGCCCACATCAAAAGCTCTGAGGGAAAGACTGCAAGTGGCTGTTGTTGTTCTTCACATAGAAAAGTGGGGTTTTCAGTAAAGACATAAATGGATTCATGGAACAGTTTTATTCCCCAGTGTCTTACTAATGATGATGTTTTGAAACTGCAAGTAAGAAATCAGCCTTAGGGACTTTCTACTGCAAAAACATGTCATTATATGCAAGAAAGGGTATGTTCTCATAGACTATTTTTTTCTCTGGTACACATGCTGACATCACTTGTTTGTTTACATTCTGTTGTTTCAAGGTACAATGCATAAGTGAATAGTAATAAACAATTGTTGTCATCACAATCTCTTTTCAAATTACTCTGTTGCACAGGAATGAGAGCACAGTGGAGAAATTCAGTGACTTCTTGAACTAATCTCCAGGAGAGATTTCCCAGCTATGTGGTTGCAAATGACATTTTGGTCTAAGCATAACCTGTCACAGTCAACACAACATTACTGACCCAACTATAATTCAGAGAGTGAGACAACAAACATGAAAGCCTCTTGACTCCTAGACCTTGAGTGACTATAGCAAGCAGAGCAATTGTGTAAGTAAATACTAGAACATGGACAACTTCCTGATAATTTTGTGAAACCTAAATTACAATTCAATCCTGTCACACTTGCACCTCTTTTGTTTGCACTCCCAGAGAAACTGCTGTGAGCAGTTTTTGTTAACACACATGTCTAAGGAGGAGGTTTTATTTGGACATGAAGGTAAGGGAACAAGACTTCTTATTCAGATGGCTCTGGCCTTAGTGTCCCATGCTGACAGCCAGCCGTGATTTGGACTCAGGACATCAGAGGTGCAAAGGCTGTTTGAGAGAGAGCAAGATAGAGCTCAGCCTGACAGCCTATTGCTAAGTGACCATGAAGCACAAACCACAGTGATGAGGAAAGGTGGGCAGGCCTTTCAAAGAGGATTCACAAGGTAATAGAAATACATTTTATCACTGCAGAATGTGGAGCAAGGAATGTACTGTGTGGACATGTACTAAGAGGAAATACTGAGTCTGTCTAAAGGATCAACTATACCTGGCACAAAGAAAGTTTATTTTGGATGTCTGCTGGCAATCCCAAAGTTGTAGTACCAAAGATGAATCATCAGATCCTTCCTATTTTGAAGAAGAAATGTCTTCTTTGCAAGACACAATATATAGTACAACCTTTCCTGAAAGGAAGAGTGGACTTGCATGGTGCATTTATTTACTTATGGACCATCTGCAGCTGTGGAAAAAGTGTGAAGAACTAGAGTGTTTGCAAATAGCTCTTCCCCCTGATCATGTAAAGCCTAACCTCTTTTGCAAAGAATGTAGATGAAGGAGGAAGACCGCACACATTTGAGATCTAAACACATGGAGCTTAAAGGTTTCCCAAAGCAAGTTGCATGTAAAAGGAATTTTTCCAATCCACTGTGGTGAAGATAAAAAAAAAAAAGCATTTCTGGTGTAGGATATATGCTAGAACAGATTTATGTGCATGGCCAGGCTAAACTCTGAGGAAACAATGAGGCAAAATATGGTTTATACTGACTGGCATTTTCGCTCCTCCAATCTTGACAGTATAATTTTCTTTAACTGAATTCAGCAAAGTTTCCCTTCATCTAAGTTCTCCAGAAATGCTGGTAATTATGGAAGACACATATGTGAACCCTTTTGCTAAGAGAGTCACAGTTTAACCCTAGTTCTGCTGATAATTGACCAGAGTATGTGAAACAACATGTATACCTATATTGTAACTATATGTATATACATAAGTATAATGTATACTGTTCAATGCGTTTTTGACATCTGTAATGTGGATGATGGGACAGAGTGCACTCTCAACAAGTTCACGCATGGTTCCAAACTGGAGAGAGTGGTAGATATGCTGGAGAGCTGGGATGCTGTTAAGAGGGATCTTGACATGTTGCAGAAATGGACTGACATAGACATGAGTTAAATAAAAGAAAACGCTAAACCTTGCATCTAGGAGGGAATAAACCCATGTAATGGTTCAGGCTGGGGACCAACTGGCTAGCTTTGCAGAAAAGGACCTGGGGGTCCTGATGGATGGTAAATTGAAAAGGAGCCAACAATATGCCCTTGCAGCACAGAAAGGCAACGACATCCTGCTGTCTTCAACTACTTCATGTAGACTTGTAGTCAGGCTCTTCTTGGAAGTGCACAGTGAGAGGATGAGGCAAAATGGGCATGAGTTGAAACAGTCCTGCTGGATATTAGGAAAATATTGTCACCATGAGGGTGGTCACACAGGTTGCCCAGAGAGGCTGTGAACCCTCTGTCTTTGAAAGTGTTCAGTGCTCAACTGGACATAGCCCTAAACAATCTGATCTATTTGACCCTGCTTAGAGAAAGAAGTTAGATTAGATGACCTCCAGAGGTCTCTTCCAACGTAAATTATTTTGTGATGTGTGATTCTGTGATTGTACAGTGTTACACAGGTGGGTTTGTATGGAATCAGGATGCAGAAGTCACTTGCAGAACTCAGTAAGAAAGAAAGACTTGTGGTAAATAGCTTACACTGAACAAAGACCTATACTAAGATTATTTCTATGTATATCAGCTTGCAAAAATGGCCCTTAATAATAAATATAGTGATAATAATGTCATTTATACAAGATATAGTGTATGTCCACTGTTTCACTTCTCAGACAACTCTTGTGATCAGCTATGTTAAGTTAGATAACTAAAATAATATTTAGTAAAGAGAATCACAGCCCAGCATTCCTAGAGGTGTTAGGTATCAATGCAAAACAAGGTTGTCTTAATCTTAACTATTAAAGTATTTTGTCCACAACAATTTCTTTCCCATCTCAATTCTGCAGGTGTGTATGTGTTTAGTAAACTTTGCTTTCACTGAAATCCAGCCCACTATTTCTGAAAAACACTTGCAACTACAGATTCTTTAAGAAAGGACTTGCCTTTTATATTTGCACATAGAGTTTAACACAACAGGGTTCAGGATGTAAGCAGTACCTCTGCTGTGATCCAAGTGATACCCTGATTAAATAGAGAAAATAGAAGTGAATGGAAAGCATTAGAAAATAATAACAAGCTATGTTCAAACATAGAATTTTACATTCTTTTAAAAACTTTAAGGGAGAGAAGTATCAGACAAAATTACAAGTATTAATAATTAAATACAATTTTTATCACTTTCTTCAAATTGGTCAGGAGAGCAGAAAAGATAGGAGCAAGGAGCTTTCTTTCATTTTTCAGAAGGCAGAAGAACCAACAGCTCTACAGGTGTAGCCATCAAAAGGATGGTAAGTACATTTTGATCTCAAAGTCCCTCAAGCACCATAAATTTTTTTTTTTTTTCATTCAACAGCTAAACTGAAAAATTAACAGGAAGTCAGTTTAATTTTAAAAAAATTATTTTATACTCACAGTAAAAAAATAAACCCAATTCTCAGTGAGCTACAGTACTCGATGTCAAATGTAATTGTCTTATTCTACAAACACTTTCTTTAACTCAGCCTTAATACAAGTGAAATGAAGAATTGTCTCATTTTATTACAGCGTATTTAGGATATTTCCCCCCCCCCCCCCCCCCCCCCCTTTTTAGGACATAGTATTTGCGAAAATAAACATAAATTTGAAAAATTGGTCAATCTTAAACTGTAAAGAAATGAATTACACCAAAATTTTTGCTTTGCTCTTGTTTCAGCTCTGTAAGAGCCCTTGAACTCTTTTTTTCTTCAACTGACCTAACAGCCAGTGAATAATCCTGGATGTGTAAGCTATTTTATTGTCATCTCTGTAGGTAATAGAGAGAATGAAAATTAGTTATGCAGATCTGACTTATGGTCTTGACATGTGATTGAGTGTTAATAACGATAAGGCTGCTGGAGAGAGGCTTTTGGCTTTAGATCATATACCTGACCTAGACTATTCCAGCCTTCTAAAACAGACTTTTATTCTCATGTAGACATGCTTTCCCTGTAGGACTTCTGGCTCTAGTCCAGAAAGAATCAGAAATGAGACATGTAAGAGAAAAAAATGTCCTGAACAATCCAAAGTATCAGATGAAAATTAGTTTCAGAGTTTCAGTTTAAAAGATGGATGATTTTTCCATGTATGGATGATCAGGACACCAGATGGGGATTGCATTTCTTGGGTGAACCAAAAGGAATGCTTCCTCAATACAGATTGCATATCATCTACAACACCAGGCCCTGAGTAGGATGCATAATGTATATGTAAAAGGAATGAAATGTATCTTAGAAATATAAGGCCAAGGCATAGTTTTCGATAGATTCAATCACGTGCAAAGCCCTAAGTGAAAACCAAGCAATTGTGAACCATAAAAATATCTGACACGGCAGTTGTTAACATGCAAGCTGGAAGCCAGACCAAGATTTCATTGCTGCAGCTACAAATTGTTATATTTCTCTGTTCTTGCCTTTATTCCAGCTCTTGCCTTGTCATTACCAAAAGTTTTCACTGTTTATTCTGCCATTCCTTTTCATAAAACAGTCATGTAAGGGACAACTCCTGCTTTCCAAGGTTTTTATGAATATTTGGATGACTTGTCAATTCTGCTTCACATAGGACACATGCTGCATATCCTTGTCGATCATCAGACTGCATGTGCACTTTCTCTTTAATTTGTAATCTTTGTCAGTTTCAAGGAATTTTTCAAGACAACATTAAGTCTGGATGATTTTCCTTGCACATATGCAAAGAGCTTATGATGATCCAGCATAAATTTGCATTGGAGGTGGAGTATTTTAGTGACGGACAGTCTCATAGAGCACATCATGAGATCATCATTTACATGACAGGAGGTCTGGGAGCTGTCAGAGATGTGGTCTTTCACAGATTTCATCAAGAGAAGTTTGAACAAGGACATGGAATGGCACTGAATTAAGAAGAAACTTTACAGTTGGAGAGTTATTTAGAAGACCAGCTGGCAGAGGAGGGTGAACTAGGAGACAAAGGGACCTTGATTCCTTAAGAAACTTCACATGAAATCAGATAGTAATGGAAGAGTGAGAAGGAGGCAGGAAGTGGATGCAGAAGCCCATTTTGGTCACATCTGTGTGGTTGTTTCTCTACGTAAGGAGTGTTTGGTATCTGGTACTCCTTGAAGTCTCTGTGTCTGCTCCACATGTCTGTAAATATAAATCATTGCCCTGACTTTGAGGGCCTGGCATGGATGGGACATGAGGGTGCCACTTCTGTGAGGAGGTGACAATCAAAGATTAGAAAAACATGGAGGTCCAAGAAAAAGTCAGAAGGTAGCATGCAGGCCTGATTTGGTAGGACTCCAACATTGCAAGTGTCTGGCATAGAAAACTCTTCCCAGACTCTGTGCCTGAATGGTAGCACTTGGGGACTGAAGTATGGGAATGTGAGAATGATGAAAAAGTAAAAGGCCTTTTAAGGGGGTTGCGTGTATGTGGAGTGGCAAACAGTCAAAATTGCATACCCGTGTCGTCTGATCTGCACACAATGCTAGGTGGGTTTAGAGGAAAGTGTTGTGAGTTCTATCAGTCCTGCTATTAAAACCATGCCTGTCTGCAAGAGCATCAACTTTTATTTGGAATAATAAATAGATAAGGAAAGATCAGTTTCTGCACTTGTCAGCTCAGTGAAGGATACGTGGGCACCATGTACGGAAAGAGAAAATGGGGAACAAGACATACTTTTGGAAACAGAAGACAAGATGTCTTTAAGCAGGTGGTGACAAAGAAGGGGGCACTGTGATACTACCTTACCTTCCCAACAGCCTGCATTAGTAGGGACACTAAAAAGATCCTAGGGTATAGATGGTGAATTTTTCCTTTTGATTTATTACTAGGAAATGAGACAATGGGTAAATGCTGAGAGCTGAGAGATAAGGTAGATGTGGTGACTGAAGAAACTCAGTGTCTACCCTTCCCAAAAGAAATGAGGGATGGATGAAAGATGGTAATGTCAGCACCCAGCTGAAGGAAAGGAGGCAAAGAAGAGTGAGAGGTGCTGTTAAGCTTACAGTAGTTGCCACTGGAGAGAAAAAACATCCCCAAGCAGCTTCTGGGGAAAATCCTGAGAAAAGACTATAAATCTTCCTTCAGTCTATAGCTTTGGGTCAGCCAGTCCCTCTGTAACAGAACCTGAGCTGGCTAGGGGATGAAGTGCAGCAGCTGGAAATGAGACGGAATCTTGTGTAAAGGGTGGGTGGATCTTGATTCAGACAGGGATGCCACAGTGCCAGGATGCTCTGCAGAGAAAAGCATTTGTTTTGCAGCCACCCAAGTGAGTCAGAAATAGGGGTCTGATCTGAACATTTCCTCCCAGGGTATCCGTGTTGCAGAATTACCTGAAAGGAGATTTGTGCAATGCATTTGGGAATGGACCTGTAATAAATTCCTAAAGCAGAAACTCTTATTCCCAGGCTGTGTGGTCCTCTTAGTATCTATCAGCTTGCTTGTAAACAGATAGATTGTCCATGTAAAGACCTTCCTGTCATTTACACTGTGAATAAAGCAAAATTAATTATGAGGATACTAAGAGTTAAATCACATTAAAATCTGAATCTGCATACCTTACTCAAACTCTTCCTACAGCCTTAACTTTCTGGAGCTAGCTGGCTATCACACGGCAGTCAGACACTTTCCAGCATGAGTCACTCTGGTTTCCAAATTTGTCTTTCCCAAATAAAAATGAAAAATTCCAAATGTCTTACATTTTTCTATAGAAAAAGGGGATGGAACATCAAGTGCATATAGTTGAAGAATTGTTTTCTATTTCCTTTTACATCCCTAGTCTAGACAAGAGGTACTATGATGAACCTTGGCTTCACTGCCAATACCAACAGCACTTTGTGGTCTCGTTACCTCACGTCTGGCTAATTCCCAAGGACAGTCATAGCTAACGAGTAGCCCTTTCAATGGTCATTCCAGCAACTCATTTGGGCTACCCTTTCAAATAGCATGGAGAATTCTTAAGAGAGAAGGTCTTTTGTACTGGGCAATGTTTCACTCACTGCGCTTAAATGAGAAGGGCAGTCAGGTTGTAAAGATTTATATAAATGAGAGCATTGTACACTCAAAAGGAGATTGGTATGTTTGATCTCAGCTGTTATTGATTTACCTTTTACACACGATAACATTCATTAGGCAGGATAAGTAAAGGCTGGTGTGTTCCATTTCAATTATCTACAGTTAAAATACAGACATTACACAGGGTGGAGATTCAGTCTAGTTTCAGTGGGTTGAAGTGTGAAAATATTTTCCAACCAAGCCATTACATGGGATGACTTAGGCCTTTTTTGCATCCTTTCCTGTCTCCTCCTCACCCCACCCCACCCCTTTTTATTTTTTATGTATTTTTCATTGTTGTTGAATATTTGCCTTTCTGGTCAAGGGAACCATTCTGCCACATGAAATTTCTTGGTAACTTCACAGCTGCTATTGCTCTGATGTCATGTGTGAAGCACAACAGCACTGGTAAGGCACTGATCTTCCTGCCTAACACCTCCAGACATCAGTGTCCCAAAAGGTTCATAAATTTATTAGAGCAACTTCCTGTAGGTGACCCTGCTTTGAGCAGATGTTGGACTAGAGGATCTCCAGAGGTGCCTTCCCACCTCAGCGACTCTGACTGTTTGACCATCAGCAGAGGACTCAATCTCCCCTTCTTCCCCACAATGTAGGTACAGGATAAGGCTGTTATGCTGTGTTATCCCAGAGTACCAAGTACTTTCAAAATACACTTCTCATATTTTAGAGAAAAACTAAGAGTAACAACAATAAAGGATAAAAATAATATCTCCTCAGAAGTAGTTTATTTCTCAGTATTGGTTTCAGGGAAGCCTAGAGTGACTTACTCAGATTTAGATATGTAAATGGAAATTTCCAGAGCTAAGTGAGATGAATACTGCTCCAAATATTTTGATTTTTCAATTGAATGAATGGATGCCTCTCCAAACACTCTTTCCTTCTATTGGATAATGTTCTTAAAACATTAAGAAGTTCCCATAATAAAAGTCAAGCACTTCATGTTAGATGTATTGGTTTAAAGCACATTTTCTTCTTACTTATCTCTTTGCTGAAATCCCAGAATCTACAATTTGCTTGCACATATCTGCCGGCATGTTTTATAAAAAGACCACATTAGCTTCTTAATTTTAAGACTTGCTGAGTGTCCACAGCTCCTGTTAGCCTGTGTTGAAGAGATGAATTCTCCCTTCAATAGAACATGGTTTCTTAAACTTCAAAAGTGTTTGAACACTTGAAAATGTTGGCCTTTTATATCCATCACATATCCAAATTACTTTGATATTGTAGGGATGACCTTAGCTTTAACATCAGCTTAAAAATTTGTATAGAGACATGTTTCATTGGACCTGTGGAAAGTAATATGCTGTGTGTGCTGCATAATGTATCTGGTGCCTGAAAATGGTAAAATAATACAGGATTGTGAAAAATTACAATCAACAACTTGTACTTTCATTTGTACTTAGAGCTGCAGGTACTGAAAGCAAAACCCTTTTCTTGGTATTTTGCCAGACAGAGAGATGGAAGAGGTTATAATAAGCATTTGCACTGATAAAAGAACCCCCAACCTTATCTGAATGTACTTTATAAAAAGAAGCCATTAGAAACACATGCTTTCCTTCTCTGGAGGCAGAAACTTACAGGCATTCCCTGCCAGGCTCCTCTTCTTATGCATCTGCTCTTGTAGCTTCTTTTCTCGTTATTCTTGGCACTGTGGCGGGGACCTGGTGACATCAAATTCTGTCTCAGTTGTGCTTCCAATTCATTGGGCAGAGCAAGGCAACATCTTTTTTAAAAGAAAAAGGTTAGAATGGTGTGCACAGGCATGTAGGTGATATTCCAGGTATCTTGTCAGTGAGCAAGCTCATAATATTTCTTGTGCTTTAACATGGCCTTTCTACTGTCAGCACTTCACATGGTTCAGACAGGTTTTGGGCAGGGAGAGACCTCCATCCTGGTCATCTCACCTGAGCTTCCCCTGCTCTCAGGCCACAGAAACCAGACATTTTTGTGTCAGGTGCATGCAGCTACTATCTAAACCAGAGTCTTCATTTAATAGACACAAAATAGGAGGCTGTTACATACCTAGACATGTTATACTAATGTCAGCTGTTATGTATCTGATTTCTCAGGTCACCATTTTTTATAAATCTTATTTCATTATGACTTTTTCTGCTCGATTGAGATGCTCATGACCAGAAAAATCTTCACAGGAGAATCTTTTTGTATGCAAATAACATCACCTCTTTAAAGGTCTCTGGGATCTGGTCTCCAGGAAGCATGATATATCCTGGAAGATGTTTTAAATTATTTTTTGTGAAAAAGGAAAATATGGGAGAAAGGTAATGGTGTGATTTTTAGCATTTACCATATTGTAGTTGTCATACCATATATTGTCATGCCATGAGAGCATTGATTAGCACTGTCAATGAAAGGATTTGATCAGAGCTCTGCATGTTCAGGTCTTGACTTTTTGTCTTAGACACCTTAGCTCCAGGGAAAGACAGTGTCTGGTAATTTTCCTATATAAATTCCTATATAAAATGTCCTATAATCTTTGTCTTCATGTCTCAGCCTAGGTGCTGCAGTGTTTTTGGGAAAGCATCAGTGAGAAAATTTTGCAGTCCTCTTGTTAATGAAGCTTTTTGATCTTGTCACCTAAAAATCAGGATGTTGAAGACCTGGAGACCTGTCCCTGATCCACCCCAGTGAGATAAGGCAGTTTTCCAATGGCTTGGACTGGCAGACTGGAAAGGTGACTTGTGTTTCTGTGGATTTGTTTTCCAAACAGGTTAATTCTTTGCCAACATGTTCCTTGTCCTTTAGACCTCTGGTGTACTTAATTCACGTACTGAATTGATTTCATCTGTGCTGGACATGCAGCTTATGGATAACTATATGGCACCTATAGGTTTTGCACCCAGATGAGTCTCCTGCATTCAGCTACTATATGAGGTGAAACAGCTTTAGTGTGAATGGTGTTTTATCTGTCCCCTCTGCAGTGCACAGGGGAATCCGGGAGGGTTATTTTCTGGCTGGGGAGCTATTTATTTTTGTTGAGTCTCTGTCACATATGTTGTGCAATTGCCTTTCTGGCCTTCCTCTTTCTTTTCCAGAATGTACTTCAGTGGAAATCTTGGCACCTCCTAACAACATGACGGTGCTTATTACTCATGAGTATATTGTCTGACTTTTGATTGAATGTCAGCACTTTGATCAGGTTCCTCCTGCCTGAATTAATTAGGGGAGGAGTGACATACTCCTCTGTGGGCCTTGGCTGGCCTTTAGACCTGTATCTTTGCAAGGAGGTTTATCATGCAATTGAACTGGCATTAAGTCATGAGCAACTGGGAGGGTGCAGTGAGAGATCGAAATCTTACCACTCCTGCAAGCAGAGCTGTTCCTATCAGGCTACAGGCTCTATCAGGGATGTATTGTGCCTGGTTTACTTGAAGTATATCCTGGTTTTGCCCATTCAGGCCCTGCAAAGGGAGATTTTTTCATATTTCCTCTCTGTTCCAAGCTGCACTGGCTAGTGGTTTTATTTCTGGGTGTTTCTTTTACTTGCTCTATCCTGATTTTCTCTTGCTCTGTGTTTATTTTTACTGCCCAGCAAAGACCAAACTATACACAACCTCCAGCAGTTCTCCTGATTGGTGGTAACAGATTGCAGGCCTGTGTCCTGCCCCATTCTGTATAATTTTTTCCTTTAACATGGAGTATTCAGTCACAGAAATAGGAGAAAAAGGGCTGGTTGGGACCATGCCTTTCCCTTTGTAGATTTTTATGTGTTCTTCCTAATCCTTTTTCTCCTTCAGGAACTTGCAGTGCAGGTTTAAAAACAGCTGTGGTGTATTTCTGAAAATTTTATTTTGGATGACGGAAAACTAGCTGTTTTGAAAAGCTGTCAATGTAAATTACTTCTCACTAGCATTGCTGTAGGTTGTATTTAGTTCAGAGAGTTAACTTTTATAGATGACTAGTATCAATTTATTAAACAGTGGGTTCCTTAGCATGTTTTTTTGCACATGGGCAACTGGGTTTGAAGTGGTTATTCTTCTGAAATTTCTGCATTTTCTTGTTTCCCATATGTTTTCTGTAGTGTTGTGGTTTAAAGCATTTTTCAAATCAAACCTAGCCTCTTTCTTTGTTTCAGGTTTCTCTGATGGTGAAGAAAAAACACATGTGTATGTACATGCTGGTGCATGCCTCTGTGTAAGCAGGATTATGGCAGTGATGGTGAGTGAAGCAAGTGTTGTAGTCCATTGGGTCTGTCACTGGTATATATTTGTAGACAGAATCTACTTGGTTTTAAATTCAGGTAAGCTTGTTTCTTCTCACTGCATGGTTTCTTTGAGATGGGAAAATTTGGGAAAGGGCTTATTGGTTATCATGGTGATAGGCCTGAAGCCAGGCAGTGGGAAAAAACATTCATAGTCCTAATTCAGTCCAGAATCACAGAATCATCAAGGTTGGAAAAGACCTTGCAGATCATCCAGTCCAACCATTAACCCAGCACTGACAGTTCCCAACTGCACCAGATCCCTCAGCGCTATGTCGACCCGACTCTTAAACACCTCCAGGGATGGGGACTCCACCACCTCCCTGGGTAGCCCATTCCAACGCCTGACAACCCCTTCTGGAAAGAAATGCTTCCTAATAAATAATGATAATAAATAAATGATAAATAATATTAATGATTTAAAAAAAAAATATAGCCAAAATTGACACCAGAGTAAATCTGGTGAAGAAAACTTGTTCTAAATCTACTCTGGGTAAAATCTGTTGATGAGCTTTTCTGTTTCTCTAACCTTTTCCTTAAGTTTGTTTTTTCAACTCTTGAAGGCTCAAGGATCAAATTACTGCAGAACGGAGACATCCCTATCCCCAGACTTTCCTTTCTGCTCTTCATCTTCATCATCTCTAAATTCACATGTCACAATTACAGTAAAATTGCCAGAATCTGGCTTATCTTTCCTTTGCCTCTCTACAGAAAACCTGCTCATGCCTTAATCAGTTTGATCTTATCTCTTCAATTGCCCACTACTGTCGTCTTCTTAAGTCCTTTCTTTCTAATCATCTTCTGCAGTGATGCTGCTTGAACAATGGGGAAAAAAAAGAAATAAAGTCCAGAGTTGCATCTGGTATAAATCAATGAAACTTCAGTGATTCCACTGTTGGCACTGGAATGATCCTGATTTTACACCAGTCTAGAATATGTGACCCAGAATATGTTACATTTTTTTCTTTGCATTTTGATAACTATGCTACATAGAAACCTTTCCTGTTTGTTATTTACTTACAGTTTTAAAATGGATTTTTGTTAATATCTGTTCAGTGAATGGTGATGTTCAGTAAGTATTCACCTAGAAACAGGGATAGTACTATGTGGAATGAAAGAATATTTATTTCTCATTATTTGTAAATTGTTTGTTTACTCCTGCTTACACCGTTTTAGTCATGGCCCAGAGCAAGCTGACTACTACTCATAAAAAACTAATAGCCAGTATTCTGTGTACATGATGAAAATAGATTTGCATAAATTATGAGACAATTAGCTATGGCAAATTGTCAAAATTAAGGAAATACTCGCCAATGATTCTCTGACAGAAAAATACAGATGAAGCCTTCAGATACTTCACTGGACTGCTTGTCCAGTTCTCTCCCAGAAAATCTGACTGTTAAAAAAGAGTTTAGCTTTCTTCTAGACCAGCTGCCTGTGCCACTATCCAGATCTTCTATTTCTTTTTTTTTTTTTTTTTGTAGATTTCTCTATTCTGACATTCCACTTACATCTACCCCCTCCCCAGCTCCTCCTCCATTAACTCACCCTGAGGTTTTTCAAAGTAGTGATATCTTGGCATTTTAATGAGGAGATGGATAGCATTGACATTTGCCCCATGTTGGGTATCATAGAATAGCTGAGGTACAAAGGCACCTCTGGAGATTGTCTAGTCCAAACCCTCTGCTCAGACATACTAGAGTATATCTGTATATGTATTTTACTGTCTGGAAATGAAGTAGTTTGTGGTCTTTCCACACCAGTTTGACTAGAGGGGAATGCACTGTACTTTGGCTGCCTTCACTTTGCAAATGCTGTTAATAAAACACACCTCTTATCTCCCCCAGTTAGCTCTGAACAAGCTGGGCCCAGCCAGAAGCGCTAAGGGTTCTCCAAACTGCGTGTTACCCCAGGGGAACCCTGGCACTGTTGCAGTACTGGTTTTAGTGCTCAGCAAGCCTGTGTGTTCATTCACAGCACCACAGGCCATCATGTAGATGTGACCAGAGTCCTGAAGATATCAGATGGTCAATCTCATTGCAAGCCCCTGAGTCCATTCCTGTCCTTTTGAATACTCTTTCATACTGAGCAGTACCTGTCTACCTCATATTAGGAAACGTTCAATGGCTACATATATTTTAACAATACATATACAAACGCACATGGTATACTGATGTTCTGGGACCAGTCTTCTTAAGAGTGTACTTAGGCTCTATTTTTGAAACTGAAATTCAATGCATAGTTAATTGCTGGCCCAGCTGATACCAATTATTTATCTCACTTCCCAAATTAAAAGCACAATCAAGTAATAGGATATCTAAGTGTCATTATTTGCACATGAGCTTGATTACAGATGCGAAATATAGAAAGAAGAAAAAAGATTCATAATACTGTGTTTTCCTGCATACTCTGTATTGGATAATGGGAGCTATCTTTAGCTATGTTACTTCTGGATCTTCTGGAGAATATGATGTTAAGGAAGAACATGAAAAACAAAGCTTGCACGGATGCTCACAAAAAATAAGCAAAGCAAAACAAAATTCCCAATGTTATTTTTATTTCATATCACCACTAAAGAAGAAAGAAAATAAAGGAGGCTAATCTAGAAACCTGCCTAGACTGGTAAGTTTGGCAGTTTGCATATTTAATGTTTCGTTAATACTACATGAATAAATCTCAAATCTTGATAAAAATTTTGCATTTTTTGTAGAATTCTCTTAAAAGACTCCCCTTTACAAACTGGTAGATTATGGCCAAATCACTGGATATCCTTAATGAGCATAACTGCTTCTTGGACTAAGGTGGATAGATGTATAAAGAGTGTCTAGATTTGAGACAACAGTCCCATTTTCAAGACTTTGTCACTTAATAAGTAGAGAAAGAACTTAGTTCTCTCTCCTTCTCCCAGAGGTCATTTGGCTGCGCCACTGTCTGATGCTTAGAATCACCCACTCAACTGATTTTTATTAATTGTCTTTGTGCTGCACTACTGCACCACTCTATATTACCTTGTGCTAGGGAAGAAGAGATGGTTTCTGTCCATATTTGCTTTCTGTAAGGGAAGCATTTCATAGAGAGGTGGCTGAACTGGTGGTATCTTTGGTTTAGGAAGAAATGAAAATGGTAACAGGAGTTAAGTTTGCTTTCTGTATCCATTGTCACCATTCTATTCAGTTGCCATGGGCTGTAATTGCTCAGACTGATTAACTTTCACTTTGGGTGTTACTTTCCTTTACTGTTTCAAGTTAAAGTTGCTCAAAAAGAAGTCAGGGGTGTCTTATGTTTTCCCAGTGATAATAAAATGTTATATAGACTTTTAACTAAGTATCTCTACTGTCTAAGCTTTGGCCAAATTATTTATCTGGCAAACATTGAAAGTGAAATCCAAAACTTGTGAAAACCAACCCAACCTAAATTTGTTAGTGTCTCCAAGAAACAGAATTTCCACGTGTTTGTCAGACGTCAACACTAGCATCTCTGAAGACTCCATGTGCATCAAGCATGGGCCAGGGTGAAGCTTCAGCATCTGTGTGGGGCTGTCCCTGGGACAAATTATTGTGCCTTCCAGGGGACAGGAGGGTAAGCTCAGGACTTGCCCTATCTTGTGCTCTCAACACTTTCCTGGTTGCAGCTTAGAAACTTAGAGAAGGAGAAAACATGGATGTTTCAGGGAGAGCCTGGCTGGGAGGGGAGGAGCAGGGAGGAGAGGCACTGGTTAGGGAACAGAGGCAAGAGGTGGGTTGAGACCAGGGGAAAAGAAGGCAAAAGCAGAAAACTGGTCATATGAGGCACAAGATAAAGATCTTGAAACAAGGTAGGACTGCTGCCTCTAGATCAGGTGCACTGAAAATATATTTCTTCTTGTTGAAAGAGAAGGATCATTGTTCATGTTCATGAGCATGGCTGGGCTGCAAACATGATGTACAAACATTCTGATGCCTCCTCCAGGTTATTCATGAGGTTGTTAAACTTCCATTACTCCATTATGGCATTACTTCACTTCTACTGGCCTCCGAGTTGAGCAAAACCCACTAATCACTACTCACTGAACCTAATCTTTCAACCATGTTTTTAATCCAACTGGTTGTCTACCCACCCCCACCATTTGTCCCAAACTTGGATACAAGAATATTGGGGGGAGACATTGTCAAATGCCCTGCTAAGGTCAAGGTAAATGAAATCTACTGCTATCCCCTTGCCCACAAATGCAGTGATTTATTTCATGGAAGGCAATGTGTCAGGTATGATTTACACTTGGTAAGCCCATATAGGCTGTTTCCAGCCACCTTCTCCTTCCTGTGCCCAGGAATTTGCTCCAAGAGCACTTGCTCCATCATTTTCCAATGAACTAAAGTGAGACCGACCGGTCTGTAATTCTCTGGATTATTCTTCTGGCCTTTTAGAAAGATATGTGCAATATTTGCCTTTCTCCTGTCATCAGGGGATCTGCCTGATCTCCATAACCTTTCAAAGATGATAGAGCCTTGTAAGGGCATCATCCAGTTGCCTCCAGACATTTGGATGCAGTCCATCTGGTCCCAAGGACTTGAGTGAGCCAAGTACTTCATGACTGGATCCTTATCTGCTGCTGGTCATTCTTCCCTTCTTGAACCCTTTCAATAAGCATGGAGGCCTGGGAGACCTTGTTTGTGAAGACCGAGGCAAAGAAAGCAATGAGTATGTTAGCGCCATCAATATCTGCTCTTGCTATATCACCTGCTTCATTCGGCAACAGGCTCATATTTTTCTTGTTCAGCCTTTTCCTATTAATATAGTTGTAGGAACTCTTCGTGTTGCACTTGACATCACTTGCAAACCTCAACTGCATTTGAGCTTTGGCTTCCCTGATATCATCTTCTTAGTATACTTGCTGGATTGGAAATACTTTTATAAGAGTTGTATCTGAACTTTGCACAGTTCCTTTAATAAATATTGTACCTCTTATTTATTCTTCCTGTATCTACAGCAACTGCAGAGACTTCAAGGCAGAAAGTGAAAGAACAAAAAGGTACACAGTAGCTGTATGATCTTCAGTGTAAATGTAATTTGAAGGAAGAGCCACATAGCTCAAAATCAGTCCAAGTAAAATATGCCATCTGTTGATTTGCAGCTTTAACAAATACTTTTGATTTTTCCCAGGGGGAGAGATGGTTTAATTTTAGTTTGAATTTATTATACAGTCTCTTCAAAGTTGAAACCAGCAATTTCCTGACCTCCCAGCTGCTCTGCCTGTGATCATGGGACACACACCTGCAGATCTTACAGTCACAGTTCCTGTAACCTATTTTCTTCTTTTTTTAGTGACACACACAAAACACAGAACTAAACAATCCTACTCTTCTGCCTGAGAAAAAGGAATAAGCTCTAGATCCAGAAGTATGGCCAAAATTTTATTTTTTTCACCAGACAGGAAAAACATTGAAGGAATGAACTGGAAGATTTTTCTTGCATGAGCATTAGAAATTATACTTCGGCATTCTTACAGAAATTGTGCCTGTTTGGGGATTTCTGTTCCCATATCTGAGCTCCTCTCAAACTTTCACGTATTAATCCTCATAACAGCCCTTTCAAGTAATTATGTTTGCTATACTCATTTCACAAAAAAATGAACTGCAATTATTATTTTGAACTGCTTGATTTGATGCTGTAGATGGATTTAGACACTTTGACTAGGGAGAGCTCATGGGTCTGTCTGCCTTTGGGAGCTGCCTGGTGCTCTCTGTTGCACAAAGGTCCCCCATGGGGCCTGTGGTATTGCCACCTGCTCCCTTCACTGCCCACTACCTCCATCAGCAGTGTAGGGACAGGCAGAGAGGTCCCCCAACACAGCCATTCTCCCGAGTGACTCTTGCCGGTTTTCTGAGCTCACTGGAGGCACTCAGAAAGGGGTGAGATTAGTTTGAAGGGCAGTAGTTACATCCCCCTTCACTCACGGCCACAGCTGGAGAAGATGTGCAAAGAAGTCTAAGGCACCAGGTGTGTGCTAGCTCAGAAATGAAGGCATCAGTATGACAGTGGGGTGCCTGAACCAAGTTTCACTCCTCTTCTAGCAAACAGCTTCCTTCTGGATGGTTTACCTCTTTTGCTGCATTTTGTACCAAATGAAGGAAAGAAGGCAGTGGTACTCACTGGAGCACTGGGCCACCCACTGGTACCATATACATAGTCAGAACTATCAGGTTAGGGACACAGCCAAGCTCAGAGGTGCAAGATAAACTGGGTGCCTGCTGTTTCAAATGCTACATGTCCAACAGCCCTGATAATCCTGAATTAACCCACATCAACCTATAGGAGACGAAGACTAAAATTCCTAGAATGGGAATCACAGAGACCAAGACAATACAGAGCATGCAAAATATCTTGATAAAATCAAGAAGTTGTTGGGGAGGTCACAACAGATTGCAAATTGGCCAGTGTGATGCCCATATATAAGAAGGGTTGGAAGGATGATCCGGGAAATTACAGGCCTGGCAGCTTGACTTTGGTGCCCGGGAAGGTGACGGAGCAGCTCATCCTGAGTACCCTCATACAACACATGTGGGTCAACCAGATGCTCAGGCCCAGTCAGCATGGGTTTATGAAGGGCAGGTCCTGCTTGACAAACCTGATCTCCTATAAGAGGGTGACCTGCTTATTGGATGAGGGAAAGGCTGTGAATGTTGTTTACCTCGAGTTTAGCAAGGCTTTTGACACTGTTTCCCAAAGCATTCTCCTGGTGAAACTGGCTGCTTGTGGCTTGGATTGGCACACGCTTTACTGGGTAAAAAACTGTCTGGATGGCCGGGCCCAGAGAGTTGTGGTGAATGGAGTTAAATCCAGCTGGCAGGCGGTCACGAGTGGTGTCCCCCAGGGCTTGGTTTTGGGGCCACTCCTGTTCAACATCTTTATTGATGATCTAGAAGAGGGGATCGAGTGCACCCTCAGTCAGTTTGCAGATGACACCAAGCTGGGTGGGAGTGTTGATCTGCTCGAGGGTAGGGAGGCTCTGCAGAGAGACCTGGACAGGCTGGAGCCATGGGCTGAGCCCAACTGGAGGAGTTTCAATAAGGCCAAATGCCGGGGGCTGCCCTTGGGCCACAACAACCCCCAGCAGGGCTACAGGCTTGGGGAGGAGTGGCTGGAGAGCTGCCAGTCAGAGAGGGACCTGGGGGTGTTGATTGACAGCCGGCTGAACAGGAGCCAGCAGTGTGCCCAGGTGGCCAAGAAGGCCAATGGCATCCTGGCTTGTGTCAGCACTAGCGTGGCCAGCAGGGACAGGGAAGGGATCTCACCCCTGTACTAGGCACTGGTGAGGCCGCCCCTCAATTCCTGTGTTCAGTTTTGGGCCCCTCACTACAAAAAGGACATTGAATGACTCGAGCATGTCCAGAGAAGGGCAACGGAGCTGGTGCAGGGTCTGGAGCACAGGTCATACGAGGAGCGGCTGAGGGAACTGGGGGGGTTTAGTCTGGAGAAGAGGAGGCTGAGGGGAGACCTCATCACCCTCTACGGCTACCTGAAAGGGGGGTGCAGAGAGCTGGGGATGAGCCTCTTTAACCAAGTAACAAGTGATAGGACAAGAGGGAATGGCCTCAAGTTTCACCGGGGAAGGTTTAGACTGGATATTAGGAAGCATTTCTTTCCAGAAGGGGTTGTCAGGCGTTGGAATGGGCTGCCCAGGGAGGTGGTGGAGTCCCCATCCCTGGAGGTGTTTAAGAGTTGGTTTGACATAGCGCTGAGGGATCTGGTGTAGTTGGGAACTGTTAATGTTGGGTTGATGATTGGACTGGATGATCTTCAAGGTCTTATCCAACCTAGATGATTCTGTGATTCTGTGATCTACGCATATGTGTGCATGTACACACATGCATATGTAAAAATGTATACCTATATTTAGTCACATTATGGATATGTAAATATTTAGTAATGCACCAAATTGTCTACTAGTTTTATCTGATATCACTATACTGATTCCACTTGAGCAACTGGACCAGAGATAAATGGAGTTCACCAGCTAATTTTCTCTTTATTAATAGCTTATTTTCAAAATACAGATTACTTCTTTCTTATTCTGAAAACCTAGTGGCTAAGCTATTTGAGTCCTGGATTTTCAAGATTGGGAAAGAAAGTGACCTTATTCAGAAAGACTTTGTCACGTCACCTTGTTTGAAACTGTTTCTTTGACTAGAATGGGAGAATAAGACAATAAGACAACAGCTTATGAAGACTAGTTTACTGCTGTTTTGTTATCAAGTAAAAAATTCTTCATTTTCTGTTTTAAATATCACTTTTGCAAAGCCAAAGCAGAAACTGTGCATCTTTAAAAAAAAATAATTTGTTCAAAAATCAGTCAGAGACCTAATATTTTCTAGTGCCAATCCTTTATTTTTGTGTAGCTAGCCTCATTTTCACAGCTTTTATGTTCTTCACTTCTCTTGCCAGACTTTGAGAATTGTGAGCTGGGGGTTTTTTTGTTTTGTTTTGATACCCTTGACACTAAAAGTCAAGATTTCCAGACACTCTTTGCCCAGTGCCAAAGGGTTAAAGAAGAACATTTGCTTGTTTGGTAGGTTTTTCCATGCTTTTATGGCTCTGCAAAATGCACATCCAAAGCAGTAAAAACAAAAGGCACTGACATGGAGATTTACTATGATTTTTCCACCTTCGTCATTGTATGAGATTTGCCTCTACACCCATTTTACAGTGGGAGTAGCACAATGAAGAATGTTCTTTAAAAGAAGTCTTTCACTGGCCCATCTGAGGATGATCATAGACATTTTGTGTGATTCTCTCTTCCTGTTGCTATGTGGTCTCTTCTTTAAAAAAGGGTATGACTGGGGGTAGCAGAGAATTTAGCAGTGAACATCAACTGTGGGTTGTTTTTTTTTTTTTTCCCAGAGCTTTTACACTGTTTTTCATGGTGCTATGGTTTCACATTTAAATTCTGTTCTTATTAGCTGGTATTCCTGTGTCATTTTCATATATGCCTGTCTGATGCCCATACCATTCTATGGACTTATTGGCAGCAGGTGCCTGGGGGTATCAGCTGCAATGCTGAATGGATGAAAGAGGACAACAAAGTTATAGAGTGTATTGCCAAGTTTATTTGCAGTGTCATATTCAATCAAACCTAACATTTATAACTCAGCTCCTTCGTGGCATTCTCTACCACAGTGTAAATGCCCCAAAATAAACATGTCAGCTTGAGATAGAAGATCATGACAGCAACTGAGACAGATTGTCATCTCATCTTCAGGTTGAAAATTAAAATTTCCTAGTGTGATTAAAAGTGCCTATTGCATTTACAGACAAGGGGGGAAAAAAAACAAAACAAACAAACAACAGACAAATGAGAATATACTGGATATTAGATTTTGAAATGACACAAATAACCTTGTCTGTCAGTAGAAAAATAATGATCAGTTGAACCAATATACTATTTTCATTGCATTTTCAGTCTGATGTGAGATTGCTGTTTCTGTACAGGGGTGTATATTTTATAGGCATTAAGGAGAAGGGAGCACATTTTATTAAGTTTGTGAAGCTGCCTGGCTATTGCTAAAGCCAACAGAAACAAACATTTGGACTCTACTTTTATTCCCCTTTTCTATCTGAAAAAGGAACCTCCTTGTTTTTTTCCTAAATGCACCCAGTTTGCTGACCCTCTCCCAGTTTCTCCAGTAAAGAAACAAAGTAATAATAACAAATGCAGGGAATAATTTGTCAGTGTCTCCAGCAGGTATGAATGCCATGTGTGGCCAATGTTCAAGAGATCAGAGAAGTGGCTGTCTAATAAGATGAAAAGAGTTAACAGAAGCAGCTGGGCTAGTAATTATCTCCCTAGCTAGAGCTTACTGCAAACTAAACTAGCTGCTTGTGCATTTAGGTCTCCTCGTGCTAAGTATTCCTAAATGGAAATCCTCTGGAATGGCACTTTTTAGGAGTACACACTGCTTTAAGACCTTGTCTTTGTATTACCCTGCATGCCTGAGATGACTGCAGTGCACTGCCATTCCAGCCCCAAGCAGGCAGCCAGCCCCAAGACATCACCATCCCTGTGCTACAATGCACAGAACAAGTGTCTGGGCAGTATTGAAAATAGTAACAAGCCTACAGTTTTTGCCTTTAAGGAGCTTTGTGGGAGCAGAGATACATTAACAGATGTTTCATCGCATTCACATATTTTCCATATGACAGATCCTCAGACAAGCAGCTGTCGAGTAAGAGAGGGAGAACAATGTTAACATCTATGCCTTGGATTGGTTTCTTATCTTTTGGGCTCAGGCCTGCTTGTGTTTCAAGCACCACTGCTTTTAAAATTTAATCTATCTTCTATGGTGTTTTAAACGTGTGTATTTAGCTCAGATGTGATCATTATTAAGCTACATCAGAATTTATGTTCAACTCTCAATCATAACCTTCAGAAGATGGGCCACATTTTTCTTTTCTCACTCTTAATACCATTGGGACTGTGCATCTGAGTAAGGGGTGTAGAATTTGGCCTCATCATAATGATTTCTTCCAAAGGATGCCTTCTAAAAATAGCTATTGTCTACATTGTCTCAGTCTCCAATGGCTCTAAATTAATGCAGCTTGATAGCACTGACTTGGATGGAAATATGCTGATAATTATGCCAGCCAAGAATCTGGTCTGCATATATGTAAATCAAAATCAATATTACTTTTCTTATGTATTGACATATTGATATTTATGGTCTCAACCTGATAATTACCTACCTGGGTGACAAAAAATGGTATCTCCTCTGGTCTTAGAGTTCAATTAAAGAAAATAATATTTTTGTAACAAAAGAGACTTTCTAAAATATTTTTTCCTCTTGTTTGCAAAAATCTCAAGATTCAAAAGTAACCTGACTTACTATATGTACAAATTACCTGTGGTAGTCATTTCTCATTCTTATGAGGCCCCTCTGGTATTAATGGCATATGCTAGCCCTTTCAGTTTTCATTGCTTATTGGGAAATGAGTCAATGACTATTTAATGTCATCTTATTATGGTTCCCTAATTAACATTCAGTAACATTGTTTAATCAGTGATGGTTATATTTTTTGAGACACTTCTGCTTATGTTCTGCTCTCTTCTCGCAGGGTAAATTTCCCCAGTCCAGTAAGTCTGAGCAGGCACAGTGACACATGTGCCAGCTGCCCAGCACATGTGGAAATGCTGAAATTCACAAGTTAACCATACTGTATAGGTTATATCAGTTGTTAGGACCTTTGCTAAACACTGTCATCACGCTTCCTTTCAAAGTAGACTTGACCACATTGTGTCTATCTTTCTTTGCTTCTATATCCCTTAGTATTCAGCAGTCTCACATCAGGAGTGACCTATGATGCTGTAAGCAGCAATCTTGGAGTAACAGACTATCAAATATTTGCCCTGCATAGTAAAGTGGCTCATAGCATTAATATTAGAAATAACTGCAATGCAAAGACCAGTATAAATATTCCCACTCCAGGCTAACAGATGCTGTTCAAAAGTTGCTTCGGCTGTTGGTTCAATGAAGCTGACGTATTTAATGTAGAGGGTACTCAGAAGCACACTAAGGTCCTAAAGCTGTTGCCTCTCAAGTATGTTTTATTTAGTGTGATGATTACAGGAATTAGAGTGTGATGGGCAAGTGATGAGTACTTAAGAGTATCTGGTACTATTATTTGATTTATAAAAAATACTTTAAAATACTTATTTTATATTTCATATTTATGGAGGCATTGAATAATCACCATTCATTAAGAGGCATCACAGGTAGGAGAATCACAGCATCATCTAGCTTGGAAAAGACCTTGAAGATCAGCCAGTCCAACCATTTACCTAACACTGACAGTTCCCAACTACACCATATCCCTAAGCGCTATGTCAACTCTACTCTTAAGCACCTCTTAAACATTGAACATAATCTGGAAGAGAAAATCAGTCTGATGATGAATTTTTTATCTCTTTGCATTCTAACTTTCCTACTTGATGGCCTGCAACACTATGGGAATTGGCCTTCTGTGTCACTTATGCTCCATAACGTAAATTTCAATCATTGAGGTGGAAATGCCACAAAAAGAATTGATAGGTGACAGTTAGATGGTGATCTAGCATTTTAGGAATCACTGAAGAGGTGCTTGATTAATGCCAAGCTATGTGATTACCTCTTTGGAAACTCAAATAATTTTCAGTCATAGGTACAATACATATAAGTTCAAAGGAAGTAACTAACAACCATTAGTTAGGCACTAATATTCATGCAAGGTTTTGGGCTTTCTTGCATCAATACTGTGTTATCAAAAAGAAATTAAGATTTATGTAGTGATAAAGGGACCGTGCTAGATTTAATGAAGTAATTTTAATTAATATCTATCAATTATTTAATCCTGTAAATCCCATTTTGTAATGCTGGTGCTATAAATTGGCTCTCAGTCCTTTACTGGGAAGATCATATTTTGCAGATCATAGCATACATTGAATGATCAAAATGGGAAGCAGAAATAAAGAGAAGAAAATAAAGTATTTCAGAATTTTTCCTTCATGGTATTCCCTGGAGGAGGCATGGTGGAGAAGATAAGGATTTCAACTCTTTTTCTGTAATATTATATTAAATAAGAAAGTGGGAAAGGATGTGGTTATACTTCCAGCTTTTGTTGTTTTCTAACTCAGCTGATACTTACATTGGGAGCAGCCATAAGCAAAACTGAGAGCTTTTTAGGTGCTTACCTGAACTGTGGATGCTGCCAGAGAGGTTATAGGATCCATGTTTTAGATCTTTAATCATTTTAAGATGGGAATCTCTCATTTCTGCGTTAAGAAAACTATTCATAGAAAACTAAGCATTAAATCTATGCAAGTATGTAGTTGCTAAGAAATAGTCAAACCACTGAAAAATAAATCTCTTCAACCTGATGGTTTGCTCTAGTTCACTGTAAGGACTTCTAGATGAATAACAAAACTAATCTGACAGTACCAATAGGACCCATCACACAATAATTACCATGCTTTCAGAGAAAAAGATAAGAACTAGAGACTTAATATTAATTTTACTTTGAGATAGCTTGATTTTACAGTACATAACTTTGATTGCTTTAAAGACTGGAAGAGGGTCAGTCCTTGCATATGAATGATTTTCATGATGGAAATTAAATTTTGTTAAAGATTTATTATGTAGGACTAGAGGATTCCCACCATGATGAGGAATTTGCTGCCAGTGCAGCTGATAGGACCTTTAAGTGAAAAAATATTTCCGTTGTAAATCCTGGCCAAGGTGTTAGGCTGTGTTTGCTAAAGTAAAACTTCTCTGGAAGAGCACATACGGAAACTAAAGTTTTTACATGTGTGAAAATGTGTAGTTCCTTCCTGGTTTATCTATCCTATCATGTAAGATCCCGTTTCATAAACTGTGGGCAGAAAGTGACTTTAGTGAAGATTTTAGTGTCAAATGTCCTGCTTGGTGCACTTTGTTTAGTGTGTGTGAATTTTAAAGTGTTCACTTTGCTGTTGTGTTGAAGCTCCTTTGTCATAGTCATTATAACAATATCTATGGTACTTAGTACTGAGTATTTCCATCTCAGTTTGGGAAGGTACATAAGTACTACAGAATCACAGAATTTCAGAATTGTCTAGGTTGGATAAGACCTTGAAGATCACCCAGTCCAACCATTAACCCAACATTGACAGTTCCCAACTACACCAGATCCCTAAGCGCTATGTCGACCCGACTCTTAAACACCTCCAGGGATGGGGACTCCACCACCTCCCTGGGCAGCCCATTCCAACGCCTGACAACCCCTTCTGGAAAGAAATGCTTCCTAATATCCAGTCTAAACCTTCCCTGGTGAAACTTGAGGCCATTCCCTCTTGTCCTATCACTTATTACTTGGTTAAAGAGACTCATCCCCAGCTCTCTGCACCCTCCTCTCAGGGAGCTGTAGAGGGCGATGAGGTCTCCCCTCAGCCTCCTCTTCTCCAGACTAAACCCCCCCAGTTCCCTCAGCCGCTCCTCCTACAACCTGTGCTCCAGACCCTGCACCAGGTCCGTTGCCCTTCTCTGGACACGCTCGAGTCATTCAATGTCCTTTTTGTAGGGAGGGGCCCAAAACTGAACACAGGAATCGAGGGGCGGCCTCACCAGTGCCGAGGACAGGGGTAAGATCCCTTCCCTGTCCCTGCTGGCCACGCTAGTGCTGACACAAGCCAGGATGCCATTGGCCTTCTTGGCCACCTGGGCACACTGCTGGCTCCCGTTCAGCCAGCTGTCAATCAACACCCCCAGGTCCCTCTCTGACTGGCAGCTCTCCAGCCACTCCTCCCCAAGCCTGTAGCCCTGCTGGGGGTTGTTGTGGCCCAAGGGCAGCCCCCGGCATTTGGCCTTATTGAAACTCCTCCAGTTGGGCTCAGCCCATGGCTCCAGCCTGTCCAGGTCTCTCTGCAGAGCCTCCCTACCCTCGAGCAGATCAACACTCCCACCCAACTGGGTGTCATCTGCAAACTGATTGAGGGTGCACTCGATCCCCTCTTCTAGATCATCAATAAAGATGTTAAACAGGAGTGGCCCCAACACCGAGCCCTGGGGGACACCACTCGTGACCGGCCCCCAACAGGAACTTAGCTCAATTTAGTTCATGGATACACACATACTTTCCTGAGTAGGACCAGCTAAAGAGCAGCTTGCTAACATCAACATGTTTTACCTGTGTGAAGGCCTTCTCATTGGTGACTGGTTTATATTATATTGTAAACTCCATTTCATGGGCAAACTAAAGCTGAGTACTGCTTGCTTAATATAACCAATCAGCATAAACACCTTGATTTAGAGTGATTATTAACACAAAAAGAACACAGGGTTCAAGAAAAGAGGTTTTCCTCCTGTTCTTTTATGATCTTATTTCTTCTGTCTGATGAATGAACATCTCTGCTGAAACCCTGCACATTGTTGTCCTCTAGTCCTTGAACTGCCCTGTTAGGTAGATACCTCTCTATGGGAACATCTGTGGTCAAATGCTCCACTACAAAAGATTATTTCTCCCCTTCCTCAGAGAAACGTTTTCCCCACCAGCCCCTTCCTCAGCTACACAATCAGTCAGTTCAGCATTTGGTACAGCTGAGGTGCATGGAAACTCCACATGTGGAGGAAAGGGTGGAAACTGTTATCATTTACTTGTTGGGGTGTTTGTTTTGTTGGGCTTTTTCGTTTGATTGTTTTTTGTTTGTTTGGTTGGGTTTTTTTCTTCTAGTTATGTTTATGATATAAAATTAACAAATGTAATCTTATTATGTGACAATAGGAAGTTTTAAACCAACAGTGTTACACAAACATAAATTCACTAGGGTACTGACATGAACATAAATAAAATAAGTGTTTGGAACAAGTCTTGCAAGTTAAAGACCTCATTCAGCCTTCTGCTTGGTCAATGCCTATTTTAAACAAGATAAATTAATGACAGGTTTTTTGGGCCAGATTCTGAAATGCTTGAGACTGCCTGTGGCACAGTTTTAGATAACCAGGCTAAATGGGCACCTTGGGTTTATTCATTCCTTACCACCTATCTTGGAGTGTCAATCTGGCTGAGTTTATACTTATCAATGCATCCCTGAAAGACATCTGGCTTCAATTGCCTTCCATCTTTCACACTGTACGATACTATTAAACAGGTATAGGATTATTAAACTCTTTATTTTTAAACTATTTTTGAATGTGCATGTCCTTTCCCACAATTATCTCTGTGAAGCATTTCAGTTCATATTGGTAAAACAGAATTAAATTTGTGCTTTTGCATAGTATTATTTTCAGACTAACCTTTCATCAGGTATGTAGTGTGGCTAGTCGAAGGTATTGTTAAACGAATTAATGTTCCACCAATAAACACCTTTGTTCAGTCAACCATCTCTTCAATCATAGAGAGAGGCATTAATTTTTCCTTGCCGGACAGAGACAAGCACTGTTAAAGCAGAACAAATATAAAGACACATTTTAGGCTAACTATACTATTGACCTAGAAGTTTTGTCTTCTGATGGATGCATTACATTCACAGATTAAAGTAATTTTCTGTGGCCTAAAGGGAACTTTCTGGATCCAGCCATTAAATTTTTCTTTAAGCATTTTCATATGTGGAAAAAACTTGTTTGCTCAAAAAATGTAAATTTTTATCATGGGCCTTGAGGAACACATCTCATTATATGTCTGGGATTTCTATATTGGCTGTAGAAAAGCAATGTAATGATATGAAATTTAAAAATGCAGAGATCAGCAGAAATTATTTCATTGTATAATGCTTACAGATATCTTCAGTGAAGCTTTTGGGAGCTTCGGATGAGCAACATTTTTATTTGCATCCTAGTCTTGCCATTGAAAATGTACAGGGAAACTATTTCTACTCTACTGATGATGAACCAAGCAATCCACCCTCCCAACATGCAAAATGTTATAATTTATGAAACCTTGTCAGCTGTTACCTGCATTTGAGCATTTTACAAGCTACCACCTCAAGCTGGAATGAATTAGTAGGAAACTGTTGTTTACCAGGTGTTAAAAATGCGTCAGTTAATAATTGTATTAATATGCAGTGATTTGTGACAGAAGTAACTGTTATATCTTTTGCTTATCTTTTTCTATGCTGCCTTCAACAGAAGTGAAATAACTTAGCAATTCCAATGAACTAAACACATCCCCTTATAAATATTATTTTTAAAATGATTACTTGTTTCAAAACCATGAATAATTACTGGTATCTTAGAAGGAAAGACAAAAATCCACTTGAATTTTATTTGATTTAGAAAAAAAATTAAATGGGGAACAACTTTCCTTTAATTAAGTGCCCAACAGTAATGTTAGTTAAAAATACTCTTATTTTCTTAGAATATCCTGTTCATCTACTTTTAAGAATGGCTTTGCCAGATACATGCCTTCCTTCCAGAAATGAAAACATTCTTAGGCTTTCTACAGTCTTTTATTTTCTTTAGCTTATTGAGTAGTGATTTACAGCCATCAAGAGAAAATCTACATTGCACGCATATGATGCATCTCTTGCAGTTGAATACCTTTTTATGTTCTTTTATTCTTCTGAGATAATTTTGCTGGGACTTTGGAGTATGTAAAAATAGCACTGATTTAGTAACACTACACATAAAAAAACCCAGTGCCCCAGACTGACACTTTTCCATGCACACACACTGCTGCATGCAGTCCTATTGATCCAATAAAAAACATTTTCTCTTTAAGTTCTCTCAAGCTACTTTGCAGATTTGCCACAGGCTCCTAAAAGCATCTGGTGAACTGCGTTTTGCCACATTCTCTGTGCGCTCATAAACTTGTCTGTGTGCTCATTTGTGACCAAAGTTGTCTTGCGTGAGTTTTCTCTTCTTCCCAGTGACTGTGCACTTTGGCATCAGCTAAGGCGTAGAGTGTTTCTCCTCTTTTTCTTGCAAATTGCTGATGGGGGAATATCAAATGCTCTGCTCCAGTTCTTATGCTAGTTTGCATCTGAAATAGCTCCAAAAGTAGGAACAATATAGAATAGGTATTTGTGAGAGCTGAATCAACTCAAAGTGTCTACAGCAGCTGTATAGCTGTATATACTATACAGATAAAAATGCCTTGTATTTCAAAAGACATTAGGGAAAATTTTGTACTTGAAAGGGCTCCAAACTATACCCACTTCTTTAAAATATCAGAATTTTCTGCCTAATTGGATTAAGATCAACTTTATTAAAAGATGCCTGAATCAGTTAAGTTTTCTGTGATACAAAGTGAGCTAAAACAAAAACACCAATGATAATAGTCATGGTTTCTATTAACAGTTCACATCTGTAGTTAACTTGAAACAGATGCATTTCAATACAAGCTATTGTTTTTAACTTGAATATGACAATATGTTTTGATGTTTTCTGCTTAATTTTAAAGTCATGTAATGAAGTCCCTTTAGTATGTGTGTGGTAAATTGCTGAAGCCTCTGTTTTTCCAAAATTCTCTGGTAAAATTTCTCATGGTGCCTTAGTTATGATAGTTTGTGACAATCAGATGGTTCCCCTTTCAAACCACATAATGTCCATTTGGGAATTCTGGAGAGGTCTCAGCAGGACTGGAAACACAAGTATGCATCTCTTAGGTTTCCCTAAGGCTGGACAAGAGTCCTTAGTCCTGAGTGCAAGGGCTCCTGGTGGAGCTTCTCAAGAAAATCTCCTGTTAAATATGCCTCCATGATTTCTGATGAGCAGTATGAAAGTATTTAATAATAATGTATTGGATCACTGGAAATCAAATGATAAGGGTAAAATTTAACAAATTCCAGTGTCTTTTGAACCTGGTGACTGGGCAAGTGATTTTCACAGAATGCAAAAGGCCGATATTACAAATGATACTTCATCACTGAACAGAAAGTGTGTGTCACTAGGAAAAATACCCATGGCTGTTTATTAATTTTAGGTCAGTTTGTCATGTTTGGTAGCAACAATGAAGACAAAGCTAGAAATGGAAAATCAGAAGTTACTTTGAGTCTCCTGACAACAGATATAACAATAACAACAGTAAAGACTACTACTAAAGATGACACTTCATTTCTTCCGTAGAACTGTGAAGTACATATGATTATGGTGGATAGAATGAAGAAATATAAAGGTCTGAAAGCCTGTCCAAAAATCTAAACCCTTGTCAGCTTTAGAAATTTAGTGGCTGAAATAGAAAACAAAGACATACACAGAATAGATTTGTGGGGCTTAGTCTTAAAGAAGAAAGCATTAGTTAAACTTTGAGGAAACTGGACAGGATTTTCATGATTCTGGAGCTCAGCTGGGAACTTCAGGCAACTTATGAGTGGAGAAGCATGCTGAATTACAAAGGATTGTGCTGTGAGGCTGGGCTGATCAGCATGAAGTCAGCTAGAAAGTCAAGGATGGGCATAGGTGAAGGATCATTGTGGAGCTCCTGTGTTGCTTGCAGAGCGAAGGGGATGTGATTAGGCAAGCAACTGGTAAGGATGTTACTGTCCAGATCAGGCTACCAAATAATTTCTTCAAGTACAAGTGAAGAATAAAACATTAAAATACAAGTCAGATATTAATCTACAGAGAGAATATTATACCTTGCCTTCTGTTACTGGAAGGTCACCTTTGAACACCCACCTATACGCTGCTTTCAGATAAGCAATCACATATTTGTATATCCATGGAAATGCAAGATTTGTTTTTTTTGTCTTTGCCACTGTAATTGGCTGAGTGGACAGTTGTTACTGAGGGCAGGATATGAACAGTGCCTTCTAACAAAAGAGATATATATCTCTATTTGTGCTAAAAGATCTCACCTTCCTGTAGAAGCAGTCTATAGGAATGTGTATGACATACGGCCAATATGTAATACAGTAGTTAAAAAATCTCAGCATTTATTTGTTTTGTATCATATTTTCTTCCACTTGCACTGTGGGTTACTGTGTTACATTGGGTCATAGTGTTCTTTTGTTCTGACTTCATCTGAGTTTTTCAAGAGGCAAAATATAGATTTTGGGCTTGAGTGTTTAGGATCAGATTTTTTAATGGGGTTAAACAGTTTGATTACTGAAAATCTGTCCCTTCACTGTTTTCTCATAAAATCTTAGGAAGCCTTGTGAGATGGCTTACCTATCCTAACTTACCATAACCACAGGAATACTTTGCCAGAGGAAAGGTCTGTCTAGATCAGTATCTCCTCTTCAGCAAGGTCTGGGCAAGCATGTATGAATATTTTCTCAGCCTCTGACTATTACCAGCTCAGGAAGCTTTCTAAACTGGATGTGGTTTTGTATTTATTAACCCTTAGTGGGTTGTTTTTTCATGTGCCTGTCTGTTCTCCTCTTCAACCTGTGTAAACTACTAGGAATCACAAAATCACTGGGGTCTATTATGCTCTGTGTGAAGAACATGTACTTTTTAGGTTTTTCGTTTTCAGGACGGTTTCTGCTAGCTCCTTTGAAGACTTCTGGTTCTTGTGTTCAAGAAGATAATGAAGCTCAGTCCCTACCCTCTTCATGCCACTCACAGTTTTATAAGCTCAGAACATAATGCCCCTAAACCATCTTGTCTGTAGATTGAGGTTCCTGTCTTTTCAGCCATTTCTTGTACCATCCACAGCTTTGACCGTAATTGTCGCCCTTCTCTGAACCTCTCTGTTTTCCTTAACAACTGTAGTGGGACAAGGGAACTGCACTCAGTATCTAGGGTTTGGGTGGATGAGGGAACTTCTACAGCAACATAATGATGTTTTCTATTCTGATTTCTCTCTCCTGAAACTCCAGGGAGTTTGTCTACTAATGAGAACAGATCTGATGTTTTTATGAGCCATTTATGATAACCCTAAGTCCCTCACTTTCATTGTAGTAATTATTTCTTTTTAGATATGCATCGCTTTATATTGTTTGTTCAGCTTTCTGAATGAAATGAAGAATTTCAGCTGACATTTGCTGCTTATTGAGTCAGACTTTTTTTCCCAATTATCCACAGCCTGCCTTGTCCTCAATTATCCTGAATAATGTAGTAAACTCAGTAAACTTCATTCTGATAAATTTATTGCTTAATTACTTCTGGATCACTTTAATGCTAGGGCTTTTCTTATGTTTTTTTCAGTCCACACTGCTGCTTCTGAATTCTGCATGTAGAAGTTAGACTTGAGATTCTCAAGCAGTTGCAAAAAATTTAATACTGTAAATGAACTCTTGGGTATTTGGGGATTATCATCTGTTCTGTAAATTTACAATTCTTGACTCTTATTTCCTTTAGGTCAATTTTTACTGCAGTATACACCAGTATTATAGATCCTTGGGAAAGTGTGCTAGTAGAAATACCTTGTATGGTTTTTGTTTTATTTTGAATAGCTACTTTTAGTGTTTTCAGTATCATCATTTATACTTGAGTGCATATTTATATAAGGATCTCTATTATACTTTTCCCAGAAAGATAGCTTTTCTTTTCCAAATTTACCTGATTTTTATTCACAGATGTTGTAATGACATCTCAGCATCAGCTTTGTCAAAGCACCAGGTGAAAACATCTAGATTATTGCTCTGTAAGTTATTGCTCCAATGACTCTTCCACTGAATTAATGCTGAGTTTCTGCCTGGGTGAGAATTAGGAACAGCTGAAAGTGGCCCCAGAATATTTTTTTTCCAATGGAGTGATTCCATTAGAGGTGAGAACAAGGACCTAAAAAGCACAGAAGGATGGTTTCCTGCTGGTGGGTGGGCAGGAGATATTGAAGAGAAGCTTTGGATGCATTGGCGGGGCTGCTGAGCAGGTGAGAGGAGCTTGGAGCAGGTGCAGCAGGCAGGTGGGACAGAGGGACCCTGTGCCAATATCAGTCCTGGGGGCATGCTGAGCTGAGAGCAGAAGTGTGTTGGGGAAGCTTTTGAAAGTGTTCCTGTCAAGAACTAAGTATCCTGGATATTCCCTACTTTTATTTAAAGACAAATTGTTTTCCCATCCCATGAACCAGCTTTATCACAGCAATCTTTAACTCTTCACAGTAGCTCATGGACTACATACACCCATTTTACAATGGAACAATAAGTTAGCTTTCCCTGACTGGCAGCCATGCAACCCTGCTACAGCCTGGAGGTCAAATGGGGACGTTCCTCATCTGGCCAAAATCACTGGTGCTGGAGTTTTGGTGGAGCAGCGAATGCCCGTGCTGCCCTGCACACTTGCTGTTACACCCCCAGCGACAGCTTGGGCTATGGGTTAAAGCAACAAAGACCATTGCCCTGTCTTGGACCTGCGTTGCCTTTGGACTAACCAGGCAAACACATTCAAAGGAATGAGTCTGAATTAACTTCTAGACTGGATTCAGGCTGTGGAACCCATACCCTTGATCCCTGTCATACCCCTGGGGCTTGCAGTGAGCAGGGACCTCCATGCCACTGGCAGTGGGGGGAACAAGGTTTCACAGTCCCAGATGAATGGCTTCATGGAAACGAGTGGGCCTTTCTGTCCCCACAGTGGGGTTACTTAATCTGCTGCACTGTGGCTCTGGGATGAGAAATGCTTAGTTCTAATTTCATCTGTGCCACTGATTTGACTGGAAAACCTGGAACAGACTCTCAATCCCAGTTGTCTTCCCATGTAGCACAAACCTATACTAGGCCTTCTTTTAAAGATTATTTAGTGAATTGTCAATATTTGTAAAGCATTGTGAAGATGTGAAGTGGACCCTGTAAACACCAAGCTTCTGCTGGTTTTGGCTTCTTTCCATGTCACAGTGTTTGCTACTCTGATATTTCTTTGCAACACCAGGGTACTCTCCTGTACAACACAAGTGGGGTTTTGAGTTTCTGTGCCTGAATTTGCTATTGGTATCTTGTGCTTGTGTCATTTAACTCCTCTGCACTTTATTTTGTCAATATGCACAGTGGTTATAAAAGCATCTAGCCAGCTAATATGAATTGTGAAATGGAGGGCCCTGATTAACATTGCTGCTTATTTTTATGGGCTCATGTGAAAGAAAAAAACATGCCAAGTAACCAAAATTTTACTGCTGTTATTGTTTAGTTTGATATTTACTGTTTTGAATGATGGAAAAATATCACAATATAATAGAGGACAGCTCTAGCAAAGGAAACCCTTCCTCGGTCAGTTTGGGCTCACATACCAGATACTTAGCATATAGTGTACGTGATGTGTCTGGCAGAAGAAAAAAGAGAAACAGAGGGAAAATGTGGATGCTGCAATTTTGTTTTCACCAGGCACTGGCCAATAAATTATGTCTAGACTTTGTCCCTCAACCACTATGCAGAAGGTCTGGACTGAACTACCTATAATAAATTAATTGTGGTGAGAAAAAAATCACAGTGGGAAAAGAAGCAGGGTCTTCATTTCAGCTTCCCATATAACTTCTCTGCCAATAAACAGCTTTACTATCGTAGCTCAGCCAACAGGCACTTTTTTGAAAACTTGTACTGAAGCCCAGACTTTCTTACAATATCACAGTTCACTGACTTGCCAAATAGTTTCTGGGTAGATAGCACATCTGTATCTGGATCCATCCCAGTATTTTCTTATACAGCTAGACTCCATCTGAAGTATTTTACATAAACCCCTTTGTAACCTCTTCTTGTTTCAAGCTTTGAAATCAAAAGAATGATGAAATATTTAATTATCTGTGTGTCCTGCCCAGGCTTTTTCATTCCTTAACTATAGCTGTCTGTGTGCAAGAAGGAAAAAAAACCCCGAAAGACATTTTCTGAAAACAGGACTGCACCTGGGGGGTCTATTTTCAGAAAGGTCAGCCCCAGATTTCTGTTAAGGTTCTATAATCCTGTGTTTCATGCCGAGGGGAGACGAAAGATGTGGCACACCTCAGCTGAGCTGCAAGTGGACTGGGCAGGAGCCAGCTCCCATCCAGCCTGTGCATGGCATGGAAACTGATAAATAAAAAGGCCCACAATTTTTAAAGACTGGCAATATGCACCTGCCAAATATATGCCCACATTTTTGTAGCCACAAAATAAGTTATAGATGTGAACCTTGGCATGTGACACTTCTCTCTGATTTATATTCCTGACAAGGTAGTCAGAGATGCAAACATGCTCAGGTTTTGGCAATGAAGCTCAGATGCAGATTTTCAGACTAGAACTTGTTATTTTGCAAGTGCATCTCATTGCACTGCTTTAGTTCAATAAGATGAGAGAGTGTGGGTTAGAAGCAGGAGAAAATAAATTAAATAGCAGCTACTTTATAACTCAGCGTTTATGTGACTCTTTGCTTTTATAGTGTAACTGCATTAACTCTTATCTTAACTACAGCGTTCTGACACCTGTGGGTCCGACCTGCAGCTGTGGCAGGTGGGATGGTACAGCAGGCTGCCATTCTGCGTCAGGATTTTGTGACCCAGAACCTATTTAATACCCCCACCCCCACCCCGCTGCCATTCAGTTGTTTAACAGTAGGCATAGAGATATTAGCCAAAATGAATTAAAATGAAACAGTGGATTTTACATATGTTTAACTTACCTAGAGCCCCAGTCCCACCATGCTCATTAGGCTTGCAGGCTAACCCCTGAGATGTGCCAAAGAGTTTCCACTCCTCCATTGTTTCTCCCACTCAACAGCTCACTGTCTCTGGAGGCATCCTTTGTTCTTCTGTCCTTGGATGGCTGTGGGTCCTTGATTGTTCTCAGACAGAGCCAGAGGTGGAACCATAAAAGCTATCAGTTCTGGCTAAGATCTTAAAGATTTTTAAGTATTAGGTTTTTTTCCAGTCTGAGGCTTGGTGAGTTAGAGCAGTGTAGTCATACAGAAAACATCTTAATAAACAGTCCAGCACACAACATGAATAAATAGTTGCATGGCAGAGACAAGTCTATTATGGATACTCCTTGAAAACAGCATTAGAGCAGTCTACAAGGCATTAAATTTGCCTATTTAGTCATTCATAAGCCAAGGAATAACAAAATTGAGGCATGGTGATTGAACATAAAACTTTTAGTGTGTTATTTGGTGTATCATTTTTTCAATGAGTCTTTAATTACCAATTAACATATTATTTCTCAAAGAGTACCCTCCAACTTTCCCTGTGACCACAATTGTTCCTCTGTGCAGAACTTTATAGTGCTTTTCATCGTTGCATCATGTTTCCTCTGAATACATAATTAATTTGATTATTTGTCTTTTTTAGAGACACATGAACATTCACACATGCCCAATATTTTTATAGCCGTACCTTAAAGCTATTTCTCAGAGTAAATTGTATACATATCACTGTGCACAATGTGTGAAATAGGATTTTTGATTTCTGTTTAAGACTTAATCCTGTTTTCATTTAAGTTCATAACACAAATATATCTGAGGTTAATGATTTGGAATTATATTCTCAGGATTCAAACTGTCTTGGAAAGTCAAGGGAATTTGCTCTACTAATTTTCTAGATCCATTGAAAATCCATCCATATTCCGTACATATTTTTAAATGACAATTTTGTTTTTATGAAATGTATTATCAGTATTTTAATATTTTAACATCAGTGTCAATAAAAGTGACTCAGACATCTTTCAGGAATAAAAATGATAGATGGGACAGGCTCCTGTACTATAGAAAGGTACAATTCAGCAGCAGCCTGGCTAGTATTGCAGTATGAATATGCTTGCAGAGACATTAAACATAGTTAGTCTCAGTTTGATAGGGCTTCTTGATGAGCAGTGTTCTCACCAGGTTCTTTGAGGATGGCAGTGTTGGTGGATCATGGGGGAACTGAAAGCCTAAGAGAAAAGCCATCAAGCTGCCAGTCACTGTATGGGATGGCTGGAGCACAAATGACAGTGGGAACTGATGTGATCAGAGCCATCCTGTGCAGCTCTCCAAGTGCAACAACCAAAAGTGCACTGTAAGGAAGGACTTGGTGTAAGCCCCCTGTCCAGTAGACCCAGGTCATCCCACCACTGCAATATATTTTGGCCTTGCAACACCCACTTCATGGGTTTGCTATAGGTTCACCCATATGGGTGGTGAACAGGAAACGTTGGGGAGTATGAATGGGAAGGATAGAAAAAGCTGATCAGGGAGCAACAGAAGAAAAGGGTCCTAGGAGAATAAAACCCGAGAGAAAATGTGTGGACACAGCTGGGTACTGGGTAAATTGTTAGATGATCAGAGAAAGTGTTTGGTAAAGGCTTGGAGGAACTCACACCTGGTTTCTGTGGTGCCTCCCTCATCATTTTGTTTGTACTGTAACCTGCTGGGTATAACATATGAAGCATGGGATGATGTGAGATCTGTGAATCCCTGGGGAATTCCTGAAGTACTCTCAGGCTTGGTGTGAAAGGCTTGGAAATGTGAAATGGTAATTTGTACTGAAACATTCAAATTAAATATTCCAACATTTTCATACTGACTTTTATTGTTTGTTTTCATTCCCCTTCCCCCTCTCGCAAAACTGTGCTGTTTCATCTTCTCATCCAAATCTGGGACAGAAGTATGTATGAAATATTGGCATCTCCATTTGAACAGAATTTCCTGGGTTTGCTTTTAAATCAGAACTTCTCAAAAAGGAGAATAAAGAGTATCAGCTGGGATGATCTGTGTACCAGTGTGTCTACAGGTACTATTAGAGACCTGGGAATGGAGCTGTGCACATAGCAAAACATATGAAATAAATCAGTGCAAGTTAGAAGATTGCCCACCCATCTTTTCTTTGCTGGAATGAATATTATGTATGTTTCCACTACATCATGTTTTGATTGTCAGGACTGATTAAATATTTTCTGCTTTCAACTCTGAGGAGATGCTTTTAATAAATTTTTAATATTTTATCCAAATGCTATGGATGCTGGCTCCTATTAGTAATGAAATCTGTCCAGTGATGTTTGGATTTCACTGAAAGCATAGAATTTTGTCTTTTTTCTGTTACTTATTTCTTGTGCACCAAGTAGACGAGCGGATAGTGACAGAAGGACACTAGAAATAAAAAAAGCCCCCAAATTATACATTCAGTCATGTCACCAAATTTAGATGGATATTATACTATATGTTTAGGTCCCATGTGAATGTTTTGACTGTTGTTACCCATTTCATTCCATCTGAGTTTTGATATTAACCAACTTTTCACAAACCTAGACAATGGGCTTTACATACTAATGCCTGTCAGTAAAGAGCTGATGCAGGTTATATAAAAGTGTGTGGGTGACTGGGTTCAGTACATGCATCACGTACAAGAGTAAGCTTATCCCTTCTTGGGTGTCTTCAGGCACCTGCAAATGAAGAGGACACTTTGGGAATAAACTTACCTCTTTTGACCTTCCAAAAGCTATATAGTTGCCCCCCTCCTCTGTGGCTGATGCAAACCAGGCTCTTCCTATCTTTTCTCTGTACTCTCAGGGTCTCCCTTTGGCCCATGCTGTCTCTCAGCAGGTTGGTGTGGGTTTTTTTTGTTTTTGTTTTTGTTTTTTTTCCTTACAGGTCCAGTAATATCGTATTCAAGCTTTTAGGCAAACACCATCAACCCCTTGTTATTTATCACAAATTCCTTTGACTGGCTTATTCTAAAGCCTTCTGTTAACTTCACCTCTATCTGAAGGACAGAAAATTTTCTAGCAGAAGCAACTTTTCTTATGGCAGTTCTGGAAGCTGCTGTTCTAGTGAGAAAATCTTTGCTCTCTTATTACACATCCACCCTGCAACCTCAAGCTGTTGGACTGGTCAGCATATTAATAGCTACTCACTATGGAAGTAACTGCTTAACTTCTGGATGGTGACCATTCCCAGTCAGATCAGATTTGTAACAATTAGTCAGTTTAAAGCAGGGAACTGTTATCCTCAAATGACCCACGGTAAGTTGAAGTATCTCAGCAGAGAGATAAGAAATGGCAAAAGTAATAGACATAGATGTGTTGCTGATTCAGGTACTATATTCAACTTTGAAATGGAAATAAAGATGAGTTGAAAAAAAACTGCATTTTATTTAGATTATCATGTTAAAAAAGGGTGAGGAATCTGAGACCATTTGGAAAAGAATGAAAGGACTTTTTCACAGAGCTAGAACAACTCATTTTAATGAATTAAAGATTTGGGCTAAATTGTAACAGACATAACAAATAGTTACAGCATTAAATAATCATCACTGGGCCTGTTAACAGATCTAGAAACCTTCTGACCTTTGAGAAGTCAAGTTAATCTAATTTGTTGTGTTGTTTGTTTTTCTAAAAATCAATAATCAACTTTCCTCCTTTTGAAATTATACGTTTTAATTAAGTGCTGAAAACAATTAATTACCATTTGAAGAGATGGGTGGACAAAATCCCCCTTTTGCAGCTCAAATTCTCAGTCATTTTCTTTCATGATTCCTTCAGCATGTCTCAGTGCTTGCTGAATCTCTGAACAATTTGAAATACTTTTCGTGTACCAGAAAGGTGGTGTTTTCTTGGATTTAAAAGATCATAGGCTTTCAGCTGCTTTAATGCCATTAGCTAACATTTCCAAATGTTTGGTGTGTGGACAGATCAATGGCTTTATTAATTTAAACATATTACTCCCCTCACCCTACCCTATTTCAAATCTGGCTTTTGTTTAAAGCACTTCATAACCTCAGCCTTATTCTAGGTTAAATGTGATATTAATCAAGCTGTGGATAAAGGCCACATATATGACTGAAGCTGTGTTTATTAGCTTTAGTGAAGCCTTTGATTTGGTCACACATTCTTTGCTTTTAACAAAGCCTCAGAATAATACAATATGGGTTTTATGTCAATCCCTAAATTGGTTATCATCATATTTAAGCAATAATGGAAAACAAACTATGTTCACTATAGTGGCATATGATCTGATTTTAAACTCTCTGGTGCAGGTGTTCTTGATGGTATGCTTCTTCTATGGCTCTGGTTGTTTTCTTTGGAAATGTCATATTCAATATGCATAGATAACTAGAATACCTGCTTTCTAAAGAACTCTTTTTTTGCAAACAAATCTCTCCTTTAATCATAAAGTAGACTTTACCTCTATTTTGCAGCTTATTCAGGATAAGTTCTGAGGAAAGGAAAACTGAAGATGTGCATGTAGTTAATTGCGGGCTGTGTGATGATATGAAGACCTGATTTGAGGCTGTGTGCAGGTACAGCCATCCTGATGCCTAGCGGGACTTCTACCTGCAAGGCTGGGCATCCCACAGAAGACATTACTGGCTTGATTCTGCTTTTTGATGTGCTGGGTATAATTCCTGCCCAGGATTAGGCACATGGTGTAAACCCAGACTGGATCTGTTGAAGAGAAGACTACATTCCAGGTATCTTTCAGGAGAGAGGGCACATTAGTTGCCACCAATGTGCAGAAGGTCTTGTAGTCCAAGAAAGTCCTGACTGTAAATACTTGCACTTGTGGTGTAAGAATAGGGAGCAGGGGGAACAAATGTGATACCCCTTTCAGTACAGCAATATAGCAACAGACTATTGTGCATATTTATATACCAACATTGTAACAGATGTGTTAAAATCCATTATTTTATCTGTGAAGAATGTGGTCACCAGAGCTTGGAGCAGGGTTGTGCCTCCCACAGAGACAGTGGGTAGGGAGGTTAGCCTTTACCCCATCATGGACAAATTAATATTATGTCTGTAGGGCAAGTTTCAGGACTTTGTTGTGACTTGGTCTCCATGTCCATTTTCTACTTACATGGACAATAATTTCCCAAAATGTAGGGGGACCCAAAGGTTAACATAATTTTCCCTTTGAATAATAAAATCTTGCACTTACGTGGTCCCTGAGGCAGTAACTCAGTCCATTACAATGAGCAAACCTGATTAAGAATATACTATTCTGAATTGCTGACACCTTTTTTCATTTTACCTTCCTTTGCCAAGAGCCAGTGGTTGGGTGCTAAAGGTAGAAAAAATTCCAGTTGTAAACACAGTGCAATTTTTAATAGGAGGAGATTTAAGATCTGTAACTGGCACTGAGAGATGTTATAATCATTGGCATGTGGACACTTCATGCTTCAACACCCGTTGGTGCAAAATGATTCTATGATAAAGAAAAATATGTTTTCCTCATCTTCTGTTAGAATTCCTCTGTTAAATGGCATGGACTGGTTTATACTGGACGCCGAGAATAGTGGACCTAAATATTTTAATCTTTTAGAATGGGTGCTTTGTGGGGTTTCTGAATTTTGTTTTGCTAACTGTTATACTGTTGCTATTAACTAAATCGTAAGACAGTTCTGTGTAATGTTATTGTTTCCAGTGATGCCTGCTACACTTGTCTGGATCCCTTTGAGAACTGGCATCTGCTTTGATGCCCTCTGTGTGGCTTTGAATAACAGACATGCACTTTTTAACCTTCAATCAAATTATTTTTTTAAAAGCAGGGGAGGGAATTTTTCAAATACACCAGTTTCCAAACATTTTCTGGAAGCAAGTCGGCATTAATGTTCAGCACAGTTAATCTCTGCAAAATGTAATAGCTTCCATGCAGCCACCCTATTTGGTGGAGCTCCAGAAATGCCTAGGAAAAGCAGTCGGATTAGGAGGTCTCACAGTATTGCAGTTGTGACATTCCAAAGAGTATTTGGACCAGGTAGTACAAGGCTCTGCATCCAAATGAAAGCCAAAGATATTTGGGTATAGTACAATCTGAATTTCCATTATGGTTTTATCTGCTCTGGAGAGTTCTATCATTCAGACAAATTTTCTTGCAATAGGACTTTTTAACATCGTTTGGCAACTCTTCCAGTGCTATCTGATTTTGCATCCTTCAGAATAAAGGGGATCAAGTTATGGCCTATGGAGCCATAACTTCTCTAGGAGAAGTGACCTGGTCAAGAGCCTGCTCCTGTGATTATGTTTCCCAGGAACCTCCTTGAAGTCAGTTTTGGGTTGCACCTAATTGTTTTGATGAGATCAAAACTACATTTCTGACTACTGTCTTTCTAAGTGTCTCATGGCACTTTGTCCATCATACAACATAGCCAGAATTGAGAAGCAGCCAAGCAAAAAATATGGCTGGAAGTAGGATGTCGACCTAAATATTTTAATCTTTTAGAATGGGTGATTTGTGGGGTTTCTGAATTTTGTTTTCCTAACTGTTATACTGTTGCTATTAACTAGTCCATAAGACAGTTCTGTGTAATGTTATTGTTTCTGGTGATGCCTGCTACACTTGTCTGGATCCCTTCAGTTCAGAACAACTGATACGGTTTCCAGCTTGTTTCTTAAGCAAGTCATAGGAATCCCCAGGGAAAAGGTAGCCAAAGCGGTTTCTGTGAATAGCTCAGGCAAAGACACCCAGACCCCAGATGCGAGTTTTCTAAGATGGCCCTCTGTGTCAATCAATGCATGAGCAGTGAACCTGGCACTGAAGGGAGTCTGTCAATCTGTGTGCGTATGTAGATCATCAGGGATGAGTTTGAGGAGACGGTCCTGTCATTTGAGAAAGGAAGTGGTGTAATGAATGGTTTTTCTTTGCCACTTACAAATGCTGCAGAGGACTGGGGACCTTGGCTTATAGATGTTTTCCCAACAAAATTCTGCATTGCTGCATGATGTTTGTAAGGCAGATTAAGAAAACAGACAACTTTATATATCAGAGAAAACAGTAAGTACCTTTTGGTGATAATGTATGAAATACGATGTCTTGTAAGTGTTACTTGTTTTCTAAGGTGAAAATCTTGGGGGACAAAGGAAAACTGAGCAAGCCATGATTTTCAGCTCATCAGCAGCTGAAGAGTTTAAATACAATGTATTTTCATATTAAAAAGAAAGGCAAAGGCAATACTGGGCAGTGTCTGATCACCTCAAATAAGAGAATATCCAAATCAATGCCAGTAAGCCAAGAAGAAATAACTTTGCCTAAATTTGCTGTAGAATAATTGTCTTTGTCAGTTGCTTCAGTTTTCAGAAATATTTTCAAAATGCATGGATCTGGCAGTACCGCAGATTTACATGGCTAGTAATTGTGCCACTCTCCTGTCTACCTCTTCAGATGGCTTTATTGTACTGATTGGAGGCAACTGCTTCACATGAGTCAATGTGAGTCAAGGTAAATAGTTTGTCTACCACTGTTCCTCTTTGGATCATACCTGGTGGGGAAGATAGCTTATTGGATGTGTTTGGGCTTGTTTGTATTCTACCATGCTGAATATCTCTGATGTGGCCTTTCTTACAGGTCTTTGTATTTCATAGCACACTTAATAAAAATCTTTTATGGGTCATTTATGTCAGCATAAACTGATGAGGAAGCAGAAGTGATATCTCACTTCAGAATAAACTTGTCTCGGGTCCTTGCTTGGTAGCTCATTTTCCTCTTCAGCAGTGACTTGAGGAGGAGCTGTTAATGTCACCAACAATCAAAAGATAGAGTGGCTTCTGCTACTTTTTCAGCACATTGTTTTACACAGATTCATAGAACAAGAAATGAATAAAATCGTGGCAGAAGTATTACAAAGCTGCCACCAGCGAGAAAGACACTGAAAGCAAGTGCAGTTTTCAGAGATGTCCTAGACATCTGAGAACAGAATTCCCACCTAAAATTCTTTGTTCTCAGCAGTGAAAGTCCAGATTCACAAAAGCCAATCCTGTACTGGTAAATCATACAGCTCCAGCAAATAGTCGTTGTTGCAGGAGTCTGACTGAATGTTTCTACGTGAGACTGGTCTCTGCCATGTGTTGTTCCTGCCAGCTAGCATCTTTCCAAGCAAGTTTAGGCAGACTTTGGGAGTTTGGACAGGCAGGGACGATACCCAAAGTGCAATCTGCATGTCACCACACTATTTTCAGTAAATAAGAGAGTTTAGCAGTAATCTAGGCGGTGTAAGTAGGGTGTGGTCCATTCTGTATCAGACAGCCTCAGTGTTGGGGATTAGTTTTGGATTTATTCAAATTCACTGATCCAGACATAGCCAGGGGTGCTGCAGTGTTACTATGCTGAGAATAGGTGACAGAGAGAAGCACTCACAAATATAAGGTAGGCCACCAAGTCCCCCGGCAAGAAGAGTTCAGCACTTTAGAGTCAATCTAGCAAAGGCAAACATACTGAATGGAAAGAAAATGAAATCAGGCCACAGGAAATAATGAGAGAAATGTGCCTGAAATCCTGTTTTTCTCATGAGTTTAGGTACCTACCTGAAATCCTGAGATATGCCTTTATGTAAAAGGGCACTGGAGTTCCTGGAACTTAATTTAAGGATGCTTAATCCCAATATTTGGAGCTTGGTCTTGCTCTTTTCTGTGAAAAATGTTGGTGGTAAAGACTACAGGTTGACTGTAGGCAGAAAGTGGGTGACCACTGAAGCTGTGGTTCCCAAACTCATTTTTCTCTTCTCTGAAGAACACCTTGATCATTGCAGCTGCTGGTGAGGCTGGGATGGTGCCAGTCTTCACCCATCCTATGGACTATTGTGCCAAACAGCCTGAAAGAGAGGTAACAGGACTGAATGTTGGATGTTCTAAATTTTAACTTCTTTGCAAAGTCATCCACAGAAGTCATTATGGCATGATCTTTGAAGTGGTCTGAAGTATGTTTGTGTAAGGTCTGGAAGGTCACTTCCAGACAGCAACGCCAAAACTTTCAAGTTCTGAACTACCCCTTCCCTCCTGTCTCACTGTCACTCCATCATGTTCAGTGGAATGGGAGCAGTAGGACTGGGTCAGAGTTAAGGTTGGTTGCCAAATTTCAAAGCTTTCAAGACCTCTTTATTTCATAACTGCAACATTGTAATAGCACTGCTTTAAATTAGCTGATATGTATTTACTAACTTAATCTTAGTACAATGCAAGGGCCTAAGGGTCTGAGAATATTGTGCAGCTTTGATCTCTATAAACCCTTATTAGCACAGGTACTGATACAATTATCTACAGGGTCACTCTACATACTTACAGGCTAGCAGTCCAGTCAACAGATTAAATTACCTCATTTATCATCATGTGATCTGTTTCTAATTAGTTCACTCCAGTTAATGGTTTCTTAAAATTGTCTTTTTGAGTTATTTTTTCAGAAACACATAAACCACTTGAAATAACTTCTTGAGGGTGGCTAAATATATTATTTATTTTCTGGCATGTTTCCAGTTGTGTGAGTTACACAGACTTCATTTACTTCATGAAATAGGTAATTTCTTTCCTCTCAGAGATGGAGGGCACAGAACTGTGTTGTGATGATAGTAGGATCTGATAAAAACTGGTTTTAACGCATCTATTACACTCTCCTGGCTCATGGAGTCTGACATTTACAGTTCTGAAATAAGTCTGAAGACAGCTAGTTTTATCTCCTTCCAGGAAAGCAAAACCATGAGTCGTACTGAATGACTAGTACTCTGTGAACAAATGTCAAATTAGATTTAAAAGTGCAAGTTGTACTACCAGTATGGATTGGAACAAAAGGAAAATGTTAATGGTTTTGCATGCCAGTCATAAATTTCTGGTCTTAATTGAAGTGTAATAAAACTTTTAATTTGATCAAAGCATGTAGCACCTATTGTAAGCCTACTGTTTCGTCAGGGAGATTTATACCCCTTGCTTTCTTCTCAGTACTCCAGTAATTACATCTTGTTATTACTAGATTAGTTATTACTAATGCACCTCTCCTGATGGTCTGTAGGCCAGGATTTAGTGTTATTAGGCTTGACCTGGTTTGATTCCCTGTCAAGGAAAACCATTCAGCCTCAAGTCTTTCAGAAACCACTGTGACCAGTGTTCCAGCAGGAGTAGAGTGTAATTTAAGAAGCTGGGTATACTGGTGAGGAGAGTGTGTAAAGAGCATGAAATTACCAGTCTCAGAAGAAACCATTTAGTTCAACTGGTAAAGAATGGCTGTCTGAGAGACTCATAACTTGAGCTCTCATCAAGGACTGAAGTGTTAATAAGTTGTCATGCGAGCTTCTGCAAAGCACTGAATTTACTTCTGAGGGAGAGTAAACATGGAGATAAGCCAGGGTTGAAAATCTCACTGTACTGTCACTCAAATCTAATGAAGCCCAAGTTCCAGGTACTGTCAGCTCAGTGCCACCTCTTCTCTTCCAGGTGACATCCAGCAAAATTTTAAAGGGAAGGTAATCTCTGAAACAAGGTGGTACCTAGCACTGGCAGATACCTGCATACGATGCGTGCCAGGGAAAGATCTGCAGATATTATCTACTCTTTCAGTCTTTCTGTACAAAATCTTGATGTCCCAGCTTAAAACGCACGGTACCTATGTGGCAAATGCTTATCATGCAACAACCATAATTTTTATGGGAAGAAGCTAAAGACAAGGTAAGAAAAGGTCAGCTCTGGAGGAAAGAAAGAATTTGGAGAAGGAGAAAAAGGTTTTAAAAAATGTAACTAAGGAAAAGAGAGAGGAAAAACAGTGTTTTGTCTCATCCAAATGTCAGTGACTCAGGCACTGAGGCAGCCTCCTGCCCTTGGATGTCCGAGCCTTGCCGGGAGAACATGCAGCCCAGAGCAAGATCTCCCAGTCTCACATGTTTCCGGTTAAATGACCAGAAAGTAGAAAACGAAAAAAAAAGAAAAAAAGAAAAGAGACCCTTTACCGCTACATTCTCCAGATTTGGAAAATAAATTTCCCTATGAATGTGTGTGTCTCTCTCCAGCTACTTCTATGCTGTTAGTAGAAATGGGGACTCAGAAATGCAAACTTCTGTGGTAAAGAGCAGTGTTCACGTCCCGCTGTTGCCTTGTTGGCAGTTGAAGCTGGTTTTCATATCTTATGCTTATTTTCCATTGTAAGGAGGAGTTCCTATTAAGGCAATTATTGCTCCCAAGCTCAGAAAAATCTCTCACTTTTTTGACACCCTCTTTGCAAGGCTTCTTCGTTTCCATGGAGAAATTTTGTGCAAAGCCGTTTTTTGTTAGCAGCTGGCACATCTAATTATAGCTAAGTGGATACTCCCAAAACTGAAATAAAGGTTGCTTTAGCCACCTTTTCATATTAAATCCAGTCTTGTCCTTTTGAAAGCACCTGGTGCCTCATTCTCAACTCAGATATACCTGCTATGTGTTAGTGTCATGCCATTTTAGAGTGACTCATGAGTTAGACTGAAAGTAGATGAGATTATAACACATTCCTTTATATTCAATGTGAGCTTATTCCCTGACCTCTTTATTTTTTCATGGAGATTAATTGGCAAAGTGGGAAATGTACGTGTCCTTTTAGAAAAGCCAACAAATAGACACAGTCTGATGTCTGTCACAATGGGTAAAGTCATTGAAGGTAGATCATTTTTACCCCAATGTAGTGAATGGATAAGTTTTTTCAACAGAGTGAAAGGATATTGTTAAAATGTTATAATGATGATAAATGTGAGACAATGGTCTCTGTCATAACAGATCACTCTTCTGATCTTTTCCTTTTCCTGCAGTTTTGCTATGGTTGATTCCTTGCTGTTTGCTTCCAGCACAATGTGTATATGCTAAGGGCTCTCAAGAAGTTTGTTCAACTGTTTAAACTGTTAAATGCTTCATGATTCTCTGGTTCCAGTGAGAGCCATAAGTCTCTTACAGTCAATACTACAGAGTACTGTAAAATAAATATTATGTCATACTGGCATATACCATACATTCTGAACCTTGCCAATATTGTGGTTTGGTCTGATCCATTGCTTCATGAGCAAGGCTCATGCAGATGTTCTCATCCACACCTCCACCCTGAAGTCTCAAGATTATTCTAAACTTCCATCATGACTTTTTGAATATTAAATAGGCATATTTTTAGCTTTTACATGCAGTAGGTGGCACATACCTGCAAACCACCAAAAAATGATCATTAAATGTGAAAATATCAAAAATATCACCTGGTGCATGAAAAACAAATGCCACAGTGTTCATGGAGTATAAATGCCAGGGTTTGCATAAGGAAATGCTAGCATACATTTCATAGGGTGAATAATAAATTCCTCACAGTGTATCCAAGACCATCATGCTGAAGATTTACAGCAATGGATAATATTTTTATTTTACATTTTTTATCCTTCTTTGGTGTGGAAGAAGCTCTTGTGTCATGAGGACAGGCAAGGAAACAAATTTCTTTCAGTAAGTGACTGGAACTGTTTATTTGTCACCTTAAGGAAGTAGGAAGGGAAAGACACAATATCTCAAAAATATTTGAATTACATAGATGTCTTAAATGAGTACTGAGGAACAGTAAATTCACAGCCTGGAACTAGAACCATATTTATTTTTCACAGTGTTTGGGTTTGCCTTGAAGGATGTGGAATTCCTATTTGCACTCTCATGGAAGCTGTTTGTGTGGTTTTGCATCTTCACATATGAAAGAGTTTTGAATCACATGCTGTAGCATATGTCTAGCCCAGCTGTTCCCTCCGTACTTATGTGGTCCCATCACCATAAATATCTGAGTGGAGCACAAGTAAAACCAAAATTACTCTTTCAATACCCATGGCTGGGGAAGCATTTGGTGTCCACCATTAACTAAATGAGTAAAATGGAGAATTATGAAGTGTTTGATCTCAAACCAAGCAAGAAGTCTCTGGCTCTGCTTGAAATTGGTCACTCCCATTGAGTCCCAACCAAGGGCACCTTCTTCATTACATTTTTTTCCAGGAAGCAGAGAATTTGACTGTGTATTTTCTGAAGTGACGTGTATAGGCAGTCCTCACGTGGCCACTGGTGTCTTCAGAGATTAAAAAAAAATTGCACCTGAAATCCTCAGTGCTGTGCAGCTGTGTTCTGTTACAGCCTTGGAAAGGGTGAGGAGTTCTGGTAGAGGAGGCTGACAGCAGCTGTCCCTGCATTTTTATTTTTTACATTTTTAGTACCCCAGTGAGCCATCTCTGCTCATATATTTTCCTCCATCCCACAAGTTTCTAGATGTGAAATTTAACACAAAGACCAGTTCCAACATATATATTTGTCCTTTCTATATACTGTGTTAATTTACATGAAAAAAAGAAGAAACTGTTTTGATCAAGACATTTTTCCCTGACATAGCAAGACACAGTAATGTATCCTTACAAATACCTCAGCTTTCAAATGCAGAAAGCACTCTCACGTTTATACCATAGAAGGTGCTACTGGGATATTTCAAATTCCCCTCATTCCCAAGAGGTCTGCTAATCTCAGAAGAATGGAGGCAAGGAGGGGGTTTGCTTGGCTCTGGATTTCACAATGCTGTGTTGCACTGGGAGAGCTGCAGGACCCAGGCACAGGCCTGCAGGCTCCTCTTGTACCTGAGTGTAGCACCAGCTGGGCTCAGAGGAAAACCACAGACTGACTGAATTAGCATCCAACCACTTCCTAAGAGTCACAAATCTCAAACAGCTCCCCTCAACACCTCCCCCAGTGAACCTCTGTAGTAGGAAAAATCTGCTAGAGGGGAGGAGCACACATCTGAAGCCTTCCTCAGGATGGAGAGAAAAATTTCATTTGAATTTATTATCATCATTTAAGTACATTAAATAATGCTGTTTTATAGACCTAGCAGATAGGCACATCAAATAGGTGGTGTCACCCAGGCAGTATAATGCAGCTTTGTGGAGACCATCTCAATCCTTGGGACAAGGGGCAGGGGCAGAGGGAAAACTGTACATGCTACCCACGGCTCCCAATTGTCGGAGTTGCCAGCCCAAAACACAACTGCTTACCAGAAAACAAAACTCTAAAAAAATAATCTGGTGGAGATTTTACAATCCTTACACCATTCAGATTGTGTTTCGCCTCCAAGATAATTAGTCAAGCCGTGGAGAAGTGGGTGGGATTCAGGACAAGTGGGCTGTCTCAGCTGGGTATCCCTGGCTCAGTGGGTGAGTACGAGATCATTATTTTGTCTCCTTGGACAGTCCACTGGGGTAAACGCTGCCTGAAAACAAGTTTTGAGATCTATTGACGCACTGTGTGGTGGATTGTATTATACTACCTACTTGGGTGTTTATAGTACATGTTACAGAACTCTGTTCCTTAACAAATGGCTGAACTACAGTGAAGATGTCCTGCATGTTCCCTGCTGAAAAAGTCCACTTCAGAAAGTCAGCCTGGAAATATACTGAGTCTTATCAAAGAAAGCTATACTAAGTTTTGTAAATAATTGAAAATTATATAATCAAGATATATGTATGGCTGGAATAGCTGCCCCCAGGAAGGGAGTTTCAAGAACAAGGGGATGTTGTTATCCAACCAGGAAGCTGATCTTGAATTTTTTTTTTTTTTTTTCAGCAGCTTTAGTGCTTAGCTAATAGACACTCATGGTAGTGTTATTAATAAGGTCTTAAAGAGTATTCCCCTTTGCTTCCTGAGGACTGTGATATGCATTCAAACCTCGCTCTGACAGAACCTGATGATCTTGAAAACAGCATTACCAATCATAGACAGGTCAGTTAAAAACCCTTGATGAATGTCTTGAACAATATCTAATGAACCTGACAAAGTCATGAAAGACTGGTATTCCGGGAATTGGCTTATGTTATCCAAAAATATTATTAACACAGAATAATGAAATACAGTATGCTTTGCAGAAAGATTTTAATTGTGATACCAGACAAATTCAAATTAGTTTTTTTGGTTGGATATAAAGATTTTCCTGGATAAAAATCTTACCTTCCTTAATCTTTTTATCTGTATTTCTATCAGTGGAGGTTATTAATAGGGACTGGTAGTAAAAATTGTCTTTTCTTTTCACTGTAGTTAAGATTCAGTTTATGCACAACTCTGTGTTCAGCTTAAACAATGAGCTAGAGAGCTCGTGCAGCTTTGTGGTGCTATAGTGTTTGGACTTGGCTCATTGAAGAGAATCTTTTCTTACCAAATCTCGCATTTCCATCTTCATTTACCCCCTAGTTCCACTTAAATTGCTTTTTAAAAATGTAAGCACATTCATTTGCTTTTTCTCCATTTAAAAAAATGGTTAAAGATGAGAATTTAACAAATATTCAAAAAACTGGCATTGAAAATAAGTCACTGATACAAATCATAAATATCTACACTGAATGTAATTTTCTTCATTTGCAGATGTCTCTAATCCACAGATTCACATATGCATATGCACCCTATTCACCCTCTCCAGTGCAAAGCCAACCTCACTGACCTTGTGAGCTGCCACCACTCACACAGGGACAGTTGTAGGTATATGTGGTATGGCATTGCTCTTCCGTTTTTGGTAATAATATAAAGGTTGTGTCCAACTTCTTTGTAGGTTGCAGAGAGTTACAGTTTGGTATCTCTTTACCTATGAATGTGTAAATTGCTTTCATGCAACATTTGTGTGCATGAAATGCAAATGCAAGCTCTCTTTCACTTGCAGATGAGACTGGCTGCTAAGGTTGGCTCTATTTGGACTGTATCTAGAATGTCACAGTACCTCCCAGTATACAGAGAGGCTCTAGAGGTGTTCCCTGAAGGAAAGGCTGAAGGACTGTGTGGGGACAGTGCGCATGATAGAAAGGCTCCATGAGGTATTGTCTCTCATACACCATCTGATGACCAACTCCAGCAATCACTGTGGCTGAATAGCTGAGTGGGGACAGCCAGTGAGAATATCTGACTGATCTGACATGCACTTGATTTGAAGGGAAGAGGAACACTTTTCTGTGAATAACAAAAGCTCACTCCTTTTGGTCAATGACATTTATCCTCAGAGGTTCCCTCTTAGACTCACAGATACATTTGAAAAGCAGAAACGACCATCATCACATCCTCAATGTCATTGGTGCCCCAACTTTATTTGGACACCATCAGCGTGGAGAGAAAGGTGTGCTGTCCCACAGTGGTGGCAGCGGTATCTCCTGGATTGCTGTCAGGCCCTGGGTTCATGTAGGCAGAGATGTTCCTCGAGGTTTGCCAGGTCCTCTGACAGGGATGCAGCTAAGAAGAGGCTTTTCCTTTTCACAGGAAGGAAAAAGGCAACCCAAACAAATTTTTCTTCCTGTTTGGGAGTAGCGTGTGGGACTTGAATGGTTCACTTTTCACAGGTTGAAAAGCCCAGCACTCATCTGAACTTCTCTGTAGGACAAGCTGTCATCCAGTTACTTGAGTGAATTTCCTTGAGTATTTATACCCATAAGACTCCCACTCAAATCTTTGTGTGCTGAACTAGTCTGAACAGAGTTAGGGCATGAGCATTGTGACTCATTTCAGATGTCAGAAAATAGTTCCTGAAGAGGATTACTATATACAGCAACTCTGGCAAGAGGCTCTGCAGGAGTCCAAGGTCCCCTTCCTGCCTTCTGTCCTAAGGTATCCAAAGTTATGGAAAGAGTAGGCTCTTTTCCTCTACAAGAGTAAGTAACAGTTATGAGTAAAAAACCCCAGGAATCTCAGTAACTCCTCTGAGCCAGATTTTAGAGGTTACATTCAATACATCAACATACCTTTCTTTCTCATGTTAATGAAATATCAGTCAATAACTCTTGTGTAGAACAAATCCTCTTCTATGTATAAGCATGTAGCTGTAACTCACCAGGGTAGCCCAAAGCACTAAAGCAAGAGATCTTCAGTAAGGATAAGTCAGCTTTGCTGTACTACAACTCTTCCAGCTGACATCGGATGAGAATCTAGATGTACAGCTGAGGATAGTGTTAATACTCCAGTGCTGCAGTTTTCTATGTTTCTTTTAGTGGTGATTATCTAGAGCATAAATAGTTCTGGCTTTTATAGCAATTCTTGCCTTCCAAATTCAGCTGGTGTGGGTTCCAGTTTGGATCTAGACCTGTGAGGCCCGAAGAGGGGCTGCAGGTGGGGACATTCATCCAGGACTGGGCTAATAATCCCTTCTCTAGTATGAACTGTATTTGTATTTATTTTGAGCTTTATTTTCTGGTGGTTTTGAAATGATATTAACTGCTATATTCTCTAAGCAGTGATGAAAAATCAAAAGCCTTTAATTTCCAAGGATTTTCTCTTTCTGAACACTGAACAGGCAGAATACACTGGAGGTGGCAAGCAGAACAAACAAACCAACAAAACCCCCACACCATCAAAATATCAACAGTGACTCATAAGGCTTACAAATTGCTACCTTCTAAGTGATTCAAAGTGCCTAAAATAAATCATTTAAACTCAGCATAAACCAAACATGGCAACAGAGGCCAAAATCTTAATTTGGCTGTTAATAATGGTGTTTGACAAAAAGAGTGCAAATTTAGCAAACCAGATTTCATACATTGTTGTAATAGAAAAAGACTTATTTATTATTTGTGTGTTTTAAGTCACATCTAAGTTATGAGGCAGGTTTTCTATCATGACTTGTAAAAAACCGAGATGCTTATATGTAACCTGGTCCCAAGAAACACATTAAGATTATTTAGGTACCTAAATCCAGTGTAACTGCAAACACATTTGGGAATTTCATTTGCAAAATAGACTCAATTTAATCTACTATCTGCTGTCAATCATGAAAAGTTTTTCTTCAGACTAACTGATTTATCACAGCAGCTTAAATATAGATGCTCTTTCCCAGGTCAGATGATCTCTTGGACACATGATCATAAGGGGTATACAATAACCAAAACAAACATGAGGGCTTTCCATAGTTCCAGAAATCAAAACAAATTGGTGTATGGAATATTTATAGCTAGAAAAAAACCTCCAAATGACTATGTACATTCCCCTGCCTCAACTTCCTTGTCATTTTAAATATTTTGTTGCTTAGGGTTTTGGTCAAAATTTTCCAAAACTTTTCTTCCAAATCATGGGTACAGTTTTTCTGAAAGTTTTCCTAGCATTTTTCTGCTTTGTCTCAGATTCTCCTGTCTCTATGAGCCACAGAGGTTTTCCAAGTCTTTCATGTTTTTCTTCGAATCCAGCCTCAATACCTGACTGTCTTTTTTTCTTTTTTGAAAAAAAATGGGAGATAACTGGCTCTGTATAACATGTGACTCATGCTAATGCCAGTTATAATAGTTCTCCATTATCTCTGACTGTGAATGATATGATAGGACCCCCCCATATATACCCTAAATGAGGTTGCACATTGCTAAATGCCATTCTTACAACAACTCAGTATATATAGCAGATTTCCCAAACCCCGAGACATCCAATGATGTGATGTAGCACATTAGTCAGAACTGCTAGAATTCTTAAGTGACCCTGGGACAAATTTTCCAGGTAGGACCTGCTAGCATTTAGCGTTAATAGTCAGAGAACAGTAGAGGAAGAGCAGGAGACCATCACTGAGAAAAGGTGAGGTAACTCAGGTGTGGCCTTGGTGAATAGGTCTGTATGAATGTATGGTGGGTTTCTGTGCAAGACCATGTGTATGAAAGGGTAAAACTGAGAATGGGAAGCAGGGTGTGCTGGTACACATATGTGCTTTGCACACTCTGATCCCAAAAAGATACTCCTTTCATTGGAGTAAAATAAAAAATATAAAAAAATAAAATCTGAAAGTCAAAGGAGCTGAAGTGGGCTGGTGGTACCTAGGGTTGAAATAATTCGTCTAAAAAATTACTTTGTTATATCTGCTCTGTGCATATGTGCATGTACGAATGTATTTGGCTTTACTCTGTAGTTGTCATTCTTGTGTTTGGTGATGATACGTGTACTGCTGTAAAATGGAAAGTCAGATTTTGGAAATGCTGGGATGACACTGTACCTCTAAATATAGATGAAGAGTAGCTGTGCAAGCGGCTTGGTTTATCCCGCATGTGGTGGAGGTGATGGGAGACAGCTTTCTGTGCTGAGCAGGAAGGTTTGGCTGCCTGAGGCACTGAGATTAAAAAGTTGCTGTGTGTGTGCAGGGAACAGCCTGGAGGACACGGAGCATTTGGGGAGGAAATGAAGCTGCCCAAAGGCTGACATCTTTGGCAGAGCAACTGGGGAGAATGGGAACATGCCAAGAGACATGTGAAGTTCTGCAGGGCCCTGAATGTGAAAAGAAGAAACTGAAACTTAACAGGAGTGGTAAAGGGGAAATCACTGGATTTATCATTACTGTGATAAGAAGATCTTCATGGGGGAAGTACATGAAATGACTAACAGTCATTTAATTTTGAGGTTGTGAAGAGCTTTCAGATGAGAAATAAGCTTGTTAGGAATAACTTTTTAAGCTGTCACCCATTAGAGAAAAAGCTCTAAATACCATTGCCAGTTCACCATTCTCTACAACATAGATTTCAATTTGTGAGTGCAACTGTTTTATGTGGCATGCCACAGCGTTGTCACATATTTAGCTTGTGCCTAGAAGTGGCTGCAAGTCTTTAATCCAGGATGTATGGATCTGATTTTTTTCCCTGGATTTACTATCTGTTCTTCAAATGCAGTTAATTTCAGTAGGAATCCCTCCTTAGCTAGTTTGGAAACATGACCCAGATCCTCAGTGGATTTAGATCAGCATCAAAATCTGTTCCAATCTAATCTGAACTGCAGATATGGGCTAAGGTCATGAGAGGATCCCAAAGCAGCCCCAAGAACAACAGTTGGTACCTACCCTGCAGATGTAAAGAGAAAAAATAAAAATTGCTCTGTTATTTGTGTTCACTTCAAATTATGAAAGAGTAACATTATGCTGTCTTTTCACATTGCTGCTCTCCAGCTCCTTTTTTCCATTTTAACTGAAAACCTTTCAAAAGGACAAGACTGGAGTTTACAAGAGACGGTTAGATGGCAGTCCTACAAATATCTTTGCACATGGTTAACTTCATGCACAGGGGTGGTCTTGCTGATGTCAAGTTAATCACATGCCTAAGTGTTTAGAAGACTGAGCCTTACTACTGACATCTAAGTAAACAGACGATCATCTTAAATTCTCCAGGAATTTCTGATCAGAAGGACATTTTATTAAAGGCAAAACAAATCTGTAAATGTATCTAAGTTCAGTATTAAAAATATATTTTAAATGAAAATGGTATTCATAGCTTTAAACCTTTATATAGTGAAATCCCTTTTAGACTGAAGTTTTAATCTTCTATTTTAATATCTAAATGCCACTTTATAAATTAGAAAAGGTCAAATGCATCTCCATTAAACAAAATTTATTCTAACGCTACCCCAGTTAAACATCAGTCACTCACCTTCATTATAATTAAACTTATTCATTCTTGTTTCCCACGATTTCCAGCTAAAATTCTATTCCAGCAGTGATGAATTCTGCATTATTATGCCACTCACTAGCAATAATTTGAAATATGCTGTATTATACTTGCACAGTCTGTTCCATCCAGTGATCTCAAGCCACTTTGTAAACCTCACACAAGCTTTCCTAAGCAAGATGAGCATAATCAGCCACATGAAGGGCACATTTGCAATAGGAGTTGTGCGGGTGGGTTGGGTGCTCTACCATGTGCTCAAGGATCAAGTTCTTCAAATATAAAGAGCATTGTTAGACTTTATGCTGCTTTGGTAAGGCAGGAATTCAGGAGGGCTCTGAGCAGTAACAGACTGTGCCACTTACAGACAGAAAGAACAGTGGCTATTTTGTGGTCTCAGGTGTCCACAGTGCACTTTACTCTGAAAACGAGGACCTCGGAAGGGGCACATTACCAATAGCCTTTGCTTCAAAGGCACAACAGGCTGAATAAATAGTTAGGTGTTTGAAGCTAACAATTTAGTTGATAAATTTAGTCAGCATGCTTCATTTTCCTGTTTCTAAATTGTCTGTAAAGCAACTGACATTTCCAAATCTCTAGATACTGCAGTAGTGGTTTTTTGGCCTGTGGACTAATGGAAAAATGGCTTCTCTGACTATTCACTGTATGTAGATTACTGTTTGTGCCACATGGTTGGTCAGCTTTATGGTGTAGTATTTCTGTTGCACACTTCAAGCTTTATGAGCAGGAATAATTTTTTTGTTCCTTCTGTGTGAGTTACTCATGAACACATAAAGTTGCTCAATGAACATACAGAGGTTAAAAGAAATTAAATGTCTTTTGAGAGTTTTCCTAATGTTGTTAATCTTGAAAATACTTATTTGGTACAGTGCCTTTGCATCCCAGGGATGTTAAAAAATAATATCTTTTATCCTCAGTTTGCTGGGATCAATGAGTTTGCACATACCAGTAAAGCAATATTTTATTCAGAAGACTCAGATCTTATTTTATAGCTGCTGTATTCTGCCATATCTAAACCATCCATTTCCACCAAAGCAGATCAGTCTAAAATAACTTCAGTTTTGGTTTTGACATAGACAGCCATGGAAATACAGCTCAGAAGAGTCTGTAGCTAGTAAGAGAATACAGGAAGCTCTTTGAACTGCAAATAGATTTTTCTTTCTATCTTACTACTGAATAAATGCATATATACAGAAAAGGTATCTGATATCCTTCAGCAGAAAAGGTACATATTACTTACCAGCCATGAAGCTTCAGAACAGTTCCAGAGATATTTTAAGTGCAACAGGTAATGATCTGTATATTTTTTTATATACATGTGGAGAGGTTATCAACTAACTTATACATTACATGGAATATAGGACCCATGATCTTTCTTCAAAAAATCCAGCTTTCTTCTCCTTTGACTGGAAAACTGCCCCCTCAAAAAAAAAAAAATGTAATCACATCAGCTCATTTGATGCACCAAGCAAGGGCCCCTCTGGAAATCATATCACAGTGTCTAACAGGCAGCATCAGCATATACGCAGTGTCCTAACAGCACAAATTATGGCGGAGTCCAGCCAAGTTTAGAGGTGAATGAGGTCGGTCAAACATCCTGTCCATTTGCCTTGCAATTTAAATCTTTACTGTAAAGCCAATGATCTGTAAAAAACATTTTTCACAGTTAGAAATGAAAACTCACTGAGTCACGTCTCTTGAAGTCTTGAAGAGTGACTTCTAAACCTAAGATCACAAATAACAAATTGTACATTGTTTTATATTACAGCCTTGAAAGAAAATGTGTGAGCGAAATTCGCAGTACATTTTGATTTGCATTTAAATTAGCATGTTAATATTTTCCTGGAACTTTAAAATAAGCCCCTTTTCAAGAGGATCTACATTATCAAAACTCTATCTTTGCTACAATTGGATTAAATGTAACTAGGACAACTTCAGGTGATAATAAAACCCTTATGGACAAGTTCTAGGAATCCCTAGGACACGAAAGCTGGGTAACTGACTAAAAAATATTATAAATGGTGATTTTTGTACCCTATTTTAAAATTTGAAATGCTAAAACCAGTGAAATGAATGTGTGCAAAAAGTCACAGCTCCCTCTCTGGCATTATTTTATGTAGTCCTGAATGCTGAGGACCAATGCAGCCTCATTTTGGCAAAGTGCCTTCAGGGTAAGCAGGAAGGTTATGCCTGAAGAGTGTTACAATAGCCCTTGCTCAAAACACTGGGGAAAATACATCTGAGTCCATGAAAGTCCCCTGGGATAACATCGCACCTATGCACTCTGGCTACTTTGCTCTGGGTGAGGCTGGCAGAAGTGGAGGGGCTCCTGTAAAATCTGATCACCCTTTTCCTTTCCGGAACAGATGTCTCCAAGCATAATGATGTTCAATAATTTATAATTGAATAAATGCTCTTTGTATTTTTTCCTTAATTTTGAGCAAAATATGCCTTTTCTAAACAACTCTAGCACAATATTTTCCTCGCAACTCCAACCTCTGCACATGCTCTTTCACCCCATAGCCTAGATGATCCAGATTTACCAGTCTTGTCCTGCCCTCATCTCCTCTGCCCTCTGCTCACCTCTGACTTGCTCCAGCTCATGTTCAGACCTTGAAATCGCGAGCTCTGTTCCTACATGCCCAGGCAGTGGTGATAGCTTTGCGCAGTCTTAGCAGGTAGGCCTGCTTCTTCCCCAGCAGCACCTTTGCCTGCATGAGAGGTTGCCTGTGGTCAGCCCCACAAGTCAAGGTCATAGCGTGGTGCTAGTTTTATTGAAAACATGGGGGAGAAAAGAGGCAAGCTGCCAACATTTTCCTCCAGGGCTCCAGCATTGCACTGGTGTTGCTGTAGGGATGTAATAGTCCTCAAGGCAGTCTTTGCCTCACCGTCTTTACTTTGGCTTTAGATTGTAAGCACAGGAGGTAGTTACTTGCATGCTTTGCCTTCTTTTGAGTACCTCCTCATGCATAAATCACCACTGTACTACCAAACTATCCTTTTCCCATGCCAGACCTCAGCACTGTGTAACTCCAGGCTTTAGCAGCAGCAGCAGTAAGGGCATAAGTGTCAAGCTGTGTTATGAACTGACAGACCAGTTTCTTGCATTTTAACATAAGGTAACAGTTTAGCATGTTTGAATTTTGCAGGTTTGTAGGAAAACTTGTCGTTAAGGTGACATGGACTTAAAGAAAACCCCAAATCCTTTTCCTCTTTCTTCCAGCACAGCTCTGTTGGACCATTTTAGCTGTGAAGAAAGCTATGACACCAACAGTGTTGCTGCTTATTTCTGCCAGCATTTGCACCAGGCAGCACGTCAGACTGCACTTCATCCACCTGCACTTCAGGACCTTCTGCGTCTGATAGCCACTAATGCTGAAAAAAACAGTTTGCCCTTTGATGCATTTGCTTCAACCATGTTAGTGGTACTCGAAAAATGATTCCTAGTCTGACAAGTGGTGCCAGCAGCTGAGTAGGGCATATGGGGCTGGGGCCATGGGGGCCGAGTGGTGCTGGCTGGATGCCTGCACGGCCACCATCTGCCTGCCACATGGGAGGGTGAAGGGGCTGGTCGCCACCGAGGCACCCACTGCCAGAAGCACTTTATTTCTCCTCTGAAAAAAAGTGACACACCTTCCCGCAGCTGTTGATGGGCCTCACCACAGCTGCTTTCTGGCAGGGCATGGTCCTGTGGGGATGCCATGTGCCAGCCCCAAACACCCTGCCTGGCCTGTGCAAGGAAGAAGGTCCCTTTTCCAGGCAGTGCTTGGCAGGGCCTGCCAGTGGAAATGATAGAGGGTCTGGGGCAGAAGAGGAGGCAGTGGGTAGTGTAAACCCTGGGACAAGATGCTGTTTGTACAAGGAGTCATGTGTGCAGGGATGCAAGCCTGCCAAAGGAAGAGTGGGATGCAGTGGGGCACCCCTGGATGTGGGGAGCATCTCCATACTGGTGCGGGTGCAGCACCACAGGGACTTGCAGGTTCCTTCATCGAGGTGGATATGGGCTTGTTCCTTATGTAGAGGGACTGAGGCACTTCCCTTTCTTTTGATGATTTGATTAGGCCTGTGAAATATAAGAGGAAACAAAAATGAGATGGAATGTAAGGGGAATTATAATGGTAAAAATTCCTTTTAATTGTAAGTGTTTAAAAGTCCCTGTTAAACAGCTGATGTTTTGATGTAGGTCTTGGGAACAGAGCACAGGTATAGCAGAGGTCCTTCTCAGCAAAGCTGTGTCTCCCCTTATCTCTTGTAGTAATTAATAGAGTCTAAAACAAAATAGCCCTTTTTGGTGTTCTTCAAAACTCTACCATCCTTGGAGAAATTATTCAGAAGCATCAACTAATGAGTGTTGTCAAATTCTGAGCTGCTCTTCCTTGATCTCATGGTGAATAACTCATTTTGCTGGCATGTTCAGAAAGGCCTCAGTTCAAAAAGGCCTCACAAATCTTATATTGCCTCAGCTGAAGGCCATGTTCTGCTACTTCTCAGCATTGCTGGTGCCAGCTGCACCATGGGTAAAGCTGTTAAAAATTTCTCTTGACTATTTACAGGATAATCAGATGAGAAAAACTTCCATTTCCACTAGTAAATCTTCTTATACTCTTGTTTGGAGTAATGTTTTCTGGGTGGTCTGTCTTAGCTCAAATAATGAATGCTAAAGGTCTGTGAAAACTCCCAACATCAGAAGTTTTTATGTTGGCAGGGTTTTTTTTTTGTGCTGCCATCTTTTTTCATGGCTGGACTAAATTATTCCTCCCTCTTATGGCCAGCCAAGAAGAATTTCTTATCCAGAGTGACACTATATGCCAAATGTGAGAAAGGGCAGGGCACCTGGGAATGGGCTTATTTTTGTAACTTTTTTTTAAGGAAATAAGGAGTGGCAGTCAATGCCTCACTTTTACAGTAAATAAAGAAATAGTAATGAACAAAATCCTAAGATGCATTTAAATTACAAAACCGCTTTTTAAGCAGCTCCTGAGATAGGAACTCTGCTGCAAAACTATCTTTAATGGAAGAGCAGGGGTCTCAGGGTCTTCAGGAAGGAGGAGCAGGCAAGCAGCCTTTGACCAAGCAGTGATTAGCAGCAGTGCTCCCCAGCTGCCAGCCAAAGACCTCCAAATGTGAGCTGATCCTGTTCCTAGGGCACTCCGCTTTTACACAGTACTCTAGACATAGGCTGTTCTTATGTATCATGCTGTTATGTAAAAGCCACACTGCATGCTCACAAGGTGAGTAGCAATAATTAAATAGTAGAGAAGTGTTTATCACACAAAATGACTCACTTTTGCAGTCCAGAAATAATAGCTGGAAGGATTTTAGGAGCATACTGCAATCAATAACATTCATATCCAATCAATAAAATTGATTATTACCAACTCTATGGTCAGAAGAAATGTAATCTTTCCATGCCTATATTTCTGTGGGTGAAAAAGGAGACATGTTTTAGAATAAGCATAAAGAATGGCACAGGTATGTGGATATAAAAGCAGAAAATCTTAACAAGCAAAAATGAAATTCAGCTATCACATTGGAAAAAAGGCATCAAGAAAGGTTTTTAGAAATAGTAAAGAGGACAAAGAACAGTACAGATGCTATGTAACAGGAAAGGAGAACAAGGGACACATGGTGTAAAGAAGTCTAAAATGTTTAATGTTTTATTCTGTTTAGTAAGGAGATGGGAGCTCAGGAAAAATATAGGAAGAGGATGTGTTAGAGAGAACATAGATGTATTCAAACTGGCAAGGCCTGATAAATAGTCCTGAATAATCTCTGAACCACTGGTAATTCTCTGCAGTAACACAAAACTATGAAAACATGGCTTTTGTGAAAAAAATTAGGAAGTTATAATCAATTCCTTATAGCATCCACTGTAAAGTTCTGAATTTATTTATTAAATAAAGAATAAATAAGTTGTAGGAGGATCCTAAAGAGTTAAAATAGCCCACATAAACATGCCAAGAATATGCTGTGTCAAATCAATCTCAACTCCTTCTTCTGAGAGCTTTTTATTTAGTGAATAAGAGGAAAGCAGTATATGGGATGCCTCTCTACTTCAGACAGACTTATCCCACACAGGTCTCCTGCAAAGCTGAGGAAATAAGCTTAGAATTGTCAAGCTAAACTGATTGGGCAGCTGTTTGAAATGCTGCTTTCAAAAACTTTGGAGGTTTTCAAAGGCATCAGTGGTTTGCTAGTTAGGTGTGGTTGCAAGTAGTTTTACAGGAGTGGGAGGTGGAGAGAATTTTTTGCTAACCTCTTGGCTTGCAGTATAAAGAAGGAACGGATACATTTGCTGAAGACATTGCAAGCAGTTTGAAGGACATGATCAGAATTTGAAGTGACCTTAATAAATTAGGTAGGTGATCCAAAGTCAGTGAGATGATCAATACAAATAAGACCTGAATGTTACACTTTTTGCTCAGAAGGGGAAATATAAAAGGCCATGGGGCAACAATACAGCAGAAAAGGAGAATGGATGTCATGTGGAATTAGAAGCAATGTGAGTGAAGAAACAGAAAATCTTATTCTGCGAAGTACTATCAGGCTGCTCTGAGAAAGATGCAAGAGGCAGCTACTCTGTTCAGCGAGGCTTTGGTGGGCACTTGAGATCTGTCCCAGTACCCAAGACACAGTACACTGGAGCAGTTGCATTTTGGGAATGACCTAGACATATTGAAGAAAATCTGGAAGAGAACAAATACTGTACATTCTTCTTTGTGGCTGTTTGGTGGATTTTTTTTTTTTTTTTTTTACTGCTATGCAGTTGATATTGATATCACATAGTCACAAACAGGATGACTCTCTCCAACATGTCTTCATTTCACAGAAAGCTCCTGGCCTTTATATCAATGCTCAAGCTCCAGTGAAAACCAGTGTTTCAGTCCTTTACTTAATTTAATTTTAATTGAACTGGCTGCGCTCTGCTTGTTTTAAAATAGTTCATATTCTCTTTACCACACACCAAATTTCACTGGACATAAGGTTAAACACCATATTAGTAAATGGGATCAGGGACATTCAGAATTCATTGGTTTCACATTTTTTTTTACTTTGCTGAAGCATCCATTGAGGAAGCAGCCATGCCCAAACTGCTGAGTAAAAGTAGACCTTTCTCCACATTGAAGCGTTTTTCATTCTCAAATTCATTGCCTTCCTGCTTTGCTGTCTGGCAATGATGTCAACTAGTGTTTAGTAAAACAAGATGAAACTATGACATAGCGTCTATAATTTAATCACAAAGAAATGTGAAACATTAATGATTTGAAGTTTCTAAACAAAATGTCAGAAACACCAATGGTGTTTAGGTTCATTTCAGATGTTCTGAACCTGTGAGATCTGGATGGGTTTAATTTTTTCTCCCGTCAAGTGATCTGCAATAAGAACTGCTAAATTTCAAGAGCACCTAATTTGTTCTCTGATCTTTATTGGAAGTTTTGCCATATTTTGAATTGATTTATTAAAGTTTCTCTGGAAGTGCGTACATACAGAAAGTCCACTGCTGAAAAAAAAATAAATAAGTTTGTAGAACCTTTAAAAAATCAGTAGTTGCATGTCATAGGATTAAACACAATGACCTAGTTAATATGCAGTACATGCCAGAAACTGTCTTCTAAAAATTTAAATGTTCAATAAAACCATCACTGGACACTTAAACTAGTGTCACTTCTCTTGCCTATGGTAAGAGACTGCTGCGGCTAGATTTCTCAGCTGGATAGCATATTTTCATTTTTCATGACTTATTCAGGATCTTAAAAAGAAATTGAAACTAGAATTATAGAAAATTGCTTAAGGGAATTGCAAGCTTAGCTTGTAAACCTCTGGCAAGTCAATCTTCATTCTCCATTGTCAGCATAAAGATAGACATAAGTCTTTCTGAGCAGATATAAAAATATTTCACCTATTACAAACTTCTCTGAAAAAAGAAGAGCAAAATTGAAAATCTGAACAGAAGTGTTGCCTCCAGAGTGAGTTAATGTTACACTTTTCCTAGGTCTTGATGGCGTCAGACATGTTTGACAGGGAAAAGCTTCATTCAGGAGTGGAAAAACTGTCTGCCCTGTGATGTGGCAAAGGAAGATCAATACATAATCTGCTTTGATAATAAGATATTAAGTCTGCAGAGCTCTTATGTAAAAAAAATAATGTTCAAAGGCCACTTTATATTTTTCTCTGTTTATTTTTCTTTGTTTTGTGTCATGAAATCTAAAGACTAGATTTTGGGAGAATGTGAGGGAGATTTCAGTGTAATAGAGACTCAAAGTTTCCTGCAAACGTTCCCTAGTAATAGATGACATATATGTTGAATAATATTGTTTCAAGGAATAATCTCTATTGAAGTGCACAGAAGTGCTTTTTATTGGTGAGATGGGAGCTGAAGAAATTCAGGCCATCAAGAAGAGCAAAGTTAACCTTAACCATTTGTAAAAGCCAAATACAAAAATTAACTTGGTGACTCCTAAACAGTTGCATTTATATACATATATATATGTATTCCCCATGTACGTACATATGTATTTACATTTGTATCTATATAAAAGTCTGGTTTAACTATTATACACAGTAATTGTCACGAATACTGTAATCAGTGTTTTATCCTGACGTCCAGTGCTCTGAATTATTTTTTGATATTTGTATTGTGTGCCTAGTAACAAACACATTCTAAATATATATCATAGAGTGGTTGAGGCACCTGTGGAGGTCATCTGGTCCAACTTGAGCTGGTTGCCAGGACCATGTTGAGATGGCTTTGAATATCTCCAAGGAGGGAGAGTTCACAAGATATGCATGAAGATATAGCAACAGATCTATCAGCCAACTAGGAGTTTGACTTCTGTGCATGTCTTAGAAGACAACTAAGCAAGATATATACACAACACCCACTGAAGAGCATAGATACATCTCGTTCTCCCTTAGTTTTCTTTTTTCACATTTTTCTAGAGCATCCATTCTTTGCATCTATTTTTGTTGTACAGTCATTTCTATCAACTCCTGTTTCAGTTATGTATGCTATATATATTTATTTCTTCCCTCATGATTTTCAGCTGAAAAACCCTAGACACTTTGCCTTCTCCTGGAAACTCATTGCCTTTCACTCACTTGTGAGGAACATAGAATAAACTTAACTAAGACCAATATTTATTTTTACATTCAGCTTTCCAACTCTCCATTGACTTAACTGACACCCTGGCTGTTATAGTAAATCAGGTAAGTTGTGTTCACTTTACTAGATCTTCAAAGCTTAGTACATTATCAGATCCTATATTATAAAAATATGATTTATTTTCCTGGATGGGCATCTAGAAGGAAGGAAGGCAGGGAGGAAATATGAAGGAAGGAATGGAGAGAAAAAAGGAAGATAGAAAGGGTTCAAGCTGTTTCATTGCAAAGTTTCACCTCTACAGTTTCTGGTTCTTCTGAGCAGCAGCAAGAGAATGACAAAATGTAGAGAAATAAAAGGTGATAATATAGTCAACTGTCATGTTATGTTATCACATTCCAGAAAAGCTCAGAGGCAAATAGGAAATGGGTTACACCCCTATCAAATATAAGTGTACGAGATAGGGAATGTTTCCAGAAGGCAACACTGGCTTGGAAGTGAGGAATTGTAGAACCTCCTACACTGAGGTCAAGTGGCATAGCTCAGGTGAAGTTGTTGAGCATCTGGCCTACATTCCCTATTATTCTTTAGGATTTACAGTACATGCTAATAAAATAAGTGATATGTTATAGTACATACACAGGCATGTCATGCACTGGGCATGCGTGACAGAAAAAAGTTGGTTCATTCTTGCATTTATATCTGAGATCAATGTCAAACAATTATCCCTTCTCAAAAATGTAATTTATGTCTCATAAAGATCTAGATATGTATTTTACTTGCATTTTTGTGGCTAGTATGATAAATATAATAGCTTAAAAAATAGTATGATAAATACAATAGCCTAAATAATTGGGTCTTATTTATGTGTTTAGATTTAACTACAGAAACTCAATATGCCTGTAATATGAAGAAAACATGTATTTCTGTGAGCAGAGAACCAAGACAACCTGATTTCCTATGATTTTCTGTCAGAGAGAGAGCAGCCATTCTACTGGATGTACAAAGGCTGCTGTGTTTCTGGGCTGAGCTGCACAGCATGGCACTCTGACTCCCACATCCTGGTGACAGGCAGCATGGACCAGCCAGTTGCTCCACAGCTTTCCCCAAAAAGGGAGCCAGAATGCTGGATGTGAAGTTCACTCCAGCAATTCCCACAACTGGATAGGCAAGCAGCAGGACCCCATCTTACATTAATGAGGACCAGCAAGAGGATCTGGGTGTATACGTAATTACCTGTCTAAAGATCTTGATGTTTAGTAAGGTATGTGTTTTTTACTACTGCCTTTTCTCCTGTAAAGGCAGTAAGAAAGTCTTTCTCCTCTACCTCTATTTGTGTACTGTGTGTAAGTATTTAATAGTTATGAATTATCTCTCAAATTTGACTGAAATTTGTCACCTGTGTAAAATTGCTTTAAGCATCTATGTCAGAGGGATAGAAAAAACAAGTTTGCCAGATGGGGCCTGCATTTGGAGACTTCTGGTCAAAGCCAAAATCCTAAACTTCACAGAACTGAATATGTAGCTGATCCACTCAGCAATGGTAATATGCTTAAAATACAAATGCAAGGTAAAAAAAATCCCTTGTTCCAGTTTCCAAGCTTTGCATTGCATGAATGTCAGTACTGCATTGGAAAGATGGAGAATGAATTTCAAACTTGGTGTAGTCCTGAATGTGTCTGCATCTTGCATGGAAGCAATCAGGGAGAAACCAAGAAATAGTCTGTATTTGTTAAAATTAGATCTAAAGGTACATTTTAGACATAAAGTGGTGGTTCTTCTCACATAACTTCAGGTATGTAGAAGAAAAATATTTAATCTGCAGTAATTGTCTAGGCAAACTGCACTTCAGAGAGGTGCTGGAGTTGAGCACCTTCAAAGTGCCATTTTCCCCATCTCCGTTGTACTCTTATTTCAGGTTTGCAGAAACCACCTGGTCGAGATGCTGGTTTCTGTGGAATTCAGGTAATCACTGAAAACCTTGAAGTTGGGGTTTAGGTGGTGGTGAATGTCTGTCACTGACCACATTTAATCTGCTAATGATGTACACAGGAACTGACAGTATGAACAGGAAATTAAATATATGAGTATTTCTTTAGGTAATCTTTTAGATAACACCTGATCTTCAGAAGAGGAATCATGTTACAGGCACAGTCTAGGCTACACAAGCTTCTCTGTGGAAGTGCAGAAGTGGCCTCAGAAAGGGCAGCATGTCATGCATCTCCTTTAAAAAATGATTGTGCTTGAGAAGTGTCTTGAATGTGGCAAACTACTTAATCTGGTGGACCACTGAACCAGCCATCTAACAACGGGGAGTTCTGGATCTGTTGGTCAGATACTGGTGGAGACGGTTATCTAGTCATGTCACACAAACAGGGGTTGTGTATTATGATGGGGATGATGTTTAAAGTGCAAAGTGGCTCAACACCCAGGTGCTGTGGATTTACTAGAGTCTATTATCCGTATTCCATTAAATGAAATCTGTGAAGTAACATAGTGCTTGGTATTTGGAGTTTGAGTGAACATATAGCTGCATTAATCTCTTTAAATATAAATTAATAATAATGATATTCTGTCCTGACAGTTTACTGATAGGTCGAAGGCAGAAGTGCAACAAGAATTTTTTTGCAAAAACTATCATATTTTATAACTGAAGTGGAAATCCCAATAAAAACTGTACAAAAAAATGTGCAGAAAAATAGTGGGAAGCAAAAATGGAGACGATAGAAGATACTTCCATGAAGTAGAGTGAGACCTCTGAAGACAGGAATAGGCATAAAATGGAAATGAACATCCTGGGAAAAAAACAAGCTGTGCTACTTTTGGTAAAGGAATTCCTATCATCCCAGGATATAAAAAACGTGGCTTAAGAGGTTCTCTCTGATAGTGTCCACACAAGAACTATTTTCATTGGGAACTTTCTTTTTGGCAACAGCAGTCCCCTTGAAAGCACAAGGATTTGCCTTGGGAGTCCACAGGCTCCTCTGCCTGACAGATTGACAGCTCCAAAGAGGAGGATGGGATAGTGTTTATAATGGGACACAGTGGAATGCAGCTCTATCCAAAAATGCTATGGATTTACATACATTTAATATCCACATTCCATTAAGTGACATCTAAAACCCAGGGAGAGACTTCACTTAAAAAGAAAAGAGACACTGGATGATTCAGAGGCTTAGTAATGGAATACAGAGCCATTCACCTCTAGGTCAACTGTCTGAGTTCAGCTCAAGTTATTATTGACCAAACATTTATACTAACTGCAGGCTGTGTGGAATATCAATGGCTTTATGGCTTTGCTGGATATATTATTTGTCCATGTCTGAGGTGTCCATATGGCAAAAATCACCTCAGACTCCCTTTATAGTCAGGAAAAAACAGGTAGTTTTAAGGCATAAATCATCTGAAAGATGTCTTCTTTAGGAAAAGATTAATTGCACCCTAGAAGTATCTATTTCTCTCTGTTGACTACAAAGGGAGCACGGGGTGACTTGTTCCTATGTAGATGTTTATACTGGAGGAGTCTAAATTTGGATAAGATGAATACCATACTAAGTGATTTCTCTATAGTCGCCCAGAGGGCTGCGGTAGGTCGGCAACTGAGCATGGGTATCGTGGATTCACCCGCAGAGAAATGCTAGCTCATATCTGCCTTTACTCACCTGAATCTCACCCTTAGTATGGCTCAGTGTCCTCTGGGAAATAACCAGCAACCTTGCTTACTCCTTATGGGAGAGATAAACCAATCTAGGGAGAGGTACACTTGCTACTAACAATTACTTTTTTCTTAACACCTGTCAGCAAAATTTGTTAGTGTGTTGTTTCCAGAAAGGCTGGGGGCTGAGACATGTGTCCCTGAATTTCCATTGTATCTTCTCCTTTGCTTAAGAACCTATGTTCAGTCAGGGGCTCTGCTGCTCTGCCAGACTTTTCAGCCTGGAAAATGTCAAAATACATTAAGTTGGCACTTCCAGTTTTAATCTGTGAATGGGTAAATGACTTCCTCTTGCAGCTTTTTTACAAGCCTTTGTTGAGTGACTGAAATAAGACCAGATTGTGTAAGTCTCTGCCAAGACATTTAATAATATTAGTACTAAATAATAACAATAGCATCATTCTCAAGAAGTGTGTGCAGTGGTAGGTTAAGACAGTATTCAGAACATGACACACGTGAATTAGCCATCTTTCTCTGCTCTTGAAACATTGGCTGCACTGTAAAGTGATAATAAAACCAGAGGAAAATCTTCTGCATGTAAGCTGTACATTTATTTGTTTTAGAATCTGTGATGGTTTATTGGCTGCTATATGATCCATATTAGGTTGTGAGATTAAATACAGCCTGTTTCTGAAAGTCCTGGTTAATGTTTGGCAGATGCTTTCTTCAGTAATACCAGTGATGTGTTGCCTCTTACATAGCAAAGTGTTTCTCCACTCGTCTTTGCATCAGGTGGTACGTGCAGATGACTGGACAAACTCTGCTTTTGACATATGCTCTATCATAAAGCATCTTTTATTAAGATGACTACAAAAGGCTGCCCAGATGTATCTGTGTGCTGGATGGAAAATAACTTCTAGGTGTAAACTAAGACACCCCTCCAGTCTTGAGCTATTTTGGCCCTCCCATGAATCATTTAAGCCCTTTGCTGTGCATCAGAGCATATGCAGCTTCTCAAGTAACCTTGAGAATTATGGTAGATCTTTGTATTCCAGAACAGAGCTCATGTTTATGTTAACAGCATTGCTTGCTTGTTATAAGATCTTTCTATTCTATCAGATCCATCTTTCATCTCTGCCTTAAAGCCTATAAGAATGAGTTGAAATGATGGAAGCAAGCATCCCTTCACTCAATTAAATTGATATTATTTACTAATTTACGGATACCTGTCTCTTTCCCTGTCCCAGGACAATCAGATAGTGCTTGTATTCTTACACTCAGCCAGGACAACATTGTTACAGCTGTAGAGACAGTACATAGCAGTCTTTGTTCTGACCAAAATCTTTGGGCATTGTGATTGCATCATATTTACAGTAAGTTAATGTAAATCATATAATAAAGCCAGAGAACTCAAGTCAGAGGAACATGCATATGAAAATAATGAATTTGGCATTAGCCACAGGTACAACTTCTGCTCTCTTAGCTGCTTTGTTTGAGCAGCTCCTGCCTCTGTCCTTCATCCACAGCCCCATGCCTTGCAGCTTCAGGAAGAGCTGCTCACATCGCACTAATTGCTTCGTATTAATGCTTTATGGTGCACAGTGGTGCATTTACATTAGCATTTCAGTTCAGACCAGAAGTGGGCTGTTGAATTCATCCTTTTGACTGTCCCCATTTAATTTGTTTGTTCCCTTCCACCATGTTTTGCTTCACATTGCTGAGGAGTCCTGACTTGTTTTGGGTGAAACTAAACCAGAATCTTTTCTCCAAATGTGCTTCATCTGCACATAGGTGTTTACTTCATGGAGTCAGACCAGAAATTATCTGAAGTAAAGGCCCTTGCTCTACAGATCCTCTCCTACTGGTCCTCATGACTTGCTAATGTAGACATTTCCTAAATGTCCTTCTGTGCTTTCTTCAGTGAGGAAGGTGACTGTGCAGCTAGTGTGCTCTAAGAGCTCCACATGGGAGGCTGCCACAGGGTAGCTGTGGCCACTGCATGACTCTACTCAGGCTACCGCGGCACTGCAGTTGAGGACATTGTTCAAATCTGGAGCAATTTCAGTCACTATTTCTGTGTTACCTGGAACCCAGTTTGCTGTAGATAATTTTAGTGCTCTTTATGTGCTTCTGCAGTGGTAGATTTTGCTTTGAGCTAAATAAGCAAAGTCCATACCGTGTTCAGTTCAGTCTTACAACTATTTCATAGGAATGCTCCAGCACTATGTCCATCTATTGTACATATACTGCAATATATCTACTATATCATATTTTAAATTAAGTAATGCTATACTATCTTAGCTTAGGTTTTTCACAGTGGGATACATTTCACTTAACTATGTAAAAATGCCATCTCTAATCTAAGGTGTTATATGTGCTCTATAGAGACACAAAGGACATCTTGGGGTGCTGGTTTTAGCATATACATCTAAGAACAGTGTTTAAGGTACATGGAATCAGCCATCCTTTGGCTATTGGGTGAGTATAGGCAACTGGTCTAGACAAAAGCCTTAACTTTTGGCTGGCTAATGTAGTTTAGATGACTCCATACATAGCCTCTAATGAAGCAAAGCTTTCAGTGAACTAAAGAACAGAAAGCTCAACTCAGTCTCTTGAGGAGAGCAACAATAAATACGGTGAGCAAAATAGATTCAAAACAAACACATGAGTCAAGACAAATGCTCTCCTTTTCCAATAAAAACAAAATTATGAGGTGGTGAAGCTATATTTGATGGTGGTTTTAGTAAAGCATCTGTCAGACTGTCATAAAAGAAAAAGTGTGTTACAGTGAAAACTGTGTAAAAAGATCTTTGCTAAAGCTGATGATAAAGAGTGATGTTTGGTATTGGAAAGGAGTCTGTGGAATCTGGAAGAGGAGTGAAGAACACATTAAGAATATGAAACAATAAGACAGTTTAAGTCAGACTCTGATTATATCTCAGTTAACACATCCGGCTGTAATTTGGCACTTACGTTTCTTTATTTCCTGGTTTCTTTTCCACCCCCACTCCCCTCCAGTACCTGATTTTTTAGATCAGTATAGAGCTATCATATCACTTAGGTAGGCACTGTGTCCTTCCACCAGGCCTCCTGGACTGCTGCATCCTGTATGGGCAGATTTTATCAAAAAGTGATATACAGATTGGAAGGCATTTCTAAAGGAATTAAATGATTGGGAGGTTGAAAGTGAGGAGTTCTGAGACAGAGTGGGAATCTTATTCTTGTTTTCAAACAAGGCTGAAATCCACCATAGTCAATGCTAGACTGAGATCAAAACAGAGGTTTGCAAACACTTTCCTTTCTGTGAAGCCTTGAAAAAAAATTCCAAGTTATTAAAAGTTTAATATTAAAAATAAAGCTTAGTTTTGGTGTCCATACTTCTGTTTACACCTCTCTTTTCTTCCTTTTTATAGTGTTTTTAATTTTTCAAAATAATTGCTCCCTTATTGATTTCCATTAGCTTTACTAGCATGGCAAATCTGAGTCTTCTGGTACAAATGACCTATATCCATTTACCATCAATACTGTTCCAACTCCAGGCTTCCTGACATCGCTTTAATGTCAATTCCAGACATTAGCACAGCACTGCAACATTGATCTGACTGATGTTTAGTAATACACAAATTGAACATATACAGATGTTGACCAATCTTTTCTTTAAACCCCTCAGATATTTTTCCTGTCAAGATAAAATACTGAAATGTAGAGTGTATTTTTCAAAAGAGTATGTGCATTTAGTAAATTCCTCATTTATTTTAAAAATAATTTCTAAACTCTGTTTGGAAAAGTAGTTAAACACATGCTTAAGTTATGTTGACTGAAATTTAAAGCCATGCCATCACAAGCCTGGTGGAGCTCTTTCTTGCTAAATACTCACCAACCTGAAACCATCAATCTCAATACACTGAGTCTCTGTGGTCTCTAACATCTTTGGCTAAGTGCATGGCTATGCTGTTTACCCCCTTGATCTCTTGTTACTCTTTTTGAACTCAAGCTCCCTGTCTGTTCCTCCTTCCCAGCTATGGGGAAGTACAAATCAGCTGTCCCAGGTCAACAGGAGAAGTGATATCTGACCTTTCCTTTCATCTCCTCAGTTTTCAGCAACTTAAGCATGAACCCTTCCAAGATTTTAGTCATATGGGCTGAATTAGTCCTACCTTACTATTGAAAGAGTCACATCTTTTTGCCTTTTATCCAAAGTGCTTTTTGTGGCAATTTGAGACATTTCTTTTCTTTGTTTTGTTTTTTTTTCCCCTCCCTCATGTGAATGTCTTGAAAGTATTTCTTCATCTGCATTGTCTTCTTGATAAACAGCAAAGTTGTCAAAGTGATAATTTGGTTTTACCTGACCTGGTGGACCCATAAAACAGTCACTTTCAGCAAATAGTGGGCTTCATATAGCACTGTTAAAAGAAACAATGTCTTTATAATGCAACCAGAGTTCATAAGTAGCATAAATATTGTCCAAATAATCACTTTTTTTCCTAGTAATGCCTGAAATCAAGGCTCTTTAAGTGGATCATATACTCATCTGGAGTCATATGAGTCCAGATTTACCAACTGTGAGCATCTTTCATGTCTACGTTACACTGTAACCCTCATGGGACAGTGCATTTAAAAGTGCCTTATATATACTAATTGTTAGATTGTCTTTGGACTGTACTCTATTTCACAGATCTGGTCTTGTATACTTTTCTCACAGGCAGGTGGAAGACACTGTGGTCACACTGCTGTTATCAGAGGTATATGGAGACATGGAGAAGAGGGTAATAGACACGGAGACTTTGCAGCTTTGGTCATTATTGTTTATTACAGTGGACTGCACTAGTCATAGAAGTAGCGTATGAAAGGAAATGCCATTTAGAGTAAAATATTTATTGTCTAAATTTTAACTCATTTGGAAAATTAAATCTAACTTAACCAGTGCTTCTTACAGTACCAGGAAAATATTTTAAGAGGTCTTCAAGGGGTGGTCCTTTATATGACGAAGACTTCTTTCCATTTCCCTACATGAAACATGAATTTCTAACACACTTCATTAGCATAACATATTCTTTCCAAGGGATAAAAAATAGCTAGAACAATACATAACCAGAAAATATCAAAATTTCCTCAGTATGTGAACACATCTGACTATGTATTTTTTCAGTAGCTCCACAGACAAAATTCCCATTTTCTTTCAGGGGTTTTATCCAACATTTTCAACATATTTACTTAACATTTTCAGCATACAGCCATTGTGTTCTTTTGTCATTGCTGGCTGTTTCTGATGAAGAGGTCGGTTAAAATACAGAACTTCCTGTGTGGTCTCTCAAAGTGCAAAGCTCTATTCTTCCTCATTCTTAGCTGATGAAAAGTCTTTCAGTATTTCTGATAATTTGAGAAAATGTCTATCTTCCTCATACTTTGTGCACTGAAGTGATTAATATTGCCATTTTAATTTCTTTTCTACCAAGTTGATTGCAGAAATTCTCCAAGTTGAGCTTTTTATCTCCAGTTTCCATCTCTTCTTTATAGACTTTGATATTGTACTTAATAAAAATCTGCTATAGCCCTAAACATTCATTCTGTGATAGTTCTAGGAGAAGACTGTAGAGGTAGTCTGAGGTAGTTTTGAACTGTCTTTCCCAGAGGCCTGCACATTAGGTATACTTAGGTCTATATATATATATATATATATATAGGACATATATTACACATTTTCTGCTTGGAAGTGGAAAACTGATCCTCAAGATCTTCTCCTGTTGGGAGAAGGAAGTAATGGTATAAATGTGAGTTAGAGTCTTGGACTGTTTTTTTGCATCAAGATACAGGAAATGCTGCTATGACAAAAATAACATGAATATCTGGCCATTTATTTCTCTGTATTTATTGGGGGTGGGAGATTCCATCCAGGATAAATATGTATTAAAGTGAGAGATAGCTTGAATTATAGCATCACTGAGGTAGAGAAGGCAGTTCCTGAGGCCTGGATAGCCAGTGAAGAAAGTCCTGACAGCAATAGCAAGAGAGAAGACAATGAACCAGAAGATAGGAGTGTTTCTGGAAGACACAAAGAACAGGCTAGAGGGAGTCATGGATGAGGACTGTAGCAGAGCTGAAGGAAATTTGGAGATAGCAATAGGCATTTGTCAAGAAACCTAACAATTCAAGAAGCAGAGCATGAAGAGCATTGAAACAAGTCTAACAGCCATGCACTGATTTTCTTCTTAAACAAATAAAGAGTAGTAAATATGGCATGTAAGGTGAGTAACTGAGACCCACTTGGTAATGCAAGAACCTGCACAGATAGTTAGTGTGATCAGAATTAGCATGATGGGTGATATTAGACATAAAGACAAAATGGAAAAGTAGAGGGAAGAAGATTGAAAATAACAAGTATTAAAACCCCACAAATGTTAAAAATGACAGATAGAGGTCATAAAATGCATTTAATTGACCTTTGCCTGTGAAGGGGGGGTGCTAACTCACAGCAGCCAGAGAGAAGTCGGATAGGAAGGAATTAGATGAGGGGGCCTACTCAGATGCTCTGGGTTTGCTATTCTGTACTGGAAAGTACAAAGGGCAAGGAAGTAATGGGGAAACCACCATAACACAAAATGGGTCTGTGCTCTTCCCCTGTAGCCAACCTCTGCAGCAGTATTAGGGATAAGACATATAAGAATGGTATGAAATTGCCCAAACAAGAGTTTTTGCATGCTCACAGGATATTTTTTTTTTTTTCAGACAGCAACTGCTGGGCAGGTAAAAACTTTGGCAAAAGGGAATGCATTGTAATTCTGACTTCTCTTAATTAATAAAGAGAAAGATATGATACATCTAGAGCTGTAGGATGTAGATCCCTGATTATGTTATCTTTCACTTTCAGTTGTTCCATCTCAAGATTATTTATCTCATTTCCTCAGGACTGTTAACAGGACTGATTGCTCTGAGCAATAAGAAAAGCTAGCAGACATTTAGCATTCAGAACACATTATATATCTGTAGTTTAAAATTTGCTTTAGGAGAATTTGAACCTATTTTTAGTGAAATTCACACTGTTTCAAACTTCTGCTTTCACATTTTAGTTTCCTAAGTCATGATACAACTATGGTTTATGATCCTGTTCTCTCTTATAGATGATAGATTCCTTATTATATACAAGGAACCACGAGTGACCTAGAGTGAGGGAGAATCCCCTTCAATCTGCTTGACTGAGCACAAAATAATTTTGCTTCTTAATCCTAGACTATGTAAACTCTAGCACTTTAGGACTTAGTTATGTGTAATTAAAGTTAGGAAAGGAATTCTCTACATTTCGCTGCTGTAATTTTTAAATTTTCTAAGCATTATTCCTTCAGATTCGTTTTCTCCATGCATGTTCTCAAGACAGCCTTCCTTCCTTCCTTCCTTCCTTCCTTCCTTCCTTCCTTCCTTCCTTCCTTCCTTCCTTCCTTCCTTCCTTCCGCTGATTTGAGTCAATCATGTTCAAAACATTTTACTCAACTTTCCCTGAATAGATGAGCAGATTTTCCTGTATACATGTGGTGACACATTTCTAAGAGAAAATTCATCACTTGTTTTTAGCTATTCTCAAGACAGGGAGGGAAATAAATTGCTGTCAGCCCACTCCAGTAGTAAATACTTCTGGTCAGTACAGTGAGAAGTCACAATGCTGCACCCATTCACTGCAGTCTGGTCACACCATGATCCCACACACCAGAACACATTATCTAGGTCTTGCTTATCTGACCCTAAGGCTGAGAGAGGCCAGGCATGGATGCAGAGGACACCTGTTGTTCTGCACAGCCATGTGTCACAGGTCACCATTTAGCCCTACACACCAGCACTGGCCATAAAACAGCAACTGAACAGCTTATTGTAAGAAAGTCCTAAACAGTATCTTTTGCCTTTTCATATTCCATGTTCAAAAGAAAACTCATCTTGATTCCACGAACATAAAAGAGTCAAGTGATGGCTGCGGTGGAGGTTGCAATTTTTGGAAATTGTAAAAGCTGGGATTCTGGTTTTGGAAAGAAAGAGAGAGAAGTTTCCACAATAGCAACATGGCATTTAACTTAATTAGTCAATGAGAGAAAGATATAAAACCTCTCAAAGGAAGCATGCAAATAAAGAAAACTTCTCTAAATCATTAAGGTTTCACAGATAGAAAAAGGATTCTTGCATGGGAGGGTACAGAGCCACAAATGAAATCTTTCCAAATTGTGTATTCAAGACCTTGGCAGAGCTGCTGTCATTTGCAGCATGTGTGTGCATACCAAGGGACAGGCCCTGAAAGCAGCAGCAAGGCATGGCTGCAGATTACGTCCTTGCTCTTTGAGCCACTCCAGGTCACAGCAAGTGTCACGAAATGGAACTAGCTGCTCCCTGAATGCTCCTGCCAGAGATGGCTGGGGTCATGTGGAGTTGGATGGGTCCCCTGGGGGGCTGTAGATGCACCTATGCTTCCTATGGTCTCTGGGAATATCCCTGAGGAACTTACATTTGGGCAGTAGTCTCAGTGGGAACAATTAATCAGTGCTGCCAGCTCAGGACTGTGCCTAACAGCACTTTCAAAATGACAGTTAATAACTAGTAGACAGCCTCCAGCAGCCAAAGAGATATTTTGGAGAGAAACACATGCAAACACACACACTTCAGTTTCTTTAGAATACAGAAATACTACACAGGACAGGTTTAGCATCTTAGATGGTTATCAAGCAAGAGCTAATTCTTTCACCAAAACAGCTAAATAAAGGCTTCAGTATGTGCAGTGTTATTGATGATTCAGTGAGAGACTGAGCCTTTGAAGTCTGTCACCAGCTTTGAATCCTGAGAAGTCTGTTTCTGTCCATGTCACTGCCACCCACATGTGTCTATGTGTCTGTGTCTGTCTGTGGTTTTGCTTTAAATTGTCAGTTTTCCTCGTGGTAATCAATGCATCATCGTCAGGACTCTGCAGTGAACAGCATGGAGAGCTATGAATAGCCATACCCTGGGGAGCTGCACACTGAGTGTCACTGAAGGGAGTAGGGACATCTGCACCCTTGCATTGCAACTAGCCCTATAAATGGAAAGAGATTTGGAAAAGAGAAAGTCAAATTACGGAACCAATGTGCTAGGCACTTGGGCTGTGTTTGTGTCTTCAGTCAGCAGCATTTCAGCACTGCTCCACTGTAGAGAAAAGCCTGAGTATGCTGGCAGAAATAATAACTGATTACTGGTATCAGCAAATAATATCTCATATTCTGCATCTTTTTCTCATAGACCTTCAAGAAAGACAAATCTACTTATCTTCATTTTGCAAAGAACCGAGCTTCAACTAATATTTCAGTGGTTGCATGCAGCATCTTTCTATCTTTTTTAAGATAATATAAAATTTGTGTGAAATGTAAGGTAAACATACTTAAGTAGTTCCATGCTGATACATTAAGTGCTATTTTAACCCTTAAGAAACCTTAAAAAAATTTATGAAGATAACAATAGAGATGTTAATGTACAGATATGATACAGGCTAATTTTTGTCCTGTCAAAAGATATAGTTAGTTTTATTTGTCATATTGTTGTAATTCTGATTTGCTAGAGCCATGAAATACTATCTGAATTGGAAATCGTATCCTACTGAACATGGTAAAGTTAATGAAGTCATAAACTCATTTCGGAGGGTGGAGAAAGGCACTCTTCACACTAGTTATTGGGTTCTTCTGACTGAAAGAATAGAATTTGAGGGTGTGAATACACTTCTGTATTACTGAGTAGGAAACCTGGGGTGGGTTTTAGGCCAACTAATGTCATTGCTTCATTAGCATCTGTATTTTAGTTACCTGATGAACCTGTGTGTAAGCACTTGATTTTACAAACAGGTTTTCCCTCTGGAGGCTTTCAAGGGCCTGTGTCTTTCTCTACATGTGTAGGATTAGAAGCCCAGAACAAAAGCATGATTTAAGTGTCCAGGTTGGTGTTAATCTCCACTCACCATGAATAGTGCTTTCCCAGCGATACACAGGGTGGAAACTGTAGGACAGCAGATGACTATGTTGGTGTCTAAGGAGAGTCCAGTACTACAAAAGACTCTTATGGCAGCATCTCTGACATTTCACTCAGACATATGGATGATAACAAAGTTGTCAGGTATTAGGGGTGACTTATTCTTCAGAGCCTATTCTAATGCAGTTGACTGTTGACTGCTGGGGTTGGTTAGCTCTTTTCCTGACTGTTTCTGGCCTACTTCAAGTTATGTCAGGTAAAATGCTGGGGGAGATCTCTTGAAACATTTCAGTTTACTCATAAGGAACTGAACAGCTGAACAGTTGCACAGCTGTAAACGATGGTGTCACTGGCCAGAAAGCACCAGAACAGGGAGTCCTCAAAAAAGTCAAGGATATGGGCATAGGTGGTAGTGGATGTCACCAGTGGCCTCTTCTCTGGACAGAGCAGTCACATAAACAGAGGTGGTATGGGCTATCGATTCAATAAATTATCATACGAACTTTGGGGTTGATGTGTAGGGCATTAACCCTTATCCTTGATATGAATGACTTCTACTGGAGAGAAACGGAGGAAGATCATGGAAAATGCAACCTCAGAGCAGGTGTTCCCTACATTTGGCAGCAGGTCCACATTCACCTATGTGTCCTGTCTGCTTTGCCTGAGGCCCATGTTACCAAATGGTGGTTGCACAGGAGCTTAAATTCCTCTTAGCCAGTGCTGCTCTGGTCATCAGATGCCACAGGCTGCTCCCTCTGACATGATTACACCTCTGGCAGTGTGTCTCAGTTCACTCCTCAATATCATGGTGCTTAGCAGTTCCTGTCCATATTTGACTGAGGGAGCTCAACCACGTTCTCATCTTCAGCCTAGGATGCATCAGCAGACCCTCCAAAGTACGTCATGATATCACAGTAACCACTGTAGAAATGGAAGTGTGTTGGTGGGATGTTGATGGCTTAACTAGTCCCTAAATTTTAGATTCCTGATGAACCACTCACTAAAACTCTAAATTCTCTCTATAGCCAAAGGAGTGTGGTTGGTGCCACAGGCAGCTACCTCAGGCAACAGCTCTGCAAGTAAAACTTACAGAGCCCTTCGCTACAGAGATTTTTCAATATTTCCTGAAGATTTTTCTGCAGAAAGAGTCAATAATATCCATTCCCATTTTAGTTATTATTGGACAAATATATTGTCTTTAGAGTTCTCAGGGATGCATATTTCCACTTTAAAATAAAATATTACTACTTTAAAAGATTGAAAATAATGTACTTATTGTAAAATATATGTTTTACTATTGGTAACATAACTTTTTATCTGTTAGGAAAACCTATTCATAAAAACCTGCAGTAAATCTAACGGTTATCTGAAAAAACAGTGTCTCTGCTAGTCACAAGCCTACAGATTATCAACAATAAAAAAAATAAACCAAAACAAGGCTTCTTCAAGTTTCCCAAGAAGAATAGAGTGCAAGTGAGTACCTGAAAAGATCATAAGTGTCTCAAAGTCACTGCTGGGATTTACTCATGAAATAACTCCTGCTTGTGAGGATGCTCAGGTATTGTGGTGTAAAGCAGAGTCCAAGATAATATATATATATAATATAAATATAATGCAGATGGTGACAAGCTGTCCGTTGTTTTAATACAAAGCAGGTACTTCCCATTTAGTCAGACTGGAGATCCAGAGAACTCAAAAGTACTCTGCATGTCATGGGCCTGCTCCTCGTTTTTTCTTGCAGCGTGACTAAAAAAACCCTCTTTTGGACCTGTGCCTGCTGCTTCGCTAGCAGAGAGAGGCTGGGGAAGAAGTGGCAATAAGCCAACTTCTCCAGCTCAGTATCACATGCAAATTCACCTGTAATGGGAAACCCAGAAATTCCACCTTATAGTTGTAGTTATTATTCACTGTTAAGCTTTCTTCATTTTCAAGCTTTTTTTTTTTCCTTTCTGAGATAGCTTTCAGCAGAAGACACAGTCTTGACTGCATTTTATGCTAAATCACCTTGTCCATAAGTGTTTTCAATCTTTTGCTTAGCACTCAGCTTAACAAGCCCTATGTGAGGGCCGATAAATTTTAAGTGTTCACATAACAGCTATGAACCTCTGAGAATTTCAAAAGCTGTGGAGTCCCTTTCTGATGACACAGAAGATGGAAACTCCCAGGAAAAGAAGCTGCTTTCTCTACGAGTCTACAGTGAGGTTCTCACAGGGTCACAGGATAGCTCAGGCTGGGAGGGAGCCCAAGAGGTCTCTGCTCCAACCTCCTGCTCACAGCAGGTCAGCTCTGAGGTCAGACCAGGCTGCTCAGGGCTTCATCCAGTTGAGCTTGACGACCTGGAATAATGGAGACTCCACCACCTCTCTGGGCAATCTGTGCCTCTGTCTGACTCTCCTCAGGGGGAAAAAGTTTCTCCTTATATCTCAGCTAAAACTCTCATGTTTGAACTCATGTCCACTATGACTCTTCTTCCCACCATGCACTGCTGTGAGGAGCCTGTCTCCATCACCCTCTAGGCACTAGGGAGTGCTATTAGGTTCTCTGAAGCCATCTCTGCTCTAGGCTGAACAAGCTTAGCTCCCCTAGCCTCTCCTCAAGGAACTCAAGATGGAAGCAAGAAGAGGGAGTGGGAAAGCAATGGTTGGTCCATACTATGAGGCCACTGTGCTGTCAGGGTGTCTCCATGTTGTGCCCTGAGGCAGAAGAGAGGGAGCTCTACTGAAACATTAATGACATGCTCAGACCTTACATTTTTAACCAACAAACAACTTCTTGAAGTAGAACTTCACAAAGTGGAAGACATACACTAAAGCAACCTCTAGCAAGGAGTTGGAGGGAGATTTACGGTTGCTTCATGCTTCTGTAAAATTGCTTTAATAAACCTGGAAGTTTATCAAGCATTTAGGAAAGTTAGAAAAAACAGTTCAGTGCAACAAAGCTGTACTGCTACAGCTAAAAATATATTTTTAAATGAATGCTGCATTTTTAAATTAAGAAATTGGACAGAATCCTACAGAACCCTGTTTCAGGTTTGGCATTAAGCCTGCAAAAATACTTATTATGGTCAGCCTCTGCTACTGAAACATTTATTATGGCTGGATGTAGGCAGGCTTGGTCAATGTGAAAGATGCTTCTAATCTCCTTTGCTCTTGATGAGTATGTTTTTCACCATGTTCCAATTCAGTAGAGTCTGTCTAACTGCAGAACAAGCTCCCCACCCCCAAGCCCTCAGATTTTATTACTTAACTCACAGATTTGTATGAAAGCTATTTTTGTTCCTAGCAGGGTGCAAGGAATGTTAAAAAGTCCTTTTTTTTTTTTTTCTTTTCTTTTTTTCTTTTTTTTTTTTTTTTTAGATAATTACTATGCTGGTGTTGTTTGTCTGCATTTTATGTGGGATATGTTTAAATTTATAAGTTGATAAAAGCAAGTTCTCTGTTTGATCATTAAATGGTATGAAAATTGGTGAAGTAAGACCACAAAAAAAAAGGTAACATAAACATCTGATACTGCTGGAAAAAAATGCCTTTGGAAAAGTAAAAGAATACCTTATAATGATTTCCTCTATGGGACTGGAGACTGAAATAGATCCTATAACCTCTTGTCATCATTTAGACAAGGTTCTAATTACTGTGTGCCATGTTGATCTATTATGCACTGTACGGGAGCTTGTGATGTAGTTCGTATTAAGAAGTTTAGCTTTCCTTAATTGAAGAGAAGTACCTTAGGCTTAAAGAGTTAGTTGCTGCTTCATGAATGAAACCTTGTATAATCATTTACTACATACTTTCAGATCCCATTGCCTTGCCCAAAAGAAACAAGTCAGCTCATAATAATTTGTCTGAGATGTTGCTGAATACAGTGGATATACCTTTATGTTTTGAGAGAGACACAAATGAAATGAAGCTATAGTATCTCCTCTAACTTTGCCTAGAGCTTTCTATCTGTTTACAACACAAAATTAAAATTCTGCATATTCAAGGCTTCTTTTCTCTTGCACTGTTTTCTGTGTGAGTTTTTTTGAGAGTAAGAAAAAGAACTCACTCTATATGTGTCTATTGTTACACTAATGGCTTTCCATATTCTGCTCCTTTTTTATCTTATTATACTGCAACATGTTTGGAGCAGGAAATGATGATTAATTTGAACAGTGCATCTCACAAAGATACAGCTCCTCATGGGAACAGCTGGGCATTACTGCAAGTCAAATACAAAGAATGTTCACTGGGTGTCATTAATTAAAAGAAAAAGAAAGAACTACTGCAGTTCAAAACTAGCTTTAATACATCTTCCAAAAATAAAATTATTTGACAAAAAGTATAAAGAAATGTAATGATCTATTTAATGAGAAAAAATGCTTATGCTGATGGTTCTACTTAATAGTTTATGGAGTTGTCCTTCTTCCAGCCCCTGTCCTTGCCCTTGGCTTTGGGGGTCTCAAAATTAGCATGTGGTGTCACAAAGGCCACTGGGAGCATGAAGAATGGATGCAGCAAGTGCCTCATTCTATTATCTCCATGAAGCTGGAGCATGCCTAGTGTAGATGGGAGCTTTGGAGACTTTAGATATCTAGCTTTAAACTCCTCACTGGATATGTGTGAAGGAAGACTCATTTTTCTAAATGTTGTAAATTTGCCACATTTTAGCATCTGTTTCTATAGCAACAGCTGAAAGCATGACTCCAACATAAACCCAGTGTACACAAAACAAAATGTTTACCTTTACTTTAGAAGGGTGTTTGCTAATCCTTGCAAGAATATAGAGAATGTGGAATATAAAAACCATTATATACTATAAAGTTCTGACATGTAGAACACAAATTATCCTTTAAAAAAGTCAAATCGCTCTTGGTTCCAAATGACCTGTGTGAAAGCATATTATTAACAGAGCACGTGTGTTTCAGTGAAAGGTATATCTGATATATTTTTGAGTGCCAAAAAGAGTTGTGTATAAACCCAGAGGTTTATTTTAACTTTTTCCGACTTTCAGGCTCATGCAGCACATCATTTTGATTGGTCAGCTCATGTGGTTGAGGGTAAGTTTTAGGCTGATGCTTCCAGCTTTTCTTTTCAAATTAAAACAGGCCCATTTAAACTGCCTTTATAACCATTTTGAAGTTTCATGAATGGGTGCACAAATGCACATAGACACAGGTCCACAAACAGTCCTCCATGGTTTCAGGAGTTCCCCAATAGCAAGTATCACATCTTCCCACATTGTTAACCTTTAATTATCAAGGTTCCCTCAGGAACTTCCATGAATTATTGTTAAAACTGCATATATTTACTGATATACAATGATTTTACATTATAGTTAATTTTATGTTTCAGTCTTGAATTCTGCATGTCAGCCATTTCAAATTATAATGCAAAACATCTGACCAATTCCAGCAGAGCTGATCAAGCAATCAGTATGAAACAACACAGGCAAATTCACATCATCCCTTCTTCCTTTTGTGAGCCTGAGGTGGAAAGTTACTGAACAGCCCTGTGTTTTTCTAACAGGAAAGGAACAAGGGGCCTAAAAAAGCTCTGTAAGTGACAGTGCAGGAGGGCATGATGTTGACTTGTTATGCTTCTAAGCAATGTAATTTAATACATGAGGAAGACGCCCTTAGTCTGGTTGTGACCATCAATATTTCTGACACAAACACAGACCTTACACAACAAAACAGTTTACTCCCAATTTTAGATTAAAAAGTATTATCAAATAAAAGAGTGGGCTTAGCAATTACACAGTATCTAGAATCTTACGTCAGAGATAGAAATAACCCAGATGCAGAAATAACTTGCAGGCACATCAGTCAATCAAATAAGGGTGCTACTGAAAAAGATCTAAATATCTTAGTCACAACAAAGGCAACTATTTTCAGAGAGGGCTCTGCAGATGCACATTCTGTTTGCAGCTGCAGCCCCACCCTAAAAAGAGAGTTCGACTGGGTTTGGAGGGAATCCAATGTGAGGATCTGAATGAACTCTGCAGCCTAACCCTCCAGCTGAGTATGAGCAACCCAAGTCAGATTAAGATTTCAGTCCACTGTAGCCATCAGGGAAGTTTCGAGGTACCTCAGCTGTACATCTGAGCCATAAATTAATTTCCATTTGGGTCAGCAGAGCAAAAAATACATTGTTTGTTTTCTTGCTGCCACTGTTCAGAGCGCCTCTAAAGAAGGGATGTGGGGTAGTGCTTAAAGGTTAAATGGTGTAGAAAGCAATATTATTTTAATCAACTGAATCATACAAGGTGATGCTTGAAGGCCTTTTAAGTGCATTCAGTAGCTTGTGAACACAGGTACCAGAGCATGAGAAAGAAGTAGGGTGAGAATCTGTGGGCTGGTTCCTCACCTGGTATAAAATGACATACATACACTGACCTGCTGTGTTTCAGACCAGCTGAAGAGTAGTGTTGGAGATTTAAAAAAACAAACAAACAAAAAAAACCAAGACAAAACCCAGAGAATATATGATTTAAGGGTTTAAATTTTGAATGTGATGGACATACAGATAACCCCATGCATGGAAGCTCTGCTCAGATGGACTGACTTCATCAGCTGACTCTAGTGTCTCCCTAGCAGATCCTTCCCAGGTGAAAACATTGATAACCCAGTGGTGTGATTTTTTTTCACGGGGAGTAAATGCAGAGTGTTACAGGCCTCTTTCATGCAGTGCAGAGAGGATAACAAGGACAAGAGGGATGCTGAAGTTAGTTGAATTAAATTAGAAGTGAGACACACAATTTTTTAAGGATTAAGAAGATTAAATATAGGGTCACATTATCAAGGGGAATGGTGAATTCTCCATCTCCTGGTGTTTTCAAACTGAGCTGGAAGCCTTGTTAGCGGATGGATTTCCTGCAAGTGCATCTGAAATACCACACTGTGTGATTTGATGACACCTTCTGGCCTTTGTCTTAGTGGGATGTGAGTCTATGAACAGGGCTGTGGGGACGGACTTCCAAGAGCACATGTCAGTAGGAACCTGGCTGAAGGCTATAGGCAGCTCCCGCTATGAATAGAGACAAGGCCACCCCAAGCAAAGGAAATCTGAGGATCAGGGAAGTTGGGGACACACTTGCAGGACAGATTTCTTCTACAGTTTTTAGAGTGAGAAACAGCTGAATGCAGGGTCCTTTCTCCTTACTGCTTGATTGACAGTGTGTCACATTGCTTTGATCTCTTTGCATCTCACTTTGCTTATGAAGGCTAACAATTATGTCCTACATGGGTCTGCTGTGTGAGGAAATGTCTTAGCCTCAATTTAAGCACATCTTTTATGCTCCGAAAAAAAAAAAAAAACCACAAAAAACAAAACCAGACATACTCTACTTTCTTGAATTGTTTGGAGATTCAGTGGACTTTCAAGGAATTTATTACATCTTCCTTCACCTGATGGAACATCTGCTATTGTGAAGGAGGTGTCTTTTCCCTGAAGAATGAATCCAGGTTAACCCAACAGGAACAGAACATTTCTATGGCAGAACCCTACACGTGTTACATGGATCTGGGTGGCCCTTATCGTAGGGATGCTCTGTTTCCCCTGTGTGCCAGCAGAATTTGTATCAGGATGATCTGTGGCTCTTACCTATGCATAAATATGGGCCATCCAATACATTTTGAAGAACAATTTGTTAAATATTAATCCTTACACCTCTTCTCTACTGCTGTCTTCTTGGAGAAATTACCACTGATCTTTCCTTTATACATACATCCTACAGGCATTCCTAGGATCACAGAATAGTCACGGACAGGGCTCTTACCCACAGACTAGTATAATTTTATAATTTGGAAGAGTGGTAGGTGTACTTCTGCTGCATCCTATGGCATTTGAGGAAGAACTTAGTCTCCCTGAGGCTAAGGAATGACCCAGGGATCCCTGCTGGAGGAACTTGCTGCTGTTGGGTCATGGATTTAGGATGGTGTAGCACAGCTGAGATCTCTGTTATGTAGGAAATACCAGACAAGTTGTGGGTGCAAGAGCAAGAAAGAGTCCTAAAAAAGGGGACTCAAATCTAGGCACAGTTCAGGTAGGAGAAGATTTGCATGAGGGTATTAAGGTGAAGTTCATAAATGCCTAACTGGGTTTATAACACTCGCTGTCATCAGAGTTATTAATTCAAACAAGCATACTATCATAAACAAAGCCTGGAGAAGTTCAGGCACAGAACATAGAGACATACACTTCTTAAAAATGTAACTTTTCCCTAGAAAATAATCTATTTAATATATCTTCTAAAAACAAGGAAGACAGGGAGAGTGTCACTGAAGAAGCAACAAGTGTGGTTATTCTCAAGAAAAAAAATATTGTTAAATATGATTCTGGTCAAGCCAAGCAACCTTTGCCTGCTTCCAACTTTCTTCAGCAGAAACTTAATTTAGATTGCTCCCAAGGACTACAGAGCTCTTGTCTTCCTATCCCAAGTGCTGTTACTTGGCACAGAAAGTTAAAATAATTTAAAAACAATAATAAATAATCTAGTTTTCAAAAATAAATGTTTTTTGTGGAGTTATTTGGAATGTATTTACAAAAAGTCTGTTGAATTTATCAATGATAATGCTTTAATCCAGTTTTCTTAACATTCATTCCACAAAATGCTATGATCATTGATAATATGATTGGGGAAAAGTGAGGATATTTCTTTGTCTTCACAAACTCAACAAAATGGATGGAATGAGAGGTAAATCTGTAACACACCACCACTGGAGGTGTCTATACTCAGTGCTGGCATTCACAAAACCTCCTGTGCAGTCTTGCAGGTGTCTGTTTCTTCCGATGGGCATGATGCTGCCAGGCAGCTTTGGAAGTCTAGTTCAACGCAGAAGACATAGTGGGATTTGCAGACTATACATTCCTGTGCCACCTTCTTGTGTAGGTGACATTGATGTCCTGACTCACTTGAGCTTCATAAGATCTCAGGAATGTGACTTTTAATGTGTCTGCTGGTGTCCTGTTTAATTTCCTAGTCCCAGTGGTTTCTGTGTAAAAAAAATCTGATGCTCACCTCCACTGACTTCAGAAGTGTGATTTCTCATTTGCTCCAGTCTAAAGAGAGTTTGACAGATGGAGCCTGGAATGGAAGGAGTGAAGGGCTGGTGGCATTTCACAAAGCTGTTCTTGGTGACTCCAGAGAGGCACAGTAGGACACATCTGACTAATGACAGCATTGTCTTACATCTCAGGGACTGACAGGGAAAGCGTTCCTCCTGATAGGAAGTAATCCAGGCTAGGTGATCTTCAAAATGTGTGTGAAGCTCTTATTTTACCCCTTGGACTCCAGTATCTTTAAGGCTGGTCATATCTATCTGCCCGTTTCTTAACCCACCACAGAACATGGACACATGTTTAAAGGTACTGTTTCTGCATTCTGGATCCACCAAAGACTTGTGTTCATAAAAAGAAGGTAACACTCACTGGTCCCTAATTTTACAAAATGCAGCTTCCTGCAAATTTCAGAATTCATATTATTCCCCATTCAACAAGGATTTACATTGCTCCTCCACAAATTGTCCATTAAGATGATAGAAGGCACCCACAGAGTGCTGCAATCAGTGGTGCTGGGTGTATGAAGTTATACCCCTTTTTAGCGTGGCAGTGTGCGTGTGAGATAAGCCATGGCTCAGTAGCACAGAGAGGAGAGGCTGATGTCTGGGTTTGGTACTGCAGGGCCGTTGCAGTATTGCTTTGTCCCATAACTGCTGAGGCAGAGAACATTGGAGAGACCACAAGGGCAACCTCTAAGTCTACTGAGTAGGTTTCTTTACAGTCCCGCATGAAACTAACTTCAGGAAGAGGAAAAACAAAATCCTCACGCTTTCACATCACTTTGGGGCAAGGGAGGAATGAGTTTAAATGTTAATGTTGTAACCATTAAAGAGGGCAGATTCCTAAAATAAATTACTGCACCTTCAGCTGTTTTCTTTTAACTCTCACCTACAACTCATCTGCGAGTAGAAACATTTAGGTCCCACTTGGAAATCCTGTACAGATGTTTGCCAAACATAGTTGACATTTTCACACCAGGTAGTGTTTTGTCCAGTATGCATAACATAAATTGATCGCTGCTTCTGCAAGTATCTGTATCTCACAGGGAAAGCCTTGCTTTCTTTACCTATCATGCAGCCATAGTGCATTGGAAACAGATGGACTTTGCATTTATTTACCCCCTTTCAGCTGAAGACTTTAAATCACTCTGAACACATTAACTATGTCTGAGATCATTCTTCTGATACAGAATTTTCTCGGTTTGCTTTTCCTGGACATGGGTAACATAAGGAACTTCTTCATGAGCACAGGTCATGCCTGTGGAGATTTCCAGTGGAGCTTTCCAGTGAGGGATGGTCACCCAGTGAAACCATCCTAAGGAAATGAGCAGCATCAGTTTTAATCATGATGCAATAAGATATTTTAGCTTACTTCTTCTTTTTTTTTTTTTTTTTTTTTTTAATAAATAAATAAATAAATACTGCTAGGGAGTTTCTCAATCTTGTAGGAAGGGTGAAGCTACGACAGCTCCATGCCCCTGGTCCAACCTGTCACTAGGCTGAGCCTGTATTCCCAGTAGGCGCTCACACACAGACTGCACTTATACACCTCACTCATATGTATATACAGGATTGGACACACAGATCACATATGGACACACAGAGCACTGGCACAAACACAAGCAGCACCACTGGCCTTGTCCTGCTCCCTTCTCTGACTGAGCAGGATGGAGGTCTATTAAAGAGAAAATTTATATATATATATATATATATATATGCACAGTGTGGGTCCCTCCAGCACCTGGATTCAGATACTCAGGCTGCACAGTAATTGTCCCTGCATCCCAGTCTTCCCAGTAGCTGGCACCTGGACATATGAGTCCCTGAGTGCACAGTCCCACCCCATTTCATGGTACAGACCTCCTTGCACACACCAACTCCCCTCAATAAACCACCAGACCCTATAGCCTCTTACGCAGATATCTGGTCCCCTGAGTAGCCACCTCCTCCAAGTTCCTCACTCCCAGACACACAGCCCTCTGGCTTCCAGGCCACCTTACCTACTCAACAGCTCATACCACTTGATAGCTTACTAGCACCCACAGGTGCTCATGTGCACACCTGCAGTTGTACCATGTGCTGCACCATGGACACAGGGGACTCTGATCCTTGGTCCCAGCCCTGTGGCTGCATTCAGACCACCCATACACACACATACACAGAAGAGACAGTTCTTCACCCAGGAAATAGGTACAAAGGAATAAGAAGAGAGGACAGACTGTGCTGATCAGGCACAGGGCATGGCCAGACAAGTGTGCTGATCACCAAACTGCTTACACACACCCAGCTTTTTTATACACTTATCTCTCTATTTTCTCAAGCTTGGTCTTCCCTAAAACTACCTTGATCCCCTTCCCCTGCCTTTGTTTTCTCCCCTAACCGTCTCATAATAAATCTGCAGTCCCAGAATGCCTTTGCCTGTATCCTATAATAAATCTCATAGATTCACAGGCAGCGACACTCCCTCAGTCCAGAAGATGCTTCAGAGATCCACTTCAGAGTGCCCACTGGCCACTGGGGCTGAGTCCCCCAAGAAAGTCCTGGGAGCTGCTGGCTTGGTGCTCATGTTCCTGAAAGGGGTATTTGGATTACCCTGTTTGCCATCCTTCCCTGTGCTTATTTGTGTGTGCGGAGATGAGATTTTTACCATGTAAGCGAACAAACTCCACTAGTATAAGCCACCTGTTTACACCAATGCTAGTGGGATTGCACTAAACCAGCTGTATTAACAGACTTAAATATGTTTGGCCGGACGCTCTGCTGGTGTGAACTGCCATAACTCTACTTGCATCAGAGAAGCAATGACAATTGTCCCTGGGTGGTGTAGTCACATTGCTGATCCTGGGAACACACTCCAGCAAGTCTTTCATCCAGTTTCTCTTCCCTGAGCCATCAGGCATTTGCAGATGTAAATTCTGTTTTGTTCTCTCTAATGCTGGAGAAGTAGGGGAGAGCAAATTCCTTTTTGAGGTCACAAGAGAAGGAATCTAATAAATTCATGTACTTTTGTTTCTATATTTTGTTGATCTCTCCTCTTTGGTTCATCTTATAATAGGAAAGTGGTATGGAAAGAGACACAGAAATGCAGGGGGAGAACGAGACAGCAAATCCTTATGCAACATAGCACTGAATATTTCAGATGTAGCATTCTTGTTTGTTTTTCAGGTTTCTCTTTATGCACTTTAACAAACGTTCCTTGAGCTTATGAAATCAGATCCATTTTAAAAACAGTTGCTAAAAGGAGTGTGGTTTCTTTTCCAAAGATTTCAAATCTTATTTTCCTAGAAAAACTTTTCCATTTTGCAGTTTTCTGCTCATAGCAACTCGTTTGTGGTCTCAGAAACTTAAATGTCTTTTAAATTAGTTTTATAAAAGTGATAATTTAACAGACGCAGGACTGCACCTTGGAACTGCAGAGGAACATCTTTTAACATCTTACCCTTTCACAACGATGTTTTCATCTGCTCAGGTGGTGAACATATGTGCTGTCTTTCTAATTTCATTACATATATATCAAACAAGAGTTATGAATAAAGATAATACAATAGTGACAGCTAACATGTTCCTTTTCATGGTGTGGAAATTCTCTCTGCAAGTCTGTCGAAAATTGGAGAATCTATTTGCAAAAATTAGAAAGCTTTTCAGCAGTGTTCTTTGAGCAGGATGTGACAGTAGTAGGAAAACTGCTGCAGTGATTTGGGAACTGTAAAGTTTCCTATTCTACTTTTTTCAAGTCAATGGTAAACATCTCTATTGCTGCAGTGAGATCAGAACCTGGTTGTTTGTATTCAAATAAATACGGATCAGATTATCCCAGGATTGTGTATGTGCATACGTAGTACTCCATCCTTCCACTTTCACTCTCCAAACCACACTTATGGGTCCACAGATATCAAATTTAAAATAAGCACTTTATTAAACCAAATATGAGTGTCCACTTTACACAGTTACTATAGCAAAATCATGTCCAGAAAGGCCCAAAGAAGCAGCAGTCTATCAGTCACCCAGGCACCTAATCTTAGAAGCTGAGATAAATCATGCATAGCTACTGACTGTAGCTGAATTGTTATAATGTACTCCCCCAAAAGGTACAGACTGGACCATTGAAATTGATGTGTATCTAAAGAATAACAAAATTATTAGCCAAAATTTCAGCAATTACACAGAGGGTGGGAAATTTTCCATCAACATTTCTATGTATTAATTTCCCAGTTAAAACTCGAATGTTTTTTTCACCCATCCATAAACTTGCAAAAAGATAATTAAGTAATTTTTCCCCATACCTTTCTTTACCATTCCGGCACAACCTGACTGAAGCATAATTGGACCTAGACAGCAAATGCCAAATCTTTTTGGCAAACTTCTCAAAGTAAATCATCATGAAATTTTTTCTTCAGCTTCATCTTAGCTTTTCACTTTTTAAGAACTTCATGGTTTCAAAAAGAAAGGAATAGAGTTTTTGTTGAAAAAGTTTCAACTTTTGCTCACCAAAGTTGATTTTTTTTTTTCTCAGCTGTGTCGAGTGTATGAAAACCAATGTTTTCCATGTATAGGAGGTTTGGGTTGTCTGTGGGGCATCAGCATAGGAAAGCCCCACAGCCACGATAGCCATCAGCCTGCTGTGGGGTTGCAGGTGAGGGGAGAGGCTTCAAACCCATAGCCAGTGTACCACAGAATGTCTGAGGCTGGAATGGACCTCTGGAGGTCATCTAGTCCTCGATGAACAGATGACCTAGAGGTCATCTTGTCCTCTGTGCTGTGATGATGGCACTGCCTGGGGGCAGTGAAGGGCACTCAGGTCAAAGGAAGATGAGAGTGGGACAGCTGATGTCTCCACAGTGCTGTGAGCTTCTCCCAACAAAGCACCTACAGCATCTCTTCCTGCTCGAGGGAAAGATGTGCAGAAAATGCCCCTTCCTTTTCCCACTCCTTGGCTTTTGATTGGGATGGGGGACTTGTACAAGAAAGGAGTCACATAGGTGTCATTTATTCTCAGGTAGCAGTGTCAGTTCTGGAGAAGCCCTGGGAGGAGAAGTGGGGTGCAAGACCTTTCATTTTTCCTTTGGGTGTTTAATCTTGGTAAAATTTACTTGCTGATCAGTCCTTCTCACTTCCCCACATCTCAGGAACTTCTCTGACTGTTGCCTTCTGAAAATTGGGGGAACCTTCAGCCCATTCTGCCCCTAGTCAGAGGAAAGAAACATCAAAAAAGCAAATAGTCCAGAGGAAGATATATAATAGGCAGTTTGTAAATACTCTTCAACTTACTAGATGGTAAACCCCCATTTCACTGTCCCAGGTAATCCAGTGAGGAACATATAATGCCTTGATCTCCTTGCTCATAGGTTGATTAATGAACTTGAGTTCAGGTTAATTTAGGCACTCTGACTTCAAGTTTTGATGGATATCTGAATGTATTTAGAGATATTTGTGTGCTGTGGTGCTTTGCAGACTAATAATTTGCCCTGAGTGGTTGTTTCTGTCAATCAGGGGCAAGGAGCCGTACTTTATGGGCCAACAGAAAAAGGGCCAGGATATATTTCAATGGTGAACAATCCCAAATAGGTTCCCAAACAGCTTGGATGAGAAAGCTCTTGTATCAGCTGCAGGAACTGTCAGAACTTTATCCTAGGTTCTGACCCCTTGGACTTAAATAGAAATAAATGAGGAATGAGTAAGACAAACAAGGGAAAAAAATGTAACAAATAGCAAATGTTTGGGGATATAATCAACGAAGAACCAAACAACCCCCCATGTGACATCCCCAAATCTGCCTGCCAAGAATGTGATTTACATCTTCTGCAAGAGGATTTAAAAGAAATGTCTAATAACGCATTTGATTCTCTTAACCCTCTCCCCTTTTGTTACCTCTGTCCATAACATTTCAGAGCACAGCTGGAGCCCCCCAAGCTAACTAAGTCATATGACACTCTGAGGACAGCCAAACATCCCAGAAGCAGCAAAAAGCTGACAGGCTGCACAGCCCAACAGGACAGCAAAGTGCTTTTTAAAAAGATAGCGAAACAGAAAGATGAGGTGGAGAAAGGGGATAGGAGGTGGGGGGGTTACAGACTGTTTGATCAAATTTGTCATGTCAATAAAAATATTCTTTTTAATGAAACATTGCATGTTTTTATTTTTCTTTTCTTCCGTTCTGATGGAGGAGTCATACTGAAATATTTGTGGTATGTGAAGTATTGGAAAAATAAACCTGGACAGAAGAGAGGCACAGATGTTTTCTATGTTTGATTTTTTTTTTTTTTTAAAAAAACGTTCTTGGTCACCACCCTTTACTGCAGGAGACAGTGCTGTGGGCCACGTACTGAACTCTCTTCTGTGCTGTTTGGGGTCTGTGTGGATCAGTAGGTGCTGCTGAAACAGGGGAAGAGAAGGCAAGTTTGATCAGGACCTGCTACTGGAGCAGCCATGCCATGCTACCAGGTTGGCAGCAAAAGAGTCCTCACCATTCCCACTAGGACTAAGTGCACAGGGGAAAACCATGGCTGTGGTGGGACTTGCATTGGTGCCACCATCAGCACAAATTGTTCTTTGTTGGTGTGAACAAGGACTAATTTAGGGGTTTCAAGCAACAATTGGCATTCCATGAAAAACAAGTGCAAATTTATAAGATTTGTGCTTGAACGCTAGAGCAAAACCCAGCCGAAGAGGTCAGAGAGACTGTTCCTTGGTTTGAATCCATGTAGCTGTAACAGTAGTCAAAATTGCCAGTATAGAGCCAGACAATGAAGCCAGATGTAGCAACACAGAAAACCAGGCCGGGAGGGCTGTGTCTTCCCTCTTGAGCTGTCCTATTTGATCTGCATAGTCATGCTGACCAGAACAGCACTCCCTCCCTCCAGAATGACACCAGTCTGTTGAGTTGAAGTGGTCCCTGTTCTGCAGTCCTTCTACCTGCAATTTAAAAAGCACACCATGATCAACATTGTTAGTAATAAAGAAAACTAGGTTCAGACATGAGAAAGCTTAGTGGGGTGTACACCATGTTTAAAACAGAAGGTCTACAGATTAGTGGAGAAAGAGTATAAAGAAAAATGTACCAGGTCATCAAGCTGCTGTCTGGCAGGAGATCTTTTAGGAGATGAGTACATCCCATCATAAAGCTACGTGTGGAAAAAGAAGCTTAAAATCTGCAGTGGAACTCATCACAAATTTCTGGTAGTTAATTTGAGAGATGAGTGATTAGAGAAGTGAATATATATGAACATCAGAAATATAAAAAGGAAGTGAGATAATATAGGGAAAAGTAAAACTGAGGGAAAGAAAGTGTGAGGGGAAAAATGAATCTTATACAAAGGAGAAGAGAGGTAGATAGGAAAAAGAGGAGCTGAAACAAGCAGAGTGGAGGGACTGCTGTTGCCTTGTTGCACTGTATCTTCAAATATTCAGGCAGCATGAGAGGTTTGGGCAATGCTCCCATTGAAGTCAGTGGAGGTCTCAAGTTTGCAGGCTTGTGCAGGACTTTGAAGGTGTCAGGAGTCATGATCCACCTGTTCAGAAATTACATCTGAAAGTCTCATTTCTCTCCTGAGGAGGGTCCCCTCTGACCCTCACCATCACACATACACACAGACACAGACACACCCCCCACACACAGGGTCCTGGGGAGGAGATGCTTACCTGCCTCTCCAGTGGCTCAAAGCTTCATATGGTTTGGAAGAAGAATGAAGGCTACACAAAGCCCACCATCCCAATAAAAGAAATCCCAACCTCAAAACCTCTTGCAAGCAAAAGACTGAGGTTATAAATACTCTTTTGGGTATAGTTCTTGTTTTCTTAACAATTTTCCAGAACTGTCAGCTTGGTGCATTCAATTGTTACTAAAATCATATCCAATGCTGGAAGAAAATGTGGGATCCACTAAATGAGTATACACGTTTTGGCAGAAGAAAAGTGACTGTGGGATAGCCTACAGCCCAATAGCTACACTGAAGTTCCCAGAGTAAAGTTAATGTTTAATAGCCTGACCCAGCTTCTGCCAAAGCATAAAAATCCACACAAGTCTTTCTGTGACATATACCACCACAGTGTAGTTTTTTTTCTGGAAGATTTGGAAATACAATAGCGAAAGTGTCTGTGTTCATGAAGGAAATTTGTGGTCACATTCTTAGTGGTATGTGGTGCTAGTCTCGACTTCCTTGTACGTATGAGGGATTTGGATACAGTGGCATGTTGGCAGTAAGTAGCCTAAGGCAGTCAGAGGACAGGGAAGCCCATTTGAAGCAGAACTGAGTAACAGAGACTAGTCTTTACTGCAAAATGATTGGAGAGATGAATCCTTTATGTTCTGAATCTGTAAGGTTTCTTGAATTCATTTATGTGTAGGAAGGCATCGTATATCTTAATGTTTTAATTTTACCAGAATATTGAATTCCCAAATTATGTTCATCAGGATGATTATTTTGCAGTAAACATATAGTGGTGACTAGCTGAAATAAATGATCTCAATTAGGAGATTTACAGGTGATTTATCTAAATACCTATTTTTAAACATCTTTTAAACTTTCACTTTGTTGGAATTTGGTATCAGTGTGAGAGAATTTAGTGGTCATCTGTGTCAATCTGATAAAGCAATTGAGTTATAGACATGTATACTAGATTACTGGGAATAAGAAACATGATTTGCTTTAATGTCAAGATGAGGTACATGAGGGACATCTCCACTGCAGTTTATAGATCTACATTAGCATAAAAATATTACACATGAGGCCAGAAAAAGATATATTTATAGAGCCTTGTGCTAGAGTCTTTCAGAGAAGCACAGAAAGAATTCCCTGAGAAAAATTCAGCCAATCATTTTAGTTAATTCAATGGCAAAATCGACTACCATGACACATGCATGACTTAAATTACTTTTGTGGTGACCAGATTATCACAAAAAAATAATTCTGTGTTACGTTGGAGAAACTAGTTGAATGTAATCACAGACAGATGGATTTTTTTAGTGTCTTTCCATTGCTAGATCATTTACCTTGCTACCCTCCACAATGGAAAATGTAGAACCCACAAAGAAAGGAGGGATCTACAGCAGCCAAAGATGTTTTTTTACAGATTATTTTGAAATATCAAATTTTGATTTAATTTTGATTTTGTGAAAAATAATGATGATTGTCTGTTCTTCTGGGATTTTTTAAAATAAAATATTTTGATTATGGCATAAAGTAACTAAAACCAATAAATAAACAATTACATTTAAAATGCAGTTTCAACATCATTAGAACTTTTCTATCAGAAATTCTTAGAGAAATAAAAGATATTAACCTAAATTCCAAGAAAATAAAACACAAAGAAATTTGGTTTTGGCAGTGCTGGATATTGTGATGGAATATTCTGCTAATTCTGTCAAAATTTCTCTGAAAAGTTTTAACAGAAACCTTTTCCACATCGTAAAGGGAATGTGGGCATAAACCATCTCTCACACATCTTAGTTCAGGACTCCATCCCCATGCAACCTACATGCATCTTCGTTTATATCCTTGCAATTGTACATCAGTCTGTGCCTTTGTGGATATCTCTGCCTGGAAATCTCCCCAGATCTGCCACAAAGTCTTTGAGACCCCCAGAAATCCTCATTTGGTTGAGTCTGTAGAATGACTGCTAAAATGGGGTGAACCACTGGTGGTATGCCATAAGGCAGTCACCACTTCAAATATATATTTAAATTAAACTTTCATGATCTATTAATTTGAAATGTTCATACCATGGAAAAGATTTCTGAGAAAGACTGAAGACTGCTGGTGTGCCTTTGGTTTCCAGCTTAGAAGCCACTGCTCCTTGCTCTCTATCGGTACCATCAGCTTTAACAGGAGAAAGGAGGTATAATAATTTTGGGAAGTATTAAAGTTATTTGCCTACTATGTGCAGCGACAATGGAATATTCTTAATGAGCCATATAAATGAGAAATTCAGAGCCCTACAGCAGTCAGGAAAGGGCTTGAACTATCTTTAAATATCAGTAGTTCTGTAAGTCTGCTCAATTGATCCCGGATAAAAAGAATGTTGGTATCTCAGTAAGCCAGTATCTCAGTAAGCCAGTTAATGAGAATTAGACTAAAGCATTTCAGAGGTAATGGGGACAACTGGGTTAGCCAAAAAATGCATTAAGAAAATATGTTTTTTAAAATGTAACTTTGCAGAGCTGTCAGCACAAGGAGGGTGTGTCATGCCAAATGGAACTGCAACATCCTCCTGACAACTTTCAGGTTCCATTAGAAACTGAGGATGCCTGTGAATTCAGTGTTATATTCATTAGCAAGCAATTCATGCATGTCTTTATTACCTGAATCTCTATCCATCTCACAGACTATCTTCTTAGAATGAGGCCAGGAAAAATGTGCAAACACGACTGACTTTGGATTTCTTTTAATCTACAGGAAAAGCCATGCTTGAATGCAATTATTTTCTTCAGGAAAAGAGAAAAAAAAAAAAAAAAAAAAAAAAAAGGTATCCTGTGGGCTTAGTTTGGTTTAAAAGCTGAAGCTGTGCTTTTGCTCCAGGTTATACTGAAATAGCAGCCAGGATCACAGATGCATGCTTCTCCCCCCCCCTGCCTGCTGTATTTCACACCAGAGCTATGCATAAGTGCAGTCTTTACATTCAGGGAAGGAAACACAGGGACTGTGCCGTCCTTACTTCCCTAAGGTTATACAAGGTGAGTTTTCAAAAGATTTTAAGAGCCTGAAATTCAAGATTGCTGGCTGTCAGGTGCCTTAGTCTAAAACATCAGATCTTGCTCCCCCTCATCCACTGGAAGTTCATGTGAGTTTGTCAAATGAGAAGTCCTCCTAAGATTTAATGCCTAAGCACTCTCAATATTCATGAAGCTAGAGGAAGAACAATTAGGAGGGAGCATGATACTGTAACGTAACAGGCATTCATGTGGGCAGGCAATCCTAGGGTCTGCGTTCAGGATTATTTTTTTCTTTCTCATCCAATTACTACTTAATAAGGGGAAGGAGAGGTGGAAGGTACCCTATTCTGTAATTGATGTCACTTTTTTAGAAGACTAGCTTTGAACCCCCAGACCAAGGAGGAGTTTTGATCTCAGTCTCTCTCTTTCTGCATGATTGCTCTAGCCATTAGCCATGACACAAAGACCACAGCAATGCAACAATCATGTGGGTGTCATGTCTTGCACTGAATTCATTGCTCTGGAGTGAGGGTAGGCACGCTCTGAGCAAACCTGCTGGGTAAGGCTGCTCAGAGGAGCTAGGCACTTGGGACAGTGTGTACATTCCAGGTGACCTCAAGGGAACAGGTGTTCAGACATTCAGCTCATCAGGCACAATAGAAGTAGCATGGAAATTGTTTCATGAAAACTAGTCTTATGCTACATCCCTACGGCATAGGCCGTTCCCTTAGGTCTCCTTTGTGGGCAATATGAGGTTCCCATGGTCCCAAAATATGATTATTTAGTTCAACTTGTTTTCATTAATATAAAAGGGCTGTGTTGCAGCTCAGTGGTTCTTTTGCACCACAAACCTGAGGGCAACTGGAACACGACAGGAGGGTATGAGGTGTCTGGAGATGGAAAGCCTGCTGGCATAGTGCTGAAGGGCTGTAAAAGGCAGAGGGCTGAAGCTAGATTAGTGTCACTCATACTGTTTCTGGGAGCAGCTGCTGGACTGAACTGGGCACACATTTTGTTTTGGTGGGAAATAGATTGTTCACTCTGGAAGATAGTGCAGGAGCACACTGTTTCTCATGCAGTGCAAATGCACCAGGAAAAGTGCAACAAGAATTGAGGAATAGAGCTATTTACCAGGCTAAAAATATGCTAAGGTGCTAACACGCTTATGCAGTGGCATTTTACCACTTTCTTGCACTCCTGGACTGCAGGGGCCTGAAGTGGGTGGTGGAAGGCAGAAACAGGGCTCCTTCTCCTTCCACGAGATTCCTACACACAGGAGAGAGGCTGTGCCCTGTCACAGGTAAAAATGGGCAATTTTGCCTGAAGAGTTATGGGAGGAATTCCCTGAAGAGAGTTTAGGAATAAGCTTAGCTTGGACAAAAGGGGCACCTCTGCAGAGCAGGCTCCAGCTACATGTGCTATACTCAGCAAAGACAATTTTTTTTAATACTATGTACTTCAACCCAGCTTTCCTAGGAGTCCAGAGATTTGTAGTTGTTTTTCCTCAATTGTATTTTTGTTTCCCCCTTCCACATCTTGCTTGCATTAAGACTGAAGTTTGCCATGGTTAATTTATTTGCATTCTCGTTAGCACAACAGCACAGGGACATGTAGAGAAGGTTGACTTTCTTAATTAAAACAATAGGGGTTTTGAAGGTGCAACACTTTATCTTTCAGCTACAGAAATATGTTGTGCAGGGCAAAGTCACCTCCTAAGAATGCCAAGTGATCTGTCATACTCCTCAGCTGTTTTAGCAGAACAGCAAAATACATCTGTAGAGATTGTTCCAAAGAGAAATGCCTTTTCCAAACACAGAGTTTTATTTGTACATAGTAATATATTATGTAACAACACAAAGTTCACCTGCTGCATTATATGGAGACATCTTTAGAAGCAAATCCAAAAAAAAGAAACAAAATCTGCACCCAGATTTTTTATCCATAACTAAATCAAGACTCTGAGAATGAAACATGATTCAACACTGTATTTAAAAAAGACAGGCAATGTAGTACAAATTACAGTGTACCACATCAAAGGAAACCCAGGAACACAAAATCCATAGGACTGCTTGAATAAGTTATTTAGAACAGGAGTGTAACCAGGCTCTGAGGGCACATCTTGAGAAATCTCAGTGTATCCTACTAGATGTTTTTTAGGTGCACAGCAAGCCTATACAGAGTGAAACATTACACTTGATAAGCACCAGTCATCAAATTGCACATTTGAACTGTGGTCTTTCTGAGTCCAAACCTGGCATCCCTTGAAGTACTGCTGGCCACTTGCTTCTTGCACAGGTTTCTCCAATAAGAAATGTATAGAAGAGCTCAGAGCTAACAGGGCTCACAAACAAAATGTGAAAAACCATCAGAATGTCTTGAAACCATCACACAACACATGCAGGACAACCAGATGATCAGGCCCAGTCAGCATGGGTTTATGAAAGGCAGGTCCTGCCTGACAAACCTGATCTCCTTCTACGACAGGGTGACCCGTTTATTGGATGAGGGAAAAGCTGTGGATGTTTACCTTGACTTTAGCAAGGTTTTGACACTGTTTCCCACAGCATTCTCCTGGTGAAACTGGCTGCTCGTGGCTTGGATGGGCACACGCTTTGGTGGGTAAAAAACTGGCTGGATGGCCGGGCCCAAAGAGTTGTGGTGAATGAAGTTAAATCCAGCTGGCAGCCGGTCACGAGTGGTGTCCCCCAGGGCTCGGTTTTGGTTTTGTTTAACATCTTTATTGATGATCTAGACAAGGGGATCGAGTGCACCCTCAGTCAGTTTGCAGATGACACCAAGTTGGGTGGGAGTGTTGATCTGCTCGAGGGTAGGGAGGCTCTGCAGAGAGACCTGGACAGGCTGGAGCCATGGGCTGAGGCCAACTGGAGGAGTTTCAATAAGGCCAAATGCTGGGAGCTGCCCTTGGGCCACAACAACCCCCAGTAGCGCTACAGGCTTGGGGAGGAGTGGCTGGAGAGCTGCCAGTCAGAGAGGGACCTGGGGGTGCTGATTGACAGCTGGCTGAACAGGAGCCAGCAGTGTGCCCAGGTGGCCAAGAAGGCCAATGGCATCCTGGCTTGTGTCAGCAATAGCGTGGCCAGCAGGGACAGGGAAGGGATCTCACCCCTGTCCTCGGCACTGGTGAGGCTGCACCTCGATTCCTGTGTTCAGTTTTGGGCCCCTCACTACAAAAAGGACATTGAATGACTCGAGCGTGTCCAGAGAAGGGCAACGGAGCTGGTGCAGGGTCTGGAGCACAGGTTGTAGGAGGAGCGGCTGAGGGAACTGGGGGTGTTTAGTCTGGAGAAGAGGAGGCTGAGGGGAGACCTCATCGCCCTCTACAGCTCCCTGAAAGGAGGTTGCAGAGAGCTGGGGATGAGTCTCTCTAACCAAGTAATAAGCGATAGGACAAGAGGGAATGGCCTCAAGTTTCACCAGGGAAGGTTAAGACTGGAAATTAGGAAGCATTTCTTTCTAGGAGAGGTTGTTAGGCGTTGGAATGGGCTGCCCAGGGAGGTGGTGGAGTCCCCATCCCTGGAGGTGTTTGACAGTCAGGTCAGCATAGCTCTGAGGGATATGGTGTAGTTGGGAACTGTTAATGTTGGGTTGATGGTTGGACTGGATGATCTTCAAGGTCTTTTCCAACCTAGATGATTCTGTAATTTTATGAAATGGAGTAGTAATTAGTTTAGAATTAATGTACTTGTGAAATTTGTTTTGAAGGTTCCTATCTCCCATTTGGGTTGCTGCAGCAGTGGCTGAGGTATTCCCAGCTGTAAAGCAGCTCCTCATCTTCTGCAGGAGTCAGGATGAAAACAAGCAGCCTTGGAGCTGGGTGGTCACCCAGGCTCTCCCTGCCCTGTGGAGAAATCCAGTACAGCTGGAGGGCCATAAGGGCTCTTGCCACAGCCACTGGCTCTTTGAGGCTGCACTCTGCCATATGAGCAGTTTCATTCTTAAATTCAATCCACACATATCAGCAAAAGTTTCATTTCAACATCAAGCACAAATAAAGGAGAGAATAGACTGGAAATCAGACATACCATGGGCCATATAAAGTTTTCAGCAAAGTTAATGGTGAGGGATGACCATTTTAAGGCTGACAGTTTGCACACCTGTGTTGATTGGTTATATTTGGTTATCTTCCTCCAGGCTCAGATGAGTTCCTTTCAGAGTGTCTCAAATGCCTGAGATACACCAGACGTCTTCTTGTGGACCACAGCAAAATGTTGCTAGGATTCCAAGGATCAGGAGGAATTAACTTGCTTATTTAAAGAACTTTCTTCTTTAAAATTAATTAAACAACTTCTGAATCATATAAAAAAATCATCTACATGGAGCCTCATTGCAATGAGATTCTTATCTATGGTTCATGCTTCTAAAACACTGAATCTGTAATATTCAGGTACATATGTTGCTACACTTTTAGAGAGTAAGAAACCTTCCTGTAACAGTTGCACTCCTTTATAATAAAGAATATGGTAAAATATATTCACTGTAAAAATGACATGTAGGAAAAGTAAGAAAATTAAGTACTAGATTTTTTAATACAAAAGTAACGCTAATACTTTAAAATAAATAGGATAAAGATGATAATAAGTATTTTTAATATTTATTTCTCAAAAGCATTGCAGCTTGTTGTCTAGACACATGTAGGACAGAGGTTTCTCTCTAGTGGCACAAATAGGCTGAGAAAGTGAGAGACTTGTTCTTTATCAGCCCTTTATCCAAAAGACATGACGTATGTGCTCATATTCCAGGGTGAGGAAAAAATCAGTCAAGTTTTACATATTTTGTTTAAACTCCCGGTTCCTTCGGATTTAGATATTTTTTTTCTTTTAAATAATGCCTGTTAAGTATGTTCATATCTGTAGCTCTGAATACACAGTGGTCATGAATCATCAGTTTGAGGTGCTTCTGTTGACACTGGACCATGCTGGAGTTCTGTGCAGCACTCACTATGGAACACATCCTACTGAATTACCCCCTCCTCTTCCCATAGCCCCATGCTTTCCAGGCTTTCATTTTTGAAGTAATCATATGCTGTGTTACTTGTGACCTTTAATGTAGACAGGTAAGATTGTATGTACCACTCTGAATCAGATTTTCTTTAATATGGAAAGTCTGAAAAAAAAAGAAAAAGAAAAAGAATGCAGAAAACTTGTTTAAATGAACTCTTTATCTGGATGACTTCAAATACTTTGACATCTATCTATATTTTTATTTGGAAAATGAATCAAGAATAATTAAATGGGAATGGTAACATCTGTCACCAATCAATGGACTCGCAGTAAAATTAAAATGGTATTTTTTTTCTCCTAAAATCCACTTTTTCATCTGATGCCATTCATTGAGATCAGATGCATTTCACTCTAGCTGTGTCAGATCTTGGAATTACATAAGTAATAAAGTCCTGAAGGCCAATGGCATGGGAACAATGGAATGTGTAACAATATAATCAGCAGCAAAATCTATATTTAATGTGTGGCATTCTAATGCTATAAAATATGATGATTTTTAAACCTCTTTGTTCTTTCTCGCCAGGTTCTATGGCTGCTAAGAGTTTTTAATCTTGTGCCATTTTATCTTTGCTGATGCCTTTTTATTTTTTTTGTTACTGACTTTGGAAATTATTATATAAGACACATGAAGGAGACAAGTGAGGGAGTATAAATGGATAAAACAGTCTATACTGTGCTTAGCAAGTGTTAAGCAGAGCCAACAACTTTTTAAACTTGACAGTTTCTTAATATTTTGCAGTGAGCACAGAAAGAGGTTTTCTAGTTTCAAAAGCTACCATGGCATTCAATAGCAACCATTTTATTGCTAGGATTAGTTGAGCTCTATCACTTTTTTAATGAAAATGTTGCTTTGCAAGAAGGGAAAAATTCCAGGTCCATCCAACGAATTTCAGCTTTGCTCACTCTAGTAAATGGCAGATACAGCTTTTTATACTGTTGCCTTTTATAGTAATAATATTAAACCCAACACTATGCTAAACTGATGTCAAGGAGATGGTACTAAGGATATGACAGGAAAGCCAGAAAGCTTATAAATAAAGAGGACTCCTCTACCAAAAGGCCTTAAGACAGGGACAGGAGGCCAAACATGACAAAAACCATTAGAAATGAATCTAGAACTCTAGGGAAGCCAGATGGGGTTTGTGGGCAGAGGAATTAATTTATTTGAGCTTACTGTAGGATTATGAACTTAATTTGCTCTGATGAATTTAAGTAGAAAGACTCAACACAGGTATTGGGACTCTGGGAGAAAATGTCTTAGGGTAGGGTTCATCTCTAATACCTTTGGCCACTTACTGTTAGGCAACAGCCCTGAGCTCCTTGTATCAGGTACATCAGAAGAGAGGGATTTGCAGCTCTGGATTTGTCCTCTTTTCCCAGGAGCCACTGATCACCTAGGTTAAACTAACTGCCCATCTTTTAAGTGACTAAATTAGGGAAGATGAGTCCTGTCCCAAACATCTTTGATCGACTGGCATTTTCTCTAACATACCTCCAGAAGCAGGTGGCTGGGGACAAAAGACTCTCTGAAAGAAGTGCTATGTGGCCCCAGTCACATGCCTGGGACTTTCAGCACTGACTACAGGAGGGCTCAGAGTCCATCTGCTCTTTTTTTCCTGTGGCATTTTCATATTTTTCAAAGTCTTTAGGTTTCTGCCAGGGGTGGAATATTATGCCTTAACCTTGAAATAAAATTTCTGCTTTTTCAGTGGGTAGATGTTGGTAACCTAAATGTTTGTAGCTGTGAGGTACTTTGGATAATACAGACTGCCTCAGGGCACTTAAAGCAGAAACAGTCTGAATTTGCAGTATATACATAAAATCAAGAATTTGAGAAACTGAAAATGTGAGATAGCCATACTCTCACAAGAGGGGAAGAGCCAAAGTTTACTTCTATCTAAAAATAAAGAGAAGGTCAGGGGAAGACGAAAAGGAAATGGTTGCTTCTGATTCTCCTGAAAATAAGTGTTTAGAGGAAAGCCTCCGTTTCTGAAGGACAGATTTGCTTGGGCCAGACTATGAGAACTTTAGAGCATCTCCAGCTCCCTGGAACATCAAATGTGATTTCAGGTGTTTGGCTCCTTTGTGTGCGCTGCGTAACAAAATGGTTTCTGATAACGTAAGTCCCTGCTGTCAGCCCTCTGACAGGTCCTATCCATGTAAGCAAACCATCCTCTGAAGTAGGACAAAATCGTCCTCTTGGTTCTTCTCCTAGTCCTTTTCTCCTCCAGGTTTGTAAAGTTTTAACATCTCCAGAGATCTTTTTAGAGGCATGAAAAAGAAAAAGTCTACCAGCAGCTTGCAATGCCTCTGCCCATTCCTTTCCAAAGAGCTGGCCACATGTCTGTGGAAAGAGATGGAAACTTTGACAGTGGCTTTAAGTAAGGAGGACAAACAAGGGCAGTGACTCAAGCACTGGCTTGATCCCAGAAAAGGACTTTGCTGGTGGTGCTCATAGCCCCTGGGATCATTTTCCCAGACTGCTCCTAAACTGTGTGTTGGCACATTCTTCAGAGTAAGGAGAAAAAGACAGGCAGGCAGCAGAAAATGGCACATCTGGCACTAAGGAGGACCCACAGTTTTGGACAGGAGTCAGTAAGAGTGTATGATTTTTTCCTGGTAAGGGGCTTTTAGAATAGCCCATAATCAAAATGTGGAAGGACTTGCTTCTGAGCCACTCAGGTAAGTGAGTCGAGGTGCAATGCAGGGAACTGCATGCTATTTGTGCAGCAGATCATTCCTCCAGTGGTTTGCTTAGGTAAGAGCATTCCTCCAGATAAATACACTAAAACATCCCTAGGAAATGCACAGAGCTGTTCTACCACCTGGGCTTTTCCACAGGTTGACAGATCATTTGCCTTCAAAACAACTTGAATATATCCTTTGCTCTTTCAGACTTTTCTGTCTTATCTGCCTGATGGTTTTCCTGTTCATCCACTGCTTTCATTCCACCCGTCTTTGCAGACCCAGATTGGCAGTGGTGCTGCATACAGAAAAGCTACAAGGATTTTCAAGCCCATCAAATGTGATTAACCTTAACTGAGTAGTTATTTTATGGAAGCAAAGGCCAATACTTAAGACTGTACCAGCTTTACCAGATGAACAATTTTAACAGACACCCATAAAGCTGACTTTTATCAGCTGCCCAATAGATTTAACATACTTTTTAGCCGAGAGGAAAACTGGTATCAGGGCATCTCAGCTATCACCCTTGAAGTGAGTCTTTTTCAGACTGGGAAACACACATTACTTGTCCAATTTTGTGGCTGTATGTCAACATTCTCTGGATCCATTTTTTGCCTTCCTCTAGCTGCAATACATCACCTCGCTCACACATGAAAGGAAAGGACATTTATTCAGGATAACTGGAGAGCACAGGACGGAGTAATGAATTTTGGAGAACAAAAGAAAGTTCAGATTCTGGATTTCTCTCTGGAATTCAAAGAAATCCTGGGATTTTCAGATGCATACATTAATTTTAAAAAAACATAAGGAAAACATAGGGAAATAGTGAAGGTGTCTACCTCCAATCTATCTGCAGGACACTCAGTATACAAAAAACCCCCTGACCAGTTGCACAGCTTAGATCTTATGTAATCGTTTGCCAGTAATAATTATATTTGTAGAATAAAAGGTTACTAAGTAACTTGACTGGCCTGAACTGATTTCAGTATCACTCGGATGGATGCCTCTTTCTTTTCTCCTGTTTAAGTGGGTCTAAGGCTGAAATGACGGAGCTGAAGACCTTGAAATAATTCTGTTTGTGTTCGAAATCTGGATTTACAGGAGTTTATAGTTTCCCAGAGCTTGTAGCCCAGCCACTAAATCCTATATCTATTTCATCCTTAGCACTCTGATGCCTGTATTGAAATTACGGGCATGTCTAGAAAAAAAATTCTTTGAGCAAACATACTTGCCTACTGTTCTTTTCTAGACCTTATGCACCTCTTCTTGTTGATTTATTTACTCACTACCTGTCAGCTGAATTCCAGGAAGCATGAGCTCTTCTGGGCTACAAAGAGTGCAGTGGAGAGAGGAATTGTGGGGAACACACATTGAGTGTTCAGGATGGGAGCCAGCTCACAAAATTGCTCAGAGGGTGTCCAGGGATCATTCTCTGTGACCAATGCATGTGCCCATGACCCTTTAGATGTAGAAGAATCATGAACCATCACAGATCATTCAGCCAGTTTTCCAATGACTGCAAACAAGTGAGGTGTATCCCAACCCCAGTGGTTATGGTAAGTGACAGAATTTTTTTTTTTTTTTTTTTTTCTGGTCTGATTGTGCTGAACAGCCAAAACACATCACAGTGTCCTACCTTCTCTCCCAGGTGCTGAGTCTCAGCAGGGATGGCACTGCTACTCGTTTAGCTGTTGTATCTTTTGATGTTTGAAGGAAGTGAGAACATGAACCTAGAATGAGCAGGGTAAACAAACTAAACACATCTACACTCACTTGGCTCCAAGGACTAATTTTTTTCCTGTGCTACCAATTTTCACTTGCCATGACCTGTGTTTTTGGCATATGCAATGGTACTTGAAAACTTCCTAAATATTTCTGTTCATCTGAGGCCACACTGAGTGTCTGTGGTTCTTCCCAGAATGGCAGAACTGGACAGGATCCCAAGCAGTCCTGATTCTACCCACCAGCCTAATTCCTACCTCATGTGTAAATTTTTTTCCCCACTAGCCTCTCTGTTGGGTTTCCTTGAGTAAGAGCATTTCCAAAGAGGTTTTTACTGAGGAGAGTTTTCATACGGTTCACACGAACAGGAAGGTATATCTGGGGTGGTGGCGTGGCAGAAGATGAGAGTGGGGAAGATGCTGGACCTGGCAGTAGAGTGGTGTGATTTGTCTGCTCAGAGCTTGTCTGCTTTTTGGGGAGACACAACAATGGAAGGGTGAGACTTTGTGTTGTTCTGTTTGCTTCACCAGCCATCACTCTTTTGAGGAACTGGGAAATTTTTCCCTCCCCAAAAGTAATTGTGTGTGGGAGGAAAACCTTGCTGACTGTGAGTGGGGTGAAGAAGTTGGGTGAAAGAGGTGAAGCAAACTGGGATCATGCTGCATAAAGCAGGAGGCTCCTGAGGGGAGCAGGGGAGTTACTTCCAACAACAGAGACAAGTCTGAAAGGTGCTGGAAAGACAAGGCTTTATCTGAGAGACAGAGGAGATGGCAGGGGTTGTTCAAACCACTAAGAACTGCAGGACTAGAGAACAGGAGTGTAGGGAAGGGTGTAATGTGGAGGGAGGAGATTCATATTCAACCCATTTCATGTAGTCTACTTCACCCAGTAGTCTGAGCTAACCCAATTTAAAGAGATGCCTTGTTCTAGTTTATGAGTCTGTATTCTAATAAAATCTTGCTTTAGAGATTGGAAACCTTTCAGTATCTCTTAGTGCACACACTTTCCAGAAACAATGGGGCAATTCTGCCTCCAAGTCCTGGCCAACTTGGGGCCCAGCTGCAGATAAAAGCAGAGGTTTGAGGAGGACAGCATGGCAGAACTATTAGCAGCACCTGGAAGATGAAAAGAAATCAGATTTGAAAGCTGCAGCTATGCAGAGCTTTGTAGATTGAGAGCTACTCTGTATGCTGGGTCTCAAATGCTTCTTTTCCACTCAGCTATTATGTGCAGACGGGTTTTGAGAATATTCTGTGTTTTTCAGAGGTTTATCCATGTATTACAAGCAACACATAGCTATTCTGCATACCCAGAAACCTTGGATCCATCTGATGTTCATGCACAGAGAAATTCTACCACACGATTGGGATACATTCATTAGAGCTGTGGAGTTTCCAGAAAAAGCTGGATGGACTTACAGTACATGCATGTATCAATGACACAGCACTTGCATACTACTTCCAAAAAGCACTAGATCTACAGCACATTCTCTGCAATATAGATTTGCACATGTACAGCCAGTTGGAGTTGTCCAGAGGTGTTGAACTTACTGAGTATCTGCGGACCATAAGGGAAACATTTCTGCTTCCCAGAAGCACTGGCTTTACGGTGCATACATAATGTGGCGCATGTGTCCATATTTTTGTGTGGGAACACCTGGGCAGAACTATGGGAGCAATAAACAAATGTTCAAGACAGAAGAAAATGAATGGAGGAATAACATGCTAGGTGAATCAGAAGGAAAAGGTTGTGACAAATGGCAATTTGGTGGGTGTGGGATGCTGCTGTGGCAATGGCAATTCTCAGCAGTGGGATGGGGACTCGAGCAGTGGGCTGAGCTGGGGAGCGCTGCAGGGCTCCCACCCACTCTGGAGCATGGGGGCTTGCTGCCCACCACTCCCCCCACTGCCCAGGACCCCAGGAAAGAACTCAGTACTTTTAGTGCCATGGGAGAGGAAAGGACAGGCTTCAGTGATATTCTGCAGGAAAGACAGATCTATCAGAAGTCAACATAGAAGTCAAAGGGAAAAGCAAAAGCTCTAGGAGAAATTGCTCTTTCTGAGATCAATACACTGACGGATTAGTGTGGGACATTTTACCACACTGTTTTTGTGGGGTGGGGTGTGGTTTTGTGGTTTGTTTTTTGTTTTTATGTTTTTTTGTTTTTTTAAAAAAACCTTAAATGCATGAAGAAATTGAAAGTCCAACTTGCATTTAGAAAACAGAAAGAGAATTGTTATCCCCCATGGCATGCATGCAAGCAGCAGGCTCCCCCGGGCACTGCTGAGGGACACACTAGGAGCCATGGAAAACACACACATTTGCATGCAAGACCACAGAGTGCCCACTGGAGAGTCTCCAACCACTTTGCAGACTCCTGGAGGTGCAGAGAGCACATTTCAGTCTGCACCACAAGTCAAACTTGCTGGCATAAGCAGGTGAGCAGTTCCACTGTACGTATGTGCAAAGCAGATTAAAAGATCAGATTAATAATTTTTATGAAAAGTAGTCACTGCATATGGCAAAGCCATTTTCACATCTACTGTCTCGACCATTCACTTTTTAGTAGCCCAAAGGGGATTAGAGCATTTGGGCTAATTGCTTAACAAATTGCCTTTGTAAACCAAAGGCATTTTTAAATGGTACGAGACCAGAAAAGTTTTATTTTCTTACTCTTCTATAACTAAAAGTGCCCAAAATATTACTTTTTTAAGCTTTGGCACTATAAGTGTGTCTCAGGCTGAGCTTTTATTTACCAAGTCATAGCTGGAAACCAGTTCTGATGTCCAAGTTACAAAAAATCCCTGAAAACAGCAACTTCTAATGGAAAAGCTGAAGTTGCCCAAGCTTTGGTGAGGTAAATGTGCCACTACATTAATATAAAATATCTGTTTTTTCTATACTCTGAGCCCCGCCACAATCTTTTTGTGAGGAATTTATATTACTACAGTAGAATTCCCCAGTGGAATGTGTATTCTTTATAGTATTGATGAATTAAACCCCCTGTTACATTCAGATGGGGAATTTTTATTCTTGTTTACATATTTTAATGTTCTGAACAACCCTTTAAATATGTACATCAAGTATTGATCACGTTGCTGTCTTATTTCCAGTAAAAGTTACTAGCAATTACGTTAAAATTTAACTAAACTTCTTTTTAGCATGTCTTCCAGAAAAGCTTCCCTGCATAGCAGAGAATATACTTTCCTTAATCTTGGCATTTTGCTCCTCAGCTGCCGTCATTCCATCTGAAGCATTTACTTTGAAATGCCTGCCAAATATTTTTGCCCCAGTACCACAATAACAGCGCAGCAATGTGGGAGTGATTCAACTCAGTGCGTTTACAACGAGAGCAGCCTACAGAGAAACAGGCTCAGGAAAATGGTCTATGCAATAGGTTCTCCTAGTGAGATCCAAATCCTAAGCATATCTGCTAAACCTCAGTAAAGGTCATACTTTCATTCTTGTAAGTTATTATTTCTTCTGATAAACAAGACAGCTTGGATGTGAGTTGTTTGGGTTTTGTTGTCCACTTCACTTTTAGAAATTAAATTAAAAATAAATACATTCTACAAAGTTGCATTAGGCAACGTCTTCAGTAATGCTAATCTGCATAGCTCTGCTGAGATCAGAGGAGCTCTCCTGGTTCACACCAGCTGTCTCCCTGGCCTCTTTCCTTGGGTAGTTAACGCTTGCAGAGGTGCTGAGGTTGTTTGGGCAGCACATCACCTGTCCACGTGGTTTCCCCAAGGAGAATGCAAAGCACATTGCAGGCCCTGCTGTTAAGCTTTAACACTATAATAAGGTATAGGGGGCATTTTGCAACAGTAAGGGTCTCCAGGCTTCAGTTCATTTAGATCCTGGCCACCTTGTAAATCTTTCTTACCCCACTTCAGTGGAGATAAGGATTGTATGCTAGAGGTTCAGTTGAGAGAGACCACCCAAGTCATAGCTCATTTCACTTCTGCTGACCTCCTCTGATATGTCCATCAAAGCAGTGATTAAAATACAGAGCAGGAACTTTGTGTAGTGCAAATGTGTTCCATCAATCTCCTTTTCATCTGGTTCTTCAAATATTTCAGACCTGAGTAAGCAGCTGAAAATTTTGCAAACAAGAATGAGTAAATGTAAAGACAGATTCTTTTTCCCCCTGTTCTGGAGAAGGACGATCTGTTTACCTTTCTGAAGGAACTGTCAGCAGAGTGGTCATCTTGAAATATGAATTCACAAATGGTGCAGTCCTAGGAAAACAAGTGCATGTAGAAACTTGTTCCTTCTATTTTCAAGAGGGTTTTTTTTTCCTCTGCTATTTGAGTTTGGCAGCAGACTTTCTTTTTTAGTGCAGCCTTTTAATAGACATTTAGTTGCCTGCTGTAACTAGATGGGCCTGAACCTGCAAACATTTTACTCACCTGTTTGACTGCAGTTGTACAAGAACATAGGTCAGAAAAATCAAGCAAGAGCATGAGTGGGGGACCATGATGCCTTCAGTTTATATGTCTTGCTATATGTATAAACAGTAAGAATCCTACTATACTTTCTAAACAGTGTTATTCTTTAAACTGTGTTATACGTACTATATGCTATTGGTGCCTTTTCAGTGCCAGTCTAGTGCTACTGGCCCCAGTGGATAATTTCTCAGACATAAGATTAAACCTCTACCAGAAAAAACAACGGAGGTTTTTTTAGGTGACCTAAAGACTGAAGGGACATTTGTGGGAGCATTGCGTTGCCGTTAGAATACATGGACATACTCCACCAAGCAGGAACTAGCTGCTTCACTTTGAGCACTGGAGAGAGCCCGACCCAGAGCCAGGACCACAAACATTAACAGGGATGAGGCTGTGCAGCAGGTGCAGAGCTTGCACTCAGGAGCGTGTGCTGTCCATAACCTCTTTCCTTGGGCCCCCACGTTGTTTCTCTCTGCCTGCAGGGCAACACACACACGTATCCATCTCTTTCCAGACACACCTTGTGGAGATGTGATATACAGTGCAATTCCTTATGTGGGCTTTCTGAAGCTTGGTTCTATATATATCTGCCCTATCCTGTAGCTATAGGCCTCACACACTCATATGAACACATACACCCATACAGAGAAATGCAATAGAAACTTCTTGCTTCTGCAGTGTTTTGGGCTTTGCACACCCACACAGGGGCTTTATTTAGTTTGGTCTGTAATCTTTGGATATGGTAAGTTCTTGCTAAATTATCTTGATGTCTAGGAGACATTCACTGGAGGAAATCCAAGTACAACTGCCCTGTTCCATGGAGTTGGGCAGAGACATGCTCACATGTATCAGGAGCTTGAGCTGGGCTCTGTTGGAGGGGTGTGCCATTCCAGTGTCATGATCTCCTACACCGCAAAAGTAGAGATCTCTGAAAAGCATGAATAAAGTTGTCTGCCTTTTGATGGGTCATTGTGTGGAAGTGTGGTGGTTTGACCTTGGCTAAATGCCAGGTACCCACCAAGTCGCTCTATCACTTCCCCCCCTTTCCCCTTGTTTTCACAACAGGGCAAAGAGGGGAAAGAAAATAAGATAGACCAACCCTTGTGGGCAAAACAAAAGCAGTTTTAATATAAGCAAAGAGAAGCAAAGGTATGTGCATGGAAGAAAAAAAAAAAAAAAAAGAAAACAGATTTATTCTCTCCTTCCCATGAAGAGGATATGTGGGGCCTTCTCAGGATACAGGGCTCCCATACGTGTAGTGGTTGCCTTGGAGGACCACGGGTGACCCCACCCTCCACTTCCTTTCTCCCAGCTTTATACTGAGCAGCATCATATGGTATGAAATATCCCTCTGGTCAGTTCGGGACAGCTGTCCTGGTTGTGTCCCCTCCCAAAATTTTGCCCACCCCATCCCACTGGGGGAAAAAATGTCAGAAAGACCCTTGGTGCTGTGTAAGCACCACGCAGCAGCAGCCACAACACCAGGGTGCTGTCAACACCCTGCCAGCTCCCAGCATAAAACACAGCACCGTGAGGGCTGCTATAGGTGAAAACCAATTCCAGCTCAGCCAGACCCAGTACAGGAGGAAAGGAATGAAAAGTCTTTGGACATTTCCCTGTTTCATGAGCACCCACAGAGGTGGCATCTATAAAACAGTCCTTACCATCCCTGCAGACCAGCCCTGATGGAGCAAGTGCACTGCACTCAGTTTCATGTAGACCAGGCGCTTAAAGGTGACACAGACCTGTATACCTCTGTATCTGCCTGTAAGTGAGCAAATATTTATGCAAATCACATGATCGCAGTAGCACGAAGCCACCTCTGCTGATGTGCTCTGACTAGTGTTGTGGACACCAGCAGCAGGAGCTACTCTCTACCAAACTGCATGCCTGGGAGCAGATATGACACAGTCACCATTTCAACTCTTCACTGTTATGTTTGGTTGAGATGGCAGGTGAGGATAAAGGAAGACTACAGGGTACTATTTGAGTATTTCAGGGTGTCCAGATCACTGAGCTGGATTCCTTAAACCAACAAAAAGTTAGTCACCTACTAATCAGTTCTCTGGTCATGTTATCTGGGGTTCTTCCTGCAGTCAGTGAACACAGATAGACACTTTCAGGGTGTAATTCATCTTAAGACAGGTCTCAAGGGGATGCTTAAGGTGTATCCTCCTTTGGAGGTACTCATCATTTTCCATTAACTTCAGGAAAAAGACTGTACAAAATGAGACAAGATGTCTGCAATTTGTACAGATTAAATTAGGTGGGAAAAATTTGCACCCAGATCCCTCTCATGACACCTATAAGGCACCTCTCAGCTGAGCAATAAGATAAAAGAACAAAGAACTGTCCCCAGTAAATTCCAACCCACATCTGCCCTAGAGCTAATGATGCTCTTATTTTTCATTGAAAAATTTTTTTAATTGAAATTTTTTAATTGAAATTTCTATAACTTCTCTCATGTTAGTGTTTGGTACCTCCTGGGAGGCTTGAAAGCTTTGATAAGCTAGCAAAGCCAAACAGTTACCTGTTTTAGCTCTGTTCATTCACTCCAAGTAAAAAAGAAATTAGAAAAAATGTTTCAAAGATACTCAGGTGGACATCAGGGATAGATAAAGCAAACAGGAGAATGAATGATCTGTGCAGATGGTTGCTGAGAGAAGCAGGGCTCCTGAGTTCCACCATTGTTTTTGCAGGTGAGATCTCTGTCTTCTAAGCTGAGGAAGTCTAAAGACTGGATGGGTTTGAAAGACACACATCTGCCTTTGAATTCTATTGTTATTATCATGGAATCATTTTACATAATTGACACCTTTTACAAAAAAAAAAAAGCGGTTTGGAAGATATTTTGTTTATACTGTAGCTAAACTCTGCCTGAGTTGTCTAGTCCCACTGAACCATATAGTATATTCATCAATGCATAGTTCTCTTGCATTTCAGTATTTGTTATGAAAACCAAAATTCTTGCTCTGAGCTATTTATGCTGGCAGCACTTCAAAGGGAGCAACTGCTTTACTTCATGCCAACCTTTGCAGCAGTGGGGAAGAATACCTCTCCTAAGATCATTTATATCTTTTTAACCTTTCAATGCAGATTTGTCTGAACACATTTTTTTCCTTTAGTGCATACCTGCAATGACAAGAACTTGTTTGATAAGAAACTGACATAAGTTAAGTGTTCTTGTTTAGTGAAAATAAATTGACCTGTGAATCAAAACATCTTTTAGCTTCTTTCTTCACTTGTTGGCAAAACAAATACAAGAATTTCCAAGCTGCAGAAACGTAACATCCTACTCCTTTCATGGAAGGGCAGCCATTATGTAGTGTTGTTGCCAGATCTGAGAATGGTGGGCTGATCCTCCAAACCATGGCAGAACACTAGCAAAAAGGGACACTTTATTCTGGTTAGGGAAGAAACAAATCTACTAGTTCTATGTCAGTAACTCCTCCAGTTATTTCCCAGAAACTTTGCCATATACACGTGCAGGTCTTCCACCCTGGGCTATGTCTTGACTTGTAGTATAATCAAGACACTAACAAGACCAGCTAAATTATTGCCATCAGCTCTCATTTATCTGCTCTTTCAATTCCTTCCAGAAAAGGTTCAAGAGTTACTGTTTGTTTTGCAAAAGGAAAGCATCAGACATGTCTTTGTGGGAGCCAAGACACCAGAACCACAACCGTGCTGTGGTGCAGAGATGGGCATGCTCTGCCAAGGCAGTGTCAGGGGACTTCTCCAGCTGGTAGGGGAGGCTGCGCTGCTGTGCTGAGCACACCCGTGTTGTACTTGTCCTCTGCAAGGGAAAATTAAAGTATTGCAGGATGTGGCTGGCAATGATTTGAACACATAAACCATGCCCGCCCTAAGTGAAGAATTGCCCCAGGATCTGCCTGTTTCCATGGATTTAGAAGTATGTGAGGCCAGGCTAGAACTGCCTATGGCCAAAGCACCTTACTACACTCCATGCTGTGATGCTTTGGGACTACCAACTCACTGAGATGCTACCCTCACTGGATGAGAGCTAACCTCACTGCCCCTACCTGCTTGCAAACTCTGGCAGATGTTGCTTGTTTTCCAGGTGTTGTTCAGAAAGGGGAGATGCTTATATAATCACTGTATTGCATGGTGGGCACAGGTCTCATGGCATTACAGCAGTCTAGGTCTGAAGCACATGTGTATTTTCTGGTAACTGAAAATGGAATGTGGTACACCATAAAATGCAGTTGCATTAAGTACCATCGTAAGTGAAAAATAAAATTAGAGGTAGTACTCAGAAAAGCTCCAGATTACAATGGTTGTGTAATGACTCTCTTGCAACACACCTAATTTTGTTCAGGTAAGATCAAGCCATACTTACCTGTCCAGGTTTTCTTCCTGGAACAGAGATATGTTTATCCATGGGTTTTATATTTTAGGACAGAGATTAGGTCTCATTTCCCTGAAGCTAAACAGAAATACAGTGCAAACCCATTTTTATCCCAGCTTGTAGTATAGCAGGACTGTGTTTCTGTTAGCAACCAGTGCAGGGAAATGGGACCACCTCCATAGAGCTAAACAGTTGGTGTTGAGGCTGCTATATACATCTTTTAAGATTATTTACTCTGGACTAGTGCTAATCTGATCCCACAAACCAAAACCCAAGAGCAGCTGAACTGTATTAGGCAGGCAAAAAAGCAGTAAACGAGGATGAACGGGACATTTGCTTCAAAATCACAGTTCTGATCTGAATTAAAATTCAAATGCCCTGTAGGGTCAGTGTATGTGTACCCAGAGTCTCCTACCTTGCTTTCCTGGACAGCCTTTGCCTCTAACTGGAGTATGCTAGGTCTAACAGTTCTTCAGAAAAACAAATATTCATCTAACAGCAACTGCAATACACTTATTTTGGTAATTACGTGTCCCCATGTGGATATTCATGAGAGTCTTGAAAGGTATTTGTGGGTCATTGCACGAGTCATTCAGCGAGGGTGTCAGAAGTACTACTGTGTGTTGTGAGAGATTGCTCCTTCTGCAGAAATAGAAAAGTACTAACAGGGAAAACCAGAAGAAATGCCTGAAGTGTGAAAGCAGATTATTCAAAGCTTCTGTCTCTGTCTCTGTCATGTTTGCTGAACATGAATAAATGCAGTTACTTCAAACTTTCTACAACAGCAAGTCATGAAGACTTAGAATATATGCATATCTGTGATATGAACATAATAAACAATAATTAAACACCCCAGTGGTAACACATATGATTATTTATTTCTGCTGTCATATATTTTTATTTATTTTTTAATTACTGTATTTTATGTTACTTGTAATGTTCTCTTAAATGTCCCTAACTTATTTTCTTACAGCAACTTCATCTTTCTTTTGCTTGGCAGAGATTGTTATTTTTTCAGCGTACCACTGGGGGCATTCAAATTATTTATTTATTTTTATATAAACAGCATAAGATCTGCCAGCACAACTTCTTGGAAAAGTGCTAGGCTTAGCCTCATTCTGTCATCTGTACAGCAGCCAAGCGGGGCACGTTGTTAGAACTCTGTGAACAATGGGTATTATTGTATATTAACTTGGATTCATTTCTTGGGGGAGAAAAGAAAGATTGGTGGATTTAGTAGGAGATAAACTAAATAACAGGCACATTCCCAATTTGAATTTTACTGAGAGCAACAGAGTAACTCCACTTAACATCACTGAGAATGGGGTTAAGCTTTTAGGATTACATCTGTTTCACCAGCTTTAGTCATCCATATGCTAGACTGCTAACCTCACCACATGAGTGGAGAGAAGCTGTAACCTCCTGAGGGGCAGTCGGTCCATCCTAAGGTGCTTGGGAAGTGTGCTTGGGAAGTGTGTGATGATTGGCCTCCCTCTGCTGATTGCATCATTCTGCTTTTCAAATTGTTAATGTTACTTTTTTTTTTTTTTTTTTTTCTTAACTGGAGTATCTTGAGCTATGAATATCCCACAGTGGTGTTTTGAACATGCTGAGTTTCTGCTAGAACTTGGGCAGCATTTTCAAATCCCATGGCTGAGCAACACTAGTCTCACTCATGCAGAGGAGCATTGGGGAGCAATACCTGAGCACCAGGTAGATGATATAACTCTGGAGCAGGAGCTGGCTTTAGTGCACATTGTGCCTGACTTAACTAGCCTTGAAATGCCAGTCCTCATTACCATTTCCCTTAGTATCAATATTACTCTCAGGTTTAAGGACTATTGTTGCCATCTTCCATGGCTGAAGGTTTCATGCAGAGGTCCCTCACTTCATTTTCCATCTGTAGTGACTGCAAAATCAGCTTCATATGCTGCACCTGAATGGTGGAGTCTTTCACCAGGGCATTCCTTTTCATTTGCAGTATTTACTAAATGATGTTTACTAAATGATGTCATGGCTTGAGTGCTGAGGTGAATGAATGGTGTCTTTGGAAGGGTAGAGCTTTCCTTGGCCTACCCTGAGGATACATTTTTTGTTGGGTTTCTCTTAACTAGGAGAAATTCTGACATATCAGAGATTATTGTTACGTGCCTTCTGTGTCCTATTGCTGTTAAAAGTAGAGCTGGTGTGCCATCATGGAATTAAATACATTCAGTGCTTTTAGGGGAGTCTGAGACTATTTAACACTTGTGCATTTCTGGAAGATCAAATCTGAGAATAGTTGTACTGAAAATTAGCACTTGTTCTGTCTGAACTAGTAAGACCTGGGTTTTCAGGCTTGAACAGGAGTAGAATGGTTCTTAACGCCTCTAGCCCTGTATAAACTTCAGACTCTTGTACTGATCCCCTTGGCAGATCTGTTTGTGGGACATACTGTGAGACACCTACAGTAATATGGCAGATCTAAGCCAGATTTTCATCGACTAGAATGCAAGGAGCATAGCAGATACGTAAGGTTTGGAGCTGAATCCCAAGGAATTATTCTCATTTACTATAAAATGTCTTTACATGACTTTAACAGACATTACACTCAGCGTACATGCAGAGCCACTGGGTCTCACGCACCCAACACAAGGCTCAGGCACTCCTTCCTGCTGCCCCTGCTGCTGTGGCCACATCCCACACATGTAAAGCACAGCCAGAAGTCACAAATCCCTGTTGCTGCCTAGCTTGACAGCATGTCCCCAGCCATGTGGATCCCTCCCATGCACATAAGTGGTTTTGGCCATCACCCAGCACAGTTCCACTTCATACATCAAAGGAGGTAACTCTTGGGAAGTCTCCCTATCTTCTCAAAGGTCCCTTTGCATTTCCAAGTTGCACCAGCTCAGATACATGTGGTTTATTTTACACTTTGAAGAAGTCAATCTAAGAGTCATTTAAAATAATTTTAACTTTAAAGTGAATTCAGGGCACTTGAAGTTTGGAACAGTTTTTAAAATAACACAACTGAAAATCAGTGCAGCTCTGACAATAAACAAGGTGTTGAGTGAGGATGCTGCAGTTTGCAGGAGAGTATGAAAATATGGTAGAAACACCTTTCTGCCAGAGACAGTGGGACAGCTGATATCTAGAGCAGGAAAAAAAATCTCTGGGGTTAACAAAAAAAAATAAAAATCTGAAAATGTTCCAAAACATTTCACCAAAGACAGTCCAAGTGTTAGTGACAGATGTTAATGATGTTGCTTAATGCTTGACTGGCAGGTAGTCAGATACTTGGAGCTGAACGTGGCTTAAGAGCTTACTTGAAAACAAATAGAAGCTTGAAATGAGGTAATATCGGTTCCCAGTTCTGGGAGGAACATGGGAACTGCTGTGAGCTGTGAACACACATCTGTTTAGACCAATATCCTGTCTTCAGCAGTGGCCAGCGGCAGATGCTTTGGAAAAGAAAAGAAATACGCCTTGTATGGAGCATTCCTTCCCCTCCTGTAATCCCCCAGATCCTGGCAGTCAACAGTTTAGGGACTCCCTAGTGCCAGACATTGCATCTGGACCGTCATTTTTAATAGCCACCAATGGACTTATCTTCCATCAATTTGACTAATCCTTTTTTGAACCCATTTACACTTTTGGCCTCTGCAGTATCCTATGGAAACGAACCATTGGGTTGAATTATGCCATGTGTTAGAAAGAAGTCCCTTGTGTCTGTTTTGAACCTGGTTCTTGGTAATTTCACTGGGTGTCCCAGTTCCTTAACACTTCAAAACAGTGAATAACTGTCCCTTGTTCAGACTCTTAAGGCTGGCTCATTTTCGAGATCTGCAGTTTCCCTTAACCAAGCAGAAAACATTTACTCCCTGAAAACATCTCTGCATCTCTGTTGCCCTCTCTGTTATATACTGCTTCTATTAGGTTCACCCTGCAAAATTTAAAATATGAGTAAACTATGTTCTACTACTTCCCGTATCTTCTGTCTATTTATAACCTCTATATAGTGGTCTGTGTTCACATATGCTTGAAAAGAAAACAAATTGTTGTAAAAACCAATAGAATTGTCTCTTCTGCTTCTTGTTCCTCTTACAAGAGCTAATACAGTGGGTCCCCAGGGCAGTGGATGATGACAAAGGGAGAAGTGAAACGATTCTTGTTTCAGGGCACCTCCACCAACTGTCCCCAGCATCTCTGCAGGGCTGCAAGTATCACCTCCAGCCAGGCTTACCCTCTGCCCACTGCAGTTTCAGGGCCACGACCATGGTGGTCATTGTGGTGGAGAAGCCTGAGAAGAGCATAGATGTCTCTTGAAAACTGATTGGATTGCACTAATCTGCCTGTGATGAGCCATCACAGCAGAGGGGTGTGAAGGGTTTTCTAACAGGGTGAACTCTTCCCCCGTTCTTTTCTCTGTCTGCAGAGAGAACTTTCACAGCCCTGCAAGAGAACATGAGGGAGAAGCTCTGACTTTGGAGTCAGGCTGCAGTTACATGAGAAGCACTACTGTTTCTTGTGGCCTCCTTTAAAAAGTATTGTTACAGCTGCTAACTTGTGCTTTTTCCTCATGAGTCGTCCCTGGTTCCCATCCTCCCCACAGCACTTTCCACCCTGCAGTGGGAGGTTCTGCTGAAAAGCAGCCGGGCTGCCCTGAGCATCTCAGCCATGCAAAGAGAAAAACAGACAATTTCCAAGCAGTTGTTGATTTACGAGCACTTACCCAGCTAAGGTGATTAGCCCAAAATGTTGACCTAAAGCCACCAGTGGGAGGCAGCTCCATTGCTGTTGTAATTGGGCTTACCTCATACCCTCAGATCAGTATCTGATTTATCACCACAGCGGTTCTGCCCTAAAGTACTGAGCCTAAATGTTCTCCCACTTCCCTGGTGGAGAAATCACAGGGAGATAGGTTTAGAGCCAAATTTTCAAAGGCAGTTTCCAAACATTTTAATCTCTTTCAGCCCTTGAGCTTTTGGGTGCATTATAATTGAAATAGGTGAAAGCTCCAAAATCAGGAAGGCTGCTTCATTAAGCACAGAAAATCTAGATGCCTGTTGATGGACCAGATCCCTCTCCTGTTAATGTTCCACTCTGCAGTCACTGGACACCATCCATGAGCTATCTAAGAGTGTTCACGAAAATATCTGCATCATAATCTGAAAAATAGAAAAGTACGGTAATGGCCTATGGTAGATGCTCCAGCGGCCGTGGTCACTGGGGATAACTAGTCAACCTTTGGTGTATTAAACCCCAAGTAGGCCACTGAGGTTTAAACATGAATGTATATGTTTTGTTGAATTGGTGCCACATTGTATAAAAGTGACATTTCTGACTCTGAATTTTGAATGTACTAATACTTTGGCACCAGAAAGGGACCATGCAAAGAGTTAGAGGCACAAGTCTTCAGGGCACATTGAGGCACTTGTGAAATATGGCCCTGGATTTTGGCAGCTGATTTTGACTTCATAGCCAGAGGATGAAGAAAAATATATTCAAATTTCTATAGTAAACACATCTAGCAGACCTTAGCTTTAGCAGTGTGTCTATTACCACTTGCATTCAAAAATTAAATTTTTAATCTGTTATGTCATTTACTGCTATTTAAAACCTTTTCTGCTCTGTTAAAAAAGGGTGTGTTACTATGTACTACAGGACACCTTGCTCTTGAAATGACAGTTTGATTTTAATCCTTACATTTCTTTGAACAAGTTTGTACATACTTCCTCAGCTCTAGAAAGAAACTATCCTTTCACATTTAGCAATGGTGAATTTGAAACAAAAAAGCAATGGTGTATTGCACATGAAAATTGAGCCTAGATAATTGTGAAGGGTCTTTTTGACAGTCATTGCAGTGTATCTGGAAGGTCACTGCTAAACTGTGGAGCAAATATAGTTCTCAGAAGAACTGGTTTACTTCTGTTTTACACTGCAGTAACTTAATGAAGTAAAATTGGACCGGTGCCATGACATTTAAGGAACTGTGTTTTGAAGCCTCCTTCACACCAAAGTAATTTGCTGTGACATGTCACACATGTCTCAGAAACACATTCAGAGATAAATCATTAAAATGGCCATCTATCATTGCACTGTAGCCGTGCACTGAGGATGTCATGCCAACATTCACTGGATTTCCCACCTGCTATGGGAGACGGATGTCAGGGAAGGTGAATGGCCAACAGAGGAATCACTTCAGAGGTTTGTGTTCAGTTGTATCCTTGTGGCTGAAGGTGCTGTGTTCATACATTTCTTCTCTGCATAAACATTGGAGTGATTTCTCACATGTCGTGGTCAGTCATTGCTGGGTGGTGGGAAGTGGTGCCACACTCACAGTTTGCAGCTGGGGTTTTTCACTGGAAAGAGACCGGGAAGACCCTGCACTCACACACTTGAATTTCAATGTCCTGCTTGGTTCAAAATGTTTACATGGCACATTTCCTACACAATGGAGAATAAATGCTGACCAAGGGGATTAGCCTGCCACCCCCCCAAAACAGTGCTATACTATTGTGCTTTTTTATTATTGCCTTCCATCTGTATTTATGTAAACAAATTTTAGCAGCGAGATTGACCGCAGGAATATGTTTTGCACACAGCGTTTTATTTTAACCTCCTTGCAGCTTTCATTCATGGGTGGGTTCTGTTGTAAAGCCCTCCTTGTTGCTGAAATTGTGCGTGATGCTGAAAACCTGCTCATGGACTGTCCACAGCCAGGCTAGGACAAAAAATGAGATGTTATTTGCAAAATGAGAAGCATTTGGAAAGTTAGTGGCAACATGAATGAGTCTACATTTAGGCAAATTTCCTCCAAATTCGCAAATGCCATATTGGATTGAGAATTAGCTGCTGGCAGAATTCTTCTGGAGAGACTCCTGCTTTCTTCCTCATGCTGGGTTCTTCTCTTGAGATGAAGCACTTTAGGTTTTTTATATCTTCCAGACTCAGAGCTATGAACACTTAAAAAACCAAGCACAGTTTTTTTGGTTCTTGCTGTTTCTCTGTTGACAAACGAGTAAAAAAGACTTAGGAAAGGCTCCATCCCTACAACTGATTCAACAAAAGCTCATGTTTGCTCATTCAACCACTTCTTGACCTCCAAGGCCGCCTGCTGACCATCTGCCTGCACCTGAGTCTGCATCCTAAGCAAGGAATACATAAATGCACAAATCACAAATAGAACAACCATGATCTTGGAAACTACTCGTGTTCTCTATCTGCTGGCAAATAAATGCTTAGAGACACAAATGAGTCTTTAAATATAATTTCATAAGCTTCGGCTTTTGAAGTACTCATTCTTACTTTTCTGGGAATTCAGAATGGCATTTTTGGGAAAACTTATTTTACCTTTCTAGCCACTAAAGACTTGGTATTGCAAGCTGAGTCCCACCATAAGGTAAAGAGTGGCTCAGAGCAAACAGCAGTAGATCAATTTACATGCCTGGATACTACTGAAATTGCAAGGCTTTTGTTCTCAAGTTTGCTTTTGTTTCTGAAAAACATACCTTTTTAGGATAGCATATTAAGGAACTGCTTTAAGTCACATTTTACATGTCTCATACCCTAATTTATATATTTTCCTTTAAAAATTGAACTGTTATTAAATTACAAACAATCCCAATTTTCCAAATCCAGTAAATGCACCTTTTCAGCTCATTCCAGTTGAATTTAAGAAAATGTAAAAGGGGAAATTCTGCTCTAAATTCCCGGGCAGGTTGCAGGTGCATTTGTGTGTGTTAAGAGGAATGTCTAACAGAATCCTCCTTTGTAACATACTATAGCAATTTTTCAATTTTCTCTCATTAGCTGGTGGTGCTTCCTTCTCAATAAGGTACTATTGTGTTGCCTCTAAATTGATTTGGGAAACACAGGAGCTGTCAACTCATCAACCCTGGAAAATGGATAGTTAATCTTTTCAGGTGACTTATTTCATTTCACAGAATCACAGAATTGTCTAGGATGGAAAAGACCTTGAAGATCATCCAGTCCAACCATTAACCTAACACTGACAGTTCCCAACTACACCAGATCCCTCAGCGCTATGTCGACCCAACTCTTAAACACCTCCAGGGATGGGGACTTCACCACCTCCCTGAGCAGCCCATTCCAACACCTAACAACCCCTTCTGGAAAGAAATGCTTCCTAATATCCAGTCTAAACCTTCCCTGGTGCAACTTGAGGCCATTCCCTCTTGTCTTACCACTTACTACTTGGTTAAAGAGACTCATCCCCAGCTCTCTGCAGCCTCCTTTCAGGGAGCTGTAGAGGGCGATGAGGTCTCCCCTCAGCCTCCTCTTCTCCAGACTAAACACCCCCAGTTCCCTCAGCCGTTCCCCGTACGACCTGTGCTCCAGACCCTGCACCAGCTCCGTTGCCCTTCTCTGGACACGCTCGAGTCATTCAATGTCCTTTTTGTAGTGAGGGGCCTAAAACTGAACACAGGAATGGAGGTGCGGCCTCACCAGTGCCGAGTACAGGGGTAAGATAATTTCCTATTACTTGTCTAAAATCCAAATATTTAGCTACCACAAACAGTGAGTTTTTCACCTAGGTTTCACTCATAAAGCAACAGAGATTATTCTAAATTTTTTTTTTCTTCTTTTTTTTTTCTTTTCTGCAGTTTGAAAATTAATGCGTCTGGATGAATAAGAACCTCATTTCTAATGTCACAATAGGCACTTTATTAAGATGACATATAATTATAATTAGAGATTTTTAGTTGTGTTGCATTGGGTTTAAAAACTCATCTTCAGCTTCTATTTTCACTGGTACTCTCAGATTTTTCATTCCCATCCATTGGATATGATGCACAAGAGAGCATTAGACTACTCAGTCTTTCACTGACCTAATCATGGAGATGGAGGACGCTTTGTGCTGGATCATACTCTCATAATTTCAAACTTTAGAGTGTTTTTTCAAGGTCAGTCAGAATTCCACTGTCAAAAAGGCTTCATCACCACGTCTTATTTGCTTATTCTCTTGACCTGCTTTAAGATTGTTTTTTGTGCTTTGATATCATCTTCCTGATGATTCAATACTAGTTGAGAAAAGATAGATTGCAATGAATAAGAAGCAAATGAGCTTCTCCATCTCAGTAGAAATAAAGCAGAAATCATCAAAAACTAAACAGTTAGCACTGGCAGTCAGCTCTTATAAATTCCATTGTGAGGCCCAGAATCATAGAAAAGGCTAAAATAAAAGTATTTTTAGGGTGATATACACATAATTAAACCATTTTAAGGGCATTAGAATAAAACAGGCAAAGCCTCTGTCTCTGAAAGGAGTACAGATGTGTCTGTCTGTTTGTTCTTTTTTGTTTATTTTGTGACTTTGATGGGCCTTTTTCAGAGGCTGGTCTTTTAGCCAGAGCCTTTGGGGTGTTCAGTGCCCTTTGAGCCTTGGTGGAGACCCACTGAAACCTGCAGGCACAGAAAAGCATGTACAGAGGAAACACAGCAAGACAGGAATCCTGAGAAGCAAAGAGCTGGTGAGATCCATGACAGTGCCTAAAGGTAAGTCCTGAAGAAATGCCTGAGAGCTGCCCTCCTTATGGATTGGGTGCTTAAAACAACAAACAGTAGATTCCTAAGAAAAAGGAAAGAAAGATCCTGTATTGAAGAGAAGTACTTTCAGTCTGCTGGTTTACCTGTTGGAGCAGAGACAGATTCCACCTCAGAAAAAAAAAAAAAGAGTTTTGAAACGTGGCATGAAATCAAGGTGCACGGTCTTATGTGATGCCAGTGACAAGAGAGATTTCCCCTATGGACTTGAAAGCACATGTAGGCAGTGTTTTTGTAAAGCTGCACCAGTGCAAAAATTCCTGAAATTTTTAAGTGGCGGTACCTGCAGTGTATTCATTTCACATCCCAGTACACACCTCTGATTTTTAGACTACTCCTCCGAAAATCTGTTATTGTTCAGGAATTTAGTGCAAAAGAGAATGATAGTAGATGGAAAAGAAGCAGAAGTGAGAGGCAATTTAGGAAGAAAGCAGGAAAGAGAATGCAGGATATAATTTAAAGGGGTAACTATGGGGTAATAAATCAGGTTTACCCCAGATCAAGAAAGCATTTTTTTTTCCCCTCTCAAAGTGACTATCACTCTAGAACATAACCTACACCTTATGACACAGAACTACACGGTCCCTAGGTTTGAGCTGTAAATTAGCATCTGAACAGTCTGTTAAGAGTAGACTTGATTCCTTCTGGGCTCACTCTGACAGCCCTCCCATACTATAATATATTAATATAGTCATGATAGCCTGGAGATATAATTGTGATGGCACAAAACTTGATGTGCCCCCAGTGAGCTCTTAATCCTTCTGTTTTATGGTGTTCTCACTGCTCAAAAGCATTGAAGTTTACAGTGCAACCCCTTCCCCCAGCACATTCATTTTACAATGCTGAATACCAAAGGAAGCATGATAGATAACATTTACATTTTGTACCAAATAAATTTCCAGTAACAAATATTATTACAACAAATACCAAAGGAACTTAGAATTGCTAAATTATTTTGGAATTGCTTTTCCATTGACTTTTGGAGCACCCCATAATCCTTTCCTATATATCAGTTCAGAAACACTGAATCCTCCTTTATCACTACCAGCTGACCCAATCTCAGCTGTTTTTTGAAAATAAAACCACATGTTTTCTTATTTACTCCATGTGGAGATCCATTTAGCCTCTCTCCTCTGATAGCTTTTGATGCCAAAACTTACAGTTTTATGAAACAGCAGTAGCTGTTCCATAGTTAGACATGATCCTGGCTTCCAGGCAGGATCCCCGGTTTCATCTCTATGCCTCAATTGCCCCAAATAAGCCTTATCTTCTGAAGTTTTGTCTGCTTTGCTTTATACTGTGGCAGAATTTTTCCTGATCGATTGGAGCTGAACACACGTTGTGTCAAAACATTCCACCCTTCACTTCTGGAATGCTTTCCTAACTTTTTTTGGCTTGTCATACCTTTAAAATGACTTGGCCCACAAGCACTGAATATGTTTTGTTTTGTTAGCCTCACTAAGAAGAGGCTGTGTTTGGGCAGGTTGTATTTAATGTAAACATTCATAAAAATAAACTGACCTTTTGCTGACTCCAGGCTTTGGTGCAGCAATGACTTGGCTGAATGAGAGGTAGAAGAACATGGTTTTGCAGGTAGAGAAAGAAATATGATGGGCTACTGCCCTGGGAAGTGCATACAGCTGTGGAAGTATGAGCTCAGAAGTGGTGGAGAAAGGAGGCCGGAAGGCTGCCTGGCCACAGTCAGGGAGGGAGGTGAGTAGAAGGCTCAGCCCAAATTACTGCTATTTCAGTACTATCTGAGTGCGTTAAAAGTGGAGCACACACAGCATGTAGTGACAGGGAACACCACCATTTCTACCTCTCATAATCTGCTAAACATATGCAGGAGGTCATGAGACAAAGTGGACTGAAGCAGTGAGCTGAAGGTCCACCCATCACTCCTCTCCACCACTCTGTTACCGCCAAGATGGGGCAGGCCTTGCCAGAGAGTATGGGGGAAATCAGCTACTAACAAATGGACTACAAATGCCTGAGACTGAAGCAGCACAGAAATGAAGCTGAAGAGGAAAGAAAACCACACAGGAGGCTTGCTGAAAACACATTTCCCTTCGCATCTATAAAATGGAATAATTTGGGTTTCCTCTCAGCTGTTAAGCTCTTTCAATGCATCACTAACACTGTTTAAATCTCTGCTTTGCTGGAAGACCTCATCCCAGCTTGCTGAGCACTGAAATTTCAGATATTTGTACCTTCTTTGATGGGCTGCAACAACAGTTAGGAAGATACTGATGCCTAGGGAATTCCAGTCACACCTTCTCTGGGCAACCCCAGCTGGAACCAGCATGTCAGCTCAGCCCTACTGTTTCTTACAGTTTCAAATCAAAGCTCATCAGGATCTCATGACTTTGTTGTCAATGAGTGCCATGGCCCCAGCCACTTCTTACAGAACCTGCAAAGGATGAATTGCAGCAGTCAGACTGACACAGCAGCCTTGTGCCTGTGGTGCAGTGATGCACTTAACTATAAAGCTAAAGCAGAGCAGGGCAGGAGATCATGAACCATGACTTTGGTTCAACATTCAAACTTCAGACCATCAGGCCTTTTCTGGCTTCCTGGGTCATGGCTCTGTCTCACCCTGCTGCAGCAGCCATGCAGCCCCTCTTGCTCAGCATCTGGGTTTAGGAGAAAGGGAGAGGGAAGGAGGCAAAGAGGAGACATCATGAGAGATCACTGGGAGCTGGTGCAGCCTGGAAAGGGTTTTTTGCAGGTATAATATTTTGGCATAGATTTCACAAGGCAGAGTTTAAGTATTTCTCTAGTGATATAACTGTACAACAGCTCACCCGTGTCATGGGGATGTTGGAGGCATAGCAGAAGATTCTGTCAATGACCTTGTTTGACCTCTTTGCATGTATTCACAGCCCCTGCATGTGAGATGCAAAGGCATAATGTCCTTTAAAACAAGCTATCTGCAGATACAAGCAAATCTGATTCAGTGCTTGTTGTCTGCTTTTTCTGCCTTTACCTTAAAGCCATCTGCATGGTTCTTGAAAGTCCCAAGAGATCTCTTCTGCTGCAGAAATGGCAATGTGATTATAAAAAGATTTGCAAGATGGAGACTAAGAGAAAATGAATTGTCCTTATATGGAACTTTGGGTCCAAAGGATGCTGACAGCTGTGCACCTTGAACTGTTCCCCTGGCAGTGGTGCAATGATATGATAAATTTAGTTTAAGGATGACCGGGAATTAAGAAGCTAACCATTCTTTATCTGAAAATGACAATTCATCAAAATTAAAACAATGCATTGGAAATGTATATGACGTTTTATAGCAGAACAAATTTAATGTCTTTTTTTGTTTTAAATGTTTCATTTTAACATTTTAAAGCAAAAAATACCATTGCTGTGTTTGAAACAAACTTTTATTTCAAAGTGTTACCTATAGTGATAGCTAAATGGTTTCAACAAAAAATTGAAATATTGTGAAGTTTCTGAAGAAAATACAAAACCTAGAAATAGTTTATAAAGTTTCTGTGAGTAGTCTTTGTAAAGTTACAGTACATGAAATTTTTTGAGTTCATGATTATTCTTTCCACAGTGAAAGGAACTGTGAATGAAAACCTCAAAGACATCCATACGTGAAGAAAACATTTTCCACTATCTTTGAGAATATCTGGGAAGCATAAGGAAACCATTGACAATTAGTGGCCACATAAAATAGTTTGCTCTTCCGCTTTGTAATCATAAAATACAATCATCTGGCAGCACTGTTTTTGAAGGAACTGGCTTAATGGATCCACACATGGCAGATGTTACATGTGTTACAGTAACTGTAAATTCATTCTGCAAATTTGCAGCACATTCCATAAAATACATGTTAGTGTGCAATCCCTTTTCACAGAGAACACTGTTAAAGGGTTTATGAAAGGCAGGTCCTGCCTGACAAACCTGATCTCCTTCTACAACAGGGTGACCTGCTTATTGGATGAGGGAAAGGCTGTGAATGTTGTCTACTTTGATTTTAGCAAGGCCTTTGGCACCATTTCCCACAGCATGCTCCTGGTGAAACTGGCTGCTCGTGGCTTGGATGGGCACACAATTTGCTGGGTAAAAAACTGTCTGGATGGCCGGGCCCAAAGAGTTGTGGTGAATGGAGTTAAATCCAGCTGGCAGCCGGTCACGAGTGGTGTCCCCCAGGGCTCGGTGTTGGGGCCACTCCTGTTTAACATCTTTATTGATGATCTAGACGAGGGGATCGAGTGCACCCTCAGTCAGTTTGCAGATGACACCAAGTTGGGTGGGAGTGTTGATCTGCTCGAGGGTAGGGAGGCTCTGCAGAGAGACCTGGACAGGCTGGAGCCATGGGCTGAGGCCAACTGGAGGAGTTTCAATAAGGCCAAATGCCGGGGGCTGCCCTTGGGCCACAACAACCCCCAGCAGCGCTACAGGCTTGGGGAGGAGTGGCTGGAGAGCTGCCAGTCAGAGAGGGACCTGGGGGTGCTGATTGACAGCCAGCTGAACAGGAGCCAGCAGTGTGCCCAGGTGGCCAAGAAGGCCAATGGCATCCTGGCTTGTGTCAGCAATAGCGTGGCCAGCAGGGACAGGGAAGGGATCTTACCCCTGTCCTCGGGACTGGTGAGGCCGCCCCTCGATTGCTGTGTTCAGTTTTGGGCCCCTCACTACAAAAAGGACATTGAATGACTCGAGCGTGTCCAGAGAAGGGCAACGGAGCTGGTGCAGGGTCTGGAGCACAGGTCGTAGGAGGAGCGGCTGAGGGAACTGGGGGGGTTTAGTCTGGAGAAGAGGAGGCTGAGGGGAGACCTCATCGCCCTCTACAGCTCCCTGAAAGGAGGGTGCAGAGAGCTGGGGATGAGTCTCTTTAACCAAGTAATAAGTGATAGGAGAAGAGGGAATGGTCTCAAGTTTCACCAGGGAAGGTTCAGACTAGATATTAGGAAGCATTTCTTTCCAGAAGGGGTTGTTAGGCGTTGGAATGGGCTGCCCAGGGAGGTGGTGGAGTCCCCATCCCTGGACGTGTTTTAGAGTTGGGTTGACATAGCTCTGAGGAATATGGTGTAGTTGGGAACTGTTAATGTTGGGTTGATGGTTGGACTGGATGATCTTCAAGGTCTTTTCCAACCTAGATGATTCTGTGAAAGAAAAGGAGTACAACTGCAAAAATAACCACAGAAACAAATCAGTAATCCTCCTTGCTGCAAGATGCAACACCAAACCTGCTTGCTGCTGCCCACTCAGGATTCTTCAGTTTCAGGATCAAAACCAAGTATAGCAGAAGTTCACTAATTAGTTGGAAATAAATACATTATTCTCCAATTTATGTTTTCAGGGAACTAAAACACTGGACAGACTAACGTATTTTCAAGAAAAACAAGGTTTATAGTTCCTCTTTGCTTAAGTTAGCTATGAGTTGTGGTATAACAGTTATCACAGTATCTTTTACACTGTCTTTTAAGGTTTGCACACCAAACTTTCATAAACAACTAAAATACTGTAGCAATATGGGCTGTTTCTGGACACCAGTACTTCTCAGTCCTCTATATCTTTTTTGTCAGATAAATATTTGCTCGCTCTTTGGAGTCTGAAAACTAGCACATTTTCCTCCATACCCATGTGAAATGAATCATAAATCTTTCATTTCTTCTTGCGTTTGTAAGTTCTACCACAGTGGTGACATGTTTTGACCGTAAATGTACATCTCTTTTGGCTGCCTGGTTTACCCTGTACTGCATTTATCAGGTGATACCCTAGAAGGATTCCTACTGCGTGCTTGACAAGGTGTTGTTTCATTTTGCCTTTCTCACAGGGACTTTGACCCTGCTGGGCTCTGGCCCGGTGGTACTCAGACTTGCTCTGACTCAGAATCTGCAGTTTGTGTTTGCCTACAGTGGGAAAATTTAAAGCGGCTTGAACCTCAGGGTTTCAGTACGAATTGTTCTGTAAAATGATGATAAAAGATGCATTCATCTTCCTGGCTTAAAATTGGCTTAAAATATATAGTTCTTTGGGGTTTTTCTACTCTTTTGAAGACAACATGTAATTTTCATAATAGTTGCAAAACTGACAAGTGTTCCCTTCATTTTTTCTGATGTTGTGCTTCAGTTTCCTGGGGAGTGAAGGATTGTCTCTTGTGGTCTTCTGAAGGTGATGTCACTCAGGATTAATTTTATGCTTCAGATGCTGGTTATGAAATAGTGACTGAATCCCACCATCCTGTGACTTGATTATGGGGAAATTGAGACATACAAACTTTCTGACACACTCAGGCCATATGCCATAGGTTTGTTTGTTCATGGAATATGGACAGATAAATGGAATGGGACTTTGGAGATAAAAGAACAGAGAAAAAAAACATCAGAAAAGGAAGCTATTCTGAAGAGAAAAAAGTTGTGTTGGTTTGGCCTGGAACAGAGTTAATTTTCTTCATAGTAGCTAGTATGGGGCTATGTTTTGGATTTGTGCTGAAAACTGTATTGATAATACAGACATATTTTCATTATTGTTGAGCAGCACTTACACAGAGTCAAGGCCTTTTCTGCTTCTCACACCCTCCCACCAGCAAGGAAGCTGAAGGTGCATAAGAAACTGGGAGGAGACACAGCTGGGACACCTGGCCCCAATTGATCAAAGGAATATTCCATACCATATGATGTCATGCTCAGGCATATAAAACCAGGGGAAGAAGGAAGGGGGGGACATTTGGAGTTATGGTGTTTTGTCTTCCCATGTTACTTGTGATAGAGCCCTGCTTTCCTGGAGATTGCTGAACACCTGCCTGCTAATGGGAAGTGGTGAGCAGATTCCTATCTTTTCTTTGCTTGTGTGCATGGCTTTTGCTTTACCTATTAAACTGTCTATCTCAAACAATGAGTTTTATCACTTTTACCCTTTTGGTTCTCTTCCCCATCCCAGGGGAGGAGTGAACGAGTGGCTCTGTAGTGCTTAGTTGGTGGCTGATGTTAAACCACAACAAAGGTTGAAGGTGAGAAGAATCAACATTGCTATGTAGGACTGAAACTAAGAGGAGCCATGGGCAGACCCAAGTACAGTGTAAATCATCTGTTTCCAAAGCAGTCCAAAACCATTGCTTTCATTTTTCTACTTGAAACCTGAAAACAAGAAGCACTTTGAGAGCTGTGGCTTAGGGTCACTTGTACATAGGAAATCAATAGTGTGGTGCGGCCTGATTGTCAAAATTGAAAATAATTCATTAATTGAGTCTCTTCCATTTTTGCACGTTTCAGATGCAAATTCCCATAGGACCCTGACTGTAAGAAAGCGGGCTCTCAATTTTTCCAAATCATCTTTTTCAAAGGTCAGTTGGAAACCCATGGCCTGCTATGGAAGAATATTTGCCATTGGACATAAATTCTAGCTGAAGATAGAAACAGCACAGCACAAACTACAGGTGCTTCCAGAAACACAGATTTCAGATGGTGCCTGAATGAACAGTGGAGGTGGGGCATTCAGAGATTGCCAGAAAAATCACCACCGCTTCTTTTTGCATTGATCAAATAAGTAGGGAAAAGTACTGATTCCTGGAAATAAAAGGGATGTTGCAGAGTTTACTCAGGTGATGGATCAGGAGAGGAAGATGATGTAAATACAGACCCTGTCTGCGAGCATGTGTGTGCCTGAGCGTGATGGAGGGAAAGAGTACAGAGGTGGGCTGAGGGACTGACTTGGTTCTGCTAGGCTAGTGTAGATTTTACGTGTCTGATACTGTCTGACTATACCTAACAAATCCCCCTCTTTTGATGTTGTGGCAGTGGAAATCCAGCTACTGCTGCTGTTTTGAAAGCTTATGGGTTCCTTTCATTATTCTTACCCTGAGTAAAAGGAACAATGTGGTTTGTTTTAAATTAATGGCTGTCCATTCATTACTGCAGTCACTCCAAATATTTTCCTCTGCTGTTTTTCTGTAAGGTCAGCCCCTGACTATTGTTCAAGTTTGGTGGGCTTCACTCAATTTCTCAGTAAAAGGAATGTCCTCCTGTAACCACACCATAAATAACTTTCCTGGTCTGAAGTGAATCACTCTTGAGAAGGAGGTTTTGATACACATGCCTTTAAACCAGCCCCTGAATCACCTCAGTATTGAGCTCAGCAGCAAAGCCCCAGTTCCAAGGAGCACAGGCGCCAAGAGAAGGGACTGATCTCCCTGGGACACTCTGGAACAAACACAGCACCAGAGACACAAGGGGAATAAATCTGTTGTGACTTTAACTCCACCTTATCTATACCAGCCCATACTAGTATTGCTGTTAACATTTTTACATCATCCAACTCATTCATGAGATATTTCAGCTATTCCTCTTTCCTCTGTCCTAAATTACTTTAAAAACTTTGGAGCAGGGATGATTTTTGCTCCTTGTTTTTTCCTTGCTCTTTATTTGGTCTTGACTTTGCTGTTGTAAAAACATAAAAAAAGTAACACAAATAGAATGTAATTGATTTGGTGTCTTTCATGAATGATAAATGCTAATTCGGGGAATATCTTTAGCTGACAGCATTATGTTTTCTCAAGTATTAATATATTCTAAGTTGTTTGTTATAAGATATCATCACATCAGGTGAACTAAAAAATTTGTTGTGCAGAAAGTTGTGCTGCAAAACAAATAGGTTTCTGACTCATGGGAAATTTAATTTTTTAAAAAGTTTTTGGCCCAAATTGGAACAAAAAATACTTTTTTCTTACCTCTTTCTTTCTCTTTCTCTCTGTTGCATTCTCTCACAGCAATCTGGACCACAACTCCAGTAGAAGCTCTGGTGTCCACCCAGATTTCTGGTTCCTTCTGTAGAGGCAGGAGATGAGACCTGGTGACCTGAATGCAGGTTCCCAACTCCACAAAAAAAGTCTTAAAATAAGAGTCCCAAAACCTCCTGGATGGATCTAGGTGTGGAACCCCTGCCCTGTCATCATGTTAATCACTTATCAGCTTTAAGACATTTGCTGAATGGAGTGAGGTACCCGCATCTTCCCATCCTGTCCACATGTCCTGTGCTGTGAACATTGTGGGATGGTGAGAGGGGCCAGGAGATGCACAGTCCCATGCTCCTGGCTGCAGGAGCAGGGAGACATGAGGATGTTAAAGGAGCTGAACTGAGCTGTGGGCAGCTTCCGAGGTCACTGGGTGCCCACATATCTGTGGTTGAGCCTGACTGCTCAGAAGTGCATCTGTGAGAAGTGCTCTCTCTGACAGTGCTGCAAGGAAAAACAACATCACCAACTTTTCTGGGGCTCCCAAATTGCTTTTGCTAAGAATCATTGAAACCAGCAAGTAGTTCTACGATCAGAATACAGCATACAGCAAATAATGCAGATTTGGATAATTGGGAGAAAAAGAATTAAACTGCTTCCTCCTTCCCAGAATATCTTCCAGCCTCTGTCCTGAATAAGGCAATTGTATTTTAGAAATTGAATCCCCCTATTAAAAAAAAAAAAAAAAGAAAAAAAAAAAGAAAGATGTTGTGCTTTAGGAAAAGGAGAGAAACCCAGTGCCTTCATTATCAGGAACAGTCTGACACACACAATATTAAAGTTGTAGAGCTCTGCTGGTCAGTGGAAATAAAGTGAGGTTGGTGCAGTAAGGGAATAACCTTTTCTTACACATACTTGCTGGTCCAGTTTGAATGAGCAGCCAGGATGTCAGGCATGTGAGTCTTTCTGCAAGGGCCAAAGATGCTGAAATGTACCTGCTGGCTTTTCCCAACTTTCCTTCATTGTCTTTGCGGCTTCAGGATTGTCCCATTCATGCCAATTCCCTACCTAGTATTTGCACTTCAGGTTTTCCTGTTTTCTGGGAACACTAAAGGCCACAGGTCAGCAAAAGTGGTGGGTATGGAGTGATTCAGATACGGACCTGAAGCTTCCAGAAATGGAGATTGAGGAGACCTTCTTTTTCTCATCTTCCAAATGCTTATGGAGATATTTACATTTTACATTTTTCCTTTTCTGCGCAGACAGAGAGCTCATTCTGTACTTGTGGGCAGGATCCTGGAAGCTGAAGAGAAGCCCTGGATGGAACACCAGGCCACCTCATGGAGCGCACAGCCGGAGCATCTCCAGGGGCTGGAGGGCTTTCGTTGTTAGCTTGTCTCTCTTGGTGGAAAGAAAATGAAGCAACTGAAGTTTGGAATTGAAAATAAAAGTGTCATAAAGTGTTACCGTTGAGAAGGCAGGCTTAGCCAGGTTTTTCAAAACATCCCCTATCTTCCCTGTCTTTTGACAGCTTCTCAGATAACTCACATGGTGAGGCAGACATGTTGCTGCAGCAAGCACCAGGTGGAAAAAATCAAAGTAACAGCCTGTTGCAAGGCTCTTGTTAGCATGGCAAGTTTCATATCGACACCTGGTGTGCAGACACCCCAGCCTCTACATGCACGCACCCAGCTTGGCTTTTAAAGAGCTATTCAGCTATTTGCTGTCGCCTCTGTGGTCCCGAAATCACTCCTGTCTGTAATCATTTTGTTTCGTTCAATAGCAAAAACACAGGGAGCAAAAGAAGTTCTTTAAATGACAGGGCCATTGGATAATTTTTCTGTCCAAAATACTTAGTGGGAAACAGGGCATTAAACGTTTGCCCATGAAGCTCTCACTTAGGCTGATAAGCATTTATTCACATGAGAAGTCCAGCCAGAGCCAACAGCAGGGTGTGTAGGAATGACCACTCACCAGGGTGTGCTTGTGCTCACAGTTTGGAAAAACTATCACCTGTGCATCCTCCTGAGATCCTGTGGAGTGAGCGGTGATGCCCTGAAAGCTGGACCTAAGGCTGGCATCCTGCCTGGTTCAAAGAGCAACTGGTGATGCAACTCCATTGAGCACATTAACACAGTTTTCTTCCTTTTGAATAGTCATATTTGTCAAAACAACAAACTTGGGCTCCATCATTGCAAAAATAAGGCTTTGATGCATTGTATCTCTTTGCCAGACATTTAAGAGTAATCTAAATAAACGGCTTGGTTCTGAGGTTCACAGAATATGAGTCAAAACTCATATTTTAAGAGCAAAAAATTCTTAGGATTTATTGCTGCCATAATTCCTGAGCTGCCAAGGTAGGGTGTCTCATTTTTAGGTATTTTAAAAACTGATGTGGTTAAAAAAGCTCTAGCCATTGTCCTAAACAGCTGACAGGTTCCCACCAGCCTTTCCCGTGCCAGCTGGCTCATGTATTCACAGAGTCTCTTGGCAAATGGTCAAATACAACACACATTTTAAGCAGCTGGATTAACCTAGAGATTCTTACCAGAACCTTTTCATCTGTTTTGCAGAGACAGACCACTGCCATTTAATTATACTTTAATTGAATGAAAAAACAAGTCAATACCTAATTAATTTGGGTTACAGAAGAATGGCAATGCAGAGCTCTGGATTCTGAAACACAACATTCAAAGGACAGCCTTGCTAATTTTAGCTACGTTTGGAATTTATTTTTGAATTTTTTTGCCCTTCCCTTCCCTTCCCTTCCCTTCCCTTCCCTTCCCTTCCCTTCCCTTCCCTTCCCTTCCCTTCCCTTCCCTTCCCTTCCCTTCCCTTCCCTTCTTCCCTTCTGTTCTAAGTTCACATGGGAAACAGAAAACAAAGACATCCGTCCACGTTTTGATAATTTCTGTTATAAAAGAAAAGTTGCTGCTTTATCTGCTGTAGAGATGCCTGCTAAAAGGTGATGGTGTTCTTGCAGGTTTTTACATCATTAGAGTGCTGTTCAATTTTTTTTTTTTTTTTATCTTAAAGTATAATCAAAACAGCAGTAGTCTTACTTAAAATTTCACAGTTTACATCATGATAGTGTTTGCAATGCTTTAAATGAGGACCACATGTTCCTCCCCAAACCTATTTAACAGTGGTATCCAGATGTTGGAACCAGTTATGGAGGACAGCTCTACTTATGTATCCTAATAGTTAAGTATATAACACTTACTTATTAGAGACAACACCACCCATCCAAAACTTTGCTGCCACCAAAAAGGATCACAGGGAGGCAAGAGCTTTTTGTAAGACCTAAGCATCACACTTCTGATCCATAGCACTTCCTTCCTTACTACAGGAGCCAGACAATATGTCACATCCTATATAACTCTCAAGACATTGAAGTGTAAAGAGTTTATGAAGAGAAGGTACTTTATTTCTTTGCCATGTTGTGTTTGTAAAGAGCAGATAAATAATGTAATAATTCATTATATTGCATCAGAACAGATCATCCTGTTTGTTGTGATTTGCATCCAAACTCACAGCTGAAGGTACTCTTGATTACCATTGGCAGCTGGGTCATATCTTTTGACATGATTCAAGTGCAATGAGGTTAATAATTAATTCTTTAATCTTTTAACATTTTTGCTGTCTGAACTATGTGAAACAGACAAAACCAAATTGGCAAATAGTGTCTCCTAAAATTGATGAGAAAGTGAACTCATGTGAATTAAGTATGTTTTTCCCCAATCATTTTACATTTGTTTCTGTATCATTCAAAATATTAGTGTATATATATATATATATATATATATATATATATATATAAAGATGAATAGTACCCTGCTTTGCTCACATAGCCTTTACATTTTTTCCAGAGAGCTTGCATCCACATTAGAACATCCTTAGGCATGGCCAGTTCTTGTGGCTGAAATACCTGCTACCACATGTTTTTGAGATAAAGTCTGCCATTTATCCACTACTAAGTCTGAAAACAACACTTAAGAAAAGGAGTCAATAAGGAGAAACCTGATCAGAGCAACAGGATCCAAAGCCTAATTCATTTTCAGACAAAAACCCCTAACAGAGAAAATTTTGCATAGGTACACAAGCACAGTTTATCCCTTGTGATTTTGTGTCTTTCTTCCCACTTGTGAGAATAAAAGGGAAGATTCCCATGTGGGTAGACATTAAAGTAAGAGCCAAGATGTTGGATGAAATTCTTTGAAATCTGTTTGAAATTCAGATTGAACCCTATGGTGTTTGAGTTGACTCTTGAGCAGCATCTGTTCCATGATGTATGGCTGTACCTTTATTTTCCTTGCAAGGATCCTAAAGGATTTGTGATCATCAGAAGTGATGTGAACCAGAAAAGAGGTCAAAATTACCTTTTCTTGATGATCATAACATGCATCTCAGAAGGAGGAACAAGTTTTGAAAGTTGCACTATGAAGCATGGAGGTGGGGATATGTGCATTTGGGTCTGAATAGATGAAGGAGGAGAAAGAGGGAGATGAGCGGGCTGTCCTGGGAAGGGGAGCAGAGGTGACATGGCTCCCTAGGGAGAGGGACAGCTTTGCAGAGGAAGGTGAATCTCATGCAGCTGGTGCAAGAGCTGGCTGTGACATTAACTGCCAGATCACTCAGACTTGATGGAAGAGCCTCCAGTTCATCTCTTGTACAGCCCTTTCTGGTTCACTGTAACATGGTATCTCTTAAGAAATAATTTTCCTTGTTTTACTCGTAATAATCCAGCTTCCTGTGAAAACTATGTGAAGAAATATCAACCACATAAACAGATTTTAAAGGTTTCAAAGTGGTATCAAACCAAGCACGTTCCTCTTTAACAGTGAGCCTCACCTTACTCTTTCATACACATATAGTTGTAGCATTGGTAGAAGATTTTAGACGGTGCTAATGTTTGTAGAGTGTCAGATCTTCAGTGAAAGGTGCAATGTGTTTATCTGTTTAAATGCGAGGGTAGGTTCAGTGTTGATGATGGGACATGAGGCACTTGGAAAAACTCAGAACAGGAATACTTTGTTGTTGCTCAGTCTAAATAAAGCAGACACAGGTTTTCTGAAAGGGCTTTGACTGCACACCTCAGCTGTAACATGAAGGTGACCAGACCACCCTCTAGTGGGATGAGAATGCATTTCAGCTTGTAATGTGCTACTGCTTTAGCTATGAAACCATATTTCTGTTTCCTTTTGCCTTGGAGATCTTTTCAAATGAAAGGTAAGATCAGATGTGTATCTGTGCAAGCAGTGTGGGAGGGCTGCTATCCTAAAGGCTCTTCAAACTTCCCCTGCTCAAAGGGTTTCTGAGTCAAAGCAGTGGGACTTGGTGTCCTGATACTGAAAAATGGAGCTGCCTCTCCCATGTCTTTGGTTCTGAAATATTAAAACTAAATGTATCTGTTTCTTCTTGTTCTTTGCATAACAACATCAGGTCTAATTTACTTATGGAAAGTAACAGTAAGGAATTGCTAGATTATGGGGCGAAGGAATGGGCTCCAGAGAGAAAAATCTGTAAGAGGCTGGGAGCTGAGCAGCTGAAGAACTAGGAAAAGGTTTTCCTAATCAGATCTGGTCACATGAAAAAAAAAAAAAAAAAATCTACTCGTGAAAAAATATTTCAACAACTGAGTGCAGGGGAAAAAATACCATGAATGATTTATTTAACAATTATTATTTGGTACTGCCAGAGCTTCCTCATTTAAGAAAAATGCAAGGTAAAACTCCAGTTGACACACCTTGGAAAACTCTGCCCGGACATGAGATGCAGCCATCGGTCCCAGCATCGGGCACACCTAGAGCACCAGTTCCTGCAGAAGGGAGAAGGCATGCAATACCACAAAGTTAAACAGGAGAGGCTTCCAGCAGGTCTCTCGGTGTCCAGTCCTTTCTAGAGGCACAAATGAAAGCTGCCACGTGAGATCTGTAGACCATGTTTCAGCCATGGCTGGCTGGCAAGGCCAAGCTTTGGCACACAGGGTCCAGGAGCTGGGGGAAGCAATGGTGTGGTGCAATGGCACCTTTGCTCTAGGGGGAACATGACGGTCTGTCATGGAGGGGTACTGACTGCAGTTTCCAGTTGAGTTAGCCAGGACTTGCTGCTCTCCGTCCACTGAATCTTCTCCTAGGCCATAAGCTCTCGGGAAAAGAGACTATGTCTTTGTCTACATATGGAAAATATCAGGTTTGTTTTCAACACCATTGCAGCCTGAATAAATTGAAGCATTATGTATAATAATAAACATATGTTGTCCCTGCCTCATGCCCATGGTGTTGCCTAGTTGAGGAACAGCCTCTTGAAAGCTGACGTCCCTGACCACTGCCCTGTCTTCAGTCTTTCAAGGCCTGCTTCAACCAAGGTGTCTGAAAAACATCAGCTAGTTAATATGGCTAAGTGATGAGTGGCCTCAGGTGGTACCTATGAAATAAGAAAGAAGAATCACATGGGTTTTGTCTCTCTCTCACCTTTGGTCTATTGTTTGGTTTTTGACATATCACTTCTACTATTGTAACCCCAAGAGGTTGGAGACTAAAATCCTCACAGCTAGAGTTGGTCTGTGCTAGCTGCTCTCCATGTGTTTGTGCACACACACACAAACAGTCTGGGCATAGAGGAGACTGAGATCTGCATAGGGTAAACAGAGTTTCATTTTAATAGGTCCTATGATGTAGTCTTTCCTAGTCTCATTTCAAACAGTCCAGTTTAAAAAAAAAAATATAAAAAACAACACCTAATTTTTTTTTTTAAATCTTAACTTAGAGAAAAGGATTTGTCACGATACGAAATAAGCCATTCTGTTAAGATTGCTGCCTTGTATTTCTTCTAGAAATGAAAATATTTGCAGAGAAAAAAGACAATGTGGTGACAAAGACCTGAAAAATTACAAATACCTTCACTGATATTCTTATCTAGGTTATAATGACTCATCATTGAGTCACTGAGATATGCCTTCTTTTTTGTTGTATGGTTGGGAACACTTAGGGTTTGAGCAGCCTGCAGTGAAGAAACCTCGCTCGATAACAGTTTTGAGGTCTTAAAGAATGTGATACAAAGCTGTTTTTCAATCTTTTTTCCACTTGTGGTCACCTAAAAAATTTCCAGTGGACATAAATAAGCTTGTAAAGCAGAAGATGCCTTTTCTTTGTTACCTTTCATTGATCCCTCAGAAGTAGCCCATGGATCCTGGGAAGTTTGTAGATCATAAACTAAAGATGGCTGTGCTACTGGGCAATGTCATTGGCTGAGTTCAAGTGATTAAAGCTTCAGAGAAGTTTGGTTAGTCCTTCAACTCTTCAGAGAACGTGAAAGGTGACTTTTAAAGCACAGTTTCTTCAGACAATCTTATAGAGGTTGATTGTATGGCTCTGTCTTGTGAATGGTGCAGACTGCAGAAGCTAAGTCACAGCTTTGCACTGCGGCTGGGAGATAGCTCTCTCCACATGTGCTGGTGGAGAGCAGCCCCAAGGCTGTTCCATCTCCTGCCAGTCACATACGGCCACAGAAAGACAGAAACACAGTAGAGGACTGATGTATCAGACCAAACACCTCAATTTCTCACAGTTACAACAGTGAAGTGTAAGGATATTGTCTCCTGTCTCCAAAAAGAATGTACTGTTCTGTGTAATTTTGACTTTGAGCACTCTCTCAGTGGGAAAAAACACTGACTGTTTGAGTTACCAGTACCACTTCCAGTCATACTCAAGCATTCCTCGGAGGTCTCATGTCTAATCATTTACTGGATTCGTCTTAACTTACCTCAGAAAAGTCTCAGCAACTCCCAGTTAGAGGTAGTATGTCTGAAGCAACTCCATCTGGTTGGTTGCTCAGTCATCCTTGCTCACTGAAATTTGGAGTAAATCATGCTGTGAATGAAGTAAGTCTCTTATAAACTGTCTGGGCAGTTATAGTTGTAAGGTGGGTAAAAGTAGCTCCTTGGCAGTGCTTAGCAGCACTTGTGTGACAGAAACAGGAGTAATCCATAAACCTAGTACAAACTGTGCTGTGGGTACCCAACGAAGGCATGCTCAGAGGTGGACAGGGTCTTCATGAGCATGCCTCTGTGGGAAATGCTGGGCATGGATGGAGCCTTGTTTGCTCTGCTACAGTACAGATCACTCCCACTCTAAGGGGATTGATTTCGGCTGGTTCCTCGGAGAGGTCAAATCACTCCCAAAGAATTTGCTTTCAAATTATAACAGTTCTCAGTAATCAGAGAGGAAAGATCAATATATTCCTGCCCAGAGAATCACAAATCTCTCTCACCTGGAGTCCCAGGAGGAGTTTCCAGGAAGGACAAAATTCCTCTGAGACACATCTGACTTTCAGCCAGGGCTGTCAGTGCTACAAGTAGGATGCAGATGGCAGGCAGAAGTGTGCAGGTAGCATGCAGATAGCTTGTTTGGTCTGGGTTTTACAAGCTGAATAAATTTTGTGATAAATAAACACTTTGTTGCTTTTCTAGGCTCAGTGTACATCATGGGCTTCTTCCAGGTTCATTTTCCCCTTCTGCTGCTGTACAGTCCTGAGGCATTTAGGGATTTCTTGCAAAACTTCTTTTCACTCTACACACCTGAGCCGTTTTTTCTCTGCTTTTCTATTACAGGTTCTCCATGTTTTTCCCATACTGTTCTCCCCATTTTCCTATTTTCTATAACCCCTCAAACCACTGAATTTCCTGCAAGGAACTAGGAACATTTTTATTTTCTTCTCTTGTGCAATGGAGTTCTTTTCATCACTATTTTGTATAGCCTAGATGTTCTACCACTTCCCCCTTTCTCCCTCATTCTTTTTCTCTTTTCTCTTTGGCAAGTCACTGGTCTGTGAAAACTGAAACATGACATTTGGCAGCACTAAAATGGCAGAAGAAAAGCAGGGAGGGGGTATGTAGATAACTGCTAAGTGGTTAACTTTATGGCTGGGAGTGTTCCCCAATTTCTCCTTTTGTTTTTTTTTTTTTTTTGCTTTTAATTTTCTTTGGGCTAGAAGGAATTGGCTCACTGGCACCTTCAAATGTTCCCTGGAAATTTTTAATTGATTGACCAGTAAATTAAAAGTCATTGTACTATGAACAAAGACAGGATCAACCAATGTGTTGGTTTAAGCCTGCCGGGACCGGACACCACGTTGCCATTGTCCCTCCCCCACCCTCAGACACAAGTAGGACACAAACCCCGGGTTGAGATAAGACGAAACTTAATACAACAGTGTAATAAGCAATCTGAACAACAACAGTAGCAATGATAACAACAGTAAACAGTAATACCAGTGAACAAGACAAAGATATACAGAGAAATACCGCAATGGTTACAGACAGCCCCGTGCTCCCCGTGACCAAAGCCACAAAGGAAAAAGTTCCCACGCTCCCGCGCGTGGACCTGACCTCAGCATGGTATGAATAACCCGCCTGGAGATCCCTTCCTCCTCTCTGACAAGGAAACTTAACCCTATCCTAGCTGAACCAGGACAACCAACAATAACGGTAACAACTGTATGAATCAGTAGGTCTTTATCACATATCTCTTGAAGTCATGTCTTTCTGGCTGAAAAGTCATACCCTTCTCAATTGTTCATGTCTAGAAGCTGTTCCATATCTTTCTTCTAAACCAAATCCCTTGATCTATTTAAATCAAAACCATACCAAAACACCCCAGACCTCCCAAGACATTCTGTTTTTCAGCTTGATTTCCAAAGGAAACAAGGTTTAGTAGGGAATTATATCACTTTCCTGTCTCTCTGTTGCTCACCTGAGAGCCTGCCTATTTAGGACTGTTTGAACTCATAGATTGATTTCAGCCACACTTGAAAACACAGAGAAGTCTCTAATCTGCTGGATTCCTATAAATTTCATGGAAATTGTCACCTGGCTCGAGAAGAGAGTCTCAGATTAAGTGGTGTCTGAACGGGAAAGGAGAGCAGAATTTTGCCGATCCTGGCACGCAGTGCAGTGAGCATCCTTGCAGTTACCAGACACACATCCATATATTTTTGGGGGGCCAACCTGCATTTGTATCTCTAAGCCTGTCACTGTACAAACTGCCTCTGGCTTGGAGGGGGTGTGAGAGGAGCTGGGGGTGTGTGTGTGTGTGTGTGTCTCTGAAACTCAGAAACTCTGTCAAAAGAGACAGCTGGGGACAAAGGAGAGAGCTCCTCAGAAACCAGTTGGTATTTCTTTTCCTTGGGATCAGATTCAGATGCTCACTTTGGGACTGTATGCGTTGCATGGTGAATCTCTAGGTGAGATGCTGAATGGAACATGTTCAGAAAACAGCAGAGAAAGCAGTATAACTGCTTCAGTATGTCTTTCCAGGAGAGTAAATGGGCCTTTGGCTGTTCAGAGAGAGCTTGGTGTGCCTACCTGTGACACAGAATTGATCTATACTCATCAAGGACTTTGCTATGGCAATCTTTTCTTATCTGAGCAATAGTAAAACAGTTCTAACTTGTTGCTTAGAGATGACAATGTTTTGCAATTTCTGTCTCTCATGAGAAATATTTGATCCCAGTGAGTGCCATGGACATTTTAGTGGAAGCTCCCTGAGTGGGAACTATGTAATTCAGCTTGAAAAGACCTTGCAAAATCAGGCCCATGCTAGAAGAACATACTAGCAACAGCTGAAAAGAATGATCTGGCTTGATGTCAGCCTTAGCCCCAGACACAACACACACACTGTATTTACTGAAATCCCAGCCATTTTTACAGAGCCTCTAGGTTAAATACTGCTTTGAAATGGCTCTCCTTAACCTAGAGTCATAAAATGTATGAAATGAAACAGTTGCTGTACTGCACTGAAATAGCTGAACCTGCTAAATTGTCTTGCAATTGCATGTCACAGACTGAAGGGTGTTTGGGAAGGGGGGAGGGAAATCAATGTTTTCTAATAGGGCCAAGTTACTCAATGAGCCATATAATCAGTTTGGTACTGTTACAGTCATAATTTTTTTTTTCAAAGTCATTCTCACATTTTTCTGAGGCCTTGAAATTGTTTAAGATGGTATTGAGAAAAACCTGGAAAGCCCTAATAAATGTGTGTTGCAATGTGTGCCTGTCCTGCTGTGAACTTATTCTGCAGTCTACAAGATCATGATGTGACATTCATGCAAGTCTTTTTCTGACACATTTTGGCTAACGACAAAGAAAAATGTGCATAAAACTATGTATAACTACAGGTAAATTTGGAAGAACCACAGCATTATAGGTAAGAAAAAATACTGACAGCCAAATTCCATCTCTTCAATACAACACCGAGTAGTACTTAAGGCCTAGAGCAACTTTTACTTGAGTGACTCCTGTGGCCATACAGGCTAAGAGAGGTGAAGCCAACAGTATCCATTTTGGTTACGTTCTGGCACCGTGCTAGCCCTGTTGGCTTCACCTGTCTGTATACCTTTTTTTTTTCTTGGGAAAGCTGGACAGGAAAGAAGGCAGTGCCAGTGTACTCCAACCATCCTTATATTTAGCAAACAGTGTGGTGCAAGAGGAAGGAATCTGTAGGGTGAACCAGTTGGTCTGAAGACCCAGTATTTACACTTCTTGTGTTTCATAGAGACATTTTGTACTACTGGATTTGCATCAGGTGCCCTCCTGGAGTATATCTTTCAGTTTACTCTGACAAGGAATTGCATTTGTGTGCTCCCAGTTCATTTTGCTCTAATGTACCGTAAATGGAACAATTTTAAGATTCAGTCCAAAAGTAGACTTCTTATCTGTAATGTAATGCTAATGGAGGTATACTTTAATAAGACTGTTCAGGGTGAGTGGTGGATCAGAGTGGTGGCATATGCTGCACAAGACGTCTAACCCTTCCTATAGATGTAACTAATAAATTCTCTCATGAGCCGCTCAGTTTGGGTCACAGCATTTGATCTTATGAAAATGCAGCTATTTCAACTACAGTTTCAGTGAACTACAAGACTTCAACACTGAGTTGGATCATAATTTTCAGCACTGTTCTTTTGGGCTGTTTAGGACCATTCTCCAACAGTTTATACCCAGGGAAGATGGCCAGAGAGGGGGATCAGATGAGGTGAGTATGTTCCAAAAATACATAACAGTACAGTGGACTTGAATTCTACTCTGCATCTTTCCTTGCTAGCCAAACTCATAAAGGGTTTGCTCCCTCAACAAATATTGGAGCAGGAACTACACTCTTCTGCATTTCACTAGAAAGGAGAAGCCAAGGTCAAGGAATTGCAGCTGTATCTTCTCAGCATACATCTGAAACCTGTTCAGAGGACACAGAAAATTAAGACCTTCTAACCTAATTCAGACTTACAAAATCTTTCTTTTTTGTCTCCTTCTATTTCTTATGTTTGGACTGAAGCATGACACCCTGTTGTAGGAGCCATCATAGCTCATGGGTTCAGCTTACAAAGTCAGCCTGAAGAGCAGAGGAATGGAGTGCCCAAATCACAGCTCTGACAAGTATCTCCAGTCACTGCTGAACCAAAACTATTTTTCCATTCCTTTCACAAAACAAGAGGGAACATTCACACTTTAGAATGCCTCCTAACTTTTACAATTTTCTGAACCTGCCTCTTCAGAACTTCCTATCCCCAAATGTTTTTCTGGTGCTCCCTCCTCAAACAAAATTTTGTGACATGAAAATTTACCTCCTTGAAAAAAAATCTGGTTTTTTTTAATCCCTTGGTTTGCTTCTGTGCCATGATCCCTTCTCCAAATGGATATTATTAGCTGAGAACCCTGTCAAATGTGAGTGTAATTTACATTTTCCCCTCAAGACTGAAATTTATTCCCTTCTACATCGTCCATTCATCTAGCTCATTAGGTTTTTCCTTAGGTTTATTACAGATCTCCCTGGTCTTAATCAACCTAATTAACACAATCTCATCTGCACATTTATTGAGTTATTATTTTCCTGATTCATAAATATATATAATGACAGAGATATTTGAGGTACTTTCTCTTTAAGGATTGAAAATTCACCACTTACCTTGCTTTTTACTGCTTCCTAGACAGTTTTTGTTCCATAATAACACTGGTTCTTCACCTGAACAACTCTTCAGTAGCAGCACTGACTGAAATTTTTCCTGATGGAAAGGACTAATTTGCTGATTTGGCAGAGAGTCATCACATTGACCATTCAACCAGTGAGTTTCTCAGAAGGCTGCTCAGCTCCCCAGGTTTGTGGCTCCTTGCTGTTGTGCTAGTTCAATTTCTTGCCTGGGATTTGTTTAAAAAAAAAAAATCAGTTTTCTCATACTTTCAAGAATGCTTTCAAGAAATGTCCAGTCTATGGCAAATTATCTTCTTTCATTTTCTTTAAACCCACAATTTACATTATAGGAGGACTAGAAAAGCTAAATTTTCAGAAACATGAGGAGGGTTCACTTTCATTCAGAAGTCTCTTGCTAATGACCTGGTTTAAGATTTTTCAACAAGCTCTCTTTTATCTGATTTTTTTACATTCAGATCACTTTAAATGCTTGGTGAATTTCCTCTGCAGAAATTGCACAGGTATGGACCACAGATTATTTAGTGTTCTACATTAATGTTCAATCAATTTATTTTGGTGAAGACAGAAGAACCCAGCCTTCTCCCAAAGCTGGCCACACCAACATACTTTTTAAGGTAAAAAGCAAATAAATTTTGCTGGGTTATTTCAATTTCATGTAACCAGTTAAAATGTTGGAAGCTGATAACAACACATCGATGATAGAAAAATATATTAGCTGATATAACCTATATCAAATTACCTCTTAGTCATTAGCTTCATAAAAGACATTAAAATAACCATTTGTAATTGCTATTGTTTGTTTCAAAATCTTTCCACAAATGTTATGAAAGCTAATGCCAAATTTAAATTAAGGACTAGCCAATCCCACTCCTGTTCTCAGCTGCCCTTTGCAGATGTCTTTCCCTCCTCTTTTACTATACAGAGGATTTGCTGCCTCTCACTGAAAGTCAGGGGGGAGGAATACTCCACTTAGTAATATTAGGCATGCATTATTCCTCAGCCAATAGGACAATGCTAATAAATGTGCTTGGCCGTTTGTTTTTAAGAGAATAAAAGAAGAAAATCAAAATAGAGGTAAAACCCCACATTTTGTCAGTTAAATCTCTGATGTCTTTTAGATAATATAAAACATAGGAATAATTTAGGCATACAGAACCACCCTAGTTACTTCAATTCCCTGAGCATTGTGCCACAAAAATGCTAAGCAAAAGAGGGACCACAGTCAGGCAGACTTTCATCTGGATTCTGGAAAAGTTAAGAGTGGGAAAGTATACCTACAGATGAACTATTTCAGAACAAGATTCCATCTAACCCAAAGTTTCCAGCAGAGGCCTTCAGTAGCTACCCAGTGAAGAGTAAGATCAAAGCAAATGTACATGGCACATCCCCAAATTGTTCTCCAACCTCTGACTATCTCCAGGTTAGGATTTTCCTGAGCTTGATATGTTTTTTCTATTTAGTAATCCTCAACAGACTTCTGCAACTGGTTGATACAGTAGGCAAAAATTCTCTAATGCTTGTTGCAGCCTACCCACCATCTGCCTCATGCTGCTCACTACTGTAGTGTCCTTTGTGTTACTTGTTATTACAGTGTCTGGGCATCTGAATTGCACTGTGTTCTGGAAGAAAAAAATAAGGGTAGAAACCTGGTTGCATCACTCCCTGCAAAGGGAGACATGTTCCCTGAAGCAAATGTGAACGTACTTACAGTTTTAAATGTCTCAAGTAATTGTGCTTTCACATTTCCCTCACAAGACTATACAACACTTCAAAGTAGCTCAAGCTCTTCCTGGCATTCTGTCTAAATATTCCCTTCTTAATCTCATCTCATTACCTCCTAAATAATTGTATTCTGTCCTTGGGGTCTATTCACTTTGTACATTTACAGACTGCTACCCAGTTCCCCTGGGTGTAAGCTTCACTCTGAGGCAAATGACACATTTTTACATTTGAAATCTTTCCTTCAAACTATTCACAATTATTCTTGCAATCTTCCATACTAAGGTAGTCTCTGCAGATAGATCAGAAGGTAAATTTTTTACTTCAGAAGCTTGAAATCTACCCTGCCTTCTTCCTCCTTTCTTTGAGCTCTTGTCAACCCACATGTATTCATGTGAATACTCCTTTGAATTCAAATATTCTTTAAATGACTTGAGTTTGCGAGGTTGGGATCAATACACAAAGTAGAAAAAAAGGAAATGGAAAAGAAAATACAGTGGGGAAAAAAAACATCTCCAAAACGCAAAAGGCCTATAGTCTGCTGTTAAGGGAGATTTTTCAATCCTTTCATCATCAGTGGCTGGTTTCCATTTTTTAGATGTAGTAAGTTAAAAGAATTATTTTTCCATTTTTGTAATTCTACTTTATAGAACAAGATCTAATAATTCTTCATTTATTGTCTTTATTTTGCATCCAATTCTGAAAATAGTTCTTCTTCTCCCTTTTTCCTCACCTAAGATTGTCTATGACATGCTTACATGATTGCAAGTGATTTATCTTTGTGGTCTTATTTTCATCTTCCCTGAATGGCTTCCAGTTCACTGTGAATTATTTGATAATATGGCAAAATGTAATCTAAGCTTGCTATTTCCCTGGCTTTCTAGCAAAATATTTTGCTGGACATGAAATATGGACATACTAGAGAAAAGGAGTTGTTGTAGGGTTATGTTGTTCATCCAGTTCCCTACAGGCTTGAGAGAGTGGGTTGGTTTAGCAAGAATGCAGTTAGTGATATTTCTTGTTTCTGCCTGAATCCAGAAAGTGTTCAATCATGGTCTTTATTCAGCTGCATGGCTGGTGGGTGGGCTGTGTGGCTGACAATCTCGGGTCAAAGTCTTCTTTCCAGGCACTGCTTAGAACCCATCATTCCAGAGTGGATGCAGACTAAGCCCAAATGCTTGAACCTCATCATGGAGTAACTGATGAGTTAGAGAATTCTCACCCTGCTGCATTATGTTGCTACTTGCCTAGAGATGACCATTTCAAACTAGCTTGGTTATGACTATGCATTGCAGGAATGGTTGAAATGGATCAAAATATTTTGAACTGGAGGTATTTTAATATGGGGGATAGGATATGTAGCATATTTTGCTATTTGCATCCAATTTCACTTGTAAAGTGTTTGAATATCTGGAATTTCTATGCGGATATTATTTAGCAGCCCTGCTTTCCTAGCTTGGTCAGGCAGAGAAAACAAGAGCAAAAGAAAATAATAAAGACAAACACCCCTAAAGAGAACAACTTCTCTTCTTATGGTAAACATTTGTTGCATTCAAGGTGAAGGACACATGCAACATTCTCTTTTTTGTTTTGCATGTGAATGGTGATCTATTCTAGTAATAGAAAGAGAATCTTTAGTTAAATAGTTTGTGTTTGCCATAGCACTTCCACTAAAATATATATGGTTACACAGGATTTCATGGGGAAAACACTGGACCAACTAAACCTGAACGCACAAGAGAAATGCACATTAGTTTTCTTTGGGTCACAGATGCTGTGGACTCACAGCCTAACAGTCACAAGGTGAAGCTCCTCTGATTTACAGCCTGTGCTCAACTGCTCAGTTGGGAGGGATATCACAGGTAAATTTGACTCCAGTGTTGTTCCCATTGTCTATGGTGGGGGTGTGCTGACTGTCAGTGGCAGGGTGAGATAATTTCGGTTTCAGGAGCAATTTGCTGCCATGACTGCCTTCATGGTGCCCATTTTCAGCTCCATCTGCACTCAGCCTGGCAGCTGCACTCTGCAATATCATAGCAGGGACCGCCCGAGGCTGCGGTAGTGAAGCATCAGGCTGTGATCAGCACAAGCCCGTTGCGTGACGACCCTGCTCAGCCCTGAGCTCTTGTGGAAGGAGGTGGTGTGGTGAGATCCCAGGAGGATCTGTGGCTTCTGGAGGTAATGGAAGCAGAAACACTACTGGCACAGAAGAAAGTGGCTCCCCCCAGACCCAGTGGGGCTGCACTATTTTACATCAGTTGAGGGTTCAATCCCGTGCTTGAAGTACATCCTTAAACTGAATGAGAACAGCACTGCTAAATGCCTTCCTGCTTAAATGATGAACTCAGTGACTGAAAGAATATAAAATATTTATGATACTGAGGAATCAAATGCAGTTGCTAAAATGAAGCATGGTTGAAATAAGGATACAGAGGGAATCTGAGTTCTCCCCTCTTTTCATTGCCTAAGCCCAGTTTTACTTGCTCTGGCATTATGATGGGGTAACTCCACTGCTTCCCACTGTTTTATACAAGTGCAACTGCAATTAAAATTAAGCCTTTATCTTCAACTGTTTATCCCCTTTTAAACAGACATGTTGAATAAAGAGATTTTGAAATTCCTCTCCTCAGCTTCTTGCCTAACCTAGACTATTACATGGCCTTTTGGCTACCAGCAACTTCCTCAGACCCTGGCAAACCCCCAGCCACACCCATGGTTTCACATCAAGCCCCTCCAGTGGGTAAGCGGAGGCAGGTTCTCTGTCCACTGTAAAACCTCTGCATTCCCTGTCCTGTGACAACCCAGTATCAGCCCTGCTGTCAGATGCTGTGGCAAATGGTATGAATACTCCTTGGAATGTGCCTTTGAGAAACCAACTCTCCTCAAATTCCTTTACAATAGTCTACCAAAAAAAAAAAAAAAAATATGTGGACAGAGGTAGTGAGACAGCTGCCTGCAGAGCATGGTGTGAGTCAGGAAGTGCCAGATCACCTGGCACTGCCACAAGTAAAGGATATTCTCTGCACTGCTACTTCCAGCTACCACTGTGCCACAGAAGTTAATAATTTTACAGTTTATCATTGTTTCATATTTCCATGCCTTAAAACATTTTAAACTCTGATTAACTCTCCTGGATTCCCCTGTGAAAGCAGAACACATTGGACTGGCTATGCACTCTGCAAACACGTCAGACCATGCTCTCCAGCCTGCTTTGGTGAAGCCCTGGTTTACATGGAATGACAAGGCTAGTTCCAAGTCACATCATGTGCAACCTATCCTTTCAAAAACTTTATTTTTAGTTCATTTCTTAATGCTTTCTTTCTATTTTTTTATGTTAGCCACATATGTGGCAAGCTGAATAAATTGTTTTCAAGCCCACAAAACTTGGATAGGAACCAGCTTTCTGCTCTCTTTGCTATTTAACAGGACTGTTACTAGTGAAAGGCTATGCCAATGACTAAAGCAGACAGCTGAAGTATAAGGAATTTTTACAAGTTTTCCAAGATTTCTGATAGGAGTTCCCTAGTAAAGAATTCTGTTTTGAAATTCCTGTGAGGAATAAAGCAGTTTATGCTAAGTGTCATGGCTGAAACACCTTTTTTTTTATATAAATCCATATTTCTTCATGTCAGTGAGTGAAGTACTGAATCTCATGGCATAGCATAACTCGGGGAAAGACTACGACAAGTCAACAAAAGGTGTTTCTAGGGATGCCCACAAGGTCTCCCCTCTTGCAAACCATGCAGGCAGAAGAGTGACAGCACAGGGTGCCACAAAGGGGAACCCACACCTGCACATGTCAGCCCAGGGACCTTTCTTACTGCTGTGTGCATTGGCAGGTTGTATGAAGTGACCTCGTAATCCAAACAGTGGGTGGGCTGTGCATGTAAAAGTGTGCACATAAAAGTGTGTGTGTGTAACCCCAAATTCCCTGGATTAGCTGTACAAGGGTGGTTAGAAATTTGCAGGTGTTTGCTGATGTTTTGTAAATGTTTAGTATTGCAGTTTATCTTCTGTATTGCTGATATTGATCCTAAAGTTATAGTACACTTACTGCCAGTCAGTTATGCATCATTTATAAATCAATAAAGTACTTTGGTTCTGATTTAATATAAACCACATGATCTGAGCTGCTTTTTCCTGTGGCAGGTGCATGCTCTGTGATTTTGGGCAGAAACTACCTTGTGGTCTGTTTTCTAATTACAGTTATCATTTACATAAGATACTACTAATGTATCCAATAATTCATCAGAAATGTAGAGCAAAGCCTGTTTTGTACCCCTTTTCACTAATTTAGTAAATGCTACCATTTAGGAAATGAAGCAAAATGGTTACACACTTTCCCTGAGGTTCATTTTTTGAATCAGTTACTACACTAGAAATTCTATTATAGCTACTGCTATTGCACTGCAGCTATAGTTCCTGTTATGCAGATAAGCCAATGCCTGGCAACTTAAGACAACGCAGATACAGACTAACACAATTGGTTTGTCATCATCCAGATCCTCTGTCCCTGCTAACAGGCTTGCCCCACACCCCCCCGCTCCACACCCCCCCCCCCCCCCCCCTCCACCCCCCCTGCCCAGCAAGGACGTAATTGCACAAGTAAATAATAAGTGACAAATGGGAAAAATATAGCCAGATGTCACATTAATGAGAAACTGTGCTATGTGGATTTTGGGGGGGTTTTAAAATTTAGAGATGGAGAATTTGTCATGTATCATTTAGTCTTCATTTTCCTCATCCATTTGCACCACATACTAATCTGATTACCTGCTCTATTTAAGGCAAATTTTTTCAAGTGGACCAGAATCTGATAAAATAATTTCCTTTTGATTCTCAAATGTCTAGTTTTAATTAAGTAAGAAATAGAATGTCTATAGGTAGCATGTCACATACTTTGTCCCTTTTAACATAATTTTAAGGGTGTAATAAAAACCAATTTCCCTGCCCCACTGGGTCTACAATCTAATTAGACAGCAGTCGATTGAAAGCTAATAGATGGGTGGGTCTCTCACCTTAAAGAACCTAGACAGATTTTGAACTTGAATCTGCATTTGTTGTTGCTGGTTTTTTAATTTTACCTTCCCATGAGCAAAGGCAGCAAAGGAGATTGTCCTAAGGAGGGCACCTAGGTCTCAAGACAGAGAGGGGTATGAGGATCACTCATGGCAAAGAGGATGGTCGGGCAGAAATGGGATATGAGGTTGCTAGGTCAAGGGAAGCACTGGCCAGTATTTCTGAATTCTGTACTAGACAAGATGGTAGAAATAATACTGAAGAAGTCATATAGCTCAATTAAAAAATATTGGAAAGGAGTGAACACAACATTTGTAAAGGGGAGTCATGCTTTACAAACCGCTTTTAAATTTGTCAAAAAAGTTATTAAACATGAGGAAATGGCTTACTTGTTGAGACACTGAATTGAGATTTCCCCAAAGCTTGTGATATGATCCCTTACCAAGGAATGTTAAAGAAATCATGTAGTCTTGGGAGAGGAGGAAAACATAATTTTTGTGCAATAACTGGCTAAGATGTAGGAAATTAAGAGTAGGAATAAGAATTTTATTTCTGTGATGGAGGGGTTACAGACCTATAGAGTATCTTCAGCATACTCATAATTAAAGTATAAAAGTATGTGAATAATGAGGTAACAAAGTCTTCTAGTAAAATTATTCAATGTAGTCAATTCTAAAGCTCATTTCAAAAGTTACATCAGGATTTCATAATTCTAACAGATTTGACAATAAAACAGAAGATGGAACTAAAAGTCAGTGCATGCAAACTAAGGCATGTAGGCCAGAATATCTTCAATGATAAATATGCGGTGATGGTGTAGAAATTTTTGCCACTAAGGAGAAAATGCTTGAATTCCCTGTGGTTGTTTCCTGAAAAACACTAACTCAGTGATCAGTGACGGTGGGGAAAAAAAAGTAAAGGAAAGCAGAGTGTTAGGCATGATTAAGAAATGAACTGGTAAGTAGAAAAAATTATTATGCCATTCTGTTGATTTGTGATGCCTTCTCACCCTGATCACTGCCCAAAAGGATATAGGACACCTGGAAAAGACAAAGGAAAATGTCATAAGCATAATAATATCTATGGAGCTACTTCCAGGCAATGAAAAACTGAGTAAAAGCACTTCTTTGCTTGGAAAAGGATAGAGTAAGAGGGTACAAGAGAGAAATGTAAAATCATAAGTGATATGGAGGCCATGGAAAAAAAGGAAAGTATTCACATTTTCTCATGTGAACTTTAGGAGCACTCAGTGAAATTTGAGGGTGTTTTAAATAAAAAATGTATTTTTATACAGCTCAGAGTACAGTGCAGAATTTGTTGCTCTCAGCTGGTGTCGAGGAAAAATATACACATGGATTGAAAAGGAATTCTGCAAATTAATCAGAAATAAATCTATTCATGATTATTAACTATAACAGTACAAATGTAACCTTAATGCAGGAAGGCCCTCAACTGTCAATATCCAGAAGCTGTGAAGGATTTGTGTGTACTCACCCTGTGCCTTTTACTCTTTCAGGTTTTGAACACTGGGAAAGACTAGAGAGAGAGAGAAAGATGTGTGTAGCTTTAAGAAAAGATTGCATTGAATCTGCTCCTACATTTATTGTACTTCCCTGGCAGAAAAGAGGGAGCTGAAAGGATGGAAAATTCCTTTCAAGATGCAGGTGTGTGAAGGGATTCTTTGGGCCAAGTTTGACCTCAGGGATTCCTTCAGTCTTATCATGGTCCAGATGTCAGGGGGATGAAGGTGTCTCCGCCCTCACTTCTAGTGCTGCAGATCACCCTTAAGTCAGTATTATCTCTGAAATTTCAGAGTCATTGGTGACTTAAAAGCACAAAACCATAGACAACTAAGTGTGACTTAGTGATTTACCTCCTGCCTGTCACGCTTAGAGAAGAGCCAGAGACACTCAGATATCTGTTGCAACAAGTCTGCACTGACACAAGTGAAATCTGTAAACAACTGCTTTCCTCCATAAAAATCTCGATTTTGTTTCTTCTGTCAGTCACCACCAAAAGCAGCTAATCCCCACCCAGCAATCACCATGTGCACCAGCTTCACTTGCCCATGGCTTCATTACATATCCCACATAAAATTGATAGCAGTTTCCGTTTTGTAGCCAAACATTTACAGTTATCTCATTTGTCCTAGCAACAAAAATAATGATGCATATTCAACCTGTCATACAAAATGATCTGAAAACACTTTACAGATACTAAAAAAAAAATCCAGAAAGGCTGTATGAAAAGACGAAAGAAAACAAATAGGTCTTCCTTGGTTTTTCAGCTGGAATTTCAAAGCATACCACGTTTCTTTCCAAACCGCATTTTATTCTTTTCAAAGTATTTGGAAGACCCAAAATGACATGTTTCTTCTGGATGTGATATTGCTTTAATAGAGATTTACTTGATATAATTTTTCTTTTGCCTGATCTTTTAAGGTTTAGAAATTCACCCTGCTCACCCTACATCAAATTCTGATGAAATCCTAATATGGTAAAAAAAGTTTAAGAGCCTGGAATACCCACTCACATTTTTAGAATGTTTATAATGCCAATTTTTTTTCCGATGTTGTACTTTCAAAAAGTTTTGGTGCACAGATGGTGACAATATACAGACCACCTTTGTGAAATCAACTGCATAAATTCATTTATCAATATGCTAGCTAATTTCAGGTGCAGAAATATGGAATGTGAATATGGAAAAATGTGATTATTAAATGTGATATTTATAACTTTTGACTGCAGTAAGATATCTTTTTTTTTTTTTTTTTTTTTCCCTTGAAGATCTCGCAGGTCTATTAAGGCAGTCTATGTTTCAAACAATTACTACCTTACTCTCTTAAATTTGCTTATGGCTCAACTGTCCCTTTATGCACATCCTGTAACACGGACTGCTGGGGAGCTGCAATGTCTCTGTTGTTCTGCTGTTACTGGCATGGAGCAGAGCAAATATGTGCCTACCTTTGTTCTGCATCACCACTCTGTACCCCTGGTACAGAAGAAGCATCACATGGGAAGAAGTTCTGCCAAACACTGTGGGTAGAGGAATGGATAGAAATGGGCATGAGGCTCCCCAGGTCCTGCTCACCTACACAGGCTGAAACTCAATGCCCTATTCCTAAACTGAGAGTGTTTTCTTGCTAGATCAAAATTTTTTCTTCTCTCTTGTCATTTGTAGTTGCATTTCACATTCCCTTTTACATTCATTATATTAATCTCCTGTTCTAACAAATCCCCTTGTTGCTTACAGCTGGTTTTTTGTAATGCAGAAAAAATGTTAAATTTCATTTCACTGCTTTGAAAAAAAAAAAAAAAGATCATTTCAAAATACTGAAACAAAATGTTTTAATCTAATCCAGAACTTGCTACCTTTTTTTTTTTTTTTCCATTCAGAACTAGTTGTTGAATTTGCTTTTCCCCAAAAATTTGTGTCTTCCCCAAAAGCCAATAATTGCTGCATTTACTGTGGAAAAAAACCCCTGCTAATCTCACCCTTCACACTGATTATGCATGACATGACAGGTGGCTTTTTAAAACGGAAATAAACTTCAATTTCCTAAAGTACTGGTAGAAATGGAATAGTTTAAAAGTCTAATCGCTTCTCACTTCAGCCTGGTAAATCTCGCAGTGTCTTCAGAGGGCTCTGAGCTAAAGCCTTGCATATTTCTTTCCTTTTGCTGTGAGTCTTCTTACGGCTGAAAAGAGTAACAACGTCAAATTAATTCCAGTACAATACAGATTGTGTGTCTTGTATGTACCACATATTTTCAGTATGTCTAATGGAAGTATGTCTTAGTCAAGTGACTTCTCCTGATTATTGATCTACTTCCTACTCAAAGAAAATAATTTGAGAATGGTTAAAAGAGGCACGACTTTCATCTTTCGATTTACAGTAAACATGTACAACTGTAAAAATTTAATTCTTTGTCCTCCATTTCACACAGGAACAGTTGAATATGATGATTCAGAACTAATCCAGAAAACAGGAGATCAAAAATTTATCTTGTAATTGTTATGAATGGACAATTGGGGAGGGGGGAAGGTAGTTCAGACAAAACCAATCTCTCATAAACTATACCTACGGGGGCAGAAGGAATTTAGAGTGCTGTTTGAAAAACAGTTGCAAACTTGTAAATATTTTCAGCTTTGATAGAAAGCCAAAAGCTTTTTATGCAAAAATGTCCATGCAGTGTGGGAACTGCAGATCAAACACCTCATCTCTTAAGTGTCTTGTACAATCTGGTTTCACCAGCTAGACTCCCTCCTCCCTTGATTTGAAATAATTTTGTTTGCTTGCTCCCTGTCAGCAAAGCATTATGAATATATTCCAATTCTAATTTTAGGTAATCAGATAACAGACACAGAATCAATATTTTGCCTGTGAAATTGTATTACACTTACAATAACGGTATTATTCATTTTAATCATTAAATGTGAGGGTTCTGTTAACCATAATCCAAAATCTATTCAAGATAGAAAGACTTTTTCAACTGTCTTATTCTGGATCACAGTTTTAACAATGTTATACCATTGTTTCTAAATATTAGTTTGGCTTTTCACAGTGTTTTATCATTCTAGTAACGTATGGTACCTTGTTCAGTTCTTTGCCCACAACAGAGAGAAGCTACAAGCAAGCCCCAAAATCTGGAAAACATGGAAAATCAAATTCAGTATTTATGTGAGAATTTGTCCATTTAGAGATGACTTGATCATGACCTGGAATTTCATGAGAAACATAGAACAGACAAATGAAAGGATTATAAATAAGATATGCCTTTTTAGCAGTGAAAATAACTTAACAATGGAAGATCTTACCCTCAAAAGGGGTTCTGTCTTTCTTGGAAGTCTCTATTTGTAACAGAAGTGTGAGCCTGATGGAGGTGAGGGTCTGTGGTGTGTTATGGGAGAGTATGACTAGGTAAGGACTGAGTAGGGAGGGCTGTGAGGAAGGGGAGAAGCATTATGGAGGCTGGGATAGCCCTGCATACACTTGATTTCTTCATAAGGCCTAATACCAATGTGCATTCATTACCAGCAATGCTCCCACCTAAATAATATAGAAAATTTTTGTGGGTGGAAAAAATATGAGAATGAAGAAGAAGAGCTCAACCCAGAGTGTCATGAGCACCAGAAAGTTTGGGAACAATCCAGATTTCAAAGAGATACTTAACTGCATTCTTCAAATATCTTTGTGAAACCCAGTTACACATCACACAGAAATGGTATACTCATTACGCTGGGATCATTTCTAACTGGAATTTGGCCAGACCTTTTTAAGCAGAAAGGCGGACAGGGGAACAATCCTGTCATTAAATGTCCTTGTCATTTTATCTTCATTCCTCTGATTTGTTGCAGATGTTGCTTTGGAAAGTGTTTTAGTGCCTTTCCCGCTTCAATTACCATCAGTTCACACTCAGTTCATAATAGCAGAATAATTGAGAAGGGACTAGTTTACCATCCTTGTGGATCTTTTTGACATCTACTTGTTGTTCCCTTATTTCTTTATCTTGCAGCAGATTTTTCCTTAGAAAATTAAATTTGAAAGTGTTTAAAGGTTTGAAAAACAGATAAAGATTGATTGCTTTGGTAACTTTATTTCAACATTAACTTTTTATGTATTATAATGACAAGCCCTAAGTAAAAAAGATTGTAGTAACTCTGAGATGTACGACTCAATATGAAGTCATCAAGAGTGTAATTCACATTTTTTTAAAATAGATGCCATTAGATGAACTCTAGGTGCATGAATTTATAGTGTTTACACTGTAAAGTAACCAACCATGTATTGTTTGTATATTTCATTATTCATCATTTATTGAGGAGTATATTCTTAATATATTAATATTATCAGTAAAGAGATTTTGCTTTTATAAATCTTGCAATTTTAACCCAAGTATATACTTTACGATACTTTGCAGACAAAGTGTTGGTATCCAGCTGGTGTAATTCTACTGTGTAATGTAATTCACTGATCATGATAAAATATTAGGTTAGCTATACCAATAAAGTTAGTTGGTAATCATTGAAAATTAAGCAAGAGAAAAGGTTTTATTTGTCATTGTTAAGACAATTTCAGCAGCATTGTAATTGCTCTTCTGTAATAATATTTCTGAATAGCAACCGAAAGATTGGTTTCTACGGAGAACTAGAAATTGTAATTGCACAGTGTGGTGATCTGGCAGTCTTTCTGGAAACAAATCGAGAGAGAAATAATTATACAAGACTTTCAGAGCTACGGTTTAAAAAACTGAGCTCATTTCTGAATCTGGCGGACATTTCTTTGCCAGCCTAAGGAAATATCATGTTTTTTGTATGTTTAGTTTTAAATGAGGTAGAGCATTGGATTTGTTAGTCCATATATTTGCAACCATAAATATTATTCCTCCTAAAAGTAAGCAAGAAAAATCACCAAAACATTCCAGATCAACCATCAATGAATACAAATGTTCAAACCCAACCTGAGTTTTTGGAAGACAGTTCAGATAAGCTTTTCCTAAACTTCAGTATGCAGAATTATAAATGGATAACTGGATACCTTTTTCAGAGTGTCATGCACCCTCTTCAGAACAGGATACGATGGTATGGCCTATTAGGTACTTGATTCTCATAACTGCAAGAAGTTAACTCACCATGTTTTCCTGCTCTTCTTTCTACTGCCCTTTGGAAAAAAACCTATGGACATTTAGAAAAAGAGGAATTTTCTTTTGCTTACTTGAGTCGTGTAATCCTCTTAGCACTGAACAGGCTGTTCTGACAACATTTGCATTGGCAGTGGATGGAGAGAGAGCTCTTCTGACCAAGCAACAGTCTCAATATGATCTATTCATGGTGTTCTTGCATTCAGTTTCACAGACAAGACAAACAGCCTTGTCTGAACCCTCCCATCCTTGCCCACCTTTGACTGGGGGGCACATGAGTTCTCTATTTTCTGTTCCCCTTGAACCTCTGCCAGATCCACAGGCTAAGAAGATGCTGCTCACACACTGTCAAGGGTCTTCCCAACCTTACATATTCCCATGGGTGTCCTCACCCAACCCCAAGGAAAAAGAAGCCTGCAGGGGTCCTGTCACCAGGCTGTGCCACAACAGCTCTGGCACTTCCATGGTCATGCATGACAGAGACGACATTAGCTTGCCCCATTAAGGTGACACCAGCCAAGTTTAGCAAGTATTACGTATTGTGGCACTGAAAGGCACAGCATCCTGGCACCACTGATAAACACCTAAATTCACTCCTTGTGTTTCGCTTTATTACATTTGTGAATGTGGGAGCCATCATCCAGCCAAATCTTGCCTCAAGGATTCAAGCTCTCATTCTGCTTTCTCGGCAACACTTCCATTTCTTCTCACTGCACCCCTTCTTGCACAGACACTTGATGCCTAATCTTTCAAACCCAATGTCAGGAGTCTTTTCCATACTCCCTCCATCAGTTCAGCCCCTGTAGGATTTCACACTGTTGTCAGATATGTCAGGGGCTTGGTGGCAATTTAAACTTTTCTCCTACGTTTTTCTTGATTTGCTTTTGCTACTGAGGAATTTGGGGAACCTCAGTCATCCCTGCTAGGTACAAGAAACAGAAATTTTCTTCCCCAGCAGGAGACAGGACTTCAGCTGAATTCACATAACCCTGTTGCTTAATATTTCCAATGGTTTTCAGATAGCTTGTATCTTGGAGTCTAGAGCTGCTCTCATACCTGTGGAGATTTTTTTGCATGAAGCAGAGTTCAAACTGAGTTCCCTGTCTGCAGCGTTCACTACATCATCATCAGGCTCCTCGTTGTCTGGATTGTAAGTTGGATGAGGCTGGCTTTCTTCTCTATTTTTTTCATATCCCAGCTTCTCGCTTATGCCCTAAAATTCTCCAGGGGCAGAAAGTGTCTACAAGACTTTAATGAGACTAGTCTTGGATGGGGCAAACTTTTCCTAATGTGATGTTTAAAGACACAGTTTAGAATTTACTACAGAAGTGCTGATAAAACATGTTTCTATAAGCTAAAAAAATTGCAGTCACATTCCCTTTGTAATGCAGTTAGAACATCAAGAGGGATTCATCAGAGGCAAAGGCTTTTTCTGTATTTCTACAGTAATTCTATTACTCTCAAAAATTATTTTTACAGGGAATCTGATAAGATATTTTAACTCCATATTTACCTGATCTTAATGTGTAACCATATATGGTAGCCCTAATCTTGAGAATTTTCTCAAGCTTTTAACTATTGCTTGCATATTATGTTATTATTCTGTAGCTCTTTTGCACAAATAAATTGCTTATTATTATAGCATGAATCAAGCTGGCTTTTTTCCTTCAGCTATATAATATATATATAAAATTAATCTGAATATATATAAATAATTTTTTAAAAACCCTAATCCTTGGAGACAATTTTTAATTTGTGTGTTGAATGTGTAAAGCAGAGCTCGAAGGAAAAAACACCAAAGAAATATTCATATTCTCCATGCAGTGATACTGCCTGTGCCACTGAGAGTGCCATGGAAAACATAGTGATTCAGTTGCTGGGCCCAGTCCTTCACACTGCACTGCAAAGAGTAACTTTACTCATGTGAATCTTCTCAGGGGAGCTCATTTTATAACTCACCTGTGTAAAATTGCTCCTGTGCATAAATCCTCGAGTGATTAAGCCCACAGTTTTTAATTAGTGATTCATAGAAAAATTCCCAGCTGAAATACAGGTTTTAAACATTTTGCTGCTCTTTCAGGGCACCCAAGTTCTTCTAAAAGGTTTTTGGTCTATATATGGAAGTACCCATAGGAAAAAAAAGAAGGTTGTACATACATTATGCACAGATTTTTCAGAAAGAGTTATTCAGTTGACATATAGAGAATTTACTGACTGAGCCTCCTCACACAGTGGGAGAAAATTATTTCCCTGTGGCTTTTTGTATTTATTATCAGCTTCACCTTGGGAGTCCAAGTTATTTTTTAATACTTCTCTAATGTTGTTTCATTTCAAGGGTGGGGGAAGGATAGAATGGAGGAGAGGCATTTGATATTATTATTATTATTATTATTATTGTAATTATTGTCATTATTGCACATGTGATTGTGTCAAGGTATAAATTTCTCACTAAATTTTTTAAATCCCTCTGATGTCTGACAAGGATTTGGAAATATATAAATGTTAAATTTTATGGGTTTTTTCCGTGTTACCATAGCCTGCAGTTCTATTATAAACTGTCATCTGTAATATAATCAAAGGAAAATTGGTAGGAAACCTTATTGTAGTCCAAGGAACATTCCTTTTTACATGAATTTACTGACTTTAATAGGATTTAGACTGTCTGGCTCAATCTGGAGCTTTTGAAAAGCTAGGAAAGACTGAGTCAGAAAAGAGCTGGGTTGTTTATGGGATGTCCCTCAAACTTATCTTGATTTACAGCCGTGTATAATGCCACAAAAAATGCCTCCTCATTGAGCCAGAGCCTTTCAATTGTTAAAAATGTGTCTATATCATCCCTAATGAAGTATTTGTACATTTCTCATTTCTGACTGACAAAACTGTCTGTAGCTAAAAATTTAATAGCAAATTAAGGGTTGTATAGGTCTGCTCATCTTCCTTCTCTCTCTTTGCTTTCCTGTTACTGCTTGGCATTTGGACACAGCTTGTTGTTTGCATTTGTACTGACAACAGCTAAAGGGAATATTTGCCCTGGACCAGGCAGGACATGCAGTAGGAAGACATGGTTCAAATACAGAATAAAGCTGTTGTCTTTGCCCTAGGGAGCTTACAGTTTTTTAGTTGGAAAGGAGTTTCTTACCGAGGACGGGATGCCCTGCTCTGGCAAGACTGGCCTCTGTCTCCCCCGGCTGGACAGTGAGGGACAGCAGGACCTGCTCTTCCCAGGGGTTGCTGGGTCATGCACTTCTGCCAAGTGCCCAAACAACCAACTGGACCATGGACCTCATAACTGAAGATGCTGCTTGCTCCTGATCTTTCCAGGAGCCAGTACACAGCCACCCATGCAAGAAGCAGGAAAAGAAAACCTGATGATGGTGGTAGGGTATGAACTCAAGAAAAGACACAGCCAGCGGGTCCAGGACCTTCTGCCTGGGTGTGCATGTATTTACCCAAAATCATTATGGATAAAAGCAGAGAAGCTGAAGAGGGCAAACCTATGTTCTGCCTTATCCATCTGAATGCCCTGAGCATTATTCTTGCTTGCAAGTTGGACCAGATTCAAAATGCAAGAATGGAAAGACGCACTAGGGAGACCTGTTTAAGGACACTGGGGAGGTGGGTCCAGGCCTGGAACAATGCTCTAACTACTGGACTATCATGTCGGCAATGGGTGCTGGTGTTGCCATCCACGTATTCCATATCTGATGGGGCTAGTGAGACTGGTGAGATGTGAAAGATCACAGAATTACAGAATGGAAGAGGTTAGAAGGAAACTCATAAGATCAGCTAGTCCAATTCCCCTGCTCAAGCAGGGTCAGCTAGAGCCAGTTGCCCAGGACTATACAGGTGGCTTTGGAATATCTCCAAGGATGCAGACATTTTGACTTCGGACTTTGGACAACCAATCCCGTTGTTTGATCACCCTCTCAGGAATAAAGTGTTTCCTGATGTTCTAGCAGAACCTCTCATGTTTCCGTTTGTGCCTATTGCCTCTTGTCTGGTCACTGGGCACTACTGAGAAGGGCCTGGCTCCTTCATCGGCATTCCCTCCCTTCAGATATTTATATACATTGATAAAATCTCCCTGAGACTTCTCTAGGCTGATAAGTCCCAGCTCTCACATCCTCTCCCCATAGGAAGATGCTCTAGTCCCTTAATCATCTCTATGGTCCCTCACAGGATTTGCTCCAGTAAATCCCATTCCCATTAGATTCCTAGGCTTTTAGCAAGAGAGATAAAAACTTAACTTCATGGACTGCTCACCTTCCGAATGGGCCTGATATTCTCATACAGTCATTGAAGAGAAATCCTGAAGTATGGCTGGCTGAAACTTCTGAAGGCACTCAAAGGCATGAAAAGTCTTTCTCCAGTTTCAGGGAACTTCTTCACTTATTTTAGGTGGATGGAATTGTTACTCTCTTCTTACAGTTCATGCAGTGTCAGGAACCTACATTTCTGTGAGCATTACTGAGGTGCCTAACTAGCAAATTAGACCTGGTGGACTGTGTTTCATTCAAAGTGTAAAACAATAGACAACAGACACAGCCCAGAGAGGAGATTCAAAAGGCAAAGAGATACTATTGGTCACCAGTTTGGTCTGCCAGTGTCTGAGTTCTTTCATATCTGGATCACTCCCTAATCCAACACACTCCCTAAAATTTAGATGAATTCAACAGTAGCTGAGATTATTATCAGGTGCTGTGTTGGTTGCTTTCAGGGGATCCACAAAGTCCTGACCCTTAAAAATGCTTCTCCATAAACTGAGCTCTGCACTTGCAATTGCTATAGTAATATGTAGGACTGGGACCTTTACAGGACCACTCTGATTTCTAATGAGCAAATCCCTTTATCAAAAATTCACACATTAGCATAAAATTAGTGAACAGGGATGTTTAACACAGCAGTGCTTTAAAAATTTGAATTACCATAAGAATCTGATCAATATCACTCAGTGGTACTGAAACTCAACCCCATCTTTTTTATGTATTACCATACTTTTACCCAAACACCCCAAAATTCATATGTACATTTCTGTTGTTTTTTCCTATTTGTTTTTAATCTCAGTATCTTTTCTTGTACTTTGAATTACTATATTTCCATTTTTCTTGTAAATAAATGTCCTTTGGTTTTCTATTATTACTAGACTTGCAGTCTCATTCCCATTAATTTACTTCATTGCTTCCTTTTCATTTTAATTATCCTACAACAGCTAAAGTTTACTATAGTTTTCTGTATGGCATAGTGTATCTAAATTAATTTCCTTCCCATTGTTCCTGAGGTTAGCTGAATTTTAGCTAAGGACAAAATTATATTCCCGTTTAAGCCTACTTTTTGGTCCATCCATTAACATCCAACTAAGTCCCTTGAAATGTGATTTTCTGCAGAGAAACTGTTGGAGTTGGTCTGGGTTTCCACTCTCTGTTTCTCCTTCTTGTTGCCTCACTGTCTGGAAAGCCAGTAGAAGCTGCCAGCGGGGCTTAGATTGAAAGGAATGGCATGAAAGAAGGCAGAGCTGCACCACAGGCATGGTGGTTCTCAGCAAAACTGAGCACTTGCTTCCATGATCCGTGCATGCCATGACAGCTGAACAACCCTGATAGTTTCCATGGACAAAAGGGCTGTCAGGAACAGGGAAGGACGATTCATTTACTGCTTATAGTTGGAGTCTCTGGGTGTTGGAAATGGCCATTGGGACAGGATTCATCCCATCCATCTGTAGCTGTTTATATAGTGGAGGAGCCACACTTCAGCTGGTCACAGGAGAATTGGAGTCTCAGTGCCTAGACAGAGGTGTCTAGAGGTAACTGAGATGTTCAAGAACAACCTCCCTGGCCTCTGGCAGCTGGGCAAAGACTCCATGTCTCTTGCAGGTCCTGTGGCATATCTACCATCTACAAGTCTCGTACAGAGGTCCTAGATATCTCTGGGTATTTAATGGAACGAGCCACATAAATCCCTTCAGACTCCTTTATAGCATGATTTCAAGATAGTACCTGTAGTAATTTGGGAGAACTATCCCAGAGAAATGCTGATTTCTTCCCATTTTCTCTCACAGAATTCTCAGAACATAGCTCAGGTGTATGAATATCAAGTGTCCACCTAAATATAAGCTCCTAAAGCATTTTCAGCACCCAAGGGCATGCTTCCTTGTCTCTGCTGCAGACCTGTTAGGCCTTCTCAGACCCAGGACCTGTGGGAGACTCACCCCTTCCAGAGAGGCAGCTGGAGGCCAGACAAGACCCCTGGGGACACCTAGGGTGGCAATAGATACGGATGGTAAGGCAACTGAATCCTGTTCCCAGCTGCTGGTGAGGCTCCAGGCATCTGTGACTGGATGCCCACTGCCTATAATGGGAGTTCAGACATTTAGCTCATATATAGACACCAAAATGAAAGTGTTCTAAAATAAGGTTGAATCCCGTCTCTAAAATTAAGTGAGATGACTTCGATGCCTTCTCAGAATTCAGAGTTAGCTGCTAGCAGTCATCTGGTTTCTCTTGCCTTGCTTTCTTGGGGTTTTCTCTTTGCCTTGCCATGGCCAGTCATAGCTTCAACAATAGTGTCAGGAAGCCAACAGTGATGCTTGCTGCCCCTCACTCTGGCGTGCAGCAGAGCAAGTGAGAGAGTTACTGAGATGTAACCTATACCAAATCACATGAAGTACCATGTGCCAGGTATATATAATAAAGATACGACAAAAAAATTGTCAGTGCTGGCTAGAGTAACAATAGCGCACATTACACGTCATGACTTGCTATTCATGTGTGTCTTTTTCAGAGCCATAGACTTTAAAATAATTATTGGAGCAGAGGCTCCATGTTACAGTACTGGTTCTGTAACCATTTGAAGTGGGTATGCAATATTTGACTTGTAAACTCTTTGCAACAGTGTCAGGGAGAACAGTGACCCCCTTCGGTTCCATGTTCCTTTTTCATCACCTCTACCATATCAATAAGAAAATGTGGTGTAGCACTGCCAGCAACATCTGCAGAAAAAAAAAAAAAAATGCAACTCACACTTCATGAAACATTATAGTGGAAAAGAAAATGTGTTCCAAACCACCTTGAGGTTCTGGAGTTAATTCATCATTAAGCATGAGAGACACGGGCACTGCAGACTTCTACATTGTTTCCATCATGGAAAGCCCTAGATTTTGCAGTCTCCCAGCATGGACAGCCATATGATCACACATCAGTGTATATATTTTAGTTTTTTAGTTTGGGCATTTACTAACTATTCATAACCTACTTAAAAACAAGTAAATGAAAACCAAAAAAACACAGGGCACTAATTTTACAGTGAACTATTAGCCAAAGACATGTTATGCTTCTAAGCTTCCCTTTCTGCAAATGGGTCAGCACAAGAGTTACTACTCATATGGATCAAACTTCAGGATCAACTGAACTAGGAAAGATAATTATTCTGGCAGCACTGTAGTTATTACCTTTTGTGCTAGTAGTTGTACATGGGAGGAGCAAGGTTTGAATCATAAAACCTAAGAAAAGGATATATAAAACAATTTTTTAAAAACCCACTGAGAGGACCCAATCACATTCCAGACCACTGGGAAACAAGAAGTGAAAGAAAAAAATGGGGCACTTCAGTTTGGGCCAGGTGTACTAGACTGTATTATTCTTCTCATGGTACAACAGGACTGTACTTAAATGCAACAAAAATCTGTTGCTTTAGAATAGCAAGAACTATTGAAAAATGTACATTGGTTGGACAATAAATGACAGGGGAAAAAACTGGAGACACTGTACAGATATGGGAACATGTATGCAGATAGTAGTGCAGCCACATGTGTGGCGCATGGACCTGTGGCTGTGCAGTCTGGTTGGGGTGATTGCTCCTGGGGATGCTGACCCTGGGCAGAATAGATGTGAGTAGATCCACACAAATGTCTCAGAGGGCCACAATCTGATCCCTATTGCAGGATGAGATGAGAGCTTGTGTATGACCCGAGTTTCTACAGCTTGAGCTGATGCTGACTGACCTTTGTTCATAACAGATTGCAAAACTTCCTCTTTTCCAGATAAGACTGTTGTCTTTCATTATCTCTCCATAACATTTTATACTCTACTTCACTTTTAGTCCTGGTACAAACTTCCATACTTGAAAGACTACCTGCCAACAAGCCACAACTCTGTTTTCTGAAATCTCTAATTTATAATATTCCTTTCCCTTCTCCAGCATGAAGTTTAGGCACACTCTAGATAATGGATCATTACTGGCACCCAGAAACTGGTGATTCAAATCTTTTCATATGTTTATCACTTAGTGTTTTAAGTGCAGTGAATTTTTTTGAACAGGTCCTCTCATTAAGAATGTTTAATACAGTGAATAATTTCCTCTATAGAGACTGGGACATTATGGCAGTTATTTGACAACTGAGGAGCTGTAGCAACATTCAAAGCATATGCTAAGGCTTGCAGTTCAATTAGGATGCCAAGTGGCAGCTCAGAATTAAACTTGAGTTCAGTGTGTATTCTGGGGATCGACCAGGAAAATACAGTTTGGAAATGTCCACAGATAGGAGGAACATAAGGAAGTTCCAAAAAACAAGAAGCAGATGGTATCCAGAGGTCTGGATTTTTCTGCTCTAATAAAAGATAGACTGTTGTCTTGACCACATGATAGCCATTGGCTATGAAAATTCAGGATTTTTGTAATTGAATTACTGGCATTCAAAGACCTGGGAATTTAAGACAAGCCATTTAAACCTTAGATTCTCTCCCTTCCTGCAAACAGCCATTCCTGTGAGAAACAGCATGCCTGTAATTCCACTGGGTTCTATAAAACCTCTATTCTCTCAGGCACAATAGGAACGAACCTTTTTCATTATTACCAGAGCCCTGCTCAAGTGCGATTATAATAAATTAATACAAAAATACAGCTCAGTAATACAGAGTGACTACCAAAAGATAACTATATACTTCCAAATACAGATCTAAACAAATGGAATTCAACGTGAAAACTCCTTTGGATTTCAGTAAGACTGAAATTTCACCCTTTGTTATTCTGTAGTTAGTTGACTTTAAAAATGTTTGCTAAAAGAAAGCATGTCCTTTTAGTTCCAGGTTTGTTTTCTGAGAAAAATATATGTAAATTGTTGAAATCAACTTCTTAAATTATATAGAATCTCTTTCCTACCTGGCTCCACGTAGAGTTGAAACACTACCTTGTCTGAGTAAGGCTGGCAGATCTCAGAAAATAAATTATTTCTAGACTGCTAACATACATGTTAAGATTTAGATCAAAAAGGCCTTTCTGCCAAGTTACAAATTCTCAGACATTGTTGTTTATGGTTGAAAAGCTGACATACTCTTCGAAGTCATGTCTCACATGCAGTGCTATAATTTCTATAGGTCTAAGGAATAAACTTTGTTGATGAAACATAGTGATTAATCATGCCTCTTCAGTAAATATGAATGGACTTGTCACTCACGTCAATGACCAAGGGGACATTCACAGCTTCAGCTGTAGAACAATAGAAACCTGAAAATGACTGTGCTTATTGTCTGTGAAACAATGAAAAACTGTGGTAGGTACATTTTACAGCCATGTCATAAAACACATCTGAGTAAGAACACATGCTTTTTGATCATTAGGGTTTTTCCAATTGGATGAGCCAAACTGCACAATACTGTAGAATTTACTTTGATTTCTATAATGAATCACTAAAGCAATCCCACAAGGCTATCCAATGTAATAAAAGATTAACTATTTCCTAGTACAGAGTCATGTTTATGGAGATGTGCCAGTAAATTCTTTAATTCAGCCTAGCAGAAACTTACCTCTGACCATATTGTAGATATTTACTCTAATTCAAGCTGATCTCTTCATGACACAAAGTCCTGTGTGGTTGCAACTTCTATTAGGTCTCCATACATCACTGTGTCTCAGGAGACCTAGAAAAAATTATACTGTGACACCGAAAACTGAACTGAAACAGGCTGCTGGCCCCATTTAGATTATTTTGCCACAGAGATAAATTGAGTACATTTTGAAGAAATATACAGAAAACTTGTTTATTGCAAGTAGAAATAAAAATATCCTTCCTTGCATATATATTCACTGTGTCTTTACAAATAAAATTTGTTCTCATGAGGTCATGGAATCATTCACACAATAATTTCTGCATACACTTTGGGAGGAAAATTTCTCTATAAGAAAAGTGGATTTTACCACCCCGTAGATTTACCCATTCTACAAAGAGGTAACTAAGCTTTCTAAATCTGTGTGCACATCTGTGACTATCCTGACATTATTTTGAGCTTTCCATCGCTAAAATGGCTGTCTGATGAGAACAATGTTCCCTCTAAGGAGGGAGTAACACAGGCTACCTGTGGCTTTGCAAATTAGGAGAGGAAAAAGCAGACAAATATGGCTGTCCTCAGGATAAGAGTGTGGTTTCTTCTTGATTTTTCGCTTGTTGTATTTAAGTTATGGCCTGAATATATTTAATGAGTTACCACAGAGCAGAGAATTAGTGTTAATGGTCCAAATGAATGCTGTTTTCTTGATAAAACTATGAGATAAGACCTGTTACCTTAAACTTTAGTGGCAGAGGTTTAAGTTAACACATTTTAATCTTTGTTTGCCAGGTACTCTGTGCACTAGCTGCAGCAGAGCAGCCAACATGTACGTGGTAGCTTACATATATGTTTGTTCTTGATAGGCTCCTTCTGAATCAGCTTAAGGAACCATGTATATTCGATTAACTAAGATGTGCTACTGCTAAAATGCAGTAAGAAAACACCTTTGCAACACTTTCTAGTCCAGCAAAGTCTGGGAGTGTTAGATATAAGTTCCATTCCCATCAGTGACATTTTTCAAGAACTTGTATTATAGCTCCATTTTTCATTTGAAGTATTAATATTGACTTAGTGAAGTACATGAGGAGAGTAGCTGATTTATCATTCAGCCCAATTTCTCTATTTATACATATATCTAGGTTCTATTTTTGGATGGTCCTTTCAACCTCAGTAAAGACTTAGATCTTTCTTCTAAAATTTGAGTACTGGATGTGGAACATGGCCTTTAGTTTGTGTTTGGCCTGCATATTTCTAAAGTTGCTATGAAACAAGTATGTTTTTAATTGAGAGTTTGATGGATATTTTCTTATATTCCAGGACCTGAATAAATGGGAAATCGTGATTAGTCTAAATTCACCAAATGGGTGTTAGTGTGATTTATAGAAATACTCTATGGGGCTGGGATTGATGCTGGGAAATTTTTCCATGTCCTGCTTAATATAAAATAAAAGGAGAAGATTTGAGGTGAGCATCTCCATAATCCAAAAGAAGCATGACTTCACAGGAAATCAGGATTGAAAAAAAAAAAAACATTTTTCTCTGAAAATGGCAGGGTAATCAAGGCTTTATATTGATCTTATGTTTTCTGTCATTAAAAGACAAGCTGTCAAAGTTAAATGGTTTAAAAAGCCCAAATAAACAAGGAATTATTTTGCTATTTTGCCTGCAGGATCATAGTTAAGAAAAAATAAATTAGGAAATAGTAGTTAAAGGCTTAGATATTTATGAGGTAGTTGATACATAATTTTAATTTAATTTTTGAGAGGAAAATTGTCTAAGATTCAATAGATTTAGGCTCAACCTTCTACTCTGTGTCAGAATTCCTGTGATCCTGGAGAAACTGTAATTCAGTTGTTGACTATTTGTGCTGCTGTACCTATAGTCTGTACTAACCCCATGGGGCTGAGACCAAAGGCATATCGTCGCCACTGGCAAAGCAAAGCAGCTTTCTGCAGGAGGTTGAGTGAGGGCAGGTCTTTTTTTCCCTCAGATTTCAAGGGAAATATCCACAAGTGCTACATGCAAAAGCAAATCATAGGAAGGAAGGATGAGCTACCGTAGGGAAATGCTGCTCAAGGCCGCGCTTTGCACCAAAGTTGTGTGGGAAGGAAAACATACCGCCTTCAAATGGGACAGTTTTTAACAATTTCTTGAAAAGGTACTACCAATCAGAATTTGGGCCAAAATTCAGATAAAATAATACGTTGATCTCAAGGTACCCCTACTCATTGCAGATAGAACTTATAATTGACATAAAGTCTGTAGCTTAATAAAGTAAAAGTAACAGAATATATTTGAAAATTATTTAACAGTCTTTCTCATGGGCTCAATTTTAATGAAATGTAAACTAGCAGAGGTAAGTGAAGCCAGTGCTGAGGTGTGCTGAAGAATGTCTTCACACAGGCATTCGTATTGGAGATAACGCTCAAAATAAAGAGCACAAAACAAAAGAAATCTATTGTACTGACTTTACTGGGAAAGCAATTAGACTGACTGAACATTTTTAGAAACCTAACCCTGACTGCTACTGTATATGTTGTTGCAGCTCACAAATTATTTTCACATGTTAATAATTCATTTTTTCCACAATAGTATTACTTATTGTCTGGTAAGCATATAATTGATTCATTAAATTGTGTAGTTCCCTAGAGTTTGACCTCTATTGACATCTCTGAATTCGTTGCAAGCTATTTTAAAAGAGCAGAAACATATCACAGCCAGCAGCCTTACACCAATATAAATATTTTCTACTGTGCTAATGCTCAGAGTTCACTTTCTGGCAGTTTACCAAGAATTTTGCATAGGAATGCACTGAGCTGGAGACCCCTATCTAATAAATTTTATCTGACACACTCAAACATCCACTTTTATTACCATGTCTGATTTTCCCATGCTCATACAATTTAAAGCTACAGCTTCTCTCTTTCTCTTTGAAGAAAGAGTAATATTTTCAAACAGAATGTCACAAGGGCACATTACCATGAGCACTTTCGTCTGTGGAAGCTTAATACAAAAGAATGTATATTATATATTCAATTAAGCACATTCTCCCACCAATCCCACCATCTTTCCACAAACGCCCCCCCCAAAATGCAGAGGGAAAGCATGCTTCTATGACATTTGTACTGTTTATGGGCTGCATTTTTTTCATACTGCAGAATAACTGAGTCTTAGTTCTGATGTTCTTGAATCTATACATGAAGTGCAATGAATTCTGCAATATTTTGGAGAACTCTTCCCCTTCAGTATGCTTCGTCCAGAGTCTAATTGCTGACGATATGTAACTACAGTAAAAACACTATGTAAGACACCTACAAGATTGCTATGATGAATTATCAACACCAGAGAATGTAGGCCTTCAATCTCCCTGCCCGTGCCATCCCTCAGCTGATGCAGGAAAGTGTCTGATTGTCACTGCAAGCAGTGAGGTGACATCCAGGAAGGACACTGCTCATCACTTTCAGCTCTCAGGGCCATCCCGCTAATACATGTCTTAGAGGCTGAAAAGTACAAGGGGATCGCAATATTTGGAAACTGAATCAATATGAATCTTTTGCTGGTGCCTTAGGTGGAAATCAAGAACTGTCCCAGACAAGATTTTTAATGCAGTGGTTAAACTGTTCCCTAGTCCTGTGTTTATGAGTAACTTTTAGCTTTGCCTAATGTTCAAATGTTGGGGTTAAAGCTGTAATACTGTAATAAAAAAAACCAAAAAACAAACAAAACAAAAAAACAAACCAAACCAAAAACCAAACTGAAATTCACATAGGAAAGGAGCCACCTCAGTAAAAAGATTTCCAGAGTCAAAATTTTTTTCCTCCTGGGCCAAACGGAAAGTCTTCTGAAGTCAAGAATGCCTTGCATTGACTCCAGTGGATCTTGCATTCTCTCTCCATGATATAAATTTACAACAAAGCAGAAATATCTGCCCTGCGCTTTTGAAAATGTAATTGCATCTAATGTAACACTTCAAATTTTCTTCCTCACCAAGAAAATTACAGCTGACCCTTTGTCTTTGGGCAAAAGGTGAATGATGCAGAAACTCAGAGAATTTGGGTATTGCTCTTTTAAAATTTTTTATAGAGAAAACTGTAGAATAAGTAAAGCAATGAGTGAAAACAGTTTTATTTTCTTACCTTTCCCCCCCCTCAGATTTTCCCTAAAATAAAAAATTTTCAATTGAAATCCAATGACAAACAAAAAATATCCCCCAAAGTTACCTATATTATCCCATTCAAAATATACTTAAAATAGGTTTTAGAGAGAAAATCAACACTTAAGCTAAATTCACATGCAAGCACCTAGAGTTTCTTGATTTTAAAATACCACTTTCATGTGCTCTGAACTTGGGTGCAAAAGAGATTAAGTGGGTATTTTTGGAAAATCTGTTTATTTGCTACAGGAGCAAAAATACCAGCATAGTACAATACCTGGAAAGATTTTATGCAGATTACACTGCCCTTGCAAGTCAAGCCTGAAATACAATGTGAACTAACCCATAAATGGGTATCCAAAAAGCCTTTTATTTGTTTAATTTATTAAATTTCACTGTGGAGTGAGGCTGGTAACTTCTCTATAAAGCAGCTAATCTGAGTTGACTAGAGAGTCAGCTAATTTCCCTAGTAACACAGAAAAGCCTCCTAAAAACTATAACAGAGAGAATTATGTGCTGTTTGAGCTGTGATCCTGGAAGGATACACAGAGGTGTTCGATGGAAACCATGACTATTTCCATCTAAATCAGTGGGGCTGCTCATGCATGTGCTGAAGTAGAGCACAGGTGTGGCAGAATTTGTCCTCTGGCACCAATCTGCAGAATCACCACCAGCTTTGAAAGCAGAAGGTTTGCACCAGCAAAAGAGCGTTTCTGTGGCCAATGTTCTGCCTTATGCAGCTGCCTGCGTGCAGTGTCTGGGAAAGGTGATGCCTCTAACATAGGCCCGGCTCTACCTACAGTCCCTCCTCCAGAGCAGCTGGCTACCATCTCGGGTAGTCTTATCTGCTGTGACTTGTTAAGCCAAAATATTTGTTTAAAAAAGGATCAAATATTCATAGCTCATTTATGCATTCTTTTAAAAGGAGAAATGAGGCTTGTCATGGTAGATAAATGCCAAAGTACGTATGAGGAAAGGCGAAAGGCGAAGGGGAAGGGGAAGGGGAAGGGAGGGGAAGGGGAAGGGAGGGGAAGGCAAGGCAAGGCAAGGCAAGGCAAGGCAAGGCAGAAGAGAGCATTTTTTTGTATTTTTCTGCTCCTATTGTCTCCCTTCCTTTGCTCAGTGTCGTGATGCTGAGAGTTTGGGGAGGTTCAGTAAAATTGCTGTAGCTGTGTGATCCAGATCAATGCTGCTACCCCAGCCTTGCCACTGGATGCTTTTGGTTTGCATTTTGTTAATTTTTAGAAGTGATTCAGGCAAGTTATTTCCTTCCAGGAAACCCCTAAACTAACACTGAATAAGCTTGTCAGTCAACACTTTCATATAAAAGCTTATGTGGAGCACAAAATCAGGATTTCATTAAGTAGGGCTTTGTTGACAGACCGGTTATTTTCTATGTGAGAAGAGTTGCTAGACAGTTTTCCATTGGTTCTAAGTGAATAGACTTTATAATTTTCCTCCCTCATTTCTGCAATAGCACTCCAAATATCTGACTTTTCTAAATGCAAAAAGGAAACATCACAGTTGCTTTCTGCTCACCCCAACATCTTCATTTATCTGATCTCCACAGCCTTTAGTCTAGAGAGAAGAAAAGCAGTTCAGGATCATTAGGAACTTTTTAAGGGTCTTATTCCAAATCTCTTCCCAAGAAAGAGAGCAATTAAGCCAGAACCACTTTGCTCTGCTACTGTAATGAGCACAAAAATAAAATCCTTAGAAACATGTAAAAAACTGGGCATGCAAAAAATCAGTTTTGATCTAGCTGTAACACATGTTAATTTTTGAAAGCAAAATACTGTATTTTCTCCCTAGCAGGCTCTTTTAATCATAATTTAGACAAACATGTTCATGGGAAAAATGTTCCTGAATCTCTCTAGCATGTCTCTCTTCTTTTCAGAAGAGACAAAATCCAGTATGAAATCATAAAGGCCTGAAACAATACATCTGGTGAAACAAGAATCCATGGCATGATCAACATACATTTTGTTTCTCAAAATATGGGCATTATTAGAGCTGAGATAGCAGAAGCTGCCAAGATTGTGAATGTTCCCTCAGAGATCTTAAACAAAAAAACACACAAGAAATCTAATTTTACAAAAATTTAACAAAAAACGAGAATGGCAGTTTAATGTTCCAGATGTTAGACGCATTGAATCAAATAACAGATGCAAGACAACAGGCTTTTCTGACTCTACTATGTCATTTTGCAATACAAGCTTCAGTTACTTAAAACTTTGCCACTGATATCTGTTTCTGCCAGGTATCTGCATCAGGCTGAAAACTGGGGCAAGGATTGAATTCTGCTAAGCCCTTTGTGAAAATAAGGCTAATGAAAGAGATACATTTTCAGCACTAAGTGATTCTGGGGTATTTCCTTGTTATTATTGTTTCTTTGTTTGGCTGTTTGGGTTTTTTTCCAATCGTGTGCTTAGAAGAAAATATATAACTTTTGTCAAGGTGATGTCAGAGCTGTAGTGTAACCCACCCTCATTTTTCTGGGCCATAAGCCACTGAAAAGTTTGCATCTGCCCATCAGAGACATACATATTAGCAATAGAACTCTCTGTAACAGTCTGTGGAGTCTGAATACATTTAAATTTCCTGTGATTGCTATGAATGCCCAAGAAATGCATGCCCAGTTCCCAAGAACTCTACACCCTACCCTCATGTCCAGGACTACTTGGTGATGGTATCTTTTCCTGGGGCTGTTACATCTGACTATGCTAGGGAAAGGAGAACTGGAATATGGCAACTGCAGGGCATCTTTGCCATTTGTTAGAAGAAATGACTGGTCAAGGCATGGTTAGGTACTGGTTAAATTGAGAGATGCACCCATCTAATGGGCATGGACAAGGCAAAGGAGCCAAGACATCTATGATCTCACCCAGATGCATGGGGCAGATGAAAGGTCAAGAGGCAGAAAACAGGATACAGGAGCAATGATTGATCAGGTGGCTCCAGAAAATAAAACCAAATAAACAACAAAACATATTGAAAAGAGCTTGCAAGTTTTCCTCCCATATTAAAAAAGAAGAGAAGCAACACAGCCAAGAAGGCTTTGAGTCTAGTCCCCAGTTGAACAGTTTTGAAAGGCTCCTTTTTGTTTAGGTGCAAGTCTACTGCTAGTCTTGAAATCCAGGCAGAGATGGCATGCTGCCTTTTAGGCTACAGACCCCAGAGTGAGAAGCCCACCCCAACTATCTTCTCACCAAGCTCCCTGAAAGCAACAGAGAAGAGCAGCAAGGCTGTTGTATTTCATGCACTGTGCAAACCAGTAGCCTCACAGGGAAAAAACCTATCTTATCATTTAATTAAAGATAGTATCAAAATGTATAGACACAAAGAGACCAAATTAATACAGAACACCATTGTTAGCACTTTCCAGTCTTGGAGTATTTATCTTTAATACCTCAAAAATGGCCTTATCAGTTAGGTAAATGTTTTTTGTAGTATAATGCTCTTCTGTGCCTGCAAACAGACCCATAAAGACTAGACCTACTTGAAGACCTTACAGCCTCTCTGCCAGACCAAAGAAAGCTGGAAAGGAAATAGAAACCCAAAAAGATTAGCTGGCTTTCTCATTGACACAGAGTTGAGTGGTATCTCTGGGAATGGCATCTTCAACTCCTAAATCTCAGTTCATGGACTAATCCTGGAGCTTGACCACTGCTCATCACTTACAAAATGTGATGCCTTCAACAATGCTCTTCTTCAGGTGGGAGTTGCTAGGGTCTCAGCACAACCAAACATACTCACTCACACCAGTGATCAGCTTATTTTTTAAAAAATCTTATCCATGTATTTTGAAGACCCAGTTTTTCCAAAACCTTAAACCTTTAGTTAGACTCAGTTGAAATCAGCAGGACTATTTGCAAGTTCAAAGTTAAAGATATGTTTATTTTCCCCTAATGCACTCGGACTGTGCACATGCTTAAAATAAAGCAGAGAAGTGAGTGGTAGGGAATTGACAATACAGCTCACAGAAACAAAGTCCAAGAGCCTTTGTTTGGGACTGAATTTCACAACAAGAGAAGGTAACTCCAAAGGCTGAGATGTAATTATTTGTGTTTTCTCAGAGACTGAGAAAAGTATGAAGGTGTAGGATGGCTGAAAGGGGATATAGAAGCAAGAGCAGAAATTACTGAGTGCTTTCAAAAGGAATAGAAGCAGAGCTGAAGACCTGAAACAGCTGGAATATTTTATTCCAGAGATTTTGTTTTAAAGGAACAAGCACTGCTTAATTTTCAGTTGTTATTGGAAATAAACAGATTGAAAATACACAAGCAATTTTTATGTTGGTGGTGTTACTGCAGGACCCTCAGTGCAGAGCATGGCTCTGAAAGGACAAAGAGGTGGCTTGGCTCTGTTGTTGCCATCTTGCAGGCAACCAGCAAGACACTCCATCCCCCTGTTTGTCCATTGTCCCTATTTGGCTTTCATGCAGCCATTAACACACAGGGCTCTCTGCCACTACTGTATTGCAAGTAAAATAATAAGAATAATAAAGAATAATTATAAAGTTGCTACTGTGTAGCTCACACACATATCTGACAGAAGAGCTGTGAAGATGGAAGGACCCTGGGATTTATACCCAATCCCGAGCAGCCAAGCTGACTGCATTTTTATCACTATCTATAGGCTTTTTCGCTATTTAGATCTAAGATCCATGACATAGCATTGCTGCTTCTCTGCCTGGAAAGGGTGAGCTGCCGATGGCAAAAGTCCCATTTGTGTATTTAGTCTTTTCAGTGCCAAATACACAGAATCTTCTTTTCTGACCTCCCAGTGATTATGCTATTGACTTGTATAAAAAAATAAATTAAAGCTTTTTATAGCAAATGGCTTTTGTCAGCAATCATTGATGCCTTTACAATTGTACATTCTTGTCTTTTATTTTTATAGTGTTTTCAATTTCATTTTAACTTATACTATGGCAGATTGTTTACCAGATGTGAAGGAACCTTGAGGAATAACATTATTGTTGTTGTTATTAATCATGGGCATGAGTAAAAACAAACAAACAAAAAAAAGCAAGCTTCTGTTTTACTTCAATGGACAATTTGGAAAGACAGGGGCATAATTCATTCCAGTTAGATCAATCACCACTTTCCTATCTCCGTTATTCAGCCTATTAGGCAGTGGTTTTGGTTCAGATAAAATATTTCAGGGCCAGATTCAATCTCAGCTTCACAGCTGTGTTCCTAAAATGTGCGAATATTTGATGTGTCTCAAGTGCATATTGAGAAACCATAATCTTTCCACTGCATATTTGATTACTCTACCATCTTCTGCAGTCTATTGACCCACCTGCATTCCCCCTGTACAATGGCTGTTGTCCACGTGGGTGGAATTGGCAAGAGGCAGAAGCAGAGCAGGTTAGAATTGACTGGACAGGAATGCCTCCTCTCTTGCATCTTTTTAGTTCTCAACCAGGGCATCTCTAGGTGCAGAAATTGTCTGGCATCACAGTTAAGCTGGATTCAAGGCTGCAAAGCCTACTATTTGTGCAGAGCATGTGCCCTTCTTGAGGGATATCTGAGTCCCTAAGTTAAAAAACAAGATGGCATAAGAAGAGAAAGAGGCTGGTAGTAGGAGCCAAATATAACAGTAGAGGCACTTACCCATGTTTAGTAACATACATGAGACAACACAGAAATTTAATCCATAAAAGAACAACGTTTCAGTTAGCATGAGATTTAAGATGTTTTCAAATATTTTTTTGCCGGACACCTACTTTGGCAGATTCAGTGACACAATGGTTTCTTTGGGAGATCTGCAGTGAGCTGTGTCCTGCTGTGACATGATTATCCACAGGGTCCATGCTCTCTGTCAGAGACCTTTGATGAGCAATGAGGCATTTCATACTTTATACATTCTGAGAAGCCAGCAAGTAACTTGTTTCTTATCAAACTCAGAAGCTTATTGAAGACTCAGCTGCTGATGTAAGTCTTACTTAAATTTATTCTTTTGCCCTCTGCAAAACTGTGGTAGAAATTATCAAAGGTCTTGGAAGGTTTGTTTTTGATGCTTTATTTTCTTTTTACATAAGAGGAGATATGAATAATATGCATATTACTGATGTCAGTGGAAATATTTTACATTCAATGTAAAACTGCCAGGATGAAAACCACTGTGAGGCAAAGAAGTGTTTTAAGGTATGAAAAGGAGTTGCAGGTTTGATTTCACATCTGGTACATACTCTAGAACACTCAAAATGAAAAATTATACATAAACAGTATAACATATACGGATACCTACCACCTGTCTTATTGGTTAGGTAAATGAAACCGAAGCCATGGCATGCCAGATTGACCAGAGAGGTGGGTGACAAGAAGTGACATTAGCAGCCACAGTTGACACAGGTGAAGTGATGACATTTCTGTAATTAAGCCACCAGCATGGGTTCTGCATGGATGAAACAGAGAGATAGCTTTTTGCTTTCAGACATGCAGTTTTTCCACCATTACCTGGATGGTGTTTAAAACAGTGGCTACCTTCTCCAGAAGTATCTTACTTATTAAATTATATGCATATCTGAATTAGAGCTTCCTAGACCTCGTGAGACAGAAGAACATGATACCCCTTGATGTCCTCTAGGGACCCTGTGATGCTGATTAGTTTGACTGAGAGTAGAAGATATGCAGACTTGCCAGCATTAAACCATGAAATAGAAAAGTGCATAGGACAGGTGGTGCAGATTCCTGGCCATCAGTTGACCCCCAGTCAAGCCCTGCCTGAGTGGACTTTCTGTGCAATGTTGGCGAACCACTTTCTCCCTGCAGTGATGGCTGTTGGATGGAGGATGCCCTAGCTCCATCCCAGCCTCCTGAAAAGTGAGACCTGGGAGACTTGTCTCACTCCCTTCCCTCACCCCATGCTTCATCTTTGGCATTTCCACTAGGTATGATGTACCTTGGTGCACATGTGGGTCCCTTAGTCTAGCACCATTTGGGGGAGTTGATTCTTTATCTGTCTACTGGGAGAACTGTCTTAATTTATATCAGCATGCTGCGCTCTCCCCTAGGGACTGTGAGAAAACCAGGTTTCATGCCAGTGGAAGAATAAGTGAATTGGGATTCAGTTTTCAGTCAGGTTTTGGTTTGGGTTTTTTTTTTTTATAATGCAAATTATTTTACCACATTCTGCAGTGACATTCCTGCTCCTTCAGGCCAAGTGTAATCTTGGAACAAGAAGCATGGAGCCAGCACAAGACATTTATTTTCCACATGTTCAATGAGTGCTTTTATGGATATTATTATTAATACTGATATGAAAATGGTGACTGATTGTTTATTTCATTAAAATCTGTGTTGCATCCATAAGAATAACTATAATAGATATCATACAACATTATAATATGATCAGTTCGTGTAAAATCATGTCAAGGAATAATTACAAGTTTGTGGATTACTTCCACAGCTTGGTAGTTTTACCTGGCTAAAGGGTTGATAATTGCTCTATAAGCCATACCATCTCAAGGACAAATTTATGATAAATCTTTTCCAGTAACAATACTTCCAAGTTTACTAGGCATTGAAAAATCAAAAGGAAGAAAAGGGAAGATCCAAAAATGGCCTCACGTTCTATCCTGTTTTCTGGGTGGTGTCTGCAGTGTCCATCTTTGAGCAAAGCACCGACCTGGAATTCCTAGTAATGACCGTCTGCACAGTACAGGTCAGAGATCAGGCTGGGTTGCAATTATACTGCTTTAGTGCACAGCCAAGAGGGTTTTGAGTTAGGACACTCCACTCAGGAAAAACAAAAAACAAAACAAAACAGCTGTTTTCTTATGTATTGCAAGGAGCTATTAGTACAAAAGCATTTTGCTTACTGAACTTACTCTCAAAAATATTCTGACTGAATTTGTTTTTACAGAAAGCTTCTCAGAAATTGTAGTTGAATACACTCTTGGAGTAGCCTATTAGAGGGACTGTCTGAAACCAGCACTCTGACTTACAATATAAAGGAACAATGTTATTTTGTAAGGAAAAATTGCTGGAGTGGGATCTGTTTTGCTTACCCTCTTAGTTCTTTCATACAATACTAGCTTGTTATTATATGTTGACAGAGTGAAAGTAAGGAATTTATCTTCAAACACAAGCCTTATTTTCTTAGAACCTATTTCCAAAAGTCTAGGAGACCTATTTGGCAAATTACTGTAATTATTTTTTCATTCCTTGTCCATGGTGGGAAGTACAAGTGTGCAGTATAATTATGAAGGGATTTGTCCACTGCGTAACTTGAGCAAACGTCCCATCTGTATTTTCCCCTCAGATGTAGACATTTCAGGTTTAGGACAGTTAAACAGAGGGAAAATTGTGCCTATTGGAGTGCGTTGATTACAGAGTTACTGAGACAGAGGGAAGTTTCACAGGTGCCATGGTCCCCATAAATTATCTGTTTCTCAGTGAAATGAAAATAAATAATTTTTAATTCTTTCCCTAGGATCAAAAGATTTTGTTCAGTAGAAGTGAAAGGGCACTATATATGCCTTAACTGTGATAAGGCCTTCTATAAAAGTGAGCAACAGGCTTCAGAATGAGGTATGCTTGAGAGGCATGAGACCAAAAATAAGTTCAGTGCCTTATATGAACAATGATGAAAGTGCATACCATTTTTTATGGTGATTTTAAGGATGATCACTCTGTTTCCTTGAAATTCCTTCAGTTTGCCAGTGTCAGGACATAGCTCTCGATGAGGAAGCAGAGGCCTTTGGTGAAACGGTTAAATAAACATATCGTTATTGTCCAGCTTTAGAAGAGGATATTAGATTACATACCAGGAGAATGGGCCATGCCTGTCTTCAGCGTTAAAGTACGTCTGAGTCTCCATTTTCCTGTAGCACTATGTTCAGTTTTGATTACCTACAGCCCCCAAGTTTGGTTTATTTATCTAAGCATTATTCCAATATAAACTCACTGAGATCAGCTCTGCTCTCGGTCCCACGAAGGCAGCTCGGTGGGAAACGTGGCTCAAGTGATCAAGGACAGAAGTGAATCCATTACCATTTTTTGAGGTATTTGTGTGCTTATTTTTACGCTCAGATTTTTTAAAGTGCTGTCAAATAGGATCAGTAGTATTTATAATGGGAACACCAATTATAATGCAGGTGATTGAAACTTTAATAAGCTTTCACATGAACAGTGGCATCTCTAATGATTTTTAGCTAGTGAGGATCTTAACAGAATATTTTGTTGGGTTTGGGGTTTTTTGGTTGTTTTTTTTTTTGTTTTTCTGTGCATATGCATATAAAACCATGGAGGTTTAACAAAACGGTGCCCTACAAAGCAAGAATAGTATCAGTTATTCATTACCAAGATAGTACTAACAAGAATATTAGATATTTTTATGTTGGAAAACAGGAAAAAAATGGCCATTATCTTGTAAAGGACCTTAGAATTTTCTCCCATATGACACTTCCTTGTGATCAGCCCTGGTTGCCCCACACCTGACTCTCTGATCTTGGTAGCACCAGTGAAATCCCCACTGGGACTGCTGCAAGGGTGGGCTACACCTACCATCCTCATATGCTTACTGTCCTTACGGTGCTGAGCTTGGTGCCCCCACATGTGTCCTGACAGGACATCCTGGTGCCAAAGGAGTCAAACTAGGTATGAAGAGAGCAGGAGAGAGAATCCATGGGGAAGGTAGATGTGGGGAATGAAGAGCAATTCTGGGGTCTGCTTGAATTTCTTATGGTGGCCAAAGGGAGGACTGGATCAGGAGAGGGAAGAAGAGGCAAGAGGATGAGTTTTCAGGATTGGTCAGGGTTGGGTGATTGATTACTGGAAGAAAAATATAGGAAAGGCAGAAATGGAGTGAGAACAAATTGTGACCTAAGAAAAAGAGGAGAAAGGCGATGATGGGCAGGAAACACAGGTGATCAAAGAGACTGTGGGAACAGAGAGGGAAGGTGAGGGAATGGGAAAGCATAAGAAGAGAAAAGGGAGGTAAGAAGAAGATGGTGGAGATGAAGGAGGGAATCAAATAACTGACTGAAATAATGTGTATGACCATGGTGGAAGGGTCTCAGATAAGGGCAGCAGCAATGCCAATGTGAGATTAAAAGCAAAAAGTAACAAAAATATTCTTCAGTATTTAATTCCATGATTGGCTTTAGCTATCAAATGACAGAAAACAGCTGCATTTCATAAAACAACAACTGGGCTGCAGTTGTAATCTAATCCTTGCATTTGACACTTAGAAAAAAAAAATTTCCCTGTACATGTGATCCAGTTATATGACTAGTACCACACCGATGAAATCCGTGAAGTTGTAAACTAAGTTGTTAATAGCTTCTTTTGTCTTCATGTTTTCCTTTTGTATCTTTTGATCAAAGAGAGAAAGGACAGGTTTTTAAAGGCCGGGCATCGTCTTTCCAAGTTGATTTAACTCTGTTTGTTTGTTGTTTCCCCCCAGACGTATGTATCACTGAAAAATAAAACCCTTACAAAAACAAACAGCTCAGGAATGAAAAGAAGCAGTAGGTGAAGGTAAATATTATTCAAAAGTTAAATGAGTAAACCATTTTTTCAAGAGCTTAAAACTTAGGAGTTTGTGTACAGGAATGTGAAAGATGAAAATATTTTAGCAAAGCAGTCAGCGAAGTTCTTTATACACACTCACCCACTCCTCCTGTCACTTTCCTGGTGTACAAAAGCTAATATTATCTCACTGAAATGGCAGTATTTCTTATGTATAAACCTCAAGTCCTCACTGAGGAAGATATGTAAATAAATGTGTTGTGTTTTTTTCAGAACAGCTAATGCAGGACATTCAATGACATCGTATGCATTATGGTGGTGCTTTTCAACCCCCACTCATTTTGCAAACATTATACGAAGGAGCTGCAGTGGGTTTTGCAGCAGTGGGCTGCTGCCCACAGCTGTTTCGCATGGTGCAGGACAGAAGTGGAAGGAGAAAATGTGTCCAGTGATAACACATCTAACTCGCTACCTTGTAAATCTCTGGAGTTCATTCTTAGAAAACACATCATGTGCTAAATTACATCCCCACAGAATGGAATGTATTTAAGTTATCATGGTCTTATCTGAAAAAATCCAGACAATAAATTGAACAGATCTCAGTTTATCTTTCTTCTGGTTGAAAGATTAAACCAGTTCTGAATCTACAACTTCAAGTATACTAAATATTTCCTACCTGATATTAAGACCACTTAGCTAGAAGATTGCAGAAGGTCTTTTGCTAGTTTTTATACCCTCTCCATTTTTTCCCTTTTAAGTAGTAACCTAGGAAAATTTATATTGATGTGAATTAAAATGGATCAGTTAAAACGCACCACAGATTTGTGAAGAATTAAAAGGGCCATAATCTCATAAAGTTCACTCACACTATTTAAGCTGCAAGGCAGATACTGTTTCCATGGTTCACCCCCTAGCTTCAGTTGTCCAGAGAAGTTAAAATATTGCGGTGTGCTATACCCCTCAGCCATCCTGCAAGCCCAGATTCCTTCCTAAATCCCTATGGCTAGGAGCCTCAGCCCCGAAAGCAAGGAAAGCTTAAATCAGTGTGCCACTTCATAGGCACAAGAAACAAATCCATTGGAAAGCAGGAGTCATTAATTCTGATGCTCATGGAATTGCATGTTTACCTGTGAAAACTTTTTTAATCTGACATCCTTAAATTACTTCAGCTCCTACTTTGTCCCAAATGAAATCAGGTTTTATGAAAAGTTCTGCAGATGATTAATTGGTTTCAAAGCCTTCTGAATGCACTCAGCATTTCCACTGATACTAGTCTTCTTTTCACAGGAGAGAAATGAGGTTACTGGAAAGCATATTACACCAGCCTACTTCTTCTGGATTAAATGTGCTTGAAATAAATGTCATTCCTTTTCCCAGTCTACAATTTATCTTTTCAGAGTGAGAAAACTTATTATCTTCATTGTATCAGCATTGTGTAACATTTTTCCATGTCATTATATAAAATTTTTTGTCATATTAAAACTGGAAATACACTGCTCAGAGACTAAACTCTGTTACATACACACTGCAATTATGTGCAACTTTATTAGGCATTTCACCAGCAGTAGCTAAAGGACTCAGAACCTCATTAAATAAAGAATCCAGGTGCCTAAAGAGACATCTATCTCCTTTTGTGGGATTTGACAAACTAAGTTCAAATCTGCAATCCAACCTGTTGTGCTTAGCTACTACCCATCCTTGTACTCACTAGACTCCGAAGGCACTGAAGGATTTGACCTTGCAGCTCTTTAATTGCTTAGGGCTGTTGTTCTGGGCATTACAGGAACTGACCTATTTCCGACAAGGCTGAATGGCTTTGCATCTAGCTCACACCTACCAAAATTGTTTCATTCCAGAAACTGTAAGTGAAACTCCTCTCATGTAACCTTAGACACCTAATGTGCAGAACAAGGGCTGAGTAGTTAAAACTAGGCTACCTCTGCAGCTAATGTGGAGAGGCAGGCACTTTCAGAGAGCCATCCCTCTGATCTATTTTAGTTGTCTGTGTTAGGATGTGAGGTGTTGCAATTACTCCAGTACAGGATGTTTAGGAAGACTGTTTCAGATTTTGATATCTGCACTGTAATGTTCAGATGAATCCTGAAATAGGTGTTACCCCCATTTTACATGGCAGGGTGGGACTTTAGACATCCCTGTGGCAGCTGAGAACAAGCTGGCACATTGAAGTGGTGCAGGACTCTGCAGTACAGACATGTCAGTTTAGCAAAATTACCTTCTGTACTTGACCCCACAGATGCAATCATGCTAATGCCCATCCTGGTAGTACCTCGGGGATATATGTGTTCTGCAGTGTATTATGTATATATATATAATATTAGTGTATTATGCACTAAGTCCCCTACTAGGCCTGGCACAGCAGAAAAGTTCAAAATGTATCCAGCACACTGAAAGGGTGATCACCTTATGAAATGCACTTAATGTTTTTGAAAAAAGTGTAGTCTCAGCCTCTTTTTCTATCATCACAGTTCATGTGCTAAGAGGGAGGGGAGAACCTGAGAGCCTGGGCCAGAAGGGATCTATGGGGGAAGCTGCTGGCAGGATCCTCCTGACCTTCCTGTGCTTCAAAGATGGGGAGAGCCCTGGTCCAAAAGAAGTGCAAAGAAGAACGCGACTCTGCAGCTTGGCCCTCACTGGAGCATGAGTCCTGGGCCCCAGCCAACAACAGCTGCAACACATGGATAGAGCTTGGGTCTCACATCATGCATCCTTTTACTGAAACTGGGGATACTGAGAACATGGAGAACATGGAAATTCAGTGGTCCATACAAAATTACCCTCAAGCATTACAAAAGCTAGCATACTCATTTAGCCATGCTATTATCGGCAAGTCAAGGAAATGTAGTATTAAGGACACAAATACACAATGCATTTAACACCACTTAGTAATGATGGAATAGGGGAAACCTGCTCTCTTCAAAGATCTTTTATGCCCTTTTGTCTTTCGTAGCACTGAATAGGAAGACTGGTTCAACAATTCGTATCCTAACACCACACCACACTGTGCTTTGTTATAACATGAGGAATATGTTCTGGTCACACAGAAAGAGATCTTACGGGAAAACTCATTAGAAAAGTAATCTGTTATGGATACAGCATTAAAATATAATCCTAGGGTCCTAGCCAGTACATGATAATTTATTTTAGTACAGCTGTAACTAAATTTAATACCCCAACAGATAGTGAATGCCGAGTGCCAGGAAAAACAAAAGTAATGCATGACTGCACATTTTCAGGTGAAGGTTTTTTAAGGCAACATGGCACCATACATGTTTATTAGATCATCACAGGTGACTTCAGGAGAATTTAGGGCTAGATCCAAGGACAGTGTAGGTGGACAGAACTCCCAGAAAATCAGTGGAGGTTGTCCAGTCCATCACAGATGATCTGGTCCAGAGAAACCACACTCCATTTTATTCTGTGATGCCGTTTTATGAGTTTGTTCTGCTTCTTTGGAAAAAGGTTCCATAGCTTGGCTGTGAAGTGAGTGAGAAAGTAGGTGTTAATTTCAACATGTATGACAACTCTCAGAGACTTGTCTTTCCTTGACCAGGTGTGAAGGTCTGCAGGTCTGCTTCTCTAGCCTCTTTCTCCAGGACATATTGCAGTTAATAGCACACAAGAAGCAATTCAGCTGCAAGTTTCAGCAGGTTTTAAATATTGCTAAGCATTTTTTGTTAATTTCCCATAATATTTTCACACTGTAAAAGGATTTTCTTTTTTATTGTAACACATTATTGCACACTGCAAGCTCATAATTACCTAATATTTTCCTGCTATATAGATTTCTCTTTATTGTTAATATTAAAAGGCTTATTAAGATCCTCTCTATCAGCTTATGCTCTACATATACACTTAAAGGGTTGGCAAACTTGGCACAGGAGAAATGTCACTTTTAAAATATGTTACAGACAGAGTAAAGTGGAGGTTAAAAAAATAGAGATTAGAGTGTTGAGTAAATGTCATGACTGCCAGAATCAATTGAAAATGAGCATTCTTGCTGGCCTTAGCTGGAATGAAAAGAGACTTCTCCTCCCCCAAGCCTGGTCCCAGGGGAGTACAATCAGGATGGTACTAATGAGCAGAAAACTCACAAGGTAGGGGTGATGTTTCCTTCAGAAACATTATATGCATTGGTGCCCTGAGCCCCCTAAGGACCTAAAATCTGTTATTGTTCCTCCTGGGAGGTCCGTTTACACTTAACACACATCTGGCTTAATTAGGTTGACAGCTGCTGCAGGTACTATTGGACAAGGTCCAGGCATCAGAGTGCATTAGCATTTGTTTAATGGTTTAACCTTTCATAATCTGATCTCCACTGTGTAAATGAACCAGAGAGATATCTTTTATTACTTGTTAATGTGTTGTGTGTGTATGCACATACACACACTCACACAAACATGCAAGCAATCCACATCAAATGTGTCCCACCATACATTGAAAATCAAAATCTTTTCCATCTGTAAACTTCTGATTAAATAAATCTCTCTCACAATTAACAAAAATTAACAAGATTAGCAGCGAAGACAGCAGTAATCACAGTGTATATAAAGAGAGAAGAAAATTCAATTACTTTCATGTACAGAAAGCAGCCACCACATACTCACAACCAGATTTTGTATACTTACGGTTTTCATGTTTTAATTAAAAAGAAACAAACCAGGACAGAGAAAAAGGGATTATAGTTTTTGTTGCCTACATAAATGTAGCCAACATACAAGGTGGTCCAGCGCAGACTCATGTTTGGCAATAAAGTTCAAGCTTTTCATATTTTTTAAATACATCCAATGAACAAAATGGACCTGATTCTGCCGCCAATTAAAAGCAGAGTAATTCATTCAAAGTCACTGGAAAGAATCTGGTTTTACACTTGTGTACCTGAGGGAAGAATATGGCTCAAATGATTAAGCATGTGCTTTGTTTTCTCAAGAGAACCCTTTCCCTGTATCCACTGAAAGCATTTTTTTCACTTTTAAATATTCTTTTATGTCTAATTGGCTTCTTTCCACAGTAACTCCCTGTAAAAATAGCCTTTGGCAAGGCAGCCGACTTCAGCACAAGCCCAAACCTTATTGTATCATTGAAAGTAAAACCAAATCGAAAGGCACCTTTCCAATTCCAATCGGCTTTCTTTATACACCGACATGTTCATTTATCTGACAAATTATTGTTCACCTTTCTAGTGACTCCCAGACTACAATATTTCACATGTTCAGAGACTTTAAACATCAAAACAAAGAAAATCATCACATAGTGAAGAATCCTGTTTAAATATGAATAAACCAAGCCCTTCAGAATGTTCTCTTTCTGCGTATGTTCTTGCCATGGTTTTAGTGTGCATCAGATCTTCTCTGTGGCTTGGTCCAGATGGAGGAGAGCAGCCTTCTGCACTTGCCATGTAATGAGATATTTCTTTGGCTGAGCTACTGCAGTTTTGTGCTGCATCGTTGAGGAGCAGAGATTTGTGTTCTGCTACAGAACCTATCCCAGGGCTGGACCCTCATTTTAAGATATGCGTTTGGATTTTTTTTTTCCCTGTGGGACATTTTGTCATTGCCTGTCCTCTATGAGACTCTCTCAGATTGTAATGTGTCTTGGTGAAGTATCCCAGGCTACCAGCATCACACAATATTGAATTCATGTGGAAAAGTGATTAGAAACAGTCCATATATTGAACAACTTTAACTTCCCTATTTCAGGGCAAGAGCACATTCTCCAATCTCATGCATACTAGGTTTTCATGCTCTAATTCCCTTTTAGAAGGGTGTCTTCTGCTCTGATTAAGTGAGTAAACTTCTTTTTGAGCAGAGTAAACAAAGTTTTAATGAGAATATTGTGGTTATTGACTGGATCAGGGTTTCAGGTCCATTAGGCAGCTGCTGTCCAAGCATCTTTGGTGCTTATAGCACTTGTTATTTCATGTGTAAACTCTCTTAAGCCACCTCTAAATCATGCAATAGAGTTTTGTACACAGACTCTTGTGCTAGCAGAGTAATGGCTATGCTGGAAAATTGACCCTGGGGTAAATAGGCCCATGAGGACTTAGTGCAAGATGTATCATGATGTACCCTTATAGCAAGTGTCACATATTTGCATTACTGGGGAGGCAGTGGAGGGGAAGAGCAACTAATATAGCATGAAGGAAAACAGAGAGACTTGAGGAACATATTTTGGCCTATGAATCTTTTTGGGAAAGTTAAAAGATGAAAAAAAAAATGTAGTGGCCTTTTGTTTCCTGGATCACACAAGTCTTGCCAAAGCATATGCTTGGCACAGGATTTTTCATGGTCACACTCACACAAAGTCATCTGCTGGAGGTGATGCAGTTTGTCTGTATAATGTAGTTTTGTATATAATTTAATATCCTTTTGCCAGCGTATTTGAAGGAACTTTTGGGGAATTTTTTTTGTCTCCATTAAACAATGCCCAGTTCCACATGAAATACATTACCTTCAGCACTGATCACAGTCTCGTGCTGAACCTGACTGCTAGTATGACAGCTTAAAATTAACTTTCCACTGATAGAAGGAAAAAGCTGTTGCTGAATGTTAATGAAAAACAAAGGAAAATAGAGTTGGATGGCACAGTTTGATAACATTTGGCCTCCATAGCTTTGTGTTCAGGAGGAGTTCTGCAGGAAATTGTTTCGGGACTTTTTAAATGCTTAAAATTAGCTACATACTTAAATATTTTGTTGAATTGCTGCCTCACCCCAGAGAGAAAACAGCTCACTGTAATCTCATTGGTATCAGATTTCCATTCCCAGCCTCCCTGAAAAATCAATGTACAGCATGAAAATCAATCCCTACTGAAATTATGACTAAAAACGTTTTAATTTTTGAAGAGAGGTTTCTTCTAAGATAAAATCCAACTAAGCTATGAGGCAGCCAAAGTATAATCTTACAATGCATCTCTATGTCTGATTGCTCACCTTGGTTTGTGTTGTGTGGGTCTGTTTGTGTTCCTGGATGATTTTTGGAAGGGGTTTCTGGAGGGATTCTGTACCTTTTATCTCATAATATGTACTATTGTGTGCATTTACTACTAATAATAACAGCAACAACCACAGGTTTTAGATTGTTTTTAAAGGGTGAATGAATCATTGCCTATGGTTTGCAAGGGGAGTAATGGAGGTACAGAGAGCTGAAAATAGTGTGACTAAGAGCCACAGCTGGTAGATGAAGGAGGGAGACAGAAGCAGGTCTCCTGAGAGTAGGTCTAGTGTTTAAAGTCTTTCATTAGAAATCCTGGAAATCACTACAAGTCATCATGAAGTTGGTTATGTATTTTACCAAGGAAGTGCACCGCCTCGAGATAAACGGTCTCTGTCTCTGCTATCATACCAACACCTTGATTTTGTGTGCTATGTAGTTTCTTTCTTCTGATCAAGGCCAGTCATTCTGGAGAGCACACAGTGGCTGGGGACACCATGAAGGACCAAATCATTTCAGCAGCTGTGCTCAGTTTACATATCTGTGGGAAAACACAAAAATCCATGAAGGGTAGTCTTCCACTTTATGGTAATGACTGCAAAGCCAATTCAAGTGTTCCTCCAAAATCAATCTCAACTGTGACCATAAAAGTTGAAGCAAACATATGGTATAACTGAATGATTTTTTAGCCATAAAACTGGAGCTTGCTTCTCTTCTTCAAGTCACAGCTTTTGCCTGTGTGCTGGCAGGTTCAAGAGAAAGAGAGTCTAAATTCAGGTAGAAAGCTCTGTGAAGTAAGAAAAAAGGAAAAATGAACAAAAGACTAGATGTGTGGTGCAATGGAACAGCAAAAATTGAAAATGTTTACAGAGGATAAAGACCTGGAAAAAAAAAAATAAATTATGGCATTCTGAGAAGTACCTTCTGGACAGAAAGGATGTATTTAAGGGACACAACCTTACAGTTCTTGTAAACACTTTTCTAATAAGACATTTTTCTATGTTAGTGTTGCTAGTTGGCTGCCTCAGTGACCAAGAGTGAGAGTCCTGGACAGTTGCTGTAAACCAGATTAGAGACCCTCCTCATTTTTGAAATGGAAACCAGATGGCAGGTTTGAAAATCTCAGTCTCGGACTGGATCTCTCCCCAAATATTTAAAATATTACATTAAATATCTCTAAGGGAAAATTAATAATGAAGATGGTGCACTGTATTGAGGAAAAATGACATTAAATATTTCCTGTTACTAAAATCACTTTGCATAATAGTGGGATTATATTGAAAATTCAGTTCCAGTATTAGCAAGATATGTGGTATTATGCAATCAAGTAATTTTGCATAAAAACAACATATGACTGTAAGTAGTGATTTAGTTACAACAGTTTGACACCTGCCTGAGGATTATGTGGTTAGAGAGTCAAATTATGATTTGGTTCTGTTGAGGGGAGTCACCAAACGTAGCCCAACTAACTAGCACGCCTCTGGAGAACAAATACAACAAGAAATGTTTCATGGTGGCTCTTATACTGGGAGGAAAAAGGAGATTCAGATGTCTGTTGACTTTGTGGGGAAAGGTGCTTCAGAGGAGGAAGGATTGTTATAAATCACTCAGTTAATGCCCTGTGTCAGTGCAATCCCATGGGAAATCCTCCTCAGTTGTGTCTGTTGCCAGTCTCTGGGTGAAACAAAATTACTGAAAAAATAATTCAAAACCTCATAGCATATAGTAAAAGAAAACAAATAAGTGCTTTTCCCTGAGAACAAATTTTAGGCTTTCGGCTAAAATACTCCACTACTGGACTTAATTGCTTTCACTTTACGGAGATCAACCACTAAGCTTTATAGACAAGTGATAAATTAGTTGTGCTCATACACTGCCTCAGCCCACCGCAATGACATGAGATCTCAGCTGGCTCTTCCCACAACTCACATTTCAATTTCTAAACTATAAACTAAGGCAAGGAGTCCTCAAAAGACTGCCTTTCCCCACCAATCTATAGGTCTGTGTGGGCAAGATGAGGGTGTGAAGGAGATAATCATATTTTTAACAGCAGAAATGGTGTAAATTTGAAAATCCTGCTACTGTTTCCCATTTTCAACTTCAATGAAAAGACTTCATAGGGAAACCTTCTTATCACATGAAGGCAACCATGTCTTATGGCTGTTCCCTAATGCAGCCTCCTGCAAGATTAGCAGGCTTGATGAGGCAGTCCTGTGCTCCCTCTGCCCATCCCCAGCAGCACGCACAGGGCTGACAAGGGGGATTGCGGAAAGATTTGATTTTTTGTACTGGGGCTATCGTGACACACTTTAGTCAAGCAAACAAACTAGAAGGAACTTTGTTGTTGTTCCTGAGATATGATGGCTTCTGCATGCTTTCTTTCTCTAAAGAGGGTAATGGCAACTCAGGACCTCTGGCTGTTACTGTGGTTCAGATTTTTTATTACTGAGGTTAATGTTTCAGAGCAAAAATTACCATCTGCAGTCAGAAAAAAATAGGAGACATTCTTCTGTCCATGATGAAACATGGTCACAGTCAACTATGAACTTGGGAATTCAATTCCCTCTAATTTAAAGGTGAAGCTTAGGAAAAGAATATTATTTGATCTCAAAATTTAAACCAAAACAAAACACTGTAAATATCTGGAAAGTGATATGTTTAGCTGACCCCTGTTTTTTGTTGTTTTAGTCTTCCTGCAGTGGAGGACAACACAGCATATAGTGGAATAAGGTCTCTTGATCTCTTCATTGCACAGGAAAGCTACAGCTTCTATACCTTGAGTTGTGACAAGAGCTTAAACCTGTGTGGCTCTTCCAGCAAAGAGAAGACTCCAGGTATGGTGGCATCTACAGAGCATTTGATCTACCCAGGCCTGTTGTGACATAGACCACAAGTGTACAGTGAAAAAAAAAAATCCAACATTCTTATTTTACCATTTCCTCCCTCATGTTAAAATATGTGTACATATTCATTCATGTCTCTCTATGTTGCTAGACAGGAATATTTAAGAGTGATATAGGAATTTTATCATCCTCCAAGATTTCCAGTGAAGTATAATTTGAATACAAACATCTGGGTTTTTTGGACTGGACTTTTTCTACAGATAGTTGTTCTCCAGTTGACTTTACAAAGCCAACAATTACATGAGACAAACACTATGTAACTCTCATTTAGGTAAACTGATTTAAAGCCACATGCTCCCTACGTCATTGCCTATTATTAGAGAGAAAGTGCATAGTTTCAAGTCCGTTGAATTTGGGCCACCATTTTTAGGACCAGTAGATCTCATCAGTTCCTCAAAGATGGAATGTGGAAGATGGAACAACAGATTCACAACCTTCCTCTTTCCCAGGAGGTGTTTTCCTTCCTCATTTGTTTTGCCAGTATTACATATTTTCTCACCTACCATGGAGGATAAAATCTGGTTTTATGCAGATACTTAACACATTAGCCTTTGTGACACTAAAAATAATGCATTTAAATGTGATATTTGTGACTATGTGCCCAGCGTGCAAAACCCTACTCATCATTTCCTTACACTCAAATTAGGCCTAAGGGATTCTGAGTGCAATTATGATGTTGACTGGATTAGTACAATTGGTTAAAAATGCAATCATATTGCATCAGCTATTCCTGAGGCTTATGGGTTATGGACCCAGTGAAATTGTCTGTGGAAGTAAGGGCAGGATGTGAAAAGCTGGTTCAGTTATATCCAATGATAAAAGTAACAGGAAGCATTAAATATTAAAAACTCAAAATAGTCCATGGCAGTCATAAAATCAGATGAAGCAAATCGATATAGACTTGCAAGGCAAGTGAGTAAGATGATGAAGCAAATGGGAAATGCACCTATTGCAATAGGTAAGACCTCCAAAAATGCAGAAAATTTTGGATGTGATGTAAAGACTGAAGCACACCCGTCATACAACAGTTACCTTTTGTGGCTGAGTATACATACAAGCAGGAGCAAAAAGTATGTATATATTTAAGGTGATATTGAGTGTTCTGTGGACAAAATGTTAGGCTCAAAATAGAAAATTAATGTTTATATTAATATTTATAAAATATAAAATAAATACTTTTCTGACAAATCTGCTAAAGTTATGACTATCAACATTTCTGAAAAGGTAATATTTTCTGATACTATCCTTAATGTATAAGATACATTGCATGCAGTGTGCCAACAACTATCTGCTTGTAAAAGCACATGTTTTCAAAGTGCAGATAGAAACCACTGTACTACAAATAAAGCTGGAGTAGGACAAATTAAATGGCTCGGCAACAGTCCATATATTCTACTTATAAAAGCAGTAGAACTGACAATTAACTGACAAATAAAATGAATTTAATGCCTTTTGGGATTCTTCTCACAGATTCTATTATGAAAGTGTTTTCTTGTTTAAACAGCGAACGAGTTTTCCAAAATCTGATAGGTTTGGAAAAGAAAAGATTCTAGGTATTTTGGTGAGGAAGGGTTTCTCTAGGTTAAATTAGTCATAACTTGTTCTTGGAAAAACATACAAAGAAAGGATAAGTCAAATTCTTCTGTAATATGCATGTAGACAAGAACTGCATTTGAAGATTAATTATCTCATTATTTTGCTAATATGCTGTAATTAACTGAGCTATAGCACTGAAATTACTAAATGTGGGATTACTATCCCAGATTTGAATTAGCTTGTATCTCAGAAATGTTCTTCACTACACCTCAGCTTTAGGACATAAGCCTAATTAAATTACCATTTTATTTGCTGCAGCTGCTTCATAAATTTGCACTTCAAAATAGTTCCATCATTCACCATGTCATTTCCTGTGTTTTGTAATTATTGGCTGGTAAAATATTAAACCCAAGGAGTTTAACAATAGCACAGTAGCTTTTCCTTACACTCAAATTAGGCCTAAGGGATTCTGAGTGCAATTATGGTGTTGACTGGATTAGTACAATTGGTTAAAAATGCAAGCATATTTCATCAGCTATTCCTGAGGCTTGTGGATTAGGCCCAAGAAAATGAAGATTTAATTTCATCTAAGTTATTTCCATCATTTCTAAAAAAAAACCAAACCCAGACTCAGAAAGAAGCTCAGTAGTTACACAGGACTGAGAAGACAGAATAGACTGAATGAAAATATGTCAGTGGGATTTTCACCATTACTTTCAAAGTCAGACTTTCAGTTTAATCTACACTACCTCTAATGCGAGAAACACATTATATGAGGTTTTGGGGGAGTTCGCATTTACTTTTCAGATACTCTAAACAGAATTTATGGGTTTTTTTTCTTACATATCTGTTTCCAGTATTTTCCCATTACTTGTGCAACTGCTAAAAGAAGAGGAAAAAAACATAGAACTCCCTGTTAAAGCCGGTTATGAGAGAATAGACCTTACCGATACCAAGTCTTCTTGAACTTTTGCCTTTTGGAGAGGTTACATCTTAAAGGGACATAATACCATGGCAGTTTGCCACAGATCACTGCTCCTGTAGTACAGTCAGGTACAGGCAGCCGTGCTTGTCTGGTATTTTAATACCTGACTGCTTCAAGTCAGATGTCATTCCAGAGCTATTACCATTACTCAGAAATAGCTGGAATGATAGCTGTAGGCAGTCTACCATTTTCAGGAGAGATATTGGTTTCTGGGTAGTCCTTAAATGTGAAAAGCCATGCTATAGTATTACTTTTAGATATGACTTCAATTACAGGACCTGGTTATCAGTCCCTATTGGTATTATTTATAATCATCTGATGTATGCAAAGATGCGATATCATTAAAGTGATATTATTATTCATGAATACATTTGGAAAATCTCATTCATCATACATCCCTTAGAAAAACTAAAATAACAAATATCAGCAAGGTCATTCATCTTTCTGGGATGTTGCAAATTGGAAGCATCATGACTAACCATGGTGCTTTGCTTATGAAAACACTTATTTTCATTCTTATATTTTGTGGATTTTGAGCCTTTTGAATGTGGTGGGCAGAATGTTGCCTCAAACTACCAAAATAAATTGTGAATCTTCTCTGCCATTCTCCTGAGGCAAGAAACATCCAATCAAAATTGCAGGTGGGGAAGCCCTCTTCCCACAGGAAAATGATTCAGGATGTTTCTACAGAGGGATTTCTACCTTATAAGCTCTATAGCTTCTTGGTATCATCCAAAGGTCACTCGAATGGTGCAGAATACATACATTTGTAACAAGTAGGCAGTGATACTAAGAGACATTTCACAACTATGAAATACAAGGACAGTGTTCCCAAACTATAGGAAGACATTCCTTCATAGAAGGAAAAAAAGAACCGTATTCTGAGATTGGAGAGAGATCAATTAAAACCTATGGGAAATGTAGGCAATAAGAACAGACCCTTTAAAAGAAATCTGACTTTTTAAAGGGATTGTATTAGATAAAATAATTGTCAAATCTTCAGTCAAGTCATCAGTAGCTGTCAGTCATCATAACTCCATCTGTTCGTACACTGCTATCCCAACATGCTTCAGTTGTGATTCTGACCTTTCAGTGTTTGGAGACCAGTCTGATAAAGAAAGATAATCAAGTACTCATATAGGTATGTAACATTTCAAAGATAATATCCAGTATCAGATAAAATCATGCTGTTAATGGATAGATACAGGAGGTTCTTTGTGTATTTTTATTGCCAGGAAACCCATCCATATTCATGATACCAATATGCAAAAAGTGCAGGAAGACTAACTTTTCGTGTTTTGAGGATCTCACCATGTAAATATATACTCCTTACAAAAACTGCATTATAAAACCCTTGGTATTTCTTGAATGGTTAAAATAATTCCCTTATAGTAACCATGAAAATCATTTTCACAAGAAATAAAAGGAAGTAGCAGGCATCAGCAAACCTGGCTCAGAGGGACTTCAGAATGCAAATCTCCATCTTAATATCGATTCTCTATCTAGCTAAGATAGGATCACAACAATTACTTTCTGAACACTAGCGAATTTTTTGGAGTAGTCCAGACCCACATCTGTACATGGATTTCAGCATTTTGGGTAGTCTCTTGTAGAATAAACAAAATATCTTCCCAAGCATCATTTTTAACTTTATCACCACTTTTCCCCCTCATCCCCCAAACCAGAAATGAATCCTATTAATATGAGCTTCAATCTATAGAATTCTGTGATTGCGTACTCTTGTCCCTGGGCAGGAAATTGTTCACAGTGATATGACTATCAAATCTGTTATATTCACTGTCCAGCAATCACAACTGCTGCAAGTTAATTAATTCCTATACCTTTGTAATGGATGTTGCTCTTTTAATAGTGTATTCAATAAAAGAGGTGATGAAAGAGATGATGAAGTATGCTGGAAAAGTGAAAAATGCAATGACAGTAGTTATAAAAGGTACAGTGTAATATGGTGAATGCAATTTGCTTAATACACTTAATGTTGCCTATGAAAAATCTCATCCTGTTCTCACCAGGGAAGAGTGCTGTATGTGCTATCTATGGAGTCCTTCACCAGTTTAATGTGACCAAACTAAATGACTTCCCCTGAATCTCTTTAAAATATGCCCAAAAGATGTCAGTTCTGGGTGGACAGCTTGTATTAAGGCAAAGAAATATAGGAGGCATACTGACAAATATAAGGCTTGTGTATATAAGCACATTCCATAATGTAAAGCTTTTTAATTTTGCCTCCCATATTCAAAATGACATGGGAATATATCCAACTTCTAATTTATTCTTCTTCTTAATTATGTTCTATGTGTTCAATATGGTAGTTAGTGGTTAGCAGTGAAAAAGTATTTATGCCTAAAAAGCTCTTTCAGAATTGAAGGAAAATCTTGGTTAGTGTCTTTACCACCCCAGAAATAAGCAAAGTGGGAGGGGGAATATACAATGGATAATGTGTGATTCTGTTATATATTATGGTGTTACGTGTTTTTATGTTTTTCTCTGTGTTAAGTATTTTTGATACTTATTATGTGTCAGCTCTCTAAGATGATGAACAGGCAAAATCATTTGTCTTCCATGTCTCAAAGGACATAACAGCATGCTGAATCAGCCCATTAAATCTCAGTGGTGCACATGTTGCCTTTTATGCTTTTCTACCTCTGATGAACCATGTGCTGATGAAAATCAAAACATCTAAGTGTGTGTAAGAATGGTCAAAACTTGTTAGCTGCTGAAATGACAGCAGAAAAAAATATTCAGAAAGGCTCAGCAGTCTGCAGTGGCTGACATCCCTGTCCAGACTGTACAGCACACGGCCGTGGCTGCACCCTGCACTCCATGGCATCCCTGCCCATGTCTGAGAAGGGACAGGAAGATGTAAAAACCCTTTTACCTTCTCCCAGGCAAATCCAGACCCACCAGGCCCATAATTGGGCCCAGCATAAGGACTTGTGCTCCTGCCAATCCCATGTTGCCATATGTCCCCCTTCCCGAGGTGTCCCGTGTTGCCATCTGTCCCCACGTCAGCCTGGCCTCTCAAAACCATCTGCTTCTGCCTGACCCATCCCACGAGGCCAGCTGTCTTGCCCCTCTCCAGGCTGGTGCAACCACACACCTTTCCTGGAGGTACACAAGTTCCTACCAGCCATGGATAAATATCTGCTAAAAGGGGCAGAAATTGTGAGAAGCAGCCTAGAAAAATCAATTTGTTCTGTCTGCATTTCTTAGTCAGTGTCTAGTTCAGGTTTTAGCATGAAACCTTTTTTTACAAGTCCTCAAAAATTTTAGCAATGACATTTTATTGAAACGCTGAGTTCAGATGGCAGAATTGGAACTGGGAGACAGACGGTGGGAATTGTTTTTCAATGTGCCCATTACTCTGGTGACACGTAGGAGCTCATTTGGGAACACAAGGAATTTGCAAATCTGTTTCTGTACCTTTGTAAAAGCCTGGCTTTGGGTCATCAGTTACTAAGCTCATTTCAAATGTAGTACCATTAACATGGTGGCACACAAGGAAATAAAACCATCTATTGCCCAACTTTTTTGAAAAGTCTGAATCTACAAAGCTATATTTAAACTAATGTGTGGAAAAAATTGAAATGCTTTTGAGTTCCTACGAAAAAAACATTTCCTTGGTCACTGTGGGCACTTAGCTCTATCTAGATGAGGGATGTGGGGAGAATTTTCCACTTTCCAGTTGCATATTCTCACATCCCAGCTCCCTACTGGGACAAAACACAGGCATGCACCAGCTGTCCCTCCTTCTTCCCTCCCACCTTCCCACAATCTGGTTTTCAGAGAAAACTGGAGGTGTGGGCTGGACAGAAGCCATCATTTTTCCTAGCAGGTAAGTCTAGACATAGCTTGTAATACCCCTCATACCAGTTCTCTTTCCTCATTTCCAATCTGTAGCACATTTTCACTTATATTGAAATTACTATTTTTAAGTGTTTCAATTTGATTGATGCCATGGAGAAATCAGTGTCATTATTGCTGCAAAATATTTAGGGAGGGATTGTTTCAACATTCTGGCTGTTTATCCAATAAAATATTTTCCCTGAAACAGTGGAGGTTAAAGTACGAGATTTGAAATCCCATATGCATTGACGTAGATACTATAACTTCTGCTGATTTCAGTAGGGCCAGAAAGCCACCCTGTGGTGAATATTCTGCTCAATCTATCTCTTCACATACCTAGTCTGTTTTGGTGTTTCTAAAATTAACAACAATATTATCCTGGTACTAAAGATACAAAAAGCAATCCGATACAAATTGGAGTGATTGATTCCATTGGAAAATAGAGTATTATTAAATCAGACATAAATAGATCTTTTCCTCAATTATTTTCATGAAGTTCAGGTTAGACAACTATGGTTCAGGCCACAGCTGTATACTTAATCTGGACTCCGTAGTAGAGGTCTTGGGTGGTTGTCAGATATTCTTTTGGCTTAAAGATGCACAAAGAATCTTAAAATGATTTCACAATGTGTAATAAGGAATGATGAGTTGCACTGACAAACTAAAATTTGTACTTTAAACATTAGCACCACATGTTGTTAATCTTTAAAAAAAATTTATTCTTTGGAAGAACATCTTCTGACTATACTATGTTCACCTCAAAGAATTAACTTGTTGCTTTCTTAAAAGATTGCTGATGAATACTGGAATACAGCTCTGTATAAAGTTACAGCCATGATAAATGTGAGATTCCATTGAAAACACTGTCTGACCCCAGACTGTGTGTCATTTACTTAGAGCAAAAAGAATAAGGAATTACTACGCAGCAGGACCATATGTTACTAGTTACTTCAGTACGAGACATTTGCAACTGAAATACTTCAGGTGAAAGCAGGGAACGGTGAAAGAGTATCTCACTAGACCAAACACTGTTCCTTAGCCTCTGGTCAAAGTCTGACCTCAGCTGAAGCTGGAGCCATTCTGTTTGACCATACAGCTGAGATCTGGCCTCATTTCTTCCAGTGGTGGGAATCCACAGCGCCAGTTATGGCTGCTCACAGTTATGCACTGCAGTTACACTGTGCACTAGAAACATGCAGCAATGTTGGTGTCCTGGTGATCAGTTTTCTGATGACAACGCAGTGCATTAGCTGCTTTTTCATCGGAAAACCAAACCAAAGCCAAAACCATTGCTTTCAAAGTTTGCTTACTGTGTGCAGGCAGCGCTGCCATGGGTTGGGATGCAGGAAGCGAGTGCTGCCTGCCTCCTGTGCGGGCAGCAGATTGCACAGCCATGGCAAGATAGAGTTACTCACCAAAAAGCGTGTGGTAGGTTTTGATAACATATGAACAGATGCTGTTGAACCCTACCCAATACTTGTGCAGTTCCAGGGAAGAGTGTGGAAAAGGGAGGAAGAGGGGAAAGAAAATCCCAAGATGTGACAGAGGTACATGATCAGTCATTTGCTATTATGAATATGAACAGCAGGTAGTCCATTAAGTCCAGCATTTTCAGTGAACAATTGGAGCTCTGATAGCCATTAGAAGCAGGTCATATTTAATAGCAGTTGACTCCCTCAACTCTTTCTCCTACAGTACATTTAAATGATTCTTTGGCAAGTGAACTAAATTTGTTTCTCCTGCACAGGACTGGGAGAAGGGATAAGAAAAGCATTTATTTTTGCAGAACTGGATCCCTTGCCACCCACTCCCCCCTGAATCTCAACTACTATCTGCTAAGTCAAAATGAACTTTAATAAATGAGCTGAACTCATTAGCTATGTGAAGCTCATGCTTACAGTCATAATGATTTTAAAATGTGTGGCTGCATCTTGAAGAAGAACAGAGCTTGACATAATTTCAGTTATCAAATACTGGTAATTGACACAGAGACAGGCTGTGCTTTACACTGGGTTATAATTAATCCACTTCAGTGACCTCAAAGGCTGCACTTCTGAGAAATCTACCACTTACGTTTTGATTCTTTGTCAACTACTTCAGCAGACATAAATTACAAATGAGGTACTAATGAAGTATTTCATCACCTGTTTACCTTCAGTGATCAGTTCCCTTACCCTAATTTACAGGAGGCACAATTTTTTTGAAGCTACTGTCAGCTGGAGCTGCCTTTTACTCTGAGCAGTTACAAATTAGCACATATATGTGCTTACTCTTGCTGACTCTTTGTTCTGGTTTTAAAGTACTACAGCATAGGAGGAAATAAGTTCATGTTTTAAAACTGATGGATAATAAGATAAAAATTTGTATTTTTTTCCAGTCTGTTATTTTCTTAAAAGGCTCATTAAATGCAAAGAAATTCCGCACTGATATAAATACACCAGATCCTACTGCATTGAGTGTGACTGTGTCTATTTACTCCAATATGGCATTTGACTCACAGAGAAACTAGGTCCTGCCATAATACCAATCACTTGGAGTGATCTTGAAGGATATGTCAAAGAATCACTTCAGCATGCTGAGGTATTGCCACTGAAGTCCTTACATTACACCTGTGATGCTCACATAACTGCCTCTAATTTAAAATGGCAGGGCTCAATTCCCACATGCAGGCTGAAAAAATGTAGAGTAAGGGATAATCTGAGGGGCAAGTAAGCAACAGCTTGACTTTCAGAGGCTGGCAGGTGAGGCACAGCCATACCAACTGCCTTGTTTTCATCCTGATCTGCTGTTCTGATGCCTGCAGGCTGCTCCCACTGCTGCCAGCAGCTCCCTTTCAGTCCCTGCAATACCTGATGGGCTCTGCACCATCCTCCTCCATGATGGAGGCTCTGTGCTTTTACTCCCATCTGTTCCGCCCAGCATCCTGATGAGTTGTCTTCAACATCTTCCTGCTAATGACAGCAGTTCTTCTGCTCTGTGTTGGTGTCTCCATCCTTCTCTCCCTTTTTTTGGGCTACTGTGGGGCCCACAGTACCTTTCAACCCAAGGAAAACTAAATATTCTCCATTTTTAATGTGAGTGCTTTTATCAGCTCTTCGAAGACAGCAAAAAAACCAGAAAAGTTTCCTCATGTTTTTCCAGACACCTAAGAGGAAGTGTGAAGAAATTTAATTATGGGGAAAGCTATGTGTAATTTGTGAGTTCTGTCTGATACTGGGCACTTCATGTGCAAGCCACTAATGGACTCACAGTTGGCTAGATTTGAGGGCAAACTTACTTTTGTAAGTCTTTCAAGTCTGAACCAAAACTTTAAAGTCTGAACCAAACCAGTGAAGGTACTATGAGACAGATCATCTGGATTTTGTTGCACAATGAGGTGGAACAGGAGGTTGCCTGACAACTGAGAGTAAAACATATTTGTTTAGTTTTTGACAAGGTCCTTAACAGACTTCTTTAGGAAGGGAGTGAATTGAAGAAAAGAGACTGAGAAACAGTCTCCCATGCTCTGGAAAGGGAGGCAGCATGCAAAAGGTGGGGAGAGATGAAGGTTCTTGAGCAATGCAGGGGCATCTAACGCTGCCAGACATGAGGCAATGAAACGTACCTAAACATACAATTTTGTCTACACTTGAAAATTTCCTGTAGCAAATAAAGCCATGACTTACTGTTTAAAGAAAATTGCATTCTTTTTCTTGGTTTACCTCCACTGACAAACATCATTGGAAAACCAAGCTGCAAACCTACAGCACCACATAACTGGAGCTGAGAAGAAAGTGTAATGAAGGTACTGGGGAGTCCCTGGGCTCAGCACCAGCACGGTGGCTCAGGGCTGAAGTACCGCAGGGTCTCAGTTACACCAGGGGAGAGCAAACAGCCTGTGCCCAGGAGGTGTCCCAGACAGCCTTCGACAGCTGCTGCTGCTGCTTTCTGGGACCAAACAAAGTTCAAAGTACAAGTCCCAGCATGTGGGGCTCCAATACATGTGCTTGGACAGCGTCTTCCAAAGGTGGAACTGTACCGACCATGTGCCTTAAGAATCCTTCTAAGCCTGCTTATGCATTCAGGTCCAGTTATCATAGAAAAGCCACAGGGTAAGTTCCCACTGCACTGGTAAAATCATATTCTGAAATAATTCGTTTCTGGGTCTGTTTTGGTTTTACAGCCTGCAATGCTGAGGGTCGGAATGCACTTGAGACAGCTCTACCGGAAGGCCACATGCACTGAACCCTGGACACCCTCCCCGAGACATCTCTGATTTGGAAATCCATTGCTGAGATTCATTGCCCTACATCAGGACAGATCTGCTCCATGATCATTGCTTGGTAGAAAGTATGGGAAAATAGAAGGCTGTGTTTGTCTTTTGAATGTGCTATTTCCTTGGACCTCACCACATCTCCTCTTCCTCTCTGTCTCTTTCAGCAGAGCTGATCACCTCTCAGATTGCTCAGGGCTGACCATACTCGGTGCAACAAATACTCATATCTTGGGAAATACAAAACCTGAACCCGAAAGTGTCAGCAAGGCCCCACCTACTAACAATTTTCATAAGTTTTCATAGCTAATTACTTTGCTATACAGGGGGAAAAAGAGCTATTACTATAGCAACTACCACAATACATAATATTGAGCATTTTTTTAAACAAGCTGTACTTTTTGCAGGTATAGACACATCATGATGATATATATTTTTTCTTTTGCAGTTTTCAATGGTTGTAAGTGATATACAAAGGATCTTTTTTTTTTTTTTTTTTTTTCCCCCAGTATTGCCAGGATGCTGTGTGTTGTGATACTCCCTTTTATTAAAGAAAATTTTATTTAGAAAAGAAATACAATTGCTGGGGTGGGGGGGAACTACTGGGGGGAGGGGGAGGGGGGACGGGACACGACACACCAACAGTAATATAAATTAATTATACGGGCTTTAAAAGGTAATGAAAGAGGGAGATGGCAGTGAGGAATGGCTGTCCCTTTTTAAGGTGAGCAGGTGAGCAGGGCTACAGAGAAGCTTGATAAGCTCTTTGATTTTATTGGTCCCCAGCAATGCTGCTGATGTTCTGTCCACCATGCAGGATGCGCCTACAGCTCGTCTCTGTGGGCAAAAAGGAAGGGGTTCATCTGTGACCCAGTTAATGCTGCTGCAAAAGCATTGCCTTCATTCTTAGATAGACTTAGCAGCAGTTGAGGCAGCAGTTGAGAGGCAGCTGAAATCTGTCTACAACTGCCATTTACTTCAGTCCTTGCACTGTGCTACTACCCATGAGAAGCCCAGAATGAGAGGGAAAAAATTACTGACCTTAAAATATGAGCTATTCCTTTGCTGCATTTTCATTCCATCCAGTGGTTGCAGGTAGAAGCTAAACTTGACCCACCTTGGTAAAGTGTGCCTTCCCCCATGGGCTGTTAGACGGTGCTTCGTGCTTAACGTTGACAGATAAGACTAGTGCAGGCATGCAGATCGGAACAGGGGATGGACTTCCTGTTGATGGTACAGAAGTGAAGCAGAAGTTACAATATCCTTCATATGCAGATAGAGATTTGATGCTATCCTTTCATGCTATGTAGCTTCTGGACCTACCTTGAAGGAGAGAATTGTAAGGGCTGCAGGGAGAGGAAAGTCAGAGAAGCAGAGTCCTGTGTGCTTCTACAAGCTTGGACAAGGTTAAACAGCACACAGATTTCATATGCTTATGTGAAATCATTGAACTGTAATTCTCTCATTCATTTATTTAGTGGTCATGTGGCCTTGTGCAATGTTTTAGTCTTCATTTTATCCCCAGGACTGGTTGAATTTTAAAGGCCAACAAGAAATTGTTATTACAGTTTTAAGTAGAAGGAGCTTGAGTAGAAGGAACCTGGAAAATAACTTCCTTCCACCCTCAAAGCCTGCATGGCAAAACTACATGCAACTAAAGTAGTTTGGGCAAATCCAAATTCATCCTTTCCCAGCTCAAAATATTTGAAAATGCCAAATTCACTGAAAAGGTCTGTATAGCTTTCTTAGGATTCATACTCAGCAAAGAGCTTAAGTCCATGCTCAGTTATACACACATACTCAAGTTCTTTGCTGAACTGAAGCCCAAATTTGTCGTCCTTACAAGCTTTGAGATTGGTATGCATTTTCATTGAGAATCTGATTAAAAAAAAAAAAGCCTATGAAAAGCTACAGAAAGGAGAAGACTGTGTGCCTGTTTTTATTTTAATAATTACATGCACTTAGAAATTATAATTACATAGTCATTAAGACCCATTCACATAAAATCCTGGCTAGCTTACTTTTATGAAGTAATTTTTACTTTCCCTAGTCTTGTTGCTCACAAAACTGGCAAATGTACATTTGTTACAAGTCAAGAATTATCTGAAAGGTAAATTTCATATTAATGGAACCGATGTGCTTTCTTTTAAAACATCTTTGGTTATTTCATTGCTTACCATAATTTAAGACTTGGCTGCATAACGAGCATTGCACTTTGGCAACTGCTAAAATGGTCTGTGTGTGGTCAAGACAGCTGTGTCTGTTGTTACTGAACATAATGCTGACTTAAGTAACCAGTATCCGCTTCAAGTAGGATTTCAAACCTTTTTGCTTTCTTTCACTAATACCAGGTTACACAGACAGAGAAAAGGGGGGCCAGTGCTGACCTGTCTTGCTTGTTGTTCTGCAAACTGTACGGCAGGCAGATAGAGCACGAACAGATTGCAATCTCTGCCTTCAAACCTTCAGCGATGAACAACAGCTGAGCAATTTCAGGATGTTGTGTTTTGGGGTTCATCTCCCCATCTAACAAAATGTTAATCCTCAAATGACTTCAATTTCCACTTCCAAAATGTTCTGAAGAAATCTCGTGCTGTCTGGTGCAATGCTTTGGTCTTTGAGCTGCACAGAGGTGGTCTGATCCCTATCTCACTGGGAACTGGGAAACAATGTCACCCAAGTCAACATGTAAGTAGTATATACAATATCTAAACTTGGCATGAGAGGAAAATTGCCCCATGATTACACCACTCAAGGAAGTACTTTTAAAGCTGAGAAGAGAGATGAGGATCAAACAGATATAAAGGGCTTTAAGGCAACCATGCCAGCTGAGGAATTCATGCCTGAACAACAGTGGGTGGTGGCTGCTGCCTTCCCAACTATGCTGCACCTCTGTCCACGTCCTGCACCAGCCACCAGCGCACATGTCCTAGGGAAAACCCCAGATGGGCGCCGCTGCCTGGGGGCTGGTGCCAAGCCTGCCTCTGCAGACCTTGCCTGCTTCGGGGGCTGATGGGCACCCTGTGCCTTCACATGAAGAGCATGGGCCAGGGGCATCTTTCACCACTGTGCCCCCTTTTCCCAGAATGACCTCCCCATTGAGGGAGCGAAGAGGTCCCTATGCCATACGTTGTGTAATTTATATGTAAATGAGGTGGAGAATATGCACAAACGAGCTGCAGATACATTACTCCAGTGGATTCCACCGTGCAGAATCTGGTTTCTATCAGAAGTGTACACAGATGGGGTTTCTGCAGACTAAAGAAACCAAGATGTGATTGCTTTTAAAGAATGTACCTACTGATACAATGCTGAGAGAAAACAGGAAAGCGCTAAGTATTTGAGTCTTAAAATAACACTGCTTTTTCTAGTCTTGAAAGATTTTGAGCTATACCTCCTATTGCACTCACAAACGTTTAGCTATTATTCAGGGAATATGACTGTTGAGATTTATTCCAACACATTCCAGAACACCCTTGTAAGATGAGATTTAACATCAAGTGAACAACATGTACTACATAAACCCTCTTTTTAAAGCAAATAGCAAAAAAAAAAAAAAACCAACCAAAAAATCAAGTCTTGTTTTAAATTAACCTTTCAAGGTCATGTTGGGATGAAGCCATTTAAATATATATCGAAGGGGTAGAGAAATGTGCAGCTTACTGCAATGTGTTCTTATACAGTAAGAATATGTCCTCATTTTACACATGGTTGACTCATGCAGAATAAACACATTTTTGAAGGTGACCTTGAAGCTACTATCCACAGTTTTTAAACATTAGTGTTACAATTGAATCCATGCAAATGTATGTGTGAAGAGTTTAAAAAGTTTTTTTTCTCTGAACAAATGCAAATAATTTCTTTGTTATAAGAGGCATAAATCAGTTTATTTCTGTTGGGTTCACTGGACCTACCACAATTTGCACTAGCTGAAAATCCAGCCCTCATTCTTTAATCCACAGATATACTTTGTCATTGCAGTTTATGTAAACATGAGATCAGCTAGTACTTCCAGACCCAAATGAAGTCCTTGATAGTTCAAACTCAGGCTTCAGTTTTAAATCTGAATTTTGCTGTCATCATTTATCTTACAGCTGAACTGACCACAAGTAGACACAGAGCATTGCTTTGTTTTATGGTATGGTTTTGTCTGGGGATTTTTAAATGTAAGTTAAGTACTCTGTTCTTCTACAGGCACAAAAATTTTAGTGACCCATTAAAAGTTAACACAGATTGTGTATTCATCTTAAAAAGCTTTGAAAGAGCATTCTGTCATAGCCCAAACAAATCTAACATGCAACAGATTCTCATTGTTTCATCAATCCACATTATAAACTATGCATAATGTCTTTTTTTAACAAACGGGACCTTTTTGCAAAGCTATGGGGATGCAGGAAAGGAGAAGAAATAGGTGAATTTCTGTTTCATTCCGTAATTGAAAATGCACACATGAGATTGGACAGGATATGTCTTCTTTTAATGTGCAAGGACCAGTGCATAAGAAATCTGATATAATATACTTATTCACAAATGTGGTTTCAAACACTGGTATTTTATACACAGTGTCAGTGTTATTAATTTTGTCTTGCATTTCCCCAAATAATTCAAACTACTTTGTAGTCAAAGCAGTCAGAAACATAAACTTGGTTCACTACTGCATAGCTACATAGGAATGAAATGCAAAGGGTGTTTCATGGTGCATAGCCTTGCTGAAAACATTAGAGGAAGAGAAAAATACTTAAACCACTTTAAACTATTGGGAGAATTATAGTTGGCAAACTGGTCATACTGGAATTTGACCATATGCCACCAACACCTCTATGAAATGCTCTAAAATGCAGTTTCTCAGGAATGAAACAGTTGGCTACTGTATTGAGAGGTGGGAGAAGTGTAAAATAATAAATAGTCTAGAAAATTACATGAGGTGAAGACTGAAAGTAATAATGAGCATACTACCATCTACTTTCAAAGTACTTTTTATCTGAGAGTTTCAAATGGATTTTTGCACATGTAGTGCTATAACAGAGGCAAATATTATGCCGGTGCTACAGAGGAGGAAACTGAGGCATAGCGAATTTACACCACTTGCTTTAGGCAACACAGATGGTTAATGGGAATGCAGGGAATATAATTAGTAATTCTGAATTATACTGTGCTATTTTAATCACAAGACCTTTTTCTCTCTGAGGTACTTCTTATGCATTTAGGACCAGATTTGGAAAGATTTATACTAAAAGTTTCAGGCAGAAGCCTATAAGGACTTTACAAAGCACCGTGCAGACTCAGGAGGAGTTTGGGTTCTAAATCACTGTGAGCACCTTGGTCTGCCCCTTGCAAAGCTGAGCAGGACTGAAGAACCCCAGAACATGTCTCCATGCCAGCACATCACTGAGGTACGGGCTACTTTAAGAACACAACATTCAATAACCCACTCTGCATCCACTTGATATCCATGAAACCTTCTTATGTGCTGAAAATTAGGAATTTTGCTGAGACACAAAACACCATACAGTATTTTATTTCTGGGATGTGTTTCCAGCTCTACCTATGCTGTATGCCTTACTCTAGATGACTGTCATCGGTGGTGGTCTAGAAGTTCCTCTGTCGTCTAGAAATTGAAAAATGAGATCTACAGATCCCTTCAGACGCATTGCTCTTTATGGAATAATAGATGAGTTGTCATTAAGCATTGCTGTGGAAAGTTGCCGTCAGACTTGGCAGTTCCCACTCCAAAAATGAAGCTTTGAAGTTTTCCTCAGTGTTGAGGGTTTATGATATAAATACAAAAGCAAAGATTAAGTTTTATAGGTAGTTTACCAGACTAAACATAGTTGTGAAAACTGTTAAAAAAGAAAGATTCCAAACACAGCTAAAACCTCCACAGCGAAAAAAAAAAAAATGCAATTTGGCAACTGCTGTCTACCAGCTCCACCACATGGCAAAGCAGTAATTTACAGTTCACTGGCTAGAAGAAGGAAAATTTAAAGCTAAAACCTTAGTCTGCCTCGATTTCTTCAGCAGGCACCTCTTCAGTGGAAGGGTCCCAGAGATCAAAACTGTGACAAAGACACATGCAAAGTCAAATGGGCTTTGTAAGACTATAGCTCATAACTTGTCAGAGTGGACAGTCCTATCTAGATGAAAATCTGTGTCTCTCCTGGGTTGGAAACCATGTTTTCTTACATGTGTGTAGGATATTAGAGATTAATTTCTACTTGGAGCTCCTGTAGATGACCACAGTATGCTTAAATAATCCAGAGAACTCACTGGCTCCAGGGAGAAAAAGGCAAGATCACAATGAAACTGTGATGCCACAAGGTTACCCCCCTGCTACACCACAAGCTCACCAGCCCTTGGAATTTTTGTGTCCTGTTGTACCTGGGAATGAGAAGAAAAGTACAAGACAGTGGGCAGACATTCCAGACCTGGCCTTGCTTGTTTCACTCTCCCTGGAGATAAACTTTATGCCATGAAGGAAATGTGCTTCTGCACTCCTTTGAGGCACATGCAGTTGTGTTCCTCAGTGTCTATACCTGAGGAACAGTTATTTTTGATTTATTTGGGAACACCACTTTGTGACAAGTCATAATTTGTACATAAAACATGTCATGAAATGGACTCAAAATGCAGAGTGGTATAATCATCATAAGTAGAAACTGGAGCCATTTTTTTCAAAGTTTTTCTTTGCAAGTATCTCATGGCAACAACAGTAACTGTCATATTGGTCAGTAGCTGCAGACTCCTAACTTGCTAATTACGTAAGTTTCTGCAGGACCACCTTTGTTTTGAGCATTCACCGGACACTGTTCTGGTTCATGAATCATGGGATTCTTTACTATTTAAAAAGTATTTTAAAATTGAAGCACTATTACATACTGATATTTTGGGGTTTCAAATAGCTCTGCATTTTTAATATAATCTCAGAAAGTACATTCTAGTTAATTTTTCAAATCTAGAATAAACTTTGTTAATTCAGATTGTGATACAAGAAGTATCTCCAGCTATTTCCTGGCACCAGAATATTTATGAGAGAATTGAGACAGTGTATGAAGCTATTTTAAGTAGCATGGGCTTACCAGAGAACACAGGGAAGATTACGATTTATAAATTTATCTAACACAAGGCAGAAAATACCTGAATTCACATCTCAGCAAGAAAAATCTGTATGCTCGTGTGCCTACATAAAGGCAGGGCACAGTGTCTGGCAGTTATGGGGTAAATTACAAGACTATGGAGAACACTGGATTTCCATCATTGCTCTCTTGACTTCTAGTTGTGTTAGACTTTCCTGGCCACAGTTTTTCAACTCATTCGACAGCCATTTGTTTTCTCTAGGCAGTGATTTTTCACTGACTAATCATTCACAAGCTGTGAAATAAACAGCCTCGTAAACTTCACTAATATTTACTTCAAGATAGTGCAGAAGAGCTTGTCCCATGGGAGGTGAAGTAGGAAAGCACACACATAGTGCTGAAGGTGGGTGTACTTCCACATCTGGAGATAAGAACTCAGTGATAGAAGTGGCCACAAAACACTGATATTTTTAAACTAAAAAATTCTAACTTGTCAGTTTAAACAAAATCATAAAATCATTCTAATTCCACTAAAAATTGTCTCTAGTGGATCCAGATCATATCATGGGGTGTATTTTTTTACAAAGTGTCATTGCATTCTAAGTTCCATGTTTCATTTGGATATTTATGTTTTCAAATCAAATTACTTCCATTTAATATTTTGTTCTGAGCTTCTCCATGGGCTTCCACATGGCTATGTCCTTTAATATTCTGTCTGCCGACTTTTTCACAAAATAAAAAAATATTACTGATTTCACAGTAAAATTTATTCTTGTAGTTTTTATAATTAACAATTTATTTGCATTGATTCTTTTTTGTCCTGTTCTGGGATAACATAAAATCTCATATAATATGGAGCAGGATTAAAAAAAAAGAAGGAACTTCATACTTTGCCACGACTGTCCAATTTTCAGAGTACAGTAATCACTATGATGGGCATGGAAAGAGAAATAATGAGCTTCTTTGCTTTTTTTCTTTTCAGTCCATGGGTGGAAACCATGAAGCTTTTCAGTCTAATCATTCCTCACATCCATTCTTGATAAAATTCTCAGTAGTCAGCACAGATTTAAGAAGAAAAAAAGACACTGCCTGTCTTGTTTTTCAACATTTGCAAAGTTTAAAGCAGTATTGCAGGTGGAAATATGGTCACAAATGTATTTTATTTTTCATATTTTCTCTCTGGATTTTAAAATGAAAAATGTAATGCAGATTCTGAATCTGAAAATATTTTTTGGTGCCCTTAAAAAACCAAAAAGTGAGACATGATTGTACATACAAAATACATTTTATTTTTGCAGATAAGATTTGTGTGAAATCAGGATTTCATTTTTGATTAACTATTTACAGGTGATTGCATCTGCAGTGCTGGAATGCTTGATATTCTGTAGCATATTGAAGACCAGTTTCAGCATATTCATAGTCTGAGTATTGAAAAAAGCAGGGAACTGAGACAAAAAGGGAAAATACCTACCAATCTGGGGAAAGGACGGGTCCACATTTGTATTTGTCACTTACCTAATTCAAAGTTGAAGGGACTCATAATTCTATTGTTATCCAGTGAAAAATTGTGAAGTGCTCTTTCAAATAAAAAATTTTCCTGCAGCTTTTCAGTGGATCATTAGGGGCAAGCTGAGCTGCTGCAGGAAAGTGAAAATTGTGGTTTTAGGGTCAAACACTACAATGCAGAAGTTTATCTTTCAGGATTTATATATAAACACAAGCAATGAAAAGCTACATTATAAAAGCAGCATTTTATAATAACCTTCCTGAGGTATGTAACTTGCCCACTGCCACTTTTCTTCCCTTGAAATGCTTTTAGTCCTTCTCCTGCTGGGAAGTGACAGGCTGGCATTTGGAAGAGGCCTTTATCAAAGGAGCCTGCTGTTACCTCCAAACCTGATGTTGCTGTTGTTGGTTACAAAGGAGGCTGGATACTCTCACAGCTAATTGCTGCAATCTGTCATCTCTGAGATTTAGAGGCTGGAGTTTTTTCAAGGGGATCTTGGTGTTCCCAAAAGGACAGCTGTGGGGCTGGCAGCCATCTCCTGTGGGTTGTATCTGGAGGCTGAAGCCTGACAGTGGTGGGGTGGGATGACTGCAGGCACATTTGATGGGGCTGGGGTTTTCTGTGCCTTGGAGAGGCAGTTGCCAAACAAACAAACAAAAAAAAAAGCAGCTCACTTTTGGCCATTTATCATGGCCCCTGCTGAAGGTAATGTCAGAGAAAGGAGGTGAGGTAAGCATCTACAAAAGCTCTGGAACAATGGGCACAGTCCTGAGAGGAGAGACAGTTTGGCCAGTCATTCACGTTAGTAGGATAGAGGGAATTGCACGGAGAGATTACAGCATGGGTCAATCAGGGGGGGCAAAATGGTCGGGGACTTTCCTGTGGTGTCCTTGATGGCACTTTCTCAGGACTGAATGGTTACACAGGACAGCAGGGAGAGCATGCCGGGGGGCAATGCCCAATGGGTAGGGCTTTCTCCTAGTGTTTGGGACACCCAGCACCACAGCTGGCTGAATCAGATCAAAGTCTCTCACCCGGATCTCTGATAGACCAAATAAATGATCCTGTTGGGAGTGCTTTGCCTTGTATATGTAATTAAATATTCCTTGGTTTAAGGAGATGAGATTTGTCTTACACAGTACAGGTATCTGTATCAGAACTAAGGTTTCTGTATTAGCTAGTGGAGAGAAATACACACTCAAGAGACAATTCATCAAACTTATTTTTAGGTGTAAAGGAAATGAATGTATAGAAGTAACAGCATTAAGGGAAGGTGAGGCACTTGGTTCTGTGATCTGAATATGGAAAGCAGCTATTGGGAAAGACAACCTGTCAAAAGCCAGGGAGAGCTCTGTATGATGCTTATGTGAATGTTAGTCCATGAACTTAGTGTCAGTCCTTATTTGCTGAGGAAGTTTAAGTCCTCTCCAGGTGCCAAGCTGCCAGCCAGCCATAACAATACATTATCCCTAGTTTTGGTTCTGCTCCAAACTAGCAGGTTTCTGACACATAATATATATTGACAAGCAGAACTTCCTGAACAGCATCTGAGTAGCCACACTTCATTAGCATGCTAAGCATAGACACAGAGAGCTCTACAGAAGTGTGATTGGATGGAAGGAAATTCAGAATAAATACACCAGTAATTAATAGAATGAAATGCAGAGAGTGGGTCTGCTGGCCTTTGTAATACAGACAGAACACAGACCATTTGATGGACTCACTTCCAAAACTGCTAGCTGGAAACAACAAAAGGTAAACAGAAGAGAAGTGGCTTTTAGCTACATAAGGTAGGAAAATGTTTTGATATCGTATACAGAAGAAGAAATAATTTCTGTGTGCACAACTGGTTTTAAAATAAGCTCAGTGGATCACTCTTACCAAAGAAGTGATGAAAACTGACTGCAGCTACATACTAGCCACATTCTCAAGCAGCATCAATCTCTGTATCTGAACATCTCACATGACTTCAAAGGAAAACATAAACCCTTCCTCCCTTTGCATCATTTATAGGGATTTGCTTTGGGTTTTAATTTTTCAACTAAAGGCAATTATGCTGGAAGGTGACATCAAAGAAAATGCCAACCTTAGGCCTCTTTGCACTATCCAGGATGGGGAATGCAATGGATATTCATCTATTTAGGGTATCCTATCACATGCACTGGCCAGAGTATGTTTCACAGTATTAATGGTGGTGAGGTTAAAGTCTGGCTTTTCTTAGAAAAGCTGGATATCATCATAACCAGCTGTTCTGATTTGCTAACTATTTATTAACATCTTCAGTAATTATGCATGGCAGATTTCATGAGAACACAATCATGCAGCTTGTGTAAATTAATGCCCTCAATAAAACCTGCCTAGGCTTATGCAGTTAGCTCCTTTGTTAAAGTGTGTTTCTCCCGTTAAAATATTTAGCTATTGCAGGCATATGCCCCCTCTCAGGCACAGGCTGTGCATGTTTTCTGTGCTTGTTCTGCATGAGAAACTCTCATTGACCCAAATAAGTGCTTAGTGCATGGGCCATATGCTAAGAATATGGAAATTGATTTGAGAATATGTTCATTTTCCAAACCCCCATCATAACCACAGCGTGGGTGTCACTGCTGGATGGTCTTTTGCAAACAGATAAAGCTGAATCACTGAAGTCAGTGGAAGTTTTGTCTCTGAATAAAATGAGAGTAGGCTTCATACCCATTGTCCCTTGGGCTGCTCACAGCTGCCTCTGAGTCCTCTGACCAAGGGTGTTGTGCACAGTCCTGTGGTTTCTTCTGGGATCAGATGTCCCCAGAGGAGGATCCTCCCTGACTATCTGGAAGGATCCAAAAATAATGCCAGGTCATTTCTTTTGTCTCCAGAGAGTACATTAAGGTTTGGGGTGAAGCTTTCCTTGAATGCCTGATCATGTGTATCCTAGGCAGTGTAACTCAGTGCATGACAACACAGGATTTATCTCACCTCACTTTCACTGTCTGAAAGTTAAGCACCTATCATGAGTCAATTGTATACATCTCTCTTTATTGATCAGGGTTATTCACCCCATCTTCAACTAAGAATAACAGAACATAGCAAAGAAATTTTCATTTGGATGTACAATTATTCAGTTCAGAAATCACTTCAGATCCTGCCCTAGAAAAAGCAGAGTTTGGGTTGTTGGATAGTAATTCTCAATTCAAGAGTCTGAAAGATGTGATTTGTTAACAGGCAGCAATACAGGGAGAGGACAGCTCTGTTGTGGACAAAAAGAATTAGGTAACCTACTGAGAATTAAAGCGTTGAGCTGGTAGGGATTTTCCTTAAATTTCTTTCTAAAGTTCTTAAAATCAAGCACAAGTCTTCGGTGCTAGTATATATGAATATGTTTTTCCTGCATTTCCCTTCGTTCTTTAAAGGTGCTCTAACTTTGTCTAGTCCTGTGGTATTTCAGGTTCTGTGGTCAGCTGACCCTCTCAATGTGTCAGAACTACAAAGTTTTCACACTTTTTCTTGTAAACACTGGTTTAATTCTGTTCTCTCTTCCTGAGTCTGCCATAAACACATTAGCAGCAAACAGTTATTTTAAAACAAATACCAATTTATTAAATTTTTCAAACCTAGGAGTCTAGTAACTCTGTTTAGACTAATACTGATGACATCCTTTAAAGAAATGTAGGTTCATTACATATGTTATTCCTTTTTACATAACCCACTCTGTCCAAATTTCAGTTTAAATGGACATATTAATCCTGCTTTATAGAAGGGAGGGTACTGTCTCGGTATGGAGCATTGAATAATGTCATTGCTTCTTCCCAAGAAATACCCAGGTTCTATGTCAGAGAGGGCTGCCTTACATTACAATAATTCTTTTATAAACAGATTGCTCTGAGCTTGGGGCAGCTCTAAGCTATACATTAACAGTATACTCTCTCCTCTGTTGTGATATATTGTTTCTAGCTCTATCAGCCTATATGCATATGTGTACACAAACATATGTACACTTAGACACACACATTTACAAAAGGTGTCCATGAATCTCAGTGTCAGAACATCAGCCCTGGTGAGCTGGTTTTGTTTTGTTTTTCCATAGATGCACCTCAGCATAGTTGCAACAAGGCACAGCTCTCCAAAAGATGTGCTGCTGTAGACTTTTATCTCTGGCAGTACGCAGCTGTATGAGCCATACGGATAGAGGGGACCTCATGCTTCAAAGTCACCTATTCCCATTCTTTTTGACGCATCTGCTGACAGGAGCACCATCCGGTGCTCCTCTGGCAGGGAAGCTAGGTGGGATGGGGATTCTGTTTTCCAGGTCATGGGCAGAGCCACTGCCCCATTTCACATCAGAAATGACAGATTCTTTATGTTGCTGTATTATTTCAGTTTCCTGTTTTTACTGACCACTGATTTCAGTTGTCATATACCTCTGCACAAAATGAGTGAAGGGTGAGCAGAGAATACAGCAGCACATGTGTTTGCACTCCCTTTGTACTGATGCAAATGATGATGCAAAGTGAAAGGCAAGGGTAAATTATGTACCTTAGGGCAGGTTGTGAACCTTTACAGGCAACATTGATTAATTACTGACATAAACATCCTGATTATCTTACTAAGATTTTAATCAGGTCTCAAGCCTTTTGTTTGCACAACAGTAAATCAAAGGAAAGTGAAAAGGCAGAAATTAGATTTGTATGTTTCTGTATGTCTGTATGTACATATACAAAGACACATCCCCACAGCACAGGTAGAAGGGAGGAGTAAGTATGAGCAAGGAATGCCTGATGGTTTTCCTTACATTATCAAATGTGTAGACAAACCTGTGATTTATTTTCTGTATTTTGGATGCAACCAGTCAGTGTGTGCTGTGCAGCTGTGACATAAAACTTCCTTCAAAGAGGGCTAATGCTAAAGAAAGATATTGCAAATATGTGACCTGTGTTCTGGTTTTATAAAATATTTTTCTAATTTCATTGCTCCAGGATAGAGCTTTATAACTTAAGCCAGAATCGTTGAAAAATGTTGCTGCTTTGCTACTGCAGGCAAAATCTGTACAGAATAGGATTTATAATATATACAAACTCTCAGACAGTTCCTTTAAACTTACGGAAACTCCTATAATAGAGTTTTACTGAAGTCCAAAATAAGTCCTGGCCAAAGTTTTTGCTGAATATGTTGAATTCTAAAGCAGGCCTGGGTCTCAGCATGATTTTCCTACTGTCTTCTGAACAAAAACCACCTTATATTCCACCCAGGAGCATAACCCATAAAACACGCACAATAAGATGTATAGAAATCGATCTCTCCTGGCCTAATGAATTTAATCAAGATCAACAGTTGTGTGAGATCAGTTTTGGCAGAAACTTGTGCAGGTGCAGATTTCTATTGTTGTTCAGTCAAACCATCGAACAGGAGCTCTCTTGTGCTTGAATAACCTCTACCTTTCTTTCCGACATTTTAATGAGTGAGTAGTGTATGTTTTAGACACAATATTGTGCACGATACAAAGCACACACACCATGACAGACAGTATAGGATTCACAGAGTGTTTCTTTCCTGAAACTTTTTGAAAGACAGTATAGAAGTTCCTATCCTACAGCTGTCTTAGCTGTACTCGAATAACAAGGATGTTGCCTGGGCAAAGAGAATGTGAAGGCAGGAGAAAAGCCACAGAAATGGGTGTTTGTCTGACAACAATCTTCTTCCCCTAGGTGGGGGAAGATACACAACTGTGCACCAGCCACGGAAGACACTGGCAACCAAGTATCTCTCATTTGCCTCCTTTCCGTTGCCCTGCAGCACAGTCCCTACTTGCTATCAGAATTCTCTTGACACTGCTATGATATATCTGAGCCCATTTCCCAAGTGCAACAGCAGGAGGTGAGGTTTTGGAAAAAAATACTCCCATTCACCTCCCACTGCATCTTGCTCTTGCTGGGGCCTTTCTACACCCAAATGTCCTAAGGGGCTAGGGGAGCTTCTCCAAAGAAAAAAATCCTGTATTTCCTGATTAATGTTGACATCAAAAAGCACAACACAACTGTTTTCCTCATGGCAACTTCCTTTTTAAGTACTATGTCTCCCTCAATGTAATGGTGAAGCACCCATCAGCTGAGAACATCCTAATATAGGGGGAAGTTCAGGGCTGGTGCTGGCAGGCAGACATGCCCTGCTTGCAGCTGAGGATAGATCCAGAGCCCACCAAAGTGAGTGGAAAGATGGTCATTGACTCCAGCGAGGTCTGGATCAGATCCCTGTGGAAAAATATGCTTACTGTGAACTGCGTACAGGGAAATTCCATTTATGGACGAGTCAAATGAAATGCTCAAATTGCTTCAATTCATGAACAAATTGCATTTCTACTTATAATGAATTTTGTCTTATAGGCCCCAGTCCAGTCAGGCACTTACGCACCTGCGTATCTTTTAGGTGATGAATAAATCTCTCACAGACAGTGTGACCAGGTTGCTGAATCTGGGCAGAATTGCAAGTTTTTTCAGTGAAAACAAAAAAAGCAGGGTTTACTTATTTTACTCAGAGATATATGATATGTGTAATTTTGCAGTAGCATGTGATTTGAAAAATCCTGACATTTTTCAATAATACATTTACTGCCCGCATGTTTAGGAAATTAGCTAGCTTAGGTTTTAATATGTAACTATAACTATACTAGAAATGGCACGATTTGTCTTTTTTTTTTAGCTAATATTCTCCATTCATTTGCATGTGTCACAGTTTTGCAAAAAATGTTTAGACATGTTACATTTTATAGCATGTCTTGCTTAATAAAAACATAGAGAAAATTAAAACACAATTTTATTTTCAGCTGCTCACAGAAGACATGTTACCAAAATCACCTGATGCAGCTTTCATCTGACTTGCAACATTTTGAGTTTATTTCTTGTGTTCTAAATTGCATGTAATGACCATTTCAGTGCCATCTGATAGCTGATTTAGAGATGTGCCCTTTTCATTTATTTTTGTTCCCCAACTGCAAAAGTAAATTTCAAAACCATTGCTTTGGTTAGTCCAAGTATTTGAACTTCCCAGTGGTTGCTGCTATATAAAAACATAGATATATATATTTAAATACATGCTGCACTTTCCCTGCCCCAGACAGACATCTGGCCAGTTCCCATCTGCTGACTGTGACCTGAAGCATTTTTCTCTCTCTCTCATTAGTTTGGGCTTTTGCTGAGGTCCAGTAGCTCACACATGCTGATCCATCAGTTGTTTTTACTGGCAAACAGGTCCATCATTAACAATCAGAAACTATAGCATCTGCTAATTTAAGTGGGAACCACATCCTGTTGTACATTAGGTGTTTAGCAGTGTGGGCATTTATCAAAACAATGATTAAGTGAAATACACATGTGTGTAATATTAAGGATATTTCAGGCTATAAATAACACATTTCATTTCTCTTCATCTTTAAACTAACATATGCATTTCACCATAGGGAAAAATTTGTCTAAATCTTTCTGGATGGTTTAACACTGGAAACCTTGGTCAACACAATGCTTGTCTGTTAAAATCGTTTACATGCTTTTTATACTGGGTGGGCTGCCCCTACCAGCAAACACAAAAGATTATGCAGGGTTTGAAAACTGCAGAACTGGTGTAGCGTATCTCAGTGGCATGCTGCCCACATGGGCTTTTTCTTCCAGAAGCTCAGAACTGCAAAGTAACGAATTAAGTGCATTCAGAAACACATTTTCGATATTTTAATGGCAGCAGCAGCACAAATTGCCCCCAACTTAACAAGTACCCCTAGTGGAAAAATAAATATTTTTTAAAATTAGGGGATTTCCAGAACAGGGATTTTGAACATGTATTTGCCAATCTCCATGAGCTAACAGTATCTGCTTTTAGATATTAACATCACACTGCCAGATTTGGCTTTGTTAGAAAATATAGACATTCATTAATTGCAGAATGGTTTGTGGCACACCACTTAAAGGTATACTCAAAATTCTGAGTTTGAGGCCGGTGTTTCTGTCAATCAGGTGGTTTACTTACTTAATCCTAGAACACCTGGCATTAAAGAGAACAGGAAGTATCAACAAGACTTGCAAAAATTCAAGCTTTGAAATAAAGTTTCTCCTGCACCATTAGAGCATGAGAAGCTGCAAGAGGCAGTGAAGATGCAGAAGCTGACAGTATCCCACCACTTTACACCACAGCCACCTGGGAGGAAGGACGCCTTGGCCCTGCTCCCAGGGAAGTGGGTCTGGGTACCTGCATCCCTTTTAGAAGCTCATGTCTCAGAGTGTGATGGACGTATACTGCATGCCAACTTCATCAAAACCTGTCTGCATTATCAGGAAAGAAGGAAAGAAGTTTAATCACAAAGAAGTTAAGACCAAGCAGAGCCTGGATGAAAAGCTCATTGAAGTCAATGGGAAGACTCCTGCTGGCTTCGCTGAGGGGTGGATTGGGTCCCAACTTCAGACCTCTGAAACAAATGCAAAATTTGTTTAGTTTTATGCTTTTGAACATAGCTTTATTTTCTAAACAGAGGCCACAAACAGTTATGTGTCTGTTTCTGTGATCCTCTCCTCTTATGAAGTCATTCCAGCTCTTCTATCAGTAAACTTGTTGTAATATATTTCATGCTTAGTCTTCAAAGAAATGTTAACATTCACAGATAAAAGACTCTGTATGCTGTCCATGCCACAACTGTCACCAGAAACCCAGGAACGATGACATGAGCGGATGATAAATATCCTTACACAAAAAACCTATTTTTCACAGGAGCCATAAGCAAACCTTTGTTGCTCTCCCTATCTGTGAACTGAGGGATGTGTCCTCCCATGGCAATGTCTTTGGACTGACTGAGCAGCCGCTGCAGCTCGCTGATGCCGGGCGAGAGAGCAAAGCTCCTGCCCACAGTCTGATCCTGTTGTGGAGAGCGGGTGAGTTGAGCCAGGAGCACACCGGTCATTGACTCCTCGCCGAAAGCATGCTGTCCCCCACATCAAAAAGACACCAGGAGCCTTCATACAGGTCTGCACTGTATAACAGGCAGATTTTCAGTGAGGGCTCAGAAGACAAATGAAGCTTTTATCTGCTTTCCAGCCCTCTGCAATAGGAGTTTATGTTAAAGCCACTTAACCATCTAGAGTGCAGCGCTGTGGATTACCTGTTTGTGTGAATGGAGTACATTACCTGATCACATGAGCGATGGGGATAAATTTTCTATAACTAGCTTTTCTTTGAAGGGATCTTCAGCTACTTTGAGAATCCCAAATCTCACAAAGAAGTGCCCCAAATGAGGCAGGATTAAGAATAAGCAATACTTCACTTTGCCTTGTGTTTCTCTGGCTTCATTTATTTAGCTTTACTTACTTAGTCACTTATTTGTGTGTCATAACAGTGGGATGAAGAATAAACCTTCCAAAGTATGCAGCTTGTATAACCTTTACAGCTCCATGGGTTAAATATTATATAAAGAAGGGAGTGTGTGTCATAAAAGGAAATATCTCTTTCTGAGCTGCAATTCAAAAGACTGTTGGTAATTTTATGAGTTCTCAATTTAAATTGCTAGAGTTAAAAATATTATTTTACCACACCTTTTTTTTTTTTTTTTTTTTTTAAGCGACATTAAAAATAATTAGTTCTGCAGAATATTTTAAAATTAAAATAACAACGAGGGATGTGTAATCTATTTAAAAACACTTTGAATGATACACCCTTTTTCAGGAAATTGCACATGGAGGGGAGGGATTGGGGAAGAGTGAACACTGGAGTCTGTGTTTTGGGGGCCTGGTCAGCTCTGTCCCTCCAGACTTTGAGCTCACCCCACACACGGTGCTGTCTTGGGGTACCCTCAGAAACTTCTCTGTCACCTCCCACTGCTCCACCCCCAGCTGGGGACTTTGTCCTCTTTTTGCTGCTGGAGGACACAGCTACTTGTGCTGTCACCATTCAGAGTGGGGAGAGTTCCTGGGGGCTGAGGGGACACCACCACCTCCACCAGTGCATCACCCCAACTGATGAGATTAGTCACCAATACTGTTAACTACCCTCTCCCTGGTGATGTCCAGCAACCCATCCTTCTGGGATAGTAGCCATGCCACAGTGTGTTGCAGCCCACTATTTGTTTTAAAAATTCCAGTTCTTTTTTGTTACCCAACTACCCCAGAGCATTTATGGGCACTCAGTGGCCTCTGGCTGCTAGTGAGTCCATTTTCCTCTTGCCAAGAGCTGCAAGGGGAGACAACTGATCTCAGTCCCCTGAGAAGATGTTTGACAAGAGGTGATGTGATGGTCAGGAGTAGAATTGCTCACCCCAAAGTCCCTGAGACCTGTGAAAAACAAAATGCAAGAGAAGGAATTACTAGAGTCAAGCTGCCTTTCTCTCCACAAAAGCAATGGAAAGAAAAAGGAGACACATCCCAAACCTTCAGAGGGTACAAGCTAGAGAGTTTGAAGTGAATATTTTTCAGGGGGAAAGAGTTCATTTTTCTGATCACCAGGTTTGCTTTCTTTAGTGATAAATTTAAGGTTACTTTATAATGTCCCTTGAAATCTGAAAACTGTCTGAAAAGTGACTCCAGCACTGTGCCCACTGCCTTGTCCACACTATGTGGATGCTTTGTGTACAAGAGCCTGTCTTTCTTGGAAAGACATTACAGTTTTTATTTCCTTGTTGTGTTCTAATAAATTAAAAGATCACTTTGACTGCAAGTCAGTTCTTCTGTATGGAAAATAACATACCACTCATCACTGGTAATAAGACACTGCCTGAAGACATTCCTTTGTCAAGCCTGTTGGTGATCAGTTTATGCCCTAAAGGATTATACTTATGACTTGAGATAATACAACTTCAAATGATATTTTTATTCATAAAAGTACAATCTACCTTTGAGAGAATCTGAACTACTCACTCTAGTTACATCTTGTGGCAATGAGACACCTTCTCTTCAGAGTTAAGTAAAGCCAGACTCCAAACTGACAGGATGGACTGGCTGTGACAGACAGTGAGCAGGGCAGGACAGATGGAGAGAAGGAGGACCGAGGAAGCGTGTTCCACACCCCTTACTTGCTCTCTGCAGCATAAAATGACACACAACTCACTACAGTGTTATCTCCCCATTCTTCTGCAGAGTTTTGTACTTACTGTGATTAAAAAATAAAAGCCTCAGTCCTATTTTCTGTACTTCCTTCTTTCTTGTTCTCAGATAAATTAAAAAAAAAAACCAAACAAAACCAAACCAAACCAAACCAAAACAATCCAAACCATATCACTTTTTTCTTACAGTGCTTATAAACACATTCTTCAAGATTTTTTTTTTTCTGAGAATGATGTCTAGTAGTATTTGGTAGTATCTCATCAACTTAAATAAATAAATAAATAAGAAATCTTTCCCTAAGAGAATTTGTGGTTGCATTGTGTAATTAAATAGAAAACATTTGGCAGGCTTGGCTAAACAATGACTGTGCTTCCAAATGCTGATGGTGTAAATAAAGCTGAAGGAAAACATGTCATGTTTGTCCATTTCATGAGGACAATGAAGGTCTTATGGTGTTATTTTATGCCTGGATTTGGCCTTAATTCTCTTAATTTTGTACAAAGAGGATGACCAAATCTGAAAACATCTGAAAAGTCTGTAGCCTTGCCAATTAAATCTGTAGAAAAGCTGAGCTGGGGACTTCAATTTAACCGCACAGTTGGCACTGTGCTTGTATTTCAATATTTCAGTTGCCTTTGGCAATGCGATAAGAATAAAATGTATCCCTGAACTAAACAGCCAGCATCTTATTCTCGGAAAGATAACCACAGTTGTGTAAAATCTTTAACATACATGAAAGTAAAAAGGGACTTTGCAGAGCCACGTGTCCAGAGCTCTTTGTGAGTCACTTCTGATTTGCACTCAGACACACATGTGCTAGGTACTCAAGTTTGCAAAAGTAGATGCTGACTTTGGGCCCCATTTTGTGAAGATCAGGCCCTTAGTATCAAGCTAGTATAGAAAGAGTGAAAATCTACAGACAAAACAAAGATTAGTGCTTGAAATGCACCACTTCTCCCTGCAGAAAGAGTCTGCCAGAAAGCACAGTAAATTTAGTCACAGTACAATGCCTATTACTCTCAGCGTATGATTAAAGCTGCTTTCTCTTGGACCACACACACATGTAGTCTGTCCCTCTCTTGGGAGAAATGTCTCCTTCTGCCCACGGCCCAGATGAATTATAGTCACAACTACTTTGAAGATTTACAGAACACACAAAGGGGCAACCTGAAACAATAATGGTATTTCCCTGAAATGCATCTCTTCTCAAAGAAGGCATTTTCTCAGGAGTATGCAAGACATGATTCCAGTTTTCTGAGACAATGCTCATTATTACAAAGCCATTTCAGAAAGAACTTGAATTTCTCATTACTCTAAATCCCATGACTTTATAGCCTGGTGCAAAAATCCTGGGGAAAAGGTGTGGGAAGCTGTAGGGTGATGTCCCTCTGTGACATTTTCTGGAATTGCAAATTTGGCTCTGTGACATGGCTGAAATTGTCCAGTGTCCCAACCTGGGCTGCATGCTGCCTGTCCTCTCTCTCTTGGCTGAATAACTATGACCATCAGGGATTTTGTTCTGTGTTTGGTCTCTTTTCCCTGGAGAACTACCAGCAGGTTTTTAAATGTGGTGCTTTAGATCTGGGCTTCTACACAGAAAAATATGTTTGTAGAAAGTAGCATGTCCTTACCAGCTGGTTCTCTAGGTACTTGAATTTTGGATTAGTTCGCCCATCTAGGGACCTGGGCTCACCCCGTGTTCCACTTTAACCTAGGCTGGAATTTGTCCTCTTAGCAGTGAGGAAGGAAACCAAACCATGTCAGTGCTGAAAGTCAGTTTGTATTTTTCTGAAGATGCAATCACTTGGGAAGAACTCTACTACAAAATGGCAGTGGGAAGGACCCTGCCAGCAGACCTGGGCAGATGTACCGTGCAAGGGGTCATGACTCAGTGGGGATGAGACTTTGCCATGGTGAAGCCTCGGCTTATCAAATCTACATCCTGTTCCCCCAACATAGTTCGGAGTAGACATTGGTTTGGCTATAGCTTGCTTTGGGAATCTGTAAGAGGCATCCCTGAAAAAAGCTGGATCATCTCCACCAGGTTGCACAGATTAAGACAAATCTGGACAGCCCTTCTGAAAGCTCTTCCTGCTGATGTTTGTGACATACAGTGAAACAGGCTAAAGAGTTTTAATAAGTTTAAATAAAGTTGCTTTTAAACAGCAAATTTTCCAATTTTATTTGAGATTATTCCTCAGACTTTGCGAGGAGATCAAAATCCACCATTTCTAATTTATGTCCAAAGAAAAAAACCGAGACAGAAGGTATTTTGAGAGAAGTATTTGCTTTCCATGGAAAATTTCAGTATTTATTTAGACTCAAAAAGGAAAAGGCCTAAACCTGAAAAGATTCTGGGTTTTGGTCAAAAAATATAATATTTTGTTTGGGAGATGATGCCACAGTGTCTCATGGGAGATGTAGTTCTATTGCCTCCTGTCTTCACCCAGTTTAAGGAATAGAATCCTGCCAAAGAACCTCTTTCACAGTGCAGCATGGGCAACTATCGATAACTTCTTTTCCTATTTTGCAGGACAACCTGCAGATGATGGATGCATGTGGCATTATGGTCACAGTTCTTACAAGGCCCCATGGCAGCATTTTTGATTCACTATTTGGCATGTTCACTGGAAAGTGTCCAGGTTTTGATTTTTTGAGGTTTTGACGTTTTCCCAAGAATGCCAAATTATTCCTGGAGGAAATAAAACCAATCTCCAATCAGTTCTAGACAAAAGTCTGACAGGTGCGCTTCCCCCTATTTTCTATATATTTGGCCTTTATAAGTAATTCTTTCTGAACTTTGACATGCATTTTGACAACTGATTGGAATCAGGCTCTCAAGCATTTCCCAGGCATCCCGAGGGAGGAGATGATGTGTATCAAACCCATTTGGTTCCATTCCTGTGGGCTGTGTTTGGAGTACCTAAATGCCATCTCCATTTGCTGGGAGGGGGCGAGCATTGGGTGTTGTACTGAGGACTGAACCAGGAAAACACTGTGGTAATGATAAAAGTATGCCCATGTTAATCCTGCATCAGGGTTGAGTTTCCCTATAGAAATGTTTTGAGAACAAACATGATATTTGTTTTAAAGTAAACCAATTTTAATACAGAAACTGACATAATGAATGTGTCATTAAAACGTCCATGATCTTTATGTTACGTCATTATTAAAAGTATAATATAAATAATGTTAAACTATCATAGTTTCTTAGAGAAAATTCATCATTTTGAGAAGAACTTGAAAAATACAATTTGAGGATTTCTACAGGATTTTTTCCAGTTCTCATCCAATTAAATTTGCACTTCCAGCATTTTGATTACAACTAGTTTCAGTCTAAATAACCAGACCAATAGTCAGGCTGCATAGTTTGTGGAATCATATTATCTGAGTTTTTAGATTATCTTAGTGAGTTTGTAGGACTTACACAGAAGACCTTAGAGTAGATGAAATCTTTTCCTCTGGGGTATATAGAAAACAGATACTGGAATTATCAACGATCTCAGTGTTACTGCAGCAGCAGTCCACATCGCTAGGGTTATGTGGCCACCATGTGGCAATACAAAGGAAAGTTAAACTAAATTTTTACTTGCTGTGTCTGTTTTTTCTGTGAATTACTTGAAGAAGTGCATACATTCATTTTATCAAATACATTCCTTGAACAATTTCCTCTTCATTTCCAGAATTAAGTCAGTAAAAAAATAGATCATTCACACTGCAGCAACTGAATCACAGTACAGGAATGATTCTTACAATGGAATTTCATTTGTCTGCCTGGAAGGCAATTTTTTAGGGAAAAAAATAGTTGCTGTGTAACTCCCCAAAACACTGATGGGTAAACAGACAAACCCAGTGCCTGTACCTCAATTCACAAACAGTAAATTATGACGTTGAAAAGATAGGAAAACATACATTTGAATTTGAATCCCCATATATTTTAATGAAGAACTGTTAGACATCTCTCAGAAGTAACAGACGGTCCCTGAAGAGGTAATTCCTTCAGCTCCAGGAAACAACTTCTTCATTCATCTTGTTTGCATAAATTTGAAAAGTCCAATTTCTAAATTCCTTTGGATGAACACAAATAATGATGTTAAGGATATACATGCTGATTTGTTTTTCATACAAATGCTAACTAGTACTAATTTCTGGTGACATAGTCACCTTTACTGGTAAACTGGAAAACTCAGAACTGGGAATCTGGAAAAGTAAGTGAGCATCCTGTGAGGATCCAGGAGTTGGATGGTGAAGGCAGACAGGTTGGCCTTGCAGTGACAGTGCGTGACCCGGTTCTCCAAACCACCAGTACCACCAAACATATGGGCCATAAAATTGTTCTGGCAACAAGCAGGAGGGAATTTGTCTGGATGTCCAGTTAGAAATAACATCACAAAGTCAAATGGAAGTGTGGAAAAATTCTCTTACTGCTCAAGGTTCACACTTCTCCAGTGTTATTGCATCAGGCTCCATAAAGATGCTTTAGGTTTAGTGATCATTTAAAAAAAAAAGTCATACAAAAATTTAACCCAGACCTGAATTGTTCCAGCTACATCTAGAAATACTAAAACTCTCTGTTCTCTAAGCACAGATGTGCTCTGTTGTACCAGCAAACTGCCTCCAGGCTACGAGTGTACTCTGGAACAAGGGGATAACATCTCTGCTTTGTGTTGACTTGTTGTTTTCTTGCTTGATTCCAAGAGAGTGAAGAAGAAATGTCCAAATTTCCATTGCCCTGAGTCTCCTGTGTTCAGGGACACAAGTCCTTGAAAAAGAGTTAATAAAAGGCCAAGGGAGAAACATTTGTATGAGATCCCTGTTAAATATTGGCAGATATCACTATGAGACACATTTGTTTCATGTTAATGCTCAGCCAAAATTAACTTGTACAGCAAATAATGACCCAGACAATGGCATTCTGGCAAAGTAAACATCAGCAGTTTTGCGATATGTCCCCCTCCTAAACACCTACCTGATAATTTTCCTGCCATGATCCCAGAATATATTTTGGGACAGGTAATGTAAGAGGGTTTTTTCCTCTGTAGGTGATTTTATTAAATCCAGTTACTTACTCTGAATAGGCTGCATAGGTTGTCTTGGGTGACTGAAACTTCTGAATTAAGGGGTTTATGATACTGGGTCTAGAAAGGTCTGCTTCCAGGCAAATTCATATTTTTGCCTCAGAAGTCATTTCTGAGGGTAAACAAGTCAACCCTCATCCAATGAAGATGATAGGAATGTGCTTAATGCTGTTTCCATTCAGCAAAATACATAAAAATATTTGAAGAACTGAATATGCTTAAGCATGTACTTATGTGTTTTAACGGTCCAGGCTCTTTGTACCTAAATTTCAATTCTGTCAAAGAGGATAATAGCACTTTATGCTTGCTCCTTTTCTCAACTTAGTATTTAAGCCCTTTGGCAGAGGAAAGATCTGTCTTTGTATTTTGGAGCTGAACAGTAATGAGGCATCGATCTATCTCATTCACTGCCTGTAGGCACTAATGCTATGAAGTACTCCAAAATAAATTCCAAGAATTTATATACGTACATGTATATCCAATTTAACTTTTTTTTTTTTAATTTGTATGTTTATCCCATTCATTTATCTCTGTGGGGTATTTCCTACTGATAAAGCCAAGGTTGTGCGTTTTAATCAAAACTTGAGACACGTGCTTGCCAGTAAATGAATCGGCATGAACAGAATTTATATCACCTTTGACTAATACCTTTCCTCATTTTGTTGAAAATTATAAATACTTTTTAAACAGTAACAGTAAGACCTGTTTATGATCAGGTGATATGTTGCCTGTTAAGCCTTCTCTTAGGCTCAGAATAGTTACTAGTTCTGCATTCATTTACCTAATAGAACTGAAAATAGAAGCTACAAACATGGGAATATTCAGGTTTCAGTCTCTCATTTTGTACCAAGTAGCTTCCAAGTACAATAGTATGACCAGGTCTTTGATGTCCTACCTCAGAAAGAATGCCTTTTGAAAACCCTGTCAGACATAGGCCTAAATTTTAATTTACCATCTATGACACATCTTCCTGTCCCCTTGTCCCCACACATGCTAGCACTGGGCTAATCACAAATTACATTCCCCTCTGAAACAATTTTGCAGCTCCCATTATCATCTGCAGTTCAGCAGATTCAATAGTCCTTCAGAGTGTATAATTTCTGGCAGCTCGTATTCCTGTTTTTATCATCCCTGCACTGAAAGCACTTCATATGACCAACGATTTCTGTTCTGCCTGGTGAATCAGATGGTGCTCTGATTCCACCAGAGAGCACTATAGCACTACTTGCTATCTCCCTCTGAAGATTAAGAGACGAAATATCACAGAATCTCAGAACACCTTTGCTTGTATAATGTGTTATTACAGTTTTACTTGTATGGGTTTAGTTATTTATAGATAGATATTTTACAGGATACTTCAGTAATGTGGTGCAGAACCAGAGAGACAATGCAATGACCCTCTTGTCTAATTGCTAACCTGAGGTTTTACCGTACTGTAAAACTGAACTTCCCCTGACATGTTAGTACTGAGCAGCAACAGCGAATGGGAAATGGCATTCTTCAGTTTACTGTTTTTATATTAATGCAGCTCTCTTGTGATTAATATGTTTGAAGATCTTTTCAACCATTTTACAAACCTCCCAGTGGACAACTAGGATTACTGAGCACTGACCTCAGTATTTCTAGAAGTGAGACTGTGCTCCTCAATGCTTCTTACACTGCTTTCACCACGGGTGACCTGACCAGTAACATAATCCTCAGGCCAGGGAAGAAACACAGCATCTTTGTTTTTATATTTTCTTCACAATCTACGTGTTCTTATACATCAGTTTGGATAGACAGCAAAACATAATGAAATGCAGCTTGCCATCGGAGGGAAGGGTTTGCAGGCAGACACCATTTCCATAGGCAGAAGCTCTGCCCAAAATTGCTAAGGTCCCTGTGCAGTAACATCCCACCAACAGGTCCTGCTGTGCCAGCAGTCAAATGAGATAAAATGAGGACATGCTGAGCACATTCTGCAGCCAGAAAATGAGAAGCAAATGCCACAGCAGGTCTTCAGGTTTCTTAAGTATCTTTTTCAGTGCAAGAGACTTACAGGTCTGTAAAACCAGCTTGGGTCCTCCTGTTCAGACTTATCTTTTCCCAGCTTTCTCCTCCCATCCAACTCCTCACTACCCCAACCTGAAGGCTGGGATCCACTGTTCAGTGCAGTAATCTTCCTCCATGCTCAACCCAGTGCTGCAAAAAGAGGTCATACACATTGGTAAGAAAACCTGATGGAGAAGATATAGGGCAGAACAGCTGACACTTTCACAGAGGGCTTTGTTTTGAGAGCCCATAAGAAAAGCCTGTTGCTTCCAGTTGTAAAGAAATTAGGCTGCACCTTGATTGCTGTGTTCAGTTTTGAGCCCCTCACTACAAAAAGGACATTGAATGACTCGAGCGTGTCCAGAGAAGGGCAACGGAGCTGGTGCAGGGTCTGGAGCACAGGTCGTACGAGGAGCGGCTGAGGGAACTGGGGGTGTTTAGTCTGGAGAAGAGGAGGCTGAGGGGAGACCTCATCGCCCTCTACAGCTACCTGAAAGGAGGCTGCAGAGAGCTGGGGATGAGTCTCTTTAACCAAGTGATAAGTGACAAGACAAGAGGTAATGGCCTCAAGTTGCACCAGGGCAGGTTTAGACTAGATATTAGGAAGCATTTCTTTCCAGAAGGGGTTGTCAGGCGTTGGAATGGGCTGCCCAGGGAGGTGGTGGAGTCCCCATCCCTGGAGGTGTTTAAGAGTCAGGTCGACATAGCGCTGAGGGATCTGGGGTAGTTGGGAACTGTCAGTGTTGGGTTAATGGTTGGACTGGATGATCTCCAAGGTCTTTTCCAACCTAGACAGTTCTGTGATTCTGTGAAATGAGCACTACACAGAAACCTTTATTTGAACTTCAGGTTTCTCCACCCTGAAAAAAATGAGAAGATTTAGCTGAATGCCATGTTTTAAAAATTTAAAAAAAAAGAATGCATGCATTGCTATAAATCTCTTTTTGTTCCAAATGCAAAAACTTTGCAGTTTAGACTTACGTATCTCTTAGACAGTTCTACTCCAGCCATTAAGGATTCCTTTTCTATGTTTCCCTGATGATGAGTCTGCATATTTATATTCCCAGTCTGAGTATTACACTTTGACTGATGCTGCTCTCATTCATGACTCCTATCAGGACAGGTTGAACAGTTAGGATAGGGGTTAGTAGTCCATGCCTACTCTTGTTCAGGCCTCAGATAATTTTAAAAGCTCACAGTTAAAACACGGGGAGAAAACAATTATTGCTTTTGGAGATTTCAAGACATAATAGTAGTTATTGGTAACACAAATAAAACTCCTCTCTGAGCAATGGGGAAGAGACACCTGCAGATTTCTTAGCTAATAAAAGTTTCTTTTTCACCAAACATTAAAGTGCCTGAGCCAAACTAAAAGCAAGTGCTACTTTATTCTTTTTTTTTTCCCCTTTTCTTGATAATTTGTCTCAGTGGAAATGTACAGGGCAGCTAACTATATGCGAAATGCTTTCTGTGCTCAGGACCACATTATCCTGCTGTACCCGTAACAGCTTGCTCTCAAGTGATTTATTTTCTAAATGTGAGGAATTTGGAATTTGACAGCTACAGGAACACTAACTTCCACTAGTAGTTCTGAAGGTGTGAAGAAACATGTATTTTTTTAGTTCAGTCAGTGTTTCAGTTTTATATAACAAAAAGCATGGATAATGCTTTATCTGCTTAGGTCAGCATGACTAGGAAAGCAGTGAAGATTTATTACCAATAACTTGGTAAAATGAACAAAATACAAAATAGTGCTAAATATGCAGCACTAGGCACATCAGGATCCTCATAACATTGCCCATTTTCAGATTTCTTTTCAACATTCAGACCTTGCTTGCTAAGAGGTGAAACTATGTGGGTTCATGGATGTTTTGCAAGCCTGTAAAAATCAGTGGTTTTGTCTTAAAGTAGGGAAAAGTGATATGAGGGGAATCTCACTCTAAGGATTCTGTTTTGTTTTAACTTTAAACTCAGGTGGTACAAAAATAATTAAAAAACAAATTGAAAACCAGAAGGTGAAACCAAATCCAGTGAGTTCCTGTCAGTTCAGAATAACAAATCAGGCCGAATATCCTTTCAAGTCTGTTCTTGAAACCAGAGCGAGCAATACTTCTTTCATTGTCTTTTTTCCCTCTAAAATCTCTGAATTATTGTTCCAGCATTGTAACTCAGATTACTAACACATATTTTTGGGGACATATTATCTTGTTCTTACAAGTCCTGTCTTGTGACAGATGTACCAAATGTCATAGGAAAGAAATCCTTGCTTTCCAACCTTTAAATAGACATCGTCTCTGCTCTGTCACCCATGCTGTCCATTGAGCCTGTGCTCCCGTCTGTGACAGTGACATTAAAAGCAACCCAGCACTCAGAAAAAAGTGCAATAATTTTCAGATGGAGTAGTTGCTAGAAAAGTGTTCCTGGAAGCCAGAAGCTTTGCTGGATAAATCTTTTTACTGCCCTTGAGGGCTATCAAGACACAAGACAAAACTCTAATGTAAGGAGCAATGCAGGATTCACAGACTCAGAGTAACTGGTGATGAAAGACACCTCTGGAGATATAGTCCAATGTTTTGCTCAGAGAAGGGACATCTAGAGCAGGTTGCTTGGGATCATGTCCAGACAGGTTTTAAATAGCTCTAAGAATGGAGACTCCACAACCTCCCTGGACAACCTGTTCCAGTGTTTGACCACTCTAACAGTAGAAAAGCTTTTTCTCCCATTTAGATACAATTTCGTGTGTTTTACTTTGTGCGATTGCCTCTTGTCCTGTCAGTAGGTGTTACTGAGAAGAGTCTGGCTCAGTCTTCTTTAACCCCCGTCCCCCATCAGATATTTATATACATTGAAGAGATCCCCTTGAGCCTTGTTGTCTCCAGACTGAATAGTCTCAGATTTTTCAACCTCTCTTCATATGTCAGATCCCTCAATCCCTTAATCATCTTCATGGGTCTTTGCTGGACTTGTTGCAGGATGTCCATATCTGTCTTGTATTTGGGAGCCCAGACCTGGACCCTGCACTCTAGATGCGTCTCATCACTGCTGAGTCGAGAGGAACAACCTCCTAATGGAGAGAAGGAGACAGCTGGCCTTCTTTGCGGCAAGGGTGTATTGCTAGGTGATGTTCAGCTGATTGTTCCCCAAGATCTCCAGGGCCTTCTCCACAAAGCTGCTTTCTGGCCAGTCAGTTCCCAGCCAGTACTGGTGCATGGTGATATTCTTCTCTATGTGTAGAACTTGGCATTTGTCTTTAATTAGCAAGATGGGGTTTTTATCAGCCCATTTCCCCAATCTGTTGAGGTCCCTCGGAATGGCAGCACAACCATCTGATGTGTAAGCCTCTGTATATCTGTATATCATCTGCAAACTTGCTGAGGCTGCACTCTGTCCCATCATCCAGGTCATGAATGAAGATGTTACACAGTGTTGGCCGCAGCACTAATCCCCAAGTTACTCCACTAGTCACTGGCCTCCAGCTGGATGTTGCACTGCTTATCACAAACCCATGAGCCTGCAGGTCACTATTTTTCAGTCCACTTCAGTCTGCACTTACGTAGCTTGTACTGCATCAGTCTGTTAATGAGGATATTATGGCAGACAGCATTGAAAGCCTGGCTAAATGTCTCTCCTCTCATCCACCAAGTTAGTAATTTTTTCATAGGAGGCTTCAGGTAGGCCAAGCATGATTTCCTCTTTGTAAATCCTGCTGACTACTCCCAATCACCTTCTTGGCCTCCTTGCTTGGAAATGGCTTCCAGGAAGATTTGCTCCTTCACCTTCCCAAGGACTGAAGTAAGGCTGATTGGTCTTTAGTTCCCCAGACCTTCCTTCTTGCCCTTCCTGAAGACATTTCAGGAGTGACATTTCTTTTCTTCCAGTCCCCAGAAACCTCCTCTAAGTTCCATGACCTTTCAAATACTATTGAAAGTGGCCTCAGAGTAACACTGTCCAGCTCTATCAGCACCTGTGGGTGCATGCCATTAAATACCATGGGCCTGTAAATGTCTGAAGAAGGCTTTATCTACATCTTTGTACTCAGGTAGTCAGTAGCAGATTCCCATAAAGACCACACCCACATTGGTTCACCCACAAGTGCTGTTCTATAATCTCTCAAGCTGTCTCATCACCCATTCCAAGGCCAAGCTGCATGTATTCTCTCATAAATGCTCTCTCACATAAAGGATGACTCTCCACGTTGCTTTGCTGGTCTGCCCTCCTTACGGAACCTGTATCCATTCATTGTTGCACTCCAGTTGTGTGAGCTATTCCACCTCATTGCTGTGATACCAGTGAAAATGTTATCCTGCAACTGCACACAGATCTCTGTTTATTCCCTGTGTTAGTATAGAGGCACGTCAGTTTCTACCCACTTGTGCTAATTTCACAGAAAATGCATGAAAGCTGCCCTCATCATACTGTTCTTTCAACACTTTATTTATGTGCAGACACTTGAGATGATTCAACCCTGTACAGCTGATCACAAGGTCTCCCCTGTCCCCATCACTCAGCACCCATTGCTTGTCATCCCATGCACCACTTACTCACTTGATTGCTGGTCTCCCTTCTCTGTCATTCCTAGTTTAAAGCTCTCCTCTCAAGGCTGAACATCCTGTTGGCAAAGATGCTTTTACCCCACTTTTTCAGGTGGATTCCATCTATCCCAAGCATTCCTCAGGCCTCAGAGCATCCTATGGATATAAAAAAATTTCCTGTTGTTGACACCAGTTGTTGGCCTGTAGGGTCGGTCTGCTCTTTGGAGTATGATTCATAGAATTTTTTCATTCCTTCCTTGTGCAGACTATTTCAATAGTCCTTTCACAGGAGGAGTTTTTCCCCTGTTTCTATTTGTTATGAATATTCACAGACAACAAGAAATCTGCACTAACTTACTAGCAGTAACGAAGATATTTCATTTACTCATTTATTTGTTGTTTCAGTTGCTAGCTCTGATAAAGTGGCCTGTTATATTTGGTACAATTAGGACTTGAATTATAGGAAATGAGCAAAAGCTACTTTCCCTCTTGTCTCCAGATTCATTTAGTTCATTTCTTCCCTATAAATTCGTAAGGGGAGCTACATTTTTCCTTCTTCCTTAAGCATATACCCTCCCCCAAACTCAAATTCTGGTTATCATTTGCATGCAGCATCCTTCTGAAATCCTTAATTTAGCCCTCCCTTCTAGATTCCTATTGGTCCACACACTGAAGAAACATAACCTCCATTGAACTCATATATTGTGGTAAAGAAAACTTCTATCCAGTCACTCAGGTTTCTCCTTCCACTTGAGAAACTACAAAGTCACTTCTTCTCTGAGGATAAAACAAACTTTTGATAGTTTGCTATAATCTAGTCTCTCAAAACCTAGTAGTTCTGTTGCTATTCTTTCGCTCTCTCAAAGACAATAGCAGATTTCCCATAGAAATACCTAGCACTGAGTCGATCAGTACACAGTGCTGTCTTGAGTGTACTTCTGTGAATCTGAGCTGTTGCACACATAAAATTGGGGGATACTTTATTTTATCTTTTTTCCTCTCCACCATCTTGAATGCCAAGAAATCTTTGACTTTCAGGCTGATAAAAATACTGGACAGGAAACCTTGTTATAGTAAGTTGCAATCTACCCTGCTGCAGTAAATAGTATAAAAAAAATAATAAAATTGTTTTTTAAACCAATTATTAAGAAGTTTTGATATATCATAAGGCAGGAAAATTCATAAAACCATATTTGTTTATCTTCCACCATGACTTCTTCCCTGTTAATAAGAGTGCAAAAGCATTCTACCATAAAGAAAGATAAAAAGGAGGGAAATTCATCACAAGGTCTTCATGGCTACATGAGGTGTCTTTTCTGTTCATCTGAGGATAGGAAGAGAAACACTGGGGAACCTGTTTTCCCTGATAAAGAAATTTGTTTTGATGGCCAATAAGAAATCACTGTGCGGCATGAGGTTTCTCAAAGTATAAGATGTCTATGGTGATTTTTCAAATTATGGAAAAGTAACAAGAATGCTGCATGGCAGTCAGTAAGCAGCAATAAAGCTGGCATACTGCTTACAGGCAGAAAAGGTTTTCTGCATGCCAGATATGTTCTGTGGTTACCTGTGCTGTACCAAGGGAAAAAAATAGAAAACCTATGGCTTCACTTCATAAGTTAACTAGTAAAAAAAGCTCATTTCTGAGAACTAACTATAAAAAAATTCGAATTATAGAAGAAAGGTTTAATGGGCTTTCACTTGTCCAGGTTTTCTTTTTTATACTTGTTCTAAGTGAATTCAAACTTCAGGAGCCTTTACAGGACAGCGGTTATTTAAATGTGTGGTGAATAACACATGAATCAGCAGACAGGCTCTTACTCTCCCTGGGACTGAATCTGTTCTAACCAATTTTATTAACAGAGAGTGAGGAAAAAAAGGGAAGAACCTACTAGAATTTATGTCTCTAACCCAGTACTTGAAATTGTCTTGATTCAGGAATGAAGATCTTCAAAAATTGTGCTTGCTTGTTTTGGTCTGGTTTTTTTCTTTCATTTTTCCATTCATGTGTCCCTCTAGGGTCAGGGAGAAAAAAGAATATTCAGTCTTCCCTGTTAACTGAGTATCCAGCACTTAGGTCTGTGTCACATACAGCTTGTTTTCAACACTACAAATTGACATCTTTCTTTTCCTCAGAAAAATAAAGAAACAGGAAAGCAAATCTGGTTCTTGGAGAAAACATTTTGTGTAACCCCAATTAAGCAGGTTGAACATAGACCCTAGTCTATTGTCAGCCATACAGATGGCCAGAAATGCAAATTACTTTCAGTTTTTAATCTGAAGACTACGTTTTCTTCTTCTGCCCACCTTTCTGCAAGATTTAAGGGTTAATAAATTAAGAGATGGGATACTCCCTGTTATATTGGAGCTCAGCATTCAGACTAATTCAGCTGACATTTCTACACTGGGCTTTTACTTCTCCCTCATTCATGCAGTGTTTCAACTTTAAATAAACTTGAAAGCCTTGGATCAGAGACAGATGCAGGCTATTTTATCCACTTACAGTTTTTTAATAATGCAGCCAGATTATATAATTCCCTTCACCCTTCTAGCAGTATGAAAAACCACAAGCAAAGTCAGGACAGAGTTTTCCAGTACAAAAGTGACTCCCAGTTTTGCCCATGCCTACATGATGTGTTTGACTTCATCTGCAACTCACTGAGTAATACCTATGACAGAGCTGATAGAAATAATACTTTTTTAAAGGACATGAGGTAACTTGTATGATCTGAGTTATAATTTCAAATTTGGGTGATCCCTATTGATCATTTGTGTTGATCTACCTTAGCTATGTGTATTTTATAGGTACTGTGCTTAAACCAAATATTTATTAAGACAGGTGTGTCAGTCCTTCCCAGGTAGTATAACTTTCCTCTGGAAAATTTGGAAAATATATTAAAGACCAATGTGGTGCTTTTTTAAGTAGAACGCAAGACAGTCGAAGATACCACTAGAACTGGATTGGGAGAAACAGTGACTGAGTTAGTTAAAAACTTCACAACTAATCCTTATCTCAAGAACCTTTGTGCCTTATTTAGAGTTGCTGTAATCAAAGAGGAAGCCAAAGTCTGTTGTAAGCAAGAGAGACAGGAAAGAGCCTTGTAGGCCAGTAAATAGACTGGAAACACTGCACCAGCCTTACAGAGAAGAGCTACAAAAAGATTTAATGATGCTGACTGAGCAAAGAGGTAGCAGCTCAATCTCAGTGCAGACAAACACAAAGTGACATGTGTAGGTGGGAAAAACAATCCTTCCACATACAGTGGTAGACTCAAATGTAGATTATGTTGGAAAATATTTGTTGCACCCCTTGAGGCAAATGAAATACGTATTTGTGCTCAAATATAGAGATTTAATGAGCAATGTGTTGGGCAGAGTCCTACCACCATAAGCAGTTCTGCAAGGAGTCTCCAAAGATGTGGCATGAACTGATTCCTTATATACACTTACACTAGCACCAGTCCTGTGAGTGTTGGCAGTGGGTGCATCAGCCCAGCCTTGGGTCCATCCCCCAGTGCCAGGTCTGTTTACTGAAGTGGCCCCTAAGCACTCATGTTTCACAATTGTTACAACACTACTGCAGCATTTATCTCATCTGCAAATCTTTACTCCCTTGCAGCAGTCCCTAGCATCCATGCTTTCAGTCAGTTTAACCCATTCACAGAAGGGCCTTCTCTCCCTCCGTGCCAGATCATTCCTTCATTACAAATTACTATTGCTGAGAAGCTGCAATTTTAATTTCTCTTTCAATTACTGCCCTGCAAAGGGATCTTAGAGGCATAACAGGTCTATGAAAATGTCAGCTCAGACCTTAACAGTGGTCAAAAGCTAAACAGGACATTAAGAACTACTTCAAGAAGGCTGGAGAACAAAGCTGAGACATCCTAGTGCTGCTGCATGTGTCTGGAATGCATCACCTCCTTAAATACTCCTTGCAGTTCTTACCTCCTCCCATCTGGAAAGGGCTATGGCGGAATGGGAAAAGGTAGAAAGGACAATGAGGCTGCCCAAAGGAGGGGAACAGACTCAGTCTGAAGAATCACCAAGGAGATGGAGACTCCTGGGTCTGGGAAAGGGGCTTCTGGGAGAGGGAATGTCACAGAGGGTTATCTAATCCAGAGTGGCACAGAAAAGGAAAACTGGGGTGGCTCTTCACTGTCCCCTCAGGACACAGATTTGGAGGAATGAATGAATACAGCAAGTAAGAGATTCAAAACATGAAAAGGGCAATTCTTCCTGCAGCACACAGTTAAACTGCGATTTATTGTGGATGCTGTACATTAGTTCAAAGTGGAACTGGAATTTGCTGTTGTGATATTAAACACAAAAGGGCTTGTGTGGGAAGGTATATGCAGGAAATTTAACTATATGATTTGTCCTTATATTCTTTCCAAAGTGTCCATTACTAGCTACTATTTAAGTAAAAAAAAACTTGTTAGATCTTTGGTCTGATCCAGTACAGACATTTCTACCTTCTTTTGGCTAACTACTTTGTGAGACCATGCTCACACCATGGTACAATCCTATTTCATTTACTTAAGCTAGAATAAAGAAAATAAAAAAGCACCAAGACCATAGTACACATTGGGCTTCTCAGTTTGCTAATTGCCACTCACTTAAATGTTGATATTTATAATATTTTTAAAAATTACATTACCACCATTCTTTTTCTTTTTTTTTTTTTTTTTTTTTGTAAATCAGCATAATATTTTGTAAGAGCCCCAAGCGGGAAGAAGTCAGGTACCCAGACTGAACTCCAATCAGTTCAGACTGGAGTTGCACCAAATATCATACTCTGGGAGTCCACAAAACACAAATAGGATTATTCAGAGGAGTAGGTAAGAAACTTTATACTGAGCAATTATGAAATAAAGTGCTAGTAAAAAATTCTTCCAAAGCTTCATTAGCCACAGCTTTGTTTGTGCTCTGAAGCACAAATATCTATACCCCATGTATGTATAAACGGCTGGTTATAGGCACTTAAAGTCTTTCTTCCCCTCACCCTGACTACAGCCTGTCACTAACACAATTAATAAAATCAGATGGATTTACTGGTACTCTCCCAACTATGCTTGTGCAAGCATGTGTGACTGCTAAACACTTCTGACACTGGTGAACAGTGGTTAGACAGTGACAGAAAACTTAAAGAATTGAATTGGCAGTTACATGTGGATGGGCCACCTCCCTGACACGAAGGCAATTAATCAGAGGAGAAAGGTGGACAGCCCACCCCACCCCCTTGTGGCACATCTCCTCCCTTTCTCATAAATATGTCAATATATACGTGTGCAGATGTAAGAGAGATATGTCTTTTTCTTAATTTTGCTTCTCACTCTTATTTTTATCACTGTTCTATACTGGCTTAAACTGCAAAACTAATTTTGAAAGCTTTTTCTGCTAATAATATCCTGCTTTTCTGAGGAAAATAAAAAACAGAATAGAATGACCTATTTTCTTAAAAATCGAAAGTGGGATGTGTAAGCAGAAGAGTCTTTAAGCTGTCATGTATCCAGGAAAAAAAGGCAAAACTCACATTCTGCACGTTATGTGAAGAGTTTTTGGACCTTCAGCTGTCAGGAACCTTATCTCATGTTTCATGTTAGGAACCTCTAGCACCCCAGTGCATGGCAGCACCATGCTCAAACTGTTCCTTGGTGTGGAGTCAGAAGGAAATCCTTCATCTTGAAGACAAAGTGTAAAAATAAATGTCGCTATCTGAAAAGATTTCCTGTTGTGGGTTTTGCCTTGCAAACATAGACCACCTGTATCAGTTTTATTTCCTTTCCTCTCCTTCTAAGGAGAGAGATGGGTGCTGTAAAGTTCTTGCAGACATAATTAGTCTGAGAACTGACAGTTTCAAGTTTTCTGAGGCAGCAGGAGACTCTGCCTGATGACTTCCCTCAGCACAGAGGTATCTCTATTAAGGCAAAATTAAGGATATAAAGAAGACACTGTCCTTCATGGACACCCCTCAGTTTCACTGGCTCTGCAGCTGCATTTCTGCTAGCTGGTGCAAGGGACGGCAGTCAGGGGGACACAGGTAGGCGTCAGGCCTGGGCTGTGGCAGCATGCTGGGCTTACATCTGTAGTCTAACATTTAAAGGTAGCCCTTATGACTTTTTAACATACCTTGGGGGCTACCTGTTGGAGATCAAGGACCTGCAATCAGCTCCCTGCTGGCTGCTCTTCCCTCTTCATTCCATCTAAGCTCTCCAGTGGAGAGTCAGCCTTTAAAGATGAATTTAGAAAGAATGCTCTTGGAGTTTTAATAATTATGGGCTGTATTTACAAAGCCAGCTTAGAGAAAGTTGTTTCTTATGTTGCACTGTACTTTTAGTTTCATGGGAGAAGGACAGTGAACAATAATTACACTTCCATTGCTTTGAAGAGTGACTAGAGCTTTAACATTGACTTTGCAGTTTATATGATATCCCTGACAGGAACTTTGGCCTCTGGTGCTTATACCCGGTGATATTGCCTGATGATATCTGTGTTTTAACTGCAGATGGTGCTGGAGGACACACACTGGCTCTAGACAGCCATGAATTAGTGAAACTGCAGGTGAGGTAACCCAGAGAAGAAAACTCACTCTCTTTCATAGGTATTGAAATTTGGGCAGAAGAAAAAGCTCAGGAGTGCTGTGACCCCACTCTCTCTGTCCTAACTGTGTGATAATTATTGCAGAAAATAATTATTTCAATTGTATTTAAAATTTAATTTTCAAAGCCAGAATGAACTCAAAGAAATAGGTTGAGATGTTTCTGTTTATTAAAAGGGCAATCACCTTAATGTACTGATAAAATGAAGCTGTAACTTTTGGCATTGCTATAATGGTGAATCAAGTCACACAGCAGAACTACAGCCTTATTCGGTTTTTCATATTACAATACTATTATTTGAAATATTACGTCATGTGGAAGGGTAGCAAAAGAAAACTATTTCCAGAAACACAGTCACTTTGTGATGATGTGAGAGCTGATGGTGAGGTGGTGGACAGTTGTGGAAAAGTATGGAAACATCCCAAACACTTGCATTAAAGCAGAGGGAGCATGTACTGATTTTGGTGCTGACATACAGACTGTCTGTGGAGGGTTGACCTTGACTGGATGCCAAGTGTCCACCAAGATGCCTATCACGGGGAATGGGGGTAGTTCATCACATGTTGTCTCTGTTGACCTTTCCTCCTCATTCTCTTTCCCTGCTCCAGCATGGGATCGTCCCACTGGGGGGTCCTCCCACGGGAGAGTCCTCCTTGAAGTTCTTCAGCGTGAATCCTTCCCACAGGCTGCAGTTTTTCATTAAGTGCTCCAGTGTGAGTCCTTTCCACATGTCCTTTCCATGGGGTGCAGTCCCTCAGGAACAGGCTGCTCCAGCGTGGGCTCCTCTCTCCATGGGATCACAGGTCCTGCCAGGAGCCTGCTCCAGCACAGGCTGCCCACGAGATCACAGTCTCCTTCAGACACATCCACCTGCTCCGGTGTGGGATCCTCCCCGGGCTGCAGGTGGAGATCTGCTCCGACGTGGACCTCCATGGGTGCAGGGCACAGCTGCCTCACCATGGGCTGCACCACGGGCTGCAGGGGAAGCTCTGCTCCAGTGCTTGGAGCACCTCCTCCCCCTCCTTCATTGACCCTGGTGTCTGCAGAGTTGTTTCTTTCACATATTCTTATTCCTCTCCTTCAGCTGCTGTTGCACAGCCTTTTTTTCCCCTTGTTTAATGTGCTATCACAGAGGCACTACCACCATCACTGATGGGCTCTGTCTTGGCAAGTGGTGGGTCCATCTTGGAGCCGGCTGGCATTGGCTCTATCGGACATAGGGAAAGATTCTAGCAGTTTCTCACAGAAGCCAACCCTGTAACCCCATGGGTACCAAAACCTTGCCATGCAAACCCAATATACTGGCATGAGCCAGACAATAAAATCTGACCTTGCTGCTAAGCAAGGACAACACATCCCCTTTCATCCTCCTTGTGGATCCGACATGTGAGCCAGGTTTTAGCCTACATTAAAGACTGACACAGAAATCTCTGCACCAAGGTCTTGTCTCTGGGCATGCTGTCAATGCCAAATCCACTCTGCTACTGGGCCAGGACCTCACTTGTGAGGTTGCAAAGCCTGAGGCTCTTCAGGCCCACAGATGACAGCCTCGTAGTGCTCAAACTTTTTTTTTTTTTTTTTTTTGTCCAGACATAATACTTGGACATGAGGAGAATTATTCACAGCCCTACAGGTATGACATTTCTGCAACATGACAACAAGGATGTATGAGATGTGTCTGTGTGATGGTCTGAGGGTGTTTCTTAAACTGCAGGGTCTTCTGGGGCAGTGCCTAAGGACACTTACAGGTAAGCCAAACATAGCTTAGTTTCATTGATGCTGCAAGATGCGTGTGACAGTGTATGAAACAGGCCCTGAATAAAACAGCCCCTGAACAAATTCTGGGCTCTCTGTCTGGGACAGCCAACCGGTATGGTTCAAAGAGCAAGCTGCTCTGAAGCACCATTCCAGTTCTCTCCTGCTTTATTTCATCCAGCAATGTAGATGCCATCACAGCCTACTAGGTGGTTTCTGTTATAGTTCCCAGGCCTCTGTGATACTCAACACAGCGAAAAATACATAATTACTAAGAAACTAAATTTAAAAATTAACTGATTTTTTCAAATATTTTCAGAGCAGATTTCCAACTTACAGCAAAAGAAGAGGGTCTTTTCCAAATTTTGCTTGTAGCTGCATTTGGTATAAATCAGCCTGTCTGAATAATTTTTAAATTCTTCCAACCACATCTTGTGCTATAAAAATGAAGAGATTTAAAGCATTGGTCACTTGCTAATGTTTAAGCTGAGTCTGGATTCTCAAGAATCCATCACTATAGAAATAAAAAGTAAGTTAAAATACTTGGGGGTGAGAGATGTTTAGTTACTATAGAGCCTGACTTGCTACTAACACAAATAGAGAATTTCTGAGGTAAGGCTGCCATCTGAACCTTAATTGACTATTTATGGAATGTGGCAGCAGATATAAGTTCCAGTTCTGTGCTGTGAATCATTGAACACCTGTGGATTTGCAGGGCCATCACATGCTGCCTGCCATGCACACAATTCACCCTTCCCTCTGGACACAGACCCTGGCAGTACACAGTCATAATTGGTTGGTGCCTGTTGTGCTTCAGCTTGAACTCTGAATCTCATTTTGTGGCTCTCTCAGTCACTTGATTTTATTTGAACATCATTTTTCTGTTTCTTAATTGACTTCACATTTAATGTCAAAATGTAAAAGAAAATGAGGGAGATGGGGATGTGCTATTATCATACCACTGTGTCAGAGGCCCTTTCAGGCACATTATCACATCAGTAGAGCTGCTGAGATCTGGCGGTGTCATTAAGTACAAAATGTATGAAACTTTATTGTGATATTATGAATCTGAATTTTCTTTAATTAAAATCTTAGAATTGTCACATCACTATTTTCCAGACATGACAATACAACCATGATAGATATTAATTTACAAAAATTTTGCAGGTGAAGATCCTCAGCAAAACTGAGAACACAGGAAAACAGAAAGACGTTTATCTCCATTTACAGCCTAGTTATTTCCAGAAAAAAAGGACTGGTTTTCTCAAGACTTTTTGGCTGGTGAGAAGCCATTTGACATTTTAGACATCTCTTATTTTCTGTTTGACATTTTCAGGCATCTCTTATTTTTTGTGATGGGCAGTCACAGATGAGACTGAATACTTACTGCTGACGTGAAAATGTAAGGTTGTGCTGTCAAAATATGCACTGTTTTCCTGAGCCTGTCTCCTTGGCTATGAATTAATAAACCTGTGTTCTTCCTCATTCACTTATTTTGAAAGTCCAGGAGAAGTTATCTGATCTTTACACAAAGTGCCTTTGCATTGGACAGTTTCCAGAGCAAATACCAAAAGTCATCAGAGCCTTTGAAAATATGATGGATGCAGGCACCTTGCAAGAATTAGGATTATTTAGTCTAGAGAAGAAAAGACTGAGATGATAACAGTCTTTAAATATGTAAACACTTGTTGAAAAGAGGAATGAAATGAACTATTCTTTATGTTAACTGAGGATACATCAAGGAACAATGGGCTTAAACTTTGACAAGAATCTTTTGGACATCAAAGCTGGATAAAGGTCTAGAGAACAAGTCCTGTGAGGAATGGCTGAAGGAACTGGGGTCGTTTAGTCTGAAGAAAAGGAGTCTGAGGGAAGACTTTATCACTCTGCAACCACCTGAAAGAAGGTTGTAGTGAGGTTGGTGTTGGTCTCTTCTAAGTAACAAGCCATAGACCTCAAGTACCACCATGGGAAGTTTATATTGAATATTAGGAAAAATTTCTTCACTTCAAGGATTGTCAACATTGGAACAGGCTGCCCAAGGAAGTGGTTGAGTCACCATCCCTGGAGGTACTCAAAAGATGTGGAGATGTGGCACTTAGGGGCATGGTTTAGTGGTGGACTTGCCAGTGCTAGGTCAATGGCTGGACTTGATGATCTTAAAAGTCTTTTCCAACCTAAACAATTCTATGATTCTATAAGACAGAATGAAGAGGTTAAACATTAGGAAAAGCTTCCTAAAAACAGAGAAGGAGAAGTGATGGTCAAGATTGCCTGAGGAGGAGGAGCCCCTAATAACAGAGGGTATTTGAATGTCCTGATCAAGTATCTCCCAGGGATGGTTCATGTTTAACTGATCTCCTTGGGCACTGAGATGGGCCAGATGTCTCTTCATGTCCTTTCTGGCTATGCTTTCTGTGATTCTGTAGAGAAGAGAGTAAATTCTTTTAGTAAGCTTAATAAATTTACTGGATGAAGATATATGTGATATATACTGTTGTACTTGGTTTGACACCAGCAAGTTGAAATAGCCATGTAGTTGCATGAACCTGCATGAACCTTTTTTCTGTTCTTGTTTCCTTTATACTCTAGACTGAGGCTATCTGTATACCTCTAATCAATCTCTTCATGATCCACAGTGTCAGTTCTGGTCTTTATGGCATGTTATGGTTGGAACTGAATTAACTTTTACACTTAACACTAGATTTCCACCATAGAAATTAAAATTTCTTACTATCTTTGATATTTCTGATACCCTAGTTCATTAATCCACTTTTTATTCATTCATTTCCTAGCACAAGTGCAATTTAAAAGGAGCAGATATTTTTCGTGGTACGTTGTTATTTGTGTCTCCTTGCAGCACAACGTCCTCTCAAACAGACCTTGATCATCCCCACAAAATCCAAATGATCTCTGGAAGTATACTGAACATTTCAGACAAAAGCCCGGGTTACTTCCTCATTCTCTCCACTAACTCCAATCTTCTAGAAACATAAAGTTTAAATCATATACAAAATAAAAATGTAGATTGTTAATCCTTTGGTAAAAGGGAAGTTTAAGAAACACTCCTATTCACAAACTGAAAATTTTATTTTATCAGGCTATATCTCAACCACCCATAATATCAGAATGGAATGCCACAAACCATAGGGACCTGTGAAAAACTGAACTGAAATTATGAAGGATTAGAGCCTGAGTGTTAAAATCTCATAGTAAATCATACAACATGATACATGGAGCTGTGGAGCATCAGGCTGCTGTGAAGATGCACAGGTTACCCACCAAGACCCAGGAGCTGGTTCTTCAGCCACATGACACAGCAACATTTATCATTATTCAGTGGTTTTTGCAGTCCAGAGCTCCCTTCCAAGCCGTACCTTGGAGGTGCACTCTGTTAAGGAATGAATACAGATGCAAAGTGCGTCTGTGATGCAGACATCTGTAAGGAGGACTAATGGACTAAAGATCAGTAACCAGTTTGCCACTTAAAGCTGGCAATAACTGACAGGCCTCCCTTTATTTCTCCTCAATGACATAAATGTAGTGTCATGCTTTGAGGTCAAGAAAACCGAAGAGAAGCAGAAGAGTCTAGCTGAGACACTGGACAAGGATGGTTAGGAGCTGAACCAGTACTGGTGTCCATGACAAGGGAGGCTCACTACCAGGTGTAATACTCGGCTGAGGAATGATTCCTGCTGTTCTCCAAAGACAGATTCAGGAGAAAGAGGGTTTGGACTTGGAGCAGGACTGACAGATCCACAGGAAGTCCTTCAGGCCTCCTCTTCTATCTTCTGTGATGTCTTCTGTCCAGCAGAGGCAGGCAGCATGGTCACCACTGCTAAGGGGAAATTGTCAAGAATGACAGGATGGTGTCTTGACTGCACAGCTGTTGGATGCACACTCCAGGAACACATTGCACTGTGTGGACCATGTCTTTTGTGTTAGAGGCCTGTGAGCAGGCACAAAGTGTTGTGAGATGTAGGGTGCTGGCATATACCCTGAGTGCGGGTAGTGTCTGATCGGCAAACCAGTCTGAATATTATCTTTTCTCAGGTTTTAGAGACAGATTACAGGAGGTAAGGAAAAACTTTGTGTGGAAGGAAAGTGGAGAAACTAAATTAACAACCAGCATCATTAGGGAGGGCTGGGATTTTTTCTAAACTAAAATTGAATTTGGGCAATACCTTCAGCCAGAAAATTACAAGAGAAATATTTGCAGCAAAATTTGGATAGGCAGTTATCTTTTCTCTGAGCAGCAGATGCAGCTGGACAAAACCAGGCAAAACTTTTCTGCCTTGAATTTTGTCTATTGTTTTCTAACTTATGACACTTATGATCATAGTTCCAGAGAATTCAACAACATCTGAATATTTTGTGGATGTCATGGCTAAAAACCTATTTTCCCTGTCACGCTGCTGCTAAAGAACAGAAGTATTTGTAGCCATCACATCTATTGCATGCCATTAAAATATTCCAAAACTTTGGACCAAGGAAAGTTCAATCATCAAAGTTGGAAGCCTCTTGCAAGTGTAAAGAAAACTGTCATAACTCAGTAGATAGATACTGGAAGTGAGAATAACTCATGCGCCTCATCTGCCTTGAGGGTCTCTCTTTTTTTCCAGTGAACTTTAAGCATTTTTAATGCATAATCTACACTTCAACATTTTCCACAGGAACACACTTGGTATTGGGATTCAAGTTACCCTGTAGATTGTGAGGCAAATACATTTGTAACTGATTAATTTTCTACAGTAATTCTTTCTCTGTGTGTTGATTTTTATAGCTTATTGCTAAAAGAAACAAACGGTACTTAACTACAGTTACTATACTTTATTAATATTTGGGTGTCTATGGTTTCTGTCATGATTTAACTGATGTTGTTTGGACAACACCTCTTTAAATACACATCCTCTACAAGGATGTGTATCTGTGACGGAATAGCCACATTTTACTGCAATAAAATATCTCTTTATTTCAACTTCATAATAATTAGAGTAAATCTTAGATAAGCAGAAGTAGAAGCAGAAGTAGAAGATTTTTTTCTATCAGCATGTTTCCTAATACTGTTAAAGCACATAGTTTCTGATGTAAAATTGCAAGTTTCCTATTGCTTTATTCCTCAGAGAAAATTGCTGCTGTATGAGTGCCATCCTTGTGGCCAGCCCTGCCACATATCCCTCAGTTTGTGTTGTACACTATCAATATAATTCTTCATAGTGTTTCTGCCTGTAAGCAGGTCTGAGCAGTCTGTGCTACGGTAAATTAGTGCCTTGGGCTGTCCGAGTTGTCCTGGTAGCTTCATCAGACACCAGAGTAGGGAGACCACGGGGGAGACTGAGGACACCTTGTCTTCTCTCCCACAGGACAGCAAAGTCTATGTTTTACCTCCCAGACTGCAGCACAGAGTGTCCAGCACTGTAGTACAGATGCTGATTAAACTGTGGTGAAGTTTACTCCTATGCAGAGAATCCTCCTCAGGGGCTCTTTTCACCCTTTGAGAAATCCCCAATTCAGACAGAGTTGATCTGAGCTACCTGATCAGAAATAAATTTGAAACTAAATAACAGATGCCAGGTAGAGAAATTGAAATAATAATCAAAGACCTTCTACTACTTTATCTAGATGACAAAAGAATTTAAGGAGTTGACACAAAAAAAAGAGAGTGCTGTTCTTTCAAAGTTTTTTCTGGTTTTAGGCATTTTTGTTTGTTTCTACTCTTTGTTTACTTATGGTGGGTTTTTCCCTCTCAAGTATTCATGGTGCAGATTCATATAAGGAGTCAAAGAAAAAGAGCTGTTAAATCATCCAATCCATCCTGTTCAGAGGGCTAACTTGGCTCTATACCTCAGGAGACAGTGCCTATCGCTCAATGAAAGGCAAAGCAGCAGAGTAACAACCCCAGGGCAGTCTTTGCTCCTGGAGTCAGGACAGCTGTTACACAGGGCAGCGAAGGGCAGCCTGCTTCTCCTCACAGCCTCTGCTTCATCTGTAATTGGGAATTGTCAGGCTTTGTTGTGCAGACAAACCACTGTTGCAGCTTGCTGTGATTTCTGAACAGTCATGATTAGTCTTCTGTAAGGCAGAACATGCTTATTCTTCACTTCTTCCCCAAAGAACTGAAGTAAAATGAAAACCTTCCTTTTAACACACCCAAGTGATGGTCCAGGCTCTGTGACTGTTACAAGTTTCCTGTTCCAGGGGATTAACAACTAACAATTTAGTCATTAATGTTGACAGTAGCCTGACACTTACCTTGCGTCATCTACATCATGAAAGAAATGCCATTTCTGAAGGGTTTCTGAAGAAGCTGTCATAGACTCAAGTAAATGTGAACTTTTCCTTTTTCATGTGTGCACCCAATAGTGGGTTTTTTTCCTTCCCTAAATACCGACACACAAGTGTCTTCCAAATCATGTTCTTGCCCAGCTCCTGCCCCATACACACACAAATGCCATATCAGCAGGGCTTCTCCACTGAGCTTGTAATCCCAGACACCTCTTCAAGCAAACCTTCATTTTAATGGTTCTCACTTCCACATCTGCATGCAGAGACCTCCTAACAATCCTATTTTTAACTCTTTCAACCTCACCCTGATACAACTGAGTTGATGGAAGAGAATCCACTTTTTCTGTAAGGATGAGGCATGGAGAAAGGAAGAAGAAATAGGATTTACATAAATTAGTCACTTATTTTAAATCCAAATATAAGAACTATGATTGATTGCATCTCTTGCTGCTCTTGTTTTTGTAGCATTTATGCTGTGGCTATTGTCAATGGGTTAATGTCTGGCAAGAAAAGTGTCTGGTCATTAAAAAGATGCAGACTCATGCCTCTAGATCTAAAAATTATTGAGCCCCAGATCAAAGAATCAAAACAAATTTATTTTTAGGTGAGGCAGGGCTACATTTGTCAAGCTTTCAAACACCCATATTGCAGTATGCAGCCAACTCATATATGACTACCCCTGTTCAATTTGCTCCAAGTTTCTGCTTTTACCTTTCTTCTGTTCCTTGTTGCCTTAGGCAGCAAGCAGGATTAGGCCCAATATGTTGAGTGATGTATAAGATATGGGCCATCATCCCAATATAAAACATACCTAGCAGGTGAGTGAATAATCAGAAGATGCTGCAGGGAGAAGATCCACAGGAGCTGTAGCACTTTTTTTCTTGTCACTGGATTAGCTCACACTGCTTGCATGTCACTTATGTCCTTTAGCCAGCTTCTGCCTCTCTCACCCATTTTAAATAGTCCCTTGTTCTGCAGTTATGATTTTGAATACGACTGCAGGGAAACTGAGGTGCTATCACTGCAAGGCAAGATGCAAGGGAAGATAGACCAAAGGGGTATCCTTGTTTTACAGTGTCCTTGTAGATAACTTTCCCTCTTTATATTTGGTTGATATCACTGGAAAAAAAAAAAGCAAATTTAAAGTGAAATTTGGTGTGGGTTTGTGGGTTATTTTTCTTCTAACCACAGATAGAACCGCAAAGGGTTATTTTGGGACAGGTAAAGCCTAGGAGCTTTATTTGTGTCTCCCTAGCAAAGTCAATAGGATCTCTGCTTTGCTGTGATCAAGCCTATTTACTTGACAGTTTAAAATAAACCTAGAATCAATATCTTTATTGTGTCATGTGGAAATGTATATATGTGTTAGATAAAGCCTTGCAGTTACAGCAACGTGAGAGACATAAATATAGTGCTTGGAACTTTTTTAGAATTGGTTTTAGGGATAATATATTTTACATGGCAAAGGCACTACAGATAACAGAGAGGCTCAACTAATGGACAATGCACTAAGTCAAAATGGTACCTTCCTTAAAGCACGAAAAAGTGAATATCATGATTCTTCCAGATGCAGTTTTAAGGAGATAAGCACAGTATTTGAGTAGCAGAGGTTGCTTTTTGACCACTTAAAGCAATTATCAGCTTCCCCACAATGATCACCTAATATTCCTGAAAGTAAACCACATTTTTATCTGATCTTGTATTCAGCCAGCCTGTGATAAGATTATTCCATGATTACGATATACTTTTAGCCTCATTTCGAACAACTGCTTTCTAATTCTAGCACAACTAAGAATACAGTAACATTTTGACAGCAGTACATATTCTCAAGGCTGAGAGTTACCCAAGGGTAATGAAACTTAAAGGTCAACTTTCTGTCTCACTGTGAATTTAAATTTCAGCTGTAACCAATTAACATTTAGTTTATCTGTCTGATTCCAAGTCTTACAAGAGATTGCTACCTTTGCCAGAACTATTTTGCCAAACAACAAAAATGGAATCATTTTCAAAAAGGTACACAAGTTTTCCAATTGCTATGGGAGATATTTTTAACACCCATCTGTCAAATTCAGCATTTGTCAAGAGAAAAAATCACAGTATCAGGTGCACTGTGGTCTGCAGTCCGATGGGCTCCAGAGAAGAAAGAAACTAATTCCTGGCTCACATTGCAGCTTGTGGTGACTTGTGGGCACCTACTCAAGATGGGTTTGCTCTGTAGCAAGGCACTGATCATAAACGAATTTACAAACCCTATCAGGTGGGATTCATCTCACATACCTTTATGTGACCCTGATAGACAGAGCAGAAGAAGAAAATCCCCTTTCTTCTCCAAGAGCTCCAGAGAAGAGAGGAGCCTGTGATAGAAATGTGCTCAGGTCCCTTCTGTCAGAAAGGAGGGAAGAGAAATTAACAGGTCTGAACACAGTTGTTTAGCTTGTGTTCAGGTCTGAACACAAATCTTTAGTTTGTGGTATGCTGCCACATTTTAGTGGCATCTCTGCCAAAACGGGGAGGGCAAAACAGTGTATAGAAATATGTGTGGACTATCTCAGTGTAAACATGTTTTCAACTTCAGAATGAAAAGACTAGAGAAAGAGGAACAGAAGACTTTGTGTGTTAAGAGTTTCCAGCAAAGGTGTGGGAAGCAATAAAGCTGCTTAAGAGTCATTTCTTAACTAACAGCCAGTTTAGTTTCCCATGCTACACACACATTTCAGAGCTGAAGTGACAAAAGCTGATAGAACTTGGAGCATGCAGGCGTTAGGGTGACCTAGCAGAGTGAAGACTGCTACAGGGCACAGTCAGAAAGGTGAGGAGTAACTAAAGGAAAAAGATCAAACCAACTGATCAGCTTGAATTAGACTTTGCTATGCTATGAAATGTGAAAGTCTTCGCCAGTCAGCTAAGGTTACAATGGGACAGAGCAACTTCCCCTGAGGAAACTAGTGAACAATTATTTGCTTAGATAAATTTGGTTGCTAACTGGGTTGCTAGCTGGGGCCAACTCACCACAGAAAACCTACACAGTTAACTTAGACTGGCAGTGCAACTGCTAGATGGCTGAAGTCTGTGTGACTTGCACCCAAATGAAAGCTTCACAACAACTGCATAGTAGCTATTGCTGGATTCTTTTGCCCACAAAGCAGTTATGGGGCCCAGTATGCTGGCAAAGTGTACTGGGTAACTATGTAACCCATAAGCAGTGCAGAAGCTAAGACATGATCAAAATTAACCAGTGGCAAATTAACCAGTGGCAACTTTCATCACCACATTCTGTTAGTGATGCGAGGGAAATAGCTAATCAGATTGAAAGTATCTTCAAAATAAAAGTAGGTGACCTGAAAATGGAAATTATAACCTTGCAAACCTTGATGGTACAATTAAAGGAAAGACTGGCTCAGCCAGACTATTGATCATTAGTAGCTGAAAGTGGAAACACATTTTGGACTGCAGATGGACTTTCAGCTATGAAAAAATTTAAATCCAATTTAAGGTCAAACTTTTGAGATAAAGATCAGGATGGCAGGGACACATTGACATGCTAGACCTGCAAGAAGTCTTTTAACAGGCTTTTTTTATTATTTAAAGAGCCATTGTATAATACTTTCAGTTTTCTACCTTTCCCAAATACATTTTCTTTTTTTCAAGGAGAGAGGAGGACAGTTAATGAAGGGGTTCTAATGTGGGTTGTATCATGTATGACTGTTCATTAGATGCCTTAGAATCCTTCTTCTGGGTTTATGAAGGGCAGGTCCTGCCTGACAAATCCGATCTCCTTCTATGACAAGGCGACCTGCTTATTGATGAGGGAAAGGCTGTGGATGTCGTCTACTTTGACTTCAGTAAGGCCTTTGGCACCATTTCCCATGGCATTCTCCCGGTGAAACTGGCTGCTCGTGGCTTGGATGGGCACACAATTTGCTGGGTAAAAAAACTGTCTGGATGGCCGGGCCCAGAGAGTTGTGGTGAACAGAGTTAAATCCAGTTGGTGGCCGGTCACGAGTGGTGTCCCCCAGGGCTCGGTGTTGGGGCCACTCCTGTTTAACATCTTTATTGATGATCTAGACGAGGGGATCGAGTGCACCCTCAGTCAGTTTGCAGATGACACCAAGTTGGGTGGGAGTGTTGATCTGCTCGAGGGTAGGGAGGCTCTGCAGAGAGACCTGGACAGGCTGGAGCCATGGGCTGAGGCCAACTGGAGGAGTTTCAATAAGGCCAGATGCCGGGGGCTGCCCTTGGGCCACAACAACCCCCAGCAGTGCTACAGGCTTGGGGAGGAGTGGCTGGAGAGCTGCCAGTCAGAGAGGGACCTGGGGGTGTTGACTGACAGCCAGCTGAACAGGAGCCAGCAGTGTGCCCAGGTGGCCAAGAAGGCCAATGGCATCCTGGCTTGTGTCAGCACTAGCGTGGCCAGCAGGGACAGAGAAGGGATCTTACCCTTGTCCTCGGCACTGGTGAGGCCGCCCCTCGATTCCTGTGTTCAGTTTTGGGCCCCTCACTACAAAAAGGACATTGAATGACTCGAGCGTGTCCAGAGAAGGGCAACGGAGCTGGTGCAGGGTCTGGAGCACGGGTCATACGAGGAGCGGCTGAGGGAACTGGGGGTGTTTAGTCTGGAGAAGAGGAGGCTGAGGGGAGACCTCATCGCCCTCTACAGCTACCTGAAGGGAGGGTGCAGAGAGCTGGGGATGAGTCTCTTTAACCAAGTAACAAGCAATAGGACAAGAGGTAATGGCCTCAAGTTTCACCGGGGAAGGTTTAGACTGGATATTAGGAAGCATTTCTTTCCAGGAGGGGTTGTTAGGCATTAGAATGGGCTGCCCAGGGAGGTGGTGGAGTCCCCATCCCTGGAGGTGTTTAAGAGTCAGGTCGACATAGTGCTGAGGGATCTGGTGCAGTTGGGAACTGTCAATGTTAGGTTAATGATTGGACTGGATGATCTTCAAGGTCTTTTCCAACCTAGATGATTCTGTGATCTTCTGGTAAAAATGATGTCAAATATGAATGATTTTACAGTGTATCAAGCATGGGTGTACTGCATACAGCAGAACTCAGTTCTCCCAAATTAACAGGAGAGAAAAACCAACCCAAACAAACAACAAAAACATGCAACCAACAAACCCAAGAGTAAAGAAAGAAATAGAGGCAAAAAGTGTATTATGGTTAGGACATGAAGCAATTTCAATAAATTTTAAGAGCAGTGATAGAGAGGTATAATAAATATATAAATTACAAATAATGCTTTTTAAAACTACAGAGCTAAAGCAGAATTTCCCTAAACTAAGAACTATATTCTGGAAGTTTGGTGTAAATATAGTCCCTGAGGTCACACTTCTGCCTGGGCAACAGTCTCCTATCTCTAGGCCAGCCTCAGCTGCCCAAAATAGGACTGTCTAATCTGAGGTCCCAGACCAGACTGTCTCTTTGGAGGCCAGGACAACTTTCACAGATCCTAACCTATGTGTTATCCACTGTACTTCAGGTGGTCAGCAATTGCTCAAAGAGAATCCCAGGCAGACAGAATAAGGAAACAGTAGATGAAGTTAAGTCAATCACTGGAAAGTGAGTATTTATCTGTCAATATTCTGTAGAGTTGATCTGTTCACTAGTCAGTATAAGATGGGGAAATCATGATGGTTGTCTTGATCTCCAGCAAAATTTGAACCTAGGATGTTCTACATCACAGCCCAGGTCTCCATTAATAAAGATAAAAGTAAACACATTAGCTCATGGGAATATCTTTCCTCAGTGAAGTCACAACAAGTGGACAAGCCCTAATGTCTTAATGAAAATGCTGTATTCATATTACCCACAGTTTGTGGGTAACAGTCTGTACAAGCAAAATTCAGATTTAGATCATTAGACCAAACACCGCAATCATTAACTGTTGGCACATACAGTTAAAGACTTTGGTACATTTTACATTCTGCAAACAATTAAAGGGCAAAGAAGCAGCTTCTTTATTAAAAACGTAAAAACCATAAATATATTTTAGCAACATACTGGAAGATGAAATAGAGGTTTTTAGCTTGATTTCTCAGTAATTTATTTCATGATAGCCAGTGGGAAAGGTATTAAACTAGACATGCTGCTTATTTTCCTTTGAAGCCATTTTCATTCCATACAATTTCTTCCAGCTCCCATTTAAGATTCAAAGGATCCCCTTGGTACTGCCAAGGATTTAGAAAATATAATGTTCCTAGAGACAATTTTTATTCAAGTGATTGCAAAATTACTGGCTCTCCATGGATTTTCACAAAGACTGTTTTCAATACAACTAATCTACAGTATCTGACCTAAACAGCCCAAGCAATATCAGGGAAAACTTCATTCTTTTCTTATCAAGCTTCAAGAGCTTTTAAAGCTGACAGCAAATATGCAACTCTGTTCCCTCTATCGCTCTCAGAGATTTCAGGAAACAAATCAGCTCAGTTTGTGTTCATACATAAATACAAATCTGATCCCAAACCAACGAGAATATGAATTAGCAGTATGACCTGAGTACAGTTACTAGGAAGTCACACTAGGAAAACAGAATGTGTTTCTGGAAAGTGCCTGCTCTTTAATGTCTGCTTTCTGAAACCCATCTTTGAAACTTTATGAAAATATTTTTAAATGTCACACTTCTAAAGGCAGCATATATGCTAAAGTTAGGTATAGAAACAGAAAGACACAGGAAAGCAAGTATTATTGCTTAGAAAACAAGGTACAAAGCTCATATTTGGTTATAAAAAGTTATATATGTACTTCCTTCTTACTCCCAGCACAAATCAGTCTTTGTTCACACTGTGAGAATTGACCAAGGGAAAATTGAAATGGTTAAGAGAAAAAAAAAAAAAAAAAAAAAAAAAAAAGACTGACTTAATAACTTACATAAATAGAAAATAAAATAGCCCTATCTTTTGTTAAGATGTATATTAATTTGGAGTTAATTTGCTTAAGATGGTGTGATGGGTCAAGACAAGAGGTTTTAGTCAGATATGGCTAAGTAGTAGAATAGTAATTTGAAAATTGTGAAGCATCTTTAATTGTACTGTGCTGTGTACATTAAATCTGTTCCTACAGCAGTTTTATTACTTTAAAACCTTCTTATTCAAGAAGACTTCACTGTAAGTGAAAAATTACTATGGAAGTCCTCAGAAAAGGGGACTCATGAACAATATTATTTCAAAAGGAGGCTGGAAGATTTGAGTAAATACTTTAGTCATAAGTAGCTCTGTCAGCATGTAAAATGTTGTCTATAGTTTAATTCCCTGTAAATTTTCCCAAAGAAAAAAGTTTTCAACATCAAGTTTTTCAAATTTTTTATAGTTCATAGGATTCTCATCAAGTATAAAACGTACTTACCTCAACAAAGTGAGACAACTGATGCCATTTTGTATTCTGTAAGATTTTGATCCTTGGCTGGCTACTTATGCCTCTTTTTATCTTCAGATGTGTTTCATTTCTTGGTGTGTGTGTTTCATTACATCACTGATTCACTTGGAGAACTGTAAAGGTCCCCATATTCAACATTATTTTCCAAACCAATTCAACCTTCCTAACTTGCTGTAACAGTAAGAATTGTATCCTTTCTCAGGATCCCAGCATGGTTTACCATGAGAAAAAAGTAAGTTTTTCAGGTACCTAACTTGAGATAAAAAAATAGAGGTGAGTGGACAGTATGTAATTTTTAGCACAAAAGATTCAGAAGTGTTTTATCCCTAAAGTTCAACTTGATAACTGAAACTCCATTGTTGTTAATAAGTTTTCAGTTCAAGTTTAAAATACAAGCCTTTACTTAAAATTCTGTTTTCCATAACCTGAATGTCCCTGTTTTCCCTTTCCCCTTTCTTTTTTGGTCTGACGCAGAATGAGGTTGAAATCCTAAATATTGCTTTGTGTCTGTGTCACAACTGTGCATGCCTGTCAGGTAGCTCATACAGGTAATCTCTCACTTGTTTAAATCTTACCAAAAATGTATGGTCTTCTTATTCCTCCAAGGAGTGAATCAGCTGAATACATACATGTACATACATGACAGCATCTGAACCCTGCTTCCTGCATCCTCTTTGTGTGACCTAACCCTAAAGAGTCTGCAGCCCAAGGAGGCAAGGCAGTCTGCTGTCCTGCCTCAAAGCCAGGAAAAAAAAAAAAAAAAAAAAAAGAAAAGTAATTCAGAGCTGCTAGAAAGGGGGTGTGTGTAAATTATATGCCTAATATTGCTCTGAAAATTGATCTGAGATGCATCTGAGCTATAATGGGAATTCTTTAAATGCCATAGTTGTCTATAAAACAGTAATGTCAGTTTAAACCTTGGAAAACTGGGAAGGTATCAGGAAAGGGTAAACGTGGATACAACAGCCAGACTGTCAAACTTCTTGAACATGAAGAAAGACAGAACAGATTAATCTGTGAAGAAATACAAGGTAATATTCTGAAGGTAAGGAAAACAATCTCCATCATAGACACTTAGTAGGGAAGAAGCATGCAGAAGCTTGTCAAAAGACTAAAAATCAGACAGAAAAGCAAACTTCCATCATTATTTGACTTTAGAAAAGGCCAAAAACAATCTTAAATTATATAGAAAGATCACATCATGGGTACAACTGTGAATATGAGACATGTACCATGAAGCAGTCAGGACAAAGCCCAGTGTTGCTTCAGATATCTAACCGGAGTTGACAGATTTTTCTGATACCGAGTCAGCTGTTGCACCTTGTGAGGCACTGTGTTTTGTTGCCCATGCAAGGACATGGTTTGTGTTTTCACCTTCCACACCTGAGGCAGGAATAGGGATGGTGGTACTGTGGTGGCAGATGTCTGCCTGACCTGTAAGGACCTGTGCTGACCAAGGAGGCTGGGACATGGCTGAACGCTGAGGCAGGATCCAGCTCCACTGGGTTCAGCTTGGCCACCACCAGAGGGCAGCAAGGCAGCTCGGCCCTGCTGTATCACAGCATGGGGCACTGCCAACTCACACAAAACATCTCTGAAAGGGGGGGTGCAACTGGATGGCAAAACCACCATGTTGGAGATGACACCCAGCCCTTTCCCCAGGCTGCAGCACAAGGCGGTGGCAGTGGTGCTGCCATCCACCTTGGTAGGTGGTTGGTCAGCGGTTGTTTCCATTGCTATTTTATGTCAAGAAGACTCCATTTTGTAAAAGATTGTAACCCATATGTTTTCATACTGTTCTGTGGTTTGGTTTGACATTCCCTCAACCCATGTACTCTGAGGATCAGCTGCCCCTTCCTTCTCATGCTGAAAGGGCTGCAGAGCATAAAGTCCCACAGCATTGTTTCATCTGCTATTTTGTGGCAGGGAGGGGACATACTTGACAAAGCCATGACTGACATCAGTTCATTCTGCCCTGTCAGGACCACGTGGACCAAAGGAACTGGCCCACAGGACATGAGCAGAAACCATATTTTGAGATAAGCATTACACTGATAAGGGAGTGTTGTGGACAGCTCTCTTTGCCCATGGCTATAGGGGAGCTTGCAGCTGCCCATAAGATGGGTGCAGCCTAGTGCTATACGTGTTTCCTTATCCTTTATAGAAGGTTTAAAAGTGTTTTCCGTGAGTAACTATGGAGGAAGAAGAGTGAAGTGTGCCCTGGTCTGTTTGCATCCATACCAGGGTCCACAGCCAGAAAAGAAAGGACACTGGGCAGAGACAGTGGTGTTTGAGGAAAAAAAGCATAGGCAGACTTCATGAAAGTGCAACAGCTATCCAAATCCAAACAGTGGTGATAAGTACCTCCTAACGGTGCTATACGCGTTAATTCAAACATGGCTAGGTCATTGGACAAAAATTCAGAACAGGTTCTGAAGTAGTGAGGAATTCTAAAGTAGCCTTTGACGCCACCTCCCACAGCATTCTTCTGGAGAAACTGGCTGCTCATGGGTGCATGTGTTCTTTGCTCAGTAGAAAACTGACTGCATGGCCGGGCCCAAAGAGTTGTGGTGAATGAAGATAAACCCAGTTGGCAACCAGTCACAAGTGGTGTTCCCCAGGGATCAGTATTGAGGCCATCCTGTTTATAACTTTATCAGTGATCTAGATGAGGAGATGGAGTGCACCCTCAGGAATTTTACAGATGATGCCAAGCTGGGTGAGAGTGTTGATCTGCTTGAGGGTGGGAAGGCTCTGCAGAGGGATCTGGACAGGCTGGATCAATGGACCACAGTTAATTGTATGAGATTCAACAAGGCTCAGTTCCAGGTCCTGCACATGGGTCACAACACCCCCCTGCAATGCTACAGGCTTGGGGAAGAGTGGCTGGAAAGCTGCTCAGTGGAAAATGACCTGGGGGTATTGGTCAACAGCCAGCTCAATATGAGCTGGCAGTGTGCCCAGGTGGCCAAGAAGATCAATAGTATCGTGGCTTGTATCAGAAATAGTGTGTCCAGCAGGACTAGGGAAGTGATTATCCCCCTGTGTCATGTCCCGCTCAGAGGAGGGGGACAAGTGACTCAGATTCACAAATCCCCAATGGAGAGGACAACAAGTCTCCAAGTCCAAACATCTATTAACTACCCACAATGTACTAACTGAACACATGATAATTGGCTAAGTACATAGCAAGTTGTGGCAAGCAATACAATATGCCTTGCATTTCTTAATGGGAAAGGGAAAAGAGGGAGATAGAGGGAATGGGGGAATTCAGATCACTGGTCTGGGTTCCTGTGCTGATCCCACCAGCGGGGGTTCCAGGAGGCAGCGGTCTTTTCTGCTCGCATCTGTCTTCCTCACTTCACTGCTCTCTCCAGATATCTGGGAGACGTGGCCGGGGGGAGCAGAGAAAGAGATCCCTTTCTTCCCCCCTTGATTTATACCCACTTTCCTTGGGTCCATACCCTAGGTTGACCCACAGACCTACGTATCCCATATACGGGGAGGGGTAAGGTGTTTCATGGGAAGATGTAATTAGCATGATCATGTTAGCCCTTGTTAGCATATTGAGGGGTGTTAACTTTAATATGCATTTTGTGGATAATGAAGCAAAGTTCATTCACTGGACACATGGCCCTTGAAATCTGCCCAGGTGCCCCAGAGGAGAGCCGTCCTGTCTCCACAGGGCTCTCTCCCCCAGCTACATTGGGCAGCCTTATCAGCTTCGGTCTCCACAGAATGCACCCTGTGACTCACAGCTTTGTCTTGTGAGTGTTTGAGGCATTTCTTAGATCAGCCCCAACTTTTGCTTTCTCAGGCCGTTTTTCTTAGTTTCTCACAGGCCTGGTTTCTCGTCTCTCACACCCTGTACTCGGCACTGGTGAGGCCGCACCTCAAATACTGTGTTCAGTTTTGGGCCTCTCACTGCAAGAAAGACACTGAGGGGCTGGAGCATGTCCAAAGAAAGGCAACGGAGCTGGTGAAGGGTCTAGAGCACACGTCTTATGAAGAGTGAGTGGCTGAGGGGACTGGGGTTGTTGAGCCTGGAGAAAAGGATGCTGAGGGGAGACATTATTGCTATCTAAAACTACCTGAAAGGAGATTGTAGCGAGGTGAGTGTCTTTTTTAACTGCTTTTCTACAGAAAGACATGTATGAAAAGACAGCAGGAGGGATTGCTTTTCACCCTAGTGGTTACAGCTCACCTGAACTGTTTCAGCACATATATACACATATATGGGGTTGGCCATAGGAACACAGTGTTGACTCATCTGGCTGGGTTTCATGCCGGAACAATGGGACTGATGGCTCTCCTGTGATAGACCTGGAAGGGGCCTGGACAGGGTGTTCCTTCTTCTGAGCCCTTTCTTTGGGTTTCTGCTGGCCTTTGGGCCTCTCTGCAGAGCTGGGCTTGAAGACCTGGGCCTCTGATGTGCTGAAACTCCTGGGATGGGTCTCCCATGAGTAGCTGGGGCAAGGTATTCTTTGGGTACCCCAACCTGCCACTAGCTCTCTGTGTTCCTTTGTGGGTGCATGGGCTTCTCGTGCATGATTTAGGTAGGCAATAGGGCAGACTGCACTAGTCAGGCACTGGACATGTCCAGACAACCATAATGACAGACACTATTTACGCATTCTGGGTGTGCAGATGAACTTTTCTTGCACAGTCTAACATAGGGACCTGGAAAGACTGACACTAAGGCATCTGCTGCCAGCAATTCCAGTGGGGAAATTGCTGTTTTGGTGACTTACCCCTCTTCTTCTGCCTGCTCCCCACCTTGGGCATAGAGGCACAGTCTGGCATCGTATCACCCGTGCCTCTGGTACATATCTGTAAAGCCAGCCTCCTATGCTGGTTGTCTGCATGTGAAAGAAGAGGAAGGTCATGAGCTCCCCTGACACAAGAGTAAGGGAGACCCAGCATCGAAGCAGGTGTCTAGGATAGCCAGACACTTTAGCACCGGGGATCCTAGGGAGCCCTATGCAGCCATTTTGTTGCCTCTCTGAGCCCCAGATGACCTTGACCTCTGTTGGGGAGAAAACTGTGAGGGAAGAAGAGGCTGCCTTTGCCCCAAAGGAGCATGGAGACAAGAAGTTGAGTTGAGGTCTGAGAAAAACAACCAGACAAGTTCGGGGAAGATTTCGAATTCCTCCAGAACCCATACCCACGAGCACCTTGCTTCTTGCTCCAAAGGCTGGGTTCCTGGGTTCTGGTGGTTCCCTGCCTGGGGGCCCCTATCCTCCTTTCCTCTCAGCAGCCCCTCTTGTGGGAGACAGAGTTTGGGCAGAGAGTCTCTGGACTGGCCCAGCACAGCTCATCTGTCCTGTGAACACAATGGAAGGGCAGAAGAGAACCAGCCGGGCAGGGACTTGGATCTCCAGGGAAGACATTTCTGGCAGGAATTTCTCCTTGTCATTACACTGGGGGCACTAGAAGCAAAGCAGACCACACAGGAAGGGCCTTGTACCTGGATGCAGCCCCAGTGGAACCATGCCTGCCTGCCTACACCATAGGTTGGTAGGACAGCTTCTCCTCCACATGCTGCAGGCAAAAGAGGCATGAGGTTTGGCTGTCCTGGTGCCCCTGCGCTGTTTGCAAAAGACACTAGGAGGGATTGCATTGTGCTGTAGTGGTTACAGCTCACCCGAACTGTTTCACCACTGTGTCAGGATGGGAGGAAACCAGTCCTAGGAATGCCGCTTTTCTTATGTACCTTACCACTAGAGACAACTCATCATTTTGACAAGCAGAGCATTTTATTTCACAAATTCAGTTTATATGAATGAATGTTGAATTGTACATTGCAGCATACAAATCCTTTAGAAAATGCCAAAAATACAGTGAGGACCAAATCCTCTTGCTGGGGCTCATGGTCAGGGTGGTGTAGTCATGCCTGTCAGTAAGCCAACTACACTCCTGTATGGGATGGAAAATCATTAGTTACCTGAGGCAGCCATTTTGTGGGTCTGGGACCAGGTGGGGACCTCTTACTGTGACACCTCTACCCCAGGCATTCTTGGAAACAGCAGACAAAGATAGCAGAAATTGGGTTTAAACAGCTGTGACTTTTATAGTGGTAAATTTGTGCCTGTCTTCAGTTTACAAGCTCCATTTTGATCCATCTCGAAGAGGCACATGCTCTTTTTCTCATTCTAGGACCCCTTCCTCTATCATAGCACAGCCTCTTCCTCTTTCCCCATCTCTATGCTTGGGTGTATCTCCCAGACGCTTGCTAAGGTATCTGTGCCCTTCCATCCATCTATAGTTTTGCCCTGTATAGTCCAGTAATGCTTTTGTGTTCATTATTGGGTCACTTGGGCTCAGCAGAGTTGCTGCATGCATAGCATGTCACTGAGAAGGATGGATGTAGTCATATTCCAGGGCTTCCTGGCATTTCAGTTGTGGTGGGTTAACCTTGGCTGGATGCCAGGTGCCCACCAAGCCGCTCTGTCATACCCTGCTCCTCAACTGGGTGGGGGGGGAAATATAACAAAAGGCTCATGTGTCAAGATAAGGACAGGGACTCACTCAGCCATTACTGTCACAGGCAAAACACACTCAACTCAGACAAATTCATTTAATTTATTACCAATCAAATCAGAGTAGGATAATGAGAAATAAAACCAAATCTTTAAACGCCTTTCCCTCCCCCCTCCTTTCTTTCTGAGCTCAGCTTCACTCCTGATTTTCTCTACCTCTTTCCCCAGCGCAGCACAGGGGGATGGCAAATGAGGATTGCAGACAGTTCATCACACTTTATCTCTGCTGCTCTTCCTCTTGGCTCTCCTGCCCTGATCCAGCATGGGGTGCCTCCCACAGGACACAGTCCTCCAGGAACGGCTCCAGCATGCATCCCTTCCATGGGGGTGCAATCCCTCAGGAACAGGCTGCTCCAGTGTGGGTTCTCCATGGGATCACAAGTCCTGCCAGAAAACCTGCTCCAGTGTGGGCTCCTCGCTCCATGGGATCACAGGTCCTGCCAAGGAGCCTGCTCCAGCATGGGCTTCCAACAGGGTCACAGCCTCCTTCGGGCATCCATCTGCTTCTCCATGGTGTGGGGTCCTCCATGGGCTGCAGTTGGTTATCATCTGCTCCACCGTTAACCTCCACAGACTGCAGGGGCACAGACTGCCTCAATATGGTCTTTACCACAGGCTGCAGGGGAATCTCTGCTCTGGCACTTGGAGCACCTCCTCCTCCTCCTTCTTCACTGACTTTGGTATCTGCAGAGTTGTTTCTTTCATATATTCTTACTCCTCTCCTTCATGTGCTGTTGGCAGCAGTTTCTTCCCCCTTCTTAATATGTTATCACAGAGGTGCTGTTACTACCATCGCTGATGGGCTCAGCCTTGGCCAGCCATGGGTCTGATTTGGACCCAGCTGGCTTTGGCTCTGTCAGACATAGCGGAAGCTTCTATCAGCTTTTCACAGAAGCCACCCTGCTACCGAAACCTTGCCACGCAAACCCAATACACACTGAAGCAGCATTTCCATGGATGTGTACCCGCTCAGCATGGGCAAGGTTGGCTTTCACCACCCTCAAAAAGTACTCCAAGGAAAGGCCTGTAATGAGTAGACATGCATTGCAAATGCATTGTGCTTGACCATAGGTAGGAGCATGGTGTGTCTTGGTGTGGTGTACAGGTCTCTGCTGATCTTCTCAAAGGTCTTTTCCATTTTCAGTGGAGCACTGAAAGATTTTCAGGACACTTATTCCAAGCAAGGCACAGCACCAAAACACAATTCTAGGACACCTACCATGCACACACTGTATTGACCTGCTCTGGCCCTCTGCATGACTTTCTTTTGCTTGTCTTATTGTGCAGGCAGGCACAGGGGTGGTCCTGGGACACAGCCGTCTCCCTCAGTCTGTGGGAGTCTCATGAACACACAGGAGGATTTCCTGTCTAGTGGTCTTCTTTGAGGAGACTCCTGAGAATGGGTCTAGTCCAGATTCTTTCAAATACACCTGTACATTTTTGCTTTAGGATGCAGGTGTGCCTGGAAAAGGACAACAGAGCAGTGACTGTGCTGTGTGTCTCCCAGCAATGCTAGGGACTAACATGCCAGATTTTTTAATTCACACAGGAACCTGAAGAGGATCCATTGTTTCCAGGCCATGGTAGGAACACACACTGAGAGCTGGAACCATAGAAAATGGGAAGACAGCTGAAGGTCATGCTACAGAGCTGTGGGAGTGAGTGGGTGCAACATGCAGTGGGATAGGAGGTGATCCAGGATCTGCTTCGAGGGATAAGCACTGCAGTGGAGGCCTGGGGAGCACTGGAGAGTTTGCACCCCATAGCTGGAAGCCAGGGATGCCTCCCTGGGACAAATAAACACACTTTGGGAGAGTAGGCACAGCCACTGCTGTGACATAAGCCGCTTACTTCTCTCATCGGTGAATAAGTGACAATAAGAGTGCTTTACATAACTAACATAATAATCTTACAGTCACTTTTCCAAATAGATAATACTTCTTAAACCTCTTACTGCATTTGCCCATTTCTTCCAGACTCTCTTCAATTTGTTATCATCCATTAAGTAAGGTGTCCAAACCAGGCAGACTACTATCACCTGCATCCTCATCACAACAAAATAGAGCAGTATAATTATCTTCAAAATCTTTGCATATGATACTGCTATTAATACTTCCCAGAATTTTATTTTCTTTTCTGACAAGTGTATCTCATCATTGACTCCTTTTGGATCTGACCCATCATTGAGACATGTTCAATTAGCTTTTCCAGTCAGAGTGATTTTAAGTAACCTAATCAAATGGTAGGAACAGTTCCTTCTAGAAAAACCCTATTCTAAAAAAAAAAAAAAAAAAAAAAAAAAAAAGGGGGGGGGGATTAGCTAGTCAATTATTTCAGAGTACTTTATTACTTTGCCATTCTATTATTGAAGAAAAAAATGACATTTGGTCACTGACTCTGGAGAAATGGATTTTATGAAGGATTTCCAATCTGTAAATCACCAAATTTTGGGATCCATAGCTACTTCTGAAAGTTTGAAAAACCTAGCTAAAAAAGAAAACCTGTTGTCATTAAGGCTAACTTCACTAAATGGATGTGCATCTTCTGAGGCAACATATATTGACTACTTAAAAATGGCTGAAATTATTGTTTGGGGTAAATGTTTACTAGGTGATTCACATGTTCTAGATACTCACTGTCACACAAATCTTTATGTTGTGCTTTTAAGACAAATACACATGGACAAATTTTCAAAGGCAACTATCAAGTCTGCTGAGGTGTAGTGAAGAGCTTCTCGATATATAATATATGTATTTAAAGAAGAGTAACAGCATATTTACCAACTTGCATTTGCAGATGCAGAGTTTTATAGGTACAGGAGGTACAGGTAGAGGTTGGGAAATATGGTCCAAACTGTTTAAAGTCTTCTCTAGCCAAGTTGCTAACTATGGTAAATGTTCCCTTATCCTCTCCTTTACCATAGCCACACTTGTCATTCTGCAATAGTTTTTATCAAAGATAGAAGAAGAAAAGGAGAATATTGTCTACACAAATGAATAAATAACAACCCTGAAAATGTAGAGGTTAAAATCCAGAAAAGTGTCAGGAGAATCAATATTTAATTAACACCCCTACAATACATATAGTGTAAGAGAAGCTCCTGATATGTTTTAGCAACCAATACAATTTTAGCTGTTGGGTTCGCATAAATGCTTTATCTAAGGAACCTAGGTTAAATAAGAAGAGAATACTGTGAAAATGAGGATAAAAATCAGATTAAAGTGGGGGGAAATCTTGTGCTTCCAGTTCTAGAAAGTAAGACAGATTAATTCTTTTTCAGAGAGACTGAGGAAAGTACAAGGGGAGAAAACTTGCAGGCAAAATACAGATTTTCTCATGTATAAATTACACCTACAAATTCTAGGCTTCTGCTGAGCAGATTAATTTGCAAAATAGAACTAAGAGGGCAGCAAGGAATAGATATTTAATGAAGAAATGCTGTTTTGTCTGTAAAGATTTGTTAGAGGTTCAGTCTATGTTATTGGCTTGTGTTGTTCTCTGGGATGGTTGCATTAGGCTTCATCTTTTAAGTCCTAGAAATCACTAGGTGTGAGTTTCTTAATTATAAACATTAATATTATTTTATTATTCGAAAAAATCTGGTTATATAGCCTCAGTGGGATGATATATATCACCACTTGGCAAATCGAAAGGAAAATGTGCAGTTTTACACAACATGCTAACAGAGCTAATTGATACACACAATACATTCCCAAAGCTAATTGAAGTTAACAGAAATGTTGCTAATTATTTCATTGGTCAATGGAGAAGTCAGACATAAAATAACTAGCAAAACAAGAAAATGTGAATGTCTATTCTCTTGCAACTACATATGAGATTTTGGACATTTATGCTGTCAGACCTAAAGATTTAGTGAACTAGTGCTCCAAAGCCTGCCTTCCTTTCCTAAAACCTAAATTAATTTTATTTTTTTTTCTTTGTGAAAGGTCAGGTTTGTACACAGTTTTCGCACACTAGTTTCAATCTCAAGAGGAGAAAATAAGCTTTTGCTTCAAGTCTGGCTTTGAATTAAGACTGAATATAGAGACTCCTAGCTGTTACTGTGGTTGTTACTTTTACAGTGGTAAACTTCCACCTATCTTCATTTTGTAAGTTCAGTTTTCCACAAATCTCTTAAAGATACACATGATTTTTCATTCACTCCAAACAGGATCATTCCTCCAGAATTTTCAGTCTTTTCTCACACAAAAAGGGTAATGGAGGGATATGTGAACAGGGCATATACAAGGTAAGGTAGTTTAAGAATATAACCAGAGGGAAGAAAAAGCTTTTTGAAATTAGAACCTCAGTTTGAAATTTTTGCTACCAGAAGACTTATATAATCTAGTATGTCTTGACATGCTGTGGAGCAGTCCACTTGCAGGTTCAGGTTCTTGCAGGTTCAAGTTCAGTGCTAGGACAATGTGACATTAACCTTCAAGAGCTGCAATTCTTTTAGGGCACTAAACGTTCATTTATTTTGTTCACAGAATCACAGAATCATCTAGATTGGAAAAAACCTTGAAGATCATCCAGTCCAACCATTAACCTCACACTGACGGTTCCCAACTACACCAGATCCCTCAGCGCTATGTCGGCCCGACTCTTAAACACCTCCAGGGATGGGGACTCCACCACCTTCCTGGGCAGCCCATTCCAACGCCTAACAACCTCTCCTAGAAAGAAATGCTTCCTAATTTCCAGTCTAAACCTTCCCTGGCGCAACTTGAGGCCATTCCCTCTTGTCCTATCGCTTATTATTTGGTTAAAGAGACTCATCCCCAGCTCTCTGCAGCCTCCTTTCAGGTAGCTGTAGAGGGCGATGAGGTCTCCCCTCAGCCTCCTCTTCTCCAGACTAAACACCCCCAGTTCCCTCAGCCGCTCCTCGTACGACCTGTGCTCCAGACCCTGCACCAGCTCCGTTGCCCTTCTCTGGACACGCTCGAGTCATTCAATGTCCTTTTTGTAGTGAGGGGCCCAAAACTGAACACAGGAATCGAGGGGCGGCCTCACCAGTGCCAAGGACAGGGGTAAGATCCCTTCTCTGTCCCTGCTGGCCATGATATTGCTGACACAAGCCAGGATGCCATTGGCCTTCTGGGCCACCTGGGCACACTGCTGGCTCCTGTTCATCCGGCTGTCAATCAGCACCCCCAGGTCCCTCTCTGACTGGCAGCTCTCCAGCCACTCCTCCCCAAGCCTGTAGCGCTGCTGGGGGTTGTTGTGGCCCAAGGGCAGCCCCCGGCATTTGGCCTTATTGAAACTCCTCCAGTTGGCCTCAGCCCATGGCTCCAGCCTGTCCAGGTCTCTCTGCAGAGCCTCCCTACCCTCGAGCAGATCCACACTCCCACCCAACTTGGTGTCATCTGCAAACTGACTGAGGGTGCACTCGATCCCCTTGTCTAGATCATCAATAAAGATGTTAAACAGGAGTGGCCCCAACACCGAGCCCTGGGAGACACCACTCATGACCGGCTGCCAGCTGGATTTAACTCCGTTCACCACAACTCTTTGGGCCCGGCCATCCAGACAGTTTTTTACCCAGCAAAGCGTGTGCCCTTCCAAGCTGCGAGCAGCCAGTTTCACCAGGAGAATGCCGTGGGAAATGGTGCCAAAGGCCTTACTAAATTCAAGGTAGACAACAGCCACATCCTTTCCCTCATCCAATAAGCAGGTTGCCCTGTTGTAGAAGGAGGTCAGGTTTGTCAGGCAGGACCTGCCTTTCATAAACCCATGCTGACTGGGCCTGATCATCTGGTCGTCCATTATATGTCTTTTAATGGCGCTTGAGATGACCTGCTCCATGACCTTCCCTGGCACCGAGGTCAGACTGACAGGTCTATTCTATTCTATCTGAATCGTCCTTCCTGCCTCTCTTGTAGATGGGTGTCACATCTGCCACCCTCCAGTTCAATGGGACCTCCCCAGTTAGCCATGACTTCAGGTAAATCATGGACAGCAGCTTGGCGAGCACACCTGCCAACCCCTTCAGCACCCTTGGGTGTCACCCATCTGGTCCCACAGACTTGTGTGCATCCAAGTGGTGCAGCAGGTCTCTGACCACCTCCTCTTCAACTGTGCTGACCTCAGTCTGCGTCCCCTCCCCATCTCCCAGCTCATGAGCCTGGGTGTCCAGGGAACAGCCAGTTCCACTGCTACAGACTGAGGCAAAGCAGGTGTTGGGCAGCTCAGCCTTTCCCTCATCCTTAGTCACCATGTTCCCCTTTGCATCCAATAAAAGAGGGAGATCTGTTCTTCAGAATAGTCTCGCTTTCCCCTTTTCAAGTTGTGTTTTTTAACCAACCATCTTTGGGATGTCCCCATTGCCCGTTGCTCATTCTGCAATTTATTTGTTGCTTACTGACAGTGACTTTTAGCTGACTTTTGGCTGGATAATTTTCTGAACTTTGTTATTCTATTGTTTTATAGTTGCTTTCCTTGTAATTAAAAATCCTTGTGCTATAGTTTCCTCTGCAATAAGTGGTTACCATATTGCATTCATGTAGTTCCTGGTCCGTGCTTCAATTAATTTTTCCTCAGTGAGAAAAAAGAAAAGAAGGGGTATTCCCTCCTTTAATTGTAGTTCACCTCTCTGATTATGTCATTTTCTCCTTCTATGAGTTAGGGCCTAAAGAGAATTGTGTAGAAAACTGTCAAATCTATCAGCATGAGAAACTGCAGCACTGAGTCATTTAGCAGTCAGTTCAAATATTCAGATAACTGACCCTCAAACATCCTCAGCTGCTGCTGTCACCTTTTGCCACACCTTTTAATGATGGTTAGAGCTGGCAGCTAAGAGCAGCCAGAAGAACAAGAAAAATAGATCTGTGTCATCATCTGTACTTAGGGCAAAATGTAAAGCAAAAGGAACATGCAATTTAGATTGGAATTTGTAACCAAGCAGATAATTCACACACAATACTTCATCAGATTAATTCAGCTCTCGCAGCACATTGAAAAGCACAAGCTGACTGTGACATTTTTTGTTGTTCACATATTGCAGATGTAATGTATATAATTATGCAGATACATTTCAGCAGCACTTATTATTTCATGATTGATCAGACTGGTCACACAAAAGCATTTTTTTTCTACCAAGAGGATGAATACTACAGGACTTTCAGCACAAATCCTTACAGTTAAAAAAAAAAAAAAAAAAAAAAAAAGAGTATTTTCAGGTTTATATATATCTTTCAAACCCAATCTTCCATAAGCATTTTGCACCAGAAATAGTTTGTCACACCACAGGTTGTGAACTCAAGGGTGTGTTCTTACAGTGATGTTACATTTTGAACAAGTTACTTTTTTACACTAGTTACCTCTAGTCCCTAGTATGCACCACCGATGCTGAAGTTAATAACATTTTTCCCTGCATGCATATGAACTCACTGATGCAAAGCAACAAGATCCCGCTTAGTACGTGTGTTTTCCTGCCTTGCAGGAAGTGTGTAATACACACCAGTAAACAAGGCCAGCTTCTGCAAATGAACCTGGGAGGCATAAAAACCATATAAACTAGTAGCATCCTATTATCCCAAACTTCTGAGAGAAAATGAGCTTTTTAGTGACTTGCCTTAAACTGTGCTCATTTACAAATTATTAGTATTATTTTAATTACATGAACGGCCTTTGCTCAAAAAAATCCCTCTGCTTTTTAATAGCAAAGCTACAGGAAGATGCCAATGTTGATTGATTGGAAATGTTTATAGCAGAGTCCAGCAGCATCTGTTATTGCACTAGTCACAGAACACAGCAGGCAATGCACTCGAGCAGTAAATACAGCCCCAAAACCCTGCTGAGGAAATGAGCCCTTACCTGGAATAGCTCAGATCGTCCACTCTCAGTAGAACCCTATTAGTTTTTATCATCTCTTTGACCGTCTCACAAGCAAAGTTTTAAGTCTGTTGAAAAAGTATCAACTTTTTTTCTTTTTTTAAATACATATGTTGTACCTTTCATTTTACATTGACTATTTTATTCAAAATGGTGTTTCAGTGTTTAGGCATTTTATCCCAGATCTAAAGAATTTTTGCGAATATAACTGAAGAATTCTATAGACTGATTTAAAGTACCCTCATTTAAGATAATGACTGGATTTATGTCCCTTGGTATATAAACATAATATTTATAAACATAGTAGTCCCCAGTGACTGGAAAAAGGGAAAAATCACACCTATTTTTAAAAAGGGTAAAAAGGAGGAGCCATGAACTACCAACCAGTCAGCCTCACTTCTATGCCCAGTATGATCATGGAACACATCCTCCTGGAAGGGGGTTGTCAAAACATATGGAAGACAGGGAGGTGATTAGAAACAGCCGAAATGGCTTCATCAAGGGCAAACTGTTCTTGACTAACCTAGCGGCCTTCTACGATAGAGTGACTGCATCAGTGGACAAAGGAAAAGCTATGAATGTCATCTGCCTGAACTTCTGTAAGGCCTTTGATAAAGTCCCCCCCAACATTTTTGTCACTAAATTGGAGAGCTAAGGGTTTGATGGATGGACTGTTAGATGGATAAGAAATTAGCTGGATGGCCGCATCTAAAGAGTTACAGTCAATGGCTCAATGTCCAATTGGAAACTAGTAACAATTGGTGTCCTTCAAGGATCCCTACTGGGGCCAATATTATTTAATATATTCATCAATGACATAGTGGGATTGAGGGTGCCCTCAACAAGTTTGCAGATGACACCAAGCTAAGTGGTGCAGTTGATTCACTGGAGGGAAGTGATGCCATCTAGAGGGACCTTGACAGGCTTGAGAGGCAGGCCTGTGCAAAGATCATGAAGTTCAAGGCCATGTGCAAGGTCTTGTACCTGGGTCAAGGCAATCCCAAGCACAAATATAGGCTGGGCAATGTGTGGATTGAGAGCAGCCCTGCAGAGAAGGACTTGGGGGTATTAGAGGATGAAAAACTGAATATGAGCCAGGAATGTGCACTTGCAGCCCAGAAAGCCAACTGTGTCCTGGGCAGTGTCAAGACAAGTGTGACTAGCAGGATGAGGGAGGTTATTCTCCCCCTCTACTCTCTGCTCTCCTGAGACCTCACCTGGAGTACTGCATCCACCTCTAGGTTCCACAGTGCAATAAAGACATGGACTTTTTGGAGCAGATTCAGAGCAGGGCCACAAAAATTATCTGAGGGCTGGAACACTCTCCTATGAAGAAAGGCTAAGAGAGTTGGGCTTATTCAACCTGGAGAAGAAAAGGCTCTGGGGAGACCTTTTTGTGGCCATTCAATAATTAAAGGGGCCTTATAAGAAAGATGAAGAGAGAATTTTTACCAAGGCCTGTAATATCTGGAAGAGGGACAACAGTTTTAAACTGAAAAAGGGTAGGTTTAGACTGGACATGATGAAGAAATTTTTTAAGATGAGAGTAGTGAGACACTGGAACAGGTTTCCCAGAGAAGTTGTGGATGCCCAATGGATGCCCCATCATTGGAAGTGTTCAAGTCCAGGTTGGACGGGGCTTTGAGGAGCCTGAACTAGTGGAAGGTGTCCCTGCCCGTGGCAGGGAGAGTTGGAACTAGATGATCTTTAAAGGTCCCTTCCAACCCAAACTGTTCTATGATTCTATGTTATGTAGAGATTTTCAAATCTCATGTATGTTGTACTACACCACAGCTAGATCTGTAATACTAACAGGACAAGTTAAATGCTCTGGAGATCATTTTCTGAGCTCTGTACAACCTATATTTAGTGCTGCAGTGCTCAGCTGAGAATTTATATGTTATCCCAGTGACAACTTGATAAAAATTTCCAGAAGATCACAAATTTAAGTATCAACTAGTGGTGGTTTGACCCTGGCTGGATGCCAGGTGCCCATCAAAGCTGCTCTGTCACACACACACACACACACACACATCCCCTCAATTGGACAGGGGAGAGGAAATATATTGAAAGGCTCATGAGTCAAGATAAGGACAGGGAGAGACCAGTTGCTGTCACAGGCAAAACAGGTTCGACTTGGGGAAATTAGTTTATTACCAATCAAATCAGAGTAGGATAATGGGAGAGTAGGAGAAATAAAACCAAATCTTAAAAATCTTAAAAACACCTTTCACCCACCTGTCCCTTCTTCCCAGGCTGAACCTTACTCCTGAGTTCTCTACCTCCTCCCATCCAGTGGTGCAGGACAATGGGAAATGGGGATTGTGGTCAGATCATCACACACTGTCTCTGTTGCTCCTTCTCCCTCAGGGGGAGGACTCCTCACACTCCTCCTCTGCTCTAGCGTGGGGTCCCTCACACAGCAGACAGTCCTCCAGTGTGAGTCCTCCCACAGGCTGCAGCTCTTCACGAACTGCTCCAGCATGTGTCCCTTCCATGGGGTGCAGTCCTTGAGGAACAGATTGCTCCAGTGTGGATGTCCCATGGGGTCACAAGTCCTGCCAGCAAATCTGCTCCAGTATTGGCTCCTCGGTCTGTGGGATCACAGGTCCTGCCAAGGAGCCTGCTCCAGCATGGGCTTCCAACAGGGTCACAGCCTCCTTCGGGCATCCATCTGCTTCTCCATGGTGTGGGGTCCTCCATGGGCTGCAGTTGGTTATCATCTGCTCCACCGTTAACCTCCACAGACTGCAGGGGCACAGACTGCCTCAATATGGTCTTTACCACAGGCTGCAGGGGAATCTCTGCTCTGGCACCTGAAACACCTCCTCCTCCTTCTTCACTGACTTTGGTGTCTGCAGAGTTGTTTCTTTCACATATTCTTACTCCTCTCTTCTAGGTGCTGTTGGCAGCAATTTCTTCCTCCCCTCTTAATATGTTATCACAGAGGTGCTGTTACCACCATTGCTGATGGGCTCAGCCTTGGCCAGCCATGGGTCTGATTTGGACCCAGCTGGCTTTGGCTCTGTCAGACATAGCGGAAGCTTCTATCAGCTTTTCACAGAAGCCACCCTGCTACCGAAACCTTGCCACACAAATCCATCTGTCTGAACATCTTCAAACATGAAAGTGTCTAATGTTCAACTCACTGGAATATGTCATATACTTAAAAGCTTAAAACAAATAATGCAGCATCCACAGATAAAATGCTTCATATTTAAGCAAAACATATTTTCATGTATTGGAAGGTGTTTTCAGTATAAAATTATCATACCCTGGCTGAAAGCAAGAATTTGGGCAGACACATAAGATAGGAGGAAATAACAATTTCTCAACAATGCTGCCATTGACTTGCTTCTTTAGATTTCCCTGAGAAGATGAAGACAATCCTCCTCTGCATGTATTCCAGCAAGATATGTGCCTACCATCCACCCAAGTCCCTGTACCTTTGCAGGGGATTGATGCTATATGCCCTGATTTACAGGACAAGGACTAATTCTGCCAATAGACATGATCATATGAAGGGCACCTCATCTCACATCTTTATCTTGGAAACAGTTTAAGAAAAATATGATACTGGTGGGCTAGAGAAAGGGACAATGGAGGAAGGACTGATCTGTTTGTCCTCTCAGTGGTGACTAGTGTGCATGTGTGAAGGACTCCACTGCTCCAGCCCCTTATTTCAAAAATCATATATCTGCCACTGCCACTGAGAAAGAATGCTAAGCAGCAAAATGTTTGAGAGAGAGGATTTTGATGGTGATGTCTTCCTTATCAAATACTTAGGTGAGCCCTAGGCCTTGAATGACGGTAGAGCCAGGGAAACCTGCGTCCAACTCTGTATCTGCTTCAGTGGGCTGTGATACAAACATCATTAGCCACTTTGCAGAATCTTCAGACTTTTCATATGGGTCCTTAGTGCTTGGGAACCTCTTTCCCCCTAAATCCAGTCAGTTCTGCTGGGTCATGAGGGATAGGTTTTGACAGGTAGGAGCAGGAGAGCCGGTTCAGCTGGAGTTGCCTCTAACTTGGGTGAATTCTCAGAAGGGGCCCATGGGGCACCTACCAACCTGTCTCCCGTCACTGACAGCCCAACATCAGAGTTTAGCCTCACTGAGTGTCTTCCTGCCCTTACATGGCCTGCATGCAGGCCAAGCTCTCCTGTGGGGGATTTTCTTTCAGAGCTGCCTGAGGAGGTGAATGTGCACAGCTTCAGGAAGTGGCATTCAGTATCTCAGCACAAACATTATCGGCCTTGATGAGCTGAGTCCTGCTCTATGCCAGACTGCTGGTTTTCAGACCAGGACACTTTTCCACCTGGTGGGTAAGGAGGCATGTGTTGTCTTCCCTCCAGCCCTGAACCAGGAAAGGATGTTTGATTGGATGAATTGTGGCCAACTCTTGTATAAGATGTTTCTGACCTCAGCCCTCCTTTGAGGAATTCCTTCAGGTGCCAGTTGCTGATGCAGAAAGACCAGTCAGGATCAGTCAGGCTGTGTAGGGCATTAGACCTCTTGTTCAGCCAGAGGTCCTTCAACTAGCTATCAGGCTCCTCCAGACCTTATACCAAGGTTGTGACTACATCCTTCCTCTTCCTTGCTTCTCTCTGCTCTCCCTGTGTGGTGCAGGAATACCAATTCATGTGTCTTTGAATGTCTTCAAGGTCATTTCAGTAGTGTTTTGTCTGTAAGTATCTTGAGTGCTAAATAACCCTTTCCCGATTTCATCATTTTTATTCTGTTCTTTCAATCTTTTTCTTTTTTTACTAGTTCCTTTTTAAAACTATTTTAATTCATCATTATGTGCTGTGTGCTAGGTCCTGTCCTCATTTCCCAAACTCAAGGAGAGCCTTTTGTTTCAAGCTATCCTATCTAAGAGGAAATCAGCAATGACAATATCTAGCTTAGAGAAAAGACATGTCCAACAGGTCTGTAGAGGATAAGGCTTGCCGTTAGAAAGTTTCCATTTTGTAACTTTTAACAATTAGAAGCCTAGACAGTGCTGCAGACAGAGATTTCCTCTACCTGGTTGTGGGTTTGATACCCACTGACAGACACATCCTCCATAAATTTGTCTGCTCTCTTTGTGAATCTATTTAAATTTTTGTCTGCTCACTGTCCTTTGACATTCAACTCCATAATTTAGCAATATGTTCTATGAAAACACTTTGGGTTTTGGCCTCATAATGTCACTCTCTGTCACTGAGTTCCTGTGCTGTGATGAGTAAACATTGCCATTCACCTTTTCCATATCATAAAAGTTTTATAGACTTCCAAGCTGAAGTGGACTCACTCTTCTACCGAAACTATTTTATGTTTCTTAATTGTATTGGGACAAATCCGGCACTTTCTCTTTTATCGCTTATGGACCTTAGGACCCATGAAATGTGGATAAATATAGCACATATGATGCAGGACCAGAAAGAACCTATTTCCTATGGGGAATAGATAATTTCATTAATCTTCACTTGCCCAGTATGGGTCTCCTCCTTCCCTCCTTCTTGCACTTCAGCAGTGCTTGTTCCCTGTCATTAATTTGTCATTTATTTTTTCTTCTTTTTTTTTTTTTTTTTTCTCCAAAGATAGGCTTTCTCTCACTTTCTAATTCTCTTTTTACATCTTCCTAGTAAAGCACACAAGATAAAATTTGAAAATGTTTGCTCTGGTCAGTGGCTTAGGAAAGAAGATACGCATGAACAGCCTGCAACTCTAGTAATTATTGAGATCATCTGTTGGTAATTATTTATAGATTCACCCCATATAATTGGCCAGTTGTAAAGAGGTACAGATAACCTTTTCAAGTATTAAACAAACAGGTACCAAATGGATAACCAAAGAACTAGGGGACATATAACTGCTAGTCAAGAAAATCCTCATCATCTTGCATTTCCTTAAAATAATTTGCAAGCTGATTCACCCCTTGGAAGCTAAAAGCAAAGGTTATTCTTTTTATTTTCAAGTTTTACTTTCCCTGTTTAGGGTTGGTTTTGCCTACAATGATTATGTATGATAGCAATAATTTTATTGTCCAGGTCTGAGGCTACTGTTTGGTTTCTTTAGGCAAGAGGCCCAGAGTTTTTCATTTCCACTTAAAGGTTACTATAATGTTCCAGAAAGCTTACAGAGCAGAACACTCCACAAATCAATACTTGCATACATGAAAGAATGATCTGTCAATTTTTAAAAAGGATCATGTAGTCTATAAACTGTTCTAAAACAGAAAACTTTCATTGCTTTCAGAAGTGAAGACTACAAATATTTTAGTAAAAGAGCAAAGTCCTTGAATTTTCATATAGAATTGCCATTAGCATTCCACATCCTATAAAAGAGACTAATGGCCTCTTGAACACTCTAGCAATTTGAGTCCATTAGTGTAATAGGCAGGGATTGAAAGCAGAAACAAAGAGATCATTAAACATGAAAGTTAAACACATGTGTTCATATTCAATCATTAAAATGACAAATATTTCATCATTGAGAAACATAAATCTTAGTATAGGAAGATTCAATATAAAATGAGCTCAATATAACGTGCTGCCAAACTTACATATTTCTCCATGGAGGAATTTTATAGCAGCTTCCATCTTAGATGACAAGCAAAAGTCCTAGTAGAGTTTCACCTAGTGGATACCGCAAAGGAACCACACAGGTCTACCATGCTCCCATCACTGCTTCTGAGATGAAACCACAAATACAAAAGAGTACATTATCCCGAGGCATCTTCCTATTGTAGGGAACAGCTGATGTCACATGTGCAGTCCCTGAAGTCACAAGCTTCATGTCCATAAGACATCAATGTGCTTCTGATGTGGGGGAGCCTATTCCACTCTCCTAACCTCTCGGGCAAACAGCTCCTAAACTGATCCTTGCAGCTTGGAAGAAACAACACACTCCAGCTTCTGTGAAGACCCAGACACTTCACAGGAATGAAGAACCAAAAAAAATGCTCTTAGTTTTGTTATTCCTTGAGGGCAGTGTACTCAGTACTTATCCTTTCACCTTGGGACTATATGTAAATTGATGAGGTTGTAGAAAACAATAAATGAAGGCTTTTGTAGAAAAACTGAGTGTTGGTTCTTAATCCCAAAATTTTGGTTACAAAGATACAAAAAGGACAAATAATAAAATGCTTTGTCAGGTCCTCTCTAAAGCTTGCCCCTAGTCCTTCTTTTATTCAAGCTTTTTTTCCAGCATGTGTCACAGCAACATGTATTGAGAGTCCAAGATACATCTTAGCATCACTTCACAGAAACAACTCTTTTATGATTTACTAATCTAAATCATTAGCCAGTCACTCCTGTGTCTGAGCTGCTCCCTTTTCCCTTCAACCTACTCCCTAAGGCTACTTACAACAGTTTGTTATCCTCTTGCTCCATCAAAGGTGGATTACCATGTTCTTTCTTAAATTCACATATTTCTTGGCTCTGTTATCTAGGAGGAATCTGTATTTAGCAAGATAAATCCTTTATTAAATAATTAGTAATCAACTAATACTTAGAGAAAAAAAAAATTAAATACTAGTAATGGTTATTTCTATTTATTTTTCCTGTAACCTCTGGAGCTGAACTCCATCCATTTCCCACTCCTTGGGAGTTTTAGTGAATTTAATCTTTTGTTGTAAAAAGAAAAGACCAGCAGGCTGGAAGGGATACATTAATTCAGAACACAAGACTGTAAAGGCTGTTAAAATCTAATGTAAACCAAATATTTTGAGAAGTTCTTAATATAATTTTAGTCTATGACCATATTAGCAAGATACTAGCCTTGAGACACAGGCTTAATCAAAGTTTCTGGAGTCTGGAACTCTCCTGTGTTTCATTGCCTCACCTTTACATGCCACTGATTTTATGGGACTGTTTCCGAAGAGGGAAGTCATATTCATTAAAATGAGTTTGAACACCAGATGTATTTATTTTAATTTTAATTCTGAAATGCTTTTCCCATTGCATCAAGTCCTTTGCAAATGTTAAAGAGTGCAATAGAAATAAAAACTGTTTATTGTACTTAGCTTAAAGCATCAGTCCTTGATTCCCCTCAAGGCTGAGTGCATGAAACAGAGCTCATCACTCAGCTGAGCAACAAGTTCAAAGCTGGAGACCTTCTGCCATTGTCGTCCTGGGGGAACATTCCCATTCACAGGGCAGGAATTCATGTCAGCAGTGGAGAGAAATCCACACTTCGAAAGTGACCCTCTCTCTTCGTGAAGTAGGTATCTGAAAAAGTGCCTGTTTCTCCACTCAATGTATAGGGACCTCACAGTCACTCACTGAGGTGTAGGCATATATGCATTAAATGTCTGAAGCTTCATTTCCATCTGAGTGTTGAGAGTTGTCCTGACTTCCTTGCCTTGGGCAGCAGCTCTTCTTTGGAGAGGGAATTGCCTGGCATTGGTTTGCCTGTGGATTAAAGATGCTAAAAGAGGAGCATCATCCATGTTAGAGAGACTAGTCATTCTGTTACCTGATGGAACAGGAGATGAGGCTCAGAAAATGCTATAAAAAGGGTAGATGTACCTCGATTTAAAAACACCTATTGTAACTGCAGCTACATAAGAATTTTTTTAGATAAACAGTGAGAACTTAACCTTTACAAAGCTCACCATGACTTCAGGGAACAGCAGTTTCTTGTTTTTGTTTTTTTTTTTTTTTCTTATTGCTCTTCTGCCTATCTCTGGTCACCGTTGCTCACAGATGCACTTTTCTACATAGCATCTCTTGTTCCTGGAAACATAAAGCATCTGAACTCTTATTAGGTTATGTTTACACAGATTTTCCAGTCCAGTAATGCATATCTAAATAACTTAGATAATTCAGGTAAGTGCCCATACTACAGTCTAAATTAAAACAGACCTAAAATTTTTTTTGAGAGTTATACCTATCATTAGGCAGATGTGTAACTGAATGAAATAACATAGGAAGCCATCATAAATACAAATCTCCACTATTTCTATCTTATATTTCTGCTCTTTTTAGCCTCAGGCAACTCCATAGTAGGGTGATGTAGGACAAAAAGACCACATCTGTATTCCTGTTTATCATCTCTCTTTAAAGAATGTCAGTAACTCAAAAAAAGGCAATCAGCTGAAACCACAGAAGATGAACCCCTCTTGGGAACTGGTTTATCTTTTTTTTTTTTTTTTTCCTTTAAAATGTTAATCCACCAGACCTGCTCCCAACAGTGAGGAAGGCATTTTTATTATTATTATTATTATTTGTGATTTTAAAAGATATGTCCCTTTATAAACAAAGCTATACAGTGAGATGGAGGATGAGGCTCAAAAGGATCTTGTAGTGCAGACCCAGTTATCTCTGTTATCTCTCAAAATGCCCTCTCTCAAGTTAGTCAAATGCTAGCTTAAAAGCAACTGTATAGGTGCTCCTACTGCTCTCCTTGAAGGTAATTCCAGAATTTCACCGCACTTCTGATTAGTAATCTCCCTCCCATTACCACCCTGAGCATACTTAGGACCAGTTATTTTTTATGCCAGTCCTGGTCTTTAACTTAAGGAACTCTTCTCCTTCCTTTCTATATACACTTTTCAATGCATTTAAAGACCATATTCCATTTTCCCATGCTTAATCCATGTTCTTTCTTCTTATATCCTGAAGTTTTCCACTCGACCCTTTGTCATGGTGTACCTTTCTGCACTTGTTCAAATATAAATTCAGCTTTCAGGGAAAGAGCTGAGAAGAACTTACCCGGTATTCCAGATGCAGTCTCACCAATGGCAGTGAGTCTTCCTTAGATTACTTTTACTCTCCACATATTGGTCTGCAATTACCCCACAGTTAAACATTATACTAGGTCTTTATCTTCCCCAGTCACTTGTTGATTTTCTAATAGTTGATTTTCTTGTTATTAATCCTCAGACACCTGTCCTTGAATTTAATTTTTCTGGGATCCCCCTTCTGTTTTTCCTGCAATCATAGGAGTTGTTTACTCCTTCAGTAATTTGACATCTCAGTCTTCCTTTTGTGTTTATGATACTGCAGATTTCATGCATGCACTTCTTGGGTTTAAGCCCAGATCACTAATTAAAATATTTAAAGATTTGTCCAAAGATTAATCCTTGAGAAAATCCAATAGTGACTTCCTTTCAGTCTGGAATTTCCTTTTCTAACACCACCATTGGCTGTCTCCCTGCAGTCAGTTTCTTACACTTTTATATTTCTCCTATTAATTCCTTCCTTCTCCAAATTTATAATTTCCTGGGTAGCAATATAGTGGATATTTTACCAGTATCTAGATGTTAGGATATAAAAAATATGAAAAATCCCAGTGTTTTTTGTTTAGAAAAATAGTTTCCTTATCAAAGAAAGCTTGTTGATTTGCCCCCATCTATATCAGGTGGGTTAGTGCTTCCTTCTGGAGACCTTAAATGAGGTGGTGTGATCAAGCTGGAAGAACTGTCTCTGGGATGTTGGAAAAACCTGTGCATGTAGATGGACATGCACATACCATAATAATGAAGTGAATGGCACTTCTGTAGGTGTTTGTCTGGCTGAATTCCAGCTGCATAAATTCAGTGTTGACTCTATTTAGCTGTATTGTCAATCAAGCAGTATCCTGTCTGAAGATTTTAAAAGGTGTTCTCTTTGTTGCTTGAATTGACACAAGGAAATCAAGATAAATGATGGATGATTAAAGTTTCAGTGATATATATGAAGACTTAGGCAATCAAATTGGAAAGCTGTGGCATCTGTAAAAATTCTGCTGCAGAAAAAAATACATTTAAGAATTTAAGTCCTTCTAAGTCATGTTGTATTTCATACCTCCTCAGAGAGTGATTTGTTATCTTAGGAGACATCCTTCAGATAACAGTGTTTTTTTTACTGTAGAAACAGCATCTTCCCAGACCATTTGCTCCAAATTTGGCCTTCATTTCTCTAACTCAAGGATAGAGACAATGTCTCCTTGGAAATCATTATTCTTTATCCATTTATCACCATGCAAATACTTTTCAGAATATAACAAGATGGATCATTTAAATGCAGTCTGCTTAAATAGGACATTGTGTTTCTCTCCAAATGAACATTACATTGCAATAACATGGGCAATAAAGCTATAATTTCTAACTAATTCCTAAATGTCAACTATCTTTTGGAAAACTAATGAGAAATTTAATTGTTCAAGGCCAACTTAGACAAAACTTAAGGCAAAAAATGTCTGTATGGGCTGTAAGATCTGAATTTTATTAAAATCGAGTATTTAATATATGAAAACACATGAAAAAATATTAGGCAGATGGCAAAATAGCTGAGTTTTAATCCTGGGTTTGAAATAAACTATTTTGCCTAGTTTTGAAACTGTTCAAATACAAAATTCAAGAAAGGAACATAATCTTTTACATTAATTTTAGATATTGTTCATTTACCTTTTGGCTCATTTTTCTGTCTTACTTCCATCCCCAGATTTCTCCCCAGCACTCTATTACATAAAAACAGAGGCATCCTTGGTTTTATAATGCCATCATGAATGAACTAATTCATGACATCACATGTTAATGTATGTCTGGAGCTGGAAACAGAGCCTCAGTAGTGTCACTGGGACTTTTGTGATACAAATTTTCTTCAAGTCAAGTAATTTAATTGTCTAAAAGACTAGCAAATTCTCTAACAGTGGGATATGCAACCTTAACAAAAACTCAGACCTACTTGGCATGTGAGCTTTGCACTTTATATCAATTCAACTATAACCAATTCTTATTCTAATAGGAGCGTGCAAGTTTTGGTCTAATACCTCATAGCTGTGCTAAATATGCTCAGCTACTTGAAATTCTCTGGTGATAAAAGAGAGTGCACCTTTTCCACTCAAGTACCCATTTCCCTGTAACAAGATGTGAAAAAATCCTCTTGACCTATACAAAGAAAATTGGGCCACTAAATGTTAAATAAAAGCATACTGAAAGTTCATGAGGAGATAGGCATCCTTCAGTTGTTAGAAATGATTACTTTGAAACCTCTATTAAGTTTATAATGTATGTGATGGATAAAAATAAGATAAATGACTGGCATATACATTTATTACCTTTTTTTTTTCCCAATTTCTGCCTTCTCCCTAAGCCCATGCAAATTTAGGAGCATGGCACTGGTTTTTTTGTACAAGTCATAAAAGAACACAGACATTATGTAAATAGTTTCAGTGGAGAAATGAAGTGGAAAAACTCATTTTACAATAGAAAGAATAAGTGGTATTACTTAACATTCGATAGAGCTGGAAACCACTGAGCTTTAGAGGTGTCTGATCATTTCCCTAAGCTTTTAGGTACAATAAGGAGCAATGAATTTTAGCTGGTCCCTTCCCGGACACAGCATCCCACCTCAAAGCAAGGGAAAGCAGAGAGAAAAAGTTGGATCCACCTCCTGATCTCTCTAACAGATTTAAAGCCAAAGAAAACAATCCACTTCAGTGGAAATTTTCTAGATATACACCAGAGTTTAGAATAGAACATCATAGCATAGAATAGCATAACATAGACTAGAATAATTTCAGTAGGAAGGGACCTACAAAAATCATCTAGTCCAACCACCTTTACCACTCCAGGGCTGAACAAAAGCTAAAGCAGTTATTAAGGGCAATGTCCAAATGCCTCTTAAACACTGACAGGCTTGGGACATCATCCACCTCACTTAGGAAGTCTGTTCCAGTGTTTGACCACCCCCTCTGTAAAGAAATGCTTCCTAACATCAAGTGTAAACCTCCCCTGGTCAAGTTTAAACCTTCCCTGACACTGCTTTGAACCATTCCCTCACATACTGGATACCAGGGAGAAGAGATCAGCACCTCCCTATCCACTTTCCCTCCTCGGGAAGCTGTAATTGGGAACAGAACCCTAATTCCAGTACTATTTTAAGTTTTTGTCTGCTAACTGCTGAATTCTTTATGAAGTTCTTGTACAAATTTGTACTGACTTAAAAAAGGACTCTTTCAATTTAAGAATTTAAGACCCCTTTTCTTTTTTTCCTTCAGAATGTCAATATTTGTAGGAATTATTAATAGGCTATGAAGGATTTGCAAACATTTAGATAGTCTCAAGATCTGAGAAGGCCCTTGTAATCATCCGGAGTGATTTTCATTGACAATAATGGATTTTGGACTAGGTCTGAGTGGAAATACTGGTAGAATTCATTACTGACAGTGCAATTGTTGAAAAACACAAGTGTGAATGAGTAGCTAGTACCACCTGATAGATCTGTTCTATTCTCATCTACAGGAAAGTTGAAGAACCTTAGCTAGGGTGCAAAGCTAGCTTCAAGTGCTGGCAGAGGCATGAGCACCAGCTACATCAGTGCCTCAAGGCCACTTCTGACTTCAGTTCAAATAGGTTTCAGTTGGCTGCAGCTGGAGATTTCCATTCTGTGATTCTGCAACCTTGAAATCTGCCACCCGCTTCAATGACAATGTAAGTGATATGAAAGGAAACTTATTTTCCATTTTTAAACGGAGCAGTAGTAAACTGGCTTTGAGCCAATTATATCTCCAAGCTCATCATCTTAACCACAATGAAAATAATACCAAGCCATCATTTAAGGTAACATAATCTCAAGGGAAGTTATCCAAGAGCACTCCAAGGTGCAATTTAATGTATTTATGCATAGAAAAAGTTGAAACAGTTAAAAAAAAAAAAAAAAAAAAAAAAGGTGAATGTTCAGTAAAAAGAGAAGATCCTGACAAAAATAATACTGAAGGCAGCACAACAGAGACTGCAAAACAGTTTAATCTTCAGGGATTGCTTCTGTCTCAGTTTCACTACTCTAGCCACTTTAATAAGTATTATGAAATACTATTACAAAAAGCATAGAAAGACTCCAAATATATTGCAGTTACTTAGTTCCCTATGGAATGAAGCTAGTGATAACAAACACAAGAATATTAATGTGGCCAATTGTAACTTTTATACAACTGTGCTGTAGTAACACTGACACTTAATTGGATTTTTATGTAATACTAGAGGGGAAATATCTATATTTAAAATATAATCTGAAAGATTCCTTCATGTAGAAGATAGTTCCATCAGTTTTAACATAATCTAGTATTGCAGTTACTATGATTCAATAATTAAGTCTATTCATTTTACTCCTTGTACTGGGATTTTCTTTATATTTTTCAATTAGTATTAAAAACACTCAGTATGAAAATTCATTCCACACAGGTAAAAATATTGTCATATAGCGGAGTAATTAATTTTATTATGTTGCTACTTTTAAGGTGCAATTATGTTACTTGTTATTTTGCAAGTTTAAAAGCAAGTACTTATAATTATTCCATTAAAAAATGTTACAGTTACCTCGCTCAAAAATCAGACATTAACAAAGCTAAGGAAAACTGGAGGGGGGAAGGGGGCAGAGAAAAGGAAAAAAATGGAAGGAATGAAGTAAAGTTAAAGCAGAAGCCACTTCTGACATCTTCACTTGCAATGAAGGATTGCTAACATCATTAAAAGTCCTGTCTGAAATCACTACTATCTTGAATTGGACAAACAAAATCAATCCTTGAATTAAGGAGAATAAAGACTATAATAAGAAAAGTCACTGAAGAGGTCCTGAAGAGTATGTTACAAGTACAGATCATTCCACATGATATAACTTTTCACTGATAACTTCCCAAAAAGCACTTAAATTTTCTTATTTACTTTCAATCTTTCTTCTTTCTCACCAAACATAATAATTTGTTTTTACAGAGCTGCTTTCTAGTGGCAGAACTAAGGACCAGCATGGCTAGTTGCTGTTAGGAAGAATAAGTGCCTATTTTGAACTTAAAATTTAAAAATGAAACGAACTTGCAAAATAGATAGCATATAATAAAATTAATGTCAGACAGACCTGCTCCACTAACCTTGCAGAGTCTCTTTAATTACACTGGAAAACTTTAATATGCTCCATTCACAGGAGAGGAAAGGAATTTGGGTATTAGTTCTCCTGACCTACATTTGCACCCGGTTTGCTTAGCAGAAAGGAGTCAGGGAGGTGGGACTCATAATAAGGAAGGGTATGAATTACTGAATAAAACACAAGATGTTCAGCTTCTCAAAAGTGATTGAGAACTTTTCTGAATTATCCAGGAAATTAGGAAATAATCTTAGTAATCATACCAGCACTTGTAACACACCCTGGAGATTTTAGACAGTCTGGTGGTTGAAAATAGGATTTAGCCATGCAAAAATGATGAAGGGGCAAGTTCATGTTTATAGTGATTTCTCTTATGGCCCATGACTTCAGCAGCATTATTTTGAGATGTTTTTCTTTTCTGTGCCTGTTACAAAAGTCAGGGAAAGCAGAATGTAAAAAGCAATTTTTGTAGATGTTATTTTTTCATTCTTGATCTTAAAGAACACAGCTGGTAGACTTTAAGACTACTCCTGTTGTGAACCTTTTCTTCACACTATTAATGGATTATGCCTGTGGGCAGTCTGACTCATGTCAGCTTTTTATAACTCCTCCAAATACAGAAATGGCTTACCATTACCAGAAGGGGACACATGATCTGGCCCATGGAAAATCCTAGAATTTCTGAAACGTAATGCTATACATAAAATGAATACAGTTAATTTTTTCTTTAGTAACAGATCACTCTAGCATGGTGGAAGTCAGAAATCTCCTTTTGTTCAAGTAAGTATGACAGAGCAAATACTCACACTCCTTTATCTATCACCTAAAGATCCTTTGCCTCTTAGAAGGAATAAAAATAGGATTGATGAAACACAACATAACTTGAATAATTATGCATCAGAGTTGTGACCTAGCAAGGAAAGAAAAGGATATCCTTGATTTTATGTCTCCCAGGAGCTTTCGTAGTGTCAAATCAACAAATCTCTTCTAGTAATCCAGCACCAAAGGATATCTACATGGAAATGATACTTACACAAATTAGACATGAATGTGAAGATTCCCTCCTAACACCTTGAAAGTGTAAAAGGGTTTAAAGATGGTTTCACTGTGTTGTACCTCTGTGTTACAACCCCTTAGTAATGCCAGCAATAGGTGAAACGGCTCCAGTGCAACTAAAGAGTTAGACCTTTCATTGGGAAACTGCACTCTGCATCCAGTTCTCTGAAGAGCTGAGCACCTCTTGAAAGCAGTAGGAACTGAACATACCCAACATTTTACAGGATCAGATTTTACCTTGAGTGACAACTAGTAGATTTACAGAAATTCTGCAGATGATTCAGTAATGCCCAGAGATAATCAGGTATGCAAAGATTAAAATACTCAGAGCTATCTTCAAATTCTGTTCCCTGGGGACGATGTCTAATATATGTTAGATCCAATCAGTGCCTTTTAGCTTTCTTCCCTGTCACAGAGTTTCAGTTTACTAATTAGAAATGTTCGGCTGCAATTCTTTTACATCACTTTCTCACAGGGTAGAATTCAGCACCCTCTGAGAATTTAAAAAGGTTACACCACCATTTGTCAAGGTCACAGCAAGAAAGGTTTTTCATTAATTTTAGATTGGCAAAGAATAAGAAATATTGTAATTGCTGCATTTAAGCCATTCACTGCATCAGTTCTCTTTCTACTTCACAGACAGCCAATTAGGGACTTTATTTAAAATGTATGAATTGCATGACTGTCATTAAGCTATGATTCTGGAGAGTTCATTTGCTTTTTTTAATGGAAGTATTACAGAAATGCAGTCATTTTTCAGGACAATGACCCAATCATTCAACATTTGGTAAATAAAAATGGCTCTCTGTTCACAGGTGAAACTTCCATTAAAATTAGTGCTGAGAGGGCCCAGTTCTACAAGGCACTGACTGGCCACCATGCCAACACCGACCAGTTGCCTCCTCAGTTTGACAAAAAGACATGGAAAATTCTCTGAGAAAGTTGTGCAACCAAACCCCACACAGTCAAGTGCTCTTCATTTGTGAAAACTGCACAGAACCATCTCCAAGGCCCGTGCTGGTTAGTGCAGCAAGACTGTGACTCGGTTTCAACCAAGCCAGGGTTAGAGCTCACCCAAACATGGTTTCAGCATTCTCCAGCATCCTAGGACATTTCCTGAATGAATGTCCTTCTCATGACAAACAGCTACACTTTGCATGGTCTTTCTTTTTGACATTAATTAAAAATTAGAGGCATTGCTTTAGGTGGATTTGGTTTTTGTTTCCTTTTTTGTGAGACTCAAAAGAATATATCTCCTCTATTTCAAAGCAACACATTTACTGCAAAGTGTTAGAATCTGGGTGGCCTGAGACTGCATTTTACAGCATCTTTTTCATGGCTTTGCTTCATCAGTAAGTATATCTCTCAGGTGAGACTGCTCCTGCAGACTGTAAGAGTACAGGACGTTTATCTTCCTGAGGATGGTATGTCTTTGTGCTGGAGATACAATTTCCTGTCCTGATTTTGCCAGAAAAGATTTGCTTTTTCATGTGATGATGTGCTGGCCCAAAAGCTTTCCTTGGTACACTCAAAATCATCCATCATTTTATTTCCTTATTGAAAATATTTTTGTTTATGGCTTTGTTTTCTTTTTGAAAACAAAAAAAATCCTTGTCCCACTTGTACTGTTAGCTATATATTAATCACACCACATGCACATCTTTTGCTCTCATCACATAGTAAATGTGTTTCTTCTGATTCCCCAAAACAGGTGTGTAAATGAGAAAGTTTCTTGCCACCTCATCTGTCTCCTCTGGTCAGTAAAACCACAAGAAGTTGAGATATTCAAAAGACAGCATGGGAAAGATTAGCTATTTCTTTCTCCCTCTAACTGTTTCAGATTTATTTTTTCCAATGTAAGCAATGTAGACAATACAGTTCCTCAAAAATCTTATGTGAACAAAAGTTGCCACAAGTGTGTAAACCGAAATTTTTTCTTGCAATGCATTGTTGTGCCTCTTCAGCTGTTTGATATATAAAAGGGTGCTTTTCCACAACATTTTGACCATTTTGGGTTAGCACCTGAAACTGCTTACATCTCCTTCACTCAGATGAGCTACATTTAATAAGGTTTCTGATTTTTCATGTTCATGTTCATCAGTCAAATCCCAACTCCACATTGAATAAAAGCTCAAATGCACCAGCATGTGCCACTGGCTGCATCACCTCTGGTGTCACTTCTCAGGGAAAGAAACTGGATGCTCAGAGAGCAAAGGGATCTGTGTAAGCTTCAAGTTTGTCACTGGCCAGAACAAGCTGGTGACAGGGATTGCAGAGTCTTGCTAGATATCTCCCTCCAGTCAGCTTCGGCACAGCCGAGGCAATTCAGTAGCAGCCAGCAATAGACTGCATGAACAGGGGGGAAGTCATGCCCAACCAACCTGGTAACCTTCTGTGATGAAATGACTGGCTTGGTACATGATGGGAGAGCAGTGGATGTTGTCTATCTGGACTTTAGTGTTTACTGAAAACCAGCCAGTAAACACTGAAGTACAGATAAACAATGGGCACAGTGCACCATAATATTCTGATAGTGAAGCTGATGAAGTATGGGCTGAATGAGCAGACAGCTGGATTGAGAACTGGCTGAACAGGCAGGCCCAGAGTTTGCTGACCTGTAACATGAATTCTAGTTGGAGACCAGTAATTAGCAGCATACCCCAGGGGTCAATACTGGGTCCAGTCCTGTTCAACATCTTTAAGATGACAAGACAAGATGGCCTCCAGAGGTCTCTCCAATTTCAACCATTCTGTGAACAGCATGGGATCCCACTGGGACTTAGGGTCCAGCAGAAGAGGAAATCCTACAGTGCTTTAAAGCACAGCAAAGGTTTTCAGACGTGGAACTAAATTACCAATACAAAAATTTAATATAAGTAGAAACCCAAGAAACTCCTCATTCACTATTATGTGTTCTATCAAGAACATCATTTTTTCTTCAGAAGACATATAAATTCATGAGAATACTGGATTTCTTTTTCTTTTTTTTTCTTTTTTTTTTTTTTAACAGGCATTCTAGTTGAAGAAAAATCTGAAAACTCTAAGTAGTCTAAAACAGAAAAGTCAGAATTATACAATAAGACATTGCCCAATTTTTTTCATCTCATAACTTCGGGTTATGATAGAAGGACATACTCAAGGTTTTGAACATTTGAGTTAACAATACTGATATAGGATGTCTTTTTCTGACAAGCTTCATCGCACCTAACAAAATGTCCCCTCATGGTCCCCTGTCTGCACCATAACACAATTAAACTGATAATCGTTATTATAATTGTCAGATAATCCTGAAACAAATGATACCAAAAGCACTTCATGGAATATGTAGCATGAAAATTAAGACTATTTTAATCATTTCTATGTCCCAGAGCCTTGCCAACTAAGACTTTGCTAAAGGAAGGTGAAAGTACGGGAGAGTTCTCCTAGGTGTGATCTTGGTAAAGACTGTCCTAATGCTGTCTGCTACCAACCTCCTGACAACCCTGGTGGAGGCAAGAGAAGGCTGAATCAGAGAGGCAGCATCACCGAGAAAAGAAGCTGAGAGACCTCCCAGGAGAGAAGCTGTCAGGAGGCAACAGGAGACAGAGGTGGTCAGGGATGCAAAGGTGACACTGCTCTGCTGGGACAGAGTGTCTTCATGTCCTTGGTTCTGAAGACAACAGAAGGGGGAGCAAGCATTTACAGGGAAGGGAGGATATTTTACCTTTTGCCCAAGATTAGGCTAATTATATGTGCTGCTGACCATGGCTCTGCCTGTCTTTTGCCAGGATGGACATCTGTTTCTAGAGTAAGAGCAAAGAAGTGTCTCAGAGACTACGTTCCCCATCAGTAAAGGAACTCTTATTTTTGGCACTGTAAAATCTCACTCGTGCTACTCAAATCACAACAGGTTTCAAGTAGCTTTTACAAACACTCTGATTTAAGGTGAGCTTCATTGAAAAGAAGTCTTGTTTTGTTTTTTCTAAACATAATTAATCACTTGATTAGGATACTCTTGTAAAAGCAATGGTGGTAAAGTAAAACAAATACACCCGTAGCTTTTCTCCCAGAATGTGACTAGTGTCAGGGAGGTCAGGGTTGGATTGAAAGGGATTGCTAATAACGCACCAGGTGCACCAGTGGAAGACTGTGTAAATTAAACTAACTAAAACGATTTTTCTCTTTATAAAACATGAATCAACAGGCTTTACAGGTGTTATTTTATAAATGAAAATTAAGTTTAAAAAATAAGACAACCTTAATAGTTAATTTTAAAGATAGGATAGGATAGGATATTTCACTTAGAAGGGACCTACAGTCCATCTAGTCCAACCTCCTGACCACTCCAGGGCTGACCAAAAGTTAAAGCATGTTATTAAGGGCAATGTCCAAACTCTCTTAAACACCAACAGGCTTTGGGCATTGACCACCTCTCTAGGAAGCCTGTTCCAGTGTGTGACCACCCTCTCAGTAAAGAATGGCTTCCTAATGTCCAGTTCAAACTTTCCCTGACACATCTTTGAACCATTCCCATGCATCCTATCACTGGATACCAGGAAGAAGAGATCAGCATCTCCCTCCCCACTTCCCCTCCTCAGGAAGCTGTAGAGAGCAATGAGGTTGCCCCTCAGCCTCCTTTTCTGTGAACTAGACAAGCCCAAAGTCCTTAACTGCTCCTCATAGGACATTCCTTTCAGCCCTTTCACCACCTTTGTTATCCTCCTCTGGACCCAGTCAAGGACCTTTCCATCTTTCTGAAATTGTGGGGCCCAGAACCACCCACAGTACTTGAGGTGAGGCTGCACAAAAACTGAATACAGTGGGATAATCACCCCTTTTGACCGGTTGGTCATACTGTGTTTGATGTACCCAGGATGTGGTTTGTCCTCTTGGCTGCCAGGGCACACTGCTGAGTCCTACCGAGCCTCCATCAACCAACACCCCCAGATCCCTTTCTGCAGGGCTGCTCTCCAGCTATTCCTCTCCCAATTTCTATTTGTGACCAGCTTTACTCTGTCCTAGGTGAAGGATCCAGTGTTTGGAATTGTTAAATTTCATCCCATTAATCATTGCCTGAGATAGATCTGCATACACAATAAGAATTGTAAAGCCATGCCCTTTTCTCACAGGTAAATTGGATGCCTCAACCCTGCAATCACACCAAAAGGCCGGTTTGGGACTGCCACACCCAGACAAGACAGCAAGGCACATTTCTCCTCGCTTTGTGCCTATGAGCCTTTTCTTGGTGCATCCTGCTCTGCTAGCTGCTGTGTCTAACCACTGTGGCTGGGTTGACCGTTCCTGTGATTTCAGTGCTTGGCAAGCATGCTTATATCACTGAGGACTTGTGCACACCTTGCATAAAGACGACTGTTAAACAGATCCACCTGTTTTAAAGATGACAGATGACCCTTGGTTTTAGTTGCAGGCTAGTTTTTGACCTATGTGCTGGTGGCTGCGATCACTTTTGCTTAAGCAAAGGTAGCAGATGTGAAATTTCCATCTACTATTGTAATAAGAAACTTTTCCGCATGTCTTTTATGTTTTCTTTAACAGACGTCTCTCAGGTAACAAACCAATGTATTGAACATATTTTATATCTAGCAGAAGTCCCTTTCATTTGTCCCCCATTCTCTCATTTTTATCTGGTCTGCCCAGCCATCCATGAACTGAGTGGAACTCCTGCTTTGAGCCCAGGCAACCACAGTTACGTAAAAATCTGAAAAGCAGTAACAAAAATGAGCAGCCTTGTAAGGAATCAAGATTTAAGCCATTTCTGAGTAATCCTGTTTCCTTAAGACTCCTAAATGACACATGCTTTCACAGGCTCCCTCTGTCGTCCATCTAACAGAGACAATATGGATCAATACTGTGTCAAAAAATACTGCTTTAGCTGGCCTCAAAAAGTGCCGAGCAGAAAGAAGCAACTTTTGCCCTTTGGTCAGATCAATGTATCTGATGAAAGTTTTCTTTTCTACCTACTACAATTTCAGAAATAGAGTTTACAAAGTTGACTAAAACTGGAGCCAGGAAGGAATCTCAGGGAGGTATATTTCTGTTCGAAGTTACTTTGATGTGAATCATGAACAGCACTACTCAAGTAAATGGCATCATTTAGTTAAAAATGAGGCCAGTGTAAATAAAGGCAAGTCCTGATGATACTGCTTTACAGCAGAATCAGACCTCAGTTATTTCAACACACTACCAGTACGACATCTTTGAAGCTCACTTAAGTCCAGTGAACTGAATAATATTCTATTCTCATCTATGAGACTGTAGATACTGCTTCTGCTTGCTATCAAGACCTGAAGGAAACAAGTATTTAGTATTTGTTGTGTATGAAAAATTGCACAATGAATTTCTGAATCTTCCAGGTGGAAGAAGTTATCTCCTCTACTGTCTGTTCTAAAGTTTTTGCTGAATATGGATCACTCTGGGTATAGCTAACAAATTCTTATACTGCCAACAAGTATTAAGGGTTACTTAACTTTACAAACTATCTTTGAGGAAGTATTAATTAAGAAGTAAAATAGCTAATTTATTTGGGAGGATTTTAGTTTTGAGAGCTGCCTCTGCTGATTTACTCTTTGGCATTGGATGCATTTTTTTAGAATTAAAATTATATGTTTAAACACTATATCTATTACACGTAATATATACACAACAAAAAACTTTACTTTTGCAAGGGACATTCACTTCTATGTTCAATATATCAAAAGCATGCCTCTCATCTTGCTTGCCCATGCTTATCTCTGACTGTTTACTGCTCAAGTAGATGAGGGAGAGACAACAGTATGGATGACAGTATTCCTTAAATCCATATACATTAGTTTTATTTATTGTTAGCTCATGAATAGCACTGTGAATTTATCCTTTCTTATGAATTTTTTATAACATTTCATTCATTCTACTAAAGCACTGAGATACTCCACTGAGTATTCTTAAATACTAAGACTGTGGTTCTTTCACATGACATTTCAAGTTTTTAGGACCTAAACATTTGGCTAACATTTCCCACAGTCTCAGTTTGAAATATTTTTCATGTGGGAAGCTTAAAATATATTTTATGCTTTCTGGGATTCTGTGGAATCTTAAAATGAGATTTATAAATGTATATGATACTGAAAGATGTTTATGATGTCAATACACTGGAACACATTCTCATAAAAATATCTTCTGTTTTCATTTTTTCTGTGAGGAAAAAAAAAAAAGAAAATTGTACTTAGAGTATATCTTTCTTTATAATGGAACAAGCAAAGAAAAGACTCATATACTTCGGTCTGAGCAGGAAGAGCATATACTCCTAAAAATGTAGATCATACTTTTCTCACCAATTGCAGTATGATTTTTTTCTAACCTATATGTGATTTATGATCGTTGCTGCTTGTGCCCAGGAGGGATATGATATTTAAAAAGATAGTCTGTGATTCCATGACAACTGGTAGGTGCCTTATAAAGTCTTTCTTTGTTGAAAAGGTGCAGGTGAGTTATTATACTTTAAAATAGGAGAAATTGAGCTCTGGTAGATTTTTCTCAGTGCATGAGAACCTGAAAATTAAAGTCAAATACTATTTTTATACCTGTCTATAGGATTCACAAAGACCAATTGCACCAGCTGCAATGGAAAGTCAAATAAAACACACTGCCCCACATGCTGCTGTATAAATATAACAAGTGCAATTTTTTAGCCAAACTGCTTTCTTCTTTTAGATGTTGCTGACTACAGCAGAATCGTGAGTCTGTGTACTGTCCTTTTCCCTTTGCTGACAAGTCAGGGAAGCTTTTTTGAAAAATACAGGAAAACTAACCTGCAGGCACTTTTCTCTGGTTTTCCACTTAGCTATTTCACTTGTTTTAAACTGCCTCATTTAAGAAAACATAAACAATCCCTTAGTATTGTTAGAGGTTTGTATTTATGTGGTATTTAATTTTCCAATTAGCATGACGAACTCAAACAGCCTCTTGTGTTTGTCTGACTCCTAGGATCACTGGTACAAACTAATTTCCCTGCTGCATTTACCCTCTCAGGAACACAAAAACCAGTGGTTATATCTTAAATAGATACCTTCAGCTTCTGGAGCACAGGATCTGTTTCCACTTGAACAGCTGAAAAAGTAACTCACAACAAGACTGGATTCCACAATATGCAGAAAGCCTCCTTTCTATTGTTCCCAGTGAAAATGTATGATCTTGTGCAACCTGGAGGATCAGATCTGAATATATCACCACCTTCATTAGCTTTAAGAATTTAGAGCTTGATCTGGTGCTCCCTGAAGTCAATGGAAAGACTCTCATTGTCTACAGCTTACTTTGGATGACATTAGGTGCTCATGGTCCAACAAAAAGCCTAAACAAAGTAAAGCACTCGAGCACTTCCTTTTGTTCCCCATTGTCCTGGTTTCAGCTAGAATAAAGTTAATTTTCTTTCCACTAGCTGATGCAGTGCTGTGGTTTCGATTTAGGATGAGAATAATGTTGATAACACACTGATGTTTCAGTTGTTGTTGAGCGGTGCTTACTAAGTCAAGGACTATTCAGCTTCTCATGCTGCCCTGCCCGTGAGTAGGCTGGAGGGCTAAGAAGCTGGGGGGGGACTCAGCAAGGATAGCTGACCCAAATTGGCCAAAGGGGTATTACACATCATACGATGTCATGCCCAGTATATAAACTGGAGGGAGTTAGCCAGGGGACACACCATGGCTCAGGAACAGGCTGGACATTGTTCAGTAGGTGGTGAGCAATTGTATTTTGCACCACTTGTTTTGTATATTCTGGGGTTTTTAAAATTTTTATTCCCCCCCCCCTTCCTTTTTTGTCCTGTTGAACTGTCTTTACCTCAATCCAGAAGTTTTCCTTTTTTTTTTTTTTTTTTTTTCAATTCTCTCCCCCATCCCACTGAGGGGGAGTGAGCAAGTGTGGTGCTTAATTGCCAGCTAGGGTTAAACCAGAACACCCATGAAAGTTAGTCAAGCTTGGAAATAACAGAGAAAAGACAGATTGGCAAGATAGTGCAAATGAGATAAAAATAAAGAAATGGCTTCTTTTAAGCTCTCAATTCAATTTTGCAGCACAAAAGAAAGTTTATTTTTATCACTGAAATGCTGATATATTTTTTAAAAGGCTTCACCTGTCTGAACTTGAACAAACCCCATGATTTTAAGTGAGCATTTCAAAAGTTTCTCAGCAAAAATCAGAAGGATAGAAGAGCTTGATCTGTTCAGTATATCGATAAGGGCTGTCATAAATGGGAGCAGTTTCTCAGCTCCTGCTCATGCCTGATAAGCAAACCCTCAACACCTGCTAGTAATAACCTGACTTTTCATAAGCTCTATTAACACCGATTCTGTGTTTGTTTACTTTGTGACTCTGCAAAGATGCCACTGCCTTTGGAAATATGGGTTGACATTGGGGATGTTTCTGTAATTGCGTTTTCGAATCTTTCTGTTAGTGACTCACCTACATCCTGCCGAGGAAGATTCAGTCATCTGGCACAAAATAGCTTAAGTCATTACTGGATACCCATGTCTCTGTGTAGGAAACCACATAGGTTAATCATGGGCAGAGACCCCTCTGCTTTGAATGAGAAATCCATAACAGCTCCTCTTACGTGAGTAGAGAAAGCCATCAGATGTCATCGCTTCAGTTTGCCTCTCATGATACTCCCAGGAACAAATTGCCTCCCTGTAACACCAAGAAGCCTTATACTTAACTCAGATTTAGAGGGGAGGGACTCAGCTTCAGCACCACTTCCTAAGCACTGTTTTTCTCTTTGTTTTCCAGAGAAAACTTCTGTGATATTATCCTGTGCTTGTCTGCCTTGCCTCCCAAATAACTTATCTCCCCAACAAACACTGGCCAGTGGCACCCAAATTGGTGAAAGTTGTCCAGTACCTAAAGCAATCTGCTTCTTACAAGTGCCAAGAAAAAAAGGCAGCCTCGGCAGCCTGTTTAGGGTCTCCACTGATGAAAAAACTGCAGTGGAGGTTTAACCTTGATTAGACATCAGAGGATCTACGTGGAGTGAGCCATTATTAATATTGTCAAGAAATGAAAAGCTTCATTCATAGATCTTGCCTGTTTAGACATCAAAGTCAACGAACCTCAAAAGAAATCTGTGGGGAACCAAGCATCCTTAGTACTCATATTGATCATACTACTTGTTCTGAAAGTTCCTCATCCAAGCTTTAGCAAGGCCTGACCTTGCAGAGGGGACACAATGTACAAACAAGGCAAAGGGCTGTGCTTTCTTTCTTATTTTTAAAGTTAACACCAGGTGAATAATTAAGATAAAATCATGGGTTTGGTAAATCGTCTTGTTTTATGCAAATGACTTCTCCCTCCCCCCAAAAAAATACATTTGGGAATATTATATTATTTTTTCTAATATAGTCACAAAATCTCTCATTAATCATTGTCCTGTGGCTTGTTTGTGAAACATTCAGTGAATGCTCCTTTGTGAATCAGAATTAAAGCTTTTCAGATGGGCACAAGGTATAAATTTGTTCTTGACTCAAATAGAAAGTAAATACAATATAAGCATGGACCCAGCCAAAACAAATTTTAGAATTCAACTGAATCTTCTAGGCAATTTCTAGGCAATGTATGTCCAGACACAATCACAGGCTAAACAAAGAAAGTGCCTAGATACCACCCTTCCTCTTCAAACTATAGTCTGTCTCAGAAGGCATCTGTTAGATAAGGCATTTATTTTGTTTGTGGAATTCCTATGGCTATCACTGAGAATTCTTGCAAAGGAAGACAGAACGTGCAATGAAATTATCTATTGTTGTTCTTAAACTGTATCGGATAATTAAAAAATGCCATTATACTTCTGTAAAGCTTGAGATAAGGGTTTCCATCAACTGTTTTTAGGGAGAGGAAAAATTTTCAGAGGACAAAGCTGTAGCTGGATGTAGGACAAAAAGCAAATCAGAGAATTACTATGTGAAATGTGCACCTTTTTTGCTCAAATTGTGCCCAAAGTTTTGATCCTAAATGCAAATCTCAGAGCTACCGATAACATTTAAAAAAAAAAAAAAAAAAGCACATTAAAAACATATTTTGTTTTCAGAAGACTTTTATACCTGTTAAATTTTATGAATGATCCAGAGGTAATCTTTACATTCTTTTAAACTACTGACTTCAATAAAATGTTAATAAAATTATCTGCAGTAAAATTTTTCTTTTAAACTAGTCAAATGAAAGTAAGTAGGGGAAATGACAAAGAACTTAGCAGATGAAGAGAAAAGGCTATGTAAAGAAATAATACAATCTGCTGCATTCTTAAATATTTTCTGTGTTAAAGTGAAGAAGTAAACGATTTAATTTACTTTCATATTTTATTGTGATCTACCCCATTTCAATAGGCAATATGTAATTTTGCAACTTCGGTGTTGATCTATGTGTTTCATTTCTTAATTTCATTTTCAAACTATGCTTTCAAGTAATTTAAAAAGTGCTACTTGTACATTAGCATTAATAGCATTACTACTACACACACCCAACACTTTTTATTTGCATTTTTCTCGTTTCTTGGACACTGATACCACTCTCTCCATATAATTTTCTGATGCACATTTAATAATGCCCTCTTATTTAGCAATTCATATTCTTCTCCCATCCCCTCCCCCCGAAAAGGTGCAATTTTGTCCTTTATCTTTCTTACAATTTTACAGATTTTTTTTCTTTTTGATCAAAATTCTCCCTATTGCTTTGAGTCCAACTTGCTTTCATTTTCTGTGATTTTCTTAGAACCTTCTGGTTTCCTCAGCATCCTTTTCCTTTCTTTGCCAGTCTTCCTTATGGGGGTGGGAGAGACTCATGAAAAAGTTTGTACTCTGTGTAGGAAAAAGACATCAGAGAAGAGTGATCATGTAAACATCTGCCTAGATTCAATACCTGCCTAGGGCCCCCTCTCCTCAGCACACACAGAGGTTAACCTGCCCTCTCATGTGACCTAACTGCATTTGGCTTTAAGTCCCAAGGAGAAGGAGGAAAATTTATAGAAGCACATGTCTGTGTCCTTATCCATTTGTACTTTTATGGGGCACTTAACATGGTATTTACATTATGGTAATTATATTATTTTAATGTTGATGGCACATGTTTACAAAGATGTAGCTATTCGATTAAATATAAAGTGCTAGATTAAATAGCCCATTTACTGGAATCTAGCTAAATGCCTAATTAAATAGCAAGAGAATATTTATTGGATTTATTATGGTTTAACAAATATGTGAGCATTATATATTAATACTTTAAAATACACTATTGATGTTGTACCTCATTAGCTAAACAGTCCCTTTCTTAAAAGCACTTTAAAAGTATTTACATTGTCAACGATCCTGGTTCCTAATTTATATTACCTCAGTAGTGGTTTATTTTACCTGGTTTACAGATCCCCAGACATTTATTCAAAAACCCAACAACATAAAACATTCAGTTCCCAGCTGTCTAACTTTGTGGAAATAAAATGCACAGTCATTCACTTTATGGTTCTTTGAAGCTACAGTCCAAGATACAAAAGCTCACCTTGAAGTTATCTGAAGATTTCCTACGAGAATTATCTATGAAATTTTAGCATCTAATTGAAGTCTAATAAAAAGTCTTCTTTATGATACACATTTTGCCAAAAGAAGCACAGCCTTACTAGTAGAGGTGCTGTAGTTAATGACAGGTTTTCATTAAAATGATGTTTAAAATATTTTTTTGATCCCATAATATTTCTGAAAAGTGAAAAGTTCATGTTACTCTTGTATTTAAATAATCTTTCTTGGCTGAGTTTGGCAGTTACTACAACTATGTATTCAATAGGTCATGCTAATCCCTTTGGAATCAATGAGAATCATGGATATGATATGTCCCTGCCTTCCTACATGATCACACTTTTAAATAATATTTGATGTTTAAAAAAATATATATTTCTTAATATGATGTACAATATATGTTAATACATCTTTAGAGTTTTTTGTTAAAGATTCAGTGAAAAGAGGAGGAAATAGTTATATATGTGAAACATAGACATTCGACTATTTCAATAGTATCTTTCTCCTTCCCTTTAACTACACTAAAAGTGTTTTTATGAGGAAGGAATTCCTTTTCTGCCCTTGTGACAGCTCTCCAAGATGATGCTTCTGCTGGTTTTGCACAGCCAATTTTAATATGAGGACATCATTTTGCAGAATATTTTTGCAGTAGAATTAGAAGTAGAAGTAGAAGTAGAAGTAGAAGTAGAAGTAGAAGTAGAAGTAGAAGTAGAAGTAGAAGTAGAAGTAGAAGTAGAAGCAGAAGAGTGGAGAAGCTCTTTCTCAGATGGTGGTGGTTTCATACCAAGCTATTTGTTTGTGGCTTCTTGACCTTTTCTGATTGATGTTTCTTGAAGAACTGTGGTACTAGGCCTTTATGTCTTCTCATGTCCATCATACTTTTAGTCCTGACATTCAGTTTACAATCAGCATATTTACCCCTGAGAATCAATTACCGATAATATAATGATGCTAACTATTTATATGTGGCAAAGTGTTCTAGTCCATACACTGTATATGGTACTGTAGTTCTTTTGCTTCTTCAAAAGTTCAGTTTTTATATCCACAAAGGTGCTATTGAAAACATCATCACTCTAAAGCATTTGTCTCTTGTTTGCATTTGAACAACTCCTATTTCTCCAGATTTTTTTTAAGTTTAGTAAGCCCTAATACCACAAGGGAGAATTCCACTTTCCACTTCTTTTTCATGTTCCCTTTCTTTCTTAACAGTACAGTGAAGCAGTTCATCCCTGTGGTTTTGTCACTTGCGGTTTTAATTTCTTAGTACCGAAATTTCCTTCTGTTTTATCTTGCCTACCTCAGCTTAGCCAAGCTGTCTAAATACTGCTGTCCTTCCTGCTTATTTCAGTGCTGTTAAATTATCAGTTTAGCATTGCCTAGAGGGCAGAGATTGCAGATCTTCCCACCTGCCACTAATGCTGTATTTACCAAACACTGTATTTCAGATAAGATAGTGTTGTTACCTCAACACCCGATAATTGGCATGACGTCTCTCTTTTGTCTCCATTCATTGGTGGAACCAATCATCCACTTAATTGCTCTTTCTGTCTTGTTATGAATTTTCATTTTTCTTTCTCTGGAGGATGTACCTGTTGTATGGAGCAATGCTGAGTTCTGTTTTACCTTCCTCCAAAAAAAACCCAACCCTGAAAGCTTAATCTATTCATGATCAAAGATACCTTGTCTGCTGAGTGACCAAGTCAATGATATAGTAGGTTTTGTATTGTTAAAAGTTTCTCAGTGTCTTAGGTCACAATAACTTATGACATGAGAAACCAATCAACCCCTTCTAGGAAAGTAATGAGAAAAGAGTGGGGTCAAACCTAAGGTTTTTCTTCACAACCATAAAGACTATGCAAGAAGCTAGAAATCATTAGGTGGGGAGGGAGATTGCTTATGCTAAATTCCTAAGATGCTTTTCTTGACAGATGACAGGACCTGGGCCAGCTACCAGGACACTACAGTTATCAGGTAGCAGAAGTAACTACAGGGTGGCCCTGTGGCTACTCCACAGAGAAAGGATTTTTCTTTCTGTACCCTACTGAACCCTTCTGTATAATCTGAAGTTTATAATTGAAATTTGGCCTTAATATCCATGTTTACCCAATGCTATACTAAAAATAATACTTAATTGGGATAATTTATTTACTCAGTATCTGCCCATTTTTCTTGTCTAAGGAACCAGCCACTTACTAAGTCCAAGGCTATCCAGCTGCTCAGAATTACTTCTGACCAGAGAAGGGTCTGCACAATACAGCCATATGTTCAATGAACATTAGTCCTTATTTGCCAGGACAGATCAAACAGGGTAAGATCTAAGAGGAGTCTGCTACCCTAAACAAACTGCCCAGCCCGACCAGTTTGTTGCTGCATGTCCAGTCAACATTGCCAACTTGGAAGTTACCTGTGCAAACAGTTCTGCTGCCTCTGGAGTTGGGCTGCCCCAGGCAGCCACATCTTCTTGCTCTTAGGAGGGTGCTTGCTCCAAGTTCAAAAGTAGTTCAGAAATATTGGGAAAATCTCTGTTGGGGGAATAAAAAAAAGCATCTTCCCAGTGCTCATTAACTATTTTGCAAATGGGAAATACAACAAAAAAAGACTAGTAGACAATCACTGTGTAACTTGTTTGTTCCAAGAAACATTTCCAGATAAAATTATATACCACCAGTACCTCAAGACTTCAATGCAGATGCACACCAACACTAATTATGTGACAAGATGTGGAAAGGATTAGTTCTACAAAACACATCATGCTGGGAAACCAAAGGACTACAAAGAACATCAATTTTTTTCTAAACACAGAAATCTATGTGGGCTAATTAGTCTTGTTTCAAAAAGCAAAATACATCAACAGCCACAGCAATGGTGAGAATTAACTTTTATAATGTCAAGTTATAGAGGGACTTTTTGCACAGTCCACAATACATTTAATTAGTTCTTGTTTTCCTTCAGTTACATACACTAGTTTCATCATCCTGATGCTGCCATTTAAATTACATTTCTTATTCATTTAAAGTTCTTTCTGTGCTACAATTGACAGTAGTTAGTGCTACCTGCTATACTTCTGCGTCCAACCTAATTAGATGCTGTTGTCCTACAAAATATTTTTAGATGTTTCAAACTCTCTAATTATGCTCAGTGTATTGCATAGCAAAGAAAACAATTGTTGCTTTAGTGTCTAGATAAAAGTATCCGTGGATAAAATCATCTACAATGAGGATGTTGAATTGCAGATACAAAAGGGTGACTGCACAATAAATTCTCCTAAACTACAGATGCTGCAATAGAGCAACAGAACCTTTTTAAAAAATGTGTCGTTATTGTTTAGCAAGATACATAATCCAAACAGACATGTGGCAAATCTGATTGCAACTACCTAATATAACTGCCTAAATAAGCCTGGCCATTTTCTTAGGTGAACCTAGTTCAAATTATTCTCAAGATAAATTCCAAATCAGACCACTGCTCCATAAGAGCTTATAAAGCTGATGGTGGTGTCAGCTCTCACTGCTTCTCCTCTATCTTCTTTGGAAAGAAACAACATCATTTTGAAGTCAAAACTGCTGAAAAATGAGCTCTTACTTCACGCTGGATGAAAAAACTCTGATGACACATGGTTTCCATTCGATCCTCCCAATTCTCAAAACATGTCACAGGTACACTTTCATTTCAGGGATGCTGGCAGAACAACACCTTTTCCTAACCACCCTCATTACTCTGCTCCTCAATGACCAGGTTTCTCTGGAGCTGGGCACCCCATGGTGTCAAGGACTTTGGCCTTCTGATCCTGTAACATCACCTCTTCCTGACTGGGGCCAGTGTTTTTCCTTACTGTTGTTAAGAAATCTTGCCACATCCCTTCTTGATCTGATCACATCAACTCCTAAATACAAATATGTAGTGACAGGATAAGGGGCAATGGTTTTAAACTGAAAGATGGTAGATTTAGATTGGATATAAGTAATATTTTTTTTACTGTGAGGACAGTGAGACACTGGAACAGGTTGCTCAGAGAAGTTGTGCATACACCATCATTGGAAGTGTTCAGAGTCAGGTTGGACACACATTTTTGAGCAACCTAGTCTAGTGGAAGGTGTCCCTGCCCACAGCAGATGGGTTAGACTAGATGATCTTTAAAGTTCCCTTCCAACCCAAACCATTCTATGATTCTAACAAATTCAAGCCTCCCCCTTGTCTCTCCATTCATGAAAATATTGTCTATAATCCAGTCAATATCTCTAGTCTCATCTCTCTGTACGTCTTCAAGAGTTTTCTGGCCATCCTAATAGTGAACAGTTTCATTTCCATCCCACCACCCATGCTGCCTGTCATGAATGGACAACAATATTTCAGATACTTCAGACATCTTCACTTGCTGCCACCAGCTGCCACCAGCTATTTTAATGCTCTTTAGTCTCTGTGGGTGGGCTTAATCTCATCTCTGTGTCTAAAGTATAGCTGTCCAGATTCAAATTAGTCATCTTTTTATATCCAGACAAAGGAAACAGGCACTTTCACAGTAGCCTTTATCTGACCTATTTTAAGTGTCTATTCCAGGATGAAGTGCCCCATGCCTTAGAAGTGTCTATTTCTTGCTCGGATAAATCCTACCTTCCACATCTAATCAAGTTCTTACTGTCATCAGTGACCTTGTCTTTCTAATGTTGGTAACCTTTATTACCAAAGTAACAAGATTAGGAGTGCTGGAACAGATTGTTCAAATTTGTTCACAGTAAATTTATGCAAAACCTCTTCAAAATTAGACCTGGGTCTAGCAGGTTGAGCTTTCCATCCTGTAAGAGCTTTTGAGGTTTTGAAAATTTTATTTCTAACTAAATAGAACAAAAAGTTGAAATGTTGACATTTTATATGACTCAAATATATTAAAAGAACAATAAACCTTAGCTACAGAAAAGTCTATCTTAACATATATGAAAAATTCTTTTTCATATTCCATTTGCTAAAAAAACCTTCACATCTCGAGGAAAGCATAAGATAAAATTTGGAAATGTATTGAAATTCTTATTTTAAATGTTGAAAGAGCATGTTTCAACCATGTCAGGATCACATGAGAAGGCTTCAAAGCCCAGTCCTTTCTCCTGCTGAGTTTTGCTTTTGACAAATAATTATTTCCTCATCTCCAAGTCTCACCTAAAGATTCCTAAGGGATTGCAGGTCAATCAAATTTCAATTTAAAAAAATATCTTAACGTTGATCAAAGTAGGTCAGGTGCACATTTCATATTAGTGCTAGCATATCTATATTTATTTCATACTCTTTTTCAATTACTGTAGTAAAACTGAGCAACTCAGCTCGGTTAGCAGTTATCACAGATGTTTCCAGATTAAGGTGTTATGAGCTTGGTTCAAAGCCAAAACTTACTCCAAAGACATGGTGGACTAACACCATCTGTCCTTCAAAGGCCAACACCTGCTTGAGGCCTAAATGGTTGCCTAAATAAACATGCACTTGGAGGTGCATAATGGTACAAGAACACCGTACAGGATGAAGACTGCCTTGTGGTGTCACGGTGACTGGACACACAGAGTCAACGCACATACTTGGATGTGTCGAGGAGAAACCTCTGTAACAGGTAACATGATCACGCCGCAGTATTCAGCAGTATTGAGACCTAGTTTTATTTTATTCTGCACTATCTAGAATGATGTTTTAGAAATACGAAGCTAATTACTTCCCTTGTCAGTTTGGCAAGAGTTGAAATTTTAATTATTTCTAAAGGGCTAACCTAACCATCTGTTTCAGCTTTCATTCTGGAGAAATAGCTGGCCCTGAGCACAAATCCTGCTAAATCTAATTCACATTAGATTACAAAGGATCAAACTGAGGGACTAGAGGACCAAGCTCTGTTGTTCTAAAACTTACAGCTCTTAACTTAATATCTAAAGGATCCACTACCAGTATATTAGGTCATCCATTTCCCACCATGTCCGAGTTTTGTTCATGGGGTTTAAATGCAAGTTATATATCTTCAGTTCAAAAAAAACCTGTGTTGCCAATTTTGGGAAATGCTTTAACTGTGTCAATTTGTGCTATAGCTTTTCATTGTTGAATTAATTTCTTGATCTCATCAAACACAGGGTGGCCTGAGGTTCTGGAAATGTCTTTCTTGCAGTACCATTATTTCAAACTAAAAATTCCTTTCTGAATAAAAATACCTTTAGGCTGAAGTTTCTCAAATTTTTTTTCTTGGCCCAAAGAATAGGTTTGGAAATATCAGTCAATTCCTTTTGGCTGCTTGAGATATAGAAGCAAAAAAAAAAGTCTCTTTGATGTTTTAAGAACTTTTTGTCAGATAGTGTATTTATACTTGGATAATTGAAAGCTAGCACCTGCATATGCATGTACACAACACGGTTGTTACATTTGCTCAGATTATTTTTATTTAAAATGAAGAATAAAAGTACAAATGCCAAAATTCTAAAGGCTTTGGTTTTCATATGTAACTACAGTCTGAAAATAAGATTTGTTAAAGGATTCTAATAGGAACCAGGTATTCTGTGTTCTTTATTCTGTAGGACAAGTAGCTATTGCCTTCTATTATTAATATTACCTAACACAGGTGTTTCACAGCAGGACGTGCTGGTCCCTAATGGTACCAGTAAGAAAGGCACTCAGACTCTAAGGTATCATTCACAACACCATTTATTAGAGTTAGCACTATAAGAACAACAGCATACATAACTGTAGGTCCCTTCATATGCTGAGGACCCCAGGTGGTGTAGCATGAGAGGACTCTGACCCACACACAGCACACCATACAGACCCTGTCCATAGCAGAGAATCTTCCCCCTCTGTCTTTTGAACTGTTGTAGGATTTTCTTATGGTTAAGCAACTCTATTTATCATTTCTACAGTCAAACAATGTTACATGAGAGCTTGCTTCATTTTTAGATAAAGGCAAGGCCACACAGGTGGTATAGTTGCTGGTAACAGGTGGGAGTTGCCTGTAGGATGCTCTGTCATGGTAAACTGGTTGAGTTTATCCCACATCCAAGAGATTTGTGCAGCCCAGCACAGGCCTGAAAGCCACACTGTACATGCAGCATGCCACATCACAGACCTGGGCATGCTCCAGTTAACTGCTGTGTGCATCACTGACTGCTCCATGTGCAATAGTCTTCTGGTCAGGGTCACCACAACAAGGCAATATAAAGTCTTGTTTTGCACTTACCTGCAGTTTTCTAAGGTGTTTCTGTATTTCAAAGGACAGAGAAATGACAGAGGAAACTCACCCTCTTTTACGATAATATGTAGCACAGTTGAGATGAATCCCACTAAGATATCTCCTGCGAACATGACCTAGACAATCAGCTTATATTAAACACCATGTCTAGGCAGTGAGAGATAGGCATGATGAATGTCATGTCACATGTCAAATGTGAAATCAAAAAAAGGGTAAAGCTGTGGAGAAACATGTAGGAAGTCTGATTTAATAGTGGCACGGTAGTGGTGCAATAATGCATTTGCTCTTCCCAAAAATGTTACAAGTTTTGAGTGGCTGTCAAACAGTACTGATTGCATATTAACTGTGACTTCATACATCCTTACAGCTTGTTTAAACATGAGTAGAACAAATGTCTGTATGTTAAAACAGAGAAAATAAAGGCTAAAAAGAAAGAACCGGAGTGCACTATGGGATGAAAGCAAAGAGAGAGGACAAAGTGCCTGGCATATCCTGGGTGGATAACTCCAGAATCCAGAGATAATTTTTCCCTAACACAGATAACACCATAGGTAGGAAATGTACCTCTTCTAGACTATAAAAGAAATAATGTACTTCTTCTAGACTGCAAAAGAAATAGTTCAAACATCCAGATGTATTGTCTGGAAAGTTATAGTTCAGCAAGCTGCAGCCATTTAGATCTGATTTAGATCCTTTCTTTTTTTTTTTTTTTTAAACTTGAAAAGGCTGCGGGAGAGGCAGGGACTGGCACACAGTGAGGAATCAGTACACAAAGCTTATAGTCAAGCAATATTCAGGCATACTCCATATGTACATAAAAAAAACCCCTTTTGCCAAGAAGGCCTAATCTTATCAAACATCCAAAGAACCACTAAACTCTCCAGGCTTTTTGATAAATTGAATGTCAGCATCTCTTCCTTTTAAAGGAGCAGCTTCTAATTAGCATTATTAAAGGGAAGAAAACACTGGAAACACAAAAATATCGTTACTTAAATTATTCTACTTGTTTTAAAAGGTGTGAAAGACACCTTCTTTTGATAGACATTTATTGCTTAAGAAAGAATGATAAGAAACATCTGTCAATTTAATATTTTTGAAAGCAAATATCTGTTTAAGAAAAAGAAGAAATAATTGGTGCTATTAATAGGGACATTTTTCAGTTATTAGTAACAATAAAGTACATTCCTAATTAAGAAGAAACTCTTACATCATTTTCTTGAATTATTTCAATACCCTGGGAAAGAAACTTATGTCTAGAAAGACTTCAGTTGTATATAATTTCATTATAAAAAGGAAGGAAATAAAAAGATAATAGATAATGAAGTATTTAACCTTTTTATTTTCACAGTTCAACCGATGGTTTCTACTAGAGGAATAAGACTATGTAATTTATTCACACTATACATTTATTCCAGACTAACTTTCAAATTTGTTAATAAAGTGGTAAAGATTCTGCTATTTTAGCATGGTTGGATCACATCCCGGTGGAAGTGAGATGACATGTTTAAGAAAATAAATCTTCTCCAGGATTCAGATTCACTTGCAAAAATCAGAGGACATTGCTTTCAAATAAATCAGAAGGATGACATAGAAATTATCTTCTAAAGGATGCCGTAAAACAGTCTGACAGACAGCTGATAAACAGAGATGAAGAAAAGTTAAAACTAAGACAAAAGATAAAACTGTCTAAGTGGTTCACAAGAATGCCAATGCAAAATAGTATATTGAGAAATCACTAATACTAGAGGGAAACAGCATATGATAACTGAAACCATTAGAAAACCCCTCAGGCATGCAAACATTTTCTGGAAAAGGAAATTAAATTTGTAACTTATTGGTGCTAAGGCTTAAAATGACTCAAGAACTATCTCTTATTTTACATAGAAGAAAAACTGGTAAGGATTATTTACAACGTCTACCGTAGTATATGCTATTTTTGCAGCTTTTTATGAAGAAAAATCAGTCCTCTAAGAAATGGGATGAAAATTCTAGAAATAGTGAGCTTGCTAAAGCAATGTGAAACTTATAAAGGAGTAACACAAAAGAAGATCTAGCCCAGTTTCTTGTCCCTGGCAATGACTAATGCTGAGTGCCTAGGAAAGAGTAAAGAGGACAAGCAAATACCGATATCTCCTGTATTCTTCCCACATCCAAAAATCATGGATCAGAGATTTCCTGAGCCATAGATTCAGCATTTTTTATTGTAGTTCTTATTTAATAGTCCTGTGTAACTTTATCTCCTGTGCATCTGTCCTACCTTTTTTACTCGGTGTAAAACTGCAAGCTGTTTTCCATTCTCTCTTGCCCAGAGGAGTTTCACAGCTTTACCATTGCTGTGTGAAAGACCACTTCTATCTTGAAATACTTGCCTTCTGATTTCATTTCACTTTTCTTCAAAAAGACAGCAAATATTTTTTCCCTATTTATCTCATCTTTGTCACTTATGATTGTATAGAACTGTGTCATATTCTGCCCAACTTTTCCTCATCCACAGACCTTGACTGTGTGGTTTCCTCTATAGAAACTTCTTGACATGAGAGAAGAGAAACCAGGCCTGTGAGAAACTAAGAAAAACAGCCTGAGAAAGCAAAAGTTGAGGCTGATCTAAGAAATGCCTCAAACACTCACAAGACAAAACTATGAGTCGCAGGGTGGACAGTGTGGAGGTCGAAGCTGATAAGGCTGCCCAAATAACACAAGATGCAGCTGGAGGAGGGAGCCCTGTGGAGACAGGACGGCTCTGCTCTGGGGCACCTGGGCAGATTTCAAGGGCCATCTGGCCAGTGAATGACCTTTGCTTCATTATCCATGAAATGCACATTAATGTTAACTCTCCTCAATATGCTAACGAGGGCTAACATGATCATGCTAATTACATCATCCCATGAAATACCTTACCCCTCCCTGTACATGGGATACGTAGGTATGTGGGTCGACCTAGGGGACAGACCCAAGGAAAGTGGGATAAATCAAGGGGAGAAAGAAAGGGGCGGGGGGGGCTGGAGAGTGCAGTGAAGTGAGGAAGACAGATGCAAGTGAAAAAGATGGCTGACTCCTGGAACCCCCGCTGGTGGGATCAGCACAGGAACCCAGACCAGTGATCTGAATTCCCCCATTCCCTCTATCTCCCTCTTTTCCCTTTCCCGTTAAGAAATGCAAGGCATATTGTATTGCTTGCCACAACTTGCTATGTACTTAGCCAATTATCATGTGTTCAGTTAGTACATTGTGGGTAGTTAATAAATGCTTGGACTCAGAGACTTGTTGTCCGCTCCATTGGGGATTTGTGAATCTGAGTCACTTGTCCCCCTCATCTGAGTGGGACATGACACTCCATAACTTTGATCATCTTTGTTTTCTCCACTGTTCTTTCACTAACAATAATTATCCAATTATCAATTTACCACTTGCTGTTTTCACTATTTCTGAGCACTGGGGTAACCAAGAAAAACTCAAGGGAGTACTCAGTACAAATCCTGGCAAAACTCTAGAAACCTGTTTGTTTTCCAAGTGCATTTTGAGGTATTCTAAGTGAAACTTGATCTTTAAATTGTTTTAATGGTATTATACTGGGGGAAAAAAAATAATTTTTTGAGAATACCTACTGTTTGGAATGCCTCAAGCTACTGGGAAAAGTCTGAAAGATATCTTGAAAAGTTCATTTAGTTAATCTCTCTGTCCAAAGACAAGGCAACCTACTTTGGGAGATTTTAGTATGAACAACCTTATATACAGGTGTCTCACCTGGCCATGCTATTGTTGGACTGCAAAAGAAAGGGCTCATGCAAACCAATTGGTTAGGCTGGAATTTCTCTAACCTGATTTAAATCACGTTCTCAAATTATTGAAATCACAGCTGAACCAGATTCATTGAGGATAAGCAAAGATGAGATCACACTGAATGATTATTAGAAACTTGCAGACTGACAGACCAAAAATAAATCATTTTTTGTTCAATGAACAAAGAGGCAATAATAAAAAGTATTTTATCAAGGATATTTTTTGCATTTATAGTCCCTCGATAATCATTCCAGATAAAGCAGAGGATGCCATCGGGCTGCTTGAAATAAGAAGAGATTGACACCAACTGAGTAGACAAGAGGATTTAAATACTATCTGACATTATCAAATCAATCATTTTAAGGCAATAGTAAATTGAAGGTCCTTTTTAAATTTGTAAGAAAATAAAGGTTATGTAAAACTTGTAATATGAATTTTGTAAAAGTGGATTCTTCAAACGTATCAACATATTAATAGACAAATGCTATCTTTTCAATGTCAGCTAGAAGTAGAGATATCAGTTACTATTTCCAGTGTTTTACCAGAAGCTAGAATCCCAATATTTAAAAATTGTATCAGGCCATTTAATAGCATGGGTTTGTGGGTTTGTGAGCAGTTCCAAGAGGAATATTGGGAGCAAAACAATTAATTCAACAGTGCTACAGAGGAGTAATTTTGCTGTTATTAGACATCCGTTGCTATTCCCTGGCTTCATATGAGTTTCTGAGGTCCAATTCTGTTTCTGACTAGTCAAATTCACTTGGCATGGCCAAAATAAGGAAAAAAGAAATGTCTCCTTGTCTTGCTGTGCTGAGAGATGGATTTAGAACACCCAGGCCTTTCCCTTCTGTCTCATCCTGTAAGACCAGGCATCTACTCACAAGCTAATATTTTTGTTTGTATTGTGGTTACAAGGTGTCTTACACATTGGACTCTCAAGACAGCAAATGAGCTATATAGAAATGAGTCTTCATTTCATTTTAATTTTGTCATTAGTGAACCTCTACCTGGTAGAGCTGCTTGCTGAGTCTGTGAGTACCCTGGCCACAACATGCTCTCCTGGAGTGACCACAGCTCAACAGTGCTTGCTGGGGCTGTGGGGAAACTCTGACCTTTCATATCACACCTACTTCTTTCTAGTGTGCCACTGTCACAAGGGTAGGGGCTTGGGGTTCACCTGTGCCAAGTCTGTACCCAGCTGCTCTTGGTGGCCTGCCCCATACTAAGGTCATCATTTCAGCCTGCGTACTTGCTCCTTTTAGCAGTCTCTTTTGTGTAACACCACAGCAACCAGTTCAGCAGGAACAGAAACAGTGTGTCACAGTCACAGAAATAATACAGGTGTTTCTGAGTGCGTTACTCATGTATTTGGGGGCAAATTAATGTGGCCTATTCATATAATGGACTCACTATTGTTCTTGACGTTGGCATCAATGATTTGCTGATGCAGATAAGCACAACATCAATGAAAGCAGATGTACCTATCCATGTCAGCAATGACTTTTGCTCACAGTCTTGAGAGAGAAAACTGGATCCAGCAAATAACTGAAAAGGTATGAAAAGAAAAAGCTTTCTACTACCAGAAATAAGAAATAAGTATAGAAGAGCTACATTATATGGGATCTCTATGTAGTCTGTTCCTCTATTGTGTTGAGGGTTCTCAATTACCATTTGCTTCAATAGAAACCGTGTAGGACATTCACTACTCTCACAGAATTAGGATTGTGCTACTGTGACTAGTATGCAAATCAGTAATAAGCGAGTACATTAAATATAAACTAAACTGTAGGGAGTTTAAGTTTTGTTTCGGAAATGCAATATGTGGGAACAATTATTAATAGAGGTATAATTCTTATCAGATACGTACATGTATGTAAATAACTTTTTTTTTTTTTCTTGCCTTGAGCAAATATAAGATGGAAAAGCTCTATTTATGACTTAATTTTCCCAAAAGACAGCTGGAGGAACAAGACTGAAATACAGTTCTCTCATCATCAAGTTTCTGAAGTATCTCAGTAGGATTATATACAGGACAATGGGTAATGTTGCTCTTGTAACAGAGCAGTGCTGGTATTCTCCACATGCATCGTGAGGCTGTAATGTCCACCTTTTCAGTGAAGGTTATTGTAACATTTCCAGACAAAAAGAAAACTTGATGAATAATACATTGGAATTAAGCTAGATTTCAGAGAGATTTTGTATGGTTCATGTGATGCAGAATATGAAGTGTTCACATAATTAAAATCTATTGCACTTGTGAGCATTAGTGTGCCTGACATTTCAAGGTCTGTGAATGAAGAATTTCCTTGCTGGTTTTCAGTTTATTGAGTGTAATGTGCCTTATTCCCTGGTCTAGACGTGTTGGTAGAGGCTCACGGTGGGCTTATAAGAATGAATCTTGAAATGATAGAGGTAACATTCACTCAGATTTCAGTGAGATCAGTCTGAACATGTTACAGTAAATTCAGTCCTGATCCAACAGAACATCTAAGCATGTTCTTATCCTTAAGGTTTAGGAGCATGGATGGAGGTGACTTTGTCCGGTCCTGGAGAAGGACTTGTCTCCAGGCAAAACTGTTTTTCTACTCTTTCTTAGCCACCTGGTCTACTGATTCAAAGTAGCAGTGATGTAACAAAACAAGACACATCACCTAACAGGTCTTTCATTTTTAACTACAGTCACCCTCAGTTTTATACATTTCTGTTGCACAAAAGCTGACAACTTTGGCTAGTCATTTATCTTAGGGTAAATTTGAACTTTATATTAATATAGCTGTGAATATAGAAATATACACATCACCCAGAGCCTGAAATTTGCTACACCTTCAGCTGCTAGCTAGCAAGACTGTTACTTATACTATGAAATTACATAGCAATACCAGCTTATTTTTCTGAGAAAGGGAAATGCTGGAACAGCTTTTTCTTTAAGTATTCTTAGCTGTATTAGTGGTTCACCATAAATACATTCAGTATTTGATTTTTACTGTATGCTGCCTCTGTATTTACACTATAAAGCAAATCTTTGAGGAATAGTGTTTATATTACCTGTGTATCTATATGTACAAAGAGAATAATCTTGACTTAAACCTCCTCCAGCTTCCTGACAGGTAAAAGGCAGTTCCTCTCTGTCTGTAGGATCACAGGACAATCCAGGCTGGAAGAAGAAGGTTTAGAAATTTTTCAAAGGCACAGACTGCACAACTTCTCTAGGTAACCTGTGCCAAGGTGTGATGGTCATCATGGGGAAAAAGTATCTCCCTATGTCCATTCTGAAAGTCTTCCACACTGAAGAAAAATAGGCAAAGCATGATGACTGGACTTCCCACGGATGCATCCCAGCCTGCCCTGCTACCCCCATCCAGTGAACCCCACTCACCCCCAAAAAATCTGAACAATGCTATTAGATGTACCCTGTGGATAACGTAATTTGTCCTCCATGTCTCTTTTAATGTTCAACCTGAGCCAGTACTTGTTCTGCAAACTTGTCCATGGTAGCAAAATTGACTCTCAAAGTATTGCATGGTTCTGCCAATGCAATGATAAATTTGCAGCAGACATAAGACCCACTGAAAAGAGACACCAATGGAAACCTGTTACATATTGTAACTTGGAATAGCAATGCCAGTTAATTGCAAAAAGCAGCAAATAGCAGAGTTACAAGGTCCTTCAGAAGGTAATGGGCATTTTTTTTTCTGATGTTTTTTTGAAGTCATTAATAACCAAATACTCTCATTTAGTTGTCGAGAGAACAATAAAACCCTAGATAGAGGGAATACATGGAGCAGCACCTGTACTTCTCTGCTCGTTATTACCTGTCCTTTTGCTTTCATAACCAATATACCAGAATCACCTCCACCATTTTTCCAGCATTGCAGGCATGACTCCAACCCAGGTCTGCCTACAGCCCCTGGCATCAGACCCTAGGATGGCATTTGATCTAGTTTTGTACTTGAGCCACTACACTATGTACTCACAGATCTTCATGCCACATCCCATCAGGCAGCCGCAGCATTTCTGAACATGCACAACTGTGCATAAGTGCTCAGTATGGCACTAGAAAAAATTCACAGAACCTCTCTTTATATAAAGAAAAAAAATATCTACCTAGTGGCCTGGCAATATTGCTGTGCTGGAATAAGAGATAAAAGGAAGGAATGGAAAATAAAGATAAAATGTATTCTTTAAAACACTAATATTTTCCAACCTAATTTTGTATACTGAGTTTTTTCATAAACTTCTGTTCTTCTAGAATAAAGAACAGAAAATAGTTGAGAGGTAAATCATTGTCTATGGCCCCTTCTAAGTCATGAAAGTATCTTGGAGATTTCTAGCAAGCAAAAGGCAAATTCAAGCCAAAAGCAGTTTGATTTACTTCCCCAAACATAGCACCTGTGTCCTCTGAAGTGGACCAAAAAAACAGAGATGTTTTCAGAGGAAACAGTCCCATCCACCTGGGAATGATTTTTCAATGATCAGAAGAGATGGTAAAATAGAAATCAAGAGAGAAAATACGCAGGACTCTGCAGTAAATTATTTTTTAAAAAAACTCTATGAATTGGCTCAGATTTAGCTAAAATAAATGTGGAGGCTGTAAATACATTGACTGGAAAAATACCCTGAATAAATCTACTGCTCCTCTCATGCTGGCTTGCTGAGAGTGACAAATCACTTGACATAACCCTTACTCAATTTAATACAGCCTGAAGAAACTAATACAGTCTTTCAAGTAACAGAGATGATATGAAACCTTTGTTGCAGTTAGAGGGGAGGATGCTCCTGTTATGTTAAGAAATAAGCTGAACAAGTTTAATTCCAGTTTATGATTAAGAAAAAGATACGGATTCGTTGCTGCTTTCAGAGACTTAAAGTCTACTGTATAACACAGTGATGTATTTATGAGCAACATGATGTGATGCTCTCATTCACTCACAAGGAGAATGGCATATACATGCCAAGAGTAGTCCCAAATCTTGGGGGAATCACACACTACTTGAGCTTCCAGTTTAGTGAAAATAATTAATTTTTTTAATTTTTTTTTTTTTTTTAATCATTCAGGTTGGAAAAGGCCCTTGGGATCATCAAGTCCAACCATCAGCCCTACTCTACAAAGTTCTCCCCTACACCATATCCCCCAGCATCTCATTCAAATGACCCTTAAACACACCCAGGGATGGCGACTCCACCACCTCCCTGGGCAGCCTATTCCACTCTCTGATCGCTCTTTCTATGAAAATTTTTTCCTAATGTCCAGTCTAAACCTCCCCTGTTGCAGTTTAAAGCCATTCCCCCTTGTTCTGTCACTAATCACCCATGAGAAGAGACCAGCACCAACCTCTCTACAATGTCCTTTCAGGTAGCTGTAGGGAGTGATGAGGTCTCCCCTCAGCCTTCTCTTCCTCAAACTGAACAGCCCCAGCTCCTTCAATCTCTCCTCACAGGATTTATTCTCCAGGCCCTTCACCAGCTTCGTTGCCCTCCTCTGCACTCGCTCCAGCACCTTGAGATCTCTCTCGTACTGCAGTGCCCAAAACTGAGCACAATACTCCAGGTGTGGCCTCACCAGTGCAGAGCACAGGGGGACTGTCACCTCCCTACTTCTGCTGGTCACACAATATTACTGATACAAACCAGGATGCCGTTGGCTTTCTTGGCCACCTGGGCACACTGCTGGCTCATGTTCAGCTGCTTGTCAATTAGAGCTGCAAAATTCAAATAAGTGAACAATAAATACATAACAATAATAACCTAGGAAAAAAAAAAGCCTTTTCTCTGCCAATATCCTCAGTTACAATAGAACTTAATGAAGCATTTAAAATAAAACTATACTGATTACTTACTACTATAAATTTTCTTGAAAAACTAAAAGATAAAGGAGTAAAGATCATAGTCAACAAGTCAAAATAAATGGGCCAGATACTGGCTTCTAATTCAGCTCTTTACACAAACCTATCAGTGTACTAGGCTTGCCTGCACTTTAGGTAGAAATGCTTTCCACAGCAGGTCTGCATCATGTTGATATATGCGGCATTGTGTTCCCACAAGATTGAGTTGATTTGCTCTAGAAGGTTTCCTTAAACATGCCCTTTCCTTAAACATGCCCAGTCCCCTGCTTCCCAGGCTGTAACTCCTGTGCTCTCCCTCTTGTGTGAAGCAGCAGAGAATTTAATTCAATGTTTCTTTAATCATAAATTTCTGGTGAGAACCGGATTGACAATACAGTCAGGATTTTCCCCACTTTCCACTAATATCACTAATTCTACAAGTTACACTCTGAATGAAGGTCAGAAGTGGCAAAGTTCCCATCCTACAGCCCACCCCAGCAAAGACTCCATTACCTGGCATGGTGAGACTTACTCATGTTCATCTCTCTAGTGGCTGTGTTACAGGTATGTTCCTGCCCTCTGACAAATACAGTCCACATGCTTCGTAGTTATAATATGGCTTCAGTTCACATATCAGTATTGAAATTCCCTTTCATAATACACATCCTCAACTTAATAGAATTTACAATGTAAATGGCACATACAGACAGCAAGACCTTCCTAACAAAATGCTTTCATTTTGCTATGATTACTTGCGAGGACACCAGCAGATATGAAAAATTGAATGAAATATAGCTCTCAAAACTTCTGTGAACTTCTGAAACCTTTTACTTCCTCTCTGGAAGTAAATTTCTATGGAAAACATGTCAAGGCCAGTGCTTTTTAAAACTCGTTTTGTACTTCTGTATCCTTGAAACACATTTAAAATGTTTACTTGATTAAAAACTGACCAATCAACCTTGTCAAATGTGTTTCCTGCATATAAAGACAAAGGAATGGATTGAGCTAGTAAATTGTAATAATCCCATAATCCTAACAGCATGTTTACAGAGTTTTCATATTACTAATTGCCAAGGGAGTTGGCATTTAATTACTTTCTATGATCTCCACACAATATTTCTCTTTTGTCTTAGTTTTTTAGAATACACATTTGTTCTTTTTCTCACATTACCTAAAAAACCCTAAATAACAAAAGAATTGTTTGTTCAGTGTGATGAAAGATTCCGTTTATCTGTCATCTCTGAAATTTAAATACAGTTTTCATTTATTTTTCATGTTGAGATTCCATGTGAGTTTGCTCTTTGACAATTATGTTATTTATTTTGTATTTATTTTGTTTTCTTTCAAAGTTATTCAAGATTAATAAATGCATCTCTTACAGCCTTGGCAGGTTTCCAGAGCATTTTATTAATTTCCATTCTTATGGTCCCTAATAGCAAAAAGTTCACCCTATCTTTCTTCCTCCTTGGACCCTTGCCCACATTCATATTCAAGACAAATTTACATTCAAGCTAAGAAAGAGTTACAGGAATAAGATCTTAAAGATTAAGTGAAAACTCTTCAAGGCATAAATAACTGCCTGCACCAACTTTGCTTCTTTGTTTATACATGTATTTCATAATTAATGCTATGAAGTATCACTTCATGTGAAATATGCAAAAGGTGAAAAACCGTTTAAATGGTTGAAAAGGAAAATGAAGTCACCACACTATGTAGAAAAATGTTCCCTGCACCATTTCGAACACTGAATTCCAAAGAGCTGGAATTTAAAAGGAAGAAAAGCAGTTTTGCTGATGAAAATGGATAGCATTTTATTTTCCAAATTAACACTCTTGACATTTAATGAAAACCAAAAAAAAAACCCCAAACCCACCTTTCAGTGAAGAATCATACCAAGAAAACAAGTCTATTTTCAAGTGTTGCATTCTGCTTCTTTGATCTAATTCCTCACAATCCTGTGCTTTGTGTAAAGATTTTCGTGATATTACCAAGTGCGCACCAGATATTGGCAAAACATTTGTTATGAAGTACACAGTCAACAATTAGCTGAAAAGCATAACCGACACTGATAGCATTTGTTGAATATTTTCAGGTAAAGAAGGAAAAATAGATGCTTTAAAAAATTAACTATTTTGCTTTGTATAATGGTTTTAGCTTTGAAATATTTTTTTTGTTTGGTTGCAGAGCTGCAAATTCTGTTGTTCACAGAGCTCAACTGGCCACATGTTGCCTAAAGCTGTAGGGAATGCTTCAAGTAAACCCAGCAGTGTCTCCAATTCAGAATACCTTTGGTTTAATCTACAATACATATGGCAAATGTTTGATAAAAAAACCTGAACAGCAGCAGCTATATATATTTAGTCACTGGGGAATAAATACTATTCTCTTCAGAGTGCATTCAAAAATTGTTTAAATTAAATTAAGGAGAAAAATAAAATTTTCATTCCAAAAGCTAACCCTCAATTCCTTTCAATAATCCTTAGTGCATTCAGGATTTTGGGGTGAATGTTCATTATAGCTAATATTCTAATTGTCGACTGTATATATATATATAAGCAACAGTTAACCTCTTAATAGACCTTCTAATTAAAATGCAGCACCAACTGACCTTTTAAGTATCTTTTCCAAATGACACTGGACAAAACTGGCAAATTAGTATCCCTTCTTGCTATGGCGTTATTTGGGAAAAATATTTGTGAAACTGCCTCATCCTTGAATGCTGCAGTGAACAATTCTCAGACAAAACTGTATTTAAATTCCTTTTCTTTTAAACTTTTCTTCCCTTTTTTAGGAACAACCTTCTTATCATTTCATGTTTCAGCTAGCCAGTTCTTCCCTACCTTGCACTTTCCATCACCTTTACCTTGAAGCAAAGCAGAATCGTTGGATACCACATTAGTACCTATGGTATAGATGTGACTCTGTGTCCCCAGACAGTGGGGATCTGGGTCATCTTTATGAGCTAATAACTCTTGAATGTGACATACCATTTTCATAGAGGCAGTGAGAACTCGAGGTCTACTTCTCTTGTGTGTCTCTGCAGGGACAAGGTGCTCCTGGGGCAGCCCCTGTGTTCACTGTATCTCCCTTCACTGCAAGGATGGAAAAGTGAGAGATGATGCCATCATCTTCCAATATTTCCTTAGAAGTCTGATTTATTGATCAGTAATGATTTTCTGCTTCACAGGAACACAGATCTGACAGCAGTAACAGCTGTTGTTGTACCAGATCACCAGAGATTTACAGAGTTCCTTATTTCCAAAGAGTATCACTGCAGTGTGGAGGTCACGGTCCTGACAAAGAACCACTGTACAATGTTATATGACTTTCATTGCTGTAAAACTTCAAATCTAAACAAATAAATGTGTCCAGTGCAATATAGTTCTCTTTAATGTCCTCGGCAAGTCTGCAGTTTCCATGGTTACCAAAGGGCAGCCTAGTAGATAAACCATCCACATTTTCTTTCAATAGATATTTTTTTAGGACTCTCCTTTTGAAAAGTTAGTACAGAATCAATCTGTTGCAATACATAGCCATGGCTCTTCATTTTGCTGTTGAGTTAACAATTTATGCAAAAAGCAATTAATCAGTTTTAAACAAATAGTACAGGGCAACTTTGAATAATCTTCATTCAAAAACAGCATCTCTAGTAATATGTGTAGTCTTTATTCACACTCTTTAGTGTGTAATTCCTTCTAGAATTGAAAAAAAAAAAAAAATCCGCTATATTTCATACTATTACAAAATTATTTTAAACCAATCAAAGCTATACTTTTAGAAATACTTCTGTCCACCACAATCAATCTTTAGAACATTATTTCTATTGGTTAGGGTCAGCAAATATAATTGCCTGCATTATTTATATCCCCAAAAATAAGGTAGGCAGCATTCTTCCTGAACTATGAGAAGAGCCCATAACTCTAAGCTAAAGTCCTTAAATGACATGCAACTCCTTCCTCCCAGTTCTGATTTGCAAATTCATATTTAGGTTCTGCAACGATACTTGGTCTTCTAATTGCCTAGTTCACTTTAAATAACATGACCATAACAACTGTCTGAGGCTGGGCTGGCTATTTCTCCTTTGGTCTATTTTGCTCTTTCTGTTACAGGAAAACTGAGATGAATATTTAAATAGTGTCATTTATTTCTGTAGAAAGGTCTCAGTCAAGAAAATGTACTTAATGTTAGCTACATAAACTACCCATCTGGATTCAGTGAAAACTAATTATGTCTGAATCTTGTCAAAGATATTTTTCACAGAGATTTCCTGATACGATATTTAATCCCATTCAAGAGGCTGCCCCAGAACAGCATTGGCTGTTACCTAGCCCACTTCTTCTAAACTAGGTTAGAAGGGCCCAGGTTGGAAGGGACCTCAGAAGGCTATATGGTCCAACCTTTTGTGGGAAAGGGAGCCTAGATGAGATCATCCAGCAACCTGTCCCAATGCATCTTGAAAACCTCATGTGATGAGGACTCTACCATGTCCCTGGGGGGAGTTATTCCAGTGAATGATTATTCTCACTGTAAAAAATGTTGCTTTTTTATCAAGATGAATTGTCTCCCAGTGCAACTTGCACCCATTGCTTCTTGTCTTCTCCATGTGGCTGTTTGCAAAGAGAGCATCCATCTTCTTTGTAGCCATCTGAGCCTTCTCCAGGGAGAAAAGACCTCACAGGGCACGTTCTCCAGTCCCTTGATCACCTTTGTGGCCCTCCTTTGGACACTGTCCAGTCTGTCTACTTCTTTTTTGAATTGTGGGAACCAGAACTGGACACAGTACTCCAGGTATGGCTCAACAAGCACAGAGTGTGCTAATCACTATCTCTGCTAGTAATGAAGCCCTGCAGATGGAGCCCAGGATCTGACTTGCCTTTGTTGCCGCAGTGAGGCACTGCTGATTTATGTTCAGCTTTTTGTTAGAGCAAGGTTAGAAAGAGTCATGAGCAGTTAGTGGAAACAATAATCTGAATAGCCACTCTAACAGTAGCTACAATTTTCCAAAGCAGTCCCTTTCACTGCTTTTCCAAGGTTTCCTTCCAGTAGCAACATGTCCTGGGCTGATCTGGCTGCCATTTTCTGCTCTCACTCAACGTAACAAGAAGGACTGTAAAATTTGTAACCTTGTAATCTTCCCTCTCCAGTGTACAGAAGAGGGGGAGTCTGGAGTAGAAAAAAACCCTTGAATTAACCCATTCACTTGAAGGCATGCAGATAGATCCCTTGTTGCAACAAAGGAAGAAGACTAAACATATCTAGACAGATCATTTGCAGTGTAGCTTTCTATACTAAAACGGATTAATTTATCACCTGAAATTTTGTAATTAGATTTTGACCTACATAAAAGGAACGTCAAATACTTTCCTTTCTGTATACATTGCTCTATTCTAACAGAACACAGCTGTGCATCCCGTCTTTTATTCCCAAGACTACCAGATTTATCTTTCAAGTACTCTTTCTTCTGATAAAGATCAAGAAATTTTACAGAGCCAGAGTAGAAAAACTAGGGACTGAATCCTAGTTTTAGGGATCATTAAGATTTGACTTTGAAATGGTTTGGAATTGCCATTAAATTGTATTAAGTTGTGGTGGGTTGACCTTGGCTGGATGCCAGGTGCCCACCAAGCCACTCTATCACTCTACTCCTCAGCAGGACAGTGGAGGGAGAAAAGAAGATGGAAAAAATTCATGGTTCAAGATAAAGGCAGTTTAATAAAGCAAAAGCAAAGGCCGTGTGAAGCAAAGAAAACCAAAAGTTTTATTCTCCACTTCCCATTAGCAGGCAATGTCCAGCCAACTCCTGGGAAGTAGGGCTTCAATTCGTGCAGCAGTTTTTCCATAAGACAAACGTCGTCATAAAGAATACACTCCCCACCCCTGCATCTCATTCTCTTACCTTTTATTGCTAAGCAGATGTCATATGGAATGGAATATCCCTTTGGTCAGTTGGGGTCAGCTGCCCTGGCTGTCCCCTCCCAAGATCTTGCCCACCCCCAGCCTACTGGTGAGAGGGAATGTTGGAGAGACAGTCCTGCTGCTGTGCCACCACTGCTCAGCAGTAACCAAATCACTGGTGTGTTATCAACACCTTTCTAGTGACCAATACAAAGCACAACACTGAGAAGGCTGCTATGGGGAAAATCAGCCAGACACAATACATAAGGCCCAAAGTACTTGGCTATAAAACATAACATTGACTTCAATGGTAGATACTTAAGTACTTTGAATATTAAAATTGGTCTTTGGGCTCACTAACCAATGTGTGTTTAACTATCATGGTGAATCAGAATCTTACCATATCAATACCAACAATAATGGTAAATGTGACAATGCAGGATGATCATTTTACAAACACTAGGTATTGACATTAAATGTGGACATTAAAGATTATCAAAAGCATTCTAATATCTCATTTCAAAATGGTTTCATATGGTCTATTTGCATCTTTGCGTCTGCTCTCTCCAGATGATTTGCAAATCTCAAACTATGGTTTTATAGTCACATCTACAGTGTATTGGATCCCAGTTTTGGCTCCCCAACATATATTTTCCTTTTCATATTTATTACTTTTCTTTGTCTTCAGATGCCCATTAAAAAAAACCTTCACCTTCCTTAGAGAGCTCAGAGTGCTTCTCAGGGCTCAGAGTTGTTGAGGGTTTACCAGGGTAGAAATCCTCAGATACTGCACCAACTCCAGCTTAGTTTTTATAAACCAGTGAAGAAGTTGTGCCAACCATCAGATAAAATCTGGTCTCACTAAGTTAAGCAGTCCTATGGCAAGGCCTCCCATACCTCTGGTTATTAAATCTCACACAGTCTTTGATGTCTTCTTTATACTCTCCCACCAGAATCATAGCTTCATTTAGGTTGGAAAAGACCTTTAAGATCATTGAGTCCAGTCTTTGCACTTGCACTGCCAAGTTCACCACTTAACCATGTCCCTAAGTACCACATCTACACATCTTTTAAATACCGCCAGGGATGGTGACTTGAACACTTCCCTGTGGAGCCTTTTCCAACGTTTGACAACCCTTTCAGTGAAGAACTTTTTCCTAATATCCAATCTAAACCGGCCCTGGCACAATTTGAGGCCATTTCCTTTTGTCCTATTGCTTGTTACTTGTGAGAAGAGACCGAGTTCCTAGGGTATGTTTCTCAGACCATTTGGCATGACACATCATTATGTATATGGTGTATATACATTCCTATAATGTATGGATCCTACACTCTTTCCAGTTCTGCAGCACCACATGCCACATTCATCTGTCCACCTTGGTGAAACTACTAGCTGTGTCAGGCACATGGAACTGGAAAAGGAATTAATATTGTGCAAGAATCAAAAGGTATTTTTTCCAGATACAGCCATCTGTAGCCCTCATAAGATCTCATGCACAGATATAGATATATCTTACAGTGACCATGCACCACTTTATTCTGCTGAGCCCTGATCTAACACAGCACTGCAGACCCTTCTGCAGTAATCACCTGGCCAGAATGAGCATAGGGAGGTCTTTCAGCAGCTCCTGTTGGAGCAGTCCTTCCTCACAGTTGTTTCTAAATTCCTTTTCATTTTGTTTACCTCATTCATTTAAAGAGATCCTCTGAAATAAAGGCAATATTCCAGGAACTGCTTTGATAGAGCTGTGTAGCATGAGACCATCACCAACTTAATGCAGGCTTAATGCAGCTGCACAGGCGGTCTTCATCTATTTTCTTGCTGTACTGTGTTACAAATTAACATATCATTTGATGCCCACTATTTCCCCTGCTTTTCATGTTTCTCTCATATTGATTATTGGAGGTGACTTTCAAGCAGATCTGTTAGCTTGCATTTCTCTAACAGGAATTCTGAATTCTCATTTACTGAACATATTATTACCTCTGTATTCTCATGTCATTTTTGCTTTCTTCCTTAATATTAAGAAAAGCTCTGAGTTTGGTATCATCTTCACATTTAATTAATGTGATTTCTATTCCATGAATAATCTTCCCTGTTATGTCTGCAGTTGATGCAAACTATATTCACACTGAGTAGATATTATAGATCATATACTAAGTGACCGTGTACTATTTCTAATAGTTAAACTGGTTGTTGCTTTTTCTAAACCAGTGAGTGCATAGGTATACAGAAGGATGTATTCAGTGTTCCTTTAATTTCATCCAGAATAGCTCTTCTTTGTTTCTGAGAATGATTAGCTTTCGGTGTCTTACCTTCATTGTAATTATCACTTTCAGCTAAACTGAGAGCACCTTCACTCAAATGCTCTGACAGCTACTTTTAAAATGTGACTCAGATGGACAAATCAAGTGCAGAAATATGAAGTTTGATTTTAAATAAACTATTCATTGAGCATTTTGTTGGAGGAATCATAATGTCATGTTTACTTCAACAGAGCATAGATTTCAAAATTACAATGAACACTTAATAATGCAGTTAAAAATAAAAGCAACCAGTATGTTTACGGATTTAAATGCTAAGGTTTCCATTATCTCATTTTTAATACTCAGTTATGTGAAAGTGCTCTGAATGTTTTTCAGCCACTCTAAGATATCACCATTGCATTCTTCCTGCCAGCAGAGCAGCTGAATAAACTGCCAGGTAACCCCTCTAACAAAAGGGTATTTCCATCATGTCTGGCAATGTAACACATACTGCTTAATATTTTTGGTAGGATGTTCACACTTTTTTCTTTCTTCTTAAAACAGAGGAAACACAGTATGTAACCAGCACAGAAATCTGCAGAATATTAATTGCTTTCTGTTCACTAAAGAAGGCTAGTATACTTCCTTTACTTCCTAGTTTCTCAACCTGCAAATCAACACTAATTCCATGTGACAGTGAACTATTTATGTACTTAGAGGGCCCTGAATGGATGTCCTGTTGGTGTCCAAAGCACCTCCAAGATTATATAAGGGTTCAGGGGCATTGTGTCACCTTTTTTGGACATGACCCCACACACAACATTTTGCAGTAGAGGACCTTTGTATACATGCTTTGAGTGGGGTCAACTGCAAGGGGGATCCCTGGGATATGGGATCCTCTGAACAGGGGCTGGGGCCCTGTGGACAGCATTCCCCCGGTCAGTTCTCCTGTGAACTATGAGCTGGTTCAGAACAGGGCTGCACTACAGAAATGGCCACATGGATCCAAAACATCTACAAGGCTTGAAATTAATTGCATGTGTTAATTTTCAAGCACAATTATTTGAGGACATAAATGTTAGAATGGTACAATTCCCAATCTGTGATCTACAGAACAAATTGTAAATTGTGCCTTCATATTATACAGGGCAGTACTCATTTTTTCCTTCAATTGATTGATACTAGAAATTTTTTTGTGGGATTATAATTAAAGGCCAAGATGTGGCCCCTCTGGTAAATCACCTTATAACCTCATTTATTTATAACTTTATGTATTTAGATCTGTGTAAGTATTTCAGGGTAGAATGTTTCTTTGCTGACAGACACAACACTACAAAGAGACACTATCTAGGATCCTCTCTTCAGCAAAGGAAAACAGACCTTTTGAAGTTAACTATGCTCACAGCTTTCCATTACCAATTTATTACAATTAAAGAGCCAAGAGCAGAAAGTGTCTCAAAGATTTCTCAGAATGCCCCATAAAATCTGGGATGGAATAAACTCTGGAAATCCCACTTGGATTAAAAAAATAGAGCAGGTCAGCACAATTTCCAAGTATTTCAGGTCAAGAATTTTTTGTGAGATTTATCCAATGGCTTATTGAATGACTAAAAATATTTTTTTCTGCTGAGGTTAAAAGGAAACCTGGAGAAGAGAAGGTTAGGGGGGATCTTATTAATATGTACTGATACCTGTTGGGAGGGAATTAAGATGAGGGAGCCAGAATCTGCACAGTAGTGCCCAGTGACAGGACAAGAGACAATGGACAGAAATGACAACATATTAAATTCTATCTGAACACAAGGAAAAACTTTTATTTTTTTTTTTAATGTGAGGCTGATTAAACACTGAAACAGGTTGCCCGGAGAGGTTGTGCAGTCTCCATCTGTGGAGATATTCAAAACCCACTGACACAGTCCTAGGAAACCCACTCTAGCTAACTCTGCTTGAGCAGGGGGGGAAGACTAGACAGTCTCAAAGGGTCCCTTCCAACCTCTACCACTTCATGATTCTCTGAAACCAGTCTTTGGAAAAAGCATCTTCTTCCATGCAACTTCTGTTATTCTGTTTTAAACACTGTGCTGGATTTGAAGTAAACCCCAAAACCCTACAGAGTGAGATATTGAAGTAATTTAGGGAATTGCTTTTATCAAGCCGTTAAATCTTTATTTTTGGTGTCTTATGATAACATTTTTAAATCTAGAAGATTCTGTAATCTAGTGATGATTTTAATCAGCCCAATACCAATTTCAATATCTTCATCAGATTGTCAAATACATCTGTGCTTTAATGCTTCTTTGATTCACGGCTTTTAATGGTGAATTTGTTTGATCTGCAAGCTCACATTTCATTATACTTACAATGAAACTGTGAATTATAATTTTTTAGGCTGATTCCACTGCATTACATGAGGCAGCTCTTACTCTTTTTATGACTAAGAGCTCCTTATTCAATGAGATTTTTTTCTGTAAATCCTAGTCATTAACATACAGTGTATTTACTTTTTCTCTGAATTACGGTGGTTTTTTTAAAATCTGTCTAAGTTTACAAAAACGGAAAATTTCTTTATCCCTAAGCCTTAAAATTACAGTTGCCCATATAACTGTCATTTACTTGTCCAGATGATGCTGATGGATGTGCTGTCCCAGGTCAGGCTGTTGTCTCTGTTGCAATGATTTATCTCTCTCTTTTCTACTGGCAGCTGTAAAGTGCCTTCATACTATAACATTATACTGCTAATACAAATACTAATGCAATTTTAATGTTCCAAAATTTTGACTTATGTCTCTGCATTGCATTATCTTTGCTACTCTTCACAAGTGACATTTTTTCATCCTAAGAAAACAGATGTTCACAGAGAAATATATTTCTTTATTTTATATTTAAACACCATTTTTGCCAACGTAGCTGAAAGTAATAGGATAAACCAGAGCTGTTCCTAGCCTGGATGAAGTGTTATTCATCAGATCCACATAAAACAGCTATTTTGTAAAGACCAGTGATCTGAAGCTGCTTATAGCCTTGAAGCAGTCCCTTAAGCATAAGTTCTTGAGTTGTTGCTCCTTGGGGTCATATATTAGTGATGCTGATTTGATCTTCTTAACTCAGTCCCTAAATGTTATCTATCTGTACAAGAAACTGTTATTTATGGGTACAGGAATACCTTTAAATGACTTTGATCTTTTCCTCTTGTTATTGTTTTCAGAACTTGCCAGATTAGCTTAAAATGAATCTAGTAGCTATAATGTCACAAAAATACAGACAATTGGTTTATCTCCTGAAGATAAATGTTTGGGTTCAGTGGCAGATAGCACTTGATTTGAAGGGCTTTGCCCTGAAGCTGCTCTGTATTCTGAGTACTCTGAGGATGTGTCTAAATGAAATCAATCTTTGACACCTGAACTTAGGTCTTGTGCTCCGTTATGGCAGGAGTACTCTGAAGCTCTTAAATTTCTTTCTGTTTCTCTCTGACTCTGCAGCACATTATACAGCCCTGCAACCCAGTGAAAGAATTTTATTTACCCACAGAAGGAGACTGGGCAGCACATCCCACTGCGGAGCACACAGAAGGCTGAGTTCCCCAGCAGTGACAACTTGCCTGCAAAGAGCACTCTGCCCTCATTAGTATGGAGGTTTTTAAGTGTTTCCAAGTGTTTTGAGAAACAGAGATATTCTGACACTTGACATTATTTTCCAGATTTGAATACTACTTACTGATACCACATAGGAAAAAATTGCTCAGTGCTTCTTTTAAGAAATCAGGTAGATCAAATTCTCAATGCATACATCTAGCGGTAGATGTTAAGGGTTTGTTCAAAAGCTGACTACTGTAGTCAATAAAAAAACTGCTGATGAACTCGGTACAATTTGGATTAAGTCTTGAATAAATTATTTCCCCAGAATGCCTACAAGTAAACCTGCAGTTTGCCTGTAGCTGATTGATAGCAATAGCATTAATAATATCCCAATATCAGTTGCAGATTGTATTTATTGTTTAGAAACATTATATATATTGATATTCATATTTTTTAAAGAGAATCAGGGGCCACAGAAATTTATTGTGGAACAGGAAAGAGGAGTTGAACTGTTAACACTGGAGTATTGTCACGGATGAAAGTATTGACGTGGTAATGATTTAGTAAGAAATCTAGATTTATTAATAACTAATAGCAATTTATCATTACAAAATCATGCAGAAACGTGGAAAGACTGAAAAGCAACTTACAGATTCTAAAATGACAAGATTCACACTAACTTACTTAATCATACCTTAACTTATACATATATATATGCACATACATAAAACCTACAAAGACACACACAGAGACAAAAGTATTTTGATCCAGTAGAATGAAGTACATACCCACACACCAATAAACAAGAGAAAAAATGGGTGAAAGAGAAGCTAGCTCAAAGAAAAATTTCCCTCTCGAGTTTAGAGTAAATACAATGCCTTGGCCTTCCCCAGTGGGCGATAATTGAGACTCGAGCAGGTGGACTTCACCCTGGCCTTCTGTCAGCTCTGGCAGCAGACAACACCTTACGGGTTTTGGTACCTGGGAGGTGTCCCAGCTCAGGGGAGATGCTGGTCCCAGCTCAGGGGAGATGCTGGTCACAGGCCCACTGCGATCGAGGAAAGCTCAAAGCATCTCCCTGGTGGTCGCAGTTTATAGGGTCCAAGATAATTGACTTTTGTCAAATACCTTCTGGTGCCTTCCAGCAGTTGCACGAGAACTTGATAAATGTGCAACTCTATTATTGTTCCTTCTGACCACATCCCAGACACAGGTGTGCCAGGCCATTAGGAGATGATGGGACGTTATAACCGTTTCCAAGAGGGGCAGGAGCCAGGCTCATTACCGTTATCAGTCTTTATCTCCACAGATTGGTGTATAACTTGGGGGGGGGGGGGGGGGGGGGGGAGATGTGGGTGGAATCACACTTAGCACCAAGCAGCCCAACAAGGAGGGGCGGGGAGGGGTAAGAATTGCACCACCACAAGTATTACGCTTCCTACCTCTGAACAGGCTTTGCCTGTGATTAGAAGTAAAATTTAGATGCAATTCTGTGGCACTTGCCCCATGCACGCACAGTGCCTGAAATGACTCACCTAGAGGTAGACAGAGACCAAGACTCAACTGAACTCAACTCAATTTTCAAGGTAGTATGAATATCTGGAGGCAAATGAATCATGTTGACTTCAATGGACAGTCACACAGCTAAAGCACTGTGTAGTACTTTGAAATCACAGAGTTTCAAATAGCTTTATCTTTCACTGCACAATCATACCATTTTTCATTATGTTTCTGTGTATTCCTTTCATGATAATTATTACGTTATCAAGCAGAGCAGAAAAATGAGACATAGGAGTTACAGTTTCCTGCAAAAGAAGTGCCAGATGTAATAGTTTTCTCTTTATCACATTCTCTTTCTCAGGCAGCCTGCCAGCTATTGTCTTCAAACGAACAAAGTTCTGGAAAGATTTCAGAATCCGAAAATGTCTTTTTCAAGCAAGGTGGTTCATTTAAACTTTTTTTGAACATTATCTACTGCATTAACAATAATGCATTTTCAGATGTAGTTATGAGCAGTCCACTAGGCTGTACCTAATAACTAGTTGTTTGGTAAATGATCTAACTGATTCCACGTTTATTAGGCTACTAGTCTTTCAACCATGATGCAAGGGAACGGTTTACAAAGGTGGCTTCTGTTAGAAACTCCTAGAAGCCTCCCCTATGCCCAATAGAGCCAACACTAGCCGGCTCCAAGACAGACCTGCTGCTGGCCAAGGCTGAACCTATCAGTGACGGTGGTAGCACCTCTCTGATAACATATTAAGAAGGGGGGAAGAAACTGCACAACTGCAGCTGGAGAGGGGAGTGAGAATATGTGAAACAAACAACTCTGCAGACACCAGGGTCAGTGAAGAAGGAGGGGGAGAAGGTGCTCCAGGCACTGGAGCAGAGCTTCCCCTGCCGCCCATGGTGCAGCCCGTGGTGAGGCAGCTGTGCCCTGCACCCATGGAGGTTAACAGTGGGTCAGATAACCAAGTGCAGTCCATGGAGTACCCCATGCTGGAGCAGGGGGATGCCCAAAGAAGTCTGTGTCACCATGAGAAGCCCGTGCTGGAGCAAGATCCTGGCAGGATTTGTGACCCTCTGGGGGACCCATGCTGGAGCAGTCTGTTCCTGAAGGACTGAACCCCGTGGGAGGGACCCATACTGGAGCAGTTCCTGAAGGACTTTCTTCCAGGTGATGGACCCCATGCTGGAGCAGGTGAGGAGAGCCAAGAGGAAAGAGCAGAGAGACAACATGAGATGAACTGACTGAAACCCTCATTCCCCATCCCCCTGGGATGCTCAGGGGAGGAGGTAGAGAAGTCAGGAGTGAAGTCAAGATTTGGAAGACGAGGGGGGGTGAGGGGAAGGTGTTTTTAAGATCTGGGTTTATTTCTCATTATCCTACTCTGATTTGATTGGTAACAAATTAATTTTTTTTCCTGAAGTTGAGTCTGTTTTGCCTGTGATAGTAATTGCTGAATGATCTCCCTGTCCTCACCTCGACCCACAAGCCTTTTGTTATATTTTCTATCCTCTGTCCATCTGAGGAGGGTAGTGGTGGAGCAGATTCGGTGAACACCTGGCATCAAGCCAGGGTCAACTCACCACAATGTGATTGCACAGTACAGTGATTTGAATATCAGGCAAACAGATGTTTTATAGTCAGCAATTCCAAAGATCCTTGCCTGAATTTTGGGCCCTAACCTCATATTTTGGTAATTTCACTAAGAGATACATAGTTTTCTTGCATATTTGCATTTGAAAGCATTGCATTTAAATAGTCAAGGAAAAAAAATAAAATTAAATCATATAGGTAAAAAAGATATGAACATTTAAAGACTTAAAGTGGCTACTTTCTTTATGCTATGCCTGAACAAAGCATTTTTTTGTTTTTAACAAGGATGTTTTTAACATTCCTTTCCACAAAGCAATTCTTACGGTCTTGCCAATGCCATTTAAATGGACAAGTACATGAATTAAACCAGAATAAAAAACTTTGTTTTATCCTTGAACATTGTCCTGCAGTTGTTTTTCACTGAGTGACAGGTTGGTTTCATGGAAATGACTCGTATTTCCACCATCTGGCTGGCAGGTCCACAGGATTCTCAGAAAAAGCAGAGTAACCTCAGAGCAGAGATCCCCTGGTGAGGACACAGTGCAGTGACCCACTCACCTGAGGTCATGGGCTGCAGCAATGCTACCTGAATGTGGCTGAGGAGCATGTCTCTGGGTAAAGCTGGAGGTTTTCTAGGTTTGAGGGACTTCTGGGCACTACCCCCAAGATGGGCTGTTCCCTTGCAATGCAAAGTGTGAGCATGACAACATAAAAAGACCCCGAACGAGGAGTAGCGGGCTTCCTGTGACTGTTTCTGATCACAGTCTTTTTTTATGGCTTCTTTTACATCTTTTCAATGAGCAGGAATAATGGGCAGATACGGAAGGGCCCTGCATCTGTAGGTGCTGCTGTGCACTTGCATGAAGAGGATGTTGTATAAGTTGGTGGGTGAGTTTTCCAGGTTTGTATCGCTCTGTTTTTTCATGGTTGTAAAGCCACCTGGCACCTTTTTTTTTTATTTTTTTTTTAATCTGAACTGTTTAGCGATTATAAGTTGTGTCAAGTTCTTTTTATTTTTATGTTATTCTTCTACATTTGAAAAAGATAATTTCATTTTCTCTACATCATCCCTGATTTTGGAACCTTAGGCTGATACTTACATTCAAAGTATGCTTACACTGCCACTGAGTGACATAATCAAGCATTTCATAATTATTTTCTCTTAACATGCTTACAGACTTCACTACCCTCCTCTCATCCATTTAGTTGATGATTCTGAGCACAAGGAAGAATCAAGTGGCATAAAATATTTCCAGTAATTCTGACTAAAAAGAACAACACTTCAGTTATGCCAGTATGGCAAAAGTATAATTTTCTTCACGTTTAGACTTCATATGGAGCAAAACAGCACACCTGGACAGAAGGAGATGAGGCATCACTAAGAATACAAGAAATAATTTTATCACAAGAGGATAGATAAAAAATGTCACTCCTCAACACATTATAATTTACTCAGGGTAACTTAAACATTCATCCTTATCAAAGTATGTCAGGAATAAGAAGAGCACAAGGCTATGTTTTTAATTCTAAATACTTAGTAATCTTTCAAAAAATATTTTCAAATGCAATGGACACTTTCAAATGTCCATTTGGCATGTTAAATTGGGCAACAAAATAAAGTGACTGTGATCACTATAGAAGAAAACACTATTCAGTAACACAGACAACAAAATTGTTTCTGCCTTTGTTTAGTATTCACCTGAAAACTAGATCCATTAATGTGAAGACCATTAAATGTTACGTTTTTCTCCAGTGGTTGGTAGTTTTACGGCCATTTCTATTAATTCCTAATAAGTGGAAGCTGCCTGTATTAAGCAGGATTGCTAGTCAGCAGGATGCTGGGCTGCAGTTTTAAGGAACAACTCAGTGTGTGACCTTGGCAGGTTGCTTGATTGCCACTCACCCAGTATCAATCAGCCCTGATGGAAAAATGAATTAATAACATGGTCTCATTGAAAATCACATTCTGTAAGCACTGAATTTCATGGATAACAACACTAAAGCATTTTTAGGAAGTAGGAAAAATACATCCTTTTAATTTTGCTCATAGTCCCTGTGCTTACACTCAGTATAAAATATATTTTTATATATATATATATATATATAATGGCTTCTCTAAGAAGAGGGGAATCTAGCTGTAAGACTCAGGGTATGTCTATGCAAGCACCTGATTTTACATTAGGAGTCTGTTCAGCTCTGGGGCCCTCAACAAAAGAACATCATGGACCTGCTCAAGCAGGTCCAAAGGAGGCCACGAAGATGATCAGGGGCTGGAGCACCTCCCCTATGAGGACAGGCTGAGAGAGCTGGGGTTGTTCAGCCTGGAGAAGAGAAGGTACCAGGAAGGCCATACAGTGGCCTTCCAGTACTTAAAGGGGGACTACATGAAAGGTGGGGAGGGACTCTGTATCAGGGAGTGTAGGGATACGATAAGGGGTAATAGCTATAAATTGAAAGAGGGTAGATTTAGATTGTCTATAAGGAAGAAATTCTTTCCTGTGAGGGTGGTGAAGCACCGGAGGAGGTTGCCCAGAGAAGCTGTGGCTGCGCCCTCCCTGGCAGTGTTCAAGGCCAGGTTGGACGGGGCTTTGAGCAACCTGGGCTAGTGGAAGGTGTCCCTGCCCATGGCAGGGGGTTGGAACTGGATGATCTTTATGGTCTCTTCCAACCCAAACCATTCTATGATTCCATGATTCAAAGATTAGTAGACCGAAAGAAGTGGTGCTTAGCATTTGTGATTGCAGTGCATGTAATGCACCCAGGAGGGGAGCTTCCCATTGAGTTTCCTCCAAAAGAAATCCAGTCCCCACCACACCAGAACCGCTTTACAAGTTCTGAGACATAGGAAATTAGGACACTTAGGGCTTCCCTTCAAGCTCACGCTGTTGTTCCAACCCAAAACCCTAATGAAGATGAAGCCACACGTTCTGATGGGAGGAAGGCCACTGGAAGTATCTGCCTTAGGTTTGAAAAGAACAGAGAGACACTTTATTGGATTATTACTCAGTGTGGCAATACTAGATTTCATGTAACTGTAAATCTTGAAAGATCGAGATACACCATAGTCAAGACACATACTAGCACTAACAATGAGTAAAGGTGAAAGGAAAAAATTAATCTGATCACCAAGAAAAATTCCACAGATTAATATTTTTTCTAAAATGCTTTCCAGCTTCTTGCATACAGGCAGCTAAAAATAAGGAATGCTGGGCTCCACTGGCAGGTAGAAGAGGCTCATACGAAAAGATATTTCACAGCCACGTTTCTTTCATGTGATCCCAAAGAAGCATATCCATAGACCTTACCACTTCTCCTCTGGTCCTCCTTCCTTCCTTCTACCACTTTGTACAAATACACAAAAGAAACTAGAGCTGTCATTATGCTGGGACAGACCCTGAGACCTTCAATTACCAATATATCTGTTCCTCACCATGGCTTAAAACATGAAACCCTATACCTTTTGAACGGGGATTTAAAAGTTTGTTAAAAGGAATCAATTATTTTCTGATTTTTGAGATCTTCAGAGTTATTTATTAATGTTTACCATTGTTTAAAGTTTCCAAATAAGACTGCTAGGACAGTCATATAACATAATCTTAATGAAAATAGAGTTGAGAAAGAAAAAGGAGATTGGAACAGCAGTTTCAGGGGCAGTTTTCTTCATGTGTTTACAAAGCAGGACTGCATACTTTATTTTTTTTGCCCTGAGTCTACTATGCCTAGGAAAAAATACATATATTTGCATTGTAAATTACTATTTGGTTAGGTTGGACATTATAAGTGTTTCATATTAGTTTTTCAGAGCAAAATACCAGAAAGAATAAAACACTTATTCTATTGCTGGTTTTGTTTCTTTTCATGGTTATTTCAGAGCACAAGAGTAAAAAGTGAGTAAAAGTGGAAGCTTTTTGCATCCCTACAAATTTTGAAGTAATAACATGAGAATATTGGAAGACACTTCCATGATACTGGACAATAAAAGCAATAGCATTTATTTAAATTACATATAAATGTCTAGAGTGTTAGATTCTGAAATAAAGAATGAGATCAATAGTTATACTGGTACCAAACTTCAAGTTCCTGTGCAGGCATAAGAAAGAGTGAGATTACTGAATTTAGTAGTGTTCATGGGGGTACTTGTAGGTACCAGAACTTAGATTTTCAACCAGGATTAATGATCAGATCTCATTGATTCCATAGGCATTAGAGATAATCTACAGTTTGTCACTCTGAGTGTTTAAATCTCATATTCTTTACAGACTTTTCCCTTGCTTTTAAAAATAGAGTTATTAATTACCATTAATAAATGTTTGACTGGCAAAGGAAGATCAGTTGTGTCTGAAGTGATTTTCTTTAATACAGTTCCCCAGCGAACTTGGACCATCTTCCTGTCCTGTCAGTAGCCAACTGTGACTCAGTGACCAGATACTTGCTCGGGTTCCTTGAGCATCCTGGCTACAAAGCCACGGAGACACAAGACATCACACCCGACATTCACATGACTCCAGAATCAAGCCTCCAGTAATCACTTTGTTTAAAGCTGCTTTTCTACCAGGTTTCCCAGTCAAAATATGTTGTGTCATTTGGAACTGCTGAGTCAATAATTGCGCTTAACGTGTGCAGATGGCAAGTTACCAAAGTTACACTGTCAGCTGTTGGTGGCTTGGCACATCTGGGGATTTGAAGGTAGGACAAGCCTCCCAGAGGTGACCTCTCTAATAGAGAAGATACCTGGGGTCATGCTGTATTTGGCTTGCCATCCCTGCTTCCCTGTTGCTCCAGACTACTGTGCCTGGCAAAACGCTAAAATTACAGTTAAAAGAGAGATCTGCCTTTGTACTTTTTTTACATTCAAACCAATAAGAGCTTTTCTCACCTTAATCTAAGTGAATCTGTGAGACCAACTAGGCAGTGCAAGACCATGGTGACCTTCTTGACCGAGGAATTGGGACCTCAGAAGAAGTTTTTCCGGTGCTGCTGGGCAATTGCCATATATTTCCATGGATGTAGGAATATGGCCTCTTTGCACTAAAGAGGGTAGGTTTGGATTAGAGGATATGCCTGGTTGCCCTGTACCTACAGAACAGTCATACATGGCCCTCTGCCAAAGCTGTATCTCTGTGTGGGTAAAATGGAGTTGGGCCATGGCCATGCCCTTGACTGACATCTGGAAGTCAGGGGAGGGTAAAGAAGAGCAGGTGGGGACCGCTGCCCTTTCTTCCAGGAGTGGGGTGAGATCTCTGACTACAGACTTGGCACAGCAGCAGGTTGGTTCCCATCTCTGCCATGTGCTGGGAGATGCAGAGGGTCCAAACAACCCCAGCCTGAGCAAACCCAGACACCAGCCCACAGGTGCAACAGGAGGCAGAAGGGCTTCAGTGAGGGGCGAGAGGCTGGTCATGTCAGACCTCCCCCACATGTAGAGCATGCCAGTGCCATCACAGAGGGTGTGATGCAGACCACTCAGGGTAGGGTGTATTCAAAGGAGTCAATCTTCTCATGGCACAAGGACTCCAAGATAGCCAAAGCAGGGACAACAACCCCTGTCATGTGCCAGACAAGCATACTGCATCTTCATCAAGCAGTCTGAGGTGTCAGGAGCATGGACCCACAGAGAACATGTCCCATAGCTTGGGAACGATGGGGCATCTCCCAAAGGCAGCACAGGGCAGCTTTCCCATATGGTATATTCACATAATGCCAAATTAAAAGAAAAAGAGGATCAGTGACCCAAACTGTAGTGATTTGCTCCTGCTGTAAGGGCAATTCTTTAGCATCTGTAGCACCTGCATGTGTGTTGGTACTTGCAGAATAATCATCTGTGCTCTCCATCCCAGTATATGTGTCTAAAGTATAGAGACAGGGAGTCTTTCCTTTATGTGCAGAGTCTTGGTATTTAACTGTTTTGTCTTCATATAACCTTGAAAGTATGTCAGATTCTCACTTTCTAATTTCTATAGTTACTGTATTTTAGGAAAAAGTCTATTTAGTGTTTATCCAGCTGTCAGAATCATCATAGTGTATATACTCAGTGAGAAATACCAACAGACCTAATTTTAAAAAGCATTTTAAATCTCCAGTTTACTGCCAGTAGTTATATATGAAACAGAAGTGAAAAATACTGCCCATATTAAAAGTGACAGGACATTTGCAGCTGGTTCCCCCATAATAATCTAGAATGTAGAATCTTGAAAGAGTATTTCATTTTAAAAAATATCTCAACCAAGTCTGAAGGAACAGTCTTATAACTGTTAGTGCAACCCCCAAAAAGATTTAGTAGGCAGCTTTGATGTTTTCAGTTCTTGACTCTAAAAGATGATATTTTTTACTAATTTGTAAAATACCAAATGTTGACAATTTTTAGATCAACCAGCAAGTGAAAATCTTACAAGCTGATATGTTGTAATTTTTGTATTAACTGAAAACAAAAGTGTGAATTGGTAAATAAAGAACATGTGAAGTGAAACGATACTGATCATGAGTACACATGGAAAGCCATTTCTGAAAAATGTTAGCCTTTTTTATACTTGAAAATACAGAAGGTATAAATGAGTAGTTCTTCATTGTATACTGAAAGAGCTAACTGCAAAAGATTCAGATTACATGACTGACACTCTTTACACCCTGGATAAAAAATTCAAAAGTACCTAAATGACTTAAAGTTAAAGCCACTAGTAATTAACCTTCTTCATTTCTTGCACAATTTTGAAAATACTTATGGATTCAGGCTAGAATTTTTATGAGCTTGGAACTCACTCCCAGATCTAGATTTTTGAAAGAGGTTAGCATTCACCTCCCACTGAAATGCTAGAATAAACACTCATATTTCAAGAGTTCAAGAGGACAGCAAGTCAAGCTCTGCCAGAGCTTTCAAAGGTTATCTGAAATAGTAGCAAACATTTCTCAACCACTTTAATTAAAATAAAGTAAGGAAAAAAGAAATTTGTTGAGAAGGTCAAGATTAAAGATAATCTTAGAAGGTCCTCAAAACTAAATGAGCACTTGTTTCACTTGTCAATACAGATAATGATGTTGAATTTGTGGACAAAAGCAGAACAGATAATGGGAATGGAAATTATCTCAACTTAAGTTGAAGTAAAATCCAAAAATATTAGTGACTTTTGACCAAAGATAGATATCTTCCAAAGCTTTGGAAGAGCTACCATATCAACTTGCAGACTCTGCAGCAAGGTTTTTCTAACACTGTACTGTTTACCTTGTTTAACAAATGTTTACCATGTTAAAAAAAAAGGAAAATCCAGGACACTGGTAGTTTGTTTCCCCCAGTTTGTTTTGTGGCACTTGAAGAATGATGACTTTTTGTCTTTTACTGCAGATCTTAACGTTGTTATAAGGAATCATTCTGTGGATGATGGTACAGCTGGCATGGTGGCAAATGGAGCAGCTGTTCTGCATGTCCTTCTGAAATAAACATCACATACACTTGTGCCCAGAATTATAGGTACAGGATAGTGCTACCCAGGTAGCCTGGTGTTCCACATCTATTGTCTGGTGAGCCCAGATGCCTTGAGAGTACTAAAAGTAATACCCATACTTAAGAAGACAGAGAAATGTGATCTGGATCACTGCAGGACAAAAAACTGGAGGACATTAAGGAGATCAGTTAAGAGGAGGCTGCAGTAGGTAAGTGTTGCAGGGGGGTGAGCAAAAGAAATTCTTGCAGGCTTTGCTGTGGATTAGATCTCAGCCTCATCATTTTTAATGTTTCCATGAATGAAACTGGCACATCTTGTGCTGACAAACTTGCTGGTGATGTAAAACGAGGCACTGTTGATATCAAGGGGAATCTTCACCACTTACAGCAGGATTTGCAAGACCCTAAGGACAAGGATCACTTGTATTGGACCAGGTGCCATGTACTCAGATCTGTATCGATTACCTTTAATTCAGGCACCTCAGTTCAGCTACTTAAGAAGTCTGTTGCCCAGAAGCCAATAAAAAGAGACAGAAAGAGACACCTTCAAAGGGCAGTTCTGTTCTGAACGCTCGCTGGAAGTGCTCACATCTCAAAACTAGTTGGAGACAGTTAAGACGAACCTGCGCTGCAAATTAGAAGGTAATGAATGGAAATGGTCATGAGGGGAGGTAACAATGAGCTATCAGTATGAAACAACAAAATACAATACTAGGCAGTATTAGCTGTATAGGTGGTGAAGCTTTAGGGCTGTTGTAGAAGGTGCTTGTGATGCCTCATCTTTGGTATGGCACATAATGCTTGCCATCAATGTTCAAGAACAGGGAGTTCTGACTTGGAAAAGGTACAGAATAGCACCACTGGGGTCAGACAGTGTGAAAGGCTTTACCTGTATGGCCTGGCAAAATGCAGGCTAAGAAAATATACGGCTGCTTATAAACATATGCTGAGTTAAATGCTAAGAGCAAATAAAACTGTTATGCTAAAGAACAATGCTGGCACAAGAACAACTGGGAGTAATAAACTGAATAAAAATATCTTTTAACATTGAATCTACTGAAACACATCTATCCACAGACCTGACTGGAACAATATTCCAGAAAGAGTAATGGGAACAAAATATTTTCACCTGTTTAGAATGGAATTAAAGAAGTTTATGAAGGGGATTTGTTTGTCCTGTCTACCTGCAAGGGCAGAGAACTGGCTGCAATGGCTAAGGAGATCTTATCCTCAATGCTAAGCTCTTCTGACTATGTCAGTGAACATGGGAATGAGAGTTTCTGGTTGCTGAAATATCGGGAAAATCTATTCTAGCTGGGTTGCTGAGCTGATTAAAAAAACTCCAGCCTGTAAATTAAAAAAAAAAAAAAAAAAGGAAAAAAAAAGCCTGTATGTATTTGGATATTGAATAAAATCAGACAAAAATGACAATAAAAAGTATTAAACCTCCTGTGTATGAAGCTCATGATTTCTGGCTGAATTTGCCATTCTGAGGACTGTCTCTCATTCATACTTGGGAACAGAAGCAGTTTATCATGCTGTTGCAGTAATCTCACTATCAGATGGGCAGCCTGTGATCTGCTTTTGCAGAAGGGCACACCAGGAAGACACTTCAGATCCTCTGGTCTCTGGGAAATGAATCGTATAACCTGGGGACTATAAACAATCTCCACTGTTATGGACAGCCCCTCTCTACTTCCCATATCTTTAGACCCAAAGCAAAGCCATGTGTTCTTCATGGCATATGGCTATCATGTGAAGAAAAGAGACTGCTTTGAATTATTAGATTTAAAAAAAAATAAGGTTTTCTAAGTTCAGAGTCAAGATTGGTGTTGTGGTCTCTCTCTGATGGCATTCTTTTGTTATTTTCTTTTGTTCAAAAGCCAGGACAAAGTAGGGAAGACGGATGCTAAGGGAGTTGGAATACATTGTGGAGAAGGCTATATTAGAAGTAGAGAATGAACAGGTAAATGAAAGATGCCATCAAAAAGATTCAGGATACTAAAAATAAATAGGAAGAACTAATGGCTAGTTAAGAATCTACCGAAGATGCCATCATTAAAGGTGTGAACCATAGCCTTGATCACATAGATACCTGTGTGCTTTAATCCTTTTTGCAGTCTTCTTCCTTTTAGACTATAAACTCTTCAGGGCAGGACTGTGTCTTTCTTGTGTCACAGTCAAATTTTTTCAGTCAGAGTAATTGAATGTTTACAAAACAGGGAAAAAAAAGTAGAAAATGTCATACTTGGCGAATAAATGGCACAGACAGTAGTTTTTAATTAACTCATGATTGGTGACATTTTTCATCACTGTTAAGGGAAACACCTTAATTACATGCTACTTCTAACATAATACTGTGTACTATGAGTCTGACAACAAATTTTATTTCAAACATTAATTTCATCTAGTAACCAGTTCATATCAAAGGATGGAGAGCTTTTGTTGCATGAGTGACCATTCTAAAAAAAAAAAAGACAACAAAACACTTTCGTGAAATTAATTTGAAATGAAAGAAATATCTGTAACTCATAAATTTGACTACTTTATAGATAATGTTTCAGCATTGCAGACTTCATATCTATATTCTGATGCTACTTCATATTAACAGCCAAAACAAAAATTCCCATACTTAACTGGCCTTAGGAGAAAACATTGTACTATGCCTGTTGATGTTTTTCTGTATGAAATCCTGCCTAGGTCCTGTGACTGAAGTGCTAAACTAATCTCCCTTTTTCAGCAGAGATAATAGCATGCTAATAGAAACTTCTGACAAGTGACTTTTATTATTTAGCAATTAGCAGCTGCCACTCTAATAGAATTGAAACATCAACAAGGATAAAATGTGAAAAATTATTTCTTCTCCCTGGAACAGTTGTTCTGGTGGAGCATTATGCTCCTGAGAAGAAAAACCTTTGCAGAGTTGATTTGATGAAGATATTCTGAAACATACAAATACATTAATTTTATCTTTTCTCATCAGTACCTTCAGGCAGTCCAGGAACATCAGTAAATTACTTCAAAATTAAGAAAGATTATAGAGGAGATCATAAATATAACTTTGCAGCTCAGAAAGCACTATTTAGTTGAAAAATGCAACCGAAGAATTACCCTCTACCTAAGACTTTCTTTGTCTTGCTCAGCGTAGAAATCCAGTGGCTTTCTCCCTTTTCCAAGTATGGAAAATATCTTAAAACTCTCTTAAGTTATCCAGTACATATGAAATGAGGCATAAGCACAGCACAAGAACACAATTCAAGTGCATTGCCCTCACAAGTTCTGTCTTGATTCCTAAGTGTATTTTATCTGTGCTGAAAGAAACATAACACATCACCAGGGTCATGACAAGAAGGACAGAGACATCACAGAGAAAGCTTCTGCCTCACCCAGTCACCCACTGCTGCTGGAGAAGAGATTTGCTGCCTTCCAGCAGCTGTTTGCTGCTCTGGAACTGGGTTGCTAAGAACCAAGTACAAATGGCAGACAGCAGTACCAGTACACCAGAGTAGGCCAAGACCAGAGAAAAATCTAGGTCAGCTCAACATAACATGATAAAAGCATTTAATCTTTTCTTTCAGAAAGTCCAGTTAAATACATATGCTTTTTCTCAAATAACAATACAAAATTTGGTTTCTATTGTTTATGTCAGCAGATGGATCACAGCAAGTGGCATTTTTCTCCCTACTGGTACTTAAATAACAACAGATCAGTGTCCTGGTTTGAGTGAGTGGTGGGGTTTATTTGGTAGCAGGGGAGGGGGTACAGAGGTGGCCCTCTGTGAGAAGCTTCTGGAAGCTCCCCTCGCTCCAACCCTTTGCACCAAGGCCGCGCCAATTAGCTGTGCCTCTGCGATAATGGATTTAAAAAGGTGAACCTGGGAGTTGTGAGCACATCTGTGCAAACCCCGGGGTCAGTGGAAGAATGGAGGAGGAAGGGAGGAGCTGGGCCAGAGCCGACTCCCGTGTGCCCTGTGTGAGACGGCAGGGCCGCCCTCCTGCCCCCCACGGGGGTCCCCGGTGGAGCAGATGCCGATTTGCGGCCTGTGGGGGCCCCGCGCCGGGACAGGCGGCTGCGCCCGAGGAAGGCCGGACCCCGAGGGAAGAAGGGCCCGCTGCTGTAGCTCAGCGCTGGGAGGATTGCAACGCGGGGGGACCCACACGCCCGGGGCAGCGACTCCTGTTGGAGCCGGTTTGTGGAGGACTCTCTCCTGTGAGAGGGGAACCGCGCTGGGACAGGGGAGCAGTGCCAGAGGCTTCCCGGCCCCGAGGTGGCAGAAGCGGCAGCACTGACCGCACCCCCATTCCCTGCCCCTGAGCTGCTGGAAGAGGAGGGAGGGATGTCAGGAGCAAAGCTGAGCCTGGGAAGAGGGAAGGGTGGGGGGAAGGTGTTTTCAAGATGCAGTAATGCTTCTCACAGTGCTACACTGTCTCTTAAGTGGTGGTGTTGTTAGCGTCTGTATTAAATTTGTGTTCTTTTTTTTCCTTCCCCTAATGAGTCTGGTTTTTGCCTGTGCCATAATGGATAAGGTTTTCCATCCCTGTCCTTATCTTGATTTCCTCAGCCTTTTTCTTTATTTCCTCCTTCCCATCACTGGGGGAGAAGGAAGGAGTGAGCAGGTGTGTGGTACTCTGTTGCCCTCTGAGTTCAAACCACAACCATCTGTTAAACACCTCCCTTTAAACAGATTTGACCTTACTATCTAGAACAGCAAAACTCCCATTAAACCCTCAATATGCTTTTATCCTGAACCACCTGATTTACACATGCTTTTGCAAACTCTGCCCCTATTTATGTATCTTAGACCATACTTAAAATATTTCATTGTACAAGCTGATATATTCATATCACTCCTGCATTAGAAAAGCACTAGACATGCAATTGTGTCAAATGTGAAAACCTGTCTGATTTGTTTTGAAAGATATTTCATTCTAAATTACTCCTATTACCTGGGTTAATTATTTCAAATCTAGAGGATAGATTCACTGAGTAGTTCACTGTTGTTATAATTCAAACAGGAACAATATGCTCTAACTTGTATAATATATCTATGTAACATGTTTTGAATTTGAGTTTCAAATATATGTTATGGAAGACATACGGATGTTATGCAGACATTTCAAGTAAGCCTCTCAAAACCCTGATTTCTTTTTGTACACCTTCACAGATATGCATGCTCAAAGCCTTAGTATAAAAATCAATCGTCTGACTGTTCAAATAATTTTACAGTTGAAACATTCAAAAGCAAGTTGAACTCCCTAATTGGTAAATTGCTAAATCAAGAAGAAAGAAATCCCATCCATAGGTCAAACTCCCTAACTCTATCTGTATAGCAGTTAGATATGTAAGGTTGTTAGCTAAGCTCTGTGGAGGGCATCAAGGGCAGGAGGCAGGCATCCCTGCAGAACAAGTGATACCACTCATCCATTGCAGATGGCTGACTTGGGAGGTGATACATCTCTCCCCTGATTATTGATGGAGCCTGAATGACTAGGATAGACCGCATATCTATGTGTCAGTGAGGTAGGTGGAAAAAATCCTACCCCTACTGACCTAATGTCAGAGGCAGAATAGCCTTGTGCTGACCAACAGGTTTTAAAGTGACTGCAGGCTTTTGCAAGCCAAACATCTTTCTTTCTTGTACTCTACCCACCATACTCCATGTAAAAAGCTACAAAACCACCTCCATCAAATCCTTCCTTTACTGTGATGTTTATACACTAAAAGTACCTGACATGATTTAGACTGATAATGCACTTAGACTTCTGCTTAAGTCTATGATGCTGAGCAAGACAGCCTCAACGTTTCTGTGCTACCCCTTTGTTTGTACCCATCTGTTTCCCTTCCTTCTATGCTGACATAGAAATTTGGGGGTGGAGGCAGAAATTTACTTTTTTTAAAACCTGTGTCTGTGCAGGGCTTGGTGTATGCAGGTATCTGTTTATGGATACAGCTCTTAAGTGCTATGGAAATAAAAGGAATATACAGTATTAAAAAGAATACTTGATATCAACTTATATTTTGTTAATGAGCAATTTCTATGCCAAACAGCCAGTTTCACAAGCTAAAAAGGGAGCTCTGCTGGGAGGAAGGCAGATCATCTGTTCTCCCATCACTACATTCTCTACAAGTATTATCTTCAGAGCCACATGTTTTCTGATATTTTCTGCATTGCCCTGGTTGGGAGAAAACACAGAGGTATTTGCTAGAATGAAGCATGGCTTGAGTCACATGCTCTCAAAGGCGATGGGGTGCAGAGATATATATATATATAACCCTGAGAAGTGGCATTACATCAGGTTTGTGTAACACCAGCTCCAACAAGCCTCTCCAAATAAAGCTTGTAAAAAGGAAAGATGGTGACAAGACCTGTGTGCACTGAGACATTACTGCTGCTTATGAGAGTACTTGTAAAGAAAACTTCCAAACAAATGGACACCAGAGAAAACAAATTAAGACTCTTCTCCTTTTATTATCTAAGGAGAGATATTAAAAATGGACCTCTGTGTCTGAAGTAATGAGAAAGATTTTCCTAGTTACCAATTGCTATATAGTGATGCCAGAGTTATTTTCAATAATGGATATAAATAATATGAGATAAACTGACATAATATTAAAAATTGTGGATGACAAGAGGCCAAAAATTATAGGAGTAGAGATTTTAAAACAACTGCTTGTAATAGTTTGCAAATAAATACAAAGGAGAAGCAAATTTAACATTTACAATGTTGGCTTTTTTATTTTAAAAGTGGTAAAAATGTTGAAATAATTATAACACATATTGCACCCACTCCCTAATAATTTTAATTGCTCCCAGTGATTGAAAATGCATTAGATGAACCAATAAGGTGAGTATACTAAAAAATTTTCTTTAGTACTAAAGTATAAAAAGGTAATTGGAAAGGTGACAAGAAAGCAAAATATGTTATGTACAATGGTGTATTTGGAATTTAAATTGCTCAGAATTAATTATGCCATAGACTACTCCCTCAAAAATAGAAAATGTATTTGCTAACGAGTATGAAATTTTTTCTGGCTCATGGATAACCAAGTGGGAAATCTCAGTATTGTCTTGCATTGGAGTTGTATTACCCATTCATGTGCTCACTTTTTATAGCGGAAAACTAGCAAATTTATAATGGAGCTGCATCTAGAGGATATGTAAAAAAGACCAAGGAGGAGACAAAACTACAATGCGGATAAAAGTTCTTGGAGAAAAAATGGAGAATTTATTAATTATAAAATATCTCATCTATCCAGATGGACATAGGTTGTTTTGATGACTAAGTTGCTTCAGAGGAAAGACTGTTAACTCCCAGATGACAACTACAAAAAGGGAAGGATTTTGAGGGACTTCTCTGTCACTGTAATAGTCATCAGCTCAGAAGGACTGAGAAGCCCAGGTCTGTGGCAAGCAGACTGGAAGTCGACATAGGTGGGAGAGAATTGGTGACATTCACTTTGCATCGATTTAGATGACTACAACAATAGACACTTCTGAGCTGCTTGCTTTTGGATCTTTCAAAGTCATGAGGAAGAACTAAAGGCTTTTATATCACCCCAGATCAGAGGTCTACATCTCACCTCTGACAATGAAAAAGGACCACTGTGACTAGCTTAGCTGTAGTCATGTGCATTTTATCACATGAATCCTCTCTGCTCTGTGTCACTTTTGCTTTGTTTTAAATCCATTCAAAATCCCAAGTCACATCATTTGGCAAGTAAACTTGTTTTTTTGAGAAGTCAGAATAGTGTTTCATAGCTCTTGGTAGGAAACCTGTGCAGATGCTGATGTTAAGATTGTTAAGTCAGCAACCAAGAAGATGAATCCGAAGTCTTTGTCAGGGAACAGATGCATTTCTGTACTTCTCTGTCACCTGACAGGGGTCCACCTGGGGGACAGAAGATCTGTAGGCCACCTCCCTTTAGGAGAAAAGCTCTGCTCCTCTCTGCAGCAGGCAAAGGAGGCACAGATACCCTCTTGTGTATGAGTTTCTCTGCTAGCAAAATTTCTGCCTTGCTCCTAGATCTCCAGTTAGTAGAGCAGAGCCATTAGGATGAATTCACAGCATAGATGCTGGTAGAGACAGTGACTGTGTAACTTTTAAGCAGAGATGTGAAAACAAGCCACAGACTGTGACATGAAGTCAGAATTTATTTCCTAGGAAAATACATACTTGCTCAGCATAGACTTCAAGTCTGCTCCCCATGCAATGAGCAATAAGTTGTATGCACAGGTTAATATATATATTTGTATTTTCTTTTTTATCATATACATTAGTGTCTGATGACTAGCATGACACATCTTTTCCTTTTAAAAAATTGTTTATAGATTTCAGTTTGCATTTTCTTACAGAAATACCTAAGTAGCACAAGAAACACTTTATAGTAAACAGTCCAGTGAAATTAAACAGCCGATTTGTCACTGATCCAGTCTCCAAGAGTAGGCAGCAGCCTGCTCACAGCTCTTCAAAGCCAGACTAATTACTGAAGCAAATGCACACAGACAGAACTCCACAGACCTTTCCCCCACCTCCTAAATTTGTCTATACTGCCCATGAAAAACTAAGTAACAGAAAAAAAACACAAAGAAACACCTTTGAGAAGAAGTAGCTTGTTTAGTAGCTAGACCACAATACATAAAACATTATCGACTGCCACAGAAGAAACAGCAAGTCCAGCAGATTTCCTCTGCTCCTGACATAGTGTAACTGGCATTCACGGCTGCAGCAGCATTTCTACAGAATAGATGGAAAAATTAATATACTGGCTATGGTATTCATGTTTAACACCTGACTGCACTATTTCTCTCCTATAAATAGAGGATTACAAACACATGCTGCATCAAGCCATCATGTGGGAACACTCCCATGGTGTGTCTATGTTTATAACATTTTTTAACTGTAGAAAAATCCTAATTACCTGTTTCAAAATCCAGTCAGTGTAACGAAAAGAGCACTGTGTCACAAGGCAGAGGACTCTAACACCCAGGTCACTTTCCTCCACTCAAAAAAATTACACTGGCAGAGGTTCTCTTCTCAGTAAGCTTGGAAAGAAACCAAGCACAGAAGCAGTAGGAGAAAATCTCCCCTTGAAGAGGTAGGAACAATGCTGTGCTTGCTTGCATAAATGCATAATATGAATAACACTTTGAACATGAAAGAGGCTATCTAGGAGTATGGAATGCTGAATGTTTATATATTCACGGGAATCTTCCAAATATGGAGAAGCTACTACCCCAGTATCACAGTTTTGCAAGTACTACCACAGTATCACAGTTTTGCAAGAGGTAAGATTAACAGATCTTTGAAAGTTATCAGGTTTTGCAGTGGTAGAAAAAATTAGTATATGAAAAAAGGAACAGATTTTATGGTTTTATGCAATTATTAATCATTACAGGGTTTGAAGTCAGCAGCAAATTGACATTTGTTAGCAAAACAGATTTAGCTTACTTTGATTTGTGTTTATGCAACAGATATGGAGAACTTTCTTGATTCATGTAAGGAATTTTTAGAACTTTGTTTTTTCTTCTGTTTAATTAAGGCAGTAAGTTTGGACCCATATCTGTTGCAAAAGTTAGGACAGAAAGTGACAGATTGTTTTTAGCAAAGGAAGAAAAATTAAATTCTATGATTACAGGTACAGGGAGAAAAGGGAGATGAGGCTAGTACTTTGTATTGGCATGTCTTTTATAATTAATTAGTCCTACTTTGTTTACAAATAATTTGAAATTTTTGACAATGTTTTCCTTGTCCAGCTGACAGTCTTCTGTTTATTACTGAGCAACCCACCAGCTTTTAAAAAAGACTTTATCTTATTACATGAAAATGTCATCCGGTAACTGTAATTATAAATTCACATTATATCTGTGTACGTGTTATGATATTATGAGCTGGCAATGTTTTGTGGTGACTATTTTTCTAAATTCTGAATTCTAGAACACATTTCCAATACCTGCAGTCTTACACAAGGTAGAAATTTGCTGAAGTGGAGCAAAAATATCATTTTGACTTGCTATGAGTCTTTGTTCTTCATACTTGACCAAAGCCTCAAATACTGGCTAATGACTTGGTTCCATATTCATAATGTTACCAAAGCTGAAGATTATTAGCAAGTTTGGAAAGGTCTGCTAAGGTGTCTGGGTAGTTGTCTGTGACTTGAATTTTGGGGATCAAGGTTGGTGATCCTTCCAGAGGGACATGTTTCCAGTGAGAAGTTATCAGTTTGAAGCAGGACTCAAAGTACAGCTGTAGAGCTGCATGATCTGGATTGGGCAGTCAGTCAGATCAGTGTTCAAAATTGTTTTGTTTGCCACTGAAATCTGTGCAGAAAAATTCAAACATTATTAACAATTGCAGTATTCAGAGATGTATACTATGTGCTTAGCTCATTAAATCAGACAATTTAAAATATTTGAAAATTCTACACAAAAATACTATTATTTTATACATCACTTCATATGACAGCAGTTGCTCTGCTTTCAGTATGTGATACTATCAGTACCAGGATGCTTCATTTGAATAACAAGCTTAGTCACATTCTGCTTTGGTTTGCAATTGTACTGAATTAGCTTTATTTTCACAACCAGCTATATGGAAGTTGGTACTGACTCTGGTTACATATTTCATATGATATCAAGCAACCTAAGCCACTACTTTCTGCAAAAAGAATGTTTCTCCTTGAGAACAAGGACATACAGGGTTTTATTTATTCTGTCTTTATCCTTTCTCTGCTTTTTAAAGAATAGCAAAAGCTATTTATTCTTCTAACCTCTATGTAAGCAGCATGATGACTAAGTGTGGCTTCGACTCAACAAAACCAGGGAGGAAGAGAGATGACAGGCCAGGTTCAGGGAAATATGCTATTCTTTTGTACTTGGATTCTTCTGATCCTTTAGCAGACAAAAATGCCACTTCGTTTTGTGTGGACTTGAGGCAGTACAGGTGGTATCAATAGAGGTAACCTATTAGAGGTAACCTACCACCAACAGCATGCAGAACAGGAGATAAATGTAAGTGAGGAAATGTGTTTCCTCTGTAGAAGCATAGTCAGAGACCCTTTGGAGATGATAAGGTGCATGGTATTTCAATTGTGAGGGATTAGTGTCTCATGCTAAATCTGCAGTAACTATAAATCCTATCTAAACAAGCTTCCTGGACTCTCTCTAGGTCAGTAGGAAGGGACTGGCACTACATGGGGCAATCCTTTCAGTACGCTGACAGCTGCCTAAAATAGGTGGAATGAATTCCCCCTGCAGCCTTTCTATTCCACAGAAAGATGCTAAACAACTATTTTAGGGTAGAATTCAATGTTTAAAGAACTGGCCTCAGAACTCCATGTTCCTAAGCATGGCTACATCTTGGAACCTAAGTCTCCAGCTATGATTAATGTAAACCTCACAGACGAGATGATAAAGAATCAGTAAAAACTGCAGTGAGAATAATTTAGCTATTTGAAAGCTTTGAAACATTTTCACTTAATCTTTGAAGTCTAAGGAAGCAAGATTGTACGAAGTCCTACTTTTTAATTTAATTTTCCTTTTGTTAAATGAGTCATCTTTTCATAAGCCTGTACCATCATTCTGTGACAAAAATAAAGTATCAGACAGCAAAGTATAAGGTCAAAGATAGGCTTTGATGACATTTGAAATTTGATGGAAGAAGGAAACAGTTTTTAGTAATTATAATTTTCAATTGGATTAGTAGTTTATTACAGAATACTTCATATTCCAGAAAAAAATTACACTTGATAATTAGTTACTTTATTATATCTAGCCACAGTATATTTCATAGAGGTCTCAGCAATTTTCTCAAGTACATTTGTAACTTGCAAGTCTAAATTCCACAGAAAGTTAATAGCTCTTACACTACTAAATTACAGATACTGAGTTCGGATTCCTCGTGTTTATCCCAATTGAAACTGCAAAAACCAAATGGGTTCAGGTGACCACAGATTTCACACCTATTGATACATTCAGTAGTAGGATATTTTGGTAATTTACTGATGTGTAAAATACACATTCTAAATGCAAAGGTCCTTTTCTGTTGAAGGCCAGCTAAGACCTATGCACCGTGTTAAAATCCTCAAAATAGGACTGCTTCGGTAAAAGTGACTTTCATCCAAAAATAATTTAACATGGATTAGTTAGGATTTAGAATTATTGTGAGGAGCATAGAAAAATGCACTAGGTCTAATCAAAAGGAGGGTGTTTTCTTCGCTGAATAACACTCTACTGTTGAGATTAAAGAAAGAAACATCTAGTTCTCTTCAATTTTACAACATTCAAGCTGGGCTTGAAAATTCAACCAGCCATTCAAAGAATAACAACGAAAAAGTAGACATATGAAGAGCAATACAAATCCCAATTCAGGTCAAGAGGCAATGGGCACAAACTCAAACACAGGAGGGGCTGTCTCAACATCAGGAAACACTTTTTTACTTGAGGGTGACCACGCAGTGGCACAGGTTGCCCAGAGAGGTTGTGGAGTCTCCATCTCTGCTGATGTTGAAAAATTGACTTGACATGCTCCTGGGCAACTGGCTCTAGGGTCGCCCTGCTTGAGCAGGAAGATTGGAGAAGATGACCTCCTGTGGTCCCTTCCAACCTCAACCACTCTGTGATTCTGTGAAACTGGGGAGCATGAAGCTCTCTAAAAAGACTAGCCACTCTATACATTAAGAAATTCTTTTAATGCCAAGATAATACTGAAAGTTCATCCCCACAGCATAATCATGCTTCCTTTTTTCTTTTTCTAGTATTCACTCTCTTTCTTCTTGAATGGTTCATCAGTACCTAACTTCAGCTACCAAATAGGTAGGCTTAGTCACAGAACAATGAACAAAGTATTGTACTTAAGAGACAATTAGTTTTTCAAATGTGCAGTTATGTTTTAAACAGCATCACCACCTCCTACTACTTTTTTTCTTTTGAATACATTCAAAAGAAAGTTATCAACAAAATTCCTTACACAAATGAGAAGGGAGTAGAGTTCAAATAACCAGTGTTTATGTGGACAGTCTAACCCTAGTCTGGAACTCTAAAAATTTCTTTAAAAAGAGCTGCTTCGACCTGAAAGCCCTCTAGCTTGCTGAAAGCATGAGTCCAGTTCTTGAGCTTGGATTGTTTGGAAATACTGGGAAACAGTTTACAGCCAGAGTATTGACATCCCATGCACTGTAATGTGAATATAGAAAAGAAGCTAGTACTTAAGTCCTGAAAAGGAGCATCAACTGCAGTAGCTTTATTCACAGAAAGCCAGCCTCAGAAGACATGTCTGGGTAAAGAAAGTATCTTGCTTTGCCCAACCTTTTGAATGCCGCAACTCCCAGTTTAGGCTTTGTCTAGACAGGTGTCTGCAGAGCTGCCACCACCAGCTTACACTTACTGAACAGTATTACTCCACCCAGAGCCACACTTAACTGCCTCTATCTTACTGTTGTGCTGGAATAAATATTAGTACAACCACAAGCAAAATTTAATCACACTGAAAATAAACCTATCGAGAGTACTCAGGCTGGCTGTATTGCTTAGAGGAGCGTAACTTCAACCAAACTCAGCTTCCAAAGATACCCCAAAGATAATCTATTATTTGTCTATAGCCCCATACATTAGGTGATCTACAGATATACAGCATGGAAGTAAAAGGCCAGTTCTGTCAGAAATATGTTGGTAATTCAATAAATCAGACCATAAATGGGAGTAAAAGTAATTGTATTGGAACTATGCTAGAGATAGCTTCAGTGTGGGATGAAGCTAAAATCTCATTACCTAAAATCAACACCATTAAGTTTCTAAATAGACCAGTCAGGCATGATTACCTGGAATAAGAGTGGCCTGTTGGTGTCTCCCACCTCCTAACTCAGCATTGTACTAACAAACAAGGACTTTTCCAGTTTTGTCAGTCAGATCCTTGGAGTATCTCTCCTAGCAACTCTTTCCCACTCTAGTTTTATAATGGTACTGTAAAACACTACCACATTCTGCACTGTTGCTTGGGACTACCGCTCAGGCACTCTAACCATCTTTTCTGACAGGCTCAGAGATAAAAGACTATTTTTACAACTGTTTTGTTATGTGATAATATCACGATTACCTTTTCTCCAGTTTTAGTCACCTAGACCATTGTACCTAAAGCCTCCGAGCAACAGACCTATTACAAGAATCGATTTCTTTTTGATGTGAGATTGCACACATATATATACATAACTATATCTTGTAATGTAAAAGTTGATCTTGAAGTTTGGCTAAAAATGGACACAAAGCTCCACAATGATGTTCATTTTCTCTTCAGAGAGTACTGTCAAAGGTCTTTTTTTATCATTTGAAATTATACAGACTACAGTGAAGTCACTATGTATGATTACAGTACCCTGAACCAAGAGAAATAACAGTCTTCAGGAAAAAGAGTCATGACACAGTCCTGATGATTTTGAACACCGCAGACAAAGCCTTTAAATAAAGCTGGCAGTCAGATAATCGGGAAATATTTGAGTAAAATATTGATAAGGCATAAAGATTTATTGGAATATTTTAAGTCAGTTACGCATAAACAGTTTTACAGGATATCCTTGTTAGTTGGAAATATTTGGGGTCCTAGGAACCTGACCAGCACATGTAAACAAGGTCAGAAAGAAAGAATCAAGATTTGTTTTCATTCTATTCCTTGTACAGACTCAAGAACTGTTCCGTTCAGGGAAAGAGAATTGCTTACCAATAAATCTGAAGAGATCTGGATGATGGCCCTATCTGACCTTCTGGTAGCAGAACTGCAGGTCTGGTAGGCATCATCAACAAAGCCAGAAATATTCCCCAGGCTCCTACTCCAGCTCTGCTCATACGAGACTCAAAAACCAACAGCCCCTATTTTTATGTGTTTCTATTCCATGGTCAAATTAGCACTTTTTACTCAAATATTATTATAATATAAAGATTATACAGAATAATTTCTGAAGAAAACAAGTATTTATTTCTGGTCACCAGCTTTTCTGTTTTGGACTCTATCCATGTAAAATCTTCTAATAAATGGAAAAGCTGTGCCTGTTTTCCTTCTGGAATGTTGGCCATTTAATAACGGTGAACCTATTTTTAAACAAGATCCTCTATCTTAATCTTTTTTATCTGATAGAGTCATATTAAACCTTTCTTACAACTGATGATAAACTAAGTAGTTTGTAATCTCCTGCTACATATCCCTAGGATACTTAATAAATTGCTTGCATTAGACTTCTCCCAAAGTTCAGAAATCTTTTTCTCTAAAATGGACATTCGAGATATCTTTAAAATGTTCATTTAATTATTCACTCTGTTTGCCCCTTCCCAGAACTGTATATTGTTCCTTCTCAAAATCGAGATAAAGTATAACCTAGATTCCACAGAAAGTCTTGCAATTTTTCCAAGAATACAAATAAAAGAATTCTTAGCAATAACATTAAATCTGAATTATCCAAGAAACTTCTGCATTACAATAACTAAATAACCTAATTAACCCTATTTAGATGCATGCTAATAAAATACCTAATTGCAAATAGTTTTCCTGAAAAATATACAGTGTATATTTGATCTGTGTATGTGTATATACATATATGTTAACTAAATAAGCCCTAAGTGTTTGAAGGGTTTTTGCTGAACTATCCTGAGTTTTAAAAGGAAAGCTAAACACTTTGTAAGGATGTGTTTTGAAGTGTGAAGCACTCTCTTTACTTCCTGTTAAAAAGCATTCAGATTTGAAGCATTAGTTCAGAAAACATAGCAGCATAACAGTATTCTAAATAGTCAACATAGGAACGCAAAGCTTAAAAAGACATTACTAAGCTAATTTATGTTTAGAACCTAAATTCCTGCAAGAATAATAAAAAAACTTTTTTTTTTTTTTTTTTTTTAATCTAAAGGTGGTCTCCCGCATCCAAACCAATCAGAAGGTTGAAAGCCTGGACACCACAGTGCTTTCTAATGCTATGAGTTTAGACAAAGAGTACTGGACCACTAATATAATCCCTTTTGGGAACATAAGTTTTCCATGACAGATACATAAGTTCATAAGATCATGTACCCATCAAGCGTGATTCCACCTGTCAAAATCATAGGCCAAGTCCAAACACCCACAGGTAGCTCATAAACTACATGGAAAACATTGTTATCATTTAAAAAAAAAATGTTTTGCCAAGTTCATATTTTCTGATGGTGATTATCATGTTGTTGTCTTTAACTAGATGACAATTAATGAAAAAAATGTTGCTTTGATGTCTTGGTGGCTAAAACAGAGCAAAATCTAGGCAGAGAAGCTTTCTTATTTCTACTCTTTAATTAACTACATTATTTCAGAAGGCTCGATCCAAAATAAATTATTTCTCTAAATACTAACATTACTTAGCTCACATTACCAGATGCAATGCAGCATTAAACACAATTCACTGGAGGCCTTTAATCTGAATTTCAGACTTTAACAAATTATCTTTCATCTTCTCTTGAAATAAAACAAAAGAAACAGTGTTATAGTTTATGATTAAAGAAGAAAAAAAAAAAGTAAAACATGAAAATAATTTCCTTTCTCTTTCTTAGCCTGCACCACTGATCTAATCCAGAATTGTGTTCCTCTGCCTTCCTGGGAGGTACCTGCAAGGTGGATGGCAGACAAGTCAGAGTATGCACTCCAGCTCCCATGTGGGCAAAACTAACCAAGGATGTAGACAAGGAGTATTAAATACATTTACAAAATGGCTGCTTTTTGTATTTCCTTCAGATCTGTGACTCTTCAGCAGTAGTCAAGCCCCATCAGTGGGTTGTAAATTACTTTATTAAAATATTAATAAAGCCACAAGCATGTGGCAAATCCAGAATTTTTTTTTTTTTTTTGGTGCTATATAATATAATCAAATGAGAACTGCTTCCATATAATTGAACAAAGCAGAAAAGAAAATTCTGAGACCTTGAACAAGTCTGTTAGGTGAGTTTTATAATGCAGGTAGCTGACAATTTAAAACTCTTTGACTAGAGTAAGGATTTAGGGATGGTTATTATTTCATTGTCTCAAATTGTAAAGATTTAACATCTTATTCTAGAACAAGATAATAGGAGTGAAAATATGATTGAAAGGCAAAACCCTATTTTTATCAATTACTTGTGCTCCTTTGAGGATGTAATCCTCATTAAGAAAGAAATTCATAAGTGGAAAATAAATCCTTCAAAACAATTTTCGTAGCTACTCTCACTAGAATAATTTAGACTAAATACCTCATTGTATTAATACAAATTAGATTTTATTATAAAATGGATACTTTTAAATAAAACCTTGTAATTTAAATAAATTCAGGAACTATCATAATGCTTCGGGAATGTATGAGTACCCTACACAAGGAAAGGAAAACTGGGCTTCATATGTCACTGGAACGGAGCAAAAAGATATAAATAAATGTAGCTTACATATCGAATGTGGGTTGCATGCAGGTATCTATGTGTACCACAGGGAAATGGTTTGGAGGAGATCATTGTAAAGTTTTCAAGATTTTGTTAGGTTCATGCTTTAACATGGATGTTTAATATTAATTACTCCTATTATTTTTACTTTCGATTTTGCCATTAAAATATTCAAGGTCTTGTATCACCTTAAATATATATCCAGTCCTGTTCTGAAGAGCTTACAAAAGAAGAGATTTTGTTTATCCTACATGTTTTCCTCTATTTACCAAAAATGAAATGCATTTTGAATGTTGACTTTTGTACCAAGTGATTTTCATTTGTTTTCTATTAAGGACTGATATCCATGGGAAGTAAAATAACCTTTTATGTCTACTTTAAAAGCCTCAGATATTTCCTTCTTGTACTGCACATGGGGATAACATGAATTATTATAAGTTTAAAAGTAATTGCCAACAATAATGTTTAATTCCAACACAGTATCTATTCCCCTAGCTTATTACTATTTTTTTCATTATTCCTGCTATATTATTTGATTGCAAGTCTTCAAAGAATCAGCTAAACTACTGTCTAAGTACTAAGTATACATTATTTTTTGTCTTCAAGAATAGACACCTTCTGTTCACCTCAGTCTGTAGCAGTGGAACTGGCTGTTCCCTGGACACCCAGGCTCATGAGCTGGGAGATGGGGAGGGGAAGCAGAACGAGGTCATCACAATTAAAGAAGAAGTGTCATCAGAGACCTGCTGCACCACTTGGATGCACACAAGTCTGTGGGACCGGATGGGTTACACCCAAGGGTGCTGAAAGAGTTGGCAGGTGTGCTCGCCAAGCTGCTGTCCATGATTTACCTGAAGTCATGGCTAACTGGGGAGGTCCCATTGGACTGGAGGGTGGCAGATGTGACACCCATCTACAAGAGAGGCAGGAAGGACGATCCAGGAAGCTATAGACCTGTCAGTCTGACCTTGGTGCCAGGGAAGGTCATGGAGCAGGTCATCTCGAGTGCCATTAAAAGTCATATAATGGACAACCAGGGGATCAGGCCCAGTCAGCATGGGTTTATGAAAGGCAGGTCCTGCCTTCTATGAATAGATGATCCAACTATTGGACAAGGGAAAAGCTGTGAATATTATCTACATGGATCTTTGAAAAGCATTCGACACAGTTCCCCATAGAATTCTCATAGAAAAACTGGCTGCCCGTGGCCTGGATGAGTGTACGCTCTGCTGGGTCAAGCACTGGCTGGATGGACGGTCCCAGAGAGTGGTGGTCAATGGAGCTAAATCCAGCTGGTGGCCAGTTACAAGTCGTGTTCTTAGGGCTCAGTGTTGGGGCCATTTCTGTTCAAGATCTTTTTTGATGATCTTGATAAGGTCATAGAGTGTATCATCAGTAAATGTGCAGATGACACCAAGTTAAGTGGAGTGTCGATCTGCATGAAGGTAAGGAGGCTCTACAGAGAGACTTGGATAGATTGGATCAGTGGGTCAATGTTAATGGGATGAGTTTCAACAAGGCCAAGTGCCAGGTCCTGCACTTGGGCCACAACAACCCCATGCATCACTACAGGCTTGGGGAGGTGTGGCTGGAGAGCTGTGTGGAAGAAAAGGATCTGGGGGTTCTAATTGACAAGCAGCTGAACGTGAGCCAGCAGTGTGCCCAGGTGGCCAAGAAAGCCAACGGCATCCTGGCTTGTATCAGAAATAGTGTGACCAGCAGAAGTAGGGAGGTGACAGTCCCCCTGTGCTCTGCACTGGTGAGGCCACACCTGGATTATTATGTCCAGTTTTGGGCACCTCAATACGAGAGAGATCTCGAGGTGCTGGAGCGAGTGCAGAGGAGGGCAACGAAGCTGGTGAAGGGCCTGGAGAATAAATCCTGTGAGGAGCAATTGAGGGAGCTGGGACTGTTCAGTCTGAGGAAGAGAAGGCTGAGGGGAGACCTCATCACTCCCTACAGCTACTTGAAAGGACATTGTAGAGAGGTTGGTGCTGGTCTCTTCTCACGGGTGATTAGTGACAGAACAAGGGGGAATGTGTTGGGATTCTAGAGGGCTTTCTGCGAGAGAATGGACATGTGAGCAATCCTGTGTGAGAACAAGACTGATAAGAGCCTCAGCCAAGCAAGAATGTGATACGGATGTGACCCTGAATGAGGGGGGAGAAACTCGACGAGACAAACAACCCCCGAAAGGGGTTGGGACGGAAGAGGAAGTCACACAGGGCAGGAAGCCTGGCAAGGCTGATGTGGCACTTTTTATCCAATCATAAGAAGGTTTAAAGCACAGGCTAAGTTAACTGTCCAATCTTGAGGACTTGTACTGCATGTTACTCATGTGTGCAGGAGAACATTATAAAAGGGCTTTCTTAGTTGTAATAAACGGGCATTGCTTGATCACACTGGTCGTGTGCATGCTCAGCTCTCCCGCAGGAATGGTTTTAAACCGCAACAGGGGAGGTTTAGACTGGACATTAGGAAAAAAATTTTCACAGAAAGAGTGGTCAGAGAGTGGAATAGGCTGCTCAGGGAGGTGGTGGAGTCACCATCCCTGGGTGTGTTTAAGGGTCGTTTGGATGAGATGCTGGGGGATATGGTGTAGGGGAGAACTTTGTGGAGTAGGGCTGATGGTTGGACTCGGTGATCCCAAGGGTCTTTTCCAACCTGAATGATTCTGTGATTCTGTGTTACAGTTAACATTCCTCCAATACTACAGATAATTACACGCATAACTGAACTTTAGGACCCATATAATACAGTTCTTTAAAAACAAACAAACAAATAGCAAGAGGATATTAAAAAAAAAAAAAAAAAAAGAGAGAGAGAGGATTTCTCCTGAGAAGAGGAAACAGGGCAAATAACAGGATTACAATCCTGGACTTCAGAAGAGCAGATTTTAGTCTTTTCAGGGATTTGCTTGGAAGTATCCCATAGGAGACTATCTTGGAGAGATGAGGGGTCCTCGAGAGCAGATCAGCTTTCAAGGATCTCCTCCTGCATGCTCAAGAATGGTCCATCCCCACAACCAAGAAGGTCACAGGAGGCTCACATAGGTGAAAAAGGAGCTTCTGACTAAACTCAAGCATCAGAAAGATGTCTACAAGAGGTGGAATCAGGAACAGGTGACCAGGGATCTATACAAACACTTTCCAAGCATACAATGGCAGGGTTAGAAAGTAAAAGCCTACTTGGAGTTGAATCTGAGAAGGGACGTGAAGGGCAAGAAAGGCTTCTACAGGTATATTAGCAGCAAAAGGGAGACTAGGGGAAATGTAGTCCTGCTGCTGAATGGGACAGGTGACCTGGTGACAAAGGGCTTGGAAAAGACCGAGGTACTTTTTGTCCCTTCTTCATTGTGGTCTTTACTGGTAAGATTTTTCTTCAGGAAGCCCATGACATTTAGATCAGAGGGAATGTTTGGAGCAAGGAAGACTTACCCTTGAGGAGGATCATGTTAGGGAGCATTTAAACAAACTGGACATACATGTGGTCCATGGGACATGACAAGTAGCGATAGAAAAAGGGGTAATGTTTTTAGACTAAAAGAAGGTAGACTCAGACCAGATATAAGTGAGAATTTTTTTATGATGAGGGTGGTGAAACACTGGAACATGTTGCCCAGAGAGATGGTAGATGCCCCATGCCTGGAAACATTCAAGGTCAGGTTGGACGGGGCTCTGAGCAACCTGATCTAGTTTAAGATGTCCCTGCTCATTGCAGTGGGGGTTGGGCTACATGATCTTTAAAAGTCCTTTCCAACCTAAACTATTCTGTGATTGCAAGATCACTCATCATGGTGCTTGGAAGAGACTCCTGAAGATTGGAAGAAAGATAATGTCACTCCTATCTTTGAGAAAGGCAAGAAGGCCATGAACTACAGTCCAGCCAGCCCTACCTCAAATCCCTAGAAAGGTGATGAATCAAATACCACTGGAAGCCATTTCCAAACATATGTAGGGCAAGATGGTGTCTGGGAATAGTCAGCACTGATTTACAAATGGAAAGCCATGTCTAACCAATCTGACAGCATTCTGCTGTAAAACTACTGTCTTGGTGGACAAGGAGAGAGTATTGGATGTTGTTCACTGTGACTTTAGCAAGTGTTTAGATGCTGTATCCCATAATATCCTCATGGACAAAATTATGAAATACGGAATAGGTAAGTAGACAAGCTGGACTGAGAACTGGCTTAACTGCCAGTCAGAAAGCCTTGTAATCAGTGATGGAAGTCCAGCTGGAGGCCACCTACTAGTGGAGTACCCCAGGGGTCAATACTGAGTCAATACTGTTCAACAGCTTCATTAATGAGCTGGACAATGGGACAGAGTTAACTCTCTATATAAAATTGGGACAAAAAGATTGATACACCAGATGTTTCTGCTGCTCTTCAGAAGGACCTCAACAGGCAGGAAAAATGAGTCAGTGATGGATCCTTGCATCAAAGAAGACAGGGAGCATCCTGGATGCCATTAGGGAGAATGCTGACAGCAAATTGAAGGAGGTGATCCTTCCCCTCTATTTAGCACTGGTGAGGCAACCTCTGGAGTGCTGTGTCTACTGCTGGCTCTCCAGTACAAGAAAGTCATGGCTGTACTGGAGTGAGTCCAGTGAGGAGCCACAGAGACAACTGAAGGGATTTAAGGGAAACATCTGACATTCAAGTGACTGAGAGGGGATGTTTAGCCTTAAGAAGAGGATGGTCATATGGAATCTCGTCCATGTTTATAAGGACTTGATGGGGGGTAGTAAACAAGACAGATCCAGGCTATTCTCAGTGGTGCACAGCGACAGGACAAGAGACAATGGGCACAAATTAAATTAAAGAAGTTCCATTCAAACTAATGAAGCTTGTTTATTATGAATGTGGTCAAGTACTGGCACAAGTTGCCCAGAATTGTTGTGGTTTCCAAACTTAGATATGCTCAAAACCTGACTGAAGATAGCCCTGAGCAACCTGCTCTAGCTGATCCTTCTTGGAGTGATCTCCAGAGGTCCCTTCCAAGCTCAGCTGTTCTGTGACTCAGTGATATCTACAAACACTGGGCCTCCTTTCAGAATCAATCACAACTTTGAAAGAAAGCCAAACTATATGGTCTAACTGAATATTTCATGGACTAAAACAAAGTGGGATTTTCTCCTTTCTGAAAACGGGTTAAGTTCAGACAAAAGTTCATACAAAAAATTGTTCTATTCTTCTCACTCTTATTCCATCACTAAAAGGTAACAAAGATGTTTTTTCAGATTTAAAATGTGATGCTCTTTTTGAAGGCTATTCAAGAGCAACAGCTGTCAAAGAGGATTTAGGGTTCACTGAGTTTCAGACATTATATAACACATCTGTGAACCCTGAAAGACTATTGATCCAATAGCCCCTCCTAATTGTTAATTGAGGAAAGAATATCCAAACTGACATGACACTAAAACTAATAGTTTCAGGCACCCATAGAAGTCCCACAGATTTCCACTTTAACTGCAGACTCAAAAATTTTATCACAAGCATGAGAAAATAAAATCTGTCGTAAAAGTACTTAAAAAGTGAAAGTGGTACTTGATTAGCCAACAGATTATTGTTTGTGAGACTTGCAGGTATCTTTGAGAACCTAGGGAGTGCTCTTCTTCAATAACACTTTACATTTTATAGTAATGTTTTACAATCACAAACAATGGGGAATATTTATGGATTACAGAAAAATCAATTAGAAACTCAAACTTCAGTTCTCCAGGTTTTCCCCCAAAGGTCTTCATGCTACAATGGTTACAGTGAGGACTAAAGATCAAGATTTCAAACTAATTTGTCATTTTTTTGATGGATGATTGATGAAAAATGCTAAAATCTGGAGAGTAAATATATTGAGTCAACATTGTACAGTACCTAAGTTAATTGGAATTTTAAGCCACATTATTTTCAAAAGTGATTTAAGGCGAGATTTGCAAAGACATTTAGATAGAGACAGAGGTAGACCATAAGCAATTTACATGTTAAATAACAAAATAACATTAAATTCTCACTGATCACTGATAAATATTTTAGGTAATTATACAACTATTAAAATATGCTCCTTAGACATTTAAGAGCAAATTGATTTGTACAGGATATCCAGAGACATGAAAGTGCATCAAGAGTCTTAACTCCAATGGCAGTCTCCAGGACTTAGATTCTAAATGACTGTCACCTTGTGAAAATGGGACAGACTTCAAAGTTACTTATGTGCTTTTGAAAAGGCCACCCTTTTTGAAAATGAGTTAACATTTACACAGCCTGGTCACAGTAGCCTGAAGAACACTAGATTCCAAAATGACAAGGACAGTGATTTCACCTTAAAAAGCTGTTTAGATATAAAAATTAATGCTTATATGTATGGCTCAGTCTGAATGCTAATTACACAATGTAAAAGTAATGTTAAAAAACCCCAAAACATCAAGCCTGCAAAATTAACCCTGCAGAGATTATTAAATGTTAGAATTAAGGTTTGCTGGTGTAGCTTTAAATTTGGTTTTAGGTGCTTAGGCACATTATTTAACTGTATGGTCATATATTACTTTTCTCTGAGGATCTATGTTGTTCAGAGAATGACAGTGCCCACAAATTTTATCAAAGTTCTATACTTAATGAGCTTATAATGTAATTGCATATAACTTTACATGCAAATGACCAGTTGTGCATCTAAGTGGCTACTTTTATGTGTTATTATCTGATTTGCATGCATAATCACTGTAATGATACAGTTTTAAAATGTGAGACCATAGTGTTCACAGCTGAAAAATGACTTACTCATGTATTAGTCATGCATATTAATCAATCATTTACTATGTGTTTACATTAATCAGTTGTTCTTCGCATAACTTACATTGCCTCCTTTCCTACAAGATTCATCCTGTTCCTTTTACATAATCATTGTGTCTGCCATTTGGGAGGCAGAGACTACATGCACCTTTGACAAATAGCAAGCTCCATGTCTCATGGCTGCAATCTGTGACCTATGCACTCTGTACTCAGTTATCCTGTATAAATCCAGAACAATTTTAAAAACTAGGACAGATCTGTGCATCCAAATTAGTTAATATACCCTTTTCCAAGTAATATGAGGTTCTATTACTCTCACTTATATTTAATGAAAATTGTCAAAAATACCATATCAGTTCTGAATTTGTTCTCCTCACTGGCCACTCCACAGTGCAAACCAAAATTCAAGCCAGAAGTTTTATAGTCCAGAGGCTGAAGAGTGCGAGAAAAGCATGAAGACATGTTACTCTTCATCAAGCAAATATGTTGTATCCAATTTGTATGATCTGCTAATCTAATTTTATATTTTTTTCATTCACTACATACTAAATCCTCGATATAGGCGAATCTATTTTCTTAATTACAGGAAGTATAAGTGGGAAGACCAGAAGACCTCTATATTCTCCAGGAAACAGGCTGTTATTCTTTTGTAATCCATATGTCAGTCTGTTCTGCTATATTATGCACCATTACCTGTATAAATTCCATAGTATAAGGACAAAATATAAGCACAACATACCATGCACATTATTTTCATTAAGTTTAGGGAAGCAAAATCTGCTATGTGAAGACCTTTGTCATAAGATAATTATTATTTACACATGCATTAATCAGAGAAAAATTGAAATGGAATTAAGATGTCAGCACTGATCTGCATCACTACAACACCTCTGAAGGCACTGTGATGCAGAAAAGTGTTCAGTGTTCCATTAGGAAACGTGTTGTAGAAGGGCTGTGCATAAAAAGGAATCTCTGAGGCCATGAAGTTCAGTAATCAGTCAGATATGACATTTCATAATAATCTTAAAATTAATCTAGTCTTGTAACAACAGCCAGGTGGCAGCATGCTTCTGTGATGAACTTTGGTAAGACACATCAATGATACTATCCTACTGAAACAAACACTAAGAGAAAGACAATGTGGTCTGAGAAAACAGGCTGCAACTGCACTGCACATCAGCACCCCACAACTCTCACAATTAAGTTGGAGCCAGCTCTGAAGAGAGACTGTACAGGCGAGAGTTACTACATGACCATTTGACTGCATGCATTTAATTACATTGTTACAGTTAATGAGATGGAACATCTGTCAGGATGATCCTCATGATATACCTTCTTCAGGATAACTGTATCGAGCTGAAACAGAGCATTCTCCCCCATTCTCTTCAACCATTACTCAGAGTGCCCAAATTACCTGAGAAAGCATATGTGGAACAATTTTATCTGTGCAAGAGCTCTCCTGTTCTATCATGGGAAGATAAAAATAGTGGGGTTGCAATGCATCCCTAGAGCTAGTAATGCTGCAGTACCGTTTGTACCACTAACATTATAATGCCAGTAATCCTACTCCCCCCAGACTTTGTCTTGGTAGGAATAGGCATGATAGAACAGCATAAAATACTGCAATTTGATTTACTTTTTTTGTGATACCTGAGCAGTCCTTATAATATCAGTACATCACCAGGAGCACCCCTGCAAGTAAACATAATAAAGTTATGTCATGGACACATTATGGAGCCATATACTAATGGGTGCAAATGTTAGGCGGCATAAAAAGGCCTCACTTTTTCAAATATTATCAGTAGAAACAATTTCTAAAAAATTTTGATACACTACTTAGGATTCATGTTTTCTCACTTTATCCCCACTTACTCACTTAGCCTTATTCGAGACCTCTACATAGTTCAGGCCCTCTCTATAGTCAATGGAGAGAGAGATCACTTTCCCTTGAGAGAGTTGCTCAAAGGAGCAACTAATTATGCCAGTTTAAGAAAAAAAGCACTATCTGGTTTAATTCCACAAGCACTTGCTGTGCTGAGTCACAGCAAAATTTCAAACTAACAACACAGTAAAAAACTGTAAAAAAACTACATTTCTGAATGATGGCTGTTTGCTACTCACTCTGAAATGACTGACTGCATTACACACATCTACAGACTAGCTTGTATACTGCTTTGACCCCTTTTAATGTTACTTCATTCCATCTGAGTCACAGAGGAAACACAAACATTGTATTTCTGCTCAACTCCAATTAATTTCAATTCTCATTATTCTATCAGCAACCTGATAAAAACACCCTTTTAACTTGTGAAAAGATCTATGCAAAGCAGTAAGAAATAATAAACATATATCGAAATGTAAAGATAAACTGAAATATGCACAAGGAAACTTCCAGGACAGATTCATTAAGAGTGATGGGGGGAATACACAGCCCCTAACATCCATTATGTGAGACTAAATCTATTTGTTCTTCTTTACAAATACACTCACAAATCCTGTTAGCACAGAGGAGCATCATGTAGGCGCACTGACAGGCAGGTAGAATGATTAAGAGTTGTGTATATGTGACATAGAGCTGCTACCAGCAAAAGGAGACAGAAAGCAAGGTGTCTTTGCTTATCACCACACTAAGAACAAACGATGTCCCTCTATCCACTCATTCTAGAATCATTTACACTTGGTTAAAGGTTTTAACAAGTTTTTGCTAAACATTTCTTGAAAAGAAGTATTTCTGAGGCCTTTCTTCCTCTCCGAAATATTAGAAATTTCCCAAGGAATTTTAAAAACAAAGTTTTAAAATATTACTGAATCCTGCTAACAAGTTGTCTAATATATCTTCAGAAAACAGACTCCTCAAAACTGTTGATAGATCTAGCTGTTTTATTTTTCATGTTCTACTTGATTATGCTCCTAAAATATTTATCATAAAGCAAAATAAAAGGACCTTTTTCACTCTTTTTCATCTAGGACAGACATCCAAAGCTACACACATTCTTGAGACATTTGGTATAGGAATGATATTGAGAATACAGATCTTACAGACTAATATCAAGAAACTTCAGGAAACTTTCCTAACTTAATTGTAGGAAAATGTTAATTTTTTTATGCTGGAAGGATTCATGCACAAACAACAATAGATAAATCAAGTGCTTCTGTGCAATTCCTTCAATTTATTTAAAAAAAGGCATCTAAACAAAACATTACTAATGTTTCCAATAGTTAAAACAATGTAGATATAATCGATTTACTATTTTATCATATTAAGAACTACTTAAAATAATACAGAAAGTAAATGCTAATTAAATCACTTGCATTTTATTAAGGGATGATATTTTCATTCTAAAGACTTTTTTGAATTTTACTTGTCCACCAAAAAAAAAAAAAATGTTGTTTGGGTTAGTAATTTCTATTTATTTATCTCCGTGCACTTGTACTATTTTTTCCTCTCATCATTATTATCCTTCCACCCCTCCTTGTCCATACCCCAGTCAAAAGACTTTTTTCTCTTCAGAGGCATTTAACTCCTAAATATCAAGCATTACTTGCTTACAACTTTGGAACTGCCTCTAGCTTTATTGCCTAAGTTGACTACTTACTGACTCTGTCCAATGCTTTCTTCTCCTGTGGTCTGTTCTCTACTTATTTTAAGTATGAGTTGGTCTATGAATACTCAGGTGTTATTGAAGATACCATCAGCTGAACATTTTGCACTGACTATTTTATTATTGCATGGGATTTTCCCCATGCCAATAAAAGATTTATTCATAAATCTGCAGACTGAGGAGTGGCAGCTTCCATACCTTGCTGAAATAAAGAAATAAACCTGTGAGAGTTATCCACAGGCAATCAAGCTACAGTCAATCAACTAATGATCACTTTTCCTATGAGGCTATTAAGTGCATCCCTGCATGAATGAGTATGAAATAATGTTACTCACTGTATCTGAGACAGACAACAGTTGAAGCAAGGGGGAAAGTGAAGGTAATCTCCCAGAAAAGTATTTTCAGCTTCATAGTAAGTGCTTTTAAAATAAACCAAGTGTGGTAGACAAACCTTAGCAGATTGAAATGCAAGAATCTCTGCTCTTCCAGAAACGACACACCTAAAATGAGAATTTTACTTGGAGATCTTAAGCTGTGTTATGTCAGCTGAAGGTTTTTATTTTAAATGAAATATCACTGAAGTGCTTAATGGGCATGCATGAAAAGAAAGTTTTTCTTCCTGATTTAACTATGTCTAAAGTGTATAGCCCAAATCCTCATCAGCATCATATCCAGTAAGAGAAAAGGATCCAAACCAATTTACACTGCATGATGTAAACTCATCACCACATCCCACTCCTCCTCCCATAATGATATTGGATATTTAGAACCACTTATTCCACTTTGTTCTCCAAATAAAAATACTATCCAACAATTTCTATGCAATTTTGATTGTTTTAAGATCACAATGTCTATAGAAAAAAAAAAGGTGGAGGCCACACACAGAATATATTAATTACTTTACCTTATTAAAATACTATAAAATTGTCTATTACTGTAGTCCCTACAGATTCAGTTTACTTTCCTTCAATAGTTAATATCATTAACTATATCCTAGAACCCTACACTCAGTTTGCTAAAATTAATTTATTCCATCACCATGTTTTGATAAGATTGTCAGAATGTAATTCCTTAATATATTTGCAGTTGTATCACTCTCAGAGGTACACACTCCCACCTCATGTGCATACCCTGATGAGAGGTACGTAAAAGCTCAATGCTCAATTATTAAGTGGTTGCTAGTTGTAAACTGCATCCTCAGATTGGTTGTATAATACCTGGGGAAGGAAGGGGTAGTCAAGAAACAAGGTCTGCTTGCACAACAAGCAGGAGACAAAATAGGCAGTGGAAACCACAAGTAGGGAAGTGAATCCAAGCTCAGACTTTCAAAAAGAATTAGATGTCTCTAACTGGGACGAAGGGAACTGGATGGGAAACAGCTTCACATCAGCTTCTATCTGATTTGAATCAGGTATTTGAATCTCAGTCTCCCACTCATGAAAACACTTTATCCATAGTTAAATTATAGGTTAGGATCAAGAGGCATCAGTACCTTGACTAAAAATTACTGAATTTTTATTCTTTTCTGGCATCTGAGATACAGAACTTTGCAAATGATGTCATGTTAATCACAGCCACAGAAACTAAAAAAATTTTAGCTACCCCTGAAGAATGGAAAGCAGGAAGACTGGATCAAAAATGAAATCCCAATAACGGGCCTAATACAGGATCCCAAGCTAGGGAGCAGACAGTACTAGTGTTATTATTATTCCTATTATGCAATTACTGCTATGCAGATTACTACATTTCATGTGAAATCATTACATTTTTATTAGTGAAGAAGCTGTTACTTAATACTGTCAAACTCTAGGTAGTTCTTTGCAAGCGAGCTGTATACAGACTTCAGCTAGAGCTTTCACTAGAAACTCAGCCTACACAGTACGGGTGGTAGAGGAAAAAGGATTTTATTAACACAAGTTTTCCTTGAGTGTTTAAAGAGAGTACTTAAGAGACTCGTTATATATCTAGCTTTTGGTTTTGTGGTTTTCTTAATGGAAATGCAGATTCGGTAGTTGCTGCATACTCTTGTTCAGAATGATTGCTGTTTTTCTCAGATCACTGAAGGCTGGGTGTGGAGTACTTGAAGTGAGCAACCTTAATGTCACTTTTGAAAACATTTTTGAAAATCCTCTATACATGGCTATTATATATTACATATAAATATGTACTGCTTCAAGCAGGTGGTTAGTTTTCATTGTCTGTTGCTACTTTTTTGCTTCTCATAATTGTAAAAATTATGGCTCTATTGCTTTTGCAACTGTCTTGCTAACTCATGATGCTGACTACTTGTTATTGTATAACTGAAATAATTATGCAAAACCTTCAAATATCTATGAAATTTCAATATTATAAAAATCTTATATAAAAGCAAAGCCCAGCTGTTAATTCAAAACTGAATGTAAATTTCACTTACTTGGCTCCTGCATTGGTTTTACTCCCTGAGCATATGGATGAAACTTACTTTAATACACTCTGTTTCTCATACAAATTTTAGATATCGGAAAGCAGCTATGATTAATAAAAACAGTTCTGAGTGAAATTACAATGCCTGCTGAATGCCTTCCTGGACATGTAGGCAATGGCAAATCAATTTCTAGCATGCTTCATGACAGCTGAAAGTAGCTGTGCAATACTTAAGCTGAAGCAGTTTAATTAAACCTTGGCATTTTAACAGAATAAAAGAAAATTAACTATCCTATTTAATTTCCCTGTAGTGTAAACAGAGTGCATGACAGGCATCTGTGAGATATGTAATTAATCCCACTAGTCAAAAAGACTTTCAAGGATAGTTATGAAGACTTCAGCTCATATATACAATGAAGTTTATATCCCAAAGATGCTCATTATGTACCCTCAAATTACTTAACGGGATTATTTATTGTTGTATACACTGTGAAAGAGAAATGCATGCTATATATATAAGTAGATGCATTATATATATATATATGTATTTGTCACTTCATAGAAAGATGACCAAAAGGAAGACAGGAAAACAAGAAGCAACTGCACCTAACAAAACTGGAGAAAAAGTCTGCAAAGCACATTTCATGTACTATAGAAACTGGGTGTGAGGAAGGAGTACTTTTCATTACATTTTTATAAAATATTTAATGATATATTTATTCATTGGTTTGAAATAAGAATCAGTGAAGTATGGAAAAAGCATAGCATCTTTTCTAATAACATTGAATGACATCAAAGTATGTTACTGAACTGCAATTTATGTTTAAAATTATTTTAATAAAGCATGCAATTCATAATCAAGCCAATTTTCAATTAAGTGATAATTGAATGGTAACAGCAGGGTGATATACTACTACACAGTGAAGTAGAACCAGAAAGGGGGAAAGTTTCCATGATAAATCCTGACGTGAAGAAAGAAAGAAGCACCTGACAAGTTTTCAGCTAGCCAGGAAATGTTTACTGCCATTTGAGATCCTGTAGGGTGTTTTAACTGGTCTCCAGCTGCCACCCCAGAAGAACAGTGCTCTCCCACAAATCCTATCTCACATCTGTTAGATCCCATGGCTGTCTTGGATATGCTAGAGCTTACTTTGTTGTGTAAGCAAATGAATGGAGTCCCATATCCCCACTGATGATAGTGGAAGTTTAAACCTTTAGTTTACAGTTATATATATATATATATTTATATATATAGGCACTTGTATGAAGGTTTCTTAATCTCAAACTGAATCCCACCTTTATAAAAGGACAAAAAACAAATAATGGGGATAAGCATATGCCCATATACAAGTGTCTAATGTCATTTGCGATGTCACAGGTTGTCCCAGAATTCCGTATGGGGCTGGCAAAATGACAAAGGACATAGAGGGAAGATGCACACTGCTTGAATGGCAGGTCACCCTTAGGGCATATCAAAGAACACTGGACCCTACCTAGCCAGTTGACATGACTCTTGAAACAACATTTTCACGGGTATACAAAACCGTGGCTAAAAAATCTTTTCTCTGGTTCACCTAATCTTATGGGATTCCCAATTTGATGTAAAGCTCTCTAGTCACCAACAGTTCTGCACCTATATGTACTTAGAACTCAGCTTCCACAGCTCAGTGCCAAGATCCCACCTGAGCTGAAGTGAAATAGATCAAGCAGCCCAAAGGACCCAACATGGAAGCTCTGCACAGAGCACTTTGAGTGCTTCTGTTAAAGACACAGAGGAAAAGTGGTGGCTCTGCTTCTTCCAATATCTTCTAGAAATAAATGGACAGTTGGCTCCATCATCACTTAGGAATATATAAAAAATGTGTCTATGCAAATAAAGTTGAACTGATCAGGAGATACAGGGGAAAGATGGAGCCAGACTCTTCTTGAAGGTGCACTGGGGTAGCATGAGAGGAAAGAGACACAGATTGGAACACAGGAAATTCTGATTAGATATTAGGAAAAAATAATTACCTTGAGAGTTATCCAATCTGGGAACAGGTTAAACAGAGAGGTTGTCTACAGATTTGGAGGTGTTCAAGACTCAGCTTGACACAGCCTGGAGCAACCTGACCTAATTAGATCTCCTTTGAGCAGGGAAAGGCCTAAGGTGACCTCCAGAGCTCCTTTTTGATCTGAACTACTCTGTGGTTCTATGAAAGTAAATTTAACCATAAGGCTTCAGATATACATATGCACTGGATTTCAGTTAATCCTCATAGCCACTGGAGACTCTAGTTCCCACTAGAATATACAGGAACCTGCATTAGGTATCTAAAGGTCATACCCAATGTACAATCAAAGATAGGATTCCCACAATGAAATCCAAAATAACACAAAGGTTAAGCAGAGAGCTAAGAAGCACTGCCCACAGAAGGATATCTAACCTTTCATTCCTTCACTGTTCACCAGTTCTTAAGAACGAAATCAGTGTGTTCACAAACCCAACAGTGGAAACGCAGATCCTAGAAATAACAAGTTAATCAGGAACTACATGCCACTGAAGGTTGAAAAATTGAAGCTGAATTGGGAGTACTGGGGGTTTATAGGAGAATTCGAGACATTTTTCCCAGTTTATGCCTATATAAGCAAGTCTTATCTTTTTTTATTACATTCATCCTAAATTAATTTATATTTTGCAAAGAAGCTTTATACCTTGCACTAGTTACACAGTTACAAACCTATTTGATTGTCCTTCTTGATGTTGTAACTGTTTATTTGCTTAAGAAAATATAGGTACATTTAATATGAAAATAAAGGCTGAGATACTTTTTTTTTTTAACAAACAAAATATGTTAAGAATTCTGAGATTTAATAGTGGCTTTCTTTGTGACTGTTACTAAAAATTCGCGTATTTTCCTGGAACTGGGGTTTAGTTTTGCAGAGGTAGCTGCAATTCTAAAGTAGGTATTTTATTCTGGCTGCCATTTTTGCTACAGTCTCTTCTTTTTCAGTGGGAAAATATGTCCGTCTCTGTATTGTGTTTCAGAACAGAAGAAACACAAGACTGAGGGCTCTCAAAAGTTCATTTATTTTCTTACAAGTCACACAATTTCTGTCACACTGGAATCTATCTTCAGAAACGTTCTGAACTTCTGTAAAAACATAGAGTAGAAATTCTTCTATGGATACACAGGGAAAATCTGGAGTATACCAAGTCTTTTGCCTCTTATGGAAGAATACACCTCTAAATATGAGTGTAGCCTCTAGATTAAAAGGTGAAAGTTGCTTTAACTAGGTATAAGCAATTCTGAAAGACTCCAAATTGTATGAGTACTTCATAACAGTCCAAATTTTTCTTGCTTTAGTCAGGACAGAAACAACGGCACAGGACAGATGGCACATCACTATTCAGTGTGTGAGATTATGGCATAAAACCTGATGCACCTGTAATGAATCCTATACTGATTCTCATTAACTATTCTAACTAGTTTTATCCTTGGGTATTATCAGGGAACTTTATGCATTACTGTACATAAAATAATGGTCCACTCTGTAAATATTTAATCATGTATATAATTGAATATAATCAGTCCAACAGCTGAAGTGAGTTGTATATGTTCCTAACAGCCTACACATAGGGTAGAATTCATGACGTTCATGCTAGTACTACTATGTATTAATCTGTATTGATTGTTGTAATGAAAATATTGAGTTTCTTTATTTTTATTTACCTTCCTTGCGCTCCTTACAGGGACATGTGTTATCTATATTCTTATATGAAACAAAGATACACATAGCAATATAAATTAAAATTTTATGACAGCTATAACATGATAGCAGAAGTAAATCTAGCACAACTGCTGCACAGTAAAAGCATGATGTAAAACAACATTCCAAGTAGTAACATAGCTGAAGCACTAGATTTATCATTACCGTTACTTTTACCCATTACTTTGTGTATTTAAAAGACATACAGTGGGCGTGCATTCATCTGGATGACACAAGAAATAGTGAGATAACAAAACAAAATTATTCCTCTTCAGGACTATATGACGTTCCTGCTAAAGTTTAAATAACAGTGCAAAAGAAATTTCAAAAATACTGATTACTACTATAAAGACCCTGAGGAATTCACATTTCCCTATATAGTGTCCTGGAAGGACATTGTTAGGCTGACAGTAAAGACTTGACAATAAAACTGTTATGCTACATGCATGTCCATAGCAATTTGTCAAGAGACAGGGTACAATTTAGATAGAAACAAACAAACAAAAATACCCTTGTTACAATGTTGTAAACTCAGTTTTCAGAAGGACATTAAAAGGCTTGTTTACAAACACTTCTAGAATGCCTATAACAGAGATTTATCTTCCTTGTACAACTACAGAAATAAAGATTCTAGTAAGTTCAGGAAATAAATCTTTTTTTTTAAAGGAAGACAAGTTGTTGCATTTAACCAGTTTAAATATAATACACTATTTAACATATATCATTGTGAAACAACTACTTTTCAAACAATTGCCACCCTACTACAATTGCTTTACAATAACATTTTCATGCTTCTGAACCACCTTTAGCATGACACTACCAACACACTTATCTAATTATATTGTATCACTGACTGACCTTGTTTAAGCAGGTAGAATGAAAAAAAACATTTAAAAAATTTAAAAATTTAACTTACGGTCAATGTGTGCCCTACTGTAACATGATGTGTCATAATAAAACGGTTTTTTAAAGAATAATTTCTTATTTAGAACTGCTGTATGGCACTTAAATTTAATTAGTTTATCCCTTTCTCCCCAGACAAAGGAAAAAAAATAGCAATGGAGAAATAAATAATACAATATAAACCGGTGGTAGAAATGAGAACTGTATGCTAACAGTGCATTCATATTGGTCAGATCTAAAAGATATAAAAAACCAAGCAAAATATGTAGTCTGAATTAATTACAGTAAAATTCCATTGAAGCAGGAAATCTTTGAAACGTATTTTCAAAAAATAAGAGGGAAAAAAAAGCAAGAGGAATGAAAGCAAAAAGGAAGCAAGGAAGGCATGCAAAGTCTGAAGGGACAATATGTAAGAATTGTCCTAGACAGAGTGAATGCACTTTGGAATGGTCCTCATCCATACTGCCTGCCAGGAATGAGCACCAAAGAAACTATCCTGTCAGGGTTTCCTCTTGGTTGGACCTAGTAGATTTGCACTGAATGAGCCTAGGACTGAACGAGTACCTACACACTGGGGCCCCTCCATGGAGAAGGTGCCAGAAAAAGCTGCAAACCTCAGTTACTTACAAATGAATCCTCAAATTATTGCCTAAGCTCCTGCAGAATCAACGGGGTAGAAAGGAATCTCCATTCTCCAGAATGTTCAAGTGATACACTTAGCTTTTTGCTGGCTATATAAAGAGCTTAAACAACTCAGAGACAATCATGGATTCCAGATGCTGCATGAGGAATATAATGGGCAACAAAAAACCAAGAGGAGTATGCCTGAATTTCTACACGCCCCAAGAGCTGAGGGTTATAAGAAGTACTGTGTACTTCTAAAGGTTGCACAAGGGCTTCAGTCCTCTGGAGCTCATACTTAGGCTGGGCCCTTTTCATGGACACTGTTTCTAGATGTGAAGAAACACTTTGTCATCCTATCCTCAGATTTCAAGAGGGGAGCTATGACTGATACCTAACCATGGAGCTCAGACAAAGCTCTTTCTTGAAGGGGACCATATGCCGTCAAGAGCTTGCTGGAAAGAAACTGCATTATATTTTGTGTATGTCCTCACAGAAGTAGGTGATGATACATGGCCTCAGAACAGTCGTTACATCCTTTAGTCCTGAGGTAGACCCCCCTGAATTTTTAGGACCTTGACCTTACAAAGTTTGGATGGTGTCCAAGGAGAGAGCCTCATAAAACCACCAAAGATTTTTTTTTCTCAGAAGGAAGCTGATCACTCAGGCATAATCCCTCAAAATATTAAGAACTCTGCTTTACTATTTAATTTTTTTTTTTAGTGCTCAAACAACTGTATTGGCTACGTAGCATAGGCCAGACAGATTTCCCAGAAATGACATGGCTATTTTACAGTCCAGTATACATATTTTTAAAGGGTAGGGCTATGTTGGTAGCTTAATGGCAGCATGGCATATCGCAGCACAGCGAAGAGTCATACAATAACCCAAAGGTTGAATCTTTGGAGAACGATGAATAAACTGCTATGGAGCCAGCAGAATACAGGTGGATCCATGCTGTCAGTATGAGCTAATCCCAACTCTAACCTTGAGTTCCTTTATTGCGAAAGTCATTTAGCTTCTGTTAAAGCTGAGTAGGAATCCAAAACAAAGACATAAGCAACATGGCCAATGAGGGGTGGATCGCGGATGGGGACAGGTGCAGAAGGAGGTGAACTCAACTTTTTACATGATAGTATAGACACCACAAACCGTAACCAATCAACATATTAGTCAGTTAATTACAAAACCAAATGTCTTTACACTCATATCTCACTCATTGCTTATTCCATCGTACAAGCAAGCTTCAAAAGCAAGTGAATACAGTCACTCAAAATAAATGAGTTTTCAGGGATTTTATAGTTTCTATCAATAATATATTTCATTTTCAATGGAACAGATTCTTACGCACAAATTATTACTACCTTTGAGTCTAGATGAACAACATACCGAATTCTGCTGCTGTCCCAGTGATTAAAACGTGAGAATTTTATATGCAGCAATAATTTTAAAAACCATCTTTTGGATGTACAAATACATGTCTATTATGGCATGTTCACAAGTACATACTTTAAGAAAATGACTGGATTTTCCACTGCTTTTAACTTGCTAGTGTATCCAGGAAAATAATTTGCAGTACTTTATCTCAAATTCAGACACGTAACAGTTCAAGGGAGCAAAAGAGATTTCTTACACACAATACAAACTGGTAGCAAATAGCACCTCTGAGTGGGGCCTTTCACAAAAGGTTTTACAATTAGCTACAGATCTTCATAATGACCACCAAAAAAGCAGAGACAACAAAGCTCAAAAATAACTTGAAAACGCTGATTTCTCCTTCTTTCATGTGTGCTAAATTCTCACCAGTAGCTCCACAGGTAACTCCCAGGGACATTCCAACTCCTATGAACAATCAGCTAAACATTTATTATTAATCATCATTATTTTCACCAGTACTACAACAGCACCCAGAAGTCCAGACTGGCACACTATTTTTATGCAAGAGATGGCTACTAAAATATCATCCTCTAGACCTCTGGTAAGAACTTTTGCAAAAACAGCTATACATACGAAGTATTTTAAATTCTTTTTAGACAGTGGTACAGTGGTAGGATTGATGAGCCACAAGAAGGAAGATGCTGCACAACACAGCGCAGGAAGAATAATGAAGAGAGAAAAACAAAGTTATGATATGGATTACATAGTCCTACACTAAAGTAGGCTAGCTTTTCTTCTTCTTTTTTTTTTTTTTTTTTTTTTTAATTCAATCTATACCCTGGCTACTCTGTGCCTACAATACTTCGACTATTGTAAATCACTCATACAAATCTTGTGCCAGACACAATTTCACTACAGTTCACTACATCTGCCCCAGAACAGCTGAAATACAAGCGGTTGGAAGAGACCAGAACGAAACTCTGACTGAAAAAGAGAAACACTTTAAAGCGTTGTAGGTCATGCCAAAAAGTTGCTGGAAGGCAATGGAGAAACAGGTTATTCCACACATAAATGATAATCTGGATTAAGAGATGAATTTGACATTCAGTTTTTCCTTCTCTCATTTCTGCAGTAAACACTTCAATGACACACTTCAGTGTAAACCCGGTAATTCCTGATCCAGTTTCAGTGTGTATTCCATCTCATCTCTCAGTCATTTTCCATTTGAGGGACAGTAGCCATTCATGAGCTTTCACCAGAAGTTCAGGTCCGCAGCATGAACTTCTCTTCCGCATCAGCAAACATTAAAATCAATGAATCTACATGCTCATATGTGCTTCAAACTAGGTTGGCTAAAAGTAAAAAGTCTTTCAAGCTGGGACTTAGTCTTTTGATCTCCAAGTCCCTTGTCCAACAATTCCTGCAGTGCTTCCCTTATTTTTTACTTTTCTAATGCTTTCACTCATGCATCTTTCCCATAATTAAAATCCTTTTACAGTTAAAATCCCCTCCTCAACAGCTCTTTTTCTAACCTCCATAATAAGTCAGCCAAGCTTATCATCACCGCAGTTTCACATGTATTTCCTCCCAAGGCCCACAAAATTTTGGCTTTCCCAAACCCCTTATCATTATCTTCACCTTCTAAAACCCTGCCTTTGTCCACTCGCATAATACATTTTCCCCTTTGTTGCTGGCCAACCTTTTCCTACTCCTTTTTCCTTTTCACTTATCCCACTGACGCTCACTCCTCTCTGCCTTTCTGAACACCCCTGAGGCAGACGTTGTCGGAAAAAATAAAATCATTTATCTGCCCAACCTGCAAATCACTCTTCTCCTCTGTCATGGGCAATTTCCCTCTTTACCTCCCAGATCTAATTCTCTTCTCCCAACATCCTCTGGCATCTGCCCCCGACTCCTTCTGTGCCCTCCACAACCTCTGTTCTGCCCAGCTCCTACCACACATCTCAGAACCTTCCAGGAAAACTGCTCCCAAACTCGTACCACCTCCCAGAACGGCCCCGAGCGCGCCCTCTGCCGCCACCACCCCGAATTCACGCCTCGGCCTCGTCCGAGGGGGCGGCGGGGCCGGGGCCGGGGCTGGGGCCGGGACCGGGGCCGGGGCCAGCCCCGGCCCCGGCCCCGGCCCCAGCCCCGGCCCTTGGCCCCGCGCAGCCGCACTCTGCCGAGCGCCAAGAGGGACGGGGGCGCCCTCCAGCGGCGCCGGCTGCTCCCTGCCCGGCCCGGCCCGCCGCGGGCGGGGAGGCAGAGCCGCGACTCGGTGAAGGGGGCGGCGGTGCCGCGGCGGTCGGGGGGCTCCCGTCAGGGCCGGGGCGCCGCTGCCGGTGGGGCCGTGCCGGGCGCCCGTTGCCACGGGGAGGGCGGGAGCTGCGCGCCCCCTCACCCGCTCCGCGCGGCTGCTGGGGGGCGGGGGGGGGTCCCGCATCTCCGGCGGCGGCCGGGCCGGCGGGGAGCCGGCGGCGCGCGGAGCGGGGCTTCCCCCGGCGGCTGCGCGACGAGCAGCGAGGGAGGGAGCGAGGGAGGGCACAGCTCGCTTCCCGTCCCTTGCTCGGCCTCTCCTCCTCCCTCCCCCCGTCCCTCTGTTCCTCCGTCCCTTCCCGCCGCGCCGGCGAGGCTGTGCGAGCGGCACCCACCCAGCGCCCGCGCCTGCCGCCCCGCCAGGACGGCGGAGGGAGGCGCCGCCTGCGGGGAGGAAGCTGGATGAAGGCTTGTGCCTCAGGGCGGCTTCGCCAGCCCCTCGGGCATGAAGGGGACCGTGGGGACTCTGCCCTGCAGCCGAGAGGGGACCTCAGGTAACCGCCCCGCACGCCTTCCCCCCGTAGCCGAGCACGCTTCGCCCCTGGCCCAGCCCTGCCCAAGTGCCGGGAGAGGGGAAGCGTTTCCTGAAAAGTTATCCTGCCGCCGCTGCCCGGGGGCGAGGGGCAGCGGAGGAGGGCGAGGAGGCGGGCAGTCCTCGGGGTAGGGTTTAGCGGCAAGACCCGCTCCGTGCTCTAGAAACTCAGTCGGGTCCCTGAGGCGATGGTTTTCCCGCCGGGGGCGAGGCGGGGAAGGGCCGAGGAGGGTGGCGTTTGGGCTGGCGGTTGTGCCGCCGGGACGCCCTCGCCTCGGCGCCTGCGGTGCGGTGCTGCGGCCGGCAGAAAGTTTCCAGCGGCGGTGGGGGTCACAGAGACGCGGGAGAGGATCGCCGCGGGCGGGGAGCGCGGGGAGCGGGCGCAGCCTCCCGCCGGGAGGTGCCCGGGGGTGCTGGGGCGGACGGGGGGTGCTGGGGCTCCCTTCGCCTGGCGGGAGTGGTGCTGCCAGCAGTGCGCTGAACTTGTTTCGCTCTTGCGGGCTTCGTTGCCGTTTGTTACGGAGAGGTAGGATTAAGTATCCGGAGAGCTATAATGTCGGCATCTTTTAATGGCCACATTTTAGTCATCAGTGAAGTTTTCTTACCTCCTTGTCAGTTTAGATATGTTCAGGAAAAGAAAACAAACAACAGTCTTACCAGGAAGAAATGCATAGCAGTGCACCTGAGACTCTAGGATGTTTGTTGTGTTATATGACATAGCTGTAAATGCACTGCTGTTCTTTTTGAATCACGTTTTGCTGGGCTTTTTAACTGAACATTTGTGGATTAAGTATAAACTTTTAATAAAATAGGTTATTAAATCCCACTTCAAATGTTTCAGTTATTTTCTTGCCTCTTTGCTCATAGTTTGTACAAAAGACAGATTCATTTTTTTTGCATAGTTTTTCTAAAATCATTTAAGCAATTAAAAGTGAATAGTGCCCCACAGAAGTTCTAGGTACCTTTGCTACAAAGTGAAAAAAACAACATTGAACCGTCCTAAAGAAAAACAAACCAAAAAATCTATACCTTCAAAAGCCTCCTTCCTTATCAGCCCAAGCAAAGAAGTGGAGATTGCAAACTGCCCAGAGAGTGAAAAGACATGTTATTTCAAAGAAGACAAGGTCCCCCTCATTGAGAATGTCTCCACCAACTCCCTTGGTGAAATCGGAGATAACCTACTTTAAGAATTATCAGCCGCAGTTCTGTTTTCATTCCACATTTTCAAGTACTAAAGTAGTCCCACAATGTTTGCTGGAAAAGGAGAAACTTAAATGCAATGGGCTTAATTTGGTTAGATCAGAAAAGCGTGTGTAGCTTTTTGTTTGTGTTTTGTTTTGGTTTTTAATAATATAAGGAAATTGGAACCAAATTTAGGGGAGCATTCAAAAGCAGACTAGATTGAGCAACATACATATGGTAGTGCAGGTAATGCCTATGACTGTTTGTTGGAGATTGATAAAGCACTATGCTTAAGATGATTTTCAGATTGGGTTTTTTCTTAATAAACACAGTTATATTCCCTAAGAAGGTTTATCGCAGTGAATGACCCAAGGCAGCTTTGAGGCTGCTTTATGTATGCTCAGTTTTTTATTAATGGACTTTTACATTGCATTAAGCTGAGAGAGGACTGAGGAAAGATAACTATAGGCATGTATAAAACTTGAAAAGCTTCCCACTTCTGTGTGGTTTGTTCTCTGGTTGAGGGGTTTTTTTCATTGTCAGCTTCAAGTCTTAACATCTCTGGGCTTTCATGTAAGTGGCAGATTTTATTAAACATGTGAAACAATCTTCTATTGTAAAATGTTCTGTAGTTCTTACTTTCTTAAAAAGATAGATATGACTAGGGAATTATCATTTTTCTTGAGAGAATGACAGTTGAAACTTTGTTTGCATAGGAGCGAGCATGTGTAGTGCATTAAAAGAAGGTGTCATTCTAAACTGTCATTGACTAACTTTCCAACGTGGTTGTATATATTAGTATTATTCTATATATTGCTTGTAAAATGACTGCTAGGATATAAAAAAGAGGTAAGAAGGAATTAATGTGGTGATGTAGGGTCTAATTTAAGATTTTGAATACAGGTTTAATAGTTGGATGCTTGTGGATTTAGTGTTCAGTTTTGTAAACAGGTACTTTTTATTTTGTTTGTATCAGCACCTGTTAAACTCACAAAAGTACTGTTGATCCAGCAGTGCCTAAGTGACGTAGAGGTGGAGTATGGAATTTTGCCTTTTTATAACATACTGAAGCAAAATGTTTTGTTTGCCGATAAGCTTTCTATTCTGATAACATGTCCAAATTGTATGTAGCTACTGCTATCAAAAGCTGAGCTTGTGTTAGAAGTTGGGACCTTAAACATAACTGTGTGTTGAACAAACGTTCTTTTACGGCGTGTGAAATCTTAAGCAATGAAAACGGCCAGGTGAAGCAAAGGAGGCATATAAAATGGCATCAAGGTATGGAAGTGTGGGAAGTTTGGTAAAAGGAAAAGAAGAGAAGGCATTTAGGAATTGAGGGGTTTTTGTACATGAACTTTTGCCATAAAAGCTAAGGTACCAGCTTTTGAGGATAATGTGTACCTTGAGGATTTGGAGTAAAGGTATACCTGGAGAAACAGATGAGGTATCTGCTTTTACCTGAAAGCTGTGATTGCATGTACAGGATTTTTCTTGTAGTTCTGTTTGAAAACCTTATACTGCCATACTTTAAAGCCTTCTCTTGAAGGCTTCTTGAACTGTGGTAGAAAATTTGTTATGTCGTTGTTAAACCTGTCTGGTGTCGTTGAACTAGGTAAAATCATGGTGAAACTAGTTAACTGAGTGTAGCATTTCTGTTAGAAGCAAGAGACTGATACAAAATAGAACAGTGATTAAAGAAAATTCTGTCTTCGGTACACGTTCAACAGCCAGGCACTGAGGACTACATGCTATAGATCTGTGGAAAGTGGGGGATAGCTTTTGGGAAAGAATTCCTTCTGGTGGCCACAAACAAGGAGTATTCCTGCAGAATAAGCAGAGTGAGCTTTCATTTTACATGCCCATTCTGGGTGGTTTTCCTTGTCTTCTGTTACGTCTCCACTCAGTCTCCTCTAAACTGAAAGACTCCTCATTATTTAATTTTTCTTTTTATGTCACCTTTTCTAGACCTCTAGTAGTTAATATTTTCTGCTGAATTCCTTTCAGTTCTGCCATATGCCTTAGGTGGAGTACCTCTATGAAAAAATAAAGCTGTAGGCTTACCAACAAGTAAACTGTAAAGATTAGTTTACACTTCAAGGCAGTGTATTATCTTTTATGCAAGAATATTTTCTTGCTGTTCACTTTTAGCTCAGGGTAACTAATCACCAAAATACCATTTTGAACAATAGCTACATATTTTTTGTCCTCATCCTGTATTTTCTCGGTTGATTATTCTTAGCTAAACTATTTACCTTCCTGAGTTTCATCTTAATTTTCTCCTAGATCATGTCTCCAGTTTAGCATGTTTATTATGAATTTTAGTCTGGTATACCAGGACTTCTAACTCTGGCTTCTAGCTCTCCCTGGACTAAAGTCATGTTCAGATTTAGAAAGTATACTCTGTCATCTGTCACTTTCTTAATAAACTTAAATGTTATCTACCAGGACAGCCTGGAGCAGCCCCTCTTAAGAAAGTCTTCCTGTTTGTCAATGGATTGGTAATAATGATTCTCTGAATATGGTATTGTAATCTATTTTTAAAACAAAACCAGTGCAGTGGGTTTCAATCTATAGGTACTGTATGAGTGTACAAATATGGGTATTGTTGTCTTTTACCAACTGTTATAAAGCCCAGATTTCTGTTACAACAGTTTTCTTACAAAACATCACAGCTTTCAAGAAAAGAAAGTCCTCTCGAGTCTTCTAGTTAAATTTTTTTTCTAATACAATAGTTTTCACTGAGCAACCAAATACCTTTTCTTGAATGTCAGGTCAAAATACTCCAATACTGGGCAATATACCTCATTATTATATCATGTATACTATTTGTAATTAAAATGCTCTCCACAAACCTCATGAAAATTACCAAGGTAATATAAATGCTAGTTTTACTCTTTAGTTTCTCACAATTAATGATAGTAAGTGACTTTAGTCAGCAAATAACAGGAAATAATATGTCAAATTATTGAGCTGTTTGATTAACTGCTATGTTTTCTATAATTTCTAAAGGTCATACAAGGTCACTATTTGTACAGATTTATGAAAACATTAAAGGAAAACTCCATATAGTGTTAAGAAACCTGATTCACTTAGGGGTGTGTGTCCCTGAAAATCTTAGCAATCTACAGTCTCTTAACAAATTGTCATTACGTTGAATTTACCTACTTTCTAATATTTGAAGGCTTAGATTTAATAGTGATACTGAACATCTAATTATTTTATTTCCACTTCAGTGGAGACACTCACCATGACATTCCAAATTAATACATTTGTCAATATTGCTGTTGATTTAAGTCACGTAACATGAATCAGCCTCTGAAAATGAAGAATTACTTTTGGAAACTGCAACATATGTGAATCATACAAAAATACCCAAATAAATTACTTACTTGTGGTTGTGCATTAAGCATTCACTACTTCTGAAGATAAACATTTATTATAAACAGTTCTGAAAACTTCACAGTTTCATGTCTCTCTAAACCTGGAAAGACAGCTTGTATTGGTTTTTTAAGAACTGATCTATGGAATTTGGATTTTGTGTAGTGAACACCATTGCTCTTTATTAGCATAAAAAGTTACCAGTAAAAACGTGTTTCTCTGTGTTGTAGAAAAGTAGATACGTTTTAGAATAGGAGTTTTGAGGAAAAAGTTTCTCAATTCAAGAAATTGCACAATGTATACAAAAAAACAACATGCCTAAGTTTATGCTAAACCCAGCAATTTATTTGTTTTTCAGAAACAAGGAAATAAACTGTCCAGAAGTTTTTCCAAAATAAAGTTTCTTTGTTAATGAGGAATTGTAAACTAATTTTCAACATTATTTGTAAAAATTGTAGTATGTGAAAAATCATAGCATTTCCCTGACTGTTTCCCTGGGATGATTTCTTTAGACACAACACTTCAGGCTGTGAAGTTTTGTATAAAGGTTTTTTTGCTAGGAGGCTTGAAGATACCTGTATTTTTAATATATATTTTTCACAGAGGTGCACATGCAGATAAATAAAAAGTACTCAGTCTTTTCCTGGTGCCAGTTTCAAAATCTGCATGTATTCGAGTCAAACACCAAGAAAAGAGAATCGAAATGGAAAGATCTGGCTGATTAAATAAATTTTTCTGGAATCTCCTGCTCCACTGTCAAAAACTAAGTCCCCAAAATCATTTGCAAAAGAAGGTTGTAAACGGTCTTGAAAAGAGTATGGTAGCAGCTGTTGTGGAAGTCCAAAGATGGCCTGCCACCACCTCTTGTTGTCTGAGCTGACACTGGGTTCTGAAGCCTTCTATTCTTTAGAAAGAAGGTTCACTTTTTAGAAAACCATTTACTGTGTCTGGGCACTGGCCAGAGCAGTCTTTTTGAAGTGCAAGATCATATTTTTTATATATGTGTATATATATACATATATGCGTGTGTATATATATGTATGCACATATATATATATATACTTCTCTTGGGACATTCATCGTTGGGTGGCCTGTATTCTTCATGGACCTAGAAGGAAGTCAGGACATCTTCTCGGGGTCTTTTCAGGCATTTGATGAGTTCACTAAGCCTTGTAGACAGTGGGATCTCCTCCTTCCCTTAGTTCACTGACTGGCTAGTGCAAGGTCATCCCAGGAAGTTCTTTAATTGCTTGGGTCAGTGCAGGACAAGTCCACTTGAAGAACCTTAATGGTCTTGTCAGTGTGAAGAAGGCTCTCCTGTTTCTATCAGTCTATAAAATTCTTCGAGGCAATTACAGACACCCATATTGTGATCCTAGCAGATTCAGTGTAGCAGCGTGAGACCAGTGGGCATTGGTGGGAAAAAATATGGTTGGGGAATTACTTCTGTATGCACATATAGTATACATGGTAGGGTCTGGTATGTGTACTGTATGGTAGCATACGTATCCTGGTGTATGCTTCATATTTTCCACTAACATTCTATAGAAAATTCTCTCAGATGGCAGCTGCTTGAGCATTGAGTGATTACTTCAGATAAAAGGGCTTCCCTTTTCTGGCAGGTTAACCAAACTCATGACAGTATGCTTCTTCGCTTTTACTGGTCAGTGAAAATATGGATGCTTACTTCATAGGCTGGGATTTTTCTGAATCAAGATAGTGTTGTTCAGAGAAGCTGTTGCTTTGTTGCAGCATTTTGAGTTTCAGGAAATCCAAAATGCATGCAAATTATTCTTACATCAATTTCAGGAATTGCTGATGAGAACTGACAACTCCTGATAGTACTGTGTACTATGTAAATGTTGTGGTTTAAACCCGGTTGGCAGCTAAACACCACACAGCTGCTTGCTCACCCTCCCCCCACCCTGGAGACAGGGGAGAGAATTGGAGGGGTAAAAGTAAGGACACTCATAGGTTGAGATAAAAACAGTTTAATAATTGAAATAAAATAAAAACAAAATAATAATAATAATAGAACATACTAATGCACATTGCGATTGCTCACGACCTGCCAACAGATGCCCAACCTGTTCACTGCTTGTGATCCCAGAAGAGAGAAAATCCTGAACCTGCAATCCCAGAAGAGAAAGAGCCTGCCTCCCAGAAAACCCTCATCTATACACTGAGCATGATGTTATATGATATGGAATATTCCTTTGGACAATTTGGGTCCATTGTCCTGGCTGTGATCCCTCCCAGCTTTTTGTGTTCCTGCACACTAGCAGTATGTGGGAAGTTGAAAAGTCTTTGATTTCTTAGCAACAACTACAAACATCAGCATATTACCAACACTCTTCTCATACCAAATCCCATACTGAATCCAAAACCCAGCGCTATTCTAAGCTACTAAAAAGAAAAAATTAGCTCTACCCCAGCCCAAACCACCACAGAATCCACCCCTTATGCCATGCCATTTATGTTATGCTCAGGTTCCATGTTTTCAAATACATTCTAATTAATCACCATCACTTTTCCTGTTTTTTGACATACACACAGATATCATTCCCTTAGTTTACGGGCCATCCCTCCAATATGTGTAGTGAGTTCATTTAGTCCAGGACAATAAACCAAAAAGCAAGGGGAACCAGGTTTCCTTTGTCAAGAAAACATGATGTTTTGGATATACCACCAGTGAAATTAACTTTTTAGCTTACCTGGTTCCTCAAACGCTCACAGACAAAATCAACAAGATTTCGAGTTTGGTTGTGTTCTTTGTGTGTTCTTCACAACTTTGCTTTAGAGAAAGGATAGTCTACAGTAAAGCCTTAGTTTGGAGAAAAGTGAGAAATAATATAATTTCTGTTCTTACCTGGAAGAATGGTGCAAGCTATATGGATCACTTTGTATGATGTGTGTAGCAACTAACTTTATCATTGCAATCATAAAAATATATGTATCTGGTTTTAGCACAGCACTTGATGCTTTGACTTCATCACCCAGTTTCTAAGCGGTTGAGGAGCTATAAAGAACAATTCTGACATTCTGCAGGGGAGAGAGGATTCTTTTCTTTCAAGACTGTTTTAATGTTTTTAATAAATAATGTATTTTAAAGTGAAAAATACATGCTCTAAGGGAGGTTCCACATTCAACTGCCAGAGCAGAACTACCTCATATGTATGTATGAATAATTTACTGGTCTTCTGAAGCTCACTTTCTGCTTTACATTGTCACCAGCATCAGCAGAGAGGATGATGAGCATCTTTGTTCTAGTAATTCTATAATGGACAGGCAAAAATGACGTTTAAGATAAAAAAAGCAGATGCTCTGAAAACCTCTTGAATCCCAGTGAAAGATTAATCTTAGCCACTCCTACCTGGTCCTCTACTGATTGTGAAAATTTGGATCTTTTGGTGTTTTGGACTTCGTGCACTTTTTTCCCACTCTGGGGTTCGATCACTTTAGAGGATCAGCTCATTCTAACACGGCACTATTTGTAGACACAAATACCCTACAGAAGCCCTTTGTCATGTTGTTGTCTATTCCTTCCACTTTCTCTGTTTAAAATTCTCTTCTACAAAGGGTGGTTTTGATTCTTGCTGCTGTTTTCCTCCTCCTCCATCACATATCTACTATGAGTGTATGCTTTTAAAGGGCTTCTTTAAAATGTAAAGGAGTGGGCTTTCCAAGTTGCTTGCACCAAATCTGATCATCTTGCTAGCAGTGAAGGGACACTTATGTATATTACTAGTCTATTTGTCAAGAGGTTCAGCATTATCAACCTATTCCTTGACATATGATGTGACATAAACAGTTCTGGAATAGTGTCATAGGAGAAATTGAGTTTTACATCCTGACATAAATAAGAACACATACGGGAGACCTATCAATGAATTTCCTCAAAATAAGTTATTAAAATATTATCAAAAACTCTGAAAGAGCCTGAGTTGTAGGAGAGAAGATTCTCTCGAAGGTAAATAGTTACTTAAAAACCTGGGAAGAGAGAGTGGGAATAAATGGTTACTTTTCACCCCAGATGAGACAGATTACCTGTGAGGTCTTGGGATAAGAGATGCTGGAACATATGCTGTTCAGTGAATTTATAAATTATTTGAAGAAGCACCAAGTAGGAAGGTGAGAGCTTTAACTGAATAGAAGTGAATTGTTGCTAATTAAACAGCAGCGTTATTTCCTGGGCATGTAACTTTCATTCTCAATAGATGCTAAGTAACTTCTCAAAGGATTTTTGCTTTGGTCCTTGCCATCAGTCATCTGTTTTTGAATACTGTTGGATCCTCAAAGAGGAGTACTGGAATTATTGAATATAACTTTCTGAAAATGTGAGTTCACAGCCCAGTAATGATCAGAAAAGTGAATGGAGTATTACAAATTAGTAGAATAGGAACCAAGAACAATATAAAAAGTGCACAATGGAAAAAATGGATATGTTTTTATTAATTTTAAATACCATAGGCAGGTATGGTTCTTCTATCTTAAAAAGAGATATGAGTTTCTAAACAATTCAGGGAAAGGCAGAAAACAGGCCAAGGAGATTGTGTATCTTCTTCAACAGATGATCAAACAGATTACATATCTTCAGCTTATGAAGGGGGTGCTAAAAGGTAATGTGACAGAAGTCAGTGACATTGAGTGACATGAAAAAAGGTGGAGATCGGCTCATTATTCACCATTTCTCATTGTGTGATAAGAGTCAGTGAAATTATCAGTCAGCAAACCCATTGCCACAGGATGTTATAACAGGCACATATATAAAGGACCTCAAAGCAGAGTATTCAGATTGGTGGACTTTGACTAGTAGCCATCAGGTGGAGATGGTCCAGATGCAGTTTCTGGGCTATGACGTCTCAGTCTCCAGTTCAAAGCGGTAGAAGAACATGCCAATGATGGAAGTGTCAGTCCTTGACCTGTTTCTTATATTATTTTCATAAGAATTCTTTTTATCAGAAATTTGGTCACCATAGCTGTGTGCTATGGATGCTGTGTTCCACTGCAAATGGGCATCTGTCTCAAAGGAATGTGTTCATATAGCCTTCCATTGGAGTCATATTACCTTGTCAAATATAGTGTTTTAGTTCAAGTTCCTTCAATGACTTCTTCTTGTTCAGTCTGTGTAGAGGAAGTTACAACACAAAATTTAGATGATCTGAATCACTTATTAGTCCTTCAAACTAAAACATCATTAATAGTCATGACATTAAGTTGTGGTCCTGGTTGGCTTAAATACCATTAAAAAGGCCAAAAGAAGCTTTGGTTTGGAGGATAAGTAGATTCCCTCATCATTGCTTTTTCAGGCGTGGAATTACCAGGACATTTCAGTCAAATTTTGCAAAGAATTTACCCAAGATACCAATAAAAACTTTCCCTGTTCCAAAAGATTGTTTCAGGTTATGCACTCTAGACGTGCTTCTGATCCTGATACATTGCTTTGACGTCTATGACATTATTGTATTACTCAAGTCTCTATTGATTCTGATGCAAAGGCATACATTAAGAAATTGAAAATCCAGTTAAAGATACTACATTTTAAGGAGTATAGTTAGTTTCATGTTAATATTGAGCATTGCATGTTTAGGATTATAGCAAACTTGAGGCTACTGAAATGTTGAATTCTAACTTCTCAAAAGAAAGGCAAAGTCAAATTTACTCAGACCAGCAGTGAAGCTTTGCCCTACATGCCTCCCAACTAAAATAACAGGTCTTCAAGGAAAACATATGCATTTATGGGAAAAGGTCTTTTTTTCCTTCTTTAATAATACCCTTTTGTTACTATGCTGTCTTCTTAACAGCAAATTTGACTCATGGCTGAGAGCAAAATAGCAGTCTCGTCAGACCTGCCTTTTTAGGGGAAGTCATTATACTTCTTCTGAAGTGTCTGCAGTAACCCATCAACATGGGTTACTGGGTTCTTAATACTGTATAATTATGATATATGTATGATTCTGCTCTTTGTCCAGCTTGCACCTGCCTTTCTTATCCCTACTTAGAGACTCTTTTCATGAGAATAGAAATAGATGGTAATTTTTGACACACTAGCCTTTGAGCAATAGAGGAAGTATGTATAGATCATAAGGGAGTTGTCACTGTCATTGCTTTCTTATTCCCATAAGTGAAGGTTAATCTTAAATCTGAGGCAAATGCAATATCTATACTAAAAGAAAACATCCCTCCCTGTAAGTATAATGCTATGTATCTCTGTTATCTTCTAGTTAAACCTAAAGATTTCTAAACTGTTCTCAGTTTCAGGATTATTGCTTCTTGTAATCTATCTAAGACACAGGGGGTATATAACACTTTTTCTTGGAATTATTACTGTCTTACAGTGTCTCTTACACAACTGAAATTTTTGGAATATTTTGAAAGTATATGTGAATTATGGCAATTTTTGTCTGAATCTGTATTCAGGACCTTTTTTGTGTGTGTGTGTCTGAATTATAGGTTAACTTGCAGACAGTTCAGTCAGTAACCAGAATCCAGCATCTATTGTTATTGCTTGCTCAGATGAGTCCAAAACTATGCTAATAAGAAATCCATTCGGTCCCCCATTCCAACAAAAAATGCAAGTGTGCCCTAACCATGCCAGTAAATTCTCGTCTCAGGTTGCTTATATACTTGGCACCTGCACACATGTCTTTGAGTATGCCAGACTTTTATCTGTGATGTATGCAAAACTGATTGAAGACCTCATAATGCCAGATAATAATTTTTGGACATGCATGCTGATTCATGTGTTTTCTTTATAGTCCTATCATCAGGCTGGTGAACAAGTACAGAAAATTTTTCTCATTTTTCCAGCCCATGTTTCCAGAAGACATTTGCTGCATCCACTCTTGGCTGGCAGGCTTACTTCAAGGTCCATGCCTGTCCAGAAATCAGCTCCTCATGCAAATATCCAAGAGTTGAGGCCATCTGTGAAATCTGCTTCTCATCTATCCATCATTAGGGTTTATTGATTGTGCTGTCATTTTCAGGTATAATCTCTGACTCAGGGTCAGTCTCTTTACCATGAATACTGCAGCTTCCAGCTTACTTTGTAAATGATGACCGTGGACTCAAAGAGTGTTTTTTTTGCACAGTGTGCAGAAAATCCTAATTAACAGCAGAAGTGACTAGACTAAAATAATTTTTATGGATGCATACAAAATCCTATTTTCATTTAAACTTCAGCTCCGTGAGGTTTAGGAATACCTAGTGGAGCTATAGGAATACAGCTTTGTATGAGTTCACTACAAGCTTGCCTCACAGCTATGTCTATGATTCATTAATTTTTCCTGGCAATTATGTTTTTATTCATGTGGCGAAAAGTTCTAAAAAGATAATACAGTTTTTGTAGTTAGCACAAGACTACTCTTTAGAACCTGGTTTTGTCTTGGCAGGTTGAGCTACTGTGTTTTTTCTGTCTCTTACTTACAAGTTGTTGCGACAATTAAACAAATATTTTTTATGGGGCCTAAAGAAGATACAAATATTTTTGACGTGTCTCTCATACGCAGATTTTTCATAGGGATAAAGATCCTACTGAAGCTTTACCTCAGAAATCAAGGTATCTTTCAACCAGTACAACTGTCTGCACAAACAGGATCCTTCCTATGGATTGTTAACTTAACTCTGAAGGAATTTCAAATCCAATTTCAAGCTATTGAGACCTGCTAAAAGTTCGTAAAGATTATCTCACACACTGTCTTTGATCTTGATCTGCAATAGTGTTCTTTCTGTCAACTTTCTTCTTATTTACCAGAAGAACAGCATAATTGTCGGTATGCATATTTGTTAAATACTGTGCTTGTGTTTGTAGCTGATAAAAACTTTAGGAAAAGAGTTCCAGGATTACTTTTAAAGTAGACAATTATGGCACAGTTCAGTTGACTGAAGGTGGGCATCTGGGCCCTATGGTGTCCTATCTGGCCAATAGTTGTTGCTGTAGAAGGACAGAAGTCTCCCATATTTGGTCGCTCCATGTAGATACCTCAGATACTCTAAGGCACCTAAAATAATTTTTTTAGGCAACTGAAAAAGTCCATCATTGACAGAGTACAGCTTTGATGACAGATAGACACAGCCATGTAGATTTTTTTTCCCCAGTCTTGATGTGAATTGCACTCTGATTTCCCCAAACCAAAATGAGACTTCTTGAAAATTTTCGACAGCAAAATATGCATGTGTACATTAATTTGATGAATAAGAAATTGCTGTTACTATAAATAAGAGCCATGATTTGAGGGAACTTCATTATAAAAAGGTATTTATGTGTATAAACACAAATATATTCTGTATCTTGGCCTCTCTTCCCTTTTTTTCAGCGTGTAATCTTGTAAGTTTGGAATCTGAGTTCATCAGGAATTTATTGATAAAGGAAATTATTTGAAGTGGTTTAATCTGTAAAGTCCTCCAGGTTCTGGAAATGCATGAAAAACCTTTGCTGCCCAAGTTGGCCCCAGTGATTCAGAATCACTAGGTTGTCTTTTTGTGGTGCATAAAAATTTCTAAAAATGGAAAATATATAAGTATGTCAATAAAAAAAATGTACATGAGCAGTAGGTAACTATTTCTTTCTTAATTCTCTTCCATTCTACATTATTCTCCAAAAACAGTGATTATAAGAAAGCTGTATGTTAACTAAAACCGTCAGTGAGCATGTTTGTATTATTTTATTTGCAGTCCTGATAAAAGAAGAAAATGCATACCTGGCAGTAAGTGGATTGGCTGTAGTTGCTTGTAGTAACAAGCTGTCTCCGCAATCAGCTGCAACAGAGATTACATAGAAGTTGCCTGATCCTGATAATATTTGGAGAGACTGCCATGACTTTCTCTGAGTAGCTCTGGAAAATTAATTCATTCTTTCTGTTCATCCTTTTGAATACCTTATTAATGCAGACATTATTCTAAAGGAGATGCTGACATGTATTTTCCTCCTGTTAGTGTTAGATGTAAACTCATTTATCATTAATTACATGAATTACGCTTTTTCACAAGCTAGGTCTTTAATGAGAAAAATAATCATGAGATAAAATTGAGATGCTCCTGGCTTTTGTCACAAGAAACCAATTGGTACTGCATGAGAAATAGGAATAACTGGTGATATCTTCAGTAGTCATAGAAGATTAAGGAAACAGGGTGATTCAAATGGAAAGAAAAGATTATCACTTTATCTTGTAAAACAGTCTCTCACTATACCATTATTCTCTAGAATCAGCTGACAGGAACAAATAAGAATCTTAAACTGAAACTGTGATGGTAATAGGAAGAACACAGCACTGGTATGTAAAAATGTCTGAAAAATACTCAAAGCAGTTTTATTTATCTACTCATAATGGGTATTAATCAAAAAAATTTCTGATAACAGTTCTGGAAAATGGTATACTCTTATGTATAGGTGAAGTAAGTTTCCTTTAACATAAAAGGAATATCGTTATGTCTCTACTAATTGGACAGTATGTCTCATCTGCATGAGGATAAGGAGGCTCTACAGAGAGACTTGGATAGATTGGATCAGTGGGTCAATGTTAATGGGATGAGTTTCAACAAGGCCAAGTGCCAGGTCCTGCACTTGGGCCACAACAACGCCATGCATCACTACAGGCTTGGGGAGGTGTGGCTGGAGAGCTGTGTGGAAGAAAAGGATCTGGGGGTTCTAATTGACAAGCAGCTGAACATGAGCCAGCAGTGTGCCCAGGTGGCCAAGAAAGCCAACGGCATCCTGGCTTGTATCAGAAATAGTGTGACCAGCAGAAGTAGGGAGGTGACAGTCCCCCTGTGCTCTGCACTGGTGAGGCCACACCTGGAGTATTGTGTCCAGTTTTGGGCACCTCAATACGAGAGAGATCTCGAGGTGCTGGAGCGAGTGCAGAGGAGGGCAACGAAGCTGGTGAAGGGCCTGGAGAACAAATCCTATGAGGAGAGATTGAGGGAGCTTGGACTGTTCAGTCTGAGGAAGAGAAGGCTGAGGGGAGACCTCATCACTCCCTACAGCTACTTGAAAGGACATTGTAGAGAGGTTGGTGCTGGTCTCTTCTCACAGGTGATTAGTGACAAAACAAGGGGGAATGGCTTTAAACTGCAACAGGGGAGGTTTAGACTGGACATAAGGAAAAAAATTTTCACAGAAGGAGTGGTCAGAGAGTGGAAGAGGCTGCTCAGGGATGGGGTGGAGTCACCATCCCTGGGTGTGTTTAAGGGTCGTTTGGATGAGATGCTGGGGGATATGGTGTAGGGGAGAACTTTGTAGAGTAGGGCTGATGGTTGGACTCGATGATCCCAAGGGTCTTTTCCAACCTGAATGATTCTGTGATTCTATGATATATCATTGGAGAGAGAGATAGCTTTCTGCTTAGAGGTATGTGCAGATATGTGTAGGTATTTTGAGTTTCAGCAACTCTTGTGGAAATTGCTGTGACTATGGTGCCAGTATAACTCTGTTAGACACAGTGAGCACAATGCTATGGGAAGACCTGTGCACTATCTTTACTTATTGTTATTGGCCTAGTTTTAACATGCTACACCAGGACACTATTAAACATGACATTGTTTGAAGAGGAGTCCTGAAACAGTTTATAAAATCACAAGACTAATTAAATAACTAAACCAAAATTCTGTATTTCTGTATAAATATAGTTGCCAATATTCTTTAAACTTATTCTCTATCTGTGGTGATAACTACTTTAAATTCAAGAACTACCTTGTACTGAGAAATGCTTGGGTTTCAAATTTTATAATACAATAATAATGTTCTAACTTCTGTAAATAACAGACTAAATAGGGCCCAGCTTTCCAAATGGGTAAATCTCATAGCTTATTTAGTGACTGGAGATGCTTCCCATGCCATGTAACCTTTTGCTCACTTGCAGAAGGTGTAGTGTTACTTAGAAGTGTCAGACTCTATTGCAATCATGCAGGAATCCAATTATCTTTTTTTAACTTTTTCTACCTTTTTTTTTTTTAATGACCAGTAATGCTGAAATTGTAACGAGAATTCACAGGCTTACTTCAACAGATAGATGGTGGAATGAACATTTTTATAACTGGAATAAAAGCTGTGTTTTATCACAAGTCTGTGTTTTATCACAAGTCATTCCTATTATCTTGTTTACCTTTAGCAAGGTATGGCAGAATGGTATCCTGTAATATAGTAAACATTACTTCAGAGGAAGCTTCAAGGAACAAACCCCTTTTTATTATATGTATATATAAAAAAATATTTTTATATATATAGATAAACACACACATACACTTTTTAATATTTTGTTTACTTATTTACTTCTCAGCTGGACCTGCTGATACATTTTGGTCTATAGTATTTCCTGACTATACAGATCACTTTTTCCCATTTGTGTCAAACTTGAATTGTTAGCAACATTAAGGTCACAGTGTTGTTGTAGCTTAACCATGGAATCACCTTATCAAAACTGCATGATGTCTAAGCAGCTTGACCTTGCATGTAATTACTAATCAAAAGCAAGCCTAGCAGGTGGTTCAGATATTTCAGCTGAACAAAAATACTGTATCTGTTTTCCTTTATAAGTAACAAACAAGGTGACAGTAGCTGGACAAGGGGAGAGCATTTACCAGACTTGTCAGGCCTAAACTTTTCCCTATATTGCTGCAAAGCTGGAAATAAAATGTTATTTTAAAAAAATTAAAAAAAAAATAAATTACCCACTCCAGAAACACTAGGCTTACTCCATATTCACTGGAGACTTCCATGTGAGCTACTCCACATAGTGGAGTGAGCTTCTGCCATCAAAAACAGTTGATTAGCCCTGCTCCTGAGCTCTTCCTAAAAATCTTTGTGGAACAACATACAAAAGAGACTGTGAATCATTCTGTGATAGCTGTCTAGTTCCATGCACTATCTTTTGCTGAAGACTGATGGCCTCTCTCACAGGAAGTGGGCTCTTTGGTCCTTCAAAAATCAGCCCACTGAAAATGTGCCGCCACCAGATGGCTTGTCCAGTACAGTGTTTGTCCTTGGTTTCTGTCCCAAGGATCCTGAGAAAAGAAAGAACCAGAAATGGATTGGCCTGCTATTGGTGATACAGTTAGTTCATCCTATAGACTGACACTGAAAGTTCTCTGGAAAAGAGGGTAGCTGAAAGAAGGCTAAGTATCAAGTGAATTATAGTCATGCACTGCTAATGAGCAAGAACCCTTTACAAGAAATTGTAAAAGTGGATTTATCACGTTATGTTGCATAGATAGAGACAAATTCTGTTGTTAGAGTTCACTGAAAGTCACTGTCTGTTGTAGTTTAACCTCAGCCTGCAACTAAGCACCACACAGCCGCTCCCTCACTCTTCTCCCACCAGTAGGAGGGGGAAGAGAATCAAAAATACAAAAAGTAAAACTCATGGGTTGAGATAAGAACAGTTTAATAATTGAAATAAAATATAATAATTGCAACAAAAAGAAAGATAACAAAAAGCGAACTAAAACCCAAGAAAAACAAGTGATGCACAATGCAATTGCTCATCACCTGCTGACCAATGCCCAGCCAGCCCCCGAGCAGTGATGCCCTCCTGGCCAACTCCCCTGCTATTTTATGTACTGACCATGACGTCCTATGGTCCGGTGGTATTGAATATCCCTTTGGCTAGTTCAGGTCAGCTGTCCTGGCCATGCTTCTTTGCAGCTTCTTGTGCATCTCCTCACTGTCAGAGCATGGGAACCTGAAAAGTCCTTGACTTAGGATAAGCACTGTTTAGCACCAACTAAAACATTTGTGTGTTACCAACATTATTCTCATCCTAAATCCAAAACACATCACTGTACCAGCTACTAGGAAGAAAATTAACTCTATCCCATCCAGTCTTGCAACAGTTCTTACATATTTGTAAATATTAAATGCTTGAAATATTGATATTCTTTAAATATATCACACCTGTTTAAAGTATTATGTGAAAAATATGCTGCTGGATACATACACAGGTAGTAATGGATATAATAAATATTAGCAGATGTCAAGAACAGGTTAAATGCTATGGAAGTTGTCCTTCTGAGGGGAATACATAATCTTTACAAATATATCACATGCCCAAGTTGTCATCCTGAAAAATTATAGGTCACAACCAAATGAATGTAAATTTCTTCATTTTGTTGTGTTTTGGCACATGTGTTTTATGTTAAGAATTTAAGTTATATTTACGGGCTATGTTTCTTAAAGTTCTTGAAAGTTTTGAATATGAGTACTGTAAAGAATTACAATTTATACCTGCTGCAAGCTAAGTAAAACCAAGCTAAATATAATCTAATTCTTATTAGGTTATAAGAAAGGAAATATTGTGTGTAGCACTGAACTTTTTGTATACAAACTTACAACATGTACAAAATCAAATACAGTCTCTTAATGAGGGCTTATGTTTCCACAATGACTAGCAAGGTATCCCTTTTCTCAAGAGCATTGGGAATATTTTGGGAGCTACTTGCCTGTGCTAAATATGATCTAATGTGCATAGTTCAAAAGGTCTTTAAAATAGCTTACAGCTTGGTGTACAATGCACATATGGTTAATGTAAAATAGATATACATAGTGCAGTGGCTATAAATTTTAAAAGTTAAAAATTCTTTCCCCAGAACAGAATTAAAGGAGCGATAGTACATTAGAGAGTACTGAATTTTATTTAATATAACTTGGAAAAAGGTAAGAGTTGATGAGCTATCCACTTTTTTGATCATAGACTAGAGAAAGGGACAGGGAAGTGGGAAACCAAATTCAGAAAGTTACTAGCTGTTGGAGTGTACTACTTCATCTTCCAGGAGAATGTTCTAACAGGTAGCCTGTAGATTAATGTTAGATAGTTTCACTGTCAAGCCAGTTTGTTCATGCTGGATCATTGTGCAATAAAGAATAAAAGATTTAGATATAACTAAGAATAAGTAACAGGGAATGTAACATTGTAGTATAATCAGAAAAAGACTTCAGAGAAAAATATGTCCACTGACTACCTCTGTTCCTTGAGATGATTACTAGGGACTAGCTCATGTCCATTCTTCTCAAGCCTGAGACTCTTTGGAAAGATAAGTTGCACCCCCACTGGTTTATAAACAGGAGCATACCATGGTATAGTGGCTACTTCAGAACACTTTGGACTTTCACAGCATGGACTTCTTTGTTCTTGAACTGCTTACTTCCTGAATGCCTTCTGCTGGCATCATTATGTTTATACAAGCCATTGGTGGTAATTTGCCTAGACATGATGTTGCTGTGACTGTCACCATTGGTGAAGCTGTGATCCCAGAGTGTTTATTTAGGGTTACCCTGTTTGATGGGATACAGCTGCATGAGCTAACATGAAATGTTGTAGTTTGGCATCTGTCATCATGTTGTACTGCAAAGTTTGGAGGAAACAGCTATCTTGCCAAGGATGATTGTCTTTGCCAGCTTGCTTTCATCAAGTGTTATCCCTCACTGCAGAGAATGTTGGTTGAGAAGATTGAATTAGGTTGTCCTATTGAGGTGAGATCAGGATTGGGTCTAGAATTTTTCTGTGTAGAAGTCTAGGATATGTGACACCTGCTTTTCCATTTTCTGGGCACCTGTTCCTATTGAATAGCAGAATGATTCTTTTCTTTGGAGTGTGCCAATCCCCTGCCTGTACCTGAGAAATGACTTCAGCCTAAATGACTCAAATGTGAGTCTTTTCATAGTCAGTTGTAGAATATATATCTGCAAATCATCCATATTGAAAACAACCTAGCTTGTAGGGGACATATTCAAGGGGAGTTCCCATTTGTCTTGGGGTAATAGATGGGGTCTGTTTATATGGTTTCTCTACATAATGTTTATAACTGTAGCAATCACAGTGCATAGTTCTCTACAGAGATTTGTGGACTGCCAAGGGAGACTTGTGAATTCCCTGGCTGCTTCCGTCAGCTGAAGGTACACTGTATAGGTAGGACTTCTTCTAGTGATTTGGATACCTTCCAGTATAGACAGGTTAGCATTCTTTGCCATTCCTGAGACATCATCTGTATCAGTCTCAGAGTGCTAGTCTATGTTGTGATGGATGCCACTCATGCCAGGCTCCCTGCTAGAGGTCACAGCTATTCCTTGATAACTGAAGCCAGTATGGGGGCAACAGCTCAGTCTTGAACTCTTGCAGGTAGAAATTCATTATGCCTTTGCTCACCTTAACAGAGGACTCAGAGAGGTGTGTGGGGTGCCAGGATCTCCAGTGCTGCATTTATGAAAAATTTTGGAAACACCACAGCTCCATCTTACCCAGTAGTCTGTCTTTGACAGTGGCTCACAACAAGTGCCTAGGCAAGAATATAAGGACAAAAAATGTCTAGCTTTTAGTGGTATTACTCAGAATATTTTCCTGCACTCTATGGATATTTCAAGAATTATCAGAGCTGGATGTGAGTTTTAGACAACTTTCTCTTTGAGGAACTTGTCCACCTTCCCTTTTCAATCTGGCTAAATTTTTAGCATATGTACTGTCTAGAGGCATCATTGCATTTCATGTGTCTACTCTTTGCTCTGAAATAATACTGTACTGTGGTGTGTTTTCACCAGTTTCATACTCCAAGAAGCCCCTATGAAAACAGTGAAGGAAGTTCGGCCCAGTCCTTTTCTTCCTTCTTGCCTGGAGTTTGGTCAAAGAATCCTCCTTTAGTCAGTAAGTTTTCTAACATCCCCTGGAAGTTGAACTGTAATTCAGTCTAAAGTAATTTGCCAAGTATCTTCCTGCTAGATGGTCTAGCAGATAGAGATTGGATACTGGTGAGCCATGGTCTGAAATGTGATCAGAGTCAGTGGAGGCAATGATATCAAACTGATATCAGTCCTGAGTAGCTGGACTCTGTTTCCCAGGCTTGGCATCTTGAAGCACACACAGTGAAAGAACAAATGCTTCAGTTTTCTGTGGGGATATGTAGGCTGGAGCCATTCCATTGCAGATCAAATATATAAATAAGATAACCTGGACATTGGTTTGACTGGGACTGCATGCCAGCTGGTGGTAAATGACCATCTGTGATCCTGAGAGTGATGGCCGAAGTCAGTTTTAGGTTGTTTTAGTTTTGTTTTTGGTTTTGGTTTTTTTTCCTGAAAGTCTGCAGGAGAAGAAAGAAAAGAGAAGGAAAGAACTAGTTTGTGTCTGCTGCACAGGAGGCACTTGTATTTTTGTAGTCTACCTTGAATAAATCAAAATGTTGTGCTGTTTTAGATGTCTTCTAGAAAACAGATTAGGCTCTTGAGATCTGCAGTAGAGTGCCATTCCTCTTTGCTTAACAGAAAAGTCCTTCACCCTGTCCTAAAATGCCAGTGTGCCAGTGGTGTGAATTGGTCCGTCCCTGGACCAGATCATGCCTGGAGAGGAGACTGACTCTGGGAAAGTTACCAGAGCATCGAAACGTTAGATGTTTCTTGAGGTTTCATGGCTGGCTTTCAGCCAGCTCACATGTCTTTCCCTCTTATGCTTCTTTCTTCTCACTTGGATAATCTTGTATTGTGAAGTTCTGGCCATTGCTACCTTTTTATGTATTTTCACATCTGTGGATATAAAATACTGTCTTATTTGCCTGACAATTCAGAATTAACAGCTGTAGTATAGTAGACAATTAGTGATGTAAAGACAAGTAATGTATTCTTGCCATCCTAATATTGGACAAATGATTACAATACCTTAAAATATATATTACTATTATTTTATATTTCTACATAGTTTAAACAGCTGGAGGAAGCTACATGATCACACAACCTGTTACTCATGGGGAACTTAACTACCTCAGTATCTACTGGAAGAGCAATGCTGCTAGCCACAAGGCAGAGCATGTACAGGACAGATAGGTACTGCTGTGGTTTCTAAAAAGAAAACCATGTCTCCTTAAATAGTCCAGAGAGCTATCACATCCAGGAATTACTGTTGTTCACACCATTATGGGTTAGCCCTGGTAGGCAGCTAAGCACCACACGGTTGCTCACTCCTTCTCCCCAGCGGGATGGGGAAGAGAATCAGAAGGGCGAAAGTGGGAAAATTTGTGAGTTAAGACAGTTTAATAGGAAAAGCAAAAACTGTGTGCGCAAGCAAAACAAAATAAGGAATTAATTCACTACTCACTGGCAGGTGGATGTTTAGTCATTTCCAGAAAAGCAGGGCTTCATCATGTGTTCTATGTGCCCCCCTCCTATACTCCTTTCCCCAAGCTGTTATTCCCGAGCACAATGTCACATAGTGTGGAATATCCCTTTGATCAGTTGGAGTCAGGTGTCCTGGCTGTGTCCTCACTCAATTTCTGTGCACCCCCAGCCCACTCACTGGCTAGGCAGTTTGAGAAACAGAGAGGGACATGGCACAGTTCAGCAACAGCTGAAACACAGACCAAACCACTGGTTTGGTTTCAAATCTAAAACACAGTACCATATGAAGAAAATTAACTCCATCCCAAGCAAAAGCAGTATACCAAGTTATCATCAACCCACCTTCACTAACTATTTGTGTATGAATATTTTATCAGTGTAGGTCTTTGGCTATTCCATGATGGTAGCTTAATCTCTTTGCACCTGTCAAGTTATATAAAGAGCAGACTACCACAGTCTGTGATGGAAAGATAGGCTGTTGACCTCCTTTCAGAGCTGCTTCATTTTCTCTCTGCAATTTCTCCCATTATTTTTTGAAGCAGAAGATGTCAGTTTTTGCAAAAGCTTAGCTTTATTTGCTGTGAATTACATGGCTTCTGGAATTGTGGTGAATGGCAAATCTAGTTTGATATTTGGTAACCCCTACGTCTACAACCCCATGAGTTCAGGACCTCCTTCATGAGCTACGGAAGCCTTGTAAATCAGAAAATGAGTGAACAGAGTGATACTATAGCTACAGTTACTTCAACAACTGCTTAATTTTTTCTGCCTATCAGGAATCCCATGTCCAGCTGAAACTTGGCTAAGAATACTTAAGGTTCACACTTACTAATTCTTCCACTCTGAGCATATGTTGTCCTTACTGTTGTAGCTGAATGGGTGTACATGTATAATCATGGATATACATACATTTGTGTATATATATATACACGTAGATGTATGTACATACATGCATATATTAAATCAGGGAATTGCAGATTCCTGTAATGGAAGGGAGTGTTTAGAAGACTGACAAACAACTCCAGATTTAAATTTTAAAACAACTTTGCCAAATTAATTCATTAACAACACAGTTTGTGCTAATTGTTAGTACTTAACATCATTATCATGACACATAGGAAAATATGAATCTTTAACAAGCATATACCAGGTTAGGGATGTTGCCATACAATTAGCACTGATGACTATGGTCTTTCATTTAAGTCACTGAGTTCAAGGTGATCAGATCTGAGGGCCCTTTGATGAGAGAAGCCAGAGCTAAAGCAGGCTTGTCTTTCCTTCTGTGTTTCCTCTTCGTATTTTTGTCATCTTTCCTCTCTCCCCAATATCTCCTGATATTGCTTATTTTCTTTTTCTTTTGTCGTTCTTCTTGTCTTTCTTTTTTGTCTTTCAGTTGTTCTTGTTTATTTGACAGAATGTTCTGCCTATGTGCTTATTTTGTTCTTTGGCAATTTTTTGTTACTTGGAGGCCTACTGCATCTACACATATGTTCAGTTGTCCCTTTGGCAGTCATGTTGCTCACATATTTACATAAAATATTAACACATTGTATCTGGCTATGTCATCACAGTGTTACAAAGTACCTGCATACTGGTTTTGATTACAGTGTCTTAGTACACCCTTTGCGGTACACTTACTTTACACTTTTGTTTACAGTAGTGTACACATTTGGGTTCAAGACAAACTAATAATGATTATAGCCTGATTATAACACTTCAAATTTCTAGGTGTCACAGGCTTCATCTGTGTCAGGATGAGTTAGAGGTATGTAAGCTCTCTTATGCCTCATCGTTTATATTCAGTAGTTTTTCCAGAACAGGATTTTCTCCAGATCCTTTCAGAGTTCCAAAGCTGCATTGGAATTCCAGGATGGAATTGGAATCAGGATGTTAATACATCTGTTTTCTCACCCAGACCTCATGGGTTTGGGTTTTTTATGGGTTTGGTTGGTTAGGGATTTTTTGGGGGTGAGGTGGAAAAACAGTTCCTCATACAGTATTTGTCTGCATTTTACCAGACAAAGGAGGATAGGATTAGGATTATGTGACCCTTCTGATGATTTTCCACAGCAGTTTCTGTTACCAGAAAATCAAGAGGACATCACCTTCAGAGATGTTCAGAGACTGTCCAACTGATTAAAAGGTTCCCCAGTGGTTCTGACCATTTGAGTCTATGCTGTGTTCAAACCACATCAGCAGGATTGTTTAAAAAGTTACTAACCCTAAGTATTTGTAGAATGGCTATTGTTAATTCCATTCACATTTTTATTAACCAGTTTGTTATTGCAAAAGCATGCAGGACTGATGCTGCATGTGTTTGGCAGAACACATTTCCTCAGAGGTTTTAAAATCAATTCTACTTACTATGGCAGAGCTTTGTGAGCTTCCTCACATTATGATGTACATATAGAAAGTACCTAAAAGAAAGAAATTAAGGACGTTCCTCTAGATGTGCATATTGCTTAAATGCACATTCACTAGCCTTCCTTTATCGCTCCTTCAGAATTCCTCCTACTTTTTATTTTTTTTAAATTTCATGACAGAAGTTAATGTGATGCATATTTCTGCTGATGCAGATGGCATCCAGATGAAATGCTACTTCACCAGCATCTGTATGCAGACATGAACACACAGTAGATGTGCACACAGTGTGAATGTGAGCAAAGCATCCTATTTCAAAGAAACATACATGTGAGTAGTATTTCTTTAATCATATGTACAAGAAAATTCTGGACAGTAGGTAAAAAAGCGTCATAAGAAAAAATAAACTGAAAGATAGAAAAGATTTGTTAAAAGGTATAAGAACCTACATCTTTAACTACCCGATATATTTCCTTGATTAAAACAGTCTCTCTTTGCAGGAATGTTTAGAGACAGTTTTACATCTTGAAATACATCTTTCTAGTTTCCTTTAGTTTTTCTCTATGAGGATTTTTAAATAATTCTGGAGTACTTTTTAATTTTCAATAGAACTACCCAGAACCCTACCCTCGTAAAGCTGTGGTTTTTTCTCTCTTTTGTCTGTCGTTTGTTTTTCCTTGAAACCAAGTTGTAATACACAATCTAGATGTTTGGATAGTTGTAGTCTTTTATCTCCAGAGTCTAAAGTCATATAGATCATCCACAAGGTTGTTTGATAAAAGAATGATGAGTGCCTATATCACCATGCATAGGTTGCCAAAGTAGATTTCAGAATTCCTTGCACTGGCTCATGAAATTAATTCTACCTCAATAAAGTAGCATGTCCCTTTATATTAATAATTCTAATTACTATAGAAGCCATTTCAGATCTATGGAATTTTGTTTGATATAATAGCCTCTTCTACCTTTCTGTAAACTACAAGCTGCCTCTTTTAAAGACTTTTCTCTTTGTATTTTAGAGTGTAACCATCACAATAAACCTGAACAATTAAACTGTTAATTTGCTCTCATTTGGCTTAGGGACGTCTGACTGGTTTCTAACACTTTAAAAATAATCTTCCTATCAAAAGTTGACAGTTTTCAACCTTCAATTTAATACTGCTACCACTTCAATACTTGTTCTTTAATTCTCAGAAAATTGGATGCTAAAATAAAAGCTTCTTTGCATTCTGTCAGTCTTTAGCATTGTCGTGTGTAATTTCTGTTCTTTGATGCATCTGAAATTTCTAGGTGCAGCTTTTTGACATTGGTTTTTTTTTGTTGTACCCTGAGAAGTGAAAATGAGATAAATTCTAAAGTTTCTGAAATATATGTCATGAAGGCAAAGCAGACATGAAAAGAACCAGATAAAGCAAGTAATTGTATACTTTTGACTTGGAATTTTGCTAGATATTTTTGCTTTCAAAATTTAGATCAGCCTTTTGAGCAATTCCAGTTTAAATTTCATTCTAGATGTGTGACATCATGTGTCCCTGCACATGGAAAATTACATCAGTAAAAATGATCTTGTTGATTATATGTTCCTCATATTTCCAGAAAGCTTTCAAGAGATTCCCTAAGCAGAAGTTTAAGAAACTAAGCAGCCATGGCACAAGTAGAAAGGATGAACAGATTACTAAAACTGAAAAAACAGACAGTAGGAATATAAGCTAAAGTGTTGCAGTGGAGGACCATTGTCTTTGGAGATCTGCAATAGTCTGTGTTGAGACCTGTTCACATAAGTCAGGTCTTGCACAATGCACGTAAATTGTACTATCATAGAAAAACCCGGGAAAAGGGCTGTGCAGGGGTTTGGAGGTCTGATAATTCAAAAGAAGAATTGGGATCAGTTCAGTAATTTCAGAAGGGCCTTCAGATGCTGAGTGATGAGACAGTAGAGTGGCAAATCCATGTTACAGAAATGTGAGGTATGTTAGAATAGAATAAGAATAGGAATAGGAATAGGAATAGAATAGAATAGAATAGAATAGAATAGAATAGAATAGAATAGAATAGAATAGAATAGGAGTGGTTCAGTTGGAAGGGACCTTCAACTGTTATCAAGTCCAACTGCCATGTTGTCCTTTAGAAAGGCAAAGTCCTCAGTATGTTTCCCTGATGCTTTCTTCATTGCATCAAAATGCTTTTAAATTGCTAATTGCCAGTCTTGGAGATTCACCTCCTTCTGTTCTTTGCCGGCCTTACCCTAGCTCTGTATTATTAAATACTCAACATCAAAAAGGTGTTCTCACTTATTGCATGTGTAAGCCTTAGAGAAAGTTTCCCAGACTTCGTTTCCACTGTGGGAAGTGGGTTCTGTTGTTTCAGTGTAGCAATTTGTCCTAACATACTTTGCTGTGTTCGGACCTCTTAGGATACTGGCATTTTACCAGTACTTGAATGATCTCAGTAGCTGTGCTCTTTAACATCTCACCTCAGACAACTTGCCATAAAGTCATGAATCAAGCACTGTGCCATTCCCAAAGTCTACAGTCACTTCTATAATGAAACTTTTCGAACAAGCATTGTTTAATGCATATTTGGGTAGCACATACCATCAGCTGTTGTTAGAATACATATGTGACCCCCTCAAAGAAAGTTGTTTCTAATCTATACATATATTAGGTAGAAAAGGCAAATCTTTACATATGTCTGTGTATCTGAAAGGAACTGACTGAAGGTGGCAGTAGCACAAAAATGGCAGTGGGTATGTTCTGTCTTACACAATGTTAGTGTGGCAGGGATTAGAGCATTTCTGCTGTGGACCCTGCAAGGGAAGACATCAGTCTTTTGTGGTTAAGATAAATACACCCTTTGTTAAAATGCACTTGTGAATTATCCAAGGAAGGAACACCATTACTCGAAAGGAGAATATTCCCCCTTGGGTTTGAAAACTGCAATCACAAGAAGCTTCAAAAATGCAAATAAGCAAGGTCAGGATAAAGAATGGATTGGAGATATAACAGCCCTTTCAGTTGAGCTATGGAGGATGTTGGATGAGGGTAAAGAAAGCAGTGGAGATAATTATTTTTCCTAGCTACAATGTGCTGTGTTTCTGAATGCTGATAGGAGAATTCCCATATGTAATGCTGAATTAGAGTTTCACAGACAGGAGCTTGATGAAAAGAGTATTTTTGTGTCTTGAGTTAAGCCCTGTGGTAAAAAGCTGTAAAATGATCTACTTTAGTGACAGATGCATGGTAGATAATGAATATTTTGGTTTTATGCTACATTTTTGGCATATTTTTGTGAATTAGTGAAGCATCTGAAAAGTAAATATGAGCAAATTTTATCTCAAATTGAGTTCAATAGCTACTCATCAAGTCAGGTTTTAATGTGAAGAGTAAAATTTAGTTTATAGACAGTGGAAGATAATATTCTATATACAATTTGGGAATCTTCAGTGAACTCACTTTTCAAAAAAGCTTTTCTAAGAACTTAAATATCTTTCTATGGAGACTGCTTGTTTTCCAATTATTTAGGAAAAAAAAAAAAAAAAAAGTAGCTATGTAGGATCCTGGTGTTTTGGTGTTTCTTTAATTGTTCCTATATTGGGACCTAGATTCTATCTGAATTCTGCATAGCTGTTAAGGCAGTGAGAGAACTCTGTCAAGAGGATTGATGTGGTACACCAGAATTTCATTTTTTGCCCTAAACTTGTCTGGGACTTACGATACTGCTTCTACTTTATAGGTTGATTGTAGTTCCTCTTCCCAGGCATAAGACCTGATACATCCATAGTTTTCTCTGTTTGGGCCCTTTCTGTTTCTTTAGGTCTGTTGGTGTGAGAATCTGTGATTGCTTTACAGTCATAAAGCCCTTTTCTGCTATCACATTTTCATCAAGAAAATGGAAAGCATGTGGCAAATGGTCTATAGCAGCCAAATTGTCTGCATTGCTATAGCTTGAGTAATTTGTGACATTTTTGAGCTTTGATTGCTTTTCAAGTCTGTAAATTTTTCAAAGCATGCTAATTTGTAAAACATAATTTTTGAGACTTTTTTAGTGTAAATTTTCAGTGGCTTTATAAGCTTCCTTCCTTATAGAATCAGTATCGTCCTCCTTTTAATTATTATTTAATTTATTAAGTGAAACATTGCAATTTTTACATAGTTTGCAGAAAATATTATTGTTTCTGATTATTAGCCCAGACTAACACAAATGTACCAGGCAGACATTTGGTAATTTTATTCAAAAATTATATTTTACATTTTTATTATTAAAGTTATTTGTGAAAAGAATTAACACTTAAGTGAAAATCAGGATTTTCTAATGCCTACAAACATTCTGCCTGAAATTCAGTCTCTGTCTTTTCTCTTAAGATTGAATGTTAGTTTCACAATGGCTAAAAAGAAGCAAGATGACTAAGGCATCCATCTATTATAAAAGTTACAGGTATCTCCAAAGACAGGTCACCATGTCTGTGTCTGTGGTAACTGAGAAGGACTTAACTTCCTGAAGAATTTACACATTCAGTAAACCATTCCTTTGTGGAATTGAATGTTTTCTCACAAGGATGATATTTATGGATAATTACTAAAGTTGTTGAAACCAAGAACTGTAATTAATTGCATGAGATTAGTTTAGGGTGAGATTTGCTATTACTTTACATTGTTACAGATGCTGCATTACAATCTGCTGAATAAAAGGAAGCATCCTTCAGAGGTAGCCAGTTATCAGTAGTGCTCCTTCTGCACCAAACACATTAAATACACATCTCAAAGTTTGAAATTAGTATTGGTTCTGAGGGAGAGACATAGAACCTTCACTGTGTTGATAGGAGATAATCAATGACCTGCTGCATCGCATAGACGTACACAAGTCTATGGGACCGGATAGGATACACCCGAGGGTGCTGAAGGAGCTGGCTGGGGTGCTCGCCAGGCCACTTTCTATCATTTACCAGCAGTCCTGGCTGACCAGGGAGGTCCCGTTGGGTTGGAAATTGGCCAGTGTGACGCCCATATATATAAGAAAGGTTGAAAGGATGATCTGGGAAATTACAGGCCTGTCAGCTTGACTTCAGTGCCCAGGAGCAGCTCACCCTGAGTACCATCATGCAACACATGTGGGACAACCAGATGACCAGGCCCAGTCAGCATGGGTTTATGAAAGGCAGGTCCTGCCTGACAAACCTGATCTCCTTCTACGACAGGGCGAACTGCTTATTGGATGAGGGAAAGGCTGTGGATGTTGTTTACCTTTGACTTTAGCGGGGTCTTTGACACTGTTTCCCACAGCATTCTCCTGGCAAAAATGGCTGCTCGTGGCTTGGATGGGCACACGCTTTGCTGGGTAAAAAACTGGATGGATGGCCGGGCCCAGAGAGTTGTGGTGAATGGAGTTAAATCCAGTTGGCGGCTGGTCACGAGTGGTGTCCCCCAGGGCTCGGTTTTGGGGCCACTCCTGTTTAACATCTTTATTGATGATCGAGACGAGGGGATCGAGTGCACCCTCAGTCAGTTTGCAGATGACACCAAGTTGGGTGGGAGTGTTGATGTGCTTGAGGGTAGGGAGGCTCTGCAGAGAGACCTGGACAGGCTGGAGCCATGGGCTGAGGCCAACTGGAGGAGTTTCAATAAGGCCAAATGCCGGGGGCTGCCCTTGGGCCACAACAACCCCCAGCAGCGCTACAGGCTTGGGGAGGAGTGGCTGGAGAGCTGCCAGTCAGAGAGGGACCTGGGGGTGTTGATTGACAGCCAGCTGAACAGGAGCCAGCAGTGTGCCCAGGGGGCCAGGAAAGCCAATGGCATCCTGGCTTGTGTCAGCAATAGCGTGGCCAGCAGGGACAGGGAAGGGATCTTACCCCTGTACTCGGCACTGGTGAGGCCGCCCCTCGATTCCTGTGTTCAGTTTTGGGCCCCTCCCTACAAAAAGGACATTGAATGACTCGAGCGTGTCCAGAGAAGGGCAGCGGAGCTGGTGCAGGATCTGGAGCACAGGTCCTACGAGGAGCGGCTGAGGGAACTGGGGGTGTTTAGTCTGGAGAAGAGGAGGCTGAGGGGAGACCTCATCGCCCTCTACAGCTACCTGAAAGGAGGTTGCAGAGAGCTGGGGATGAGTCTCTTTAACCAAGTAATAAAGGACAAGAGGGAATGGCCTCAAATTGTGCCAGGGAAGGTTTAGACCTTTAGATATTAGGAAGCATTTCTTTCCAGAAGGGGTTGTCAGGCGTTGGAATGGGCTGCCCAGGGAGGTGGTGGAGTCCCCATCCCTGGAGGTGTTTAAGAGTCGGGTGGACATAGCTCTGAGGGATATGGTGTAGTTGGGAACTGTCAGTGTTGGGTTAATGGTTGGACTGGGTGATCTTCAAGGTCTTTTCCAACCTAGACGATTCTGTGATTCTGTGATAATTGAAAATTACTGTTTCAGTAAGACAAAAACCCCAACAATTCTCATTTATGCTTAGTTATCTTTTGGGAATGAAAAATAACTATAAAGGTTTGGGGGTTTTTTTAACTTTAGTTCACACTGTTAGCTGCCATTTGTGTTCATCTGTTTGTTTTGCTATTTTTTTAGCTGATCTTGCTAATTGGATCCTTTGTCCTCCTCTGGATCTATTCCTTGGGCCTACAAGCAGTTGATTTTTTGTGGCATTTCCAGTAAGCATTTGAAACAATGATTTTAAGGTTGTTATATTTTTTATAGAGGAATATAAGTAAGCATGTTAATTTTACTGTTTACTAACCATGGAAATGGGATTATGAATCCGTCTTTGCTTGTCGTATTTATTTTCCTAATATGCCATTTAAAAATTTATATAGCCCAAATATTTTCTGTTAATTATGTGGATTTTTTTATTATAAAGGGGTTTATAACACTTGTGCTGTAAGCAGGTATGAATTACACTGACATATTTCCTCCGTATTTTTTGGTAAACCATAAAATAATTAACAAATGCAAATTACCTGCTTATCTTTACTAGTATAAAACAAAGATTTAAAGTGGAGCTATTTTGAGCATGTATAGACTATATGCAAATCATTGTTCCAAATGTGAATGATTGCTTGAAAATAAAGCAAGCTATCTATGGTAGAGCATCACTTTAAGAATATGCCACAAGTAGAAATAATAGCACAAAACAAACAAAACCCAATGATGCAATTGATGAAATCATACTAATATATTTGGTGTATCTTTTCAAAAATTGTCTTGCCATTATGGACCAAACATAATTAAATGGACTGCAGTTATCTGAAAATTTAAATTTATGCTTGCACTTATGTTTGCCAGTGATCCCACTGCAGTCTAGGAAGTACAGATTATAATCTAATTCACAGGTGTATCTCTGCAATACTGTGGCTTGAGAAACCAATTTTGTCACTGGGAGTAATTTGGAGTAACTAAAGCTTCCAGGTTTAAATTTATATAATGCATCCATGAATGATAAAACCATTTAAAATTTAAGGTGTGTGATTTATGTTGTTTTATCAAGCTTGATCTATGTTGTTTTAACAAGCCTAGAGTGTAAAGTACCAACGTGCAGTATGAATAGACAGACTTGTTCGTCTTATTTAGAAAAATCTGACAGAATATCTCAAATTTTAGAGGGTATTCACATAAATTAGATGTTTTCTTTATTTAATTCTTTTTATTGAAGCAAAGGGAATATAGCCTAGCTAATCAGAAATTGATTGCATATTTCTTTAAAGTCCGTATCACAATGCCTAGTGTAGACCATTTCAAATTTATCTCTGTATCCCAATCCATGTCTGTTTGATTAAGATACACAGATGTAATATAGAGATCCTTATATCATTTGTCCATTCTAAGCCATGGTTTGAGAATTAATCAAGCATCTACCCAAGACTGCCCATATAGTAATCTCAGATTATTTGAACATCGGAGAAGAAACACCATCACCACCACCAGTTTCATTAAGAGAAGACAGCTGGTACTCGCCATAGAACCACTGACTGGCAATGAGAGGTGTATTAAATCTGTTTTCTTGCAGTGAAAGACAAGGGAAGGGTACAAGATCCTTACAATATATGAGGATATAAAATGCTGCTTGAGAAAAGAGATACAATTAAATGCAGAAGAATCTCTTTTTATCTATTGGCCTCTGCTGTAGAGGTTACATTGTATGATTAAATGGGTGTACTAATATCCCACATCGTCTTGGGGTATGTGTTACTGGAATATGTTTGATTGCTCGTAGAGGTAGCCTTCCAAATCTTAATTAATCTTCCATTCTCCTTAGCCTGTAACTTCCATGTTAGCATCAAGAGCAAAAATGTTATCTGCCTATAGCAGATTGGCTATTAAAACAGCAGCATCAGAATGCTCCTTCTTTGTTCAGGGCCTGCCTGTTATGGCAGTGAGATTACCTCCATGAGTTGATCTCAGAATAAGGTCAAACATAGCTACAGTACTTTACCACCTGTTCTTGTTCTGCTCTCAATGTATGGCCTTCACATGAAGCATCATTACAATCTGCCGCAAGGATTGAACAACCTACCCAGCAATACTCCAAACACATATTCATTCAACTCCTTCCAGTTTCTGAATATGTAGCCTGAAGGTGATTCATTGTCTTCACTTTTTTGCAGTCACTCGGCCATCCATGTTGCTGCAGGAAGAATATTCCTATGTGCTGCAGGATGCTGAATATCACAAATGCAACACTCAGTTTCTGTCTTTCCTGACTTCCCAGTCTTCAACGAATGGTGTATTCAGGGAATTATCAGGAAAATCATAAAAATTAGTATGGCTGGAGACAACTTCTCTTCTAGCCCCAGGTGTTGAAGTGCCAATCCCTCCCTGATTCAGTCTTAAAAATGTAAGGAGAACACAAGGATCAAAAAATACTGCTTTTCTTCCTTTACCATTCTCTGGAGAAAATCTGAATATAGTTTAGCCAGAACTTTTCTTCCTGAAATATTTCAGTAACCTAAAAACACACCATCCTTTTTTTTTTTCCTTTTTTTTTTTTTTTTTCTCCTGTGGCAACCAGTAGAGACTTGTTGGGGAATTTTGTGAGATACTTCTGTATGTTGTCACATGCACCCAGATATGTATCAGGCTATATGTCTGTTTTTAAAATGCAGTTTAATTAATTTTCTTGTTCTTTTGGGCCTATTATTTAGAAGGCAGCCAAGGAGTATTACATTGTTTAAGAAATAAGAACTACTAGCTATTGATAGTAAACCAGTATGTCCTTGACTTCAGAGAAGCTTAAAATCCAAGCACATCAAGCACAGTTAATCAGGAAAGAGAAGCACATTAAGTATCTACTAGAGCTTATTTGAGAATGTAAAAATTAAGTGGTCTGGTATTGATGTTTTTGCCAAGCCCACAATCAATTTTAAGGATCCTACGAGGCAGGTAATTATAAATTCTAACAACCACAATTAAAGAAAAAGACCTCCAAAGATAAGTGCACATTCTGAAAATCTGAAAGGCTTGGCACTGACTACGTGTATGTTACTGGTCATCCTTTAGGGCCTCTTCCTATCAATGTTCCAGGAAACATCAAGGATCCTTCCTTAGAAAATGATGCAAACAGTACAGATAGGTGTATGTCATGGTTAAACTGGGTATGCAGGTAATACTGCCAATAAAAGGGTCCATTCTGTTTTGGAAGTAGCTGATCAAGACAACACATTTTTACACTGATTTTGGTGCTTATCTGCTCTAAGGGTTTAAAAAAATATAACAGAATAGGTTAGAGGCTACCAGACACCTTTATCTTGGGAAATGGTCAGTGAATTTCTGGAAGTTGTTTCCTGCTGGAGGGACTGGTCTGTGACTTGGCTTTATGTTTGGTACTGCAGCTGTTTGCTAACAGCTGATGGACTGGGTGTTAGACTGCACAGCTGAAAATGAAGCAGCCTGCATAGGCTTAGTATAGTTATCCAGACAGTAAATGAGATGATCATATGAAGTAGGATGCAGCTGTTCTCACTTTAGCTGACGCAAAGCCAACTAAATGTGAGGAGTAAAGATGTAAAGTAAAATGTTTCGACTAAATAGCAGGGAAAAGGACTTTTAACCTTAACTTCTGTTACCTTGACTAGCAATTCTGAAGCTTATTACAAATCACAAATTCACTAAAGGAGAAATTTATGCATTTGTTGATGCTTGTTACTAAAATCAAACCAGTTGTCTCCTATTTTGCACAATAAGAACAGCTAAGTAGAGCCTACTTCATTTTGTCGTCGTCTGTTTCTGTACTTGGGTTTTACTTATTTTTTTCAAAATAGCCTGTCAGAATGAGATGCCCATTTATAATAAACATTGCTACAGACATCACTACAGAAAGAATGTTAGAGAGGTTTTTGTTTTTTGTATAAAGTAATTCAGCTATCTATTTTCCAAGTATAGTCTAACTTTGCTTAATAAGGCAGTGTCAGATTCTTAACACTGCCAAAATTGTTGATTTATGTATGTCAGTTTTAAGTCAGTGGTTTTACTATGGTTACCCTGTTTGCTGTGGTTGCTCACAGCTCAGCCTTGTGCATAACCCTTCAAAATACTAGATAATTACACTATCCCCATACCCAATTTACACATTTCAGTCAAACAATAAATAGCTTATGGTCTATTTGCTGCTTGATTATAGCTTCTTCCGTATTAAAAGACTACACTTAACAATTTACTTGCTTTTGCCAGATGACAAGTTCCTAATTAAATACACTTCTCGTGCCCAATTTTTCTCCTTGCATTTTGGCAAAGTTAAAATCTCAGTAGGGCCAACAGATTGTTGGGATATATTATTAACATTAATAATTGTTATTTTTACAGTCTTTATAGTGAATGGCAGCTCAGAAAAGATCTGATGGATCATGGGCTGTGACTTAACCTTCGGTAGTAAGACTCTACTTCTATACAAGTTCAGAACTTCAAACCAGATTCTTAAAAATTATTTGCTGTACACTTCTACTCGTGCTCTTTAAAGGCTGTTTGAGTTTCTTCCACAGAAGTTTGGACACAAATTGATATTTTATTATATTGGTTGGTGAGAAAAGTTGTTTGTCCTTTTCTGCTTCCTTTCCATTGGCCTTTTCTTTGTATTCCTAGAACATCAGAAGGGGTAAAAGCTCCTGAGGATCTCAGCAAAATGCTGAGCTTTTATTGTCTGCCCAATGAGGACAATCATCTTGATCCAGAAAAGGGGCTTTGGATTAAGTACATCAGTCTGGCATTCTTAAATATGGTTCAGTACAGAGTCTTCATGGAGTGATCTCAGGAAATCATAAATTAAAAAATATTTTTAAAGGTAGCAGCATTTTGTAAACCAAAGATTGCCCAGGCCTTCAAGGTGAAGAATTCTTTCTGTGAACTGTTTCGATGAGTTCACTCTGTACTTGTGTGGTACAGGTCTAAACTTACCTTAGCAGTTTAGAAATGAGGGACTCTGGACTCAGTTCCAGAGTGAAAAATACTGTATACCTCTAATTTCCAAAATAGTAGCTAATGTGTATGTGTTTTAGGCTGCCTAACTTTATAGCACTAAAAATACTTCTTATTGTGCCTTTTCTCACCCTCCCTCCCATTTTTGGTGTTTTAAAATGCTAAGCCTTTTTCCCCTGACATTCTTTTAGTGAGTCATAACATGTAGTATGAATTTGAGTGCAAGATTAAGAGTAATTACTTCAGAACAGTTCTACAATGGCAACTTAAAAAATGGAAATTCTTTAATCAGTCACTATTTTATAGCATAGTTTTAAAAGAAAAGTAAAATGCTTTGGGAACATGGCTTTTTCATTGCTACTAAAAAAACCACAGGAGATAATCAGTATTGGATAAAAGCTTTTCCTACACTGTCTGCAAGAAATTATTTCATTCAGTAACAGTGGAAATATGTCTGATTTCAGATTTCAGAGAACACATAATTTGGTTATAATGTGGCATATACTTTGCAAACTATTGAAGAAAAGTGTATCCTTTTGTCCATTAGCTAATTCATCCTGCTGTATACAAAGCTAATGTAAAATCAGGTGGGTATAGCAGGTTGCCTAACATGGGGGCTTTTTCTTCTTACTTGCTGTGTTTCATTAAGAGTGACTGAATTAGGTAGGACCTCATGGAAGCAGAGGTTGTTCGTTGCTTAACGACTTTGAAAAACACTCCAGAAAAGACAATTTCAGAAAGCACGAGTTTACTAAGGAGTAGAAAGGTAGAGAGAAACTCAGCAACGGTGTAGGAGGCTGCAGCTTCAGAAGTTCAACAGGAGAAATTGCTGCAAAGGCCACAGAGCTGCAAGTCACATTTCATAGGGGATAAAATGGAAATTTCCTTGATTCTGGAGGAAATTCTAGAGTTTACTGTAACTCATAAAATTACTGAGGGGACAGACGTCAGGTCTTAAAGCAAGGATTCTCTTTGAGCAAGGATTCTCTTTGAACAAAGAGAAATGGAGAGGAAATTACTTATTTATAGGGTTTCTTCTATTTATATTCTGCCTTACATGTCTGCTTCCAGGTTCTCTATTTTAAAAAAAGTTATATTTTATAGTGTAATGGAGATTAAAAAAATGCTTTACTTTGAGGAGCTCACTGTAAGGGAACGTTTTGAGCAGATCTAAGTTCTGTTTTGTACATGTAAATACAAAGACCAATTATTTAGAAATAGAAATAGATGATGTAAACTCAGTTAACTTTGTTATACAGCTGAAGCCTTCATTATTCCTGTTTGTCTTTTACATTGAATATTCATTAGAACGTGTAACAAAATCAATCACTTAAAATGAAAATATTTTAAAATCCTTTTTGTCTAGATTATTGCTAAATAAAACTTAGGATACAGATTCTGTATATGTTTGGTTGTTAAAAATCACTCACTGATTTTTACTAACATCCTCGTTTTTCTTGGAGCGAGATTCAGTTAGGTAAATGACCACATTTTATATATTACAGAATCACAGAATTGTCTAGGTTGTTAAAGACCTTGAAGATCATCCAGTCCAACCATTAACCTCACACTGACAGTTCCCAACTACACCAGATCCCTCAGCGCTATGTCTACCCGACTCTTAAACACCTCCAGGGATGGGGACTCCACCACCTCCCTGGGCAGCCCATTCCAACGCCTAACAACCCCTTCTGGAAAGAAATACTTCCTAATATCTAGTCTGAACCTTCCCTGGCGCAATTTGAGGCCATTCCCTCTTGTCCTATTGCTTGTTATTTGGTTATAGAGACTCATCCCCAGCTCTCTGCAACCTCCTTTCAGGTAGCTGTAGAGGGCGATGAGGTCTCCCCTCAGCCTCCTCTTCTCCAGACTAAACACCCCCAGTTCCCTCAGCCGCTCCTCGTAGGACCTGTGCTCCAGACCCTGCACCAGCTCCGTTGCCCTTCTCTGGACACGCTCGAGTCATTCAATGTCCTTTTTGTAGTGAGGGGCCCAAAACTGAACACAGGAATCGAGGGGCGGCCTCACCAGTGCCGAGTACAGGGGTGAGATCCCTTCCCTGTCCCTGCTGGCCACGCTATTGCTGACACAAGCCAGGATGCCATTGGCCTTCTTGGCCCCCTGGGCACACTGCTGGCTCCTGTTCAGCCGGCTGTCAATCAACCCCCCCAGGTCCCTCTCTGACTGGCTCTCTGATGAGCTAAAACATGCCTTTGGGTTAACTTGTCCTTCAGTTTATTTATTTTCTTCTGTTTCCTTCTGTTAGCTTGTAAATTTGAGTTCATTTTTTGGAAGTACTTCAGAGATTTTGAAAGGTGAACCTATGTAACAAAAGAAATTAAAGATGTTCTCTTTAGGACTTACAACAAATTATTATGAATGTATTAATTTAATTTTTACTAGCAAAACAGCTAGTTTTACTCATTATCTCTTCTTGAGTATACGTGCTGCTCTGTAGTATGACCATCCCACAATAACTTTTTCCAGTTGTTTAACAAGGGAGAAGCTCTGTATTAACACTATATCTTTTCTCTTAAATGTTTAACTAGTATTCCATCTTTTTATCAGTGTTACTGATCACTGCAGTTTCAAGAAAATTTAACTAATGCAGGTTCCTCCTATGGAAATAATTCAGTGGGCAGTTCCTCCAAATATAAAATTGTGATCCACTAAAACTTTCTGGGCATTGAGGATCTGGTGTAGTTGGGAACTGCCAGTGTTAGGTCAGTGGTTGGACTGCATGATCTTCAAGGTCTTTTCCAGCCTAGATGATTCTGTGATTCTGTGGGCCTTGTCAGTGAATGAACTCTTGGACCATGGTTCCTGTTACAGAGTCCTGACCAGAGCACTGTATTTTTCATATTTCCACTTCTCTTCTTTTAAATCTTTTGGAACAGGAAACATTTTTCTTGTGTGCCTTAACTCTTCTTTTTTTCTCTCATGCTTCCTTCCTTGCTGGGAAGATACATGCTGGTAGTGAATGAAAACCCCTTCTAACTAATGAAGTAGACATTGAATCGCAGGAGTTAAACAGTTTTAGATCTTTTATATGCTTTTATTTCAAATGCAGATTAGATACACCTGCTTTATTATGTCAGAGTTAAATATATATTATGTTACTGAAAAATGACATTTAATGATAAAAGAAAATGGGGACACTTTTATATCATCCATACTTCTGATATATCTATGAGTAGGGAAGAAAATGAAAAATTGAAGGAGATAAATAGGAAGAAATCAAAAGAGAGTGGTAAACTCATCACATTCTTTAGTGTCTGTATCTGTACAGACCTTTATGAAATATGAGAATATGGGTACAGATGCAGAGCTTCCAAGACATGTTAAACCTATTGTACTATGAAGGGACAGTCAGTCAGTTTTGTTTTATACAGCCACCTATACTGGGTGATAGGTACATATTTCACTTCAGCTCTGCAGAGTTCACATATCCCAAGGCAGAAGAGTAGACTATCCTGCCCTGGACATTTAGTGGGTTTGGGGTTTTTTCTTCTGTTGTTAGTAAAGGACAAGTGGTGTAAAAGGAAATGTTATGACCAAAGAACATGAAACATGGTTTGCTGTTGGTTGTCAGTGCTGTTGACATCTGTTGTAGAAGTGATTTGACATATTGTACAGAACACAACTGTAAATACACTATTCTGCCTGTCACAGAGTGCATGCAGATAGACCAGTGAGTAGGTGTGCACTGAATCATACCTAAAATAAAAATCCCAATGCACAAAATAATAGACCGACTAAAAAGTGCTTTACTCCACTGTCCTGTCCAGAATATTGTAGAGTTTCATGTAAAGCTATGTACACATTTCTGGTTTTCTTCCTAAGAAGAAGATAACAATTAAATTCTTCAAGCTAACATTAGTTGAATTTCATACTTAGGAGAAGGCTTGAATTGTACCAACCATGCACTAGGACAAATTAATTCCAAATCTGCTTGCATATTTAACATTTAGTGGGGTTTTTTCACCTCAGTATTGGTAGGCAACATCTTCTGCCTTTAAGATACTACTATAGCAAGGTATCTTCATTGTGTCTTCTAGTCTGTATGCAAGCTGCAGACTCCAAATTAGTCCTTCCCTCCCCAACTGGACTTTCTGAAAGGGTCTACAAACCTGAGCTTGCTTGTTTGCTCTTAGAAAAGCAATTTGTCCCATCTTACATCTATTCCAGTTCACCTGTCAGGCTCATCTTTGCACGGGGTACAGCAGTGAGGACAAAATATACATGCAGCTTTTCACTTGCTGCCTCACTACTTAACCCTTTTAAAGGGTCATATGGAATTAACCCACAGAAATTAAATTGTTTTAAATCAAATTGTTTGAAGATGCAAACCAAGCAGAAGATACCATTAACATACACACCCCACCCCCCAAAAAAAAGTCAACTAGCCCACTGTTACAATTTGAATCCGTTTTACATAAATTAATTTTGTGCTTAAGTTACTTTGAAAAGAGAGTGAGTAGAGCAGGTAAACAGGAGATGAAAAAGTTCTGGAGCCACTGAACCTACTGGAGAGGAGAGTTCAGGTGACAGAATGGGCAACACAAAAAGGATAGAGCAGGAGGAGTGTGGCAGCAAGGAGCTGGGAGATAATTGCTGAAGCAGAGATTGAGTACTGCTAGATAATCAGGCAATAGACCCACAGCCAGCTATTTGTGCTCACAGGTGGAGAAAATTCCTAGAAACCAGACACAAGGACCTGCTGTGCACTGACAGGCTGCATGGTTGGATACTTAACTTTAAGTCCTTTTATTTTATCTTGTCTTGCATAGTCATTTCCAGATTTTCCTGTTCTAGTTTATTCTTGTACATACTCTAATAAAACATAAATATTCTGAATTTCAAAGATGTTTTGAACTTCCTTGTAGATATTGTAATGAAACATCTAGGCAGATCTCCCTTAAAGCCTTGTATAGTTGGGGGTCCTGTGTTTATATTCCAAAAGGAGTATTTTCCACCTTGTGTAAGTGACTATTTAGAGCAATTACATTTTTATACCTTTAATATGTGCAACAGTAAGTTTCAAATGTTTCTTTCTGCTTATATGTGAAAGGTTAAGTCCTCTCACTGTTTTGCTCAGGTTTAGACGATGACAACCCTTTCTAGATATTCACCATAGCCCTATTCTTAGGAAGGGGCAGGGTCTCTATCAATAAATGGCATGCTGTCCTATCCCTTACAGATTTAAAAAGCACATTAAACATAGCCAACTCAAAATGCTTTGGAGGGAAACACTGAAAAAATTGTTTCCAACTGTTCTTGCTTCATATTAGAGCCTCTGACAGCAGGGGGAAGTCAGGAGAACTGGATTTTTTTTTTTTTTTTAAAGGTGATTTTTCTGTAGCATCATTATTCAAGCTCACAAGTGACTAACATGCACAAGAACAAGAATCAGGAAGACTCGGACATTTCCCCTCAGTTCTTGGAAGTCCAGAGATGCCTAGTAACTAATTACTTTTTAATATTTTCTGAACATTAATAAAATTATCCCCCACTTTAATTGCTTGAGAATTTGGTTGGTTTGGGGTTTTGCAGTCAGTAATTCTGATAGATAAATATTTGTATGTGATTTTTTTTCTAATTTATTAATTCTAATAGATATATATTTTTATGTGTTACCTTTTTTCCAAAGTATATGCCATTTTATGATTAATGAAAATTGCTTTTGCTGTAGTACTTGACCTTTCTGAGCCTCTATCAAGGTATCTCTTAATATTTCATATGACAAAACTGTTTCATCTGGAGTTATGTATCCATACAAGCTGATTTTAGCCGTATTTACCATTTGCCACATAATTACAATTGTTCAGCAGTAGAGAGCTTCTTTTCTTAGTTAACTTGGTTGTTAACCATCTCTTCCTATACAATATTGGGGATACAAGAAACTTGGTATATCTTGAGTTTTTTTCTGAGGAGAGAGTGTGACTGACTGACTAGTTTTAGGCCACAAAGAGAAAGATACTGCAAATGAAGTAAGAGCATGACTCCAGTACTAGCCAGGCACTCTTCCGACTGCACAGACGATCTAAGAATCTATTTCCTGACAACAGTATATAAGCCTCTATGGGCACCTGCTGCCTTTTGACAAATACTTACAGGAAATCTAGCATGTAGAATTAAATTTTTAATTTCATAATTGCTGATCACTTCTCCCAGGTATCCAGTGACAGAACATGTGGGAATGGTGCAATGCTGTGTCAGAGGAGGTTTAGACTTGACATTAGGAAGCATTTGTTTACCAAGAGGGTGGCTTTGTAGAGAGGTGATCGATGTCCCAAGCCTGTCAGTGTTAAATAGACATTTGGAAAAAGCCCTTAATAACATGCTTTAACTTTTGGTCAGCCCTGAAGTGGTCAAGCAGTTGGACTAGAAGATCATTGTAGGTCCCTTACAACTGAAATTTCCCTTCCCTTCCCTTCCCTTCCCTTCCCTTCCCTTCCCTTCCCTTCCCTTCCCTTCCCTTCCCTTCCCTTCCCTTCCCTTCCCTTCCCTTCCCTTCCCTTCCCTTCCCTTCCCTTCCCTTCCCTTCCCTTCCCTTCCCTCAATATTAACTGAAAAATTACTGTGTAGTACTTTATTTCTGAGATAAACTCTGTTTTCCATAGAGGCTAGAATATCCTTCTCTGGTCCTAAATGCCCTTTGCTTAACGAATCTTTAACATACTCTTTAAAGATGCCACCAAATTGAAAAATATCTGAATAAGTTAGAGAAGGTGATATAGATAGGACCAAATGGCTTCTATGTCTGCTTTGGTAAGATGAATTAGTTAAACTGATACATGGTAGTCGTCTTCAACATTGTGTTGCCTTGCCCTTTGAGGAAAAAACAGATGTTCTTGAAATCTTGTAGGTATACACAGAATTTTTCTCAAAATTCTAATTTTTTTCTCTAAAAAATGTAACTCTCTTAATGGCAGAATATTCAAGCCACACTTTATATATTTTTCCATTTTTTTTTTAATGGCATAAGATTACAAGTACTTCTAGTTAGTCAAGTGCTGGTATGAGTGGACTCTGACAGTGTGGAAGACAAATATGTTTGCTTGTTTACATTTCCAGAACTAAGTCATCAGACATTGACTTTCAAAATCCAGTTGAAAAGGTGGCTGGCAGTTTTTGGTGAGGAACGGGACATCAGCGTTCTTAACTGTGAAGATAATTACTTGACTGAAAGACTTAGCTTTTGTACAAATACAATGAAACCCCATAATTGAAATCATTATACTAATGCATTCTAGTGCTAGAAGGAATTTTAACATTGTAGCAGAAATATTTTTTATTATTTTTCACATAGATTTTTGACAACGTATATTTCTTATTTACTGTAAACACTGCTGTCACGAACACTTGCAGTCCAAACAGGCGTTGGATGTCCAGTGTTTCATTTGTGTTTAACAGTTTTAATTTCCATGGATTTTGGTCCATCACTTGTAAGATATTGTCAGTTAAAGTAGTCAGGAGAGCAGTTCAGGAATATCTTGTTCTTTCCCCATACTCATCAAAATGTTTCCTTTTTCTTTCCATTCTTTGCATTTAAATAGGAAGACAGCTGCCTTCAGATGATACAGAACTCACTGACAGTTGCTCTTGCTTCAGTCCTACTTCATGAGAACTTCAGAAGTTACTAACTGAGGTATTTATTTGTTTTTTTCATTTTTAGAATTTCTACTTTGCTGATATTAGATAGGTAGAAGAGCAGACAAAAGACATAATGAATCTAGACTAAGAAGAGTAATCATACATGGAAAATAACAAAGTTCTGTCCATAAAGAGAGCTACTGGGTGATACAATCTAATCTCTTTCTATCGCTGGGCACTGTGTTATTCAATCTGTTTTATAAATTGAGAAAGAAAATAATTAGAAATATGCTAAAAGGAAACATATTAAGATGCAGTTTAAATGTTGTTTTTTTAGGGTCTTCTATCCAGTTCTATCTGATCCTGTGCTTTTCTCCAAGAATGGATAAAAGATTTTGCAGGAAATGCCTGGACATGAATACCCTATTACTTAAATAATGACTAAATAATCAACCCTTCAAAACTATCTGGCATTTATAGGTTTCTTCCTCTAATATTTACAGGGAATTTCAATTAAATAAAAGCTTTGGTGTTAACACAATATAAAAATGCTTTTGTCCTAGTTTATCTTTCCATGAGATTATCTCATTATCTCAAATTTGAGATTATCTCAAATTATGGTTTATCTTTCCATGAGATTAAATATCAAAGCTGTTTTAAAGATACTGATAAATATTTTATTATAAAAATTATGTCATTTTTTTCAGGTACCAGTGAATTAATTCCTTTGTATAGAAAAGCACATCTCCATTTGTATAGGTTAACAAAGTCTGGTAAAGGATTAGTGGCCACAGAATTCATAAAGTGAAAAAAGTGTCTTGTAAGCCTGTGATCAGTTGGATTTGTGTCAGTCCTAAATTTATGATCTGCAGCTGTTAAATGTCTGATAGGAGCTTCATCTTCCAAAGCATGATAATGTGTGAGTGCATGGCTAGAAAAAAGGAAACATTGTGCTTTGAGAAATTAAATTGTCCGGCCATATGGATGATGATTGCAATGCTTCACATAGCACAAAACCTTTAGTCTGTAAATCTTACAAATGTATCTTCTAATGCTTTTTAAATTGCAGACATCTACCAGCACAGATTCTAAAATATCGTAGGTCGAACAGAAAGTGCGTTGGTCAGTGTTTGTATAGTCAGTCTAATGTAAGCAGTGCCAGGCTGGAATTCTTTTTCCCGCATTTGAGAACTCAAAGCTTAAATGGCACTGAAAAAAGATGTCTCATAATTTTTATAATATCATCTTAAAATATGTAACATATGCAACTTTTTTTAATAGCTCTTGGTATTTATACACATCTTTCTTAAATACCAAGAATGGTTTAACTTTTTGGAAAGGTTATTGTAGTATAGTATAGTTAGTGTAGTTATTGTATAAAATTTATATGTGCTATTATATCATACTATAGGTATTTCCTTTTTTTAAAGAAAATTTATATACCAGCCAGTATAGATTATAGTTAGAATAATGTTAGCATTGAAATTAAAAGTTTTCAGAAAAACAACTATTAAAATTCAGTTAGATGTTACTTATGGATTCAGAAAAGAAAGCAGAGGGGCTTTTTGTTTCTAATTTTGCATTGTGTGCTGTTAGCAGCTAAGTACATTAATAGTTTTTATGTGCAGAATCTATGAAGTGCTGCATATTCTCAGATTTTAATAAAGCACTTGGCATTATGTGACAGGTTGGGCCATTTTAGTGTGCATTATGGATTGGTTATGTCTTACAGTGGGGCAGTTCATTTCTGGAGTCAGTACACAACCATTTTAGCAGTAGAATTAGCCGCTTATGTCACAGATTATAATTAGCTGCATCTGTATGCCAGAGCAACAGGATGGAATGCAAAACACAGCCAAACATGTGAACGAATTTTCTTCCAGTGATATTTGGCCAGGCCTAAAATATCCCACTCCAGATTTGAAAGTAGTGGAAAAGTTAGACAATTCTCTCTTGGGAAGAGACTGCTTGTAGTTTATTCAGAAGTCCACGTTGTTTCAGATCTCTAAGGTAAAAATCTTTTAGATTTCTTTTTATATCTATACTAAAATACTAGCATATTAATAATTGAATTAGGGTTTGTTTGTTCTTTACTTATTAGGTGGATGTTTTGAGCTTCTCCCTCAACTGATTTTCTGTGCAACATTTCAGGCTGATTCTGTGCTTATTTAAGGATCATGTTCATGCTTATGTGATCTTTTTTAGGACCTAAATTTGTTCATTTTTATATACAATTATAAGTTTAGATTCTGATAGTTAATTATGCTTGTTTTTACAATTAAACACACTATTAAGTTGCATAGTTTAAACTTGCAGTTGTGTAATATTAAGAAGCTAACTTTTAGTATTTTTAAAATGTTTTACAATATGATATTACTGTACTTAGATAAATACCTGATTTGCAGTAGTAAACCTTTGATGTTTGTAGCTCTGAATTCTTCTGTTTATCTATCACATACTGAATTTAGTTAAGTTTAATCAAGAATGGATCCATGCTTTTGCTGAACACTTCTTTTTGGCTTGACAGTGTGATAATAACCTGCCATATGAGGAAATGTTACCAAAATCAGATTGAACTTTTGTGAATCATACTTGAATTAATATGGAGTGTCCAACTATGTGTATACAGAACTCCCTTTACAAGTTTTTAATCTCCTTGAATTCAAATACATTTTCCTTTGAATAAGTTCACTGACTGAAAGAAAATTACTGGCTAGGTATCAATGGGTTACTGACTCATTATCAAATGATTTATTGGACAATACTTGGTGTTTCTCCACCAACAGGTGCACGTACTGCACATTTAATCATGCATCAGAACAAACATGTAAGTTCCTAAAACAGAATCTTGCCAAACTGTAGGAATGTGATTCGACTGCATCAAAACCAGTCAACTAGTCGCCTTTTATAAAGATACAGGTGGTTTTACGACATCTGTCCTAAATCACATCCTACTTGAGGAGGAGATTTATTATGTCATAGAAGTGTCTGCCTCTCTCCATTGTCTGTGGAGAGGGCCTAGATAAGTATGGCTGATGTTATCGGTGTTCAGTGAGATGAATTCTGGCCTTCATAGCCACATACCAAAGAGTAACCCATGTGAGTGAAATGTAGTAACTTTTTGCCACAGAGTTCTGAAATTTTGCAGGTAGTTAAGATTTTGGAAGTTTTGGTTGTGATTCATAGTCACAACTGATGCCACTTTGGCTGACATGAATGTCCATTTATCTTCTAAACAAATGTGATGTTCACATATTAGATATAGACCATTCCATTACATAATGAAGAACATATGGTCCTAGAATACCACCAAAGGGTAAGAACCACTGCATGGAGTTAAATTAAAAATAAGATCTAGATTGAGCCCAGCATTAGAGGGAACCATTTAAAATCTCATTTCTAAACCTTCACACTTTTGCTAATAACATGCAACTTTTTCCTAGTTGAAAACTCATTGGTTAAAGGCAAGTTATATTTTAGTTTTTATTCATAATCATAAGGCTTTAGTAACAATATGAAGATACAATATTCATCCTTAGTATAATAGTTTTGTAATTATACAGATATGTTTGACTATACTTAGTGTTGAGAAATACTCATGCAGAATATGTGTTCTAAGCTAAGGGAAGAGTTTTGGAGGAACAGTTGAAAGAAGGGGATATAGCATATCATACAAAGCCAATCTTTTGTCAGAAGACACAGAAAAGTTGGATGTACAAAGATCCTCTTGCTTGAATAGCCTTGTAATATTTGTTCCTGTGAAAAATAATGCCTTTTACATGAGATACGAATCCCAGCTGCTGACCTCTTACAGTTTTAATTATTTTCATTACTTGGAATTAAGTAAGCTGGTTTCCTGTGGACATATTTCTCAAAGTTGATTGTCTTAGATGTTTAACGAGCAGTGACTCTTCCGTAACAAGAGACATTTAGAAGGTCTTTTGCTCATACAGGTTTTCTGATATCTAATAAGGTCTTCTTGCCCATTGCAGTCTCTCAGCAGAGACATAAATGATGTTTCTTCTTCTCTCTTCTGTCTCATTTTCAGAAAGTTTGTATGAATGTAGTATTCCTGAGACCTTTACATGTCTGTTGAATTTGGTTGAAATTGGCCAAGTAGTTCAAAATCTAGTAGGAGGGAGAGAAATGAATGGGATACAGACGATTTAGACAGTGACATAGAGTGTGGTTGCTTTTTATTTATTAAACCAGGCTAAAAACATCATGGCAGTTTGGATAACCAGTTAATTCAATATTCTGGTCAAATTTTCAGCTTGGGTAACAATATTCTCACTATTTAATTCATCTGTAACTTTGGCTACCTGGGCCAGTCTTCTCATTAAACCTTCCTGTATATCTGCCAAAAGCTGTTAAACAGCTGCTGCATTTCATGCCATGGTTGGTTATGTTTCTGTGGTGGATGAAGTACTACTTCTGTATAAGAATGTGAAGAGGAATATAAACTAAAATACATCAGTATGTTTAAAAATAGAGTATGGTGTATGCTCAGTGTTGAATATTGCTGGTATTAGCCATAAAACACAGGTTTTCACTAAGATATATAATATGTTTGTTTACATGTGTGCATATGTATATCTGTAAGAATCACATATCTATGTATTTTTAAAAATGGGATGTAGAGGTGGAATCATCTTGTAGTACTGCCTGTTAAAACTCTTCAGTTCCTCCTTGTTTATTTTCTTTGTGGGAAGTGCTCTGAGGAACAAAAGAAGTCTTGGTACCTTTTATTCACCTTAGCTTTTTCCAGTGGAGCGAGTGGCAGATACTAAATTTTATACAGACTTCTTGCATCATTTAGCTTATTAGTTCTGGATATTAGTGGCTTTCAGAAAAGGCTGGCTGTGTAGTGTACATCAGCCTCTGTTTGAAGTTAAGTTTCACAGAGGTCCTACTTTGAATTTCAAAGCTGTTAGACCTGGATATGAGAAGCATGCAGCCTCTGTCAGTGATGGCTGCTGATGGAAAGAGGCGTGTCTGCAAAGTTCCACTGCACCCAATTTCCTTCATTTTGAGGAAAAGGAGATTGAGGTTAGGAGCAATTTTTTAAAGTAAATAAAAACCATGTTCTTGTGACTCCAGACTGTTGAAAGCAGCATAAAATGAAGTGGTTCTTAAAATATAAATGCTTCAGAATGAAGCTGAGTCGGCAGAGCACAGCTATGGCAATGGACCATAACTGCAGACAAGGCAGTGCTAGCAAGGCTGTAGATGGCAAGCTGCATCCAAAGGTGTGTCTGTTCAGTCCACCTTTGAACTGGAGTGGATGATCTGCAGAGGTCCATTGCAGCCTCGTTTTTTCTGGGATTCTCATAATTTGTTCCGAAAGACTTTCCTGAATATTCCCTTTATTATTATTTACCTACTGATCTTGATTACTCCCCTGATTGTCTTACTATCTGATCCAATCTGCAGTGTTTCAGATTTCATGTCAACTTTCAGTGTGAGGAGGGCATCACAGATTACCACGGGAGATTGGTAGCTAGCAGTATTCTCACATCCCTGTTGGACCCACATAAAATTCCTATAAATGGGTAAGAATTGACTGTAATGGTAAACTTGAATTTTACTTGGAAATACAAGAAATGGATGGATTCAGAGTTTAAAGCCAAAAAAATAACAGAATTCTTTTAATATCAGCATTCCCTGTGAGCTGAAGAGTCACAGGAGGATATTTTGGAGACTGACAGAAAAGGTTGTAGTTATTGTTTGCCTGAGTGAAAGTTTTCATAGTAGTGACAAGAAAATGATAAGGTAGATTTCAGTATGTGGAACGATGAAGAGGTTGATTGGGGTTTGGCCTGAGTTCCAAATGAGAGAGAGCGTGGTGAACACTCTCAAAAGTCAGTATAGATAAGGCAGACAAGTCTGTGTCGGGTTTGATTCCCTCCACATTCCTGTATCGAAGAACCCTAGAATACCAGATTGGAAGGGACCTCAAGGATCATCTGGTTCAACCTTTCTTGGCAAAAGCATGGTCTAAACAAGATGGCCCAGCACCCTGTCCAGATGAATCTTAAAATACTGTAATAGTATCCTGATAAGCTTTGTACCTTCATATTACACCACAAGGCTTCTAGCATATATTCTCGTTCTGCAAAAAGACGGTCATATTTGAGGGCTGAAGAGGTGAAACCCAAAGGGCACCTAGAGCCAAGTTTTGCATAGTATGGATGCATGTAGTATAGAGTTTTATGGAGATGGAGCCAAACTTTCTATAGGATGAGCAGCAAGACCAGGATAGTAGATGGTAGTCCTATGCCGCCCATGCCACTTTTCAGGCTGTTTTTCTAGTTTCAAATGCTCAGATAGACCGGATGAAGGCCCTATATGCCAAGAGATTGTCTACTTTTTCAGTCCTACTCTTTGGTATAATAAAAGGTATTTAATTTACCCACAAAACTTTTCTTCCCGTAACATCCTACTTTTAGTTTTGTTGTGTTATGTTAGGTATTTTCCATTTAATGAAAGTACTGAAGAAGGCTTATGAAAACTGTTATCTTGCTTAAACACAGAACTACATTATGAAATAGCATATTTCATTCTGCATGATTTCACGAGTCATTTAATAATTATGTTCAATGCATGTGTGAAGATAATGCTTTCAAACAAACGCAGTTCTTATATTCATGAAGTTGTATAAGACTGTATTGTCATAACAGGGGAGAAATAAGCTATATTTGATAAAACCACTGTTTGTGTTTATCTGAGTACCCCACATTCGTTTTGAATTGTATATTTCATTGAAATTCTGTTAGCAACAATTTTTACTATCTGTGAAAAGTACTTTCTTTTTTACATTTAGATTAATATATTTTATTAATTTTGCTTTTAGTTAAACATCTGTTGAACTGATAGTGTTGTGATTCACACCTGGTGATTTGTTTTAACTGATTTTTGTTATGTTTCTGGAAGACAGAGTCATATTCCCTCAGCCATATTGAAAACATCTAAAATGCTCTTTAAGTTAAGAACATTAAAATGTCTTCTTGTATCAGAAATCCTCAAGTACCTAGTAACATATGACTTTAACTTGGGAAGAAATTCAAAACTAGCATTCAAAAAATTATCTAAAAATAGCATTTGATTTAGGGTTGTTGAGGAAGGGAACCATATAAAAGGTTAGAACATAAAATAATGAAAACGAAGGCAGCAGAAGGCAAAATTATCCTGTCTTTCTTTGCTTTATCAGAAGATTCCATCTTTTGTTACCTTTCCCTTCTGTTTGTGACTTTCTTCAGTGTTCCCTGGGGACTTTCTCCCCGTATTTTACAATGTCCATCTATGTCTCTCATGTTTATTTCCTGAGTGTACACGCTAACTTAACCTTTGTCTCTTATCCCCAAGAGTCTATTCACAGTATTCAATTTCCTGTACTTAAATTATACTGTGGACACTTCTTCTCTGCTACATGTCTGATTTCATATTTTGTTAATTCACAGCTAAAAAGTAATGAGAAAAAAAATGAGAAAAATTTACAGGACAATTTTCCCATCCCAAAATAGATTTCAACATTGTGGTAGATGATTTTAAATTTCAGCTGAATTTTATCCAACTTTTTCCTTTAGATTAAAGTAATAGATTTTAAAGCTATGAGGACAGTCTTTACTTTTGTACACTAGAGGCTAACTAAAATCTCTGAATTGTCCTTATATTGAACTAAAACCTTTCTGTCTCATAATTACCTTCCAGAAATGTCTGTAAAGTTGTTATTCAACTGCCAATTAAGGAATCAAAATCTATCCTAGGCAGAGTTTAGATGCCCAGATGGCAGAGAACAGACCAAACCACCTGCAAACCTGGACTGGGTGAACCTACAGAAACTAAGATGTAGCATCATTTATCTTTATTTTGCCATTAGAAACTTGCATAGCCTTTCCTAGAATTTGAGTTTAGGGAAAGCTAATTTGCAGCTCTACCACCACTGTTCTGGGATTAGTGAAATGTTCATTTGCTAGACTGATAAGTGGATATCAGGATTAATGATCCTTACACACTGAATTAAGTTGTTTTCTTGAAACAGGGGTCTAATCCGGACTACAGTGTGGGTAGTAAGCAATCTCAATGTGCATAAAAGCCACAAAGAATTTTTCTTAACTGCATATCAGAACCAGTACTTCAGCATGAGCTGCAGTTTTCTTCAGACCTACAAGGAACAGTTTAGGGAATCAGTCTTAACACTTAATATGGTTTTCAAAAACTCTGGTTAAAAATTTTAAAGCTATGGGAGCTAGTCTGTTGCTTCTTATTTGTGATCAAAACTGCAAATGCTGCATAGGTAGCAAATAGCAGACTCATACTCTTATTAGACTTTCCTGTTACAACATTCCCTTCTTTTTTAAGTTCTGGGTTGGTGATCTTACCAGAAAATCATGACATGTCAGGCACTATTGTCTATATTTGATGAGCAAATAATGTCTAATTAGAGTTATACTTATGCTCTGTGAATGTCTTTTCCTGTATGTGCCCACAGAATAACTTTAAACATAAATACATACATAATAGCTACAGACGTACTTCCTGGAGAATGTAATGTGCTTGTTATTTGATCCAAATAGGAATTGTTTTCCAGTTTCCCAAATTATGATCTTTAAAATGAAGAAATATGCCAAAAATGAGTTTTATTTTTCAGATTATAGTACTTGATTTACATCACTAAAGCAACTTTAATTGAAAAATTAAGAATTTTAATAATACCTGCTTATTTCAATTTTGGATTAAATAACTTTCTATGAAAAATTCTACTTTATGATACAAGGAATATATCTGTTACATTGAATAAGAGATTTAGTTTATTTTGGAATGAGTAAATACTTAATGTGTATTTCTAGGTTTTGTTTATATTTCATTTGTTTTTACTGCTAATTGAAAGATCAGCTATGTTTTTCCTATTGGTTTTAATCCAAGAAGTGACATTCATCAAAATGGATCAAAATCAATTCATCATGGATCAAAACCAGTAGTATACATTTTACTACGTTCTTCATCTTCAGTGTTTCTTGCATTGCATTATTGCTTTGTCATGGTTGCTGAAGAAACTTAGTCAGTTGCTGCCTAAACAGTTGAATTCAACATCACCAAAAAAGGCTCCTGTAGTACATGCCTTTTAATGATTTCCTTATGTGTCTAACACACATTTAAATTATTCTGATTTTCTCCTGTGTAAGTAAAAATGAGTAATAAAGCTGTTATGACCAGGGCTGCAATGCGACAGAAGCACATCAATTTGTTTGTTGACATTTAAAATTCATCAGACAAGGACAGAGATTTAAAATATATGAGACACAGTATACATAGGAAAGCATTTTGCTTCCCTTGCTACTGAAAAGGAAAGTTTAATTTCATGTGACTTTTCAAAAAAGGTACAATTGTGACTTTTTAAGGTCAAATTATTCTTCTTTCATATTTTTAAGAACATATCTGTGATCAATCACTTGAATTAGGGAGGGAAGATGCAAAGATTAATTTTCATGTCTAGCCTTTGCATCTAGTTCCATTCCTTGTTTCTTTAGTGTATTTTCACTTCACTATTCAAAAAAATGCTTCACAGAATAGCACTATAACTCCATTTGCAATGTGAAATCATTTAGCAAGGCTAAATAAACAGCTTTTCAAGGTCCTCAGCCAACATAGGACAGCATCACAGAAAGGAGTTACCTGTTTTATAATGTGCTGAAGACTACTGTATGAACTGGAAGTATGCCTCTAAAGAGATAACTACCTATAAGTAGCCCTTTCATAAAAGCAGCAGCAAGAACAGGCAACAGAGAAGGTTATGCCAATGCATCCGTCTTTATGTATTTAAATAGAGCTGTTTCTTTTTCTGCTCTCACAAAGAGTACCTCTTCCCAGCACTGAGGACATGAAATACTTTTCCTGAGAACAACATCGAGGATAATGTTAAAAGGCTTCTGCTAAAAGCTCTGTGCAAGCAGGACTTGCATTAGGAACAGTATTTCTGCAAGATACATTTTGGCCTTGCTGGTAATCATTGCTGTATGATAGAAAGGATCTGCTATCACACACCTAGAAAATAAAAAGATACCTTTTTTTAAAAAAAGTATTTTCAAGTATAAAAAGATGTAAAAAAGTATTTTTTAAAAGTATCTAAAATTATCTTTTGTCTACTAGACATCCACACAAGATTATGATAGCAGAGATTCTTTCATGATTTGTCTCCATCAGAGGGATTGCTTTCATTTCCTTCACATTTATAAAAAAATTCAAGCCTTTCACTATATTCAACAACCCCAGTGAAGGTTATTTTCCCATTCCTCCCTCTGAGTTAGCTTTGCAGTTCTGGCATGTCTAGCACACTTCCCCTATGTATTTAAGAAACCAGAAAAAGTATGACAAATGACAAGAAAGTTTCAAAACAGTTTATGCCTACTAGTGTTTTGAGATTCCTGGTGGTGTCTCCAGTGGAGGAAAATTGAAGACCACAAAAACAATTCTTACTTGCATTTAATGGTCCTTAAGAAATGAAATTTTGTACACAGAAACCTAATCTTTACTGCAACTCAGAGTGACAAACTACCAAATCCTTTCTGCAAAGTTTACCTTTACTATGTGTTAAAGAAAAACTTTGTGGTGTTTCTTTTCTTAAAATACTGTCAAGATCAAGGAAGAATTTAAAGTTAATGAGAGCATCCAAGCAATACAGTTTTTTTAAAAAAAAAAAAAAATCGGGAGCAACGATTTTAATGGCAATGCAAACAGCATGGGATATATCCATTTTGTCAATACTCAAACTATTTAAAATATTACCCTGTTAATTGTTTATATCACTATTTCATTCTGTTGGGGTTTTGGTTTGGTTTTTTTTATCAAATTAAACTGATGGAATTCTATTTACTGTTTGTTCACCAGAAAGTTGTTACCCCTCTGTCTTTTTTTGACTTTGCAGCAGACTTTGAGTATGATAAAATGATAGAGTTTTGAAGGGTAATGAAGTTTTTTCAAGTTGAGTGAAAGTTTCTTGTGAGGTAACCTCATTAAAGGAAAACTCTGTCCTGATACATTCTGTTGGCATGTGAATAGTATCTACTGGGTCAGAACAGACAGTTCAAGCTAGCTAGTACTGAGAGATACTATATTTTGCCCAGGAGATTTTTAAAAAGGACTTGGAAAGAGCAAAAGTAACTAGGTTACTGCGTTGATGTGCAAAACAAATACAATATAAACAAAACCAATACGAACCTGTATGCAACTAAGCCTCACTACTTCTGTTTATAGTACAAATGATGAATTAAGCTCACTATTTCTTTGCTGTTTTTAAAGGATTTTTAGGCACAACTGAAAGCAACAGCAAACATACCTAAGTCCTCTACCCTGTTCTCTATTTATTCCCTTTGTACACTGTTGCTAATTTCAGTTTCATCTTTGCTGCTAAGTGGTAAGCGTAAACTGTGCTTTGAGTTTGCTGTTTCCCAGCGCTCCTCCTAGATGAAACACCTGCCAACACCAATTCCTAGTTTGTTTGTTTCAGAATATTACTGCTGTGATCATAAAAGGTGTACTGTCTGTTCAGATACCATGTCTGAACTGCTTCATGATCAGAGGTAGTGAGGACCAGTCCTTCATGTCTTGTGGGTGTTTGTAACATCTAAGAATTCCTGTGTTGGATCACTCTGGGGTATCACGAGTCAGCTTCAGTACGTGTTAAATTAATATTGGTTGATCAGGGGACCATAGAGACAGAAACTCTGCTTTGCGGTACTTCCTAAATGACTTTATATGTACCTGAATCACTGTCTTGATGGTGATTTTTTTATTTTTTGTCTCCACGCATTTTAGCAAAATGGACAGTGAAGGTAGACCTGAATAAGTTCTTCAGCAGAATATGTGCTGGGTTAGATACCTTCTAACAGTCAGTTACCATTGATGTTAAAAATTATCAAATACTGGGATTATATTCTTGGTGATTGATGCTGCAGGCAGCTAACCTGATACTTTACAGGAGCATTTTTAGTTGTGTTCATGCAGTCCACAGTATACATTCAGTTCCTTTGTGATTTTTCTCTATTGACTTGTATTTATTTGTGTATATTAATAATATACATTTGAGTACTTGATATACACTGAAGATTTGTGTTTTGTATACCTGAACAGAGATATCAAAAAGAAAATCCTAAAGGAGTTAATATCAATGTTCCTTATTGAGGAGGCCTGGGAAATTTCTCTATGTGCCCCTTCTTTCTGGAGGATGACTCAGAAGAAATGTCCCATATGTAAATATTGGTAGAAGATATTTTGGGACAAATCAATAAAATTAATATTTTTTCTGTTACCAGGACCAGATGGTATTAACTCACGTTCAGAAGGAAAAAAGTTCTTTGTGTTCCTTTCTGGTAAAAGAAGCAAGAGAGCATCAAACATGGCTTCATCTTAATTTCCTGCCTCAAGAGCTTCCAATATATTTAGGTATTTCTAACTGCATGATTCTAGCTTTGCTTCAAAAATACATTTTCACTGTCCATTCTTCCAAGAGCTGGAATATGGAGTAGAATAATGATGAAAACCATAAGTTTTCAGTGCAATTCCTATTAATTTTTGTATGCAAACAGAGAGAATTTCAGCTTTGTCAGAGGAGGTAGAATACCCCCAGGCAGATTATTCCTGTCTTGATATTTTGAATAAATAAAAGAGCGGTAATGTCAGTTTAAGCCGAAATGTGACCTTCATTCTGTTTAAATGGTTATAAAGGGATTTTTAAAGGAAGAATGTCTTATGAATAAGTAAAATGTAGGCAAACAGAGACCGTCAGATGTTTGCAAGCAATGGAGGAAGAATGTTTTAAGTTACAAGCCTTGAACAGGAAGATAATGTCCCATAAACTTAAACTTCGAGGGTGTTGTGGACATCTTCCTAATCTGCTGTAATGCAATATGTTACAGTTTTACTTAAAGAACAAAGGCGATATATTAAAAATACGTATTTTCTGTAGTTGTCTCACAAGTGCTGTAGTTTTCTGGACTTGCCAATGATATTGTAAATCCAAGTGAAAGATTTTTTTCTCTGGAGGACAGTAGAGATTTTAATGTGTACTTGAGAATACAGAAATAGGTCTGTAGACCAGTCTGGAAATAAATAACAGACTCACATGTTATTGTTTTCTGTCTGGCACTTTCTTCCATGTCTGAATGTATTGCTTTTGCAGTTACAACAGGTTGTGATGTAAAAATATGGTATCAAGAGTAAGAATTTTAATTCATTGAATGTCTGAAATGTCAAATTGATTGCCAGGTTTCCAATTTCTAATACAAAACAGAAATAGGTCTTTAAAGAGCACAAGTATGTTCTACCTTTAGTAGAATTTTGAGATAATGTAAAATTTGGAGTAGTTATTGAAAAGGCTGTAGCAGAGAAGAAAGAAAAATGAACCTATACATTTCATAGCATATTCCAGAGTTTTTGTCAGTTAGAATGACATCTTTTGAGCCTGCATGCAAATTTAAGTAAAAACATAATCTAGTTACATTACATAACACCATGGAGCTACCACATGATGCAAAACTGTTCACTTCTGGACTGCCACAAGTTGATAAAACTTTTTCTATTTCAAATGAGGAATTATTCCCTTTTATAGAAGAAAAGACATTTTTTCTGAGAAGTAGGTCTGAAACTGTGTAACAGATGGCATTCTTGTTCACCACACAGGGATTTTATAATTTTGGTAATCTCCTCAAAGTAAAAGTAGTGAACTGTCCATTAAATTTAATCTATATAGAAAAATGATTGTTGCTTACTATTTTAGAATTTGTTACTATTCTGTCCAGTATACTTAAGATCACTTAAGTGGTATCGCAAACTCTCATTAACACAAACTAGTGAAGGAGAAACAGTTTCGTTAAGTGGAAAATGAGGATAATGTTCATTTGAACAGAACTGGGTTTTGGATTTTTTTTGAGTAATGTCCTTACAAAGGCTAATCCTCAGCAAATGGCATGACACAGCTTGCTTCTGTATAACTAATTTTCATCCCCAGCAAAACAGAGCCCTTTTGGGAGCCCTCCTATGCTATCCCCAGACTATAAAGTGGCCATGACCATATCTGGCAGAGTGCCAGGTGGTATAGGCCAAGCTATTCCAGGATGTGTGCTGTCAGTGAAACAGCATGGATGTTCATAAGCATACACCTTGACCCTTCCTCATTTACTATTCTAGATGTAAGTTAGGAAAATCCTCAGTGTAAAAAATGGCCTGGGTCAGCAAATCAAGGTTGGTATGTTTGTGCTGGACAAAGTAGGCATTTTATGACCCTGTAAAAATCTGCCCAAACAGAACTAATTTTTTAACCCTAAAAACCACAGTTTGGCATCCCTGAGAGAAATATTTCAGATGGCCTTTTAAGTTACTGCTTATACTTTAGTTTCTTGCAACTTTTCTCCAGACTGGGTTAATGTGCCATCACCACAGAATGACTAGTTATAATTCTGTCAGGAAAGAGATGAAGCACAATTTTCCCTGCAATATGTTTGGGTCTGGAAATAGGAAATGAGAGCTGAGGTCTTGTCTCCGTAAGAATCTATACTCCCAGTGAGATGTTTTCCTACACCTTTGCTGGTCTCTGAAAGGGAGATGGATTTTAAAGCAGAAGGAACAAAAGCCAAACAGGGAGAGGAAAGGAGTAGATAAGAGACAGGGAGTCGGTCCTCAAGAGAAACAAGAACTGAACTGAGCCTGGTTAGCCAAGAATGTTTTACCTAGGAGAAAGGCTAGGGACAGCTGTGACAAAGAGTCTGGAATTACCGATAAATGTGAAGATTAAAGGAAATGAAGGAGAGGAGACATTTTAAGTCATAAATGAAAACATGATGTAGCTGGACAAGCATGTTGAGAGAAGGAGTCAGAAAAGTGTAGTGGAGGCAAAGAGGCAGAGATTAGAAGGCAGACTGAGATTGTATAAGGAGTGAAAGAAAGATGTTAAGACTTTAAGAATGTGGGAAGGAGAAAGATTTAACAAAACCTGAGAGAAATGCAGCTGATAGGAAAGGAGACTACATCTGGCTAAAATAAGTAAGAAACTGAGATTTTACTGCACGGAGAACAAGAAAACAAAGAAGATAAGGATAGTTTTACATGGGAAGAGCTGATCCAGTTTCTGAGACAGATGGACAGAAATAAGACACTTCTACCCACTGCTCAAAAGGGAATCTGCAGTTCCTTAATATTATCACTGTCCCGCTGTATAAAAAGTAAGTACAAAATGTGCTGCCACAGTATCTCATTCTCTTCTAGTGCTGGTCCATAGAGAGGAAGAACGTCTGCTACTGCAACCAGTTTTACCAAGATCTGTGTGCTAGATCTAAAGATGAGGACTCTGCAGATGAGTCAGTTCAATGTGAATAGTATGTCGTACTTTCTTTTTGTTCTTTTGGGTTTTTGTTTGGGTTTTTTTTATCTAGGAAGTTACATAAAAAAGAAATGAAGACTTCAGAGCATTCTAACAGTAGCTAAGTACTTAAAAGTTAAAAAAACAAACAAACAAAACAAAACAAAACAAAAATTAAGAGCTAGATCTGTGCTGCTAATTTAAATGTGCCTTTGGAAGAGTCCAAGAAGAAGAAAGTGGCTGGCATCCATACAATTAAACTCCCTTATTCTCTAAAACACAGAAGCCACAACCTTAGTATCACTTATTAATTATAATAAAGCAGTGACAATATTAAATGTCTGCTTTGAATATTTACAAAAACCCAGCCTTTCAGCCCATGTACATGCTGTTTGTTGGTGTCAAGCAGAGATCAGCGGACTGGCAAAGAAAATAACTGTTCCTATCTCATTTTCTCCATAGATTTGTAATTGCATCATCTATTTTTGAATGTCAGTTTTCTTAGGAGAGAGGAGGACTGACTTGTGAGCTAATTTGTCTTATTTGCATAGACTATCTCATTGTGTGTAATTCAGAAACTACTAGCTGTTAGACTGCAATGTTTCCATTTGCTTCAGTGCTAGTTTCGGGGGATTTAGTGTGTTCTGTTATAGAAAAATACTGAAATTGTTTCTTCTATACACTACGTGCTTGAAGAGCTAACGTAAGAAATTGAATTCACTCATTTAGTAAACAATTCACTATCAAGTACTGTGGAACTACAAAGGTAATAGATCTTAGAGATCAGAAGAGAACAGTTGGAACATCAGTATTAGATATATTATTAATTTATGAAGAAGCAGATCAATAAATAAAAAGTATCACTAATTTTTATATTATACTTTTATATAATTTGCTTTTAAATCATTTACAAGACTGCAATGATACAAATCTGTCCTAAGTATCTTTAAATATATTAGAAGCATGTTCTAGTTCTTAGTTCATGCTGAATAATTTTTCTTTTTTTTTTTTATTGCCATGAATTAACTAGTTACAAGAAATTTCCTTGAATTTTAATCCCTATAGTTATTAAAAATTCAGAATACTTTCGGAGATGTTGGTAAGTACTGAAATTAATCAACTTTTTATATCAAGTTGTGTTGACAGCTGCTGGTACGGTTATTAATCTGCAGTATTGACTGACTTGGTACACAACAAGATGTTGCTAAATCTTGGTCTGACTAAATATGTGGTTTTAATTATCATGTTTAACTTCTGATTTCAACTTATTCTTGTGTTGCCTGATTTAATTCTTTTTTTTAAATCATAATTTGAAATTGGATGTCTGGGATAGATCACATATCATAAGAACATGATTTTTATACTGTAGACAGTAACTATCACAGCCTAGTCTGGTAACTAAAACAATTGTTGGATTTTACATGTCTGAAATTATATAAAATTTCATATATGTTCATATATTCATATTCATTTATATACAGATTTCATGTTTTATTCAGAATTTTATTCACCAAATTACTTGCAAACAACCTTAAAGAATTCAATGCCAGACATTTTTAGTAAATTACTGTAGTATGGACTGAATAGAAAGGCCTTATCTGCATCCAGTGTAATGTGCATGTCTGTTCTGAATAAGGAAATCATTTGGCTGTCATTGAATAAAAGAACTAAAATCCCAGTGAACAAAAACTAACTCTGGTACATTATAGTAGAAATTCTGTAAATTTGTCAGCCATCATTTCTGTGTTTCTCTTCTTGGGGTGCCAGATAATACCTGGATTGCATTTAAAGCAATGATCAGAATAAGAGAGGATGCAGTATTCAGCTCTCAGTGTAATTTATAGTCCTGCAAAGACTATAATTTTATGATTTATAGATAGAAAACTTATTAGATTGTCAAGTCATCCCTGTGCTTAATTTTGATTTGTCCTTTCCAGTGAGAAAGGCCTTTACACAGTAGACTAAATGTACACTATCCTTATTTTCCATAAAGACAGGATTTTTATTAAATTTTAAGGAGAGGAAGAAGGGCAATTCTGATAGTCTTTCCATAAGGACAAGATAGCTCTCAGCATTCCTTGCCTGAAATTGTTTCTTTCTTCCACCTATGTCAAGACAGGTGCTGCAGAGCTCAAGCTAATCATTTAAAGACTTATCCTTATAAACACAGGCAGTTAAACAGTTCCTCTTAACATTAGGGTTGGGTTTAAGTATGGTGTTACTCACTCTTTCAGTTGATTTAGTTTTCTTTCATTGTTTTTATTTTTTAACTTCCCTGTCAAAATACATTGTTTTTTCATTAAGGAGGCATTTATCATTGTGGGATTTTTTAAGAGTCTATGATGTATTATTTATCATTCAGGAATACATTTGAGGTTTTAATTACAGAAAATAGGCTTATTAGCACTACCAATAAAAATTTTAACAGTGGCATTTTCTGCATTCATATTTCATTCTTATTTCTACTCAAACATGAGAAAAAGGAGTGAAAAAGAAATGGATAATCATCCACCAGTGATTCATTCTGGTGTTTGGAAGGCACTGGTAAGGTGAAGAACTGTACAGTTCTTATCAGCTAAAATAATAAATGTTTGTGAATTGCTATGTTTAAATTTCAATTTGTGGAACATGTATACCTGAGGTAGTGACTAAGGGAAGATCTTCACTGTGCTTCAGGCATCCCTTCCCAGCATGAGCAGTGGGAGTTGCCTTTCCCTCTTACTCTGTAAGCTGTGTTGCACCATCCTCACACCATCCTTCCTTCTTCAGCAGAAATCTTCTTTCCTTCTTGACTTTTTCATCATTATGGATATGGAAGGGAAAAAAAATGCACCAAGTCAGGGAGTGCAGGATGAAAGTTATGCTAGTGGAATTGCCAGTCTTTGTGCGCTCACGACTATCGGAATTTGCATGACTTCTGAATCCATTTTATGTAACTACCCTAGACTAGAAAATCTGAAAGCAATTTTAAGCTTAGGAGTTCACTAAAATTCACACTTTCAGTTGAGCTATTGCTGGATCCTGAACTAAGGAGCTTTTTAGGATCTGGGCTTGAGTATTATCCTGAATTTGACTCCTATTGTCTCAGTGGACTACATTAGGGTCCTGTGGATTTGTCCCATCTTGAGCAAATACCTTAAGACAAGAATTCTTTATTTCAGTTTTCTAAAATTTGCTTCACTGATGACAGGTAGAAACAGGAGACCTGGTTACCCAGGATATGCAGAAGGCTGAGGTACTCAGTGACATTTCTGCATCAGTCTTCACCAACAAGTATTGCAGCCACACTACCAAGTTGCAGAAGGCAAAGGTGAAGGCAGGGATTGAGAGAATGAAGAACCACCCACTGTAGGAGAAGATCAGGTTCAGGACCATCTAAGGAACCTGAAGGTGCACAAGTCCATGGGACCCTATAAGATGGATCCATGAGACCTGAGGGAACTGGCTGATGAAGTGGCTAAGTCACTGTCCATCATATTTGAGAAGTCATGGCAGTGTGTTGAAGTTCCTGCAGATGGGAAAATGAGAAATATAACCCTTTTATGGGGAAAAAAGGGGGAAAAAGGGAAGATCCAGGGAACTACAGGCCAATTAGTCTCACCTCTGTGCCCAGCAAGATCATGGAGCAGATCCTCCTGGAAACTATGCTAAGGCACATGGAAAACAAGGAGGTAATTGGTGACAGCCAACATGGCTTCACTGAGAACAAATCATGTCTGACAAATTTGTTGGGTTTCTAAGAAACGTTACAGCATGCTGGACAAGGGAACAGCAACTGATATCATCTACCTGGACTTGTGCAAAGCATTTGACACTGTCCCACATGACATCCTTGTCTCTAAATTGGAGAGACATGGATTTGATGGATGCACCACTCAGTGAATAAGGAATTGGCTGGATGGCTGCACTCAAAGAGTTGTGGTCAACAGCATAATGTTGAAGTGGAAAGCAGTGATGAGTGGCGTTCCTCAGGGATCAGTATTGGGACCAGCGCTGTTTAAAGTCTTTGTCAGTGACATGGACAGTGGGATTGAGTGCACCCTCAGCAAGTTTGCCGACAACAGCAAGGTGTGTAGGGTGGTCAACACACTGGAGGGAAGGGATGTGCCATCTAGAGGGACCTTTACAGTCTTGAGTGGTGGGCCTGTGCAAACCTCATGAAATTCAGCAAGGCCAAGAGGGAGGTCCTGCACATGGATCAGGACAATGCCTGGTATCAGTGCAGGCTGAGGGATGAAGGGCTTGAGAGCAGCCCTGCAGAGAAGGACTTTGTATTGGTGGATAAATAACTGAATATGAGCCAGCAATAGGCACTTGCAGCCCAGAAAGCCAATCACATCATGGGCTGCATCAAAAGAAATTTAACCAGCAGGTCAAGGGAGGTGATTCTGCCCCTCTACTCTGCTCTCATAGACCCAACCTGGAGTATTGCATACAGCTCTGGGCCCCTCAGTGTAAGAAAAACATGGACCTCCTTGAGTGGGTCCAGAAGAGAGCCATGAAGACTAGGGGGCTGGAGCATCTCCCTTATGAGAACAGGCTTAGAGATTTGGGGTTGTTCAGCCTGGAGAAGAGAAGGCTCCAGGGAGATCCCGTAGCAGCCTTCCAGTACTTAAAGTATGCCTACAGGAAAGATGGCAAGGCACTCCTTACTAGGGAGTGTAGTGACAGGTTGAGGGGTAACAGTTTTAAACTGAAAGGGGGTAGATTCACATTAGATATATGGAGGAAGTTCTTCACTGCGAGTGTGGTGAGACACTGGAACATATTGCCCAGAGAGGTTGTGGCTGCCCCCTGCCTGGCAGTGTTCAAGGCCAGGTTGGACGGGGCTTTGAGCAACCTGGGCTAGTGGAAGGTGTCCCTGCCCATGGCAGGGGGGTTGGAAGACGATGATCTTGAAGGTCCTTTCCAGCCCAAACCATTCTATGATTCTATGAATTGTGGAGTAATAGACAACTTGCAAAAGAACATATATCTCTGGAAGTTGCACAGTTAGAGAATTCCTGACTGGGAGGCAGAGACCGTGTATAGCTTGTTCTGTAGTTGGGAAGTGATAAGTACATCCCTGGTTTCATCCTCCATTTAAGAAGAAGTGAAAATTATACAAAGGAGTCCTGCAAGGTTTAACACATTACTGATACCAGAGTCCCCACTGTAATGTTTCTGCATGCTTAAATGTTACAGAGAGCTGGAATGATTTAATCTCATCCCAGGTCAATTTGCAAGACAATAGAAGCACCTTAAATTAAAATAGTCCCTTGTTAGGAGGGGAGGAAGAAAGAGGAGGGTGTCTGAGAAATTCTGCGCGTCTTATCTTGGCTGATTCATTCATTTTTCTAACCTCTTAATTTCCTAAACAGGCAGCTACTAGTGTCAGTATTCAAAGAAAGAATTGCCTTCCCACAAAAAGGCAACTTTGGCAAAAATATCATCAAATATAGTAGCTAAACTAAGCAGATAGAGAACAAACTTCATTAGTACAGTCCTGAAGTTGAGTTGGACAGGGCAAGGAAAAAAATAGTAGGAGAATGAAGGTCATGCTGAAGAAAATTTAAGTTGGTATATTAAGCTGGAAATCACCATTTTCTCATCTGTACATATATTGGTAACATTTAAATAGAATAAAAATTTTTGCAAGTCCTGGGAATGGGGTATATTTTTATACTGGAAGAAGAACTTAATGAGAAGTTCTCATAATAGAATCTTAGTCAAATGAACAGGAATAAAATATCCCTCTATGACTGCAACAGAACCACATTTTAAACTCTACTCCATACATAGCTGGCAAATTTATCTTATTTCCTTTCTTTCTTACCAAATCCGGCTACTGCAGCTGGATTTCAGATCTGCAGGAGCCATATATCTAGAATTTTAACAAGGATGGAAGAAAGCAGCACATTTCTTGACTCTGAATGCAGTTATAGCACCAGTAATTCCAGCACTGTGTGCAAGGCAGGGGACACTGTATCAGAATAGTTGCGCTTGCTGTTAAGCAAGTTAATTGGATTTAAGTTGACTAACATTAGTGATAATTATACCTAGTAAAGATATTTAGGAAAGTTTATCTATTTGGCTGATAGGTTAAAGGAAGACAGCAGCATTTTATGGAAAATTGCTGATTCAGTCAGCTAGACCCAGGAGAGGGTGAAAATCTGCAACCTTGAAATTGAGGGAACCACTAAAACTGCTGAGTCTAGAAAACTAGCAAAGAGGTTCTGAAAGCAAAGCTTAGACTGAGATATGGGTAACTGAAGACCAGGATCTCCATGGAAGAGATCTTTGAAATATTTTTACTACCACATGCAAGACCATGGGGAAAGAACATGAATAAGGAAAGGGGCTCAAATTCATTAGGAGCTGAGAGTATTTTTGGACTAAAGGGAACTAGTAATAGGAATGACATCTTCATTTTAACAGAAATTGAACCAGGCAGCTGACACTTTAAAAAGCTTAGAGCTTTTTAAACTTAAGGAAAAGCAGAGTAGTGCACAGGAGCACATTTGGAACAGTACGGAAGACATGAAAAACATGATATATCCCTGGCTACAGGATAAAAAAGAACCTAAGGATATGATGAATAAACAAAGTCTCAAATTGGAGGTAAAAGACTGGGAAAGAAAGGAAAGTTTCTGTAGCCTCAAAATAAGATAGGAAAATTAAAATGCTTAGCTTTAAGGAAGCTAAGAAACTAAATGAAGCTGAGTAGTCATTTTGAAAATGTAACAGAAGGAAAACAGTCAGTGGGTAACACCAAGTTAAAAACATATGGGAAAGACAGAATAGGACATGCAAGTGGTGCCATGTGTTAAAAGTCCGTGCTCATGGACTGAAATGTGGAATCTATAGAATTAGGATAGTAATGGTAGTAGTATAAATATGATTGATAATATTAAAGACTGTATTGCCAGTGGCCTGACCAAGATGATTACAATGGCTGTGACTTGCTGTAGTAGATCAGAAACACTGAGAGGGAACTGTATGTCTTCTTTTACCTTTGTAGTATAATGTCATAATTAGGTCCAACATTCAGACCACATTTTTAGATCCCATAAATGACTGGTTTGGGAAGCAGTTTCTCAGGAAGCAGAACAATTTCTGGACTTAATTCTGAGCAGTACACAGGGTCTCTTTCATGTTGTTGTCAAGGAGTGTATTGTAACATTGGCCATGTTGATGTTAAAGTATCTTTGATGGAGTAACAAGAACCAAAGAATCTTAGTCATTGTTCTTAACTTAAAAGAGGACTTAACCATGTAAAAAGGAAGCAGCCTGTGAAAAGGAAACAAATTTTTACATGTGACTATTTCAAAATACCATATCAGATGCTCAGGGTAAATACGTATTTAAAAGACATGGCTAAACCAATATAGCTAAAAAGCAGGATGAGAGAAGTTAGAAGGAGGAGGGTATTCATAAAAACATGTTAGTTGTATCAAATGGCATACAAAGGATCAAAACTCCAGTAGGCTAAATGTAACACAGTAGTCCAAGCAGTATGTAAGAATTTGAAAAAAATGGTAACTATTTTTGCAAATTGCATGCAGGGCTGCCACAGAGACTCTAGACAATCAGAGCTTAGCAGGACTATTCAGAGATACTAAGGCTATTGAGGAAAATAAATTCCTGATAATGTATGGTTGCACCTTTTTTTTCCATTCAGTTCTGATGTCAAAGTTAACCCTTCTTTGAGCAGGGAGTAGGACCAGACAATCTCCAGAGGTCCTTTCTAACTTTCATGTTTTGTGATTCTATGATTCTGTTCTGGGAAAACTGCTACATCATAAATCAAAAGGCTACCTCTCATCACCTCATGAACAATTGAATGCAGTAACACAGGTATACTGTTGTTCCATAATAAACTCCTGTCTTCTGTCATACCGTAGAAGACAAAAAAGCAGATTAAGCAGTCTCCTTCTACTTTGTCTGTTTGTATTAGTTGAAAGCCTTAACTAAGGATTTAAATGACTCATAATTTGAGTCATGTAGTTCATACCTATCTTAATTACAATTACAAACATTTTGTTAAATGCACAATTAAAGAAAAGGCATCTAGTGGAGTGAATCTATTCTGTCTTCTGCTTCACATGTAAAGGATTTTTAAGTCCAGGAAAGAGAGAGAGAAAGAAACCTCACAGACAGAAGAGCCTGCAATATTTACGTTCTGATCATGACTGCAGTAGATTATGTATCTTCCGTGCTCCTGGTGGACTTGCAGTCCTTTGTGTGAACACTTAAATGATCTTGACACCATTATTGGATCTCAGTCTTTCATTGTTAGGTGAAAAAGGCTATTTTCTCTTTGTGAAAGACTTCTAAAATCTGTAATAGTAATGAGTAATGAGAGCTCTTGAGGTCTAGCCAGTAGCCTTGTGGATGAGACACACATCTAGATGTGGGCGTCTCACCCACATCATCATGCAATCAATTCTTTATCAGTTATTCTAAGTTCTGTGTTCTTGAAAAGATTTCTGTTGTCTACCAAGAGAGAGTAAAATATATATTGGAAATCTTGGGAAAGTAAATAATTGCGAGATTTTAATTTTTTTTTCCACATTACAGTACTCAGGGTCACTCAAGAAAACTTAGCTGTAATGGTGACTGAATTTCAGAGACAGAAGATTCACTTTTTCTTTTTCTTTTTTTTTTTCTTTTATAATTAAAGCGTTTTAAGGCATTTTACATGGAAGACATGGGATTTCTTATACCAGAAGCTAGCTACCTCTTAAAATGTTAGTGAGGCATGCAAAAAATCTGTCTAGAATTTTTGCTCAGCCTTTTGATTCTGAAGGAAGTATCATGAAAATTAATTTTTTCTGATCCAGTTAATGTTTTGGGAGTTTGTTAAAGGAGGAAAAATAAATCAAGTTTAAAGACTGAAAACAAAGTTCTAAAAATATTTTTACTTTAATGAGATTTGGAAGTACACAGATATTAGACAAATAATAATTTTTAATATAGGACTTCATCCTATGCTGTCAGTGACTACCTTTCAGCTATTGCAGTGGTTCTTAAAATGTGCAAAGCTGTTAATTGTGAACGTGTCATAGTTGTTATGTAAATTTGCACTGCAGGGTATGCAAACAGTTAACTAGGCCATATGAATTTCTTTGCCAGTTTCCACAAATTATGCTGCAGGGATCCAGCTTGTTTTAGCTGATGACACTAGTTTACAACTGAAACTGTAATATACTATATAATGCACAAATCTCAGCAAAGCAAGGTTAAACAAGGTTAAATACAATATGTTTGAACAAGGGAGGGTTGAAAGGAATTAGAAAATCTTCATCTAGTCATGAGAGTTTGAGTTTTCCTTACCTTTCTGATTTTGTCTTGAAAGCTTCTCCATATGGGTTCCAAAAGTTTCCCTTATTTTCTACTTTTTTATTCGAACAACAGGTTTGCCTGAACTGTTTTTCCTCTGTTGGGAAAATACACCATCTTGGGAAAACACTCTTTCCTGTTGGTTTATCAGTAGACTGCTTCTGTCCTCCACAAAGACAAAAGTGTGCATGCCTGAATGCCACCAGTGTGAAGTCTTAATGTAGTTCTGATGTTTACTGTATAATAATACCCATCTAGATCAATGCATTATATAAAACCACTAATAAACATAATGTTCCACGAAGATACTGTATGCAGATTGTAAAAGTCATTCTCACTTGCCTGAGTTGACAGGTTGTTTTATTTCAGTTCACAGCTTGTTTATAATGGCACAGGAATTTAGTTTAATTGGTTAAAATCATCTTTCTACTGAACTGTTTTAGTTTAACATTATCACCTCTTTCATCCCCACATATACTGTGAATTTTCTTGCATGTGAATGAATATACTTCATGTAAAGAGAGAAGAGTGGAAGCACTGATGACTGAAGTTCCCTTTCAAAAGTACATTTATAGTATGAACATCAGTGGTGCAGATTTCTTCATGAAACCTCACTAGTTCTCTTTAACTCTGATTTGAAAAGGTTCTCTTGAGTGCTAAGCTTTTTGTCCCTTTGCTGAAAATCCCAACACCAACTAAAAATATAAAATGCTAATAATTATGTAATTATTAATGGAATTATGTGTTATTAGTATTATCCAAGTAATCTTATATTTAAACTGTGCTTTCTAATAGTTTATTATTATTGCTTTATGACATGATAAAGTACTTGAGTAATACAGTTATGAACTGTGCATTAAGAATTCTATTTATGTTCAAGAAAACAACATAGCCATTTATGAACAAAACCAGTGAAAACATATTTTACAATTGAAATAAACTGAGACTGCTTATTTTAATTGAAATATTATTGTCTTCAGTAATTCCTACAGATAAATAATTCCTGAAAATAACACTATTAACAAGCTTCTATTCAGGCTTGCTTTCCAAAGCAGGCTTACTAGTAAGTTTGAAAATTCCTTTTTCAAAACACAGCTGTCTTAATTGAAGAGCTGTCAGAATAGCTTTTTGAACTTGATGCCCAAACTAACCTAAATCCAACAGTAACATTATTGCTGGATAGATTTTCAGTATCTAGGTATTAATATAAAAACCTCCTGGACCTCTGGATCATGTAAGTCAGAGAAGCCAGTCTCCAGGTCTATCATGAAAAAAGGTGAAATAGATCCAAGGAAATGTTCTGTCATGGCTTTGTATTTTTAGAGGGCAACTTTAGTAACACAATGTAAAGAACATACAGCAGCTCATATGTGTATTCCTATAATCATTAATTTCATGCGTTATGTGCAACTCTTGCAAGTAGCTCCTGAATGCATGAGAAAATCTCACATGGTGAAAATATCTGCAGTGTACAAGTATTTCACAAGTTATATCTATCATTTAAAATCCATGACAAATCTTTTGGCAGCTGATTAGCATTCAGTATCTGTTTTAAATCAGCAAATGGGCAAGAAGTAATTGGATAAAAATGCATCCCAGTAAAACAGATTATGACAACTGAAAAATACTTTCAAATAGAAAACTACCATATGGCCACATACACAAAAGCCCATACGGAATATTCAAGTAGTTGACCTTAATCTGATTTGACATCCGATTGTGTAGGCCCTTGAGTAGGAACACCAAGAAATTTAACTTCCAATTAAGTAGAATATTTTTTCTTACAGTACTTCTGGCATGATACAAATAATACATGTTTTCATAGCCCATTTGAATGATGTCAGAATTTTCATTCTGAAACTAAATTGCCATTTTATCTGCACTGTAGGTTTCTAGGACTGTTCTTACTCTCTTTTTCCTCACTGTGTGCTGCCTCCTTGTAAAAGAACATGAAGTTACTGAAGTCATCATTCATTGTGCAGACTTCTTTCTTCTCCAACTTGTCTACACTCAGTTGTCTAAGTAACCATGTCCTTCTTGGTGTCTGTTTAGTATGCTCCTACACAAGCTACTTACAGTTTCATGGGTTGTGGGGGTTTTTTTTACATTTAGAAATTTACATTTACAAATTACATTTTTCATCATATTACTAAATATGTGATTTTTTTTCCTTCTAAGAGTCTTTCTTGAATCCTGACAGACTTCACCAGCCAACTGTGAGATCTGCCTGTCTAAGGCTTTTCTTTCAGTCCAGCTTTCTAAAACAGCCCAAACCTATGAAAGAGTTTCTCTCTGACTTCTCCAGGCAAGTCTGAGGTTATTCTTCTGTGTGATTTCAGCTCGTGAATGTGTAAGTCAGTAATGCGCAAAGTTGATTCTTCCAGAAGAAACAGTCCAACAGTATCAATTCTTAAATGATTTCCCCTGCAACTATTTGGTACTGGGCCACTAATTCTCTTTAAAAAAAATTAAATATTATATTAAGTGAAAAAATTTAATCCTTTTCAAAGCAGTCAGTTGTCTAGACCAGCATTACCCATTTTCTAGGACCAAAGCAATTTTTGGCAGTATTAATAATGCTCAGAACAACAGAAATGTTTTCTGTCAGGAAAAAATAATTTATGCAGGTAACAGTGCTGTGCTGAGAGATGTCCTCTGTGGAATTTCTGAAGGGCTGAAAACAATCACAAAACTCATACGCTTTTTGGTGAAATGGATAATGGATTTTGACCTCGCCTCATTAAACAGCAGTACATAATACATTATGTATAAAACCCTCAACACACACAATAAACATTTTACAGCAGACTAAAAGTGGAACAGAAGAAGACCAGAAATCAAAAGAATCCTATCTTCTTGTTAGATTACATGCTTCTTGAAATCATTCTTGTTGGAATTAATTTGGCCAAATACTTATGCCTAAAGCATGTAGGTATGTACATATGAAAAAGTCATCCCAAGCTTTCTTTATTTCTCCTTTTTTTTTTTTTTGAAAGAAGTTAAACACATACGAGTTGCAGTTCACTGGATGTCTAAAATACACATCTAAAATAAGTCAGATAAATAATTCCTAGAGGGGTAGGTTTATCTCCATTAACCATAAAGTGAGTTCAGGTTGACTTGCTCAGATATTGAAAGCTAAATTGTTGGTATTTAACATTGTGAAATTAATAGTAACCTCAGAGACCACTTGTGATGAGGCAGACATCGAATCATGAAGATCTGAGAATTAATGTACTTTTTATCAAATGGTGTTTCTATTGCCAAATTTACATTGAAGATGTATCAAACAGCATTACAAGGAACAGGCTAAGTTTAGATGCCACAGCTAGAGATTTGTTGTTGAAGGCTCAGCTAACTTCATGAGACTCTGCAGTTTCTGAAGAATGGCCCATTTTCCCACAGCCTTATTGAAATAACCATTTAAGTGTACTTAGAAGTGGACTTTATCTCCTAAAAAAAAAAAAAAAAAAAGCAGTCAGTCTTCTGAAGGGGCTTCTATTACTATGGAAATATTAGTAGCTGTCATCTGTCTTGTTTCTTGTTATACTGACAATAAATATGTGTAATGAAGGAAACCACAAGCAACTCGGAGAATACGCTATGTTAGGGTTTTAGATAGTAGTGCTATACGTGAGCAAGAACTGCACGGGTTATTTCTCAAAGTATATCTGTTAGTGTCATCAGATAACAGTCACTGCATCCTATCCTGTAAGTTACAGGGTTCAGGAGAAATTTGTGTGGAAGTAAGGGTAAAGGTTTTCTAAGCATTTTATGAAACCCATTGTATGTATAAATGTCCAGGTTTGTCTTACTTGGCAGAGCATGGTAAAGTAGATTTAAGATAGCGGGCAACTTCTATGTGAGTGATATGGTTTGTTATACAATCATTAGCAGGAAAATGGAAAAAAAAAAAAAAGGTAGCAATTCATATATAAACAGTATCCTATAATCAGTACTAGGTGCTTGAGCAGTACACAGAACTGAAAAATATAATCTGTTTTAAAGAAATGTAGTTCACGTGGGGAATATTAAGTGACATCTTGTACATCTACAATGTTTAGCAGTAATGTTAAGCCAAGTTATTTGAGAATCTATTATTCTCCACTAATAAATCCTTATACTATTTTCAGTATTTTCCGCAGAAGATAAGATTTATATACACAGTATCATGATCAACTGAGACTGATAGCAGTAAGCGAGTAATTAGAATATTGTCCCATAATGGCTGTAGCACAGTTACATTATGAACTGCTGATCAAGTCTTATTTTTTAATATAAATAAACAACCAGTTAAAAGATTTTTGAATGGAAGTGCAGAAATAAGATGAATACTGCATATATGGAAAGAGATAATGCATGAACTTCCATTCAATTTTAAGCTTATATTGCGTTCTCTGTCTTGTAGTTTGATGGGAAGCTACAGGAACAAAGACATCTTTCTAAAGATGAGGGTTAGAACTGAGAGGCATAAGCTTGTTACAGACACAGGATGACTCTGCAGGAGACTTGAAAAGAGCTTCTTTAACAACTTTGAGTAATTCAGCGGCTGGGCAAGGATGTTATTTAATCGCGCTTTGAAAGCTGTGTGAGCAGAGCACAGTGATCTCTCATTTCCAGGCATAAATTCAGAATTGAGAGAAGATGTTGTGTGAAACCTGTCTGAAGGTGCTCTCTCATTTGGGAACATTATATTGTAGGAAGGTTGACCAGGTTTTAGATGTAAGATGCCGGTGGATATACCTGGCTCATGGGAAATGCTTGAAGTTACAATACCTATTTTCTTTTTGACATGTATGGTTGGTTTGGGGTTTTTTTATTTATATTGATGGAAATGAGACACATGTTGCCCACTGTTCTACATAAGCAGCTTCAGGTGCTGAGTTCTTATTCTCTTGGGTGAAATTGTAAGCTTTAATGAATGGTTTGAATTGTTGGTGATCTCTGTGCTGTAAAGGTAGAAGTTAGTGAATATCTCCATGTTTTAAGGAAGTGAAACTGGTAAGATGTCTTCAAATTCAAACAATGCTTCTTTAAGAACTATAATATAAAGGAAGTTGTTTAAACCTGGTAAGTAAAGTTTTTATTGCTAATATATCTTTAAATATGAATATCCAATAAATTCAGAAATCATCACTTCTTCTACATTATTAAGAACCATTTCATTTCTTTGTATACAGATTCTGAAGCTTAACATATTTTGGCATTCCAGTGATAGTTAAGTTTTGCAACAGAAAGAATGCATTTTATTTCTGAATTGAGGAAAGAATATGTAGAAGTATGTTTAAACCTGTGCTTACAAGGTACCGTTATCACTTGTAACTATTTTTACAGTAAAATTATATTGTTCTGTGAACCACAGATTATGATATGATCCTATGAAATATTCTGTGATGGGAGAATTAGAATAGTATGAAAAATGGGAGGAAATCATTGCCATTCTATATAGGATAAAATAGATTCAAGTTTAGTCCTGAAAATAGCAATTGATGCAGCTTGTATGTTAAAACCATGTATACAATCATGTGTACCAAAAAGTAAGATGTAAGCGTAATTTGAATGGGACATGATAAAAATGCTGTCCAGGTAAAATTTCATGAGAGTTTCTAGTAATTTCGTACTAGAATTATATCTTCATATTTTCCTTGGGGTTTTATATAAATATTTTAAATTTAACTCAAAAAACTAAGCAGTCCCTTTTTTTCTTTACATAGCAGATGGTACGTGAACAATACACTACAACAACACCAGGCACTAGCCTAGAGAGGCCGAAGAATGAATATGTCTACAAAATTGGAATTTATGGCTGGAGAAAGCGTTGCCTCTACCTGTTTGTTCTCCTCCTGCTTATCATCCTAGTTGTGAATTTTTCTTTGACAATTTGGATTCTTAAAGTGATGTGGTTTTCCCCAGTAAGTGTCCGCTTTAATTTTCCATTCTTTTCATAGTCTCTTCTTTTCCCTGCCTCACCACTTCACTTATTTAGTATGTACATCAGCTTCTCTGTTACAGATGGTTCTTTATTCTTCCTTCTCAACTGTAGTTTGTACTTTGGTTGAAAGTATATAAAAAACATCGATCTTTGAACATACTTCCTGATCTGTAATTTCTGTATTGGTAATAATCTTTAAAATACCGAGGTTGTTGATACCTTATATTGAGGTGAATTCTAACCATTCTAAGAGAATTAATCTTACCATTGTCTCATAGCATCTGTTTAGTTTATATTTTGTAATTGTGTTTACTGTAATTTTATCTCATACAGAATTCCTTAGTGTTAAAATATTGCTGACAGTTGCTGTTTTTTCTTAGCTTCCTTCTCCTATTTATCAGAATTTCAAATTTAACAATTTATTTGCCCAATTAATTACAGCTTAGAGGTAGTTATTACTACTTCATGCTTGAGGCTAAGCAACTACATTATTCAGGAATAAATTTAATAACTTTCCACTGCCATATATATTTTAATATTTATAATGTAATTTTGCAGGTAGGAGATTAAAGGCTAACTTTCAGAAGTCTGCAAGATGTAGCTTTAGTCAGAATGCAATAAAATGCATCACTGAATATTGAAGCTAAGCTAATTTGTTCCTAACATGCAGTCATGATACACAGGTGATTTGAATAGACTTGTTACAAGGAAAACAATAATAGTAAATTCCTACAGCTCTGCCTTTGCTACTAAAGAAAGTGTTATATTAAAGTTCCCATTATCTATTGTTATTACACCTCTGTCACTAAATGAGGGTCATTTTATCTTCATAGAAGCATTTCTGTACTTTGTCTTACTGTAAAGAAAGTAGGTTAATTTTAAGTGGTACTTACTAATACAGTTACTAGTGCTTGAATTCCTGTCAGGTTTCTTCCCCCACATAAATTCTTTTCAGCACTGTTACTGTCATACAGATTACAATGTAGAACATCTTAGATCACATATAATTTTTCTATTATGCAGGTCATGGTCATCTTCCACACATGGAAGATGTGTACTTAGTGACTACACGACATGAATCACAAAGAACCCGTATAACTTGAAATTTTTACCTGTGTGGCTCAGGTTTAAATTTTTAAGGAGTTTTTAAATTTTCTGTTGGTTTGGTTTCTTTGTATGAAACTGGGCATTTCTTCTCTAGTATCAGTCAGGACTGAAAAAATAGCATCAGAAACTCCACTTCTAGGAACTCCTATCTCCTACTGGTAATAGTGAAATAGTATCCTATGCAGTCATCAGTTATTTGGCAAATACTAGTCTGTGAGCTGTGCTCACTTTTTATATTTATTAATTATGTGTTCTTAGTAGGTAGAGATTACACTACTTATGTTAAATATTACTAATAGATATTGTAATTATAGCTAATACTTTTAAAGTATTTAGTCCTAGTTTTAAAAAAACACATTAACATTTTATCCCTGTTAACAATATTAGAATATTAATATCTAATAAAATATTAACAACTGTTTCTCTGTAAAGTAATACAAGAAACAAATTGTAGTCTTACTAAGGTTAATAACCATTTATAAAAAACATGATACACATTGAAAAAGGCATTTTTATAGTATAGTTCTGAAGAGAGTTTATGCTTAAAGAACACTTTAAACATAACATGATTGTAGTATGTAGTTTTATTAGGATCACAGTTTTGCAGTATAGTGCATAGGGCTGTTAGTGCTAGTGACTGATTGACAGTTCTATAGCACAGTCCTTTCATGAGCCCACACAAAGTTGACAAAATTGTTATTTAGACACCAAAGTTTCTTTGTTAGAATAAAAATTGGGGTTTTTTTCTGTAAAACATCCTTAAATTTTTCATTAAATAATAACTTGCAGTATACAAAAATCATGTGCTATATCTATTCATACATCCAGATTAAAATAATAATGAAATTATGAACAGAGCTTCAGCAAGTTTTGGCATAGAATTAATCCATGCATACATCTCCTGTCTCAACCCCCAAAAAATAGACAGTGTGATAAATACTAGCAAACAAGTTAGGCTGATAAAGAATGTGAACCATACACATATGCTGTGAGATGAATAGATTTTAATCTCCTTGCAGAAATTTGGAAGGATGATGAAAGTTGGAGACTTTTCTAAACTCCATTGCTTGAGAAACCTTCAGCATTAAATGAACATGACTAAATCGTATTTCATTTCATTTCATAAAAACTAGACTAAAAGGGAACAACCTGAACAGAGAATATATTGCTTTTCTCATACCGCCCCAGTTACATAACATATGAGCATTCCCAAGTTGTGCAGATTCACAGGTATCAGATATGTCTCATTCTTTTTTTTTTTTCTCTGCTGAAGTTTGAGGGACAGGGTCTCAAGTTTTTTTGGGGGGGTGACAGAAGAAAGCTGTGGATTCATTATATTCACCTGTTTTAGAGAAGACAGAATCAAATAATTATGCCTTGAGCTTAGTGAATAAGGTGTAGTAGAGTAATTTAAAAACTAAAATTAGTTTTGCATTAAAATTAGAAAGTTTGAAAAAAATGGAGGTTGGATTTTTTTCCTCTGCACATATCAAAAGTTTGCATGAAATGGAAATTACAGATTTTTTTTTTTAACATATTGAGGCTTTCTGAGAACTAGAGGGGACTGATAGCCCTAAGAATTTAGAAACTAAGTATCTTAAGAGATTCAGGGCTGCCATAAGACAAGGAAGTCAGAAGTCCTGTGAACAATTCTGAAGGGTCCAATAGGTCTGAAAGATGAGAACTGTAATGTCCCTGACATCTGCTGGAAGGACAAACATGGCAGGATGTAAGCAGTGAAGATTTCTAGAGGGTGTCAGAGATAACTTCTGGATAGGACAAGTAAGGGTGGTATGCAGCTGGGTCTTCTACTCATGCAGTCCCATGGGAGCTAGGAGGATAGACCCAGACTCCCATGAAGGATGAAGCTACTCAGGAAAGATTTCTGGTGTTTAAGGACAGTATCCTCCAAGTGCAGGAATGATCTATACTGATACTCAGGAAGAAAAGTAGTCTGGTTTAGCTAGACGGGTTACTTGTGTTGGACATCCACTACAAAAAGCAATATATAGGAGTTGGAAGCAAGGACAGACTTTGTAGAAATTTAGAGACATTGTCTGGGCCTGGAAATGTGTCAGGCTTCCTGTGTCAGGAAAGCCAGAGCTCAGCTTTAGTTAAAACTTAAAAGGGACAAAGGGCAACAAGATGGACTGCATCCATAGGTGCAGAGAGAACTGTCTGATTCTCTTGCAGAGCCACCTTCTGCCATGTTTGAAAGGTTATGGAGACTGGGGAGATCCTCAATGATGAGGAACACAAGTGTTGCACTTGTCTTCAAAAAAAAGAAGTCAAAGGGACAGTCTGGTGAGTTATGGAGTGCTCAGCCTCACTTCAGTCCCTTGGGAAAATGATGGAACGAGTCACATTGGAAGATATTTCAAGACCCATGAAGGAGAATAAAGTAATGGGAAACAGTCAGCATGGATTTACCAAGGGTGAATTACGCCTGACCAACGTGATTAATATCTTCAAAAGTGATCTGGATGATGGGATCAAGTGTACCCTGGCGAAGTTTGCTGATGATACCAAACTGAGTGGGGAAGTGGACACTTCGGAAGAGAGATCCACCCAGTGGGAAGACCTGGATAGGCTGAAAGAGTAGGCTAACAAAAACCTTATGAAGTTCAACAAGGACAAGTGCAAGGTCTTGCACTTGGGAAGACATAAACCCAGCAGCACAGGCTGGGATCTACCTGTCTGGGGACCAGCTCTGTGGAAAGGGATCTGGGGGTCCTGGTGGACAACAAGCTCAGTATGAGTGAACAGGGTGCTGCAGAAGCAAAGAAAGCCAACAGGATGCTCACTTACATCAACAAGGGCATCACCAGCAGAGATAAAGAAGTCATTATCTTGCTGTACTCAGCATTGGCAAGCCACATCTGGAATACTGTGTTCGGTTTTGGTCCCTGATATACAGAAAAGATGTGGACAGGCTGGAGAGAGTCCAGAGAAGGGCCACAAAGATGATCAAAGGACTGGGAAGCCTGCCATGTGAGGAGGAGTTGCAAAAACTGGGTTTGTTCAGCCTTGAGAAAAGAAGGCTTAGAGGAGACCTTACCACCATGTTCCAGTACTTTATTAAAGGGTGGCTACGGAAAAGATGGAGCCCCTTCTTACAAGAACTCACATGTAAAAGATGAGGAATAATGAGTACAGGTTACTTCTGAGGAGATTCCAACTGGACACAAAAGGAAAGTTTTTCACAATGAGAACAATCAGCCATTGGAATAATGTTCCCATGGAAATGGTGGATTCCCCAACATTGGACACTTATAAGATTCATCTGGACAGGGTGCTGGGCCATCTTGTCTAGACTGTGCTTTTGCCAAGAAAGGTTGGACCAGATGATCCTTGAGGTCCCTTCCAACCTGGGATTCTATGATTACCTTCAAGGATTAAATGTCTGGAATTATAGACAATGGGAGGGCACAAGATGTCATTTACCTTGACTTCAGCAAGGCTTTTGACACTCCCCCACAATATCCTTGTATCCTAGTTAGGACGTTATAGCCATGAAGGATGGTCAACCAGATAAGTAAAAAAAAAAAAATAAAACTGTATGGACAGCCAGACTGAGAAGGTAGTTACTAATGTGTTGTACTCTACATGGAGGCCAGTAATAAGTGTTGCAGAGGTCTATCCTGAGACTGGTCCTTTTTAACAACTTTATCAGTGACTTAGAAGAGATGGCAGAATGCTTGCTTATTAAATTTGCAGATGATACCCATTTGGGAGTACCATTAAATAATTTCAGGCTCAGGCTGACATTCAGAGAAGCCTAGACAGGCTGGAGGTATGGTCCAATGTTACAAAATTCAAGAAGAACAAATGCAAAGTCCTGCTCCTGGGAAGGAGCAGCCCCTGGCACCATCACAGGCTGGTTCTGCCTGGCTGAGGCAACTCTGTGAAGGCCCTGGGGGCTGGTGGGCAGCAAGCTGAGCATGAGCCAGCAGTGACCCTGGCAGCAATGAAGGCCAAGAGCTTTCTGGTCTGTGTGAACAGGGGCAGAGCCAGAGACCAAGAGAAGTGATTATCTCCCTTTACACAGCACTCATTAGACACACATAATACAGCCTCCAGTTTTGAGCTTGCCAACAGAAGAGAGATTTTCATAAACTTTAGTGTAATTTTTGTTTTTAACAAGTTCTGTCTTGTGGTTGGCCATCTGATGTTGCCAAAACAGAATATCTTTTTTTCTATAAATAATTTTACACTGGTGATTTCCTCTGAAAAACTCATTATTAATCTTTCTTATGCTTCTGACAAAAAGGAGATGAATGATTCACAGGAAAAAATATGTTCCTCTTTTACCTTGTTGTCTTAATTTATTAAAATGAATGCATATTTTTAAAATTGTCCACTGACTCTTAGCTTATAACATTTTAATTTCAAGGCCATCAGTTATACTAGACTAGTTGCTATCATTACAGATGCAAATTCATCCTTCTAGACACTACCAGATCCTAAAATATTTAACTAGAAAAATACTGAATACACTGAATGCAAAAATACTCCTTACTCTCGTTGTTTTCTGAATCCTTATTGTAGTATAAACTATAGAACTGGACATTTCTCAGTCTTCCTAATCGAAACTGTTTTGATTTATATGGAAAAACTGATTTTTTTATTGGGCTGGAGATAACACATGCTTTAGCTGTTAGATAATTACAACATTCACCTTGGAGACAGAAGCTTCTGTTGTAGCTCCTGCTCCAATTAATATTTGATGATTTTATATGAAGTAGAACAAACTAGAAAAAATGAGTGTAAAAGATTCCAAACATCAGATGTACTATATCTGTTGGTTAGAGCATGAATCTCTAGGAGAAGATACGAGATCAGATTTTCCCAGGGAAAGGAAAAATGTTTATCTGGGAGTGCAACAACCCAGTTGAGTCGTGCAACAACTTGTTCTTAAGTAAAAGGAGATCAGTACCTCTTCACATGGCTCCTCTTTATCCTTGTAGACTTTATTCATAAGACAGTCACTTAGGAGATTTTGATTGTCATGTCCAATGGTAATCAGGTAATTTAACTGCAAGAATATTAGTATGCCTAAATCTGTTGGACAAGTGAGCAGAACTTTTGAGGATCTATATTTTAGAATTTGATTCTTAAATTATTTAAGTAATTCCCATATAATTGCCTAACATATAAATTCTATAATGACATGTCTCTAGAGGCTGCATGACTGGCAAACAATTTGGAAAAGTTGGACAGTATTGAGCTAATCTGTATAACAATGGTTTATACACACTGAGCATGTGAAAGCTTTATAGAGATTAGCTGCTCAGTAGGAGGCATTAACAAGAGGTGTTTGGCTTCTCAGTTTGTTACATAACTGATATGATTTCACAAGTATAATCTTTTGTTTACATTGTTATTCACAAGTATTTTCTTCTTTTGTCTTACTTGTAATTACTGAGTGCTCTACCCATATTCCAGAAACTTTTAGCACAGACATACCACCCTGCTAATCTTGTTGGAATCCCGTGGGCAATTAATAATGTATATAGACAAAGTATTAAAAATTATTTTTCAAAGTTTTCTATAAGGAAATATCTATTTATTTATATTTAATTCTATAAGGAAATGTTGGAAAGCTAATTATATATAATCTTACTATATGTACACATTAGTTGGCTGATAGTGATACTGGTCTAGATCTATATTACATGTATTTTGAAAGAAATTAGATGATTATATAATCAAATATTTGTGTAAACAACTATTTAAGTGCTTGGTAAATTCAGGCACTCCAGTGAAATGCAGGGAATTACTTCAGGAAATATGAAAAATATGAAAATTAGGAACGTGATGAATTAAGAAAGCAAAATTTTATCTAATAGTATCTGGAAAGCAAAATCTAGTAACACTTTCTGACAGTGAGACTTACCAGGCTGTGTAATAGCATGCCTTATTAAATTGGAGATGCCCAGTCATTTGGAACATTTAAAACTAGACTAGACAGCAATAAAAATGTACGGTAAGGAACCCTCATTCACAGCAAGAGTTCTCCTTCACTGCAAATCAATACACTAATGAACTTGTACAGCCTTTCCGTGCTTTTTATTATTAACAGCGTATGCTCTGTGGAATTAGTTGCCATTTGAGAATGTTACTTTTTTTAATACTTAAATGAAATAAAACATTTAATTATTCACAAATTCTCATCCTGATGTTCACTAAAATATTTTCATGTCAGAACACCAATATTCCATAGTTTTTACTCTGAATACTCTTGAAGAGCTGTATTTTGCTATTTTTCCATTAATTTAAATATAATTGCCTGCAACCAGGCCACAGTCATTCCCACTGTCTCTATCAGACAGTGAATATTTAAATATTTTATGCAAAGAGTAATAGTTGAAAAGAAAGATACTAAAATACAGCAGAAAAACCGTTATCGAAGAAAGACTTCTCAATAGTGTGATACATACTTATATATATATATATATAAAATGTATTTTCTTAAAGCATTTGATTAATCTGAATTATATTATGAATCAAATCATGTGTATGTAAAAGTGTGGAATAACGTGTTTAAATAAAAAAAATTGTTTTTGCAATAATTTATAATATTGAAAAAGAGTTTTTAAAAATCTGAGTACAGGGAGATTATAGCGTACATGCAAGTTTAGGAACTGTGGACAGATGAGCTCGTAAGGGCTTGACTGCTGCTTCTGATTCTGCTTTAAGTTGTATGGGAAAACTGAAATGAAGCTGCTCTTGGCAAACTCTCTACCAAAGGAAAACCAGATTTCTGATCTCCTGGTCTGATGTACCACCTACTTTTCTGATCCCAGACACAATCAACAATATTCAGCTGCACATTTTCCTCAGGTTTTGCATGTATTTTTGCTCCCAGGAGCAAGCAGAGTTGTTCTAAAGTAAGAAATAAGAATGATGAATCATAGAGCTGGTGAAATTTACAGTTTGTGTAGCTCAGTGTGACCTGAAAAAGTTCCTTGTCCATGAAACTTACTCTGTTTTTTCTAGTGCTATCATCTGACTTCACAGAAGATGTTACTTTTTATATATCTTGAGATCATTTATTCAACAATGCTATTACAGAGATTCACATAATCAGTGAAAATTTACTGTAATATTTCTTAGAATAACATCAGAATGGTTGAGCTTGAGGACACTGAGGACAACAAATAACATATCCAAAATGTGGGACCCAGAGACTTCCCAGTGACTGGATCCACATGCACACCCTGATTGTGCCTTGCCTGCATGTGAGCAACAACCTTGATCTCAAGTGCCAGCATGCTTACAGGAGTGATGCCTGCAGGCCCTCTCCTGCTCAAAATCCACTTTCCCAAAGGGGTGCTGACATGGGTGATGGAGAACACGCTGTGGCATGCACCTGCTCTGCAATTTAGTACCCAGAGTAAGCCCAGCCTACTGAAATAACCATGAGATGGAGAAACAACTTCAGCTTAACTCCTATTTCTGTGCTCCATATACAAATAATTGCATATGAATTCATGTGTGAAATCCAGCCATCTGATCAGAAACATTCACTGTGCAGAGTTCCTGAGCTGCTGTTTTACCATGGGGGAGTCGCAGAACATGTCACTTTTTGAGCCTGACACTAAAATGACCTAAACCTTCCAAGTTCTGGGACAAATCAGTGAGACAGAAAAGTAACCACTGTTCTCAAATGATGGCTCCCTAAGACATGTGTTTGTTTAAATCATTTGTGTGTCATGTTCTGGTTCAAATATTGCATGTCATGTTAGTACCTGCATGTAATAAATACCTTCTGTGTGTTTCTTCAATGTCCAGCACAACAAGGCCTCCATCCAGATTGGGACCTGTGAGCACAACGAGACTAGGAAAGGACAATAAGTATTGTGTAACAAGCAGTCTCCCATTAAACAGATACATTTTCCAAATACACATTTCTGTATACATAAAGTTGTGCGGAAAATGTAATTGAATGAAGTGTAATAATAATATAAATAATATAGAATACAAATGTAACTGAATTAAAAGTTCCTGATTACCTCTGCTGGGAAAATACATGAATTGCCCCAAAACTTTCTCCTTACTTTTTATGATGAAAAATTTATTTCATAAGCACAAACCAGTTTTGGGCTTTTTTTGAAATTTTGCTTCATCTTTAACCAAATAAAAAATTTGAAAATTGTGATCAGGTCCTAGCTATGGAGTAGGGCATGGATTAGAAATTGTAAAAAATTCTAAATGTAATCCAACAGGAATTGCAAAAAACTCACATCCTTTTGAACTTTACATTTAATTTTTTTGTCATTGCTGTTATTTTTTAGTTATATTATATAATTAATTTATACAAATGCATGTTACGCTACCATTTTATTGATGCATAGAATATATTTGATATTATTTTAAAGATGATATTATTGTCAGTACTAGAGTAGAGCTTGCTGTGATGCACTGTAGGGAAAAATGAAAATATTTGTTTTTCATTTTGCTCAATGAAAGTTGCAAAAATGTAGTTATCAGTAATGTCAAGAGGCATCATAATAGGTAATTATATTTTTATGTGTAAAATCTTTTGGCAACTATAAATTTCTGTACGATGAATAAAATAGTGGTTGTGATGGCATTTAGCAAAGGTAGCCAAAACTCTAATCTTAAACTTTATTTAATCAGAAATACTAAGATGAGGGGAAGACTGAGTAGTTCAAAATGAGGTTGGATTGTGTCCTGGTTTCGACTGGGATAGAGTTAATTTTCTTCCTAGTAGCTGGTATGATGCTGTGTTTTGCGTTTAGGATGGGAATAATACTGATAACACACTGATGTTTCAGTTGTTGCTGAGTGGTGCTTACACTAAGAGACTTTTCAGCTTCTCATGCTGCCTTGCCAGTGAGTAGGTTGGGGGTGCATGAGAAGCTGGGAGGGGACACAGCCAGGACAGCTGAACCGAACTGGCTGAAGGGATATTCCATACCATAGGATGTCATGCCCAGTTTATAAACTAGGGGATAAGCTGGCCAGGGGGTACTGCTGCTCAGCAACAGGCTGGGCATCGGTTGGTGGTGAGCAATTTCTTTCATTTGCATCACTTGTTTTTCTTGGTCTTCATTTCTCTCTCTTTTTGTTATTTTCATTTGCATTACAATTTATTATTATCATTATTATTATTTTATTTCAATTACTAAACTGTTATTATCTCAACCCACAAGTTGAGATTCTCTCCCCTATCCCACCAGAGGCAAGTGAGCAAGTAGCTGTGTGGGGCTTAGTTCCTGGCTGGGGTTAAGCCACGACAGGTTGTTATTGGAGGTGATCTGTTTTTAATTTCAATATACTGCAGTGGTTTCTATTCAATATGATAATATAATTTTAAAATAAATTTGCATGATAGCTGCAAGACAAAACATAAGGTAAAATATTTAATTCATTTATATCACACAGAGCAGGAGCATCTTCAGCGGTGCTTTCTGAGGGATGCAACATCTCTTTGTCCTTTTTTCATCTCACAATTTTGTCATCTTGACTATTTAGACAGCACATTCTGTCAGAGTGGAGATGCATGTCACTGTGTGCTAGCACAAAGCGTAGAAGCACTGAGACCATAATGTGAAATGTCCCCTAGTTCAAATGATAGGATTTACAATACTGAATCAATACATAGTCTCTGTAATCATATACACCATGCAAATATCCCTGATTCCTCAGAGGAACTCAAGAAATAAACATAATGCACTGTTGTTCTGAAGAAAATCCTTTTGACAACCCTTACAAATGAAAGGAAATTATTTAATTCAATTTCTTTAGCTAAGCTGCATAATTACAAATGTTGATATAATAAAATGAATTAGGCAATTTATAAAAACTCAGTCCCTGAATAAATATATGTAGCAGTGAGAGTAGCAGTCTGTTTTTCTAATGTTGAGTAAATCGGTCACAGGAGATGTAATGCCTGATATAATGGCATTTTTATTAGTCAAGTATTATCTAGCATTGAAATGTCTATGCAGTACGGAACCAGGGACGGGATTTGGTCCTTGCTAAACAAGAAAATTAAACTGGAACTGAATCTATTTTGAGAAGCTGTTTTTTCCTCTTCAGTAATACCTGTTGTAATTAATACCTTCCTTCTCTTAAGCAAGTCTCTTATTCTATATATCAGGACAAAGAGGACCTGAAAATATCTTGGAAGTGTGCATCTTAAATATCAATCCTATTTTATGAAAGAAATCATATCAAAACTAAGCAAATATCAAAGGTATGATGAATTTGCATCTTTCATAGCCATTTATTTACAAAACTTTTGAGTTCAAAGCAGCCATCTACTTTTCTAGATCATGGAATATTACCTACCCACTTTCTAGCCCAGTGTGTTTTAGTCAGTATCCAGCCCTAAGCCAGGTGAGACTAACTTCTATACCAGGAGTGCTTGCTGTTGCTAAGAACTCTGATTTGGCCAATGTCTTTCACAGAAAAGACTCCACTGTCACCTGAGAAGAGGAGTTAGATAACCTTCTCTGTTTGAGCCCAAGAAATAAGAGTCCTTGCAACAGAAAATGAGATGAGGCATCAGTGATGTTGTTATACCAAGCACGTACTTAGCTCCAAAATAGATATTGTAAGTCAAACAGAGAGTTTCATCAGATTCATTACCAAACCTGTTTTGCTGATTGCTCTTTAACAATCTCTACCCACAGCCCTATTATCTCAATGAAACAGTACACTCTTGTTTGCAAAGCAAGTTCTCTAAATAGTAATTGCTGCAAGAAGTACTGCAGTGAAAGCTGGATCTATAAAGCCATTGATTGAACTAGCTTTGGGGCACAGCAAATGATGTCTTGGTCTGAACTTGCCAAGGTCTTTCCCTTGACTGGCCTAAATGTAAGTATCCTAGAAGTAAGAAGAAGTGTTACCTGAATGGAAATTCTGTATCCTCTCTATTCTGAAGTTAATATCATTATCAGTTCCAATCAGCAACTACAGCATGTGTGGACTTTAAATATTTGGAAAAATTTGAATATTCAGGGAACAGATATTACAAATCAAACATGCTATTGTTACTGATTTTATTATCAACTGAAATTAAATTGTGTTTGATTTTAATATAAGTATAGAATTAAGAGATATTTTAGTAAAAATCATTTATTTTACATTTATTGTATTTTGAATCTAGCAACCAACTGCTGCTCTAAAATCCCCTGTACAGCCCTGTACCAAGGCCAAAGGGATTGATCATAATTGTTTAGTAGGAACGGTTAGAACCTAGGTAACAAAACACAGGATGGTTTGTAAACTGATTTATAATACATATATAGGACTAGAAGAATGCAAGTAGTTGTCAAGGTCCAGGATTAATGGGAACTGAGGGAAGTAACCGTAACAGCATGCAAGTACCTGCTAAGAAATCTGTGTCCTTAAGCAAAAGATAATTCTGGCAGGGGGAGATCGCGACCACCGACTCATGGACCACCTACTCACATTACACCCCAGACCCATTTCTAGACATTTCTAACCTTGACTGCGCAGAATCGGAAATAGGAGGAGAATATGTTAATGATTTCTTGGGAGTTGTATGCTTATGTATGAATACTTAATGAATATGTATGAGTAAGTTCTATATAAGGTGTATGATTCTGGTGCCTGGCACGTGTTGTTGGTGAGAGCACTCCCCTACACGTCCGGCCGTCAATAAAGAAGTGTCTGCTTATCTACATCACATTGGCGTCGATAAGTTTTTATCCCGGTTTTCGGTGACACTATTAACTCCTGAGACAGGAGCTACTTAATTTGAATTGAGAGCATGTTAAAGCTAATGTTTGAATCAACTTAGAGATTTTATTGTTGTAACCATTCTAACATATGGGTATGCCTGTCTTTCCAGTATTGGACCTCTCCTCAAAATAGGAAGATACACAGCTTCCTGTGCAGCTATTAGCTGATACACAGACCAGAAGTTTAATTTCTATTGTCTAGAGGAGTCTGAGGACTGCAGTTGAGTCTAGTGATGAGAAGGTGCAGAAACAGTGATATGATATGTTCATGTCATATATAGTAAGCCCCCATGTATATCAGTTTCCGCGTCAGTAGGAAAATGCAAGTTACAGTTATTGATTGAATCTAGAAATACTCATTTAGAAGCAGTCATCAGAAACGGAATGAATATTCCTCATGCCTCATTCTCATTACTAAGGGCTTATATTGGCTTGGGAGATAAATCCCAATTATATCATCTGATGCTCCATAAACCATAGACAGCATGAGGCTCAGCTACCTGAGAGCAAGTCACTTGTGAGTGTAGAAGCCCTAGAGCTACATCTGCTTGTTTCCACTCCTAGTTATCCCACAGCAATGTGCATCTCTTTCCATGTGACTTTCTTGGTCATGAGCCAGAGGAGCAGGTCCCACTATAACAACAGGTGAAGGAGGGAAAGTTCTTGCAGCCGGTTTTAACAAGACAGGCCTTTAGCACTAGCCATAGCAATGCTGTTAAACTTGCTTTATCCAGTCATTTCTCCATTTTCCTCAACACAGATGTTCGTAGCCAGAAGAAGGGGGCGCATACATACCACCAGAGCCATCAGTATGGCTTTTGGAAGTTTTTGGTTCTGATGAAGGACACAGCTCTTCTACAGTCTGAAAAAAACTTAAGGTCCTTTCCATGGCTTGTGGACATACTGCACTTCTCTGCTGGCTTTAAAGAATATGAAACTGAATCCCCTGTTTCAGAGGAAAAAATATTTTACATGTGTTGTGTATAAAGTCTAAGGGAACAATAACCCATCCAAGACAGTCCTCCCATCCAGATGCTCTATAGCACAATGAGTCTTACCTAGGATTCTTGTAGCACTGGGTACTCATTTCAGGTGGTTTGGAGTATCTCATTGTAGGCATTTCACTGAATAGCTGTCAAATAACCTTTAAACCGTGATTGTTGCGAAGAGCCTTTTGCCGAGCTTTTATGAGGCTTGAACCCACTCAGAGCTTGAATTTTTTGTAGAAGGCCTGTCTCTGTTTCTGCAAGCACTAACTTCTTGGGGAGCATTTTCAAAAGATGAAAAATGCTTCTACTGTGGTTGAAGACACCCTATTACTCCAATTAGAATATGCCTAGCAGTTTTTAAATGAAAAACTGGTCTCACCTTTGTGAATACTAAATTACATCATTGTTGCATAAGGTTTGGCAGATGCCAGCAGTTTCCACACCAGTCAGCTTGCAGCAATAGCAAGATGTGCTCAGTGTCTAGAGATAACATTTCATCCTCCTCTTCTATACAGCTGCCTTGCTGAAGGCTTTGAGTAATTAGAAAACATGAGTCTCAGGACTGTATGCACAAGAATGTATTACAGCTCAGGGCCAGCACACTCAAGAAGTGACAGTCACCAGCACCAGAATAACAAGAATCCAGATTTGCCATACATCTGCTATGTTTAGTGAAGCACTTTTTTTTTTCTAATCAATAGCTTATTGTATAACTGCATCAAAGTCCACATCTAACTGATATTTGGACCCTTTCCTCAAGTCAATAGAAATATCTTGATTCAATGATTTGAATAGGAACAGAATCAAATCCTTGAAACTGAAAGCATCAAGGTTGTTCATCACTGATGAAATCACAATACCCAGTAAATAAAAACTGGCTTCTCCTAAACGGTAATGTAAGAAGCAGAGTGGGGTTTGAGAGAATATTGCGTGTAACTATTATGCTCTTCCTTTTTATGGAATTTACCATTGCATCTCTGGGCACTAGGGTTGTTGTTTATCCTAATCTCCTCTCTTTTATATTCCATGTAACATCATTTTGCCAGTTATAAAAGGGGAATAATAGAATTTTCCTATCTCATAGTACTGCATAACTCAGTACTTCTACAATCTTGAGATGCTCAAATATCATGGTACTAAAGAAATAATAATTGTTTACAATCACAAAGGTAATAGAAGTGAAGATTATTATATGAAATGCACATTTTTATTGTTCTCATGCATGTTACAGAGTTTGTTAGTCATCACACATAATCATTTATGCAGGTAGCCCAAGTCTAAATTTCCATGGTTTTGCACTTCCTGAGTGCTCAGTGACGATCAATAATGAGGCTCTTATTCAAATATGTGAGAATGTGAGCTTTGTGTCAATGATTAAATGAAATATCTGATGAAGAAAATAGGACATATTTGAGGACATACTTATACAAAGTAATCCTGAGTGATATGACTGGATTTACTGAAAAATAACTTACAGATACAGTTAAAGTGCTCAGTTTTGTCACATGGCATATTATTCTTACTGTCAAAGACATTCCTTTGTCTATATAGCATTTTCAGAATAATCATTGCTGAAAACTCTGAATCCATTAGAAAGAGTGTGCTGAGTAAATTGCATAATCTTCTTTCTCAACATCAATTATCATTTTTTTGTCTCTGCTAAAAATTTCTTCCCTGCAAAGCCAAAGGCATGATAGAGATTGCCACCAAGGAGTTTGTTAATTTTCCCCAATCTGCTTCAGAGCAAGAATTAATTGCTACTCTTCCTCTGCCTTCTTAAATTTCAGATTTTTCAATGACATTTTTATTACTACTTACTCTATAATATACTGGTATTTCAGTTCTTTACATTCCAGAAAAAATATGAAAACTGTGTTTAAACCTGATGGTTAATATAATCTACTTTCACCTGATGGGAAGAGTCATGAGATCAGAGCAAATAATGAGACTCTAAATCTAGTTAATTAAGTGAGAGCTGTTTGTTAGTGGTATTTCTTTAGAATATCCTGATATTTCATGTGATCTTTTTCAGAAGCATTGTCTTCAACACCGATGGTGTTGAAGTGATCTCTGTTTTGTGTTACAAGTTAGAAAAAGCGGTCCATAGTCTTCACTAGAAAAACATATTTCTAAATCACTCAGAGCTAGCTCAGAATTATGATTATGGAAGCCATAGGGGGCTCATCACAGGTATTATTTTAGTTTTGCCTCATGCTTTTCAAAAGCTTTACAATGGTCTAGAATTTAGAAATTGTATCTACTTCCACTGAGAAAAGTCAGCACATTATATTTCAAAGCAGTAAAATATTTGACACTGAATAACAGATTCCATAAATAGCTATTCTTAAAGCCTCTTTCCTGAAATAAATCCTTGCTGAGAAGAAATTGCAGCTATACTCTCCAGTGTAGTGAACTGCTGACATGAACATTTCTTACCTTATGGAATTTAAGCAAAGCTTGTTTCTTTTTTTGTCTCTCAAGCCTGTTAAAAGAAAATAGCTACAGTTTTTCATTGAAGCCTGATTAAACATTTTATTTAACAGTATATATATATATTAAAAAAAATACTTAGTCTTATTGATCAGAACATACCATATTTGAAAGTGAAGTCTCTTAAAGTTAAAATTTTTATCAGCAGTAATTCAATAACTCATAATTCAATCAATAAACAGGTTATTGATGTATCATCAGTGACCTAATGATATGAGATACATATCTCTTTTTCCCTGCTTACATGAAGAATAACCTGAAAAAAATTTGGAGTAAAAACACTTTTTAGATTTATTGTTTTTTATTTAGCTCTCCCTTATAGTTTATTTAGCCACTCCTTATAGTTTAAGGCAGCTGACTTGAAATAGTTTCACCTGTGGCCAAGCTGTAAGGCTGCAAATTTTTTGCCAAGTTTTATTTCCCTTTTTATGGCAGGGGGAGGGATTAATCCTTTACAAAATCGCTAAATACCTGTGAAATACCTTGCAGCTGAAGCATGCACGTTCTCAGATGTATTCACTGAAGTAATTTGTCACTCATTTTTCACATTATCAATTCTATGATAATGATGAATGAAAGAAGAATGAAATAAGATAAGGTCTGGAAAGCACAACAGGGCAAAAATTGGGAGGGAGCAATTAAGAGAGAATGAGGAAGGTACAAAACCTGACAACCAGATAATAGAGGGAAAAGAGGGTGATAGTGTGAGAGAGAGTGCTTTAACCTACCATTAAAGTGGGGGAAAAAAAAAAAAAGTCAAGGAATGAAAAATTAATTAAAAAGCAAGTAATTACTGAAAGTGGGAGTAAATAAAAATTCCTGTTTGTCTCTTCAGTAGGTTTAGAAGTATTGATTTCTTTGTAAAATACATTGTTAATAGAATAAATCTTGAAATGTTAGCATAAGGTTTGTTTTGTGTGAGTAGTCACTTGTAAAAGTTTGTTGTTTGTGACATTTTTAAAAGGCAAGTACAAAGATTATTTCAACACAGCCAATACAAACGCAATTCTTTTAAAGTTAATGACTGTAATACTGGCTTTTTTTCTAAAAAAAAAAAAAATCAAACTCCTAGAAACTTTTTATAGAATGCTAAAACTTCTCAAAGAAAAATACTCTGGAAGAAATTCTCAAAATTTTAAGTGTGTTAGTATGGGTTATCTATTAATAGACTAGAGGCAGACAGCTTTGGAAATTCTCAGTTTATGAAAAGAACAAAAAAATAAATACACCAACAGTAATAACATGTGCATAATTCTTGCATTTTCTTAGACTGGAATGGGGCATCTACGTGTTACAAAAGAAGGTCTTCGTCTGGAAGGGGAATCGGAATTCTTATTCCCTCTTTATGCCAAAGAAATCCATTCTCGTGTGGTAAGCAGATAATCTTTCAATAACACTGAAATAAAATTAATGCACTTATGAACGATTGAATTTAGACAAATTCTAAGCATTTGTCATGGAAAAACATATATATGGGGGTGTGTGTATATGTGTATATACACATACTGCATATTTTACATGCATGATCATTAGGGCAATGTTCTGGTCCTATGGCAGAATTAACATTTTTCTCTTAGGCATATCATAAGAAGTAGCCCAAAAAGGAATTATAAAGGTCATTGTATATAAGTAATGTTAAAATTTTAAGAATGTGTAGAAAGTTTTTCATTACTTTTACAGAGATAATTTTTTAATGCCGGCTTCCCTGTGAGACTGATTGTTTTATTTACTCATATGTTGCAGAATAGTTTCAATATCTCTAAAATCAGTGGATCCTATTGGAAATATTATGATTTCTCCATTAAGTTCAAGTTTTGTCACTTCTACGACAATGAGATTAAGTATATGATATCTCTATACATTTATGTATGTAAAATCTACAAGACTGAATGGAAAGATTTAGGATTTAATCTTGTTTACATAGCAAAATTTGTTATTATTGAGGTAAAAAAAGAGCAACGTATTTGGTCAAAGAAAATATTTACCAAGCAGATTAATTTTTAAATGGCACTGAGAACTGGTATGGTATGAAAGATTTTTACTGAAGAGCTGGGTTTAAAGGAAGTAAGAGAGAATCTGAATTGGTTTTTAATTATTCAGGTAAACTGAAACTTACTTTTTATAGGGCGGTATGTGTTTCTGGCCAGCAAATTGCATATTTTTCAGAACTATTGTCTGTAATCTGAACTCTGACAAAATAAAGCCATGTTTTATGACCATTGCCATCAACCCATGGGACATTTCATTGGACAAAGTATTATTCAGTGAGAGTAAAAACTGAATATGACACTTTCATTACTTCAAACATGTAATCATCTTCACCAAGAAGGAATAGCCAGCTCTGAGACTTTTCTGAACCTAGGGAAAAAGTGTTTGCATCTCTATAGCAAGAAAATTTGTAAATAAATTTATCAGAATGAAGTTAAAATGCTTGATTACTGAAATTTAAGTAATGCCAGCATATACATCTGTTAAGCCTTTATTTTTCTCTCTGCAGCAAGTATTTCCAGTAGCAGGAACAGCCCTTACTTAGTGCAATTCCATTATTAAATCTATATTTCCATTTTGTTTCTTATGCTGTATTCTTTTCAGCCTCGTAGGCAGTGGGAAAACTATTCACATGCTTAAATGAATTTCCCTTGAGGCTGTTTATCCAGTAAGACATGCAACTCTTTAGACCAACATAGCTAATACCAAAGAACTCCCTCTGCCCCAAAAAATTATTATGCAGTGTTAAGCTACCATTTGTGCTCTTTTAATATTCTTTCCAGTTCTTAATACATTTGCTACCATATAGGTAGAGGCGTGGCAGCGTCTAACATAAATGTAGCTGTCTAATGACCCATTATGATCATTTGTAGCCTGCGTTAATTAGAGCCTTCAGGCTACTGCATGTCTCTGCCCCCTATGAACTGATAATTCATCAGAGGTTTTTTGTTTATTGGTTTGCTTGCTTTTTAGAATATTTGAACTCTCTAGAGGCTTAATTGCCTGTAGCTTGATCTCCTGAGTGCCGTCTATATATTTATTCTCATAAAGTTGCTTATTTTTTATGATTTCTTTTTCTGAGTTTGTCTGTTAGAGAATTGGGCCAGTCACAGCTATCATCCCCTGCCTTAATAATTTTCTTCCTGCAGTCTCCTAACAGCTTTTCTCACCTAATGAGGTCTTCAAAGCGCTAAGAAAATATGTAGCAGAAAATCTACTTGTGCATCATCTCTGGAGCCTATTAGAAGTGTATGCCTTCATTATGAGTCCAACACGGAGTTGTGGGCAACACCATTGCATCTTAGCTAATACATATTCATGGAAAGATAAAATATGAGCATTTATAAATACGTTACTAGACTTTAATTAGTCAACAACACATGTGTGGAAACTGTAGGTCTAGAATACAGTTCATTCATGCTTAGATATTACAAGTTACTAACTTATTTTTGAAATCAACCAGCAGCAAATAAGTGTAATAAAGATGCCCAGATTTGTGGGTCATTTAGCACATGTACTTAAATGATCTCTCTTGACCTTCCTTTTCCACTTCATACCAACTTGTTACAATTAATGTTCATTCTAACACACTGCTTACTTTTTTCCTAAGACTTTTCATTAATTTTGTTAATTCTGTTAGCTTTCACTTTTTCCTGATATAATTTACAAAATGAGATTCATTTATTTTGTAAGATACCCTTTTTGTTTTAAAAAGCAGAAGTTGGACTCCAAACTGTGTATTGCTTCTACCACTGTTGTTAGATGTTTTCAGTAAAATTCTTCACATAAAATGTTCAAAATTCTCAGATTATCTCATACTCTAGGCATTAAGTTACAGCGGGATCATGACTTGGGAGTGATTTTCAGGGGTTAGCCTTTCAAGGTGCTGCATAGTCACTCTGAGGCCCCCAACATAAGAAGGACATGGACCTGCTCGAATGGGTCCAAAGGAGGCCACAAAGATGATCAAGGGGTTGGAGCAGGCTGAGAGAGTTGGGGTTGTTCAGCCTAGAGATGAGAAGGCTTTGTGGAGACCTTATTGCAGCCTTCCAGTACTTAAAGGGGGCCTACAGGAAAAATGGGGAGGGACTGTCTATCAGGGAGTGTAGTGACAGGATGAGAGGTAATGGTTTTAAACTGAAAGAGGATAGATTCAGTTTAGATATAAAGAAGAAATTCTTTCCTGTGAGGATGGTGCGATACTGGAACAGGACCCTTCTCTTGCCATGAACTGGTTTCATTACTGTCTGTATATGTAATCTGATGGGGCACAGTGGACAGTTAGGTCTTTCAGCACAGTTACTCATCTGCTCCTCGAGACAAGGAGAAGTTTGGGGAGGCTCCAACGGACCTGAAGTACAGAGAGTTTGAGTGGAAGGTCTGGGAATAAGTAATGGAAAAGGTACCTCACCTGTGAGGAGTTCAACAAGCACAATACTAAGCCATGAGCTAACACAAGGTGATGTTTTTGTTTTGGTGAAGTAATTCCACACTGACTGCAGTCTAAGAATTACATGAAATTTTGAAATCCTTAGCAGAGCTAGTCTGGCTTGTGGTGAGGTGTGGTAGGGATGAATAAAGATACCAGTTACACCTGCTTGGCATGCCCTGGCTTCCATAAGTACCACAGAATGATGGGTAGGTGTGAGACTCGTGATTGCTCTGCAAGTGTGCCAGCTGTGATGCAGCCTGTGAGGAGAGCTAGGTCAAAAATGAGTGCCATTGCTTTGTGACCTTCAGATGTGATTTTGTATTCTGGGACACCAGATGTGGATCAACAGAGAGTGTATTAGGCTCAAATCATGGTGCAGGGATATGGACAAGCAGGTGATGCTGTTCAGTCTGCTGATATACTTCTGTCATCCTTCTGAGTGGTGGACAGGGAGATGTTTTAATTTAGACTGACACTCTAATCTGTACTGTACTCTAATATTAAAGTCAGCTTTGAACTAGTCAACCTGCCACTTTATCCATCACCCGCTGTCTGAGTTTCTTGACAGAAGAGTCAGTGCTAGATGCCAAAATCAAGCCAAAGCATACAGGCTGCATGGACCATTGAGGATGCAGAATGTACATGCATGTTTCTCACCAAGTTAATATGACAGTATAAATTTACAAAATGGGGTACTCACACCTCAATTAAATGGTTATCTTCTAGAGTCTCAATTATGTAGTGAAATATAATAAATCTAGTACTTAAGTATTTTTTTCAAAAAGACACAATGTTAGCAACCATGTTCATTGGGCCAGTAGTACTACTTTTGTTCACTTGAAGTATTCTCTGTAACTTTTTTCTTATTTTAAATCTGATATAGTTGAAGCAATCAAAAATATCTGACCAGATTATTTGATTACATCTCTGGATGCTTTTGTAGCTGCAAAGCTCTTTCAGTGACTGAGGTAATATAAACACTAGAAAAAATTCTGAAAATTTTTAACAATTTTAATTATTCTGTTGAAACTACGTTTGTTTTTCTTCTCCATACTTCAGGACTCATCACTGCTTCTCCAGTCTACTCACAATGTGACTGTGAATGCTCGGAATTCAAATGGTGAAGTCACAGGCAGATTAAATGTGGGTAAGTTTAAGTGATTTTTCCTTGTTCGCTGTTTTGAAATCATTGTAATGAATATTTGCAAGGAGCTTCAAGGATATAAAGCACTAAACACTTGATTATTTTTTAATCTTATGGCCATATTTGAATAGTCCAGCTGCTGCTTAATAAGTACCTACAGTATATTTTCAATTTTCCAGTTAAGCATTAATTCTGTAAATATTTGAAGCACTTTTTTAATTGAAAAGTTATGCAAGAAAGGTAATGGCAGTTACTCTTTTTCTTCTGTAAGTATCGAGAGTTGCAATATTTGAAAATATTTTTAAGACAATGCAACAGGACACATGTCTATGGAGGTCTTATGTTTCTCTTCATTTCCTAGTATTCCAGTGACATTTAAGCAGCTGTCCTGAAAAAAAAAATGCCAGTTCACAACACAGAAATGTACATGTTTTACTATATTTGGTGGCGGTAAGATACATTGGTTTACTGAGTGAGATCAATAGATCTAGACAGATGTAGGTGATAGATCTTGGCAGCAAGAATAAGCAGACCTTACTCCTTAAATCATATTTTTAAAGAAAGAATGGCAACAGTATGTGTCAGATACAAGAGAATTTTTCTTAGTTTTGTTAAAATTTTTCAACATTTATTTGACTTTGGAGAAAAATGTAACAATTTAACTTGTTTCTTCTAAGATCCTCATGCAGCAAAGCATAAATTCCTACTTATTTAACTGTAAGACTAACCTGATATGCTTAAGTAGTTCACTAGATTGGGACCCAGATGAGCACTGATGATCAGTTTTTCCATGCTGATGAGACTGTGTAACTTATGTGATAATTCCTGTTTGAAGAATTATTTTATCAATTCATTGAATGTTTTGTAAGGTTCACCGTTTTCAAATAAACTTCAAATAAATATTACAATTTTAAACTTAGAAAGGAGCCTGCTATTCCCCTTAAAAATGTGTGATTATACAGTTAATCACAATTTGGCTTTTAAATGTTTTCAAATCTCTTTTTTTTTAATTCAAGTTATTAATAAAGATCTGAATTATTCCTCTTAATAAAATGCCCCTAAATATTTATCAAAACATGATAGTAGCATTCACATCTCACTTTGATAGTAATTAAGGTTATGAAATGTATAGTTTCTTATTATGAGTAAAGTTATTGTAAATTTGCAGTAGTTAACTATACAATCACCACATGACCAGAAATTAACATATCATATGGTCAAAATTTCTGTGACATGGCACATACGGTGTTGATTCTGTCTGCTCTCTGTTGTTTGTGGATGCCCATCATGGGACCAGATGTGTATCTGCACTGTGTTCATGTGCCCATCCTGCCTGATGAGAAGTCGTCAGGAGGTAGTTTGAGAAGGGCAGACCGCAGAGCAGATCATTGACCACCACACTAATTCTGAGAAACATACAGGTGAAATCATATCAGACAGTAGCCCAAAGGCCTGATGAATTGTTAGACGTGACCTAGAACTGCTAATAGAAGAGGTGTGCTATAAAGGTGTTTGTGAATACTTGGTCCGGTATTGAGTTTAGGCACTTGTCAGATAAATGACCCCGTCATTAATAGGTGCTTTTGCATGAAAGTGAAAAAAAGCTGCTCTGATTTCCGTTGAACTCAATTCTGCTATCATATTTTAATATACACATGATGAACTTAAGGGACTGTGTCCCTGTGGAAATAAGGCAACGCTGTATTTGAAACTGGAAACATGACATACCTTTGGCAGGTGGAAGGTGCATTGCTTCTCAGATAATGTTTCTGCATGAACAATTAAGAAACTTCACTGGGGAAAAAAATCTCAGGTCTGAAAAGTGGATATAGATAAATTGCTCACTTGTAGCACCTGTAATGTAGCTGAGATCCATAAATGAACAGTCCAAGATATTCACCCGTAGTGTATCTTTCCTGTTAACAAAGAGATTTTCAGTGCTGGAAGCAATGTAAAAGATGTATTTTACTGAAATGAAAAATATTTTAGTTATTGTGCCAGCCTTAACTTAGGAAAGCAAAGCCTAGCAAAAATAATAACAAATCTCAGAACAACTTTTTTCTCCCCTTACCAGTCCCCACTTAGTCTTCTTCTGAGAGCGTTAAAAAGAGCAGGCCAGAAAATTACATGGAATGTGCTGACTTAAATAAATATAAAGTTAAAAATATCTGCTCTGTAGGGCTAGAGACACCTAGATTGAAGAAAACTTGTAGACTGAAAATGTGATAGACAGAGAATATATATAGAATATGGACTGTGGTGTTTAGTGGAAAGAGTTCTCCTGGATGGGACCTGCCTTGTCAGTAGTGAGTCATTTGTAGCAAGTATCACCCACATTTAGTATTTTCCCTTCTAACTGGTAGTTTAATTCTGTTTCTCTGCTTTTCATCACCTGGCTTTTCTGGCTCTGTTCCCAGTAATGTGCAGTTCAGGTTTTTTTTATACCTTATGATCTCAAGCCTCTTTAACCTTTTCCTAAAGAAAAGCCAAATATTTACCATTGTCCAGACAAAAAGTTGTCTGGCTGTGCAGAGAGGCTGTATTTGACTTAGACAATATATGAGGAACCCAGTAGGAAGGAGCAGAGTGTAGACTGGAAGACATGCATCTCACAGCAGTGGTCAGACATGGTCAAACAACAGTGACTGGGGTAAGTGACAGACTATTAAAGTAAATGCCAATCTATACATAGTTTATACTTCTAGCTATTGTCCTTAGCCAGTCATAAAATGCATGTATGTAAGATGATGTTCCCTTATAAGAAGTGTGAAAAATAAGTGTGTGCCTGATTTACTTCATATGTACAAACCTTTGCTAAAGAATTAATGTGTTCCACAGTTGCCAGCATGCTGGAACTATGTCTTAATACTCCTTTCACCTTACAAATATGAGTAGGTGCCGTTGTGAAGGAGCTGTATAGATAAGTTTGGGAACCTTTCAAAGATGACAATATGATGCAGTATCACTCATCATAACAAAAATATCTTTTAACTCCTAGAAGGCTGTGATTTAAATGATCTGTTAAAATACATTAATAAGTTACTGGGAGTGATTTAAATGCTGTCTTCAATGCTGTCTTTCATCCTGGCTTGTGTCAGCAATAGCGTGGCCAGCAGGGACAGGGAAGGGATCTTACCCCTGTCCTCGGCACTGGTGAGGCCTCCCCTTGATTCCTGTGTTCAGTTTTGGGCCCCTCACTACAAAAAGGACATTGAATGACTCGAGCGTGTCCAGAGAAGGGCAACGGAGCTGGTGCAGGGTCTGGAGCACAGGTCCTACGAGGAGCGGCTGAGGGAACTGGGGGTGTTTAGTCTGGAGAAGAGGAGGCTGAGGGGAGACCTCATCGCCCTCTACAGCTACCTGAAAGGAGGTTGCAGAGAGCTGGGGATGAGTCTCTTTAACCAAATAACAAGCAATAGGACAAGAGGGAATGGCCTCAAGTTGCACCAGGGAAGGTTTAGACTGGATATTAGGAAGCATTTCTTTCCAGAAGGGGTTGTCAGGCATTGGAATGGGCTGCCCAGGGAGGTGGTGGAGTCCCCATCCCTGGAGGTGTTTAAGAGTCGGGTCGACATAGCGCTGAGGGATCTGGTGTAGTTGGGAACTGTCAGTGTGAGGTTAATGGTTGGACTGGGTGATCTTCAAGGTCTTTTCCAAACTAGACAATTCTGTGATTTTGTATAGAAAGAACTCACAAGAGAAATGTGAAACGGATCTTTACTTGACAAATTTCTATGAAGACAAGAATGGAAAAGGTTTCCCTCATGAATTACAGATATACTAAAATGACATCAAATGCAAGCAACTTCCACAATGAGCACTCTTGTTTCAAAGTTTCTACATGCTCTTTAGTTTACCTAAATGACATAGCTCTTGCAGGAGTTATCTGGACATTGTAGCTCTTTTAAAAGATAAATTATGTAGATTTTGTTGTGGTTTGGACTGTGTTCCATAACTGCACTGCTTTCAGAAGTCTCACTGAATATGAATACATTTAACTGCTTGCTAGGAAAAGGATACTTTACAAAAAATAGGGTTCATATCTGTGCTTTACTCTTTTTTGACTTGGGTATCTCTCTGGATGACAGAGATACACATTTTATTTGAGATACTCTTTAAAATAATTTAAAACTCCTATATGACCAAATAAACTCATTAAAACCAAGTAAATTTAAAAAGAAATCAAGAAAAAAAAAAAGGAAATTGGACATTTATTGAAGGGAATATGGGAATGTGGTTGTTTGGGGCATATTTCTGGGAGAAATGAGACTTTAAAAAAAGGATGTTGGCCAACAGACAGCAAGGAAGGAATATAAGTAAGGCACGGATGTGAGAAGGTACAGGGTTGGGAGTCAGAAGGAATTAAGAAAGCTGTGGAGAGAGATGCTTATAGGCAAAGCAAGGATGTCTACAGAACAGGTGGTAACTATTTTCATTAGAATAGCTCCTATCTTTAAAATCATGAATAAAATTCAAATGTCATTATTACAGCTTGCTCATCAACCTTCGAAACGGAAATATCTAGAACTTTCTTTGACAACCAAAGAAAGCTGAAGCTGCTAACCATTGTCTCCAATATTCTTACCACTTCAAAGCCTTATTCAATTCTAGAACAGAAAAGAAATACAGCACCTTTGATTTATACTGAAGCATAATAAAGCAACTCAGTGTAAAAAATTATCAAACTTTTTCAGTAATGAATCATAACAAATGATATGTATGTTTAAAATAAACATATAGACTATATAGTCAATTATCAGATACTTAATAACAACATTGGTATCGAACAGTAAATGATGCTTCACCTAAGTAAACGTACACTTACATATACAGCCTACCAGCAGATGAATATAATACAGTCAGATTTTTCAGTGGTGTTCCAGTGCAGAATATTAAGGAAGTGGATGAAAAGCATCATGTTTCCATCTGTCTTTACTGAAAAGTAGGGCCAGTTTTTTAAAATGTCTATTTTTCAAGGATCATGTAAGGAGTCTTCAACCTGCAGAAGACCCTAAGTTCTGCTTATAATATGTCTTTCAGGAGAAAAAAAACACAAAGAGGCTTTCAAAGTCATACAAGGTCTATGAGAACAGATTCCCATGCAGTGGACTGCTGGTCCTCTTCCTAGTTCAGTCATTTGCAGCAAGGAACAGTAACATCAGTAGCTTCAGGTCAGAAGCTCAGGTTAAAGTATTTAAAGCTAGAGGGAATTTATTTAGATAGGTGTATTATGAAGCTGTTCTGCATTTTGAAACATGAAATCAGCCCCACTCAGATAACATGGGAATATGATAAAAGTCAGAATGGTTTATGCAGTCTGAAAACACAATTGCAGTCAAAATACTTCTCCTGAGGGAAAGCCAAATATTTTCCTGTCCATCACATTAATCGGAACAGCTGTTACAACGAGAGCATTTGTGCTATCTCACCCCTCTTTTTTCAAACAGGAACAACATTCTAAGGAGCAGCTGTCACTACCTAATGTATTGCTTCATTAGCATTAATTGCCTTCTATAAACTACTACTTTCCAATGTCAAATCACTTCTGGTTTTCTTATCAGCATTTTGATTTTTTGTTTTCAAGTGATGGTATTTTTTCATCAGAGACACAATAGGAAGAAAACAGGGTTAATGAAGCATGATGTATGTAAGAAGAGTTTGATGGTGTTTTTACAGGGAAAACCCTGAAGCCAGTTTCATAAACTCGACTTAATTAATGACATTGCAAAATCATTTAGCTTTTCCTTCTTTATTTTTCCCAGAAGGCTTTCATTAAAACCTCTATTTTTGTCCAAATAAGTTCTTTCTTATCTTTAAGATAAAAGCCAGAATATATTTCTTGAAGATCTTTGTACTGCAGGAAGATGATTATTTGCACAACTTTAATTGCTGTCCAGCTGGGTTATAAGAAGGAAAGATACAACATAGGACTAATTAATAGAAAGATAAATTTAAAAGTTCATTGAAGTATTTTTGAGGTGATTAAGTCTTCCTGTGATCAAGAACTTATAATATTTGTTCCAAGGGGATTAAAGTAGGGATTTTTACTTTCAGAAGTATAAAAATTTTTGCTACCAATGAATCTGATCATATCAAGACATACATGCTAGTTTAATTTAAAAGTAGAATTGAGTTGACTAAGATCAGGCAAAATTTAGAGAATGACAGGTGGCTGCTAAAATATCCTACAGACTTTTTAACTGATACTCTTTTCTAATTTCCTGTTTTAATCCATGGCAGATGTGTTTCTGTTCTATATTAAGTGCATAGGCTATTAGTCTTTTGTGAGACAATTGTGTATTTAAATGATATGATGTTGAAAATAATTAAAACAAATAGCAGAAAAAAGTAAGTAGCAATCAATATACATTTAAATTAAAGCTAGCTAAGCATATCATCATGAACACTTATTTATGAAAAAAGTCATTATAGCTACAATTTACTATTTAGACTCAAAAATATCCTCTTCTGCAAAAAAATACCATTGATGTCTATGTACCATATATAGTAGAGTGCTTACCATAGCAAGATTTACACACCGTGTCACCAAATATGCTAACCTTTATGAAGAAATATGTGTTAATGTTCATGGTCAGCAATGCTAACTTAAGCCAGACTTTAAACATCCTCTAGAAGTTAATCAGGTAGTTAAGTATATTGGCAACTTGCTTAAATATGCCAGCATCACAGTTAAGGCGAAATTTAACCCGACCAAGGGGATTTTACTCCTATGCTGTCACTTCTAACTGTGTCTAGAAGAGAAAAGCAATATGCCTGTAAGTCTACAGATCTTAGCTCTGAAAAAAAGGCTAATATTTGTTAAATTATTTTTTTGTTTGGAAAAAGAACCAGGAACTTGGATACCTGTCTCTCATCAGAGAGTAATTATTGATCTGAGTTTCCTCATTCTCTCTTTATTTCAGTGGGAGGAAGGAATTCAAAATAAGTGGGAAAAAAAATGAATTGTTAAACATTTTATAACCTTCTTGACTTTCACAGTCTTCAGTAAATTTGCAATCCCAAACATATTTTGGTTCATATGGTATAGTAATCATTAACATAAGTCATTGGACGATAATTTGAGTCTAATAGTTACTGCTAAAGGTGAAGACAGTTCCTGTACTTCCTTCCTTTAAAGTAATGATTGAATTATTGGCATTGGTTAATGTTAGATGAATTTGTAAAGGTTAGCTTAAAACAGCTGAAATTTATTATGACTAATCTATTATAGACTTTGGATAACTAAGTACACTTTAAATCCTAGTCATTTCAAGTGTAACAGTACTTTCACCTTAAAGCTAACAAGACTCTAGATGGCAGTTAGTGGCTAAAAAAGGAGCTAGATCCCTATCTTCTTGCAGCAGGTCTGCAGAGGACACCACCTATATTGGTGCTCTACTTAAACGTGTATCTGCAGCGTACCCTTGTGATAATGGGGTCTAATAGCATACTGGGTTACATCATTACATTCCTGAGAGACTGCATCTGGAATACTGTGTTAAGCCCTCACTAGTATGACAGAGCTATGAGCAAACTGAGACGACCAACATAGGGAACCATTGAGATGATCGGGGAGTGGAAGAACATGAAGTATAAGAGGACGAAGAAGTAGTGTTTGTTTAACCTGCAGAAAAGAACGCTTGAAGGAGGCTTCTAACTTCTGCCTGATACTGGAAGGGCTAGAGACAAGATGAAGCCAGACTCTTCTCAGAGGTGCACAGCAAAAGGACAAGAGGCAACAGTCATAGGTTGCAGTGAGGCAAATGCAACTGGGTCGAAGACTGGGGAAGGAAATATCACTGTTAGAATGGGTTGCCCAGGAAGGCTGTTGAATCCTCTTCTTCAGAGGTATTTAAATTTCACCTGCACACAAGACCCTGAGCACCTTCCTCTGACTTCCAACCAATCTGACCCTACTATGAGCAGGAGGTAGGACTAGGTGACCTCTTACTTGCATTCTTCTGTAATTCCATCTTGCCCGGTCTTCAGCTGGTGCTCTGGAAGGGCTCAGGTTGCTTACAGACCCCATGTCAGACTTTTTAGTCTAGTGTAGAAGTCTTAGATACTCTGAGGCATCTAAAATGAGATAGAGGCCAGGCAGAGAATACCAAAGTACATATAATGGCAGTAGACAGCTATGTTGGCAACTGAGTGATACCCCATCTGTTTAATTGGTCCTCTCGCATTGTCCTCTGCCCAGATCCAGTAGGCATGCATAGAATACTATTGAAATGCAGTGCTAGAGTTGACCTTATGAAATTACACTCATGGCTTTCTTTTTTAAATAAAAAATATTGGAGGAAGAAGAATTATCCATTATACAGAAGACAGTGTGGTTAAAGTATTCTTTCACAGATGAGAGACTCCGATTGTCTGTCTCTGCATACAGGGTTTCAAATTATCATGCCTCATCTCCTATAGTACTTGCCTTTTCACCTCACCTGTCTGAGGACTGTGTGTTTCATCTTTTTCTGTTGAAAGTATTCACGATGCAACAAACTCTGGATTTATTAAGCCTAAGAGAAAAAGTGACACCATAGCCTTTTTGTCAAGTCACTGTGTGAGAAACATGATCTGCTATTCCTGCCATGGTTTCTACATGCAATAATCCATTTTAGAGTGAAATATTTCATGGGTTTATTTTTTTATATTTAAATAGAGTATTTTATAAGGATAATGCATAGATGAAGACATTTAGTTAGCTAAATCACTCTGAGAGGGGAAAGTAGGACCACCTAAATACCTAACACTAAGTTGTGTTGCCAGTGTCTGCATGACCATTCAGAACCAATTCATTTAAAGATCTGTAGACTTATGTTCAGCCATAGAGAACAACAAAGTGTAAGAACTGATGACTGTAAGGCATACTTACTTCAGTCTGAGACGGCATAATTATTGCATCCATTGCATAAAAGGAAAACAGAGACAAAGAGGAAACGGGAGCAGCAAGTGTTCTATTAATGTATTAGAGATGTTTTCAAGGTGATGAGAGATGTATAATATGGACATAAAATGTATATATGGGGCAACATGTTCTCTGTAATAATACATTTGTTCTAATAAAAGACCAGTGAGTACTTCCATACCATTCCATATGAAAATCTGACTAATTTTATGCTTCTGAAAGTAATGGCTTTACATTTATTGGTATCATATTACTCATAGAACTAGAACTGAATCTGTAGGAGTATTACATTTTTAATACACTTTTAATGAGATCTTATTTTAAGTAAGGTGCTTTGATCTAATAAAAATTAACTAAAAAATGAAATTGCATAGCAATACCCAAAAGCACTCAGGATTTTGGCTCATATTCAACACTTTGGTGATTCTAGGTAGTAGGAGAAGAGTGAAACATAGAGTAAGTGACAGCCATAGGTTATCAAAAATTATGAATAGCAGAAGGTAGTAAGGAAAGAAAAGCTCTGAAATTAAATAAATAAATAATAAATCAATAAATAACTTTAGCATTGGAAAGCCTTTTCTTCTGAAAGATATAAAGACACACTAGAAGTGCTTAGTCCTTGGCAGAACTAGCTGGATTTTGTGGATATGTATTTTATGGCAGGCCCTAATTTTGATAGAAGATTCTTTGCTGTCTTGTTCCTCTACATTTGTATTGGCCTGGAATTCAAAGGCTGGGTAGTAGTAGAAGGGAATTTAAGTGCTTTTCACCTGAAAAGGATTCACTAAACAGGAAACCAACCTTCCCTGGAAAACCCCTAGGGGAGTCAAGACTGAGGAGGAAAAACAAAAAGGAAGACTATTTAGCAATGTGCTCCTTTGCAGGCAATAGGTCACTTGTTTTTGGAATAATTTTTCATCGTTTAAAGGGTCATCCTCATTGTCAAGAGATGTGATGATCACATATGAGGCTATATCAGAACTGCATGTGTTAAAGGAGAAAGTGTAAAGACACAGTGGGCAATTATTGGTCAGCCTGATTAGCAAGAATAACTCATCGACCTGGGAATTCCCTTGACACCTCTGGCAGCAATGGGAAAACAGTTCAAATGTTCTCTATAACCTGCATTCAGTCATGTTACATTTTTAATTGTAGGATTTTATCAACAAGTATGATTTATATAGTATTTGTTGACTTAACATGTAGTTAATATACTAGGGTTGTACACAAAATGTATTTAGGAATTAGGAGATTAAAGTTTCAGATGTTGAACTTGGCTATTGCTTATGAGCTGAAAATTAATCTTACAATTAGTGTTATTGCAATATAGCTAGTGCATGTGTATTATGAAATACAACTAAGAGAAGGTAATGGCTACTTTTGGTTACACAAAATTATTCCCATTTCTTTAAAAGCCTCTTAACTGCTTTTTGAAATTTGTTCCACATATACTGTAATCTCTCATCTCTAGCATCAATAAAATGTATGATTGAATTTTTGGTTTACCCTAGTATTCCCTCTGGAGATTTAAAATACATCAGTTATTATCCATACCATTCTTTGATAATGAGGATTATCTATAGAACAATCCTTGTCCCACTTTACTGGGGCATTTGTCTTGAGAAAACTATGAACCTAAAGATTTATTCAAGTGTGCAAGGACCAGGATCAAAAAGGAGAGAAATCTGGATGCAAGGCTATGAGTTGTACTGTAGTTTCAGGAAGCCACCAGTTAAGACTCCCTTGGGAATTATATAATATGCAGTGAGTGCTCTTAGTGCTTGCAGAGTTTTTTCTTATTTAAGCTATTAAAATATAATGGGTATAGTTTGCAATGCACCCATTTTTGAGATCCTGCCCAACTGCCCTCCACATGCTTGAATTCAATGTTTAAATTCTCCTAACTCTTGCTCAGAAAAAAAAAAGTTAAGAGCAATAGGCACCAAACTTTTCTTAAGCATGACCTTAAACTAATCCCTAAACACCTTAACAAGTCATTCACAGCATGACCACAAGTAGGAAAGTGTTTAGCATGTAGGGATAGACTATGTCTACGTTAGCAACCAGACCAGGCCAGGACCCACAATGTGCCCCGGGGCAGATGGCATGGCACAACGCTCAGCTAAACCCACTTCCCTCCAGAAGTGGAAAGCTTCATCCGTCTGCTGTGTGAGAAACAGCCCCTGGTCGGGGGCACTGTCTAGTAGGACGTTGTGTGGCACAGGTCGAGACAGTGCCAAGGAGTGTGCTACCAGATTAGCAGAAATTGGCAGTGCTTGTCCCCTCTGCCTTGGCTTTCTCTAATTTATTGGTATAGATGTGTTCATTAGCTTATTAAAGCATACTGCTCAGCCAGAATGAGCACTTTTCTACAAATCCTGTTATGCCTCTTGTTCCTTGTCTATCTAAGGAGATTTTTCTCTGGTTTTCCCCTATCTCATTATTTTAGGGTAGGACTCCCTCAATTTCTCCTATTAAAGGAGTTCTGTCTTGCCTGGAATAATCAGATATTGAGTGGAATAAAAGAGGAGAGCCCAGGAATACGCTTATGTGGTCTAATGTTAAAATCAATTAGCTGGGAATAGAAAGGCTGAATCCCAGCCTTGTTCCAGTGACTTGGAGCAGGGTCAGTGCATGCATAAACCAATATGATTAAAATGGTATATATTGCGTTTCCAGTTGTATCAGTAGGAACACCGTGCCTGAAAATTGTATTAGAGAGGACAGATGAGGAAGTCAGTCTGCACCAGGTGCATTTATTATCTATGCCTGTTTACATTGGTTAGGTGATAGAAAACAGAATTTGGTTTAAGGTATGTAAATGCTCTTTATTGTGTATATATTCATCCTAAATTCAAACAGTTAAAGCAGCTCCTATATCTTATCACTATTTGCTTTTGTCATGTCACATGTCTCTGTGAATTAATCTGCATTTCATAAAAACCCAATTAATATAAAACTGTCAATTTTCTGGCAATATTCAGATGTACAAATTATATTAAGCAATTCATGCTGATTGACATAGGTCTTTCCTGTTCTTACTATGAGAAATGTGAAAAATCTTTCTTTTACAAGATTGCTTGTGAAATAGATTCAACAAATTAGCAAATCAAGAAAATAAATGTACTCCTAAAAGAGATCAAGTTAGATCTGGTACAAATCATGTCACTCTTCTCCAGTTCTTTCAAATCCATTTTTTTTTCTCAATGATTTATAATCAGTGAAAACTTCTGTGTCTACCAAGATGCTGAGGAGGAAAGAGCAGAAGTGCCACTGTTGAGGCCCAACAATTTATTTTCAAAGATGAAATTCCTTTGTACCAAGGAATTCAGTAGTTAGCATTACCTCTAAACATACAGTATCTTTGTCACATTAAAGTGTTTTTTCTTGTGATCGTGATTAATTAATAAATAATTAACAATTAATGTATAAATTAACAGTATTTCTGACTCTTTTAGACTGCATATTGTTCGCAGTCTTGCACAATAGTTCAAATACACTTACAGCACTTTCTAATTAGTATTTTAAAATTACCCACATTATAAAACCTCACAGTTTAGAACTGAACCTGTGAAAGGTCTTAGGGCACCTACTTTACTTTAAAGTACATATACCTAAAATGTAAGTCTTCAGGATCTTCAATGAGTTAATAATTCTTTTAATCAATAAATATTCGATAGCTATATAAAAATATTTGCTTCCAGGATGCTAGACCTACTAAAATACTGACAACACTGAAAAAAAAAAATGCTTAACCTTGTCAGAGCAGATATTTTAATTGCATGTTTTTTAGAGTGAGGTCCAACAATAATTAGGATTAGGAGAAGAAAAGGTGGTAGTACAGTTTTTCTCCAGCAGTCCTACCCCGTGCATTGACTGTAGAAGCTGAAGATTTGGGTTCCTTTCCTGTGGAGGAAATAAAGGCTCCAGATAGTACCTTCCTTTTCTATACAGTGTAAACAAAAGATACCAAGAATCATTCCTAAATCCCTTCCAGCAAAAACATGGTACCCTCGGTGTGCCTGAATTGCCCAACCTATATCATGTCAGACAGCAGAGGCTTTGACTTGTTTTCCACACTCATACTGAGCTTTGCAATTATAGTGTTGGATGGATGAATGGGAAGGATGAGGAACTGGCCCCTACAGCACCAGTAATGTTGATAACAGCCGGTATACTGAGGCCTTTCATTTGTTTGAATAAACAAGGATTACCTACACTATATAAATGAGCAGTTTCATTACTGCTGCTGGGCAGAGACAGAAACGATAAAACACCTTAACCAAAATCTTCTAGGAAAGCATTTACATCCATCCATCCTTGCCTCACTTACCCAGAACTGCTTCTTTTGCTGTAAAAAAACCCCAAAAGACTGTTTAATACCTTTTCACTGAATGAAGATAGTTTCTGAGCTCACTTTTTGCAATACTCTTCTCAGAAATAGTCATGTGCTTCGGAGGAGCTTTAGAGAAGAGCCAAACTGAGATCTGTAAGGCTGTGCCTGGGTGCACAAGTCCAACAGAATACAATGTACTGCAAAGTTCAGCCCTCTATCCTGACCATTTTCAAGTAGAATCAGTATTGGGGTTTATGCCTTAAAAGTGTTGCCCTAGTTTAGGACATTATGACTTCGATAACCCTTTCCATGCTTGGTGGGCAATTAAAAGCAATACTTTGCATCTGATGAGTGAATCAATAAGGAATTTGTATAAAACCTTACAGTATGCATCTCTAGCATCAGCTACCATGCAGATTTTAGGAAACACCTGAATATATTTCTTAGCAGTATCAATCATCTGTCATCTAATGCCATTTTAACATAAGATCTAACAAAAAAAAAAAAAATCCTATTTCTTTGAAGAATTACTGCCTGTAATATATTTAACATTTATGGTAGTCAGCATGGTAATACAGGTTCTTCCTGGGAAGAAGCAGCTCAGTGCATCTCAGTCCCATGGATAGTCTGTGAATTACCTTTATTAAAAATTGCTGAAAAGGAGTCTTAACTGCTTTGACCATTCTCTGTAATTTTAATTCTGAACATAGATTTAGATGATGACTCTATCAGATAGACATTCAGATTTATGTAATGTGAATTTTTAATTGATCAGGTTGTTAGAAAGGGTAATATTAAGAGTTTGGTTTATATCCACTTACCAAGTCAATACTGTAGAACAGGATGTTTTACTGAATTTAGGATCTGGTAGTATATAAAGACTCCCTTGCACACAATTATTTTGATTTTTGGTGTAACAGATCCAATTGCAAATACTCTCATAGCTTTTTGAAACTCTTCGAAGAACATGGTCAGTAACATTTGTTAGATATGTGAAGATAAACTGGCATTTGTTATGAAGAGCTGAGGGTCCTGCTCTTACATGGGGGGTTTGTAATTCTAAAGTATGTGAGCCTCCCTAATCAAAAGGGATGATGCTGCTGGTAATTAGTTTCTATGTAAAAAAAAAAAAAAAAAAATTAGACACTCATACTGATCAAAGAATCTTAGCAGTTTCAATACCAAGAACATGAATGTTTATCTTGATCAATTTGTGAGGGATTTCCTAAATTCCCTGGAAACCCAATTTGAAAGCATGACTGCAGGCACAGTTTAGAACCACAAATTAGATCATGTAAATAGACTTCAGTACTTACAGAGCCACTATCCTTAGAACATCTGGGTGCTTCATGATCCTTAATGTACTTAAATGAGTCACTAAATTATTAAGAGCACAATTCAAATTATTAGCACTTTGTATAGAAAAATGCAGAAAGCTGATGCAATCATTCCATTATTCTACTGTGCTTTGCAGGTCCTAAAATGGTAGAATTCCACGGTCAGCAATTTCAGATCAACTCAAAGAACGGCAAGCCACTTTTCACAGTGGATGAAAATGAGGTTGTAATTGGCACAGATAAACTTCGAGTCACAGGTTTGTAACAGTTTAAGAAATGCTTAAATAACAGCCACAGAAAAGCACAATAAAAATGGCATTTTTAAATATGTAATTGTGTTTGAACACCGGTTCTGGTTTTACCTCATTAGGAAATGGGAATCTGAAGATATCCTGACCTTTTTTCAGTAAATAATCAGTAAAAACTGTTAACAGCAAAATAATAATATGCATATATAAATAGCTATTTATGTCTGTATGTACATATTTTATTTTAAAGCCATTAGTGATTGGAAGTGTACTGGTACATTTTTTTCGGAATTATTTAATGTTTCTAGTGCACACTGTTAACTGAGGCTGAAAAAATTATTGATATTCCAGTTTGAGTTGTACTGAGTTTTATTTGTAGAAACTTTTTAAACTCTCTCTGATCTTTTCATATGGTTTTATCTTTCAAAGTGAAAGCCACTGTATTTCTGCTCTGTGGGTAGCACATATGTCACAGGATAGTATCTGAAGTATATTTAAAATGTCATATGTCAAAAGACATCTATATCTTAGGCTATTTCTACGAATCACGGAAGTACTCATTTACAAAGTAAGATGGCATAGTTACCACAAGAAAAGCTGTTTCCTTTCATATGACCTGATAAAGTCAACCTTCATTTTCCAGGTGTAAGGTTGCATTAAAACAAGTACATCAAGGTGTGATTTCTCTTTGAGCAGAAGAGTCTATCAAAGCAAATACTGTCATTCTCCTGTAACTTGTTTTCAATTACATTTTTGATATTTTCAACCCAATTGCAACTATCATGTTTAACTTTTGCTAATTACAGTCCTCTGAAATCTTGAGGTCTTAATTTTAATGGCTATATTCATATTATTTCACTGTGCAAAGCTACAATTGTAGTAGTAACTATACAATTAGTGTTTCAAAGCCAAAGTTAAGTTATAATAAATGTGTTAATAAATTTTGTTTACGCCTGAGGGTCTTATCTTAAGTTTTTTACCTTTTAACCTAATTGAAATTGCAACTTTGTTTAACCAGGAAACCATATCAAATAATTATTGTTTGCCCAAGGGATGCTAAACTTTAATAGAAAAGCATGTTTAACAAAGATATGAAAAACTGCATAATTGTTAACTGATTTGGAAAAGGTCTATCTCTCCTCAAAGTAAGTAAAAATCATTCATACAAGAGTTGAAATTGTTATGCTAAAACATGTATTCTGACTCATCCAATATTAATCTTTACACTGCAAGGATAATTGTTTACTTTAGCAGATATTGTAGAAAGACACATTACCTGTTTCTTTTTTACACTGTAGTACAATTCAAAAGCAAATCCATTAAAGTCAGTGAGGTTATTTCAGTGTAAAATTAATATAAGTAAGAGGAGATTCATGCCTACTTTTCTTCAAATTAATTTATTCAAGTTGCGATTTAAATGATACTATTAGATTAGCATGAAGGATAAATTAGTAATACTTTGCCTAGTGAGATAATTTTTTAAACATTTTAGAGAAGATCAATATAAAATAAATTTTGAAAAGTTCATACTATAAAAAACAGACTACCTCAGACTTAAAATACCCAAAGAATATTTTGCAGTTTTTTATGTACAATATAGTAAAGTATTTGATTTTACTTCTCCTTATTTGTGTGAATTATGAAAAACTCAGTAACAATTTGTAAGAAAATCTGACAGTTTTCAACTAACATATAATGTAGCAGAGAGCAAATGTCCGTGATTTATGGTATTTCAGGAAAAATGAGAAAGTCTAAGACAAGCTAATCCAACCCAACACCTCAGGAACTGTCATTTTCCAAGAGTTTGGTATGTTTGACCTCATACGGTTTCAGTCAGACTTCTTCTGTCCCATGTAGTAGAATAAAATAGCAGCAGACTCTGTTCTCCTAAGAAGAGCAAATGCCTGGAGAAAGCCATGGTCAGCGAAGTGTCTCAGATAGCCCACAGGGTCACAGACAGGTCTAGATGCCCGTGTCAGACAACTGAATTGAACTTCCAGTCAACAGAGTCAATGCAACCTAGAGCGTGAAGGAGACAACCTAGACCTGGCATGGGAAGAGCTCTTCGGCTGACCAAACACAGTTGTCTGCTTAGGATGAGCTCAATGGCTCACTCATCTCCCTTACGTATAGTGGCTGAGATCAGATGCTGAAACGTAAGCATCCAGCAGCGTCTGAAACACCTTAGGGTATGTGTGATGCCACATGGTATCGCTTTATCTACAGAAGACACTTCCTTTGATTGTGGCAGTCAGAGGCCAGGCAGGATGTACAACTGTTTTTTAAATGGCAGCAGGTACATATGATTAGGCAGCTAAATTCTGCCTCTAGCTCATCTGTGACACGTACATCATAGACACTTAAATTTAGGTGTATGAAATTGAAGCTCAGCTTAACCCTCCATGACAATTAATGCTACCTGAAGGAGCATGTACTCAAATTACATCCTCTTTAATATTATTTCAGTAGTGACCTGCGTCTTTTGCAGACATATATTATGCAGCTACAGAGGTATCGAACATCAGCATTTTATTCTGGTAGGATTTTATACATTCAGTTGGCATTGTGACAATGAAACCCACCTTGCAGCCATTGTATTGGCTGGCAAAGAGCCAGTTGCTTCAGAACTAACAATTTTGTCATGGCAGAAGGAGTGAAGTCACAGCACTGGCTGGAAACAGAATCCTCCTGCACAAATAGCTAGAGTCCATGGCCATGAGTCCTGTTTTTCACTCCTTTGCCAGCCCTACAAACTTGCTAGCTAGGAGACTGTCCATAGAAGGAAGAAAATAGGCTCAAGTAAATAAACTTTTATAAAATAGAAAAATAATTAGCAATCAGCAGATATGAAGTAGTCTCAACTGCTGCATAAAAAAACTTTTTTAAAAGCACAGATTATAATTTCTATTTTATGACTGTTGTATTGGGTAATCTTTTAATGATGAGTAGGTAAGAAATTAACAGAATGCAGTTGCTTCCCCTCCACTTTTCTTGAAGAAAAGCTGGCAGGACAGAGGGGATCAGTATCTTTATGGAGAAGCATACTTTATCACCCTTTCTCCAGTTTACTACTTATTCTTCTGCTTGCTTGTCTTTCATGATCTCTTAAAGTATTTGCAGAGTATTATTGGTGATTTTAATTTAGTTATTGGTGATTTTAGTGCTCTCTTCTATGGAAAGGTTTTCAGTTTGAATAGCCAACACTGAAGTGCAATGTGAAGGTGTGTGTTTGATTCAAATGCTTCTGCTCAGAAAGTAAGTTAAATAGGAGACAGTTTGACAGTATGAATAAACATTCTCTTAGATTTTCATGAGGCTCTGCCTCTGGCTACATGCTGTGCCATTTCATCCTCTTCATGGTTCACATTCAAAAAGAGAAGGAGGGTGAAACTCCCAGAGCTGTTTGCTGCTAAGCATGGGCTTCAGTGTCCTCTACTGAGGAGGGAATGCTCCAGTGACAATGCTGTTTTATAAAGGCATTCAGAAATATTACTTTTAATTAAAATGATATAATTGCTGGGTTTTAGTTCTGGCTCGAATGATCTTGTTTTGCACAGGCTGAGAACTAGCAATACAATTGGGCTTCTCTGGAGAATTTGGTCTCTCTGCTCTCTCTGTCTTGTTTTTGAGCCACAGTGGTGCTTAGACCAAGAGACATGCCATCCTGGACCAAGAGATAGGAAGAGATCCCTAAAACAACGATCCGCTTTATTCAAACAAGGCTTCAGCAACCATGATTGCACTCAGGTCTCACAAATCTTTCTTCGTGTAGATGTTCACTCCCCAGATCCAATCAGTTTTGCCAGGTTCCTCTTTCTAACATCTTTCTGTGCGTATACAGGCATCTCTAATACAACAAGTCCAAACTTTGATAAAAAAGTGAAAGTTGGACTAGAAGATATATCTGATTTATCAGCTCACATCCCTTTCATAGACAGAAAAATAGGTCATTAAGGCCTTTGACACTGTTTCTCACAACATTCTCCTGGCAAAAATGGCTGCTCGTGGCTCGGGTGGGCACACGCTTTGCTGGGTAAAAAACTGTCTGGATGGCCGGGCCCAGAGAGTTGTGGTGAGTGGAGTTAAATCCAGTTGGTGGCCAGTCACGAGTGGTGTCCCCCAGGGCTTGGTTTTGGGGCCACGCCTGTTTAACATCTTTATTGATGATCGAGACGAGGGGATCGAGTGCACCCTCAGTCAGTTTGCAGATGACACCAAGCTGGGTGGGAGTGTTGATCTGCTCGAGGGTAGGGAGGCTCTGCAGAGAGACCTGGACAGGCTGGAGCCATGGGCTGAGGCCAGCTGGGGGAGTTTCAATAAGGCCAAATGCCGGGGGCTGCCCTTGGGCCACAACAACCCCCAGCAGTGCTACAGGCTTGGGGAGGAGTGGCTGGAGAGCTGCCAGTCAGAGAGGGACCTGGGGGTGTTGATTGACAGCCGGCTGGACAGGAGCCAGCAGTGTGCCCAGGTGGCCAAGAAGGCCAATGGCATCCTGGCTTGTGTCAGCACTAGCGTGGCCAGCAGGGACAGGGAAGGGATCTCACCCCTGTCCTCGGCACTGGTGAGGCCGCCCCTCGATTCCTGTGTTCAGTTTTGGGCCCCTCCCTACAAAAAGGACATTGAATGACTCGAGCGTGTCCAGAGAAGGGCAACGGAGCTGGTGCAGGGTCTGGAGCACAGGTCGTACGAGGAGCGGCTGAGGGAACTGGGGGGGTTTAGTCTGGAGAAGAGGAGGTTGAGGGGAGACCCCATCGCCCTCTACAGCTCCCTGAAAGGAGGCTGCAGAGAGCTGGGGATGAGCCTCTTTAACCAAGTAATAAGTGATAGGACAAGATGGAATGGCCTCAAGTTGCGCCGGGGAAGGTTTAGACTAGATATTAGGAAGCATTTCTTTCCAGAAGGGGTTGTCAGGCGTTGGAATGGGCTGCCCAGGGAGGTGGTGGAGTCCCCATCCCTGGAGGTGTTTAAGAGTCGGGTCGACACAGCGCTGAGGGATCTGGTGTAGTTGGGAACTGTCAGTGTGAGGTTAATGGTTGGACTGGCTGATCTTCAAGGTCTTTTCCAACCTAGACGATTCATGTTAATTTCTTTTAGAATCTTATCAAGCTACATCTCAAATGGCAAACACTGTTCATTTTTATATCACCAAATGTGGACTTCTGTGTAAAAGGTGCTGTAGTGATGGTATGGATTTCTAAAGGTGACAGAGGAACTATATGCAAATCAGGCAGAGCACAGAGTAGAGCTTTACAGAGTCTGCCCCCACTGGTGATGTCCAATGTGGAGACAAAACACACTAGTTGATTTTTAGTGACACATCTTTTCCTTTTGAAGTAATTATTTATTATTTTAGCAGTAGTAATAGACTGTGTTGATGTAGTCGAACTACTATTTTATCACCATATTGCGGTATTTAAAGGGTGGCCACAAGGAATATGGATACTCCCTTTTTACAAGGAGTCATATGGAAATGACGAGGGGTAATGGGTACAAGTTAATCGTTGGGAGATTCTGACTGGACACAGGAAAAAAAAAATCACAATGAGAACAATCAGCCACTGTAATAATCTCCTCAGAGAAGTGGTGGATTCCTCAGCACTAGACACTTAAAATTCATCTGGAGAGAGTGCTGGGCCATCTTGTCTGGACTGTGCTTTTGCCAAGAAAGGTTGGACCAGATGATCCTTGAGTCCCTTCTAACTTTGTATTCTATGATTCTGTGATACTAGGCTCCATTTACCTTTTACTGCTCTGACAGCTAGATATGCTATTTCATGATTCTGTAAGTAGCTATTAATGTTATTTTTGAAAATTATTAATGAAAGTGATAATTTCCTTCTCTAATCTTTCTAATAATTGAAACTATATGGTTTATGGCAGGTAAACTAAATAAAAAATGTTTTTACAGACATAGCAGGAAAATTTATAAAAATGCAAACATAAAGCTAGGTTTTTAATAGCAGTAAACCAGTATCATGCCATTAGGTTCCATGTGGCTGCCCCAGTATGCACTGGCCATTTCAGTGTTTTCAATCTGAGGACTGTATCTACAGTAATGACACACTGTAACATGAAGACAGTTAGGATGCTTTACAAATGTGCCACTCAAAATACTTCACTGGAATAGAGGCTCTTCAAGAAGGACAGACTGGAAAGGTGTGGAGGAGTTTGCCTTTATGTGCAAAAATGCATTGTGCTCAGCCTTAGGACGGATGAGGAGCCAGCTGAGAGATTATAGATCAGGATTAGAGGGCAGATCAACGTGGGCAACATTGTAGTGATTGTATACTGCAGATCACCTGATTGGGAAGAAACCAGTGAGGCCCTCTTCAGACAACTGGAAGCAGCCAAGTGAAAATTGATATGTCTTTCTCTCCAGAACAGCAGTGTTATCGAATGCTCAGCTTTTCCTATAGATCCTAAAACAAGATGGAAATGAATCTTGTATCCAGAAACTGTGCCACTATGTGACACTATTATTTAAATATCAAGAAATCGGCACAAAGTCACATTCTACCGCTGTGGCTATCACATGTAAGGATATGCAGCAGTGTAGCAAGGCATGAAATTTCAAACTACGCCGTTTCATATAACTGGCATTGTAAAAAACTATGCAGCTTACCTAAGAATGGGAATTCACTTGTATCTTCATTGTACTTCATCTTGTGACACAGTACAGCTAAACTGGTACTGAAAATTGCTGAAAAATTTTAACTGTCTAACAAAAAAGGAAATTGAATCCAAACCATACTCAAGTGTAAGAGCACACCATAGAATGTATGATGGTATATGAGATGCATGGAAGAGTAAGAAGAAGGAAGGGGAAAATAAAGGCAATTTAAAAATGCCTTCCACAGTCATCAAGCCAAAATGTGCATCTGCAACAGCATTTTGTTAAGTCAAACTGCACTTTTACTGCAGATCTGATGGTTCTGACAGTTCTCATGTCCCACTGTTTTATACCATGGAGGAGTTAGGGAGTGAATACAATGGATACCTTTTGGATGAAACCAAACTAAGAAATGGGCTCCAAGAATTCATTTACTTCATCAGAATTGCAAATGTGTTTTAAGTCCACAGGATGAGACTAGAGTTGGTCCAAAGTAAAATCCCCTAGATCTGTATAGTATGAGCAGCAGATCTTTAGCACCAAGTACATCACTCCATAAATCCACTCTTTTCAGGTCACATTACCTCCTAATGTAGACATATGTAAAGACTTCCCAGAAATACAGTTGGAAGACATTATCAGGCTATCTCCCCTGATAAATCAGGTGTTTGGAGATCATTCAAAGTTGCTGGCAAGTTTTTTGTTAACACGGGTAGTATTGTGACAGTATATATTTCACTGAAATTACAACTCATTCACTGTCATCCAAAATGAAAATCTGAGTGAAGAAAACACTGAAATGCTTGCTTTGCTCAGAATTGTCATGTAGGACACAGTGGAATAAAGGACAGTCGGGATTGTGGTACATTCTCAAAAGATCACAGTGTCAGAAGAAACACATTTGAAGCAGGCCCTGCTCAAAGGAAAAACTTTAATTCATTGACATCTCTAGCTGGCAAGTAAACTAATTCAGAAGTTTTGACAGATCAGTGTATCCCTAAAAATATCTTAGTTTTACCAAATCAGCATTTTCTGACAGACCTATTTAATTCTTTCAGGTGTTTTTTTTTTTCCATCATCACCTATGTGTAAGGTTGCCAACTTGTTACACCCACCAGCACAAATACAAGAACAGGAGAATAATTAACTATGTCTGGCTAGACATTAGGTTTTTTCTTGCATAATAATCTTATTGCTAATAAAGAAGTGTTAAAGTCCTGTCTGAATTAATGAATTTTATATTTTCCAGTGGTATATTCATGCCAGCTAGCAGATTCCAGAAAGATTCATCTATTTAAATTGACAATGAGGATATCAACAGCTAAATAAAATTTAAATAGAAACTTAGAAATCCATGCTTCCTTGAACTGCTGAAGTGATTCAGTATGGTAATTCTTATATTTTGTGCACTTCTCTTCAATCCAAGCTAAGCAGATTTCATTCTAAGGAATCATGATTTCATCGAGAACTCTTCTCAAAAAGCAGCACGCTTCATGCTTTCTTAGGACACTGTGAGAACTTTACCCCAGCCTTCAGTTGGCTCAGCAATGTATTCATTTTTCATTGGTTTCTCTCGATTTCACTTTTTTTCTTTTTACCAAGTTATCTGTGGTTGCTCCCACTATATTTATTGTTTTTTTTCTGTTTATACCACATCTAATACCATATAATACCACATGTATACCATCCACACCATACTTTCTAATCATCCATTTCCCCTTGTCTTCCCTTCTTTTTGCCTGATTATACATATACTTTCACTTTTTCATCTCAATCTCATCAGGTTTTCCAGACATAAACCGCAAAAAACAGTTTTCTTTTGTTACACATATATTTGCATTTAATATGTATTACATGCACATGCTTGTGTGCATATTCACCAGCCTGCAGCTCAAGAGGGCTCTTAAGAGTTTGTTTCTCTAGATGGAGTCCAAAACCCTGATTTAGGGCTTTCTACAGCCCAGAATTCTTTCCTGAGAGTAACTGCTTTCTGTTTTAATTCAAAGAGCAGCCAGAAAAGCCATGTTGAGTAATTTCCTATTAATATATATCCTTGGTACATATTTACCTGAAAAGTGTTTATATATGTGTATCCTCTAAGCTGGAGAAGATCACTCATCCTAAGCCCTCCCCAGTTTTGGATGAGTGCTTTCACAAAGCAGGAGGCGAGAGACCACCCTTGCTGCAGCTGGTGGTGTTTAGTTGCTTTTTTGAGCCATCTCTGTTGTTGAGGGGCTTTTGTACTAATTCAGCTAGTTCACTGATCCCAGTGAATCTTAGGCAGCAGAAGGTTGCTGAGTTGGTGATGAACTAGTCCTCAGGAGAGCAGAAATGAAGGTGCTTGGAAAACTTTCAGGTCCAATAAGGAGGCTCCTGGTGAGGTTGGGTGCCCACTGTTTCTTCCTCATTGGGATGAAACTACTCTTATTACAAGAGGTAAACTATCTGATCCCATAGTCATTGCCATTTTATATGCATAAATACCATTTTATACTCAGCAAGTCTGCCTAAAAATAGGGAAAATCTTTGATAGAGCTACATGGCAGAATTTGTGCTATGTATAGTCTAAAAGAAATTATTATTTAGATCTGTAATATTTGCAAAGGTTTTATGGGATTTTAATTATCTCTATTAACTCTAAGGGAAATTACATAGTAAAAATCTTATTTACTTATTTTGTTGTCCCAAGTAGTTTAAAATTTCTCTGTCTTCAGACTTCTTAGATTTCATTTTAGGAATTTACACCTATACTTTACATTACTTGTGCACTGTCTCGTTCCAATCAACACTGTAAGACTGTAGCTTTATTTTAATTCTTGTTAATATATGTTTTCTTATCTTAATTTCTGATATCAAAGTGGCCATATAAATCACTGTCACCATTTTTTTTACATTTGAACTTTACCATATAGTGGGTTTCTTTGTTTTTTGCAGGGCCTGAAGGAGCACTTTTTGAACACTCTGTAGAAACACCACTTGTGAAGGCAGAAGCTTTTAAACAACTAAGGTATGAATTTATATATGAAAACATAAATCTCATAAGTAGATATTGTTTGCTATAGATATTCACATTTTTCTGAACACGAGATTTTCAACAGCATTTGCAGAACTGCTAATAACTTTTCTGTTTTACATGAAAAATTATTGTTTTGAAGGAAAATTACACATTACTTTACAATTTTGAAATACATTATGAATTATTTATTGCTGATGGTGAATATTTAAAGCCATATACTGTGGAAAGTTTTTCTGTAAACTTCTATTTTTTAGTTTTGAAACACATAAGTATGACTTTTTCTTCTATGTTACAATAGAACTTGTTTGTCTGCAGCAGGTCATCAACCTATAATTAGTCAAGATTTTTAGAAACTAGCATCAATCTGAGGAAACAGACTAATAAGAAAAAAATGGAAATGTGCAAAGCTTTGCATGACTAGAGAGCAGTTTGGGGTCAGAAAATCATATAAAGTACTTCGCATGTTTCAGAGTTCCTTAATTCTGGGATAGCACTTTGTGAATTGTTCTATGTCATTTTAAGTATCCCAAATTAGTTTATCATATATTGGTTATGATGAGGTAATAAACTCAAATTACAATCTCTTCATGAACATGTTTCATTTTATAAGCCAGTACAAAGAAAGATTTTAAATTACACAGGATCTCTTTAACAATTACACTTCTGTCCTTTCATACTTGGCAGTTTGCTACTTTCTGTCATAATTTCTGTTCTTAGTGTTTCTTCTCCAGTAGGTCTAACTATTAGAGAGTAGTTGAAGATGATTAAAGCTTTCAGGAGCACTGTCTTCATCTTGGTGACTGAATTTTCAAATTGAGAATGGCAAATGAGAGGGAGACTATTAAGACACTTCATTTTCTCCTTGATAATATTTAAGATTTACTTACAGTAAAATGCCTTGTGTCTGTATTTGAAGACAGAATGACCTCAAGACATTAGATCTTACATGTTGATGTCCACTTTCAAAAATATGTTTCTTCTACTGTAGTACAATTTGGATGTGACAGATTTTGACCAATATGTAGGATTCTGCGTGGTAGTGAACATTATCTGGTTTTGTAGGGTATGGATTCATTATGATGTAAATTTGTCCGTTCCTTTGATTATCTCAATTTTGATAAATTAGGACATTGAATTTTCTAATTACAAAGCCAAGAAGCTCTGCAGATTTTAATTGGATACATACAAATTATTTTTTGTGCTTGTACTTTGCTTCAAAAGCATCATCAATTAATAATATTTTAATAGGCTTAAAGCTCATAGTGTTTTCCTACATCCATTACGCTATATTGCATTTTAAGTTCTTATCTGCACTTCATTTAAAAACAATTACACTGTTTCAGCTTACATACAACTATTGTTATTATGAATTTTTCACCTGTTTTTGTAAATAGGGTATCATTTGAAGGAAAACACTGAGATTCATTCAAAGTGTTCGTAAAGTTCTCCTGCATGGATGAGTTTACCTCATGGCTTATCTCTAGAGATTTTTACTATGTCAACTATAAACATATAAACTATGTTGCTATGTATTAGCAGAGCTCAAGTGTAATAGTTAAAATCCCATTCAGTTGTCTTCAATTAACTTTAAATAGTGGGAATTAGAGATTCTTCCACAATTTACAAGAAAAGCAAGAAGTTTGCTAATAATTAATTATAATGTCAAGGAAGTACCTGCCTAGCTATATCAACACTGACACTCGTGACTAACATTAGTATTTGACATAAATCCAGAATGCTAGAAACTGAGTTAGCTTAACCCTAAGAAAAACGCTGAATATCAGGTCATGAAGCTGTGCAATGTATATACCACGCACCGGCCCTTCCCCACAGCAGTTCAAAATGTCTCATTCTTTTAATAATTTTTTTCGGGTTTTACCACCCATAATCAGTGTTAAGTCTGAAAGCAGAGATGGCAATGATTACATGGAGGGCTTCTGGGGAGGATCAAAAAGCAAATGTATTTGTCCACAGTGCAGATGCCAAGTTAAGATGTTAAGCAGATAAGACCAATTTACAAAGCTCATGCTGGAAAAGGGTTACTTTCAAGGGTGATCTTAAACATCAGTGTACACAAAATTCATGCATTATGTTGTGAAGAAGCTCAGACAAGTTTAACAAGGAATGGCTATTTTGTAATGCTTTACAAATATTCTCTTTCATTCCACACTGTTAAATACAGGAAACTACTTACTGAAAAGCACTTCAATATGAAAATTTTAAATGCAGTTTTAAGTATTAATTTTCTATTTTCTGAATATGCTTCCTTTCCAGACTAAGGTTGTGAGTACCAAGTTCTAGGTAATATAACCTATTTGCTTACCTCAAGACTTATCTCCACACTTTCACCATCTATTAATCTTCTGCTATTTTTCCTCAGTGGTTGTGCTGTGCCATGTGAATGCAATATGCTGGATGGATGTGATAGAAAGTGCCATGGTGTGCAGCATTAAATATAGGGAATACTGCTTCAAGAAAATCCATCCACTTCAAATGTAGTTGCATATTTCAAGGAGCTGACTAGAAAGCTGCTAATGCTCGTAACTTTTTCGGCTTGTGTCATATGAACTGAGGCAACATTCGGTGTCTGCCATTCAGATTTAGGGCAGGATCTCAAACAAAGCTGACACAAATGGCCTTCTGAATTACACATTCTGCTGGCTTTCCTGCTGAATTTCAAGATAGACTGCTTTTCCGGAAACAAAGAGATAAGTGTGTTAGAACATATCTTTTTATAGCTAAGTAATGGAGACAGAGCAATGCAATTATACTGTGGTCAGTAACTGTCTTCTCATTCTGTAATTTGAAGGAAACATATAGAGTCCTTTTCAGTCTAATAGATTGAATTCATGACTCACCCATAAAGAAGAGATGCGCTTGCACTTACTTCCAACTGGTAGGAAGAATTATAACAACAAAAACTACATTTCAAAATTGAAGCTTTCCTAGGTTTAAAATAACATTGCCTACTTTTTCATTCCTTTCCTGGCATTCTTATATCCAAATAAGATACCTAGTTTCCATTTACAAAATCTGTTAAAATTTTAGTACCTCGTGGGGACCTAAAAATAGGTTTCACATGTAGTGTCTGACAAACATCTTAGTGGGAAGTTTTGGATATATCCACAAAATATCGTCCCCAGACAAACACGACTGAGGAGGTAACTGGTTAAAATCAGCCAGTTGTAATTAGTGAGAACAGAAGTATGTCTGGACTCCTACTTCTCTCTGCAGTTCAGCTGCCTGATATAGTCAAGTGCTTACACAGTTTCCAGGTGTATGGATGCTCCTTTGACAGCAAGTGCCTATCTACTGGGTCACATCTCTCCATGGGCTGAACCTGTTCTTCTGTATGGTCATGGGACCACAGGAGAGCAAGCAAGAAGAAGCACCTGATCACTGGGTTATCTCCTTTGTATTTGCTCTGTTTCTTGCTGTCTGGACAAGAGGTAATGGCCTCAAGTTGTGTCAGGGAAGGTTTAGACTGGATATTAGGAAGCATTTCTTTACAGAATGGGTTGTTAGGCTTTGGAATGGGCTGCCCAGGTGTTCTGCTGATTAAGGATACCAATTAAACTCAGACACCAGAGTGAAAAGAGCAGGCATATTTTACTAGTGATAACTGTGTAATACAGAAAACATGCAGTAAGAAAAAAGCGGAATAGTGCACTTAAAGCAGCAAACAGGAAAAAACAGGGTAATGCATTAAATCATTACTACATGAGAGAGAGAATGGAGATTAAGAAAAATACATCACCACTTGCATATATTATCATCATCCATATCCGCAGTGGCTGGGCAGCCCCGGTTACAGCGAGGGTTTCGAGAGCCTGTCCTGGCAAGTGGGAAATCCTACGTGTGCGTCCACCCATAGGTGAGGCTTCCAAAGTCGCTGCAAAGGGGCCCAGCCTCATATACCAGAGATCGACAGGCCAGAACAGCTGGCACCTTTGTTTTGAGCGGAAAATTTCTGGTTTCATTCTCCTGTTGGATTCCATCCAAAGCCTGGCCAGGGCTCAGGGGAGGAAACCAAGGGAGTTTCTAACAAGGCCAGATACTTGGGTTCTCAGCCTTGAACAAGGCTAAACAAGAGAAGTTGGATACATTCTCTCCTCACTCCTGATTATATTTTGTCTAAGCTGCATCTTCCACTAGCGAGTTTACATACTTTGTTAATGATTATAGACTAAGTTAGCAGCTTCGGCTTGGGGCCTGTTGTTCAGGCTTCAGTACTTCAGTGCTTTAGCACTTTTTACATCAGCATAAGTGTGTTGTTATAACTTAGTACAATATCTACTACCACAATGGTTTTCAGTTATAAAATATACAGGATTCATCTATAGATCAACTCTGGCTTGGGCTAGTTGTCCAAGCCTTAGCACTTCACCAGAGAGGTGGTGGAGTCCCCATCCCTGGAGGTGTTTAAAGTCGGGTCGACATAGCGCTGAGGGATCTGGTGTAGTTGGGAACAGTTAATGTTGGGTTAATGGTTGGACTGGGTGATCTTCAAGGTCTTTTCCAACCCAGATGATTCTGTGATTCTGTGCACTACTTGGTTGTGCAAAGACTGACGTTCAACATAGGGATTGACGTAGTCCAGGCCTTTAGCCCTGCCAGTTTTTTGTAGTCTGGTAAACAGAAGTAATGGATACAGGTTTCATTCCCCTCAAGACTAGGGAATTGAACTGAGGCTTCATAATTCCTTGCTGAATAGCAAAATTGATAGGATTGTATTATATGTAATATACCATTATAGATAGTATAATATTATCTATTATATATTTTATATATTATTTAGAATATTATAAAAATATAGAAAGTTTTACCTCTTCTGTGGTTCTCCATGAAAGTGGCCACAGCCCTTGTACTTTGGTGTGTGTTTGACATGTTGAGAACTTGCCTCAGTCAGGTCTCCTGGGGCTGGAATTTAGCTGCCACCTCTAACTGGATGTGGTGGTTTGAACAGCAAAGTTTTAATGGAAAACAGGTACCTTGATTTCCAAAAGAAGGAATGTAAACAGAATTATAGAAGCTTATGTTCAGACATGTATCTTGTGACTTAAAATGTAGGTGGGAATTCTCTTACAGCAATTAATGGAAATAGCTGTTGTAGACAAAATCATTTATAGCAATTCCCTAAAAGCCAGATTCCATGTTAGGTACTGGAAGTAAGTTCTGATATTATCCAGAGTTTTGTACCAGCACACAGACCCTTTTATATCCCCAGTTATCAAGTAAGAGCCTGAATGCGAAAACTAGTGTCTCAGTTTTAACATTTTTCCAGTCTGATGCTAACATATTTTTCTGATAATTTATAGCACTTTAGAATATTATTTAGCATATTATGTATTATGTATTTTATATCCTTGAATAACACCTGATAGTTTTGTCATTTTGATACTGTTCACTTCCTGTGATCTACATGGCTTGCAGTTTTCTAAGGGAAAACAATGGATGAGCAAAACTCTTTAAAACTCAAAACAAAGTTTCTTAACTGAGCATTCACATTTCCCAAAGTTATGGAAATGTGCTTACAGAAGTGACATCCTTCTATTTATTAACTAACTGTATACTATGCCTAATGAATATAATGCTCACAAGTGAGTACTAGCTTTGTTCTGATATTTGCCATAAGTGGATGTCTGACAGCTAGACATTATGCCTTCTGAGCACAAATCCTGTGGGAAATCACTTTTAGTACAGTTTATGGTATTTTGCCAGTTCTCCAACTGAGGGCTTACATTCAAGTTCAGAAGTGACCCACATCATTCCAACCTTCTTGGATTTGAAAAGAACTATAGCAGAAATGATGTCACTGTTCCAGAGAGTCCACTTTTGTCAGATTATGTTTATAAATATATATAAAAAACACGTTCTTTGAATGTGGGCATATTAAACAGCTTATGAATGTATTCTGAAAAGATTTCAGTATTTCCCAGGGAAGGAGATGTATTTTAAACAAATGTATAATTTGGCATTCACTAAAACTTTAAATATACAATTTAAGAAGCATTGCTTCATATTTTAATGTCCAATGCTTAAAAGCCTAAAAATATGTATTTACTGGCTTGTGACTTACATGTTATAGAATGTTGAGAATTTGAGGGCGTAATTATACATCTTCTAGGTATTTGGTTAAAGTAAATTACTGTATTATGGATTGCTGGTAGACCTCCCTATCTATATATTCAGAATAAATATGTCCCATTTAATTTCTGTTTCTGTTCTGGGGTGTCCAAATAAATCCACTTTTCTTATGGCTTCTACTTCTCTCTGATGCTTTATGTATGCTTACTTTTATCCTTTCCATTTCCCATTGATAATATGATTTCCTTTTTTACTTGAAGTATTTGCTAAGGTTAAACTGTGTAATAAGACAGAGAGAAAGACTGGAAACTGAAATTGTGTGGTTTTATGGTCATATGAGTAAGAATTATGAAGGAAATCTAGAAAGAGATGTATAGAAGCTGACCAAGGTAAAAACATTTGCTAAATCATTGCTTAATCATATCTGTATTACTAATGCTTACATGCTAATTACCTAAAAAATACCATCTGACTAACTGAAGTACAGTGATTTTTATTTGCATTCATTATGCAAATCAATTGCCTGGTCAGTCAGAAGAGAATGAATTATGTAATAGAAAAATAAGTCTGTGGTTATGATTCAGTATTTGTAAAGCATCTCTGCTCCCTGACTAGTGAGATATTTCTACTGCAATGTAGATTTATGAGCCCTGGCATTAATTTGCTAGATATTAATTTCCATTTGAGTACTTTACTGCATTCAGGTTAAATAAGAACACTTCTTCTGGAAGCTTAAAAAATTTCTCTCCATTCATCTGATGGACTCAAATCGGTGAAAAGTCATAGGTTAGAAGGATCAGATGATACAGGACATCGTCTTTATCATCTTTTCAGAAGCATTTCTGACTCAGACGTTTAAAAATACCTTATTAGAAAAGGCTTGCGTACTGCCTCACATCTGGTCTTCTTTTAAGCAGTGATTTTACTTGAAAATATTAATCCTAAAGTGAAAAGGATTTTCCAAATACAATATGTTTTCTCTGTCTTGCATTACTAGCTGTTTGTGTGCATCTATATTCTGACAAAAATTTGTTCATTGAATTTTAGTTTACATACTATAGTGCTTCACCTGAGGGCATATATATAATTTTACGTATGGACTATATGACCTTAGGAGATAGACTTACCTCTGCTGATTAGATCATCCTGCCTTCTGTAATTCTGAGTCTGCAGAGGGACTCTGTCCTGCTCTCATGGAAGATGTTTCCTTCCTGGGGTAGGAGGGACATTTGGTGACTGGTGGAAACAGAAACTCAGGTGTCCTAGTGAGCTTGTTTCCACATGGATGTGTTGGCAGTCAGAGCTGCTCTCGTGAGCATCTACAGCATGTTTCCTGTTTTGAAGGACTGCAGGCCTCTGAAACCAGTGAGTGAGTGAGTGATAGATAGATACCTCAGTAAAAGGAGGAGAGAAGATCCACACACTGATGTTAGTGGCCTTTTTTGCGAGGTAAGATCCCCCTGAGAACACATGCCAGGTTTCTGCCCACTGTCATAACTGACTTTCACCAGTCAGGTGGCTGATGTTCTTCCTAAAGCCCGAGTTTTTCAGAGATGTCACTTAACACATTTAAATCAATAGAAGTTGTTTCTACTGCTTGTATGGAACAGTCATTTACATATTTTTCATGGCTGCTTATGTCAGTAGTGCAAAGATAAAAGTTGTAATGATTTCTACACCTGCACTATTGAGGTGGGTAACTGACAACATCTGACTGCTCGGTGAGATTGCTAAAGTGAACTTGTCATCAGTGATTACAGCATACTCCACCAGAGTGCAAGCTACCGTGAAAACTTCATTAATGATTGTCATGGTTATAGACACCTTGCAGATGACCACCTGAAATTCTATTTGTAAGTCTGTGATTGTGCTGTCACAGGTGTAAGATGTAATATTGAGCTGGGTAGAGCATCCCTTACATAATCTTTCACCTACATGCCTGTCTGCACATGTATCAAAAGAGCTGGAGGGGAGGCATGAAATGGGATGTGCATGTGGCAAACCCTGGAAGAAGAAAGGGAAGCATTTCCTGATAACAGTAATTCTTCCAAGATACATTGTACATGTACACCATCACTACTCATGCTCTTTTCCCCTCTCCCTCATCCCGTGTGTGCAGTTGTGAGGTATATGATGAGAGTGTGGCACATTCAGCCACTGTACTAATGAATCACAAGAGAGGAGGGGTATGACCTGCTTGCCAGCAAAGCCCTCTTCACTTGAGTATCTCTTTTCATGCAGAAAAATTGACACAATGAACAGCATGTACTGAGGAATTCCAGTTATTTGAAATCTTTCCGTGCTTCTGCATATTAAAGAAAAATTTGCTTGAGATATATAAAATAAAGGCATGACAAATTTAAACCTGGAAGATAATTTTATGAAAATACTAATAATGAAAATACTAACCAGATTTTTTTGCAACAGTGATGCAAATAGTGTTACTATACAAGAGTAAAATTTTATAATACAATAAGTTATTTCATAATACAAGTCATTTGAAAAAGATAGCCATGCTGGAAGCGTCTGTGATGTGCCAGATTCAATCACATTCAGTGGGGCCTTGGCCGTTTTTAATTATGTGGAGGGTCAGCACATCATAAAATTGAGGTCATCACAGAGACCTTTTTTGAATTAGCTCTGCTTACCACTCTTTATCACAACTGTCAGTCTTGAGAGAAGCTTCTATTTTAATCATATCTCCATTCTGATCTTTAGTCTTCAACAACTTCACTCCTTCAACAACTCTGCATTGAGTGACAATGGACAAACAGGCAAAAACACCTCAATATTTAAGATGGATGGAGAACTAGTAAACATAGTAGTAATGTACTATGTAGACTGTAGTAATCATATCTGATATGTTTTTTAATAGATTATAAATGTTGTTTTAAATTGCTTTTGTAGTCTTTTCAAAGTACCATTAAACCTGGGCACTGTTTTATTCTCTTTATAGAAGAATGTGTAAGTGCATTTGTCCTAGAACTTTGGACATTTCTTTTATATTGCTTACATAAAATAAGTTCTGTTAGCCAAAACCTTGGGAACTGGAACCATCTGTTATTCAAATCTGGCTTTGTAATTGTGCTTGTGCGCAGAGATCACGCTAAGACATAAACAGTGCCTGCTTATGCCAAAGAATTCCCTTGAATCCAGAATATCATAACTGAATTGTAGAATCATAGAACAGTTTGGGTTTGAAGGGACCTTAAAGATCATCTAGTTCCAACCCCCCTGCCGTGGGCAGGGACACCTTCCACTAGACCAGGTTGCTCAAAGCCCCGTCCAACCTGGCCTTGAACACTGCCAGGGAGGGGGCAGCCACGGCTTCTCTGGGCAACCTGTTTCAGTACTACCCTCACAGGAAAGAATTTCTTCCTAATATCTAATCCTAATCTACCTTCTTTCAGTGTAAAACCATTACTCCTCTTATCCCTACACTCCCTGATAAGAGTCCCTCCCCATCTTTCCTGTAGCCCCCTTTAGGTACTGGAAGGCTGCTATAAGGTCTCCCCGGAGTCTTCTCCAGACCGAACAACCCCAACTCTCAGCCTCTCTTCATAGCAGAGGTGTTCCAGCCTTCCAGTCATCTTCATGGCCCTTGTCTGGATTCACTCCAACAGCAGCATGTCCTTCTCATGTTGAGGGCCCCAGAGCTGAGCAGGTGGGGTCTCACAAAAGCAGAGTAGAGGGGGAGAATCCCCTCCCTTGACCTGCTGGTCACACTTCTCTTGATGCAGCCTAGGATACAGTAGGCTTTTCAGGCTGCAGACATACATTAATGAGTCATGTTGAGCTTCTCGTCAACCAACACACCCAAGTCCCTCTCTTCAGGGCTGTTCTCAATCCATCCTCCGCCCAGCCTGTGTTTGTGCTTGGGATTGCCCCAACCCATGTGCAGGACCTTTACTATTTAGTATTCAGCTTTACTGAATCATCTGTTGCCACTCATTTCAGATTTAGAACATAAATATGGAGGAAATTTGGAACAGAGACTATTTCAAGAAATAAAACTACTATGAGAAATGTTTTATTTAAAGGAAAGGAAAATATGCTGAAGAACATACTAGCAGACATCTTCAAGAGCAGCAAATACTCCCAGCATTTGAGAATGCCACCCAAAAGGAGTGGCTCAGGGGTCTTCCCTTTATCCCTGATCATTTTTAGCATGACAAGCTGAAAAAAAACCCAATAGACTTGTTTATTTTAAAATCAACCACATCTCCTGTACATATGAAATAGGGTTAAAAAACAAAAACAAACAAAAAGCCCTCATCTGTATCTGTGTAACACTTTCATCTGTTCCTAATTCAACACACACTTTTGGTTACCATTCAGCTCGTACATATTCAGGCTGCATTCATACAACACAGTTGAAACCTGGAGGACCTCCGTGTGCCCAAATAAGCAGATGCATCTCAGATGCTCATCAAATGGAAAACTCCCCTCTCTGCAAGCAGAAACATTCATTCTCTGAAGTGGGATGGCATCCTCCCGGAAACCACCCACACAGATGCATTTTCAGAAAGACTAATATACCTGGAGCATGGGGTTTACAACTGCTCGGACAGATAGTTCAGGTGGAATTCATTCAACACATTTAAACATCTAGAGTGTAGCTATCTACATCAAATCTCGTCACCTCTTGGCGGAAGGCAACAGGTACTGTTAGGGCATGTTACATTTTATCCTAACAGAGACATCTAAAAATAGATCAGAATAATTATTCCCTAGCAGTGCCTGTTTATTCATTTTGAAGGGTGCAGGTGGGATCACCTATACTCCTTACTATAGGCAACTACATTTTCTACAGGAATCACACACTTATTGACTATGCCATGTTTGGTTAAGCTCTGAATAAATGAAAATTCATCATAAGAAAAATGGCAACACCCTGTCCTGAGGGCAGATGTTCAAATCCTAGGCTAAAGCTTTTCCACTTGTAACCTTGTATTCCATAAATTCATCTAAGTTATTAATCATAGTTTATATAACCTTGTTATCAGGATTAACAAATGCTGCCAATTACTGGCTCTTGTTTGATACCAGTCACAAGGTAATGAGTCCTTCCAAGCTAATAATAATTAGCTTAGAGGCCCTGGTCATGCTTGAACTTTATCATTTCAGGAAAGTCATGATACCATCATATTTACCTAAAAGAAGTATTGTTTCCTTCTAAATTGGTCAAAATCCATAGCTGTTTTATATTCACTAAAGACTGAGAATTTCAAAATACAGTTCTAAATGTTCATTGCTGTCAATTTCCTAAATCTTTTCTTTCTTCAAAAATTCTGCATATCTTCTGCATCAAATTCAGACTTCTTTTTTATACTAATCTTAATGACTGTGCATCAGCCTCCCATGCTTCTATTTACATCTTCTACAGTTATTCCACTGACTCCAGCAATTTTTGTTCTGAGTTTTTTTCTGATTTTCTATACTGCTGTGCACCACTCATCTCCAATGTCTTCCTGTAATTTAATTCTTTCTTAAAGCTTGCAAATCTAGAAATTTGCATGAGTAAACCAGCACAATCTCTCTTTTCTTTTAATCTGGGATCATCAGATTAACCACAGACTGAAGCGCAAGAGAAGATTAAAACCTTGTATTGCTTGTGCTTTTCTGTCATGGAGTTCTTAACAAATAAGTCATTAGAGGAACACAGTCCAGTTTGGTTTCTTGGGTCATTCAGCTCTGATGTTGCAATACTTACAATTTAGGCACCCTGATTTATCAATAGAGCAAGTAATAGACTTGACCCATATCCAGGCTGTTTGAGTTGTAAGATTGTAGTAAGTCCATGGACAAAATAATTTAAATACAGGATTAAACATGGATTAATTGATAAATTTACCTATGGACAAATGGATTTATCCATAGAATCTGATTAATTATGATTTTATTTCTATCCAATGATTCTCTAATATAAACCACACAAAGAGTCTAAGAATCTATTACTGCAGCAGCTCAAGATTCTATAAGGTCACTGTAAGATTGTTTTAGCTTTAGAAAATGCCGTCTCTATAGGTGAGCTATGCTTAAGTTGAGCCTAGTGAGTATTTGTGATCTGACTTCTTGATTTCTCCATTCCACCACCAAGTGGCTCTTCATTAAATACTGACTCTATTGGTATCAATGGGATTTTATCATTTCACTGTGACTCCCCTTCATTCCAACCAAGCACAATAAACTGAGCTGTGTCATGTATGATGACAGCTCCTTCCAAAAGTTGGCAGAAAGGGAAATATGAAAGTGGTTCGGTGGTCGTCTTTTCCCCTCCAGAACAACCCTGAAGTAGTCGAGTAGTGAAATGCTCCTAGCCCTTACCAACACAGACATCTGGGAGGGGAACATAATAAAGTTTGTGCCCTCCAAAATATCTAGCTATAAGGGTAATAGCAGCTTCATACAGAATCCATTACAGATTTGAGAGTTATTTTTTAAGCTCAGTAACCATACATTATTAACACTTTACACCTTGTTAATATCAGACAAAAATAATTGACGTAATCTTACTTTTATTTTCCAAAAGGGATTTTTTTTTTAAAGGAAGAATCCTGCAGCAATATTATACACACCATACAAAAGTCCTGTAATGCTGTTAGTAGCCCTCTTGTAACAACTGCTAGTGCTTCACACATTAGGACTGTCATTAAATGTCAGGAGCATTATTGTCTCATGAAAGGCTACCAGAAAGAGCAGAGCTTACTACATCCTTGTGTAATTATTTCATAGTAGCTGTGCTGATATATAAGTATTTGGGATGTTTCAGTGCATTTGTGGCTATTTTTTAGAGGTTGGAGATGTTACAAACTGTTAGCACATTTTGAGACTTTCCGAAGTGATTGGAGAAAAAATGATAGCCCTTCCAAAGTAACATTTTCATTAATTCATTTAAGCAATAAGCAGAAGAGAGTCAAGAAAAAAGTGACTTTTAAAATCAAATCATTAGTCTCCAAATTGCAACATAGTGTCACTGAATTTTTTTTTTGTTTCAGAATTACTAGAAAAATTAAGTGGTTTATGTACAGCTGCTTCATTCCAGCCAAATAATTTTTCTTTAATGTAGTTCTTATGTATGTACACTTCCCTCTAAGCAGACACCCTCATAGTATGTTTCTCTGAGTTCAGTTGTACCCTATTTATTTTATTCTGATATTATCAGACTCCTTTTCTGTATTTTCACAAGACGCTGGTGATCTTTTTTATTACTGGCAATAAAACCCCCTTATTTTGGAGAGGTATTAGCCGTGGCATACTTTTGAAAGTAGAGTTCTAATATTATTAAGCTGTATCTTGTGCTACTATAAGTTTTCCTGTAAATTTGTCTGCAGTGAAATAGCCAGATGCGCTTGGAAGAAATTGCAAAAAAGGGTGGTTTTTTTATTTTAAATAATTGTTATTTAATTTTGATTATTAAAAACATACTGATAAGCATTTTACATTTTATTTTGGTGTAAATAATAGACTAACTTGGGATTTGGTGTAAGGGAGCTGTAGATATTGACATTAGTCTTACTGAAACAGAATATGTGTCCTAATACAAGCAGCTCTCAAGAACAATACCCCTTGGAAAACGGTTTCTTTGAACTAAGCTACAGAAATCGGGATGATGTAATATAACCATTGACCAACTAATGGACTTGACAGGGGAAAATAGATGCTGTTTTTCAGTCAAATTTTTTTTCATTATAGTTCATTTAGTTTAACTCAGTGAGGCTCAGAGTTAGAGTATCAGGTATGGAAGACAGCATCATCCAGATAAGAGGCAATTATTCTACCTTTAAATGAAGAAATTCAATATGTGTGATGCAAAATGTGACACTTTAGAAAGAAAAATCAGTCAGCCTGTGAAAGATTTACAGTAGTTATGTCAAATCAGAATTTTGTGCCAGGGCTTGACTAAGTAACTGCTATGTTTCCATTACTGTGCAGAAACTGATCAGGGAAAAAGATTTAATGAGTTATTAGTATTTCGTATTTTTTGACATTCAGTAAGAGCTATCAGAGTTTACTGCTGAATACTAATACATCCATGTCCTTAAGATACACACAGTTGTTAGAACATGCTGTGAAATTCATCTTTCCCGTTTGCAAGAAGATGTAATTTTAGGAGCCATTCCAAAGAAAGTAATTTTACAAAACAAAACAGAAATGAGGCATATACTGAGTCTGAGATCTCAGTCTTGTTGTTTTGTCCTTCTTTGCCTTTGGACCTGCTGGCAAACAACCAAAAGCCACAAGGCAGAACACCAAGATCCATAGCTCTGGGTAATCACACTCTTGCTACATCCTGATCACCCTCCCCACTTGCCTGACCTCAAAACAGCAAGCTGCTGGGAGATAAGTGAATATGGGTAGGAGTTGGCAGCCAGCATTAATGTGTGCCTGCTGCTCGCTATCCACCTCTACAACTCCAGCTTAGTTTTGCTCAGCTTGTGTCAACAAGAATCCAGCTTTGTCATAAAGAGAGAATATGGTTTGAAAATCTGTATATTGGACCACAAATAAATGCTGACACTCTTTTTCCTGTGTAACTAGTGCATAATTTACTCTCGCAATGTCTAGCTGCACTGCCAGTGAACTAGACTGCTTTCAGACTCATCAAAAAGCCAATATACTCCTATTACCTTTTAAAGGTTAACATACATTCAAAAAGCAGGGCTGAAAGCAGACACCTACAGAGAACCAAGGCCAATTAAGCCCACAGAATCCTCTAGGTTGCTTTTTTTACTTTCAAGACATTAGTTCCTTGACAGGTTAAAGATTCTCCTTTTTCCCCCTGTTTTCCTCATGTGTTTTTTTTTTTTCCTTCATTTCTTACCTATTCTATTCCTCCTCTGCTCCACAACCTCCAATCACTGCCTAATTTAATTTGTTCCCCTTTCACCTTTCCAAAGTTAGACCTGAACTCAAGGGCAGGCATTCATGGCAAGACTCCTTTCTGCACACCAGAGGCATATAAGGGTTTCTTCCTTACTTAACAGTGTGAAAAAGATGTTTTGGTTATGTGCCAACAGCATCTGATGCTCTATGCCCCATTTTCGCAGCCTGTCCCCTAGGCAACCTCAGTGCTTCTGCATCTTTACAGACTGTAATAAGACCTATAGTCATTGTTCTCCTAATTCTTCTTGTTTCTCTCAAGAAAAGAAACCTGAGCATACATAACTCTATGGTACCTGATAAGTCCTGAGGGAATTGGCTGATGTAGCTGCCAAGCCAGTCTCCATAGTATTTGAAAAGTCATGGCAGTCAGATGAAGCCCCTGGTGACTGGAAAAAGGGAAACATAGCACCCATTTCTAAAAAGGGTAGAAAGGCGGATCCTGGGAACTACTGATCTGTCAGCCTCTCCTCTGTGCCTGGGAAAATCATGGAACAGATCCTCCTAGAAGCTATGCTAAGGCACATGAAGGTGATTCAAGACAGCCAGCATGGCTTCACCAAGGGCAAGTCCTGCCTGACCAGCCTGGTGGCCTTCTATGATGGAGTGACTACATCAGTGGACAAGGGAAGAGTTACAGATGTTGTCTATCTGGACTTCTGTAAGGCCTTTGACATGGTCCTCCACAACATCCTTCTCTATAAATTGGAGAGATTTGATCTGATGGGTGGACTGTTTGGTGGATGAGGAATTGGTTGGATGGTTGCATCCAGAGGATAGTGGTCAATGGCTCAATGTCCAGATGGAGATTGGTGACAAGTGGTGTCCCTCAGGGGTCTGTACTGGGACCAGTGCTGTTTAATCATCAGTGTCATAGACAGTGGGATCGAGTGCACCCTCAGCAAGTTTGCAGGTGAAACTAAGTCAGCTGAGTGGTGCAGTTGGACATGCCTGAGGGAGAGGACGCCATCCAGAGGGATCTGGACAAGCTTAAGAAGTGAGCCCATGTGAACCTCACGAGGTTCAACAAAGACAAGTGCAAGGACTTGCACCTGAGTGTCAGGACAACCCCCAGTATCAATACAGGCTGGGAGATGAAGGGATAGAGAGCAGCCCTGCAGAGAATGGCTTGGGGCTACTGGTGGATAAAAAATGGACTATGAGCCAGCAATGTGTGTTCACAGCCCAGAAAGCTGGGCTGCATCTGGGATATTCTGGGCTGCATCAAGAGAAGTGTGGCCAGCAGGTCAAGGGAGGTGATTCTCCTCCTCTACTCTGCTCTGGTGAGACCCCTCCTGCAGTGCTGTGTCCAGCTCTGGGGCCCCCAACATAAGAAGGACATGGACCTGTTGGAGCAGGTCCAGAGGAGGACCACAAAAATGATCAGGGGGATGGAGCACCTCTCCTATGAACACAGGCTGAGAGAGCTGGGATTTTCCAGCCTGAAGCAGAGAAGTCTTCAGGGAGACCTTACTGCAGTCTTACAGTACTTAAAAGGGGTTTATAAAGAAAGATGGAGACAAACCCTTTAGCAGGGCCTGTTGCAATAGGACAAGGGGTAATGCTTTTAAACTAAAAGATGGTAGATTTGGACTAGTTATAAGGAAGAAATTTTTTACAGTGAGTGTAGTGAAACACTGGAACAGGTTGCCCAAAGAGGTGGTAGATGCCCCATCCCTGGAAACATTCAAGGTCAGGTTGGATGGAGCTGAGTGAGTAACCTGATCTAGCTGAAGATGTCCCTGCTTATTGTGGATGGGTTGAACTAGATGACTTTTAAAAGTCCCTTCCAACCCAATCTGTTCTATGATTCTGTGAAAATAAAGTAGGAATTAAAAGTTATATATATACATACTCTCAGAAAAAGATAAGCCTAGTCTTGGAAGTACACAATGCACAGGCAGAGTTGTACAGTTCTTACTTTCACAGGAATGCAGACTTGCAGGATCAGATCTTCAGTGCCATAACTGGAAACCTTATTGAACTCACTAATGGCTTTATTTGGCCTTGGAACAGTTTAGTCAAAGCACTTCATTTTTTTAAAATGTTTTCTGACTCTGAGAAGTCATAGAGACTATTTAGTGAGAAGTGGGTCAAACAGCTGTGTGCTCAGAAAAGAAGGGTAGGAGACATCCTTATGTCATCAGGTTTGATTTTAGCATCTTCATGGAATTTCAAGGGAAAAAACAACAATATGCAAATACGTACCAGTGGAGCAAGTACCATTACTCCAGCTCCAGCTCTTCTGAGTTACATTTGCTCTATCTCCTCTTGTTTCTTCATATTCTTCAATCTTTTCTCTAATACTGTATTTCCCATGCATGGTCCCATATCAATGCCTAGGAGCAAGTGTGAAGCAGCATCTTCAGTCCTACAAAGACTAAACAGCAGAAAGAAAGGGGCATAGGATCTTTGACTGTCTTCTGCCTCCTCATATGACTTTCTTCTTAAATCAAACCTTAATATAAATATATTTATTTGGCCCCTTTTGCATGGATCCTTTTCTTTTATACTAAAGGACTACAGGAGGAAGACTGAGCATATTAGAGAAGTGGAAGTGGTGGATCAGTGTATTTTATGAACTCTCATAAAAATCAATACGAGAAAGCTTTGTGAAAGACTTTTAATGAAAAGGCATTATGAACTAGCCAGCATTTAGGTTCTGCCTGGACCCACCTCATGGTGCTTCAGTGTTTAAAAGAGCTTCACAAAAAAACTCACACCATATAGGTGAACACCAGACCAATATCTTCTTAGTGATCTAACCAAACATACTGCTGTGAAATAATCTGATATAAAGTAAAACAAATCAAGTCCAGTATATTTGACATTTTATTTTCTTTTGTGTACAAGGGGCCTTTTTTTTTTTAATTAAAGCTGAGTTGGGGCTAAAATACATAGGTGTTTCTTTTTTACTGATACAAGAACATATTTAACTCAAATACTTAATAACACTATACACTTTAGTGCCAGGTTTACATTTCATAAAGTCTTCTCTGTATGGTGAAATTGATCAGGCTATTTTAGCCAAAAAGCAAGGGGGAAAAAAAAAAAAAAGAGGTAGCTGTACATTTGTATGGGCACACCAGTTGTTGGGTGCACTGCAATTTTAGAGGCAGCGTTCATCTACCTGTCCAGTCCACTCACAGTAACCCTCATCTTCCCTAGGGAGGTGCTGTGTATTCATGTGGGGAACTTTTATCTGAAGTCATACTGAGGAATTCTGTCCCCATTGAATTCAGGAGACATGCTGACTCATAAGATGGAAAGGACAAAAAGTGGCCAGATGGAAACTGTTTTGCAAATTCACAAGAGCAAGCTGGTTCCTCTGTCCTGCTTGTTCCTCTGTCCTGCTCTAAGAGTCAAGCAACCACACATTGCGGTACGAAGCTTGGCCTCCAGAAGACTATGGTGCTCTTTCTGCAGAACTAAAACTAGCTTTCTAATGCACTGTGGTACTTAAAAGATCAGCAAGGATCCTTCTATCTCCTGCCAGAACAGGATGAAAGAATAGATCGATATTCCTGCAGCAGGCACAGGCACTATCAGCTGCTTCTTTACCACAACTGCAGCAGGCTGTCACTCCCCTCACATCCTCCCTGAACAGCCAGCTGAGCAATTTCTGGTGATTTGGTATCTCCACGAGTTAGCAACATGCTTATAGGAAAAGTTGGGAATCTCCAAGCCTTTAGGTTGTTGGGATGGTTTCAGATCCAGAGCCTGGATGCTGTCCAGGTTCCCTCACACAGTCCTTCATAAATTATTCCACACACCTCAGTACCAAACTTCCTTGGCAGCTAGCCAAGACAGTATAGTCGACTTCTGGAACTATCTTACCTACAAGTAAGAAGTCAGCAATAAAAATATTATCTTCCTTGTAATCAGTTGCTTTAGTTGCAATGGACAACTGGAGGACCAACATCCAGCAGATGAGAGTGCTATGATATATTTCCAGGCACCACCTACTCCCTCACCCTTCCCTGCCTTTCATTAGCTGACACTGTGCACTTTCCCTGTGCTTTGCCAACAAACCTCCAGCTGACTGCAGAGGTCGAGGTGAAGGAAACAAGCCAGAATACCTTGGGCCTAGGTATCGTTTCCATTGCTTCATGTTCCATGGATATGTCTATGTGAGTGTTTTAATTCAGGTTAGGAATGTGGTTTTGAGGGAAATCTCCCAAATGCCTGAGCTTCCCACATCTTGGTTCTTACTGTGGAACTGTCTGGGGTATATGAACAGGATGACATTTGGATTAAATTAACCTGAAAGCCATGGAGAATGCCTGATGTGCTCCAACCTTTCTGGGCATCCAGTCTTCAGTGTCAGGCATCAACAAGTCCAGAGTACTCCTCCGGACAGATATAATGGGGGTGTCAGGTCCTTGGCATCAAATGTCCTGTCCCAATCAATTCCTATTGCACCACATCACTGGCTAATAGACCCCTGGCAACGACCACAGTACCTAGAAGTTACTTGTAAGTAGAGAATCCATCTTCCCAAATGAGATACACGCTGTGACAGATACCTCATTTAGGACAGCACATTACATAGATTAATTCCTCTAGATGATGATCTTCACTCCATTCTGTTAAATGTAATTTATGTGCCTGTAATTTTAAAAAAAGATAAAGTGACTAGTAACAATATATTACTTCATCATTTTAGTGCCCAAATTCAAACAAACACTGTAAAATGACCAACAATTCTAAGACAATAAATTTCTGTCCTCTCAGTCTCCAAGCACCCTCCAGCAGTTGCAAGCAAACTGAATTCTTGTTTTGGCAAGACTTTTAAGGGATGCACATAAATGTTTTGCTCAACCCAGCCCACTCTTGTCCTCCTTTTATTGCGTAGGGAATAGATCTTGAAACTTTCTTATCAGCCATTATTTGCACAGTCTTGCATCTTCTGACTGACTGACCCAAATTGTTTGCAGTGCAGAGCAACTTCCTCTCATCATCTGTTTTAAGTAGATCCACTGGTCACTGATTTTAAAAAGCCCATTTTGCTTTATAAATGTCTCTTTAAAATACCACCAGTGTTGATAATTGCAGTGCTCTACTCATATCTTTCTGAGACACCCTAAGTTCATACAAGTATCTCTATCACTCAGGTTTTCTGCTAAGGCAGTTCTGTGGTCCCTAGACCCTTAATCATATAGGAGGAGTCCAAACCCGCCCACCAGCAACAAACTGGAAGTGCCTCAGGGCTGGAACTACTGAATAATTTAGGAGACTTTAAGGTCAATGTCTAAGGGGCTAAGGAAGTCGTATGTCTTCAGGGCCAAGTGGGGACTGAGAAAGGACAGTCAAGGTCAAGGTTCAACTCAGTCACATAATTTCTACACCAGGTACTTTACTTTTAGTACACTTGGACTTGAGACACTGAACCTTTGAATGCTGTGTGAAGAAATACATCATTAGTGTTACTGAATGTAGCCTTTGCTAAAATCTCACACAGAATAGTTCCAGAAGGCTTTAAAAATCACTGCTTAAACTTCACTGCAGTTTCCATTGCCAAGAAGCTCCAATGACTTAATTAGGTGAATCCACCCTTCGTTAATCTAGAAATAGTACCTCTATAAACAGCATTTAGAAACAAAAATTTAGGACTGTAATTAATATAGCAAATGTAATTTTGCCATGTAAGTTAAATTATATGTAAGTCACATCATAAATCTGCAAATGCTTCTGAAGTCTGTAGGCTCCTTGCCAGCATTAATTTTGGTAGAAAGTAAGAAATATTTCTCCATCATTTCCTTGCTTTTCAAACTCCAGGTCTGATATGCTCTTCAAAAATGTGTCCCAGCCTGCCTTCTTTTAATATTCACTAGAGCTTAAAAATAAAAATTTATGCCTCTGTATAGATTACTTACTTAGGAGAAATGCTTTACAAACAACATGAGATATTTCAATGTTTATAATTTTTTGCTAAAACAAACTATAGCAACAGTTATATTAAACTACCTTGACACTTTAATTTTTCATTATATAATATATGCAAATGTACATCAGAAAATACTCCCATGAAGGAGACCTCCCATGTAAATCGCTCAGGGAAAAACTGATTTCCCATTTCATATAAATCTAATAATCCAAAGCATTAAGTCATGGAAAAGTTGTTAAATCACAAACATTGCTTAATAAAGATTACTAATACTATATTGGATGTCTGATGCAGAGCGTACTTGTACTCGTGCCCTTGTACTCAGCATGATCATGACAGAAGTTTGTGCCGTCTGAGAGTCATGGAATAAGGCATCAAACTATTTTACAGTAATGGTCCCAATATGGAACCTTGATGCAGTTATCCACTCTTAGGAATTTAAATTATCAATCTGGAATTTAAACTAATTGAAGGTGACTAACCCAGGAGATGTCAGAGAGAGGCAGATCATAGAAACATAGTCATAGAAAGGTTTGGGTTGGAAGGGACCTTTGAGGACCAAGGAAGATAGAATATTCTGCTGCCTCTGGCCAGCAGTGATTAGCCAATATTACTTGAGCTTAGGGATAAAAAATGAAGTGTCAGTGTCTGTGCTTGTCTGTGCTCAGATATCATGAGTTTAAGATACCAGCTGGATTTAGCTTCTTCAGAATTCTAAGATACAACTGAAGTTTCTCACAAGCCCAAACTGACTTTTTTCAAATTCTAGTTTTCATGAAGTACCTGCAAAAAAGGCAAGAACTGAAGCAGCCTGAGTAAATTAAATCCATCAGACAGCTACATCAGGATTGTGTGATGAATTGTTTCATTCCTTTACCATCTGATTGGCAGTCAGCATCTAGACTCACTACCTGATGCATACCTGGTAAAGGACCTGCTGGGGCACAGGCCGCCCTCCACTCATCCAGGTTGGCAGTTGTTGAGCACGCACGGAGCCAACACAGCATCTGCTGGGAGTGCATGTGCATACACGTGTGCACACACACACACACACACACACCCTCTGTATTTCCAGATACACGACGGGTAAGCACGTGCAGACTTTGGAATGGAGACGCATGTTTTGAGTTCCACATTATTGATGTTGCCCACATTATTTTATATGCGTCCAGGGAATGTACAGAATCAAAAAGGTAACATGACTGTAAAGTAAACTGAGACGACTGGTTGATTCATTTTTCCTAGCCTTAATATTCACCTGCTTAATGTTGGCTGATAGTGTAAAATTCAGGCTGGTCTCGTCAGGAAGGGTGAACCAATATTCAGGAACAAAAGCCAGTAGGTATCAACTCTGATCCTGCAATGTTCCCGGGGCCTCCAGACAAAGCAGTTCTAGGTAATGGTCAAAAGAAGCAATATAATTACTAGCTTGTTGCTGAGCTTGGGCTTTTTCTTTCATTTTCATGATTTTTAATTAGTACTTTTATCCCTGCTACTTATCACGGAAATTACACCAAAATTCTGAAGAAACAAAGCCTTATCTCTTTGGAAAATAAAAATCATTAATCCTGCACAGCTGACCTGATGAGGTGATTACTCAGCTAATACAGTACCTTCCTGCCATCTTGTGGCACTGTAGGGTTTGCAACTTTCTATTACATTGCATAATTTTTATTTCAAATGAAGTTATTGGGTTTTAAGTTTCAGATGCTATCAAACAACACACACATTCACACACACTGAGTAAAATCCTGGTCCAACTGATATCAGTGTCAAAACTTTTGTCGATTAAAAAGCTTCCAAACTGCACTAATTGTATTAATTTTGATATCTTATTATGTCAATAATGAACATAAATTCAAACTAAAGAATGTAAAATGGGTTTCAGTTTTAAAGAAGAAATAGCCATTATACTTAAAAATCCTGAAGTTATCTCTGAAATAATACCTTGTGTTTTTATTATGAATTCATCTATATTTTTCATTTTTGATACTTTGGTGGTTTTACATAGCTACCTCCTTTTTCAAGTCTGCCTGAAGAAAAAAGAAGCTGCGTCTTTTATACAACTTCAGGTGACATCTTTCAAGTGCTTGTTCAAAGTTTACTTATTTTTCAAAAAATAAAGGTATAGATGAGGATGTGCTACTGTCAGATTTCCTGCTCCTGCTTTCAGGCTGGAATCACCGACTCGATCATTGAGCATGGATGCACCACGAGGAATTAATATCAAAGCACAAGCTGGGAACATTGAAGCTCTTTCCCAGATGGATATCAAACTACACAGCAGTGACGGTGTGGTGAGTACAAGCCCTTATTTTTCCGTAACTGTGGTTTAGCTTGCTGTCTGAATATAATTAATAGCTTCAATTCTTTTTTCAAGTTCTGTTAATTTGATTTTAGGAGACAGAATATTAAATTTAATGGTGCCAATAATAAGATATTTATTTATGGGTCAGATTGAAAAATACTACCAATTGACATAATGTTGTATTGGCTTAGAGAAATGCTTTGTAATAAAACTCTGATAGTGCTCAGCCCCCACCAGCACAGTGATCCCCAGGCACCCCAGCAGGAACCTTGGCCCAGAGGTAGACACTCAACCCCAGAGTTGCTAAATTAAGGAGTGAAGCTCTGCAGACGTCATTAAGAGCTGCCCCATCAGCAACAGCATGCAATGTGCAGCAGACTAATTACCAGTGCCAGTTCTTCCACAGAGGAACTCCAGACCAACCTGTACAAGAAATAGACACCTACCACAGACAACGGACAAGAAATCCAGAGAGGAACTTTTTACAAAGGCATGTAGTGATAGGATGAGGGGTAACGGTTTCAAACTGAAAGAGGATATTTTTAGATTAGATGTAAGGAAGAGATTCTTTCCTGTGAGGGTGGTGAGACACTGGCACAGGTTGCCCAGAGAAACTGTGGCTGCCTCCTCCCTGGCAGTGTTCAAGGCCAGGTTGGACGGGGCTTTGAGCAACCTGGGCTAGTGGAAGGTGTCCCTGCCCATGGCAGGGGGTTGGAACTGGATGATCTTTGAGGTCCCCTCCAACCCAAACTATCCTATGATTCTGTGCCCACTACACTCCCTGATAAAGAGTCCCTCCTCATCTTTCCTGTAGCCCCCTTTAGGTACTGGAAGGCCACTATAAGGTCTCCCCAGAGTCTTTTCTTCTCCAGATTGAACAACCCCAACTCTCTCAGCCTGTCCTCATAGGAAAGGTGCTCCAGCCTCCTGATCATCTTCATGGCCTCCTCTGGACCTACTGAAACATGTCCATGTCTTTCTTATGTGGGGAGGCCAAGAGCTGGACACAGTACTCTGGGTAGGGTCTCACAAGAGCAGAGTAGAGGTGCAGAATCACCTCCCTCCGCCTGCTGGTCACGATCCTCTTGATGCAGCCCAGGATGTGGTTGGCTTTCTGGGTTGCAAGTGCACATTACCAGTTCTTACTCAGTTTTTCATCTACTAATACCCCTAAGTCCTCCACAAGACTGCTCTCAATCCATTCATCTCCTAGCCTTTATCCATGTTTGGGATTGCCCCAACCCAGGTGCAGGACCTTGCACTTGGCCTTGTTGAACTTCATGAGGTCGCTGCTAAGAAAGAGGATGGGCACCAGCTTATCCCTGTCCCACATTCCAACATCTGCCAAGAGCCTAGATCTCAGAGAAGCTTTGTTCATAACAAGTCTGGGTAGAAGGCTGTTCTTCAACCACTGCCTAGACAAAGTCAGGTTGTTTTATGGCATGCTATTGCATTATCTCTAATGAGCCTATTTGTCCTGCTTTCTCCCATGCAGCTTTTGCTCGATGCTGAAACTGTGCGACTGCCCAAACTGCCTGAGGGTACAAGGGGTGGATCTGGAATTTCTCAGGGGCTCTACGAAATCTGCGTGTGTCCAGACGGAAAGCTCTATTTGTCAGTGGCTGGCGTGGGCTCCACTTGCCAAGAATACAGTCGTGTCTGCCAGTGAGGGACCAGAAAAGGCCGCACACCCCCTTGCTAGTCTGAGTTTTATATTATTGCTAAAGAGCACTACTGAAAGCAGAATTTTCAGAATTTTAAAAACAAAGTACTTCAGTTTAGGAGACAAATCTGTATCTACAATTCTGGACTACAGGGTGAAAAGGGAAGAAGAGCACAAATGACATTTCAGCTTCAGAAGAATGACTTGAATCAGATTACATTTTCTGTCAGTAACACTTTGAAAACAGCCTTACATAGAGCATTAAAAAAAAAATAAAAGGAATGTTTCCTTGCTGAACTATTACTCAGTCAGATGATTATGTCATTGTTAATATTTTTGAGCTCCGTGGGTTTTTTTCTCTCACTACATGTAAACACTTAATGCATTAGTGGGTGAAATTAAATTGAGGGAACTACTTGAACTATTTACTAAGACAAAGCATTTGGTGAATTCAGAAAGTGCCAGCAAATGGTCTATGCAATTTTGTTCTTGCAATAACACAAGATACGAAAAATGTGGTATTTGTGTAAGTTCTGTGTACAAGGTGTTAATTTGCTAATAGCTTTCTGTGTTAATTTGGCAACACATATGCTGATTTGCTTATCACTGAGATTCATATAAAAATAACTAATATAAAAAGCTCCAGGATTCATTTATACCTCCCTGTGACTCAAATCTGTACACTATACAACAGAGACATATGTTAGTATATTTTATAATAGCAATAGTTTGTTGTATTGCCTGTATCATCATACTCATTTAAACCCTTTTATATTTTAGGACATGCTAATTCAACAAGGCAATTTTCTCTGCCAGCTGGACTAGTAAAAAGAAAAAAAAAATATGTGGCTCCAGATTGTCTGACACAAGGAACTGTTTGGGCGGTGGGGAAAAAAAATCCTTTTTTGCAGCCCACACGATTCAATTAAGAGGACTATTTCATTTCCATTTGCAGCTGTTGACTGGTATTTCTGATCTGTCAGAGTGGGACTCCATCACAAATGGAGAGAGTAAAAATAGTCTTTATAATTTTTTTACATTAGGACTTTGGATACAAAATAAATGCTCACCATAGTTGACAAACCCTTTATTGACCTTGTAAAGAAACACAAGTGCAGACCCATTCCCCTGTACAGTGTTGCACTGAACACAAATAAATTGTTTGCATACCTCTGGGTAGCAGGATTTGTATTTAATAGTCTGTTGTTTAAACCTCATGCGTTTTTAACTCCTTTGATGCTGTTTTGTATATACTTGATTATATTACCCAGGTAGAAGCTGCTATCACATAGTGCCTTGGCATCTATTTACAGAAAGATTTTAACCCATAATTGTTATTAACCACAGAATATGCATCCTTTAGAGGAGAGAACTGTCATCCGAACAAAAGAATTACTGAGACTATGCCATTTTTTTAAACTTGCTACTTCAGTTCTGGTGAACAAGCAAAGAAACCCCACACTCAGTTATGATCCCAAGTACCCACAAAAAGCTGAGTTGAGAAAGAGCCCCCCAGTTGACACTATCCACTATTATTGTGGTAAAGCCCTGGGTAGTCCCTGCCTCAAGGGCTGCCTTTGTAATTTATCCAATTAGTCTAATGTACAATACTGAAATTGCCTTCATTAGCAGGGTGGAGCCCTCAGCAATTAATTCAGACTAGAAGAACTTCAACAGTAAAAGTAGGAGACATGCTTAAGATGAGCTTTTGGGTCCCTTCAGGCAAAGGAGGTAAGGGAATTGAGGTCTCTCCCATGCTATTTGGAGAGTGCTCCAATTGCTAAAGTATTCTCTAAGGAAGAAGTAGGAAGCCACACCTCTTCCATTTCTGAAATTCTCTTTTCCTGGGCTTAGACATCTACCTTCAGGAGTGAGTCCAGGACTGTTGACCCTAAAGAGAGGAATATTTACTCCACAACTATATCTAACTATATCTCTCAACTCTATCTCTCTTTACAACTAAGCCCTCAGCTGAGGCAGACTTTAACAGAAACCCATCTTCAGCATTTCTTTCAAGTCAGTTTAGGTGGGTCTAGCTCCATGTACAAGCCTTTGCAAACCAAATTATGAGCAGACTTATTCATTGGATAGAAAGTTGGAGTATTATAATAAAGGACAGTAAATTCCATTCCATGTGCCAGATACCTAAAAACTGCTGCTACAAGTAACTTGGAGGGCTGTAATGTCTACAGTCTTTTACAGATGTAGTATAACAGCAAAACCTGTACTTCAGTCCTTAGAGAATGCAGCCACTGTCTAGTTTCAAAGGCACTTGAATTGTCATCACACCTATGTTTCTGACATCAAGGAACATATGCCCACTTCCATGTGGTACAAAACTACTCATTCACCTAATCCCTAAATGTTGGCCAGATACTGTAAATAAGTATATTAGTTAAAATCTGACTGTTCTGCTGGCAACTGAAACATAGCGGTTTAAGTTACAACTTTTAAGCTTTTGGAGACTCATTTTTCAAATGTGATTTGCCAGTTAAAACAGAGCAAAGGATTGAATCCAGGTTTTCCATGTGTCAGAAGAGTAACCTAACCCCTGAGCTACTGGGTAGTTGGAAGCCACTTCTTACACTGAAGTTACTGGTTTAGTTAACATTTTTTCAAAGCTGTGATATACAGCTAGGAAAATCAAGGTGCAGTTCCCTGACTAGTAACACTACTATGCATTATGGCACCTCAGTTAGACATTGCAATAACTAGTGTCTTTCTTGCAGAGATAAACCTTTTGGACTTGCCTCAGTTCACAGGTGGATTCTGAGTAGTAAAGAAAACTAAACAGGTCTGCTGGATCCTCAACTTTGTCATCATCCAGATCACCAGTTTGCCCCCTTCGTTGTTTAAATTTCATGCTTCTTTTCAGTATGCTACAAAATTGACATTAAAAATATAGATGCATTATATAAGTCGTGCAGGTTTTTTAAAGCATGGACAACAACTTCTTGTCACTGAAGAACATTTTAGGAATTTTTTCTTTTAGGTGTGGTTAGTGGAGAAATGGAGTTTATGCTAAAATTACCACAGTGTAATCATCTGATACTATAATCTCTTGTTAATCTCAGTATAATTCATACATCACTAAATTATGATTTCTGGTGTCTCCATGTGCACGTCTTTCCTTCTCTTTTTAATACTTCAGAATTATTAATTATTGTTTCTACTTGAATCAAACTTCAGTAAATAGCTACAGAGTAACAGAAAATTATGGCACAGGAAAGTGAGAATACACACTCCTCTAGTTTATTTTCAAAAGTTATCCAAATGGAGAAGGAAAAAAACACTACCCAGCATAGTGAATGAACTGTATTGTTTGCGTATTTTTTTCCCTCAAAAGGAATTCTTTACAGCAGTCCTTGTAACTGGTTGGGATTATTACACAGTGGAAAAGTAAAAATATTAAAATACACCTTATATTGACATTTGTCTATCTTTATATAGCTTTATGCAAAAGGAAATTGCAAGAATTAACTGAAAACTGAGTTCTTGAATAAACTTTATACCTTTTGAAAAGTCTGCTTCTCCTTTTGTGTTCAAATGAAACACAGCTTAAATGAATGGTTTCATGTTTTCATTTTTTAAAAAAAAAAAAGTCTTCCCAAGACTCTTAAGAATGTGAAGTGTATGCTATTTAAAAATATGAACAAAAATCTTGGCCCCAACTCAAAATTCACTTTCCAGAATTTAGAAAATGCTTTACAGTTAGGTTTCATTGGACCCCTAGAATGGTCTTCATCTGTAGCAGATGAAAGTAAGCAAAAAATTAGTCCAGCGATACTGACTGAACCATCCAGAAGGTAAAACACAGAAGAGATTAACAGTTTTAATGAAAAACTCATTGACAAACACCTCCATGTGACAAAAATGTGAACCATCTTCAAATGAAAACATCTACGTTGGCTGTGAAGTTTAATTATTTTTGAACTATTACTTCTGCCTGTTTCCTACAATACCAGTCCAGCCAACCTCTGTCAGATCCAGCACAGGAGATTTCAAAGTTGGTACTACCCTCCTTTAATTGAAGCAATTACAATAGATATTATTAAAGCCTGATTTAAAGCAACCCAAGTACCAAGTGAATGCAATCCTTATACTAATAGTTCTTAAATTCTAGTTTTCAAATCAAAACTTTATTCTGATGATTTCAGTACAAATATTGCAACGCTGCATGTTCATATAACAATTTCTTTTTATTTCAGTACTTGGCTACACAAAAATCTGTTTCCTTAAAAAATGGTCTTTTTCTTGTCAGCAATTGCTGAGGCAAGTGACCAGCGCTAATGCCATTGTTTGGAAGGAAAACTTTTAAAGCTTCCACAAAAAGATTAGTAATAAACCTGCCAAGGCTTGTTACAACTGCAGTGCCTTAGATTTGCGCTACTAAATGTACAGTTAAATCAGTTTTCTGTATCACTGATCTCTGCTAAACCTCACAACTATAATCCTGAGACAAGACTACTGAAGCTGCTTTTTCTAGATACATTACTGGTACCTGTGGAAGGTTAACTAGGACATATACCTGGCTGAAAAAGACATTTTCCCTCATGTGAACTTGTGTTATGTGCAGAATTACTTGTAGAATCTTTTTGTGGAACTTACACACTAACATTTACTTCTACAGACCCTTACTAAGGAGTCATCACATACTAACTGTTCTGAGCTTCCACGTCCAACTTAGGAACAAGTATTTTCCAAGGCTCCCAGCTGAGCCAAAAGAAAGCATTAATTAAGCATTTTATTTAAACAGGCATTAAATGGTACTTATGAAATCAGTTTCTATCACAATATGGTTTCCTGGTTTCATAAGGCCTCTTTATTTAGGCTAGGTTTACAGTGAGTTAAGCGAATAAAAAAAAGAAAAAAAGACTTCCAGTTGAGACACCACTCTTGCCTGTCTCTCTCAATCTCTGAATGTAAATGTTATTGCAACTGACTGATCCTACTGACCCAGGAATAATTAATAGAATAAATGAATTCTTCTTTGTCATCCAGGTTTTCTTGCTTACCTTGGTTCTATATTTAAAATTACTTCAGACCACTAGCTTCTTAAGAACCTTAAGAACCTTCTTAAGAAATGGGACCATTTACCTTCTCACACTGTCAGCACTCAACAATATATACAAAACAAAAATATAACAAAATAGTTTAGTAGTTCTGCACATCCAGTTTAATGGTTCATAGTACTGGTAAGGCAACATAAGTTACTTAGAAAACAATTATGGGCTTAAAAGATTTCCCTCCTCACCTAAAATTCTCACCTAAAAATGGGAAAGTATTCATGTTGCTTCTCTATTATTTGTTTGCATGCTACCGTGCTGCCTTATGATTTAGCTCCATTTAAACTGGAAAACACTAGAACTGTTACCTTTTGTTAGTATTTTGCTTACCCTGAATACTATTCAGCATAAAGAGTCACAAAGGAATCTATTTTAAAAACATAGGGAATTAACTAAACTGATTTATTTCATGGCACACCAAGATTTTTACTTACATGCTATTTATTGCAAAAAATCAGCAAAATGTACAATTTGAGAAAACTGCAAACATTTGTCATTGAAATAAAAAAGCGTTTTTCCTTTTTAATAGTATTTTAATATTTGTACATTTAGAATTGATTTATTTACCTATATAAAAGAAAGCTTAAAATAACAGGTAAATTTAGTCTACTTTATAAAACTAAAACACAGACTGAAATATGTTTGCATTTTTCTTTATTAAAACTATGGCACTTAATATTTAATAGCAGAAATAGTAATGGGGCTTCACAATCAGAAGCAGTATCATTTTCCAAACACATTTCTTCCCAATACAATTTGCAAGATTTTTCAGAAGAGAACAAGCCTTTTATAGTTTGCACAAAACTGAAGAAGCTTTCATCATGATTTATTATTTTTGGATTACAATACTATTGCAGCTGTTATCAGCCCTGCAAGCTCACTGTTGTTTATCTTCTTTTGTGTTCTACAAGTTAAATTAGTTTCACTGTGCTGTCAAGTAAACAATTGTAATAGCATGTCACTGGAAAATAACATCTGTGTTAAGTGTGGCTGATCCAGCAAAGAGAAATCCTTCCATTTAGCATTATCCTTCCGTATTTTTTATTTTTAAATTTTTTTTACAAATAGCTAACGTTGAACATATTGCATGACATTACCAAAAGTATTACAAACTATAAAAGAAATAGTGTGAACTAAAAATCAGACTTGTCTAGGGCTGTAATGAAGACCAAAATAAAAAGAGCATTGCATTGCAGCACCTTTAAACATGTAACAAAAAACAGTGCTCAGTGTACACCAAAAATAGGTTACTGAATGCTATTATCAATGTCTGTTTGTGGAAAAATATATATATATATGTACACACACAAAGGCACACACGCAGGAAAAAAAAAAACTCAATCATTCAGACATCTGAAAACTGAGTTTTGGTGTTCAAAAAAAAATCATAAAACACCATATAATAATGTTTACCAATTGTATATCACCCACATGCATTTTTCATTACACAAAAGATGACACGATCTAGAAAACAGTAAATTAAATAATTATTTTATAATAAAGTAAATGCAATCAATGCATGACATGAAGTTGCATGTGAAATCAAGTATCATTATTCAGCATTAAAATAACTGTACCAGTTTACAGGGACTAAACTATCCTTTAAATGTTCACAATGTGATGCTGCAGCAAATTTATAATCAGATCCAGCTGATAAGAGTATTATTATGAGTGACACAAATGTCCACAGAACACAAAAGAACACAGAAATGCTTTGGAGCAATACTTCCAAAGTTATTTTAATTTCCTTCCTATCTCCCATTTCATCATATGTCCAGTCTTAAGATTAGTACATTGAAAACTGACATTACCATTTTAGAAACGTATTAAATGAAATAAAATCTAATAAGGAGTTATAATTACAGGCTTCATCTAACAGAAAGCTAAGCTTTGGTTATATAAAGTGCAGTTCAACAATATGCCAAATAATCACAATACTGTACATACAGCTAATTTTTGCAGCTCAGTTTCATTGCAAATTTTAAAAAATATTCATGTTTTACAGTTTGCTTATACAGCAGGCTCAGTTAAAAAAAAAAATCCCATTTAAATAAATTCCAATTCGAAGTACTTCAGTACCATCCACCTTTGTGCACTACAATTCTAAACTGCTTGGCAACGTGTAACCTCTTGGATGTTCAGTTATCTGCACAATCACATTTGTATCCAGTCACATGAAATACCTAAGCTCTTGACAAAACAGTTCCCTAACCTCTTCAAATCACTTACACTTTTTGTTGTATAAAGTTTTCAAGTTTTATTATGATACAAGCAGTGCATTCCATTACTCTCATAGCAACTTCTGAAGTAAACCTATCATTGGGAATCTGAGGAAAAGGAAGTAAGTCAGGATACCTGGTTTTTAAGCTGTCTACTCCATAAGCTTCCAATGTCTGAACGTCATTTGCAAGCCCTTCAAGTTGCTGACTATATTCCTCTACCTTTTGTGCAAGGGCTGCTGGTTTTACATCTTTGTCTGATTTGCCCTTCACAGCATAGTCAGCTGCAATCAAGGCTAGTTTAGTAGAAAGGTAGCATTTAAAGCATACCCATTCATTGGCATTTTTATGAAGGTCATTTCTTGCAGCTGAAAAGTTAGCTCGGGCCTGCCTAAGCCATCGACGTGCCTCTACAGGATTGCCAACAGACCTAAATGTAGGTGGGACAAAAAAGCGTTGCGAGTAAGATGGTCCTGTGGAAGACGGACACTTTTCTTTATACTGTTGTCTTTCAGATTTGTGGCTTGTTGCTTCTTGATTCCATGAAGTATAAAATCTCTGAAATGAAAATTTATCTGACTGAAATCGAGAAGCAGAGGATGAAAATGGTCTTCTTGAGGCTCTGTCCATGTTTTGATCCATAAAGGCCTGTTTTTCTAATCTGTTAATCTCATTCTGCAAATGTTTGAAAACTTCATTAGCTATATCAAGATTCTCTGCATTTTTATCTGGATGCCATTTAAGATATAGCCTCCTAATAATCTTTTTTCTTTCAGATTCTGGAAGCTTCCAAGCCTGTTCAATCACAGATGTGACTTCTCTTAATATTTCTGGCAAGGAGTTAGACTTTATCTTTTTTGGAGAATGATGCTTTGAGGACATTGTTTTGTGGCTCTCTCTACCAGTGAAGAGAGGTGGAATTGTCCTTGGTCCATGTGTTGGAAATTCTGTGGGACTGGTTGGGGTAGAAGGTGTGCTATCCCTGCTTTGAGAACTTTCCTCCGGTCTTGAAAATTTGTACAAGTCAAGAGAGCTCACTATTTTATATTCACTATATCCAATATCAATCTGGTAAATCTTCCCTAGGAAACTGGGACTTTCATCATCTTCTCTTTCTACTTCTTGTACAATGATTGCATAGGTATAAGTTGGTTGATATGATCCATATATATCACCACCTTCAGCATCAACAAGGTAACCAACATATTCACCAGGATAAAATACATTCATTGGATCCATAAGAAGTGTATAGTGAATTTCAGCTGGTATAGGAGTGCCAGGTGTTGGTAGTTCAAGTTTTGATGGCTCAGAAGAGTCGTACTTCACTCCTAAACTGTCAAGCTTCTCACCGATCCGGTAAATATCATTACAACCCAGCATCGCAATTAAATATGAGGTATCAGAAATCAGGTTGTCAGTTGCGGATTTTAAGGTCATTGCTAATGCTAAGAGGAAATTTATGTCTTTGCTGTCAGAATGCTGTATGTAAAGCAGTATTACTGCATTTCCGTATCTCTTCAGGAAAGCAAATGTTTCACTCTTGCTGTGGGGAATAGGAGCAAAACCTTTAACTCTTAATGTTGTTTGCAACTTCTCAAAACAGGAAACTTTCAAACCTTCTCGCAAGGCTTTGCAAAGTCTTATTGCTTTTTCTTCATTAGCTAAAAAAGCATTGTCATTTTCATGCTTCATAACCCTAACAAGTCCTGTGATGAATTGTTCTGAAGACAACAGTAACTGTAACCTTCCCTGCAAAGAACACAGTGCTCCAAACTGACAAATTTTGGGAGACTCTTCATCCAACTGTTCTTCAAGAATACTGCTGAGTAAGCGAGGCCTCAATTTCTGAGGGAATAACATTATCAGTTTAGTGTGAAAACCATGGTCTTTGCCTAAGTAACACTGGCTAAGGTCAACAAGCATTTGCACACCAATGTTACCTTGGATTCTGCTTTTGTAGTGGGGTGCATCATCAAAAACTAAGATACTAGACTTTACCAACCTACCATCTTGACTAGGAAGGTAGAGGGCAAAATCCCTCATATTCTCAAGGTCATTCCTAACCTTGACAGAATCGTTCTGAAGACTCTTGAACAGGCCAGAAACTACTCTTTTAACTGTGCGCATTTCATTAGGATCCAATTGCTTTCCTTCCGAGCTCTTGAATATGCGACCTAGAACTTCAACATATTGCTTTGTTGAAATAATATCTTCAGTACCCAAATGTTTAAATAACTGATGGAAAGTACCGAGTTCTAAAGGAAGTTTGTAAAGATAAGGTTTAAAATCAGATTCATACTCAAGGTTTATTACCACCTCTTCAGGCTTAAGGAGCTTCCAACCTTCTTCCACCATTACAAAAGAAACTCCTCGAAGCTGAAAGCGGAATTCCCTTTTCTCTGTACTAAGAAATTCATAAATGCTTCTTAGGACTTTGGCCCTAGTTTTCACCATGTCCTCATCCAAAGTTGTTATATTGCATATGTTCCTGCAGTTATTGATAACTTTGTCCAGAGGAGGGTCCAAATTAACATTAAGCATAGTTAAAACTTGCTCAAGTTGTTCTTGAGCTCCAAGGCTACTTCCCTCTTGCTCTTTAATGCTTAAAGGTGTTGCTTTCTCAGGAAGAATGGGACATGAAGTCCACAGCAATTGCAACACATCAGTCTGTTTGAATTTAGGATTCACCTGTGCCCCATTGAATCGTATAAGAGGAAGTGTCCCATTAACTTCTTGATACTGAGGATGAAATCTAACAAATTCTGCTGGAGCTCGTTCAGGGCACAGAAAAGGAATTAATGACAATTCTTTCAGAAAGTTTCCTGACAAAAGGTCAGTTCGTTCTTGAAATATGTGATGAAGGAGGACATCAACAGTATTCTGTAGTGTTTCTTTAGACCAGTTTTCTGTATTTGCTCTCATGCTGATCTCCTTAGCAAACTGTAATAACTGTTGCTGTGAAATTATGAATTTCAACCCGATATGTCGTAGAAAAGCTACCCATGATGGAAGAAATGCAGCTTGATTTTTCGGTTTTGTAAGTTGCTCTAGTTTCTTAAAAAAATCTTGAGGTATAAAGAATTTTTCAGGAAGCATAACTTCAAAGACTTTTACAGTCCTGTCATAAAAATATTTTGCAGGTTTTAATCTATTGCTCGCATCATGTATAATCAAAACACTTTCAAGCTTTTCAAACAGTTGTTCTTTCATTTCTGAAGTTTCTTCAATGCTAGTTAGCCTATTCTTCAAGTAGATCAAGTGTTCTAATTTTGCATCATAAGACAGACTTTCAATTTTTGGCAAAAGATGTTTCAAGTACACTTCAAGATCATCCACAGAGACACAGCCAAGCACAGTATACAAATCTTTCAAATGAACCTTCTCTTCAAGAAAAGCTGCTGAAGTCGACTGTGTCCATCTGTCTACTTCTATGGATGGGATGCTTTTTGTGAGGACATAACACATCCCGTATTTTGAAATGCTGATGTATCTGCCACTAATCGATTTATAACATGGAAGAGACTTTAAAATTTTAATGTCATCCTGAGATGTCAAATGACATAAATTGCAATTGAAGTACATTAAGAGAGCCTCAAAGTCACTTTCTGCTAACTTTTCAGTTCTAAAAGTTGATGTCTGTACCATGTATTGTATGGCTTTCAGAATGCTTGAAGGATTATCTATATTCGCTGTACATCCCGACAACAAAGGCACTAAAGCACTGTCTTTGGAGCAAATTTTGTTCAATGCCAGCTGAATACAGCCTGTTTTCATTAAAGCATGGAAGACTTTATCACTCTGAGCATTTGGAAATACAGCTATATGCATAATGCTGAGAGGCAGCAAAACATCGGACTCTGGCACAACAAGATGATTAGCTGAGACAGTAAACCTTACACCTGGGAGCAAAGTCCAGTCCTTCAAAATTTCAACAACATCATCGAATTTTGCTTGTGTATCTTCTTGCTCTTCCTTAATATTTATAGATTCACTAATAAAATGCCAGGCATTTTTAAGCCAAGATTCACTTGCAAAGTTTTCCTTCCATTTCATGCAGTTTCTAGTTTTGTATTCTCGAGGCAACACAGATGATAACAATTCAGCAAAACTTCTGATATCAAAGACTTTCGCTACTTCACTGCTAAGTAAAATATTGTTGTATCTCAAATACAATGTGTTCATAAAGAGATCCTTACGAGATGGAATCAGTTCATGGTATGTTGTTAAGAACTTTGGTCGCTTTGAATCAAAAATTTGCAAAACATTGTCAAGAGTAATAAGGAGTGGCAAGCCCTCAATCTGGATTTCATTTTCTTCTGCATCTTTAAAACAGTAGTCAACCAGAAGTTTGAGACTATGGAAGAGTTTCAAATTTGTCTGCTGAAGACGACAGGGTAATTTTCCAATGTGGCAATTAGAGTCTGGAAAAGAAAATGTCATCAAAAATAATCTGACATCAGCAGGTGTCACATAGGTGACAGGAATATCTGCATCTACCAAACAGTGGTAAAGATTTGCAGTTTCATCACAGTTGTATACCAAATTAAATCCAATTTCTAAGAGTAAATGCTTGAGTCTATAAACATTTTCAGCCACTGTCTTCCGTGTTGTGATGTTGTATTCTGTATTTTTAAGATGCTGTAATTCATCTTGTAGTAAATTGTCAAAGAATGGCCTGCCTTTGTTCACAGTAGACATGTTAACCCATGTAATGATAACAGCAGAATGCAAATCAGAACCATCAATATTTGGAGCTCGCATAACAGGTAAAAGACGCTTCAAATCTTCATAAATGCAACAGTAAACTGCTTTCACTAAACAATACCAATCTGGCTGAATATCAAGTCTATTAACTGGAAAAAAGGATAAAAACTTTTTTAAAGTGTCTTTCACAACATGAATAGGCGTGTTTTGCAGCACTGATACTGTAGGATCGGTGCCTGGAAAATAGCGTTTCTTCAGCTGAATCAGCAGTTCAACATAGGCTGGTGCTATCAGCGCTGTCATCAGGCTGCTGTTCCAGTCACTTCTTACTCCAACACCATTATCATCACGCCATAGATTTCTTCTTGCAGAATCTAGAGCAAAGTGGCCATTCACATGAAAAGGTAATCCAGTTTCTAGTGATAACGGTAAGAAACAGAATGCTCTGTGGGGTTTTTTGTAATTATGAGTAATGCAAGCTGCTACCCCACCACGTGGAAAAAGAGTAATGTCCTCATTCTTGTGGGCTGAAACCACACTTTTGGATACCTTTTCCATGGCAGAAAAGCCTGACCTGTTACAAATTAACCAAGTTGTAAGATTTCCCTCAGAATCTTCAGTATCCATTGTGTAAGTAATCTGCTGGACAGGTATCTCGCTTAGCTGCTTTTTTTTAGTTACACTGTCAATTACAGATGCATGGAATTGCTTTCGTTTCAGTCTGTCCCCATCAGTGATTTTGCCTTGTACAGAATACAACACATTCAGTGCTCCAGTTGTTTTTTCTATCTCACAAATAGAAATCTTTTCCATATGGTTCAAAAACATTAAGAGTTCTGCTCCATCTGAACGCAGCTTATCTAAAAGATTCTGGACCATTCTATCTGAGCATGGAACTGAGGAAATTTCTGATCCTTTAGCCATTTCTCCATTTCGAAGAGGAAACCTAAACATTGTGCAATTATCCAGTTTAAAGTGATTTCCCAAGTAGAGGTCCAGTACATCTGAGAACTGGGTTCTGAAATCTGCATCTAAATCTCTAAACATGCGGCCAGGACTTGTTGATGTTGAACCTGGTGCATATCTAGCATGAGGATCAAAAATACAAAGTATATCATTGCCAGATATGAAAGAAGGGCAATCAGTAATATGATAAACAGAATTGAAACCTATACCATATTGTCCAGTTTTACAGGGATTTCCTACTTTTGTACCTTTTCCAAGGTTCTGAATTCCTCGAATATCATCTTCTGTAAAAGGCTGATTGTTGTAAACACACAGTGCTGGTCCTTGAAGTGGTGCCCATTTCTCATCAAATATTCTGTCAGCTGGATGCTGTCTAGGATCAAACACAAAACAGATCTCTGTAGCTTTTGCATCGTCTGCATTCTGAAGGAGCTCTTTCAGCATTTCTTTTTCTGAAGGGTAGGCATTAAGAATGCTTTTAATTCGACTTGTCAATTTTTCTTTCTGGCCAAATTCTGTTCCAAGGGTAGTAAAACAGATATTAGATGCATATCTTTCTAAAGCTTTATGACGTTTTGGTATTGCTCCAAGCTTTACTGCAACTTCTCTTGGAATATCACCATGACAATATTTAACAGTTGTGTCTTTAACTTTAATCCATGGACAGTCATTGTAACACAAAGATTTTGCAGGCAGAAGTGCAAGACGAGTATCGGGTAACAAAATCTCACCATACTTTTTCTCACAAAATTCCTGCTTTTTCTCTCTAATGAGGCCCCATATTCCTTCACTAATTATTCTCCTGCAAAGCTGAAAGTTGTCTTCTGTTAGTTGTTTGGTCCCTCTTTCCTGATTTATTAATTCCAGAACTACAGCAAAATCTTCAACTGTAAAAGCCTGTCTTACACCCACACTTTCAAATAGCTCACGGAAACTATTTTTATATTTATTAGGCAACTGATAGAGATAGGGTGCTGCTTCAAAATTCAGATGAAAAGACACTTTTGTTGGATCAACATACACATTCTCAACCAGAATAAAACTACAGTTTGTCAGTTGTTCAATTATCATAGCTTTTGTTGATTCATTCTGTAACATTGCTTCATGGAGATATTTGTAACATGCATTGGTGATATTTTCTTGATATAACGTGATCCCATCAAATAACTTTGCAACTTCTTCTAACTGACTTATGACCAAATTAACAGCTGGTTTCTTCAGTAAACCCAAAAATTCTTTGACAGCTAATGACAAAGCACCACAACCTTTAAAGGAGTGGGAGTTTTCATTAAGAATTGGTTGTATTAGGCAAACTATATCTTGATGATCAGCTGTGAAAAGATCAGTTGCTGAAAACATTGCTTCAGGCTGAAAATCATTGCCTTTCCAGTGCAGTGAGAAGCCTGCTGGTTTGGTAAGAAAAGGAAGGAAAGGGATGGTTTGACATTTTGCAGCAAATTCTTTAGCTCTAGGGTCCCTAGATTTTAATTTTTCATCAATAAGACTCAATATAACACTGCTTCTGAGACAAGCTGCAGCATGATCAATCTTGTTAATTTCGGCTACTGACTCTGCACGTTCTATCAGATCTTCCCACAAAATATCATCTTTAGCCATTCCCAACTGAACAAGTTTAACCAAAATAATTGGGTTAAGATAATCCTGAGTGGTGCCGTAAGGAAATCTTCCATCTTCAGCATCATATAACTTTGCAACTCTTCCTTCAGGATGAATCAGTCTTGATGGTGTAACTAATGGATGTCCATCCAATGAACAGGGAATACACGGAGTAACACGAAGAATTCCTGAGAACTCCTCAACTTTTTCATTGAGAACATAACGCATCAAAGGATCACGCAGCTCTGCATCAATCTCCTGAACATTAGGGAAAAATACCTCAGAAAAGAACTGTTTCTCAGAGAAGGTGTTCTCCAATAGTATGTATTTGCATCCTGCTTCTTCAAATCCTGTCTTTACCCAGGACGGGAGATCAACAGCACACAGGCTTTTGGAACCAGTTTTTTTAAGGTACTTCAGAAAGATCTTAAAGGCTGATGGGCCAACATCTGGTCGTTTCAGTATAGAGTCATCTAAAAACCTTACATTCTTCATGGAAACCCAAGAGAAACCATCAGAAAACACTTTGATCCCTTCTTTGCTTTTCATATGAGCTATGTCTTCATAAAACCCTTGACAAATAACAGAAAAATCATCGTGAACTGAATCAGGATCTGGCCACACTGCACAGTAACTGTAGTCAACTAGCTCGCCATTGATTGCCATGTCACGTAGAACACAAAGTGCTTCTATGTAGGCTTTTACAATAACATGCCTCATGAATACTGTATTCCATCTTCCTTTTGTGTCTGTTTTCCAGATCTCCTTCCGATTCGAAGTAACTGCAAAGCAGCCGTTTATATGAAGAGGTAAGCCTGTTTTTATTCGTAGAGGTAGATAGCAGAATACTTCACCTATGGTGTTGCAATTAGGTTTCACAATCCACTTCTGATCCTGGGTTTCAGACAGCAACACTCCTATTCCACCACAGGGAACAAGACCCAGTCTTCGTCCACTTTCATGTAATGAAAATTTTAAAGCATCTCCAATGTCCATGCAAGAACATATAAGCCATGTTGTTGAATCTACTGTTTTCTGTGGCAATTCATCAGCTGATCTTTTTACCTGTCCTGATTTAGCCATTTCAAAGAAAGAAGCTGGATCATCTTCCGTACCTCTGAAAAGTGGAGACTGTAAATCAGCAATCCGCCTAAATACATGGTGAAATTCTTCTACTATTATCTGTAAGATACATGAGGACTTTGGTGTTTCGGTGGGAAGCTTTTTATTACTGCTGCTGCAGACCTTCATGAGTTTAGCTGCTTCCTTTAAAACACTTACATTTGGTGCAGTCAAGGCTTTGGAAGAACACAGATTTTTTTTAATAGTGACAACATCTTGTGCCACCCCAGGATCATCTGCCTCAATTTTCAAGTATTTCAAAACCATTGAATTTACACTCTGAGCAAATATTATCAGTCTGTGACCACAAATGCTAAATTCATCCACAAGAGAGTAAATATCTGCTGTATTGTAACATGCACTGCTGACTTCACTCACTTTAGCTTCCTGCTGAGTTCTAAAGGACAGCCTGAAAAGTGTTCCTTTGTAGCTGTAAGGAGATTCTACAGTCAGTGGTAGCTGGCAACCAAAAACTCCTATAAATGGCTTAAACTGATTGGGAAATTTTCGCAGCCTCTTCTGTTGTTTACTCCAGTTGATTTTAATCCCAGGGTTAGATTTATCTCTAATATGCTTACTGATATGGTTAACATTTGGATCAAACATAATCATGAACTCCCGGCTCAAAATAATAGGAACATCAGTGATATGATAAACAGAATTGAATCCCAGTCCAAATTTTCCCACTTTGTCAACTTCACTCCTTTTTAAAGACTCTCCTAACCGAGTTATATTTAGGAAATCAGAGTCAGAAAATTCAGAATTATTGAATGACCACAAAGCTGGACCATGACATGCTGCCATTCCTGGATCCAGAAGATTCTCTCTTATGTCCATATTTCTTCTCATGTCAATCAGGAAATTACATTCTGTTGCATTAGCATCATCAGCATTTTGAAGCAGCTCTTTAAAGATATCTGAAATGGAAGGGTATTCTTCCAAAATATTTTTAATTCTTACAGTCAGAGGCTCTCTTTGCCCAGATTGCTCAAATCCCATATTTTCTGGATTAATCAATCTTGTGCTAAGGCATGGGACATTTAACCACTCAGCAGTTTTCATTGGTATGTCTTCATGCACCAAAATTATTGGTTCAACAGAATCTTCAAGCAAATCATTTAAGTCATCAACTTTGATATCACAGTAACAGCACTCATGAATTGGCCTCATTGCTAGTTTATAAGGAAGTTTGCCACTGTATAGTGGCATGGGTGTATGCAGACTTGCAGGAATCTGATTGCTGTACAGCCACCTTATGATGCTCAACATAATGTGAAGATTTTGTTTACTCTCTTGTTCTGAAAGAGACTGCTCGCTTTTTAGATATATTTTCTGAATGACCATAGAAACATGGTCTGGTGTTAACTGCTCAATTGAACCACAACATTTAAACAACTGGTGAAACTTCGCCATAGTTTTTGGCACATAATGTAGATAAGGTTGGAGATCAAGATCAGGTACTGACTTTATTACTGCTTGTGTGAGGGAACAAAATGTTTTACCTGTCCAAACCCAGGGAAATTTCAGGGCTCTAAAAGCTTCTTTGCCTTCTTCTAGATGATCATGCATAAATCCATAAATCTCAAGCAAGATATGCTGAAACTGATAATAGTCCTCATCACTGAAAGTTTTAGAACTGTGCCAATCAACCACCACCTTGAAATGTTTTAAGACTGCTTTTATGCTGGGCTTGGTAGGGATGCCAAGTGCTTTTTCTATATCCAACAGCACATTTTCCACAAGAGGAACCGAGGAACCAACTAAAATTGCGTGAGATATATCACACATTTCTGGCGGCAAACAGAGATTACAATGATCTCCTTTCCAAACTAAGGATCCTGGATAATTTGGAGGTCTTTCCTTACATGCGGGAATCCATTTTATTTTTTTCAGCACAGCTTTTGTTTCAGACGAGTGAAGCAGTGTATGGTTTTTGTTCAAAATCATCAAGAGAGTTCGAGCTTTTCTTAACAGTAAATCATGACTGGTGTTAGTGTTAGCATGCAAACTTTCGATTTTATTTGCCACTCTCACAATATCGCTTTCCTCAAGATTGCCCTCATTTTTTAAGCCGATTTGTCTCAGAGAATGAAGAATATCCGAAGATGTAAAAATAACAGGGGGGAAGCAAATTTCCTCCTCAGCATAAAACAAATTTTGCAGAAGCTCTACCTCAGGATCAAAGAGTTCATTTGCTGACATTATCTTTTCCGGTGAAATCTTAATAAACTTCAGTGATGTCAGCCAATCTATCACATCTGTATTCTCGTTTTTCAGAAAAGTCAGATTCTCAAGAACCCATTGCATTATCTGTGTTATTTCATCATATGAATAGAAATCACTTCTTATGTCTTGTATAACAAACTTCAAGCAATCTGTGCTCTTTAGCTGTTCTATTTTCAGCAGGTTAGCTAAGCGAATAGTAGCTTCATCACTGCTGTCAATTATTGGAATAGAAAATCTTAGACCAGGAGGAATTTTGGCAGTGTGGTGTAATACCTTACTACCTTTTAGCCCAGTAAAAACAGACACACTTTCATCACATGATTTTTCAATTTTTTTAAATATTAGCAATTCCTGAATAACTCTTCTCTCTTTTTCACTTACATCAGTTAAACTAGCTAAAAACGCTCTAAGAGCATCTTTATGTGTTGATGGGAACGATGCAACCTGATTGCATAGTTTCTGTAAGGACATTTTTTCCATTATTTGTAAAACAGCACTTGGTAATGGTGGATGCACATATTTTTTTATAAGTGGATGTTGAATAGAAATATCCAGCTTCTTAAGTACAACACCACCAACTTTCTGAACAATATCAGCTAAATATTCCGGGAGCTGAGTCTCAGATTCATCTTCCAGAATGATAGGTGATGGATACCTAAATCTAACCAGTTCGATTGACGTTTGGTTTTCCTCCAGCAGTGTCTTGGGGATAAGTGGCATGTCATCAAACACACTCAAATCATCAGAAAAATGTATATAAAGGTTCTTCCAGACCATCTTAAGCCAGGAAACTGATGGGTGATTTCTGTCTTCCAAACCTGGATACCACTGTACCACCATGTCTTTGCCAGGCCACACATTATTCATAACTTCTTTAATGAGCCGGGCAAATCTTTCTGGGTTCAGAAGCTGCAGCTGAGTGCATGGCCTTCCTGAAATTATAGCAAAAGGGCAAAGCCGTGAAAATCATAGAGCAGAGCTACATTAACAAAATGCTTTTGGTTGTTGGGGGGGGGGGGGGGGGTGTCAGGCAGGGAAAGAAAAAGAAAGAAAAAAAAATTATAATTTGTGCCCTGTCTTTTCTTTTTGTCGAAAAAACTGTTTGTTAAATAGAACTGCAGATACCAGCTCCCCTTGCTTTTTAGGAGTTAATTAAAGCGAATACATTCCATATTAGTATAAAAATAAAACCAAATTGAAAATTATCAATAGTATTTGTTAGTGTGACATGAGTTCTCAGGCATACATAGCAACTACAGATTTACAATCAAAGTAGAAGCTTCAAACAGATTTTTTTTTTGTTTGGTTGATTCTTTACACTACTTATTTACCACTAGGCAAATAAGAATCTAATCCACTATTTATTTGTCTATAATTGCAAAGATTCAAATAGATTTGAAATATTATTTATTAGATATAGCAAAGAGCAGCTCAGATGCAGATGATCCTACACTAAACCTGACAAACAAAAAGACTCAGTTGTGCAAGGAGTGCTGAAACTACGTTTAGATGTATATGCTTTTATTCTTATTATCAAAGCCCTCACTGAAAGAAATATATGTTAACATTTGAATCTTAATTATCATTAAGACAGCTTATACTTATAAACTACTGCATGTCTGGGGGTAAGAAAATAGTAAGAAAACATAAAAATACCATTACCTCCCAATGACATCAAAAACAAGTGACAGAAATGGAAACAAGACACTTATTTGAATTTCAGATCTTTCTTCCATCTAGATAGCACTGCATTTTCCTTAAAAGCAACATTACAATTAGAGATATTATCTACTGTCCCTGCTTTGCTGAAAAAAAAAGACATCCCTCAGAAAATTTTCTCCTTTAACTTCATGCCTGCAGAGCTATGCATTGTTAGTTCTATTGAACAGAAAAACACAGGTAAACACAGCAGCCTTATGAAAGTGAGAAATACTTGCAGCAGTGGACCAGCAAGATAAGAATCTACTTAACAGCTAAGCTTAAATCCCATTATTTGAGAACAGAACTTTAGAAAAACTGTATTACAACCTATACATGTAATCTTAAAATACTGGAAATCTTCCTGCATGGGAATTTATTTTAAAAGTATATATAAATAAACCAATGAAAATATTGATCATTTCTATGTAACACAACTACAAGCTTTTCTTCATCAATATGTATCTTCCCCTCAACTGTATTTAGAACTCTTTTCATAATTACCTCTGGTAGCTATCTTTTGGCAGATCTATTTGGCAAGTTTTGTTTACAATAAGCTGGTGTAAGGAGAATAGCTAATCACCAAATTCACACAAATACCAAGCTTCAATCCAAACCAGTACATCTTCAGTTAATAACCATACCTGAAAATCCCCAGAGAAGCTGTTGGGCTAGAATATAATCAAATCCATTTTTAGAAAATATCAGTGAGTTACATATTAACACACTAAATACAGAAACAGTTATTAACTAGAAAGACACAGTACACATTTTAAGAGAGAAAAGGTAAGATCTGGTTGTCTTTGTACAATACAATAAAAAAAAAATTGCACCCCATCTTCTCAAAGAAATAATACAAAAAAATTTCTATTTCTGCTGCTATATCAGGAATCTCTCTGATATAATTTCTACAGCTAAATAAAATTCTTGACAGGTCAGGTTTCAAAACCTACCAAAAAAACCTCTAATACTTAGTATTTATAACAACTTACAACTTTTATGGTACTGCAATTGTACTTTACAATTACACAAAATCTTAGAATGAAGAATAATTTATGACAAGGTAGAATGAAAGGTAGGGCACTATAATCTGGCAAAGGATTATTTAAAAGTCCTTAAGAGTTTTTAGAAGATTTAGTAGAATTATACTTATCATATTCATTTACAAAAATATCTTCTTCTAATCAATGAAAGGCATACTATCACCAAGAACAAGTCCCTAGAAACTTCCAGAGGAAGAAGAGACAGAAGTAAGATCTTAAATGTGACCAAAAAATCTTCCCAGAACTAAAAAGACTAGACAAACTTCGTTGCAACTCAGAGACTAAAGCCTGGAAGAGAAGGAATGTCCTAGAAGAACTTAGCAAGGGATTGCTTCATGAATATATAAGCTTCTTTCATTTTAGTCACCTCTGCTTGTTCTGTTTAAGATGTATTCAAGCATACAGTCTGTGAAATCTGTATTTTGTTTTAGTTGTTTTGCTCTGTTTTTTAATTTAAGGATGGTTTTGGACTGCTTTGTGACATTCACTTGGAGGAAATTTTCTACGACAATACATCTCTAAAAGTCAGGTTAAGGTACCATCACAATGAACTGGCATTTTTCAAAGCTAACATTCCTATCTTCTGTATAATCTTCCATCCACATAATCTTACTGTGGCTGTCTTGATCCCTATATAGTTCTTTTGAAGTCTGAGCAATTACTACTAAACTAAACAGTAGTTCTTTATTGTCATATCCCAGATTAAGAATATTCACTGTTTGGATATACAATTTGAAGTAGTAACTACTTCCAACAGTTTATAGTCGTATGTTAAAACAAAATAAATTAAAAACAGTACAAAAAATTTAAAACAGTAAAAAAAAAAATTAAAACAAGCACATTCTACCGCAACAATAGACAGAACACCCATCAAATAATATGCCCATAAAGCTTTGACAATTCTGCTTTTTAGAACAAAGTTTTCCTTTATAGTTTCAGAGTTGCTGTTCTTCATTTCAATGAAAGTCCCAGCACTGATTTCATATCTTGTATACAATTTATATTATTTTAAATATTTACACTGTTTACTCTGTGCAATAAATCATTCCCAGTTCTTTCAATCTCTTCACAGATTCTTTGCCGTACTTAAAAAAAAAATATCATCTTGCTTCATAATTATCTAATTTTTCTATTATTTTTGATAATGAAGCAATGATAAAACCATGGAGAAAGGAGGAGGTTTCCAACTGAACAGGAAGAATATTAAACGGAGAACATATAAAGGACTGAAGTGTAAAAAGGTCAGAACACAGACTGAAGAAACAGAGACTGTGATTGAATGACTGAAGACCATGATAAACATATCAAGAAAAGCAAATCAAAACAATGATTTATAGTATTCTATGTCATATCTGGTTCTAGTAGCTTCAGACTAAAAAAAAGGTATTCTGATGAATTGAACATTTTAAAAAGAGACAAGAATCTTTTTCTGAAAAGCACATTTTCTAGACATTGAAGAATAGCTCACCATATACTCATACTATTCAAAAATAAGCTGAAGAGTAACTTGTTAGCAAACTGTGTTTACGTGAAAAGGCTTCTGAGACTCAGACTTCAAATTTACCAATAAAATGCCTAATGAAATGCAAGGGTGGAAAGGTAAATATAGACAACTCTGAGTAGAAGAGGCAAAAATAATTGTGAAGACAGTTAAACATAGAAGCATCTTATTTACCGATGCAAACAACTTCTCCAAATCTTTTGATCAAGATTAGAAGTATTTCAGTAGGTTCACATCGGCACAACCATAAACTATGAATTACGACTCAGGAAACTCCTGATGAAATTATATGATCTACAGTATGCTTGAGGCTAGATGCTTCAGGTGATTTTAAAAAAATGCACTAAAGTGATCACTTTCAACTGGGAGATAAGAGTTGATACACAGTATCAAAACCATTACATAGCTATTGCATAGGCAAGTACTACAAATGCAAAACAGAATTCAGACTGTCTTAAGTGGAGGAATACCATTTGAACAAAATTATTGAACCTTGAATACATGCTTTACTAAGTTAATTTTTATCCTTCTTCCCTTGACTTTGCTTTTCTGTTCATATATAATTTTGATTTGCGTTATTTCCAATTCAAACAACAGCGTCTATTATATCTTAAATATTATTTTTTAGATTACTAACTTATTTATGTGAACTCAATTTCAAAAGAGACATTACTTTAAACTTGAGTTTAGAACTAGTCTGTTAAATCATTGATAATGTTTCACTGTGTGAGAAAACAAAAAGACATGTTACCTCGGCTTTTGGCAGCTTCTTTCAAAGCAGCTAGAACTCCAGGCTTCAGGTCATCAGAAAGTAACCTTCCTTCCAGGCCAGGAAAGAGTGATCTAGCACACCATAAAGAAAAAAATCAAAACAAAACACAAAAAGTACATCTTAGTAATAAATAGGGTAAAATAGCACCTACTATTCTATGCCTTTTAAAGATTCTATTTGAAAGCATACAAAAACCCACATAATTCTAGGACTTCACACAGATCTGTGGATTTTAAAAAATCTGCAGACAGTGGTCAAGATAATTGTAGCCAGCAACAGTCTCATCCTGCCCTTCCATTCCCTTCCTTTATGTTAGCACTTAAAAAGAAAGAGGTTTTTAGGGCTTTGGTCTTCCTGAAATCAAAAAATAACTATTCAGTTTAATTCTGACAGCCAATATGTTAATTATACCTAAGCCAACACAGAATCTTGTTCTTGCGCAGGTGTTAAAAGAAAGAAATTTGTAAGAGCTCTTTTCACCTTTTTAGCAAGCTCCAAATTTGAATACACAAAGAGCCAAACTCTGAAGTTGAAAGTGTTTTAAAACCTCTAACGTCATTTATCATATTTATAACATTAGAATTAAAAATAATTACTGTAGGCAATAATAGAGGCAAATAAAGCATTGTGATTTCAAATTTCTCTATAGCAAATATATTTATGCCTTGTATAATATGCGTTTTTATCAGTTTTACAAGACTAATCAAACTAAGTCCATTACCCACAGAGTATGAACTGAATATGATAAAAAGTATCATTAAGTTTCAAAAAAAGTATCTTATGACTAGTCTGAATCAGGGCTGTTAACTTGCTAGTCTCATCATGGGAGTGATTTCTGTATTAGTGTACTGGCTTAGCTTCTGGAAGAAAGAAAGAAAGAGAAAGGACAGCAAAAGATAAATCATCTCACAACAGATGCTAGAGAACGTTTTTAGGGTTTTTTTTTTAAGAAGAAAATAGAATCACAGGCTCTGAGTAGTGTTGAACCCCTAAAAAATAACCTGAACTGTCTAGAACAAGAAAGATTATGGGTCCAGAATGTAACAGAAAAAGAACAGCAGTGGGCTTGAAAAAAGCAAACATAGGAAGATCAATTACCAGCATCGAACTGCTTTTCTTGAAGATGTGCTGTCTATACATATATTCAAACCACAATTTACATAAGGACCTTACTTGAAGAACTTTTTACCTTAATAATATCTATATTGGCACACTCCAACCCACCTCTACTTCCCTTATAAACAGTCCACAGGGCAGTAGAAGCAGCAAAGCACAAGCCAAATGTCATATTCTCTCAAGCTGAGAATCTGAAAATTAGTGCAACTCCGAGGGAAAGGAGAAGGAGGGGTAGTTGTGAACATATGTACAGGTAACACTTTGAAAGGAGGAACAGCTACATCTAGTGTGTTCAGACACCAAGCAGTGTGATTTCAAGCAGTACCTGTTAAGAGATTACTTGGAGAAGAGTCCAGATTTAACAAATCTTTTATACATGCATAACCCAGTACAGACATAAAAAGCAGTAGTGAGGCTTTCTCCCCAGTGACCTGAAGGTCACTTATTTCAGCTAGCCTGCTCTTTGCTAACCCCTCCCCAGTGACAGTGCAAGCTTTTTTGGCTGATGAAATGTGAACCAAACTGGGACAATGATGCAGCTGGGAAATACGCAAGGAAAAAAAAATTCATTGGAAAGGGACCAGAAAGAACAAAGGAGGAACAGAATGACAAGACAAGCCCACTTCTTTCTATGGTAGTAACTTCCTGAAACCATTAAGTTTTTAGTACTAAGCTCTTCACTGAAAGTAAGTGCTTTTAAAAAAAAAAAAAAAAAAAAAAAAAGCAGCAGCCTGAAGTAATCTCAAACTTTAATAAAAGCTCTTAGCATTACCTAATTTAATGCACTTCCTAGTCTGCATGTTTCTAACCTCCTCATATTTATAATTCTCTGAAGAGAGCTAACTTTATATGTATCCTTACCCCCTTAAAGCCTATATCACACGATTCTTTATAAAGTTATAATGGCAAGTAGCTGTCAAACTTCTCAAATGAGACATATGCTCGCAAACAACTACATACACACAGAAAACTAAGTTCTAGTTATACATTATTTCATTACAGGATGCTGCATATCAATCTTGTTTGCTGATAAGCAAATAACAGTCTGAGGCTCTGTTTTAACATTTAAACTAAAAAAAATAACAGCATTTAAAATTTTAAGTATACCTGGGATATTCTTCTGAGGTTATGTAAACTACATCCTGTTCTGACACAGATGAAGAAAAAGGAATAAAATTTCCATTCTGTAATGGCAAAAGCTCCAATCCAATCAGCTCACTGTAGACTCCATCAGAAAGCACAAATTCTAAAAGATGGAGCTTTTCTTCAGCAGGTCCACTGTGTCCACATTTCCTCAGTACTTGCCGTAGTACAGCAGGAGTCACTTTTTTCACAGCTTTAGCAGCAGAAATAGTAAGATGCACTGCACTAGCAATATTTGCTGGTACCTTGGCAATCTGCTTCCCTGAATTCTGGAGGTAGTTGAGAACCGACTGTGTGTACTCCAAACTCTCATCCATTTCAGAAAAGTGCACCTGTTCCACTTTTATCCACTGTTTACTCACTGAGTAAATAACCGTATGCTGGAGCAGCTCTTTAAAGAGAGGTACTATAATTGGCTTCCAGGGTACCCTGATTTTGTTCTCATCAGGCCATAACCTATAAATTCTTTCAGCTGACAACGGAAAATCCGAATTCTTCTCAGTCTCCATTCGTTTGATAGCTTCCAAAATAAGGGTGGTATATGCCTTTGGCACTATATTTACTACAAGAACATCATTCCACAAAGCTGCTGGATCTCTCCACTGATCCAACTCTCGCCATTTGATACTCCTCCTATTGTCTGTGAGACCAAAGAAACCACTAACATGAACTGGGAGTCCAGTTTTGCTTTCTTCACCTGGAGGCAAAGGCAGAAAACAGAATGCTCTTCCTGAAAATTCTGCTACAGCTCCTTTTTCCTCCTCATTAGTTGATAAAGACATGGCTATTCCAATAGTAGGAACAAATTTCAAGTCATCAGCTAAACAATCCAGTTCAGTACACATTCCTCGACCACCTACACAATTACACACTAACCAAGATGTTTTCTGTGCGTCCTTAACACTCTCATCTTCCACAACTATATTTACGTGGTATGTCACACACGTTATGCTATTGCTTGGAACTCCCTTACAATACTGATTTATTGCAGTTCCTAAGATTTTGATAGAATTGGGTCTTTCATGTTTCAAGGCCTTATTCTCACTAGCAGTTACTCTAAAAATCAACCTCTCGGTTCCATTAGCTTCCCTAACATGCAGTGAAACATCCTGAACACTTTTCAAGAACAGCAATACTGTGTCCGCATCTGCTCTGAAGGATTCAAACAGCTCCAAAACCTTCTGTTTGTCATAAACATTGCTGCTCAGTTGGGAAGGCTGCAGACGAAGTGGGAAACGAAAAAAGGTACCAGGAAAATTTCCGTTCTTAAAGGTTTCCTTAGTGCTGCCAAATACACCAATGAATGGTGCAAACTGGTCTGTAAGTTCATTAATCTCCTTGCTATCTTCTTTTAGATTCCAACACTGGCCTGATTCATGAGGTCCAAAAAGGGTTTGATGGGGATCAAGCATTCCAATCTGGTCACCACTGAAAATACTAGGTACATCTGTATACATAAAAAACAACAACTATTAATAACCCTAAAACAACATATTTTTCAAATACAATCTTAAAGAACAAATTTTAAAAGGGCAAGAAAAATAAACGTGATAAAACTCCGATGAACCAAGTATAATGCCTAGGGAAGTAGTTGAGTCACCATCCCTGGAAGTATTTAAGAGACGTGGAGATGTGGCCATGGTTTAGTGGTGGACGTGGCAGTGTTGGGTTTACAGTTGGACTCAAATGATCTTAAATGTCTTTTCCAACCTACATGATTCTATGATTCTGATAACAGACAGTTCAGTGTTTATTGACAGGAAGAAAAAAGCACACCTCTATTGTGCAATTAAATATATAAATAGTCATTCAACTAGCTGAATTCTAGGAAAGATTGAGCAACAGAAAGCACAGCTTTTTTCAACTATATACTTTACCTTTCCAATGTCTTCAGGAAAAAGACCAATTTAATTTACTTAAGATGTATTCTATTACATTCATATATTGCAGGTCTTGAAGGCTTGCAAACAGTAATCTTGTACATTTAAAAGCACAAATTCCCAGAATTATCAAACCACTGAATGTATTTACCACTACTAGGTAAAATATTGTGGAAACACATCCTGAGTCTTACAAACTCACTTCACAAGTTAAAAATGTTATTTCAGAAAAAAATTGCCTCTTATCCTGTACTATTACAACTATTTAGACTACAAGCACTATTTATGCTATATGCTGCTTCTGTACAGCAGTAAAACATTTTACCAGAATAACAGGTTTCAAAACGGAATATTGCCAGCTTTTGAAAGAATAAGTACTATCTCTCAAATGTAAATGTGCATATACCTCTATTATGGAATATCCTTTCTAGCATAAAATATAATTACTGCTTATTATGCAAAGAACCTGCATAGTTTCACGCTAGTCTGCAATTTCACACTTCTACATACACATTTACCCTATATTATAGGTCTCTAATATGAACAGCAGTGCATAACTGAAATAACAGTGTAAAGAAATGTTCATTTCAACAAAAGGGACTAAGTACGTAATGATGTTACTAGAAACAAATCTCCTCCAAAACCCTTCAAAATCCAAAGGATACTTTCCAGAGTTTTAGAAAAATATGAATGCTTCTTAAAGAAACATAGCCAGGGATCTAATGTACTAAATCTCTGATAAATGTCTAAAATAACTAAACAATTTAAACCAATCATTTTCATTTTAAAATATCTACTGAGAGTACCTGTTATATGATAAACTGAATTAAAGCCAATTCCAAATCTTCCAACTTTCAGGGGATCATCTTTCTTTCTGCTTCTTGCTATTTCCTGTATACCATGCCAGTCCTCAGGGGTGAAAACTGCATCATTGTAGGCATAAAAGGCTGGCCCTATAATAAATAGTCAAGTGTTAAAAAGATGATGGAAGAAAACTATTTACTGTTAGAAATTCCTAGGAGGTGAACTTACAGAACTGAGAAAGTATTTCTTCAAAGTATGCACTTACAAACTTAACGGGGAAGCTATGACTCAACCTGACATCAAATTATGCTTGGTGATGAAACAGAGGTATAGAGCAGCAGCAAAAGCAGAAGCAAGGAGATGGATTTACCTCTGTATATGGTATTAAGAGATTTATATTCTGATGTGGTATCTAGTTCTGGTGTTCACATTTTAAAACAATGATTCTGAAAAACTGAACAGAAAGCAGAAAACAACAAAACTTCCAAATGAAGTTTAAGCCTTAAGCAAGACCTGTTCAGTCCATCAAAAAGATGTCTGAAAGATGTACTAATCACATTCTATTAATACCTCCACTGGAAGGTAATACATGGCAAGATATAACAGTAACCTGGGTCTAGAAGTTAAGACAGACAAATTCAAATTAGAAGACATAATGAGGCTGACTAACAACTGAAAAAAGCTAAAAACAAGTAGTAGTGGATCATCCATCAATTTAATCTTCAAAACATGACTGACTGCCTTTTGGAACGATTACGCAGACTAATTTGTTTGATAAACACATAACTGACGTCTATCACACAAAGCCATATTAGATGATATAAAAATCTTAAAGTTACAAGAAACTACATCAGCAGTATACAGGCATACGGAGCAAAGTCTGGTGTAAGGGTAAGAGAAGAAGAGATAGGGAAGAAAACAGAACCACCCTGAGAATGCTGACACATAAGGGCCTAGGGTCATCTTTACATTAAGAACTGGAAATAACTCTCAAAAGGTAGAGGTTAATATGCAGAAAATCTGAAAAATTACTGTCTAATACCCCAAGCATTCTTTTATCCTAGGTCTTACTTATTAAATCTTGTTTACTTCCTCTACTAAAAATTCTTTCTTGTATTTTGGGATACCAGTTGAACGCAGGGAAATAAGCCACAGAATACACAGTGACCCTGGGAGAAGTGACAGAAGAAAATATCAGAACACGAAGGCTTTCTCAAAGAGCATTAACTGGAAGCAGTTGGAAAGCTGCTACTGACAATCTACAAGACCATGTAAGGTCTTCAACAGCAAACACTGGCTTTGGAAAAGAATTATCAACATTAGAACATAAACAAAATATGCACCTAGTAAGGTGGTCATCTCCATACAGCATGGAGGAAAACACAGAACCACATATATATTGAAGAATAATGGACAAAATTAATAAAAATTATATTTACCCTGATATTGTGCCATGTCCTTTGACCATAGAGTTTCTGTTCCATACTGAGTTTCATCATATAAAAACCTAACCTCTGTGGCACCAGCATCTTCTGCATTCTGTATCAGTTCCTGAGGCAGCAAAAAAACAAACAAAAACAAAGTATAATGCCGTAATGTTGTACATATTCTAGCAATGGCTTTGCAACTAAAACAGCAGAAAATAAGCAATTGTCTCAAGTGTAATTGTTTTCGTATTTTTCAACCAAAATAATTTTATCCAGTTGACCTGAATGAAAATAGACATTATTCAGGAATATTCACACAAATACTATAAAAGGTATTTGAATCTGAAGCTCAAATACCACACACAAGCAGTTATAAAGTTGATAAATAAGCGACTGAACTGTTACTACTATAATTATATTACCCCAAATCAGAGCTGCACAAGTCTCCTAACAATTCAAGACATCAGAAGAAAAAAAAACTATTTAAAAAAAAAAATAATCAAAGTTTACTGTTAAGTCCACACAACAGCTCTAAGACAACAGTAAGGCAACAAGTCATAAAAGGGCAATACACAGCACTCTTCACATCAACCGAATTCCATTTAAGTTAACATTTCACAGTATGAACCAACTGTTCAAGAGCCACAGCACTCACTTCTAACACCCCTGCAGCAAAGGGCTGCAAAACAGTTCTGACCAGTAACTCTGTAAATCATGAACCAACAGCTCACCTGTTGAAAGAAGCCCATAGACTATAAAGAGGCTTATGTTAAGATTGAGTGTTAAATAATATTAGTAGTGGTGAGAGCCATGGAAAACTCTAATAACTAAAATGTCTATCAAGTAGTTCTGTGAACACTACCATTAATAACATATGCCTATCCAGTCCCGTTTACATCAATAGCATTATACACTGCAGGCACATAAGCATGATTATAAATACGTACAGGATTAGAGCTTCACACAATGCTCTACTTACACTGTATCAAAGTCTATCAGGGCTCCAAAGATACACTCTCACACATAGATATATATATACACGTACACACATGTGTATGTAAGTTTGGCATAAATATCTCACCTGAATTGAAAAGCTATGTAGATACATCATATCCAATGTATTCATACAACATGAACTTCACTCAATTATGCATAAAAATAAAAGACTTGCTAGCAAAATGAATCTTTATTTTTAAAAATGCATCAACTAGCAGCACATATTTCAGATTAAGTTGTATTCTAATATACTGTTGACAGTCTGTTTTCAAAACTGTAACCCCTTGATCTTTCAGTCTGTGACAATATGTTCAGTCTATAATGCATATCATACAAATAACTAAAATATACTGTTTATATAGTTACTTCTAACTAATTTTGAAACATGATGAGATAGCAAAAAATATACCCGCAGTTCAGCATAAATAATAAATTTTTAAAGAATCTCCATGAGGTATTTAATTACAAAAGCCATGCAATTCCTCCTCATCTAAGATAATAATCATAGCCGTCATTCAAGAAGATACAGAAAGATAGTCAAAGCCTCTAGAAATATTACATAGTAAGTATGGAAACCACCATGCAGTCAGAGACTTGCATTCATGCTGTGGGACATGGAGCATCTACTACATTCAGCTGTAACAGTATTGTATTTGAAGAATCCAAACAGTGAAATCAATTTTAACAGATCAGCAAAATTCCTGGTAGTAATCCCTCCCTTACAGTCTGTTAACTCTAAATTGTAAACTATGAAAATAGGAACATCTGTATTTTTAGATTTACCTGTCTGATTTCCAAGGACATTATCTTATTTCTTCACAATGAAATAAAAAATTTGGTTTAAATTGTTAAGAAGGTCTGAACCCTTTATGATTCAAATGCATCTTACAGATTCAACAAGTATCAGCAAACAGTAAAAATGTAAGCACCCATCTTACAAACAGATGCTGCTCAGAACATATCCAGGACACAGCTTGCCAAAAAAATTGAAAATACGCTTATCTTAAGCATTCACACTAAAAATAATCAACTTCTAGTCCCATGGTTGCAAAGAAAACCTTCAAAGAGATGGAAGGAACTGTCATAATCTGTCACCATTTGTATTTGTGTGTTTTATACATACAGACAGATACATCTGTACCAAATCCCATTAGTTAGAACCTAGTATTCCCACTTACTAAGAAAATGAATCTCTTAACATCCATATGATGAAGCATTCTGATAAGAAGTTTAACATCCAACAATGAACTAATCACCCCAGATGTTCTTTAAAACAAAAAAAAACCAAAAAAACCAGACTGGCACTTCCAGACATTATCATTACAAGCTACAACAAATCAAAAAAAATCAGTAACTGTCTTTCCCCTTGTGGGCCTTAACAAATTCAGAATAATCTGTATTTTTTCAGATCATAATCACAGAATGGTTTGGGTTGGAAGGGACCTTCAAGATCATCTAGTTCCAGCCTCCCCCCTGCCATGGGCAGGGACACCTTCCACTAGACCAGGTTGCTCAAAACCCCGTCCAACCTGGCCTTGAACACTGCCAGGGAGGGGGCAGCCACGGCTTCTCTGGGTAACCTGTTCCTAAAAAATTTCTTCCTTATGTCCAATCAAAACCTACTCTCTTTCAGTTTAAAACCACTGTCCCTTGTTCTGTCACTACAGACATTGGTATGAAATCTCTCTCCATCTTTCTTATAAACCCCCTTTGTATGTTGATAGGCCACAATAAGGTCTCGTCCCAGCCTTCTCTCCTCCGGGCTAAACAACCACAACTCTCTCAACCCTTCACAGAAGAGGTGTTCCAGCCGTGTCTAAAGTAAGGTGAGGTGAGCTCCAGTCTATTGGTTCACCATCCTATTTACTGAAAAATGGTTTATTGCTTAAATCCATGTTCACATTTCCACTGTTAGGCTTCTACACATAACATACAACATTCAAATGTGGAGCATCACAAACATGCCCTACTGTTGCACACTTTGAAGTCTCCTGGACCAACAAGAGAACACCATAAAGAACATTAACCTCAGTTCAGAAAATCCCATGACATTCTTAAGAACCAATGTCTAGACTAAAAATGTTTTTCAGCCCATATAAAAATGATGGGTTCTTTATTCTCATCACTCTAGAGCAAGTGTCCCAAAAGCCACTCAATGACTTGCATCTTAAAAGTGTTCTTAAACTAATGATGAATCCTTGTGACACTGTCATAGTTCACTAGGGAAAATATATTTACCTACCAAGAAATTTCTCAACAATATCTTGTAATAAAATCTTCAGTTTATCCCAATCTTATACTAAAAAAAATCACTTCCAAAAATTGTATATACTATATGTGGTTTTACCATAGCTTATAACAGTGATGAACAATAAATAAGCAAAATAAACATTTTAGATAGCTCACTCACATAAAGTACATCATGAAGTCTCTGATTTAATTATAAGATCTGCATTTTATCTCTATATTTTCATAAATTACAGTGGCATCTGTGACATGCAAACTCAGACATTAAACGCACAAAAAACCACCACAAACCCATAACTTCACCTTGTCCACAGAAATGAAAACAGGTATCTCCTGTATACAATGAATATGTAGTGAGGTACAACAACTGCAAGATTTGCTGGAAAGTGTTAAACTAATGCTATTATGTCATGCATATTACATGACTGCTAAAAATACCATTTGTTGTATACCTTAAGAATCTGTCCTCCTTCTGGGTATCTTCTTAATATATCCTTAAGAAAATCAACAAGTGGTGGAGTTGTTTGTCCAAAACGACCTAAAAAAAACAAACAAAGAATCTGTTTATTATGCTACTATGCACCTAATTTCAGATTAAAAAAAAACCTCACTAAACAATTACTGGGAATTTAGAAAAAATATTTAAATTAACTCAAAGCCTGAGACTGTAAAATCCTGTATTTCCAATATCAACTGTAAAAATACTACATTGTAAATCTTTTATAAATGATGTCAAGGTCCACATGCTATTCCATATCAAGATGAAATAAATTTTGGGGCTAAATCTTTGTATCAGTTATACCTAACTCCAACTACTGGATAGTCAAATGTGACAACTTCTAAAGGACTACTTTTTAAGTAGCAGGACAGTATTCTAGGGCAGCAGTGACTAACTTTTTCATAGGCAGTGATGATCCCTACTGACAGCTAGACACAGGCACAGTACACTTTGGCTCTAGTGTACGCTTCCTGTCCTGGTGTATCATGGCACTGGGCCTGGTGCTAGCTTTGGGGTTACCTGGGCTTAGCACTCGAGGGAAGAGAATCTCAGAAAGGTACTACAAAGTGTTATGAAGTTCTGCTCCATGATGAACAGTCTATCACAGAATGATAGGTTCAGTACTCTTCCATTCAAACTCCAGTCTGAGACTAAAGAGCAGCTCCCTAAGTCCAAATGTCTAAAACATGCACTTCAAACAAGTATTAATGATGCAATCCCCACAAGGAAAACAGACTCTACTGATGCCCCATCTATCACTTCCTTTTAAATTTATTAATAATTATTTTCTCTCTCCTTTTCCTCTTCTGCATGTATGCATAATTATGAAGTACACAGATTCAAACACACACATTATTATATATTGTAGAATAAAACATTATAGAAAACAACCACAGAATCCTCAGCAACGTGGAAAAAAGAGGATCAATAAGAGAGATCTATTTGCTGAAAAAACATCAAGTAAAAACATCAAACATCTTCTTGTCTTTACAAAATTGTTGTATCGCTCTTTATTTAAGGTAATTTAATGGTATGGATGAAAAAAAAATTGCAAACAAAGTGTGGAAAGTATTTTATAATTTTTGTTATTATTTTTACAGTTACAGAAGTATATGAAAGACAATATGCCATATGCAAACTTCCAAAATAAGGTGAACTGATCAATAGTAGGAGAGTTTGGGTGTTTCTTTGCTTAGGAGAAATTCTCTAAAATTAAGAAACCAATCTTGTCTAAACCTAACTTGGGCAGGCAGGCAGGCAGAAGTACTTAAACAAAACACATTTCACTATGGGAACCACAAAACCAGACAAGTAACTTTTAAGTGATAGGACTGAAGACAGACATTATTCTAACTCTTTACATCTAAGAGCAAAGCTGATCTATGTATGTCACAAAAATTGTTCTGTCTAGAGATCATGACTTGCTGCACCCTATCAAAGGCTGAAATTATTTTCCTTGAGTATTAGTGCTAGTCATATTTAACACAGAACTGGTTCCACAAATCTGCAGAATTGGAACAGGAGCCCAGAGCCTGTGCAATCTTCACCCTTGGAGGCTTTCTAAACTCAACTAGATTAACCCTTGAGCAACCTGGTCTGACCTCAGAGCTGACCCTGCTTTGAGCTAAAGGTTGGAGTAAAGACTTCCTGATGTCCATTCCAACATGAACTATTCTGTGATCACATGAAAAGATTCTGCATTATCTGACAGACATCAGTGATGAAGGAACACAAAGGTGACATGGGTGATCTTCAGAATACTTCAACAACCAATGTGCTTGGCTCTACTGACCATGCAGTTCCTGAAGTTAGAAGTTGAGGGCCTTCCTTGATTCATCTACTGTAGGGAAAAAAATCTCAGAACTGAAGGACTCCAGAAAGAACAAAAAAAGGCTGATACTAAAGCCTTCAGATTTTTTAGACTGACTTACATCAGAGTTGTGGGCCAGAAGAAGTCCTTTATCTAGACCTGAACTGCTTCGAGTGATATCTCTAAGAAAACCTCACAGCCAAATATTCCATTAGTGGGCACAACAAAAAGCAACAACTTTTCTTTCCCATGGAAGATTTTTTTAGGACTACTACACTATCTTCTCCATATACTTGCATGCCAAAAAGAAAACGCAGCTCAAAGAAAAAAGCTCTTTTTATTTAGTTTATCACAGCCTACCTACAGCAAAAAACTATCAGAGCAAACAGTAGAGAATGAGAGAAAGAAAAACATTTGATGCCACAGAACCACAGAGTCCCTTTTCATAGGTGTTTTCTAACCACTGCACATTCTAGAGAACGTGAACATGAACTTCTGGCTAATACACAAACACTTCACTTCCCTCTGTCACTCAAAAACCATAATCCAGTACACTCATGGCTTATACTGGCTAAGAAAAAAAATTTTTAACATCAAATAAAATATCTGCATGAAAAGAAGGGTTTCCTTCTTTATCCTACCATCCCATTAGCACTTATTTCATTCCCTTATATTAAAGTTATTGTTAAAATAATATTAATACTAGCAATCAAGTAACATAATTATTACAGATTTTAGAGTATTTCCGAAGATATTCAGATATCATAACCTAATTCAAGATACCATACAGATATATATGCAATTTTTGAAATCAAAAATGTAACGAAACATACAGAATTTAAAAAAAAAAAAAAAAAAATTGGAAGGAATCAAAAGCTTTTTACCAGTGTTAGTTTTCTACACAGCAGTTACTGAAAAGATATCCCTTCAGTATCTGAATTCCTTACAATTATTCAGCTTATTTTATCTGATACAAGGCATCTATTAATGTTACTGCAAGGTAAGTTTTACTGATTCCAAAGGACAACAATATTCTAATTTCTATACAGGAAATAACAAAGGAAAAATTAAATGCAAAAGCACTTAAGAAAGAGAGGTTAAATTTTCTTGGAGCACAATGAACAAATGAAAGGATACCTAGGACGTACAAGAAAAATAATTGCTTCCCATTTAAAGAAGAGAATAATTTCAATTAACTCCAGATTGCATTAGAAAATGCTCTGACATTCTAGTTTATAAACAGAAACAAGTTTTTTTCATACCTCCACCTTTCAACCCTTTTGACTGAAGCTTCAGAAAAACTTGATTTTGACACTTCTGAAGGTCCACAATCTTGATATCATCAGACAACTGAAATAAAAAAGACAGAGTTTGATCGTAACATTCTAGAGTATAAATAGCTACTGTATCTTCATTTCTTAGATATTTGTTCTATGAAGCCTGGTTTTATCTAAAAATATACAAATACTCAGAAACATCCAGTATTCAGCCTGAGCAGCACTTTCCATCCCTGAGGTCTAGGATGGCCTCCTTTGCCTAAGGATACTCAGAGTCACAGAATCATCTAGGTTGGAAAAGACCTTGAAGATCTTCCAGTCCAACCATTAACCTAAAACTGACAGTTCCCAACTACACCAGATCCCTCAGCGCTATGTCAACCCTCCAGGGATGGGGACTCCACCACCTCCCTGGGCAGCCCATTCCAACGCCTGACAACCCCTTCTGGAAAGAAATGCTTCCTAATACCCAGTCTAAACCTTCCCTGGTGCAACTTGAGGCCATTCCCTCTTGCCCTATCACTTGTTACTTGGTTATAGAGACTCATCCCCAGCTCTCTGCACCCTCCTCTCAGGGAGCTGTAGAGGGCGATGAGGTCTCCCCTCAGCCTCCTCTTCTCCAGACTAAACACCCCCAGTTCCCTCAGCCGCTCCTCCTACGACCTGTGCTCCAGACCCTGCACCAGCTCCGTTGCCCTTCTCTGGACACGCTCAAGTCATTCAATGGCCTTTTTGTAGGGAGGGGCCCAAAACTGAACACAGGAATCGAGGGGCGGCCTCACCAGTGCCGAGTACAGGGGTCAGATCCCTTCCCTGTCCCTGCTGGCCATGATATTGCTGACACAAGCCAGGATGCCATTGGCCTTCTTGGCCACCTGGGCACACTGCTGGCTCCTGTTCAGCCGGCTGTCAATCAACACCCCAGGTCCCTCTCTGACTGGCAGCTCTCCAGCCACTCCTCCCCAAGCCTGTAGCGCTGCTGGGGGTTGTTGTGGCCCAAGGGCAGCCCCCGGTATTTGGCCTTATTGAAACTCCCCCAGTTGGCCTCAGCCCATGGCTCCAGCCTGTCCAGGTCTCTCTGCAGAGCCTCCCTACCCTCGAGCAGATCAACACTCCCACCCAACTTGGTGTCATCTGCAAACTGACTGAGGGTGCACTCGATCCCCTCGTCTAGATCATCAATACAGATGTCGAACAGGAGTGGCCCCAACACCGAGCCCTGGGGGACACCACTCGTGAGCGGCTGCCAACCAAATTTAACTCCATTCACCACAACTCTTTGGGCCCGGCCATCCAGCCAGTTTTTTACCCAGCAAAGCGTGTGCCCATCCAAGCCACGAGCAGCCAGTTTCACCAGGAGAATGCTGATAATCCTCAGATGAAGTATCAGTTTGTTAGTAAAAGGACCCAAAAAATGGCCACAAACAGATCAAGTGGAAAAAATGCCTATAGAAGCATTCTAAGAGCAAGCCATGGCCTCCTGTTTTTACATCTGAAAATTTGCATGTTCTGGGAATTTCTGGAAGCATACAACTAAAGCAATTATTGTTCTAATGTGACCATAAAGAAAATAAACATGTACAGGAAGTACATGGTCTATGTACTCCAAAAAGTACATACAGGTATGTAATTTCATAGGAATTTTAAACTAAGCAATATCAGCTCAAAGCAGCTAGTAATACAGAATGTGTAGAGACATACATACGTCACAGAAACACCCCTGAAGAATTCAATAGCATCATCTCCAAATCACTTCAGCATGCAGACCTATGGACTCACTAGGAACATCACAGAGAAACTGGGGCAAACTAAGCAACAAATTCCTTAGGAGCCACTGGGAAAACTATTTAGTAATCACAGCACATAATGGTTTTGTTGCAGATCTAGTTTTGTATTGTATGTGTGTCTCGGTCATATACAATATGATGTTAAAACAGTCATATATGATGTGATGCTATCCTGCATGCTAAGATAACAAATGTATAATCAGAAGCTGTGCTGTGCTAACTAGAAAGTTAACCAATTCAAATTAGTTTCCATTTATAGTAAATAATATTACAATTTTATTATGTGAAATTGTATTATTATATTAGCCTCAGTTTATAGCAAAGTTCAGGACTACTTCCTCACTTTGACTGGTAAAAACAAATCAGTAGAAAGAAGTTGGTGCTTACATAGATGTAGATGCTTACATCTAACTACATTTAATAAGTGAAAGATAGTCCTAGACTGCAGAGTGTAGTCATAATTTTAAAATGTTAATAATAAAAAAACTGTATTTCTTTTTACTTAGACCAATTTTAAATAGTACTTAGAACAGCAGTGCATTTATTGTAAGTTCCTACAGAAATATTATACTTGAGCTGATCTTAAGATGTAAAATAGCTTACACTGGGTATACCACCTACTCGGGGCTCACTAGAATCAAAAAGAATCCACAGAATGCTATAACTCATCACAAAGTACTAAAGGGATAGAGTAACTAAATCTTCTTGGGTAGTTTTTTGTACCAAAATATCAGCAGAAAGTAGGAGACTGAATAGATTCACATTAATAGTTTAACACTGTAAGGAACTATGAGAGAAAGAGACACTGGATTTTACTTAACATCTGTAAATTGCACATACTACTACCTCAGAAAGTTAAAAAATAATTTGATTCCAATAAACAGGAGTTCAAAAGTTTATAAAACATTTTCCAAATTGCTGCAGTACAGAATAAATATTCTCATATGTATTCTAGTTTAGTCTAGTTCTTCCCTAGCATCATAGAATGGTTGTGGTTGGAAGGAACCCTTAAAGATCCAGTCCATACCCCTTTCATGAGCAGGGACATCTTTCACTAGATCAGGTCGCTCAAAGCTCCAGCCAACCTGACCTTGAACATCTCCAATGATGGGTCATACAAAACTTCTCTGAGCAACCCAGTGTCTCAGCACACTCATCCTAAAAAATTTCTTCCTTATGTCCAATCAAAATCTACCCTCTTTCAGTTTAAAACCACTGCCCTTTGTCCTGTCACTACAGGCCTCAGTATAAAGCCTATCTCCACCTTTCTTATAAGCCCCCTCTATATATTTAAAGGTTGCGATACAGTCTCCCATGAGCCTTCGCCTCTCCTTTATGCATTTACATGTCCCCTTACCCTATTTAATCCTAATTTCCAATCTCCTCTCTCTCCCCTTGCCTCTATTCACCCCATCCCAACAACATCTCCAGGTCCCCAATTCCCAAGAGTGTGGCTAGAAGCACGCCAAGCAGTACTGAAACAGTGACCCTAGGCTGATGCCTTCAACAGAACAAGGTCATTCATTCATTTGCCTCTTCCTCCGGTACCCAGATCTCAATTTTTAACTTGTAAGAGCTTCCTGTCATAGTGATGTCAACTGTACTGTTGAAGTTGGCCAGCAGATGGAAAATCAATCGAGAGAAGCCAGACCAAGCAAATCAGCACTCTCAAGTGAAGCTTCTGTTCCCCTCCCCCCAAAGAAATAAAGATAAACCACATGGATTATTTCAGAAAAGGCAGAATCTAATGATAAAAGCTGGCACCGTAAGAGAAGCACGAGGGTTAGCTGCTGGTCCAAACGACCTCCTTGCTTCCCACGGGAGACCCCCGCCAAGGACACGCACACACTGCGCTGCCCGCGCACCCGCAGGCCGGGCAAGACGCAAAGAGCAGCCGGGTGGGGACCTGCGGCACCACAGCGCCGCGGAGGTGCCCCCGCCGCCCGCCGCGCCCACTCACCTCTCTCCCGCGGTGCCACAGCCGCTGCTCGGCGCGGGGGAAGCCGGCTGCCGCGTCGATCCGCGCCTTCACGTCCGCCACAGCCGCGGAAGGCGGCAGCTCGAAGGTCCTGCAGCCCAGGCAGTCATGGAGGACGGTCACCCGGGCCAGCCTGCGACAACACGACAGACACCAGCTGAGGACAGACGGGCAGCGCCCTGCCCCGGCGACCGCCCGCCGCCCGCTCGCCCTCCCCCGCGGGCACCCCGCAGGCCCGAGACGGGCGCCTGCCCCCCTCTCCGGAGGGGAAGGAGCCGCCGGGCCTGCGGGCGGAACCGCTCCTGCTCCCGCACGCCCGCGGCCTCCCGTCCCGCCCCGCCGCCACTCACATGCCCGCCGCGGCACACAAAGGACCGTTAGCTCCTGCCGCCGCTCCTGCCGCCGCGGCCGCCGCCGCTCCCCACGCGGGGAAGGGGCGGGGCTCGCCCCGCGCTCTGCGCCGCGGAGGAAGAGGGAGCGGGGAGGGAGGCGAGGCGAGGCCGCCCGAAGAGCAGCGGCAGCGGCGGCGAGGTGTTCCCGGCCCGGCTCCTCAGCCGGGGCCCCGCGGCGGGGGACGGCCCGGCCCCCGCGCAGGGAGACGCCGCAGGCGGGGGCTTCCCGGCTCGGCGGCCCTGGGCCCGATGCGCGGGGCTCGTCGTTCCCGCGGCCTGCCAGGGCCCTCGGGCGGGCGAGCCCGGTCGCCTCGGGCGAGGGGAAGGCCGCAGCTTCGCTTGGCCGGCGGTGCGTGTGTGGTGTGAGGCTGCCGGAGCCGCGACTAGCGCTGAGCTCCAGAGGCGGTACCGCACAAAAATTCCTCCTTCGGCGGGGCAGGCCGGCAGGGGAGCACGCTGGTGGTTCACGGAATTCCCAGCATTCAGGCACCGCCACATATAGAGCACACAGAGTTACAGCTGATAAACGTGTTTCTCAAGGATGCAGAACACAGAAAGAAACATTTTTTCTGCTCTTCTCTCAGTCACTTGATTGATCATGAGTATTCCTTCCTTGGTGTTGATCTCCTACTCTTATAGTGCATATGGTAAGTCCTCATGCCATTCAAGACATAGGGAAAGCACTCACTCTGCTGAAAACAGAGTTTTAGTCAGTCTGTGATCCCAGTGAGCTAAGGGGACTTGTGAAGGAGGCCAGCTTGAGCCCCCCAAGGTTCACTGTGTGCAGAGTTCTGCACCTGGGGCCATGTGCATCAGTGACGGGCTGAACAGCAACCCTGCTTCCAAGGAGTTGGGGGATACCAGGCTGAATATGAGGCAACAGCATGCTCTGCCTAGGAGGATGACCAGCAGATCAAGGGAGGTGAGTCTCTGCTCAGTGCTGATGAGGCTGGATCTCGGATACTGTGACCAGAATGTGATGTTTCGGGCTTCTTCAGTTCCACATCCCAGCAGGGACTACTAACATGGTCAGGGGCCCAAAGCACGTGACATACAAAGAGAAGATGTGGGAGCTGGCTTTGTTTAGTCGGAGGAGGAGGAGACTAAGGTACAATATAGCACCAAAATAGCTGACCCAAACTGGCCAAGGGGATATTCCATACCATATGACATCATGCTGAACAATAAAACTGGAGGGAGTTGGTGAGGGGCTGGCAGCCTGCTGCTCAGGGACTGGCTGGGCATTGGTCAGCACATGGTGAGCAATTGCACTTCTTTTGCATATTCTTTTAGCATTAGTATTATTTTCCCATCCTTTTCTGTCCTATTAAACTGTCTTGATCTCAACACACAAGTTCTACCTTTTTTCCTCATTTCTTTCTCATCCCACTGGGGGAGACATTAACAAATTCCTGTGTGGTGTTTAGCTGCCTGCCAGGTTAAACCACAATAAGGGGGAAAAGATACAGTTGAACCTGTTTACAAAAGTGTACCAAGCTAAGAAAACATGAGCCCACTAAAATGGAAGGAGACTTAAAAGCCACAAAGGTCAAGTGGATCAGGATCCAACACAGTATCCAGGTAGATGGTTTTGCCTGTGCTGCAACACAGCAGTTCTTGCACAACTGCTGCAACATCTTATTTCATTCATCAGCAATATTTATATTGACTATTACAGGATAACAAAACGTTAGAAATTTTGTGGGTCTGATCCTGCTTTCACCAGAAATAATAAAAAAAAAAAACTTTTAACTTAAGAAAGATGGATCAAACTCTTTGCTTTAGTTTAGGGCTTTGTTCATTTTTTGTTTCATCTTTTTAACTTTCCATTTTGCTACATCCCCTTCACAGTTTGTCATCACAGAATTATTCATACTGTGTCCAAAGGAATGAGAAGTCTACCTTCCAATTCTTACGTTTATCTTTTTATGTCTTGATACCAAGAGAATATACTCTGCAGAAGAGTGTTGCATGAGGGGCACAAATATGGGTGACTGGGCAAGATGGAAGGAGTTGAAACCTGATGCAGTCCCATCCATATCAGCTCCTAAAATAGTCTCCAGACCAGTCAAACCACCAAGCCACATAATTATTCTTCTCCAGCTGGAATCACAGGAGTGATTTAGCATTTTATGAAGCATGCACAATTGTTTGAATGGGACCCTGGAGAGAAACAGAGCTATCTCAATTCACAGCCACCTCTCTGTGCTGACATCTCAAATGCTGGGGCACATTCAGGGCACAGACAATCCTGCTGTCAGTGACTGGCTGAAGTTCTCCAACCCATGTCACATCACATGACAAGACAATACTCCCAAATTATGTCCTGTGACGGTTTAACATTAGTATTGGAAGAAAAATCTCCATGTATCACAGATTCTGTCTAGTATGTGACCTCTGTAGTAGAGGGGGAGGAGTTGTGAAGAGACAGTGATACAGAACTGGAACTGTGCAAGGTTCTGGACAAAGGAGTCGAACTCCTGAGCTCCTGGAAATCAGCCATATCTGTCTGTCTCATAAATCTGATCCTCTCATTACAAAGGAGACTGTTTTTTCATACTGGCAGGAATGAGTGTCCCATTTCTATTTACTATGGGACACCTTTAATTTGCCTCTCCTTTATCATGCGTTTTCTACTCTGTTTTCCCCTTTTGATAATTTCTGCCTTTGGGTTGGGTTTTTTTCTGTCCATCCAGATAGAAGCAAGATGCTGATCCTCTTAGTACCACTGTATTAAAAGAGTAAGCATGACTAGGGCATGTGTTCCAATGCAGCCCTTTGATCATTTGCAGTCTTTAATTGTTGTCATGCTTCTTGGCACAGTTTTGACCCATAACCACCACCAGTCTTCAGGACAATGATAAGGCGTGGTTCATAAACCACAGACAACTCTCCACAGGCAGAACAAACAAGTACATGTTGGTTTAGGGCCCAAGACTGTGAAGTTTTTCCCACAAGCTGTGCTATGCCACTTACCCTTAGAGTTCTGGCCCCTTCCCTGGGGTCCCCATCCCATTTTATTTATGGGCTAGATGTTGCTACTGATAATAATAAGCAAGACTCCCACTGATTTCAGTGATGCCAAGATTTAAAATTACCAATTTCATGGCATAGCTTCCTAACAAGAGAAGGCACTGATTTCAGTAAGGAAAATGAACACCAATAATGCTACCAGATCCAAAGAATGAGGGACAACTAGTTCTTCTCAAACTACAAAAAAAGAAAAGAATCAAAGTATTCCAAGTACAGTTTCAGTAGAAAGCTATTTGCAGAAACTTATTTGGAATTTAAAGCCACTCCTACAGCATTAAGTACAATGCTGATTTTTATCAGCAAAGTCCCAACCATTTTTCTGGCAAGGAACATAGAATATAAATCTCCTTTTTATTACAAAGTGATTTATACATATCCTGTTATCAAACTCTGTCTTGTTTACAGCTTATGACAGTGACCTTTGTAAACCTTTTTTTTTCCTGATTTCTAAATAAAAATGCCCTAGAAGAGTGACTATATAGAAATTACACTGCCTGACCAAAAAGGAGTACATGTTCCAGTTTGCAGATTTTTGCAACAGAAAAAAAAACCAACCTTTTTTTATCTTTAATCTTGCTTATCCTCTTGGAAAACAGAACTATGGAAACTGTGTAATCCCAGTGAAGTTAAAGGTATCACATACATATTTGTTACTAGAACTGCTATTAATGATTGTACAGAATCACAGAATTGTCTAGGTTGGAAAAGACCTTGAAGATCATCCAGTCCAACCATTGACCTAAAACTGACAGTTCCCAACTACACCAGATCCCTCAGCGCTATGTCGACCCGACTCTTAAACACCTCCAGGGATGGGGACTCCACCACCTCCCTGGGCAGCCCATTCCAACACCTGACAACCCCTTCTGGAAATAAATGCTTCCTAACATCTAGTCTAAACCTTCCCTGGCACAACTTGAGGCCATTTCCTCTTGTCATATCACTTGTTACTTGGTTAAAGAGGCTCATCCCCAGCTCTCTGCAACCTCCTTTCAGGGAGCTGTAGAGGGCGATGAGGTCTCCCCTCAGCTTCCTCTTCTCCAGACTAAACACCCCCAGTTCCCTCAGCCATTCGTGACATTGTCCATGACATCGTACGTGACAATGTTAAAAAAAAAAAAATCCATTTGACTTGACCAGGTCGGAACTTTGTAGCCATAGCAGTTAGAAAAAAATATCTTTTAAATCTAAAATCATTGGGACTGATTTGAGAATTTTTAAATACTACATATAGAAATTCCTATTATAACATTTTTATAACAGCTCTTCCAAGCAGAACAGCATTTATATTTAAAAATACATGTGGAAAATTCTCCTGTGTCTATAAACAAGAGATCTGTTTGGTTCAGAATGAGGTCATGTAACCCTTGCAAGAAGGGACATGCAATAAAAAAATGCTAAGATTCTCTGCAACACTGAAGTATTTTTATAAGATTAAATGAAAGTTATTTTTGTAATGACATTTCCCTGAAAACAGAAAATTCTGTATTGCATAATCGCCTCATATTTCGAAAAATTTAAAATAAGTGTGCAGTAGCAGAAAGAGATGGATGCAAGCCCCTTACTCCCTTATGAGTGTGCTTAGAAAGATGGAATGGAGTGTGCAAAAGGAGTGTGGTGTGATAAGAAACAAATACGATTAGGTCACTAATGCCAGAGGAAACCCGCAGCAGTACAGTAGGTTCCAGTGCAGCAAATAACATTCTGCAGTGCTGGCAGGCAAGTAACAGTGACTCAACAATTACATCTAGATTTGAGACAGTGCACACACACCAAGCATAAAATCAAAACTTTCTAGGACACAGTAAGCACTTACCTTCATTCTTAAATCAATTCCTTAAGTGTTTCTAACAGATGTTTTAAACATTACATTGTATATATTTCACATTAGCTGGAGATTACAGATTGCATTGGTCTGTGGTCACTGCCAGGAGCTTGATTTATCCTTGCTTACTAATGCCTTTTCAAGAAGTTTGAGAATAAACCTACCATTTGCTGATGACACATGTGCTAGTCATTGGAAAGCCACCCCTTACTGGAAAGTTTCTATTTTATTTTAATAGCTCCATTAACAGAAAACAAGTACTTCTTTTTTTTTTTTTTTAAATCACTGTAATGGCTGTAGTCCTACCTAGTAGAAATGACCAGAAAACCCTCTGGCTTGTGAAACATTTGATTCAAACACAATATTTAGTTTTGCCCTAAAAATATATTATGTAATTTAAGTCATTTGCTGAAACTATTTTAGCATAGATTGGTGCAATGAGTTTAAATCAATTCTCCTACACTGCACTCCTCATGTGAAACCATTATCGGGAGTTTCTAAGCAAAATATCTGTATGATTGTAACTTAGTCAAATATTAAAGAACTAGAGGAAAGTATTATCTTTTTCCTTTTGCAAGCTGATGTGTTTCTAAATGTCAAATACCAAAAGAACAGGATACTTTTGAAATACAACTAAAAACAAGCAAAAGGTTTAAGGGCACAGAGGCCAGGAACAGCCGTTTATTCCCATCTAATGATTTTGATCTCTCGGTTATTTGCTTTAATGTTCAAGCCAGTTCCTTGACAGCACTAAGCAAATGCTAAAGGAAAGTACTTAAAAGACCTATAAAACTTGTTTCAGTTTATTCTTTGCAAATAAAGAGCTGAGCAAGAAGGCACACATAAATGATAACATTTCAAAATCTTCTCAAACACTGAAGTAAAACTTCTTTTAGATCTACCTCCAGGAAAAGAATACATTAAGTCCTCGAAGACCTAACTTTCTTTCTCACTACAGAAGAGTAACCATTGCTCCACAAATTTTAATTGCTAAGAACACAGGGTTTTCTATTCCAGTTGGTACAAATAACAAAATACAAGTATAAAATGCACTTCAAATTATGCAAAAGATTAAACCAACCTAGTGATAAAAATAAACTCAATTGCTCTGTAGAGAATTGCATTAGGAGGGACTACAGTGGTGCAAGAACTGCTGTTGGCATACATTTTTTAATAAGCAGTATGTTAAATTACTGGTGGTGTTTTCTTTTGGCCCTTGGTGCCAATAAAAGAGCGAGATTTAGAACACCCACTTTAACCTTGAAACATAAAAAAGCAGAGCCTAAATTTGTAAATTGATTTCAGTGCCTAATGTAGGTTCCTAAATACCATAATGAATCCAAGCCTAGGATTTTGCCTCCATTTAGGACACATGGTAATCAGCCTATCAAAGCTATTTCTTTCCATACCACCTTAAGACATTTTTCTTATTTTCATTCCAGAGTACTTAAAGAAGCTATTATCTTCCTACATAAGTGAGGAAAATCCACTCAGTAACTAAAATGAGATCAGCAGCCCCAGATTACATATTCATTAAACATTTTAAGAAGTATTTCTCCATCTCTGTTGTTTCTGAATACTGCATCTAATCATGTTCCAAAGCATCTAAAAAACCAAAGTTTCTAAGCATCAGTGAACAGAGCCCTATGTATATGGAGAAAATTAGAATATCAAACAGAAGGAAATACAAGACATGTAATTTTCTTAAATTATGAAAAGCCACAACTTCAAGCGCCTCTGTGAGTATCTGTATATCAGATAGTGGATGATAGCCAGTAATATCCTTTCAGATAATGCTAGCTCTTTATGAGCTCTGTACCAGTTTGGTTTCATACAGAAACAGGGTTTCATACAGAAATACAAGCAACAATTTATCCTTCACACAACAGAAGAATTCGTGGAACAGAGGAAGAAGCCTGAGCCATATGTAAGGCCTAGTGAGAGGAAGGGAGGAAAAGGGGAAGAAATGACACAGGGAAAACACACAGAATAAGCAAAAGGGATTCCTGGGTTATGTGATAAGTCCAGTCACACAGCCGTAATAGCTGCAAGTAAATACTGCTCCAAACATCAGCTGAAACACAAGAGTTGCAGAATTGTTCACTGGAAATCAGAAGCTGTGTTTCCATGTCCTGTCCTACATAAAGTAGCATGGGGTAAGACATCAAGTACTTCCAACCTCCTACAACCCCATTGTATTTCACTCTTCTTTCCAATTTACTGGTGGAACTTCTTACATTGGTTCAGATGGTATTACTCTATTTAACAAATTCTTACTATTTGAATTGCTTGAGCTAATTTGGCTCCTTTTGATGGAGCTGAGACACAAAGCACAGGCAGCTGTGATATCTTCAGCATGGAGGGTGTGCTAGCCTGTAGCTTCAGCGATGACAAGACATGAAGATGTCCTAACTGCTTCCAGTGACGTGAATGGTAAAACATCCACTGTTTGCAAGCACAGTGCTTTTGAAAATGCCATCGTTATTGTTTATGTGTCTGTCAGTGTGACAGAACAGATATGGTACGCCCCTTGGCACAACTCTGTATATTTGGACAGAGGAGAAGCAGGAAATGTAGAAGGGCGTTTTCTACAAAGGTTAAGGGAAGTGAGATGGAGAACAGGACACCTATAGAGGCCACAGAGAAGATTTTTAAATGTACAACAGACTGTATGCTTATTTGTTATGCATATGTATTCATATTTATGGATACACACTTATGGAAATTGTTGATTAGATGCAATATGTGTATTATTATTATCTATGTAAAGTCTCTGTTGAAATATAGGTATGGCTTAAGTGCAAAGTTAACTAAGCCTGTGTTAACTTGTCTTCAATTACCCTGCTTGTGCCTATCTTGAACAGAAGTAGCCACACTGAAAAAACCAGGCAAACAAAAAAACCCAAAACAAACAAAAAATAGTCAAGGGCTTCACAGTGAAGACTGGATTAGCAGCTGATGGGCTGTGGTAACTAAAGCTGTAGTGTGACTGTATCCCATCAGAGCATCAGCACTGCAAGAGCTGCAGTGCACTCACTCCTTCCCTCTGGTCATGGACCAGTTTAAAGCACTTCAGTACCAAAAGATTTTTGTGGATGCCTAGTAACGAGATTAACAGCAGCACATACTTAACACAAACAAATATTGCAGCAAAACCCATCTACAATGTAATCAGTGAAGTCTTTCTGGAAAATAAGTTATTTTAAATTAGTTAGAAAATATTTTTTTTTAAATATTTGTATTGCATCTGTTTGTTGATAGAGGAATAAGGATGGGAAGTTAAGGGAATTGCACCCCTATTACTATTAATTAAAGTAAAAGCAGCAAATATGTATGATAAAAAGTTCTAAAACTTCAAAGTCAAAACCTGGACTGGAAGTCTGTACTTTAGCTACTGCCTTTATATTTATTGCACGAACTCCATGAAGCTCCAACTGGAAGCACAGTCTTGTTATTATAGACAAAATATGTACAAAAAAAATAAAAATCATAAAATCTTGGCTCTGCCCCAGAAAGCATCTATTTGCAGTGAACTAAAGACATGCTGCAGGAAAGGCATACACCAAAATTTGAGAAGAAAACTAATTTGGTGCAATATCACAAGGGCACAAGGGTCTGCTAAAGCTAAGCTTCAAGTTAGGCATCTAAAGCCTTAATTTTGCACACTGATTTGGAAATTGACACTTGACTACCATTAAAAATAGTTAGGTAGGATATCAATATTAAAGCTGAAGCTCAGGTAAAATACTGTACCAAAATCTTTGAGATCTGTGATTCTTTATAATTGACTAGATACTAAATTTAAAAACATCCAATATGGATTCTGAAATATCACTACATTGCCTAATGGAAACTCATTTTAACTGAGACTTGCATAAAAACCATAAACTGCATGGAACCAAATGAACAAAAATCACTACATAGCTGACATGATGGGATGTTTGTCATTTATGATCGTGGTGGAACAAAGCCCACCATTTAATAGTACCCAAGAATGTCAGTACTGAAATACAGAATTCTAAATTGTTGCCAGTATGAATAATGCTCACTGCAAGAAATCTGCTTTTATCAGAACAGACTGAGCCAACATGTAAAAGTTAAGTATGTTGTCAAGTCAAGTCTGCTTGCCTCTCCCTGGCTACAACTCTGAAGCCTGATTTATTCAGTCCCACCTCTGTCCCATGAACAGTCTCCAGCTTGAATACTGGCCCTGCAGCTCAATCTAGGACAATCCATACTTTCCAGCTCTTGTCCCTGGCAGTACTGTCATTTCATTTCTCATTCCATTTCAGTCCTTGGTGCCAACCAAGGTGACCATCAGACTAGTTTTTTACAAGAGACCTTCATGTGTTACTGGATTATAAAAGAGCTGCACAGACAATCTGAGCAATGCCTAAACCTCCTAGATTTCCAGATGTACAAAATTTGCATTAGAAGGCCTAGTTAACTACTCTAGAAGAGAGAGAGTCAAACCCCCGAATTTTCTATCCCACTGTCACCTTGCAACAGAAATACATAACTTTCATGAATTTTCACAAAATTACCCAGGAAGCCAGTGGAACAGACCCTGAAACAACAGTCAACTGTTATTTACAACTTTCTAACAACAATGCAAAGCCCACTGTCTTAACACACAGGAAAAAGCAGAGGCTGTACTTTACAGAGTTGCACATCAGTGGGGATTCTGCAGATTGCAAGGCTGAGGGTAGAGGCTGTCGCCTTTCTGCAAGCCCACTGATACCAAGTAAGAACACTTCTAATTACAACTTAACATCCAAATATGCATTTATCTCCTAAGATTTGTTTAGGCACTGTTCACAGAAAGAACTTGCTTTGCTTTTTAGTTGTTAGCGAGGTTATATATTCTTCCCAGTAAAACAATACATTGAATTCAAAGTTAGGCAATTGCAGGAATAAAACTTTCTCTTCCACTTGTTTTCAAAAAACACTATGGTGAATGTAGACTGTACATGTAAGTTAGACTATGATTCCATTTAATTTTTTCAAGCAGTTACAAAAAACTTAAGAAATTAATTTCACCTTTAAAAGCAGAAATTTTGTACAAACACTAGGCAAGTTTCAGACTTGGTCTTTAACATACTGACCCTGGGGGTTTGAGCAAGAACGTCTCAGACTAACAGAAAATTCTTTCAGGAGTTAATTTTTTTTTACCTGTTCTTATCCTCGATCTCCATTGTCTCTTTTTCCTTGATATCTTCCCAATAGGAACATGAAGCAGATATTTGATCTATAAATTAGCGAATTAATTTTTAATCTTCTTTGCTTGGTGGCTCACCATCTCTTCAGTGGACACTAGAAATCCCAACCATATGAAACTCAACTCGGTGTTCACTCCATACCTGAACTACCAGAGATGCCTCTGTGTCTCACCATCTGCTACTTCTCCAGTTTTCTTTTAAAGTCACTTGCTTAATTGTTCACAGAAGTTTATTCTCTTATAATCAGGAACAGACTTAATAGAACAGGTCTCAGAAAGCAAGGAGGTCTTGTTTAGTTTCTTTAACTGAATTCAAGCTATGTTCTTGTGCAATTGATTTATATTTATCTTCTGGAGGAGTGGAATTCTGGAAGCTGCTGTTTCTGCTTTGTCTTCCTTTATTCTGGAAGCAGGCAGAGTTGGAAGAGTATTTGTGAGGGCCAAAGTCTGACTTGTCTTCCTCACACGTGCTAGAAGACACTCCTTAACATCAGCTCACGAGTTCTGGAAGAAGAGACACAAAAGAAAAGGGATGGGCCGTTAATACAAAACAGAATTGAACCGAAGGGTATGGAAAAGTAATTTCCTCGGAGGACACAGTTGCAGTTACGAGTATTAAGTGAGTCATGATACTAATTATAAACTGCCTTGTGCATTACAGTACTTGTAAGCACATGGAGAACTGAAAAATAGCAGTGAGGTTTCCTGCTTCTCCTCCAGTACAGTATCATGCAATCAGTACGATAATGAACACATGTAGCTGTAAGTATGCTGAATAAATGAGCAAGTTTTAAATTTCTTCCTTTGCCTCAGTACCTGCTTAAAAAAAAATCAGGCTCTAGGATATATATTACAGCCTTGACATAATATTATGCCATCAAAGAAAATAACAGGCTGGGCAGAATATTTATGAAAAAGGATTTTGCCCTTCTATTCAAATGGCTTGAAGCTAGGGGAAGAGATTAACTAGCCTGCAATGACTTTCCATAAGGAGGATTCAGAGTCTTCCCAGCTAATGCCCACTCCTGGCTATATAGGTCAACATCTACCCTATGCTGCACCCACCTTTGGGAACTTCTTCCTTCAAGGTGACACACAGAATTTTTGTAGCACCAGAATAGTGTATAAGTGAGGCAAGGCAAGGCATGTGCTGTCAAGCAGCAGAAAATATTTCATTCAATATACATGTTAAGCTATTACTCAAGGAAGATAAGTTTGAGAGAGCTGGGAGGACAACAGTGGTATTCCATTATTGTTCTGCATTTGAGCAAATGTAAATCCTTCTCTGAACCTCTGACAGTGTTGGCAAGTTTTTTCATAATGTGCAGTTGCATATGTCCCTCTTTGAACAGAAATAGAGACATTCTTTCCTGATCCAGAAAGGGAAACAACTGTAGCTAAATTGCAAAAAATGAATTAGTTTACTGTGTACATATGATATTGAAATACAATGAAAGAAAGGAGGGTAGAATTTGTGGCTTGATTATTTTTTTTTTAATACTTAGAAATTTGCCTACTCAGTTAATAAATGAAATATCAAAGTATATAAACTGAAGATGAATTCTGAATGCATGTTTACTGTGAAAAGATTCACAGAGAATTTAACTTAGCACGATGTGTTACTAAATGATTTAAATATAAATTTTTCTTTCTACAGATTCTGAGATGTATATCTAGCATGTAATCCAAATAAAAGTTCCACACTTAAGTCATACTTAAGTAATACAGACTTAAGCAAACAGCCATGCAAATCCAGCCTCATTTGTCCAAGTATGAATGATTTCATAGACAGTAAAACCGTTGCAGGCCTGCTGCGTAATGGGTTGCAGTTGGGAGGGAAGTGCCAAGGAAAGGCATTTTGACTGCAGTGGAAGATAAGGCCAGCTTATAGTGTGTGCTGGTTTTGGATGGGATACAGTTAATTTTCTTCATATTAGCTAGTATGGGGCTATTTTTTGGATTTGTGCTGGAAACAGTGTTGATAATAGAGATGTTTTTGTTATTGCTGAGCAGTGCTTACAGAGTTGAGGCCTCTTCTGCTTCTCACACCACCCCATCAGCGAGAAGGCTGGGAGTGCACAAGTTGGGAGAGGACACAGCTGGGACACCTGGCCCCAAATGACCGAAGGGACATTCCATTACCATAGGATGTCATTTATATGCTGAATAAAGCTGGGGGAAGAAGGAAGGGGGGACATTTGGAGTTATGGTGCTTGTCTTCCCAAGTAACCATTACATGTAATGGAGCTGTGCTTTCCTGGAGATGGCCAAACATCTGCCTGCCAATGGGAAGTGCTGAGTCAATTCCTTGTTTTGCTTTGCTTGTGTGTGCAGCTTTTGCTTTACCTATTAAACTGTCTTTATCTCAACCCATGAGCTTTCTCACTTTTGCCCTTCTGATTGACTCCTCCATCCCCACCCAGGGGGTAGTGAGTGACTGGCTGTGTAATGCTTAGTTGCCAGCCAGGGTTAAACCACGACATACTGTTTTCCCTAAAACATCATTAGTAAAATCACACATGAAAAATGTTTAGTTATTTGAGCAGCTTCAATTGTCTTCGGAAAGGAAGAAGAAAAAATAGGTTTATAACAGACAGCTAATTATGACTTTAAGAGACAGCCTCTCCATTATTAGTGAGTGACACACTTTCTCAGACTGCATTCTATTTCTAGGTTTGGCCTTTCAAATAATGTCCTTTATTATGTTGCTGTGGGGAAGCTTTTTAATTCACTGCAATTTTGTGCATGATTTTGCACATAGGACTGTGCATGACTTGCATGCTGACAAGATTCTAGCTAAGTCCATTATCTTAGTAAGTCAGTAATTGCTGTATTTCTCCCAGGACACTGAATAAGCCCCGTTTTGAAAGAACTGATACGTTACTTGATCTTGGTACTGACACACTCTAGGAAAATAAAAATATTTTCTAGGATTTTTGACAATGACACCTTGTCCAGAAAATGGGTATGTCCAAAGTACCTGAAAGCAGCTTAAGTATTATTAATTCAATAAATAAATTTGCTCAGCAGAAGAGCAAGTTATATCACAGCATGAAGTAACATCTATACACTGGCAAATCATTCCGATAGTCCTCGAAGGAGTTTGGTCTTGCCAGCATGGATGTGACCAAACGGTGTTGTCAGTTTGCTACCAGATCACATTACAATCCTAGAAAGATTATGACACCGTCATCTTTATGGTGTCTCCCATGGTAAGAAAGAGAGCCAACTTGGCTGTCAGATACCAGATACAGACTGACCCTGGCACACTGACTTCCTGACCTTACACTTCTTCAGTGCCTGAGTGGTCATACAGGTTACCTTATAGCTTTATATGATACTGAGCTGCAGCATCTGAGAACATTCTGTCATTGAATTTATTACTATAGACATAACCATAAATCACTCTTGGGGGGAAAAAAAAAAAAAAAAAAAACAACACAAAAAAACCAAAAAAACACCACAAACAAACAAACAAAAAAACCCCAGTTGCCCATGGCAATTTTCTACTGTGGGATTTATAGGTTTTTAACAGAAACACCTTTGCTGTAGGATTTTATGTCTGTACTCAATTGAATTTTGGAGGGGGAGGTTTAGTAGTCAATCTATAAAAAACATCTTCAGTTTTATGGATGCCTGTGATTAGTTGATCTGGCTACCTATCTTTTCACTCCTCATCCATCCTTTTAATATTGGGATCAGTCTAAATTTCACATTCTGCTACATGCAGTCTAAACTATACATACACTGAGTTTCTTTCCTCAGCAATAACAACTAAATCAGAACTGTTATTACTCAATCCAGCAGCAGGGGAAGGATGCAAGAACTGTCAGAATTACTGAACACAATCCAAAATTTAGAGAAAAATCTGTGAACAAAGCACAGCAGTAGCCTTCTCAATTTCTGTTTTATACAGTTTAAAAGCACAATTTGATCACAAAACCATTACTGTTTATGATGACTTCTATTGGAATAAACAATACCACAACAGAAGGTATATATCCTCAAGTAGGAGAGCAATTGTGAGCAGCATAGCATGAGAGCAAGCGGAGTTGACCAGAGCTGCAGCACGGCTGGGTCACTAGTGGGATGTGCACAGCTGAAGGTACCCTGTCCATCTGCTGCATTCGTGAGTAACCTTGGCTGTACCTAGCATCTGTCTTCAAGGTTCAAGGATACGCCATGGCACAATCACCTCACACTAATCATGGCTCCTTTCAGTATCACAGATACTGAAACAGTCCCTGTGTGAACAGGATGGGGGAGAAGCACATTTTTGTTTTAGGGCATTTCACTCTCCCCCCAGAATGCTTTCTTTGTAAATTGAATGAAAATGTACAACTCATCTCATGCATTTGACATCATTTTGGTTTTATCAATAATGGCTTTATGAGCTAATACAGGGTGATGACAAACTAAAAATGTGCATTCTAAACCTGTTAGCATGAGATAAACGTCCCTTTAAAAGGGAAAAAACAAAGATAACTGGCAAAACCGAAGGCTGATAAATGAGTGCCAAGAGAGGCAGAACAAGCTGGAAATCAAGTATGTCCAAGGTCTAATCTCTGATCTCAAGTAGTATGGGGTCATCTCAGGGCTAATTTGTAATCTCCATTTTACCATTATAAATAGAGAATGGCTCCACTGTTTCACTAAATTCTTCTTTCTCCTGGATTCATTAGGCAGGAATATGTGCCAGGTTTAATTCTCATAATTAAAATCCCACTCCATGCAATATCAGCAATAGGTCTGAAAGAGCCTCGACCACACTCACTACAAATATAACAAGGACTGGTGCACAGTCCAGAGCAAGCAGTTAAACCTTCAAAAGAAGACTGTCTAGGTATCAATATTTTGAGAAGATAGACACCTCGTAGAGTACAAATTGTTCCTGTCAATGCACAAATATATTAGCTACATTCAAAATGCTTTTCTATCAAAGGTTAAATTAAATTGAAAGCTATCACACAACTGCAGGTACCACATAAATGTACAGAGTTCCTTCTCAGAGACACCTGTTCTGCAGAAATTTGAGATGGACCTGATAGAGTGTAATATAATAATGTGCCTGCAAGCTAGAAATGCTGGAAGTAAAGTAGGTATGTCCTTAATATGTTTATTGTCTAGACATTTTTGGTGTAGCAAATTCAGCTGAAATGAGTAGTTGAGGCCATCCATCAGCAGATATAAAATCAGTGCCATCAATGAAGTATATGGCTCTGCATTTACAGTGTTACGCGCTGCATGAACTTTCATGCTTGATCACATACAATTTTAAGACTAAAAGTAAACTAAAAGCTTTCAAAAATGCCAACACTTCAGTACTATTTATATTCTTGATAGTATTAATACTATAAATACTATATTGTTAATGCTGTTAATATCATTAATAAAAATGCTGCAGTCCTACTGATTTTTCTATAGAGGACGGATTGATAGTAGCTGTACAAAAGTGATTCTTTTTCTAGAGTGTGATGATTTTGAGGCATTTGGCACAGTAGGCATCATTCCTTTTTGATGAAACACAACAAATGTGTACAAGGATAAAAATATTTAACAGATTAAAAATGGAGCAAACTTTGTAGTCACTGGTCAAAAATCCCCAAATATTGTTGTTTGTGACTACCCCTTCCAAGGCCACACCAGCAATAGAAAGAGCAGTTTTAGTAGGAAATACTTTTAATAAATCAAATAGAAGTTAGTACTATATGACTGGGAAAATGTGATCTGGGTAACTACAGATCCTCTGTGCAACATCAATAGTGTACAAGGCTTTAGAAAGGAAACGCTAATTAAAGACATGAAAGCAAATGCAAAATGAGTTAAAATACAACAAAATAAGCAATCAACCTAATATCTTCTGTTGAAAAATTATCTTCTAGAGAAAGGAAATGGCATAAATTTAATCTCCTGAAGTTAAGAAACAATGATCACATTGAAAACTATCAGTTAAGAAGGAAAAGATGAAAATTATTACAATAATGGTAGATACAGAACCAGCTGTATGGCAGATGATAATAGAAAGCTAAAAGAGGTCCCCAAAGACATGACTTGAAACCACAGGGACAGCCAAGGGAATCAACGGCCTGCTCTCTAAGCAGAGACGAAGAGAAACTGGCCTCTTTAGCCAAGGAGAATGAAAGAAAAGATAGCAAAGAAAAGGTGAGATTAATTCTTTATAAATCTATTAGATGATGATCACAGGAAAAGAAGAAGACTTATTTTAACCTATTAGATCTTGTGAGCAGAAAAATATATAGATATAATTATCCCAGAGTGAATTGAGCCTGGAGTGGGGAAAAACGAATCATAAAAGCAATGAGGTTCTCAGGCAGCCCTCCAAAAGGAGATGAAAGCAGAGAAAAGTGTCAGCTTTGGAGAGTGATGAGCTTTCTTCCAAAAAAGGCGCTCATAGCCTATGACATCAGAGCACTGCTCTCTTCCAAGAGATCCCTTCCAACCCCACAGAGCTTCTCTGTGCACAGCCAAGCCCTGGGAATCACTTGGGACATCTAAGCTGGCATTGTCTTGGTGTATCTGGAAAATGACAGCTGAAGAGGGGTGAGAAGTTCTCAACTCTGAAATTCACATCTACCCTCTTACCTGAGAGTAAGTAAGTTCACTGGCCTGTGGGGCATGTTACCAGGTCACTGCATTCACTCCTGATTTCTCTAACAGAACTGGGTAAAAAGAAATGATATTGTATTTATGCTTTTGGAATACTTCTGTGTTGTCAACATAGTTGTTGACACATGGGTTGACATAGCGCTTAGGGACATGGTGTAGTTGAGAACCGTCAGTGTTAGGTTAATGGTTGGACTAGATAATCTTCAAGGTGTTTTCCAACCTTGATGATTCTGTGATTCTGTGATAGTGTCAACAAAGCTTTATTTTAAAGGAAGTTCACTCATGCATCTCAGATTTGCTAAATGTATGGGTCTAAACAAAAATGACATTAAGTCAAAAAATGTTCTAGCATAGTCTCCTAACACAGAAGCTCACTCTGTTGTTTAGTCAGCTGGCAGGGAATTCCAATGTTGTTGTTGATGACTTTGTTTGCTTGCACCCTGGCATGCCACAAGACTGTCGAATTTAAGGTAGAAAAGCAAAACACATCCATTTTGCCTTGCACCCAGACATACCACAGAACTGTCTGATTTAGGGCAGGGAGCAAAATATTTTGTAATAGCTCTTTGTTTGGTATAGTTGCATAACAGTATCAAATCTAGAATAACGGTATTCAATGTGCAACTATTAGAAGAATCACATAATTGGCAACCAGCCACCTGAATGAACAGACCAGATCTGTGTGGAGAGGAGGTATTACTTTGGACCAGACTGCTCCTGGCCCATGGAAAAGTATATATAAGCTCCAGCAATATCCAGTGGCACTTGAAGACAAAAGAAGCCCTCTTCAGTTCCCGCTTCTCTCTTTGAAGAGCTCTCAAGGCTGGTCATCTCAGCCTCACAGACTAAACCATCAAAGCTTCTGGCCATCAGGGCAGAATCAGATTTACAGTATCTTATAGCTAGGCCTTGACTGGCATGTGTGATTAAGACTTGGTATTTAGTTGTTACAGTACCTGAGTAAAAAAATGGCTTGCTTGAAGTGTGGGGACTTCCCTGGGGTCTCAGAAAACTCCCTTCATGACAGTTCCCAATCCTCTAATATCAGTCACAACACCCCAGTATTGACCCCAGAATCATAGTCCTAGAAACAGAGCCTGCCGTACCTGTTAGCAGGACATGGTGGTGTGGTAACACTGACATAGCTGAAAGATTGTCCATTTTTAATACTTCATTATCAAACTAGAGTTTTCTAAGATATTTTTCAAAGAGGACAGTAACAAGGAAAGGCAAGGAGGAGATAAAGGCAACTACAATTTCCTTCCTCCCCATTAGCACTAGCTGGTAGGAACATATGGCCACGTTATGTGACGTGGCTTCAGACACAAGTTGCACAGTGCATCCTCATCATCTTCAGTTGATTCAGATCAACATGTAGCCACCTCTGAACATATCGAGAGGTTCAACTGAAAAAAATAACATGGGAACATTAGAACATTATTACCCAAGCAAAAATGGAGGTCAGCTTCACAGTACTGGAGAATAGCATGCATGAGGGTTGCAAAGGCTTTGAAAGTAAGGACAGGCAGCTCATGTTTGATGCTTAGGAAGAGAGGACTCAAGAAAAGCATAGATCAGGGCAGCCTTGCTCTAGCAGCATGTCAGGAAAATCATTTGCACAACAGCATCTGGGTCAGTATCAGCAGGGCAAGACTGTAACTAGAAAAGCACAGGAAAAAGAGGCTGTAATATTTAAGACCCAAGACAGAAAATTACTTTCTACAACAAGATAAAGTCAGAGGCAGTCATATGGCAGAGCAGAAGGGTTAAGATGAATTCTCATCCTGTCCATAAAAGACCATTTATGTCTTTTATACATTACAGAATGTATATAGCCTTTAGACCAGCTGGACACTGTCTCTCTTTTCATCCTGGAAACATACACAGTGCTTAGACTGTGCCTACACTACTACAGTCCTCTGCCCCAAAAGCAGGACATGGTCCCCAGTCTAAATGGTGCATACTGACTCACATGTGCTCAAGGTCAGAACCAGGCTAGATCTGGGCCACACACCTAGCGCGTACCCCTGCTCCTGGGTCTCTGTGTCCCATGCGACAGACCTGTGGCTTTGGCAGATTGTGCGAGTTTTGAGGGAACAGTAGGGTTCTTTTCAGGTCAAAAGGCCAGAAATAATCATGGTTAGGTTGTGTAAAAATGGTACTTTTATAGCATAAAGTCACTATCACAGACTTAATTCAGCATGCCTCCGTAACTCATGTCAAGGAGAGCAGCAGGTCCATAGGCAAGAATTGGGGAACATCTTGCAGGCTGTCTTCTTTCTCCAGAACAGTTACACATAGCAGCGAGACAAATCTTCTGCAAAGTACAGGGAGCTGTTTTGGAAACAGACTTGAAAGTGGGATGAGCTCCAATAAGCTCTGTTCGTCTACCTGGCAAACAGTGTTATTCAGACCAACACAAATACTCCTGAAGTATTTGGTGCAAGGCCAAATTTTATTAATATCAGTAACTGAAAATAAAAAATACATTTTCCTTCATGTCTTCTGTTTCTCCAAGCCTAGTTTTTTAGAAAAGCAGAAGGAAGCATCTCTTAAGATCACTACATACTTGTACAGTATGGATAGAGTTTGACAGACATGACCAGAAATATTTTCATCTCTATGCCATTTGTCAGCCAAAATTAATGACAAATGGTATGGCATTTTCTGTCTATGACTAGTATGCTTTGAAGCAGCAAATTTATCTATATGAAACTCTTCTCCATAAGTAGGAAAGCTGGTCTCTAAATTGGGACACACTTATACTGAATGCCAAATGTTGAAGAAGCAAGGAGATTAACACAGAGATTTGGCTTGATACAGCATGCCAAGACAGTGGGGAGAAAATCTTTTATAAGCTGAGAATACTTAACTCCTTTGCTGATGCTGCAAACCAGCGTGAAAGCGCTGAAACATAGCGTGGTTTTTTAGCAGGTGCCATTCACAACAGCAACTGTTGTTGAAAAAGACTCTAAGAACTCTGCCAAGATTTGGTGTGCCCATGATTTGACATCTCTTTCTTTTCTTCTTTGCTTCACAACATACCCAATTCCAGGTATTTCTTTCTAAACAGGTATTTCAATGCTCTTTTCTTCCTAATTAAAAGGGCTAAAAAGATGGCCTGATGCTGAAAAGACAAGGGAACTGAATATGGACGTTTCAGCATATGAAACAGAAGTAATGTTATTCACAAACAGCTGTATTAAGCAACAAGGCTATCATAAAGCTGCATTCATGAGTGTCTGCAGAGTGTTTTGAACTACTTGATTAAACAGCACCTTATTAGTGAAAATTATGATTAATGAGAAGCTTATAACAACAAAGCTCTCTCTGGAAACACTGCAATAAAAAGAAAGAAATGAGAACCACATTTCAGATTGGAGTTGCTAAATTAATAATAAATGAAGCTTCACTGAAAGGGTATTTGGAAGGTTTTTATATTAAAGGGCTTAAGTTGAACAAAAAGAACATGCACTTTGTTCTGTTATTTCTAGGTTTTTTATAAAACTTTACAAGCTTATTGTTATTCCTCTTAATCAAAGTAACATTTTTACAACATGAGAGAGAAGCCAGAGATCAAGATGAAGGGGCAAGTAGGAGCCCCTGAGATCAATACACTCAACTGAGTCTGAGCAATTTTGTTACTCCATTATGTTCCATAAAGCAATCTGGTGCCTTTTCCATCCAGCTGTAATGCTGATCCATTAGAGAAAGAGGAGACATGGTCCTTCTCGTTTATTATTTATAAGACAGAGCATGCATAACTTGTCTGACATCATCCTTGTCACAGCTAATGAGAAACTGAAATAAATCACTTTTGTGGCATCACAGAAGAGATGAAAAAGCTCAGGTCTAATCATCCATTTTTCTTCAGTAAGGGAGTGCTCTCTAACGTATGTAGCCAAATAATTTATTGTATATAATTGTATATGTCTTAAAGTGATGAGCTTTCCACACCACTACTGCTGTTTGGGGCAAGTATGTGTGTACATATACATACATTGTATAAACATCAAACAAGAAGTATGATTTAAGAGATGGGTTTAGCATTGACAGAAGTAACCAAAGCAAGCCAGAAAGCACTTAAATTCTTCAACTCTCAAATCTAATTGGCTGTGGTGGATCAAGTGCTGGGATAACACAGGCCCACACCAAGAGCCAGAGAAGTGTTTCCAATGCCAGTCCAATATGAACGTGAAGGTAATGAGGTGAAAATTATTTGTTAGTGCCTGGAAAAAGACTCCATAGCACTATACAGTGCAAAAATCACCCTCCGGTGCACAATCTGCTCCATCTCTTTCCCGTGGACTGCTCTAGACAGAGACCATGGCTCAACAACATGCTTGTGCTGGTCCCATGAGGGCAAGAGCTTGGCTGCACCTCTGAGCACAAAGGAGTGAGCTAAGGACCTGAGCAGATTTTTCTTCCCTAGTTCTCTTATTTAGAAGCATAGATGTGGCCAGGGCCTCCAAACTCACCTTTGGGGACTAGGAGAAACGTGCAATGCTGGTGGAGGACTAGGGTGGGCCAGGGACACTACTGTTACAAAACACCTCATAAGAGTTGATCAGAAGTGATAATTCACGTAGGAATTGGCCTGAGATGGAGAAAAAGAAAAATATAGAAGGGCAAATTTGAGAAGGAAGGGGAAGGTTTTCAGGGAGCTGTTTATGGGGAAAACACTGTTAGCATAAGCAAGGATTGAGAGCACAGTACTGCAATTCCCCTTCTCTCCCAATGGGTTTCCAGACATCTCCTGACATTAGCAATGTCTTTCATAGTGCAAATGATTTTATGGAACAGGACTCAGTGACAGCTGTTGCCTGCTTGTAAGGCACATCAGACCACTCTGAAGGTACTATCATGTTCTGCAGGATCTCAGCTTACATTAGTTAAAACCTGACAATAATTTTGCTCTTAATGCCACAAAGCTCCACCATGGACCCTATATAACTAACAAAGAGACAGTCAAGTAAATTGGCCTGTCCTAAAAAAAAAGGACAAGCTGTTTCTTTTGCTTACATGAAGCTTTAACTAAAACAGGTAATTTAAATACTAACATATTATTTCTTTCTTCACAGGAGACTAGAGCTTTAAAGCTCTGACCTTTACTATTTTCTACCAGCTGTCTTACCTCAAATAGGTGGTGACTGGGATATGCAATCAGCTGTATCATTCTCCTGTAATAAAAAAGAAGCTAAACCTTACTGCTGAGAGAGCCTGGGGCACATTCATGCTGCCCTGAGAGGTCACCAGAGGAGCTCAAAACACCTGCCCAATCGTACCCCAAATGTAATCACTGACTATCAGAAACGCTGCCTTATTTTGGTTTTACCTGGATGGAGACAATTTCTAAAGGTAATTTAGGGAAGACATTTAAGCCTCATTTATTTCTAGTCTGACATTCATGGCTGCATAGTTCTTTGTGCATAAACACATGTAGCTGTTCACAGGCAGTGTGAAGCCTTCCTTCTTTACATAGCTCTGGTGTACACCCATCACAACCAACAATATACTTGCTAAAAATTCCAAACAATGACTGTCTTCTGTTGAGCGGGTCAAAAAGAAGAAGAAAAATTCTAATAAACTAGACCACCCATTTAAAGATTTAGATCGACTGCTAAAATGCAAATATATTCATGCACACACTTATTAGAAAAATCTGAATATGACCTAGAGAAAACCTAATGCACCAAATTAATGTGCGATGTTATGTTTCTTAGCTGAGGCAGAAATAATTGCTGAATGTGTGTATTAAAAAATATTGCTGAACTAATTCAAACTTATTTCTAAAAGATTCAATCTTCCAAAAGATCAAATACTTTAAAATCTGACATGCATTTTTTTCAATTCCATCTGTTATTCCAAGGGTTCATACAAACTAGACATTGTTTAAACTCTTCAAGAAACTGCTCTTTTGCATTACAAAAACCTAGACTTTTGTATACTTTAACATAAAAACTCATCCAGTATTTCAGAAACTGTGCTTTTGAGAGCAGGGTCCAAGCAGCCCCAAGCACAATGACCACTGGCTAATTTTAGGTATGTGCTATATCGGTTTTCCTGGAAGTGCTCCTGTGTTTCCATTGACATTACAGGGAGCCTCAGGCAAGCAGAGTCCTAACTTGGGCATCGTAGATTCTTTGTATTATTTTTCAGTGAATCTGGTCCTCTTGCCTTGCAGGCTATTAAAAAATCATGTCTGAGAAACAGGAAAACAATTAAGCAAGATGGACAGAGAAAGAAAAGGTTTTCCACTTGGCCCTAAAAATGCTAAATTCACCCCGGAGTAATTCTGTTGAAAACAATATAAGTACACAGGAGCTGAACTTTTCCCACTGTCTTCACATGACAATAGTCAGCCCATAAAACAATTTTATCTAATTAAATTATGTCATGAACCTTCACATTTTCAGTATGGGAACAGAAATTCTCTATATGGGATTGGATTTTTGTATTCTTTTTGTATTCTCACAACCCTTAAATGACAATGCAAATGATTACTCTCTTAATCTTTGGAAATCCTGTTTCCAACCAGAGATGTTCCTTGGTGTTGGGAGAGTGAAAATCCTGACACAGGAGAGGAAGGGACAAGAATTGAACACTGACAATACCACAGCCTCAGCATCCACATTCACTGCTGGAGCGCTCCCTAGGTAACAGTATTTTGTTATAAGCTCATTAAGGGCTAAACTGGGCCTCTTATAATTAAGTTTCTGGTAGCAAGCAATAAGAAGGTGTCTTGCAAATAAGCAGCTGACAGAGCTGTAATACCTCTGAGAATACAAGGTGAGGGCAACTCCAGAACAGTGATGGGAAAACTTCCCTGTAGGTTCCTCAGTGTAAGGGATGCTGCCTTACGTCCCCACTGTGGTGATCAGCGTGATGGGGGCAGAAGTGTGTGCATTAGCATCAGGAGCTGCAGTTATGCCAGGTCCCAAAAGAGACGCACAAAAGAAGACTCCTCGTTGCATCAACTACTCATCCTCCTTAACATGCCAGCACAGGCTTCTCATTGCAATTACCCCACTGTTACCTCCCCTGCTACTGGAGTAAGATTTCCCAGCAGTTTCTGCAGCAGCTGAGTTAAGTACCAAGGTACAACAGCAAAGGCCATCAAATAGGTGATATTATTTGGCTTAGAGCAAATCATCATACACAGTACTTAAACACGTGAAAGCAAAAATTAGTGTTGTAATAAAAAGGAAAATACTCATTACTTAGTTTTTTACTCTGCTGACATGCATAGTTTTAGCTACAATAAAAAAATGTTGCCTGATTACCAAAAAAACTTGCTGAGAAACACAGAGCAGTAGACTTGTGCTAGCTCTGCTTTTTTACTTGTTTTTAAAGCTGTACTAGATCATTAGGGCATATGCAGAATAAAAAGCATCAAACCATTTGCCAAAGAACAAGGCATTGGATTGCCATAACAACAAATGTTTACATTTAAAAATACGTACAGACCAAAGATAGGAAAATTTTCATTCCTTTGAGTAATAAATCATACTTGGCACTCTCTTTGGGAGAGCTATGTTAAGAACCAGTCTCCCAATGGTAACACACAAAGCTATTGTAATTTCATAAGCTTTCTACACTGCATACATAAGAAAAATTAATAATGGAAAACTTGGCATAATGTAAGTTTGTGTAACAAGTAATTCTAGGATTTTTTAAAATTAAGTCAGTCACTGTAGCATGAAAAAATGTATTCTGTATCCCAGTGCTCGAAGGCAGCACTGAAATTCAGAGAGGCCTTTGCACGGGGAGGGTGGTACTGCAGCAATTTGCTAGCACATCTATAGAGCCCAGACAAGCCATCAGGAAAGGAGAAGCAGCTCCTGTGTAAATTCTATGCTTCACCCACCCTGCCAGCGCACTGCAGCTCGTGAGTCCCCCCAGAATCCTGTAGAGACGCAGACAAAACAGTTATTTGCCTAAATACACTATTAAACGTGTCACAGTTAATCGTTTCTCCACCTATGAGCACTAAAAGCAATCGGGATACCCATAAAACATCTCTCACAAACAACTGCAGTGACCACGGGATCTGCTATTGAGCTCATACTTACAACATCAGCCAGGAATAAGCTCAGTATTTAACTATTTCTTCATAAACTGCTTCCACATGCTTGTCTGCTCATTGTGCCATTTCTTCCATTGGTTGCTTGTGTTTGACAGCATCTGGACTGTAAAACGACCCTTTTCCCCTCTTTTGCAAAATCAGCAGGCTGCAGAAGGATGCGTGACCACTGCTGCAGCCTCGATGTATCCAAACAGCCCAATGCAGCAGAGGCTGTAGCTCCCCCTTCCCAGCGTGGCTTTTTTTTTTTTTTTTGTGTGTGGCTTTTTTTTTTTTTTTTTTTTTTTAAAGAGATACGGTCCTCACTAACCTCAGGTTTCAGGAGCACAATACAAACTGCAGGCACCGGGTAGCCATCAGATGGAGAAGGACACCAAAACAAGTGACCAAAATAACACATTTTGAAGAGGTGCTACTCAAGACATAACACATATTTGAAGTATTTCCTGTAACAGAACCAATCTTGTGGTTTGTTCTGTTCAATTCAAATTTACTTCCTGGCATTTTGCTGCATTATTTCTTCACTTTTTGCATTTGTTTCGGCTTATACAATAGAAATAGCAGATTTTCTACCTATTTCATGCTTGAACTATCCTGCTATGTCAAAGAATGTTTACATTTAAACTGTTAATGATTTGAAGAAGTTGCCTCTGAAAACTTCTGTCTGTATAGCAGCTTTAGTAAATACCCTTACAGTTACGCTTCTGCCTCTCTCCTTTACCAACAGTGTGGTATGCTCATGGTCTTTAGGCCTTTCTTAGATTAATTTAGTTGGTGCTGATTACATCAAGACTCAGAAGTTCATGTGCTACCAGTAGCATCCTGGGTTTGGTTTCTCTTTTCCAAGTTGGCACAAGTAGCTGTTAGCACTTATACATTTTAAAATTTAGTTCTTTATGTATTTCACACTCATATTCGTAATAATGTGATCAAGTCTACATGAAGCAGACCTCAGAAGAATCGAGGATGTCAGGTACAACCTTTAATATAAACAAAGACTGGCCCATTTAAGGCATTTCTAAGATTTTTCATTCTCTCACCTTAGTCACTCAGGTTAACCTGTCAGGTTGCCCTCCAAAGAAAACCTAGAAACCTTTCCTTTGAGAACTCTTCTAACCATGCTAGTCCTGCTGCTTTGAATTCTTCATACCCATGCAAAGTGCTGCCTCTCCCCATGGCCCAGCAACCCCCAGCCAGAAACATGTCCTTCCAACCCCTGCCAGTCTTCATTTAAAATGCTATACTAACATAGCACTTTTCAAGAACTTCAGGACTGGCTGAAAGTGTAAGATTAGGGATTTCTAGGGAGTCTGGAGCTCTCTTTTTTCCTCTGCAGTCCTTGAGTGCACAGAAGATGGACTAGAAATATCTTGTCTACAGGATAATGCCAGCAGAGGGAGAGAAAACAAATACTGACAGGAAGAAAACAGTGCTATTGCAGCTTCACACAGACAGAGGACTCCTCCTTAGAGAACTCCTGGACTTTACTATGACTCTGCTGCTTTTTATTAAAAAAACCTCTTTTCCTGCCAAGGAGCTGAGACTGACTTCTCTCATGTTGAAGGTTAAAGTAACACTGCAAACACTGAGGCATCTGCAGCATTGTATAAAAGGACATACTAATCTTCCAAGGAAAAAACACTTGTTTCCTGTTAAAGTACCTTTGATAGTAAGTGAATTTGTGTTATCACAAGCAGTTTACCAGAGGAGGCCAATATCCTTATATTTGAAGTCCTGATCATGAGAAGTAAAGAGGTATTGAGCATAAGTAAGCATCAAAACTGGTCCTATAATAGTACTTTTTGTAGCACCGAGATTAGGAAAAACACATTTTTTCTAGTCATCACATCTCAGCTTTACCAAAGTTCAGTATGGTCACAGTAAGACATCCTCTCTGAGTTCACGTAAACAAAAGGACATTGTAACCAGGCAGGGCAGACCGTCTAGCCAGGAAAACATGCAGTGCCAGTCTCCAAAACATTGCCGGGCTGGATAAGCTCCTGCAGCACAATGTTCTCACACAGCTGTTGTGTTGCTCCTAAGTTTAGCTGGTCAAAGCATTGGCTCCAATGCAGTGGCATGCTGAGAACGACACCTGGCTTCCCAAGCAGGACACACATGTCAGCTGCAACTGCCCAGGGCCATGCTGGCTACATAGGTCAGTAGGGTGGCATCAGCCCTGCTTATCAATGTCAGACCCTAAAAGCAGAAAAAAAAACATATAAGGGGGTGCAAATGAAGCCATGGATGACACACGAAGCATTGCAAGGATAGAAGGCAGTGGGGGACAGGACATTGAAAAGAGAATGCTTTTAAAGTATTCTCCCACAAAGTGCTCAAATCCTTTTTAAGCAACAGGCATTAATCCCCCTCCTTTGAAATTCCCTTCCTAGAGTGAAAAAATAGATTAGGAACTGCTAGCATTATTAGCAGTCTTCTTATGGAAGAACGTCAGCTGAGGGCAGCCCTGTGTCTGGAAACTAAGCCTTGAAAGAGCAGCTGGCTTCCCACGTGGGAAGCAGGTGAAGGGCAAATTTCCCCTCCAGGACATTTTGAAACAAAGGCAAAAAGAAGTATTTGACTGATGAATTCGCCATCCCAGCTGTGAAAATCAAGTAAAATGAGAAGGCTTATTGCTGCTGCTGAGTTTGGTATGACTTTCATTGGTGCTGACATGGGTGAAGTGCAGCCAGCTACTCAAATGGGTTGCCCACGAGGCTGATGCCTTATAAATTCACCCGTCTCCTCCCTCAGCCTGAGCCATTCTTAATTCTCTGCCTCTTTTATTTCACCTCCTTCCTCCCTAAATGGGAGACCTCCTCTCACACAACACTGCCAGTGTCAGTAGCCTCTGCACAATGCCCACAAAGGGAGAGGCACAAAACCACATCCCCTGTGCCCCTCGGGTCCTCGCCGCCATGCAGCGCAGTGGCTGTGGCAGGGTGGGGAGAGCTGGGCTCCCACTGGGCAGCATTGGGCTGGGGGCAGCCAAAAACACACACTGTCACTCATCCCTGAAACACGCCGTGCCAGTGCAGCACTGCAGGCCAAGCAAATGGTTTCATCATCCACATGCAGCCCACAGCCATCGCTCTAATGAGGGGAGCTGAAATCCTCCTCAGGTGGCAAAGTATTGCATTTAGGTAACAGACTCAGTTCAGAAGTTATAAGGGATCTTTGACTGCTTTACCTTTGTGGAAAATCTCAGAAGAGGTGACCCAGCTGTTAGAAAAAATATGAAACAAAATTCAAAATCTTAACCACAGTTAATTTTCACAGAGAGAGATCTAATTTCTCCACAATTTGTTTATTTTTTTCCAGGCATTGAAAGAGAAAATTAGAAGAGCCAAAGCCCAACTAGAATTTAATCTGGCTACTGCCTTAAAAGACAATAAAAAATGTTTCCATAAATACATTAGCAACAAAAGGAGGGCTAAGGAGAATCTCCATCCTTTATGGTATGCAGTGGGAAAACAGTGAAAAAGGATGAGAAAATTGCTGAGGTACTCAATGCCTTCTTTGTCTCAGTCTTTAATGGTAATACCAGTTGTTCTCTGGGTACCCAGCCCCCTGAACTGGAAGACAGGGACGGGGAGCAGAAAGAAGCCCCCATCACCCAAGGAGAAGTGGTTAGTGACCTGCTACACCACTCAGACACACACAAGTCTATGGGGCAGGATGGGATCCACCCAAGGGTACTGAGGGAGCTGGCAGAAGTGCTCACCAAGCCACTTTCAATCACTTATCAGCAGTCCTGGCTAACCAGGGAGGTCCCAGTTGACTGGAAGTTAGCACATGTGATGCCCATCTACGAGAAGGACAGGAAGGAGGATCTAGGGTACTACAGGCCTGTCAGTCTGATCTCGCTGCCGGGGAAGGTTATGGAGCAGATCATCTTGAGTGCCATTATGCGGCACATACAGGACAACCAGGCAATCAGGCCGAGTCAGCATGCGTTTATGAAAGGCAGGTCCTGCTTGACAAACCTGATCTCCTTCCGTGACAAGGTGACACACATAGTGGATGAGGGAAAGGCTGTGGATGTTGTCTACCCAGACTTTAGTAAAGCCTTTGACACCATTTCCCACAGCATTCTCCTGGAGGAACTGGCTTCTCATGGCTTGGACAGATGGCCAGGCCCAAAGAGTTGTGGTGAATGAAGTTAAATTCAGTGGGCAGCTGGTCACAAGTGGGGTTCCCCACTTGGGGCCAATTCTGTTTAATATCTTTATCAGTAATCTGGATGAGGGGATCACGTGCACCCTCAGGAATTTTGCAGACAGTACCAATCTGGGTGGGAGGGTTGAGCTGCTTGAAGGTGGGAAGGCTCTACAGATAGATCTCAACAGGCTGGATCAATGGGCCAAGGCCAACTGTATGAAGTTCAAAAAGGCTTAGTGCCAGGTCCTGCACTTGGGTCACAATAACCCCATGCAACACTACAGGCTTGGGATAGAGTGGCTGGAAAGGTGTGTGGTGGAAAAGGACCTGGGGGTGTTGGGTGACAGTTGGCTGAATATGAGCCAGCAGTGTGCCCAGGTGGCCAAGAAGGCCAATGGCATCCTGGCTTGTGTCAGCAATAGCGTGGCCAGCAGGGACAGGGAAGGGATCTTACCCCTGTACTCGGCACTGGTGAGGCCGCCCCTCGATGACTGGGTTCAGTTTTGGGCCCCTCACTACAAGAAAGACACTGAGATGCTGGAGCATGTCCAAAGGACAGCAAAGCTGGTGATGAGTCTAGAGCACAAGTGTTATGAAGAGCAGCTGAGGGAACTGGGGTTGTTTAGCCTGGAGAAAAGGAGACTGAAGGGAGACTATTGCTCTCTACAGCTCCCTGAAAGGAGGCTGTAGTGAGGTGGGTCTCAGTCTCTTCTCCCAAGTAACAAGCAATGGGACAAGAGGGAATGGCCTCAAGTTGCAGCAGAGGAAGTTTATGTTGAATCTTAGGAAAAATTTCTTCACTGAAAGGGTTGTCAAGCATTGGAACAGGATGCCCAGGGAAGTGGTTGTGTCACTGTGAGAGACGAGAAACCAGGCCTGTGAGAAACTAAGAAAAACAGCCTGAGAAAGCAAAAGTTGAGGCTGATCAAAGAAATGCCTCAAACACTCGCAAGACAAAACTATGAGTCGCAGGGTGGACAGTGTGGAGGTCGAAGCTGAAAAGGCTGCCCAAATAACACAAGATGCAGCTGGAGGAGGGAGCCCTGTGGAGACAGGACGGCTCTGCTCTGGGGCACCTGGGCAAATTTCAAGGGCCATCTGTCCAGTGAATGACCTTTGCTTCATTATCCACAAAATGCACATTAATGTTAACACCTCTCAATATGCTAACGAGGGCTAACATGATCATGCTAATTACATCATCCCATGAAACACCTTACCCCTCCCCGTACATGGGATACGTAGGTATGTGGGTCAACCTAGGGGATGAACCCAAGGAAAGGGTGTATAAATCAAGGGGGGAAAGAAAGGGGTGAGGGTGGGGGAGGGCGGTCCTGGAGAGTGATGTGAAGCGAGGAAGATGGATGCAGGTGAAAAAGACGGCTGCATCCTGGAACCCCCACAGGCAGAATCAGTGCAGAAACCCAGATCAGTGATCTGAATTCCCCCATTCCCTCTATCTCCCTCTTTTCCCTTTCCCGTTAAGAAATGCAAGGCATATTGTATTGCTTGCCACAACTTGCTATATACTTAGCCAATTATCATGTGTTTAGTTAGTACATTGTGGGTAGTTAATAAATGCTTGGACTTGGAGACTTGTTGTCCGCTCCATTGGGGATTTGCAAATCTGAATCACTTGTCCCCCTCTTCTGAGCGGGACGTGACAGTCACCATCCCTGGAGGATGATCTGTAGATGTGGCGCTTAGGGACGTGGTTTAGTGGTGGACTTGACAGTGCTAGGTTAACAGTTGGATTTGATGATCTTAAAGGTCTTGTCCATCCTAAACGATACTATGGTTCTATGATTTTAAGATCGTACTCCTCAGCTGCTGGAGGAAAGCCAGAAATTTCCTGTTTAATCCATCTCCCCAGCCCCTGGCATTCCCAACCTCAAATTAAAGGGGATAAAAATGAAGCTTGATCGTAAAACCTTCCAGCAAAATCCGTTAGTGACCTGCACTATGTAAGAGCAAAGATTAAATAGGCTCTTTGAAGTCAATGAATGTTCAACAGACAACTAATTAGTAACATTTAAAGATAAACCAAATTGTTGACTATCTGCATTAATTTCTTAAAATATCAAGAACAGTGGGAGAGGTTTTATCACATGAGGTTAAATATCTAGGACTGTGTTAGTTGGATATTGTAGTAAGATCATTGTAATAACCAGAACAGCAAACACTTCAGTACAGCCCATCTAGCTGTCCCAAGTGAGTCACATGTGGTTTAAAGGCGCTGCAGGAAAAAGAAGTTTAAAAAAAACCAAGAAAGATGGGAAAGAGGTGATCTAACTGAAAAATATCCAGTACTTTGAGTGCCAAAGACTCCCAAGTTTGATTCTTTTTTAAGTTAAAATAGTGATTTTTACACTTTGTAATTGATCATATCTGCAGCAGACCTCTTTTTAACCTTGATAAAAAGACAGACATGTTAAAAATTAACATTTCTAGGCTGTGGTCCAGGATGATTAAAATACCATCTTGCCCAGGCTATTAGTGCCATAACAATTATAATGCCAGCAAGGCCAGGCTATTAGTGTTTGGGTGATTAAAATACCAGCCTGGTCTTCTAGAGCCAGATTGATTAGTATGTTGCCAGCCCAGGCTATTAGCGTGAGCACACCAATGGTGTGGATTTTTATAGTCCTTTGAGAATTTAATTTAGGCTCAAATTGGCTTGACATGCTGCATTTTCATTAACTATACTTTTCGTCATTGAAATATATATATTCATATTTTTAATATACATGGAATCACAAGAAAATATGTTTTGGTGCATTTGTACCACCGTGATAATGGAAAATATAATATTAGGAGGAGTTATGAAAAGACTGAATTCTCAAGAATTCCAAGCAGGGAAATTAAAACAATGATGAGATGTATTCATCCTCTAACTCAGATGTAAATGGCAGCTCTGTCAATCCATGGCATGCAGCCCGGCCAGAGCTGTGCAGCCTGACTGACCCCATTTGCCCAGGGCAGTACATGTATTAACTACTACAGTGCAGTGCAGCCCTCTCAGATTCCTTGAGATAAGTGGGAAACAGCTGACGTGAAGAACTGTCTTTGACACCAAGTGTTCAAATTCAGGAGATGGGCTTTTTCTATGATCAATACTGGCAGCAGCAATGAAGGCTCAAAACTCTACATTAAGAGCAAAAAGACTGTGGAAGGTGCACTGGCAGAGACCTCAGGTCAGGCTCCCCAGCAAGGTGGGACCATGAAGAACCAGCTTTGTAAAAGCAGATAGTTACAGGAGGCTGAAGCCATGTCATAGCAGGTAGTTGAGCTGTAGCACGCAGACAATCAGTGTAAAACTCAGAATTGCATCTACACTGCTTCTTAGGCACCGTATAGGGCTCATATATATATATATATATATATATACACACACTATGAACTATATATATTCATATATGCATATTGACTATTTACTGCTACTTTTTATTTCCTATCTTTTCAGCAATATCCAGATATCCATGTGGTCTTATCCTGTGACCACTTAAAATTCCTTAAAAACCTTTGGTAGTAAACTCAAATGCCTTTGGAAATCCAGGTAGACAGGATTTCCAATATCCCTATATGCTGATTCTCCCAAATCAAGTAGGTATGTGAGGTACGATTTGCACTTCCAGAATTCGTGTTGACTTTTGCCCAATGCCATAGTTATTTACGTGTCCTCGAATTTTATTCTTTATTAGAAATCTTATGAAAGTGTCCTGTACAGATACTGAACATACCAGTCTGTAGTTCCTCAGCTACCTCTTGGAAACCTTTCTGAAAAATGGTCTCATGGGTCACTTTCCAGCCCTGTGGGAACCAAAGGGGTTTGAAGCCAAAATTACGAACGTGGACAGTCATTCAGGTATTTCATTCCCAAGTTCTTAAATTAACTTCTTTTTGAAAATGTCTGGGTGAAACATCTGGCCCTGGTAATTTGCTACTCTTCAATTTATCTGCTGTTCAACACATACTTAACTTCAAGACAGCCACTCTGTGCAGTTTCCATCCGGAAGGATGCCAGCATGGAGATTGCCCTGTGCTCTGTTGTGATTGAACATAGATGTAAATAACTGATTCAGCTTTTCCTGCTCTGGGCGTATTTTTTTTGTCCACCATGGAGGAGCTTTGTGGGAAGTGTTTGAAAAACTGTATAGAATTAGTTTTATGCTTTTGCAGGTTGTTCCTCAGTAATCAGCTCAGAGCTGTGTCACTTCCCATCTTGGTTTATTTATGAAAGGATATTTTCCTACATGAGTAGATGTTTCACCTAAGCAATGGTAGCTAATACCTTCTTAAACATGATGTCACACAGAGTATAAGATAGGCATGCGCTAGCATGAATCATTATGTTCAACAGTCACAGCAGAGTCATCTTTAACACATTACCTGCCATGATTTATATGCCAAAGAAGTATGCTCAGGAGAGAAAGATATAAAGACCCATATCTAACAATTTCCAGACACCTCAACAGATATAACTAAAGCTATGGAAGACATTTCAAGGATCTCTCATCTTTCTCTTTTGTACTTGCTCGCCAGGGATCATGACAGAACAGAAGAGACAGCTGGGTGAAATGAGGGGTATTAAACTGGGTTTTGAAGACAGACTGGTAGCATGAGTCAGATCGCAGTGTCGACAAGCCTGCGCCCTGCTTCCATCCTGCAGTCTGAGAAAAGATTGTTAATTATTATAATAAACAATAATAAAATTACCTATAAACCATGCATACATTATATATTGTGTATATATTCTGTATATAAATATATAAAATGTACTTTTGTGTATTTTATTTATAACAATGTTTCTTTCAAAAATCTAGAAAATAATTTGATAATTATAATCATTATCACAAAGGTTGTTGATAAACATTATCTGCTGGTGTGATATGGCTGTGAAGAAGGAAAGTGTGATCTACAGGAGTCAGAAAATAGTAAGTTATTAGTGAATGAGAGCTATTTGCAAGATTCGACATGATTCTGTTTTGATTCTGATTTGATCCTGGTTAAGCAGGATTCCAAGAAGATGCAGAGAACAGATTCAGAGAAACCCTAGCAATACAGTTATAAAACCAACATTCACCTTGAAAGAAGAGATTAAGCCTGCTTAATTTGTTTATCAAAGGAAAGTGAAGAGAAAATATGACTGATCATCAGCAATAGCCATGGATAGCCAAGAACCAGAAGACGTTTTTAAGCTACTGGACAGTATTAATTTCTCATTCAAAATGGTCTACTCATTTTTTCATACTTTTCCTTTTTTGTGTAGCTATTCCACATTTCATTTTCACATTTTTTAGCAGAAATTGATCCTTGAGCATAAAGTATTTCCTTCTCAAACAACATTCCTAAATCAGTTTTCACAACCTTCTTGATAACCAGCTTTGCCTTTAACCTCCTGTTCCATCTCGGTCATGCACTAGCGTATTGGTCTTGGTATCAGGCAGCTCACTCACAGACAAAATCTTGTTCATCTTCCCTTATCTAGTTTTTGTCTGGCTCAAGAGCTACTCCTTTTCATTTTTTAGTTTCTCTCATGTTTTATTGTGTTTAGCCTCTACCTACAAGTTAGTGGCCTTTTATTTCTGGCCTCTAGTATTTCATACTAGTTAAGTATAAATGGAGTTCTCCCACCTTTCCTCCTCTACCTCCCCTTCACCCTTCACCTGTAATCAATTAGAGGGTCCAAAACAATCATTTCAAGAAGTTGTTCCCAAGGGGGTGAAGACCAGATTTCTCCATGATCTGCAGAAATATCTCAGCCCTAAGCAGGATTTTTCTTAGGATTTTGCTGCTAACCAGCCTTACTATTTCTCTTCTTCCACCTATCATCTGGCTATACAAACACATAGGAGACAAAACAGGAAGGAATTGTCAATGGCCACCACAGCCACGGGCCACAGAAAGCCCTGAAGTCGTGCTGACAGTTTTCCATGATAGCCTTATAGTGATGCTATCTGTCTCTTCTTATTGTCAATGAATATTTTTATTTACCAGGAAGTGTAGACTCTCTTAAGGGATTAGATGTTAGATGGAGTTCTCAAATAAAATAAATAATAATACAATAAGAAATAAAATAATGAATAAAAAAATATTTTAAACCCTATAAATAACATAATGACCGTAGCGGCACCCCTACCTCTGATGCTGTCACAGCCCTCAGGCTCAGTGGTAACACTGTGCTCAAGTGCACTCTGCAGCTGCTTCATGATGTTTCCTAACAGCCTGTGATTTGAGCCATAGTGAGCCTAGCAGACCGATCCTATCAAAAATGTCAGACCCAAAAGCTTCCTTTCTGTTAGTTACCTAAGACAGGTGTACCATAAAAAGCTGATTTCACAGGACACAATCTCTGATATTTTCTTTCTTTCTTTCAAAGGTGCTTCTCACTGATGCACATCTCTCAGGCAATGATTGCCTGATGGGGCTGTACCAGAGTTGTTTCTAGGACTCCTCTAGCAACACTCCACTGCGTTTCTACCTACTCCCTAAGAATATGAAACTTTAAGGCTGGTGCTTGCTTTATTTGTTTAGACTTTTGACTGTTTACAACATCAGCTACTGACTTTTTAATAATGCCCACTCTTTGTTATAAACTCCTGTAGTTACAGTGTAAGGGGGAGCAGAAGTTATATCCTTAACCTGGTCATCCCTATAAATATACAGATTCCCTTCATGTTGTTAGCCACCCTACTTTTCTAGGTCTAAATGAAGTCCTCTGGAAGCCAACAGACATTTCTTCAGGGAGTATCAATTCAACTAAGCCTCAGCTTCTCTCTGCCCTGAGGAACATCTGATTCCCAACATTGCACTTCCAATCGGTTAGGATCCAATCCTGGTATCAGGACCCTGACATGCCTTTCCTTGGTTTATTCCTTCCTGAATCAAGGCTTCCATCAGCTGCCACGCCAGTTCATTTGGAAGCTCTTTCATGCACAGCTCTGTTGATGCCCATAAACCCTCACACAACTCAAAGCCTGCCAAAAGCTAGAGGAGTATGTTGCTGAGTGGCTGGGAGGCATATTATTCAATATGCCAGAAATCAAGATGGAAATCACACTGATGTTGTTCTATCAGACAACTAGGATAACATGCCCTTAGTTTTGGTGATAGATAATGATTTCTTTTCAGCATTCTTTTAAGTGACTTCAGATTAATTAACATTCTCACTTTCAGTTTTCTAGCCATCGCTGGGTTTGAATCCACTTTATCACGACACTGTATCTTTCAGGCACTCCATCAGCGTTAATGGAACATGTGTTTTGGTGGATTCATGCATTATACTCACACAGGATGTCGGAGCCGACACAGCTCTATTATCCTGTGCCCTGAACCAAAATCTATTTAGCCGTGATTAGCACAATCCTGATCCCAAGCTCTTAAACTCTGCAGAGAGGTAAAGTATATTAGCTTAGGCTGTATGCTACATAAACACTAGGAGCAGGGAAAGAGTGAGCTCATGTTGGTCTTCAAAAAGTCATGTAGCCATATCCATTGCCTACATGCATGGATCTATTTCTAATTAAATTTTATGGATAACACCAACTGAGGGGGATTAGTGAATACACTTGAGAGCAGACCATCCAGAGGGACCCAGACAGGCTGGAGGAATGGTCCAACCTTATGAAATTCAAGGACAAATGCAAAGTCCTCTTCCTGGAAAGGAGGAGCCCCTGGCACTATCACAGGCGGATGCTGCCTGGCTGGGGGCAGCTGTATGGAGGAGACCCCGGGTGTTGGTGGGCAGCAAGCTGAGCATGAGCCAGCAGCGACCCTGGCAGCAATGAAGGCCAACAGCATATTGGATTGTGTAAACAGGGGCAGAGCCAGAGACCAGGGGAAGAGATTAATCCCTTCTACTCAGCATTCATTAGACCACACCTAGATAACTGCATCCAAATTTGGGGCCTCCAACACAAGACAAACATTGACTAACTGGACTGAGTTCAGCAGAGGCCACCAAGATGGTGGGGGCTGGAGCACTGGCCCTGTGAGGAGAGGCTGGAGGACTGGGCTTGTTCAGCCTGGGCAGAGGACCTAACAGCAGCTCCTAGTGCCAACAGGCAGGTCACTGAGGAGAAGGAGCCGGGCTCTTCACAGCAGTCCTGAACAGGAGGATGAGAAACAGCAGGTATATGTTGAAAGAAGAAGGGTTAAAACTGGTGTACTGGTTTTGGCTGGGATAGAGTTAAGTTTCTTTATAGTAGCTTGTATGGGGCTATGTTTTGGATTTCTGCTGAGAACAGTGTTGGTAACACAGGGATGATTTAGTTACTGCTGAGTAGTGCTTATACAGCCTCAAGGCCTTTTCTGCTCTTTGGACTGCTCTGCCAGTGAGTAGGTTGGGGGTACACAAGATTCTGGGAGGGGACACAGCTTGGACATCTGACCCCAACTGACCAAAGGGACATCTCAGACCACATGGCATCATGCTCAGCAATAAAGCTAGGGATGGAGGTTGGCAGGGAGGCCACTGGTCAGGGACTGCCTGGGCATCAGTTGGTTGGTGGTGAGCAATTGTTTACATTTGCATCGCTTGTTTGTTTTCTTAGGTTTTATTTTCTTCTTTCTTTGTTGTTTTGGTGCAGTTTTTTTCCTTGCATTTTTTTCTTTAATAATCTTTTTCATTATTAAACTGCTTTTATTGCAACTCACAAGTTTCTTTCTCACTTTTTCTCTTCAGATTCTTCTCCACATCCCACTGGGGGGTAGTGAGCAAGCGACTGTGTAGTGCTTAATTGCCAGCTAGGGTTAAACTATGACAACTGAGTAGAAGTTTTTTCCCCATGAGGACATACCCAAGCACAGGCACAGGTTGCCCAGAAAGGTGATGCACATTCCGTCTTTGGAGATTTTCCATATGTTTCTTTCATCCTGACTGGATGAAGCCCTGATCAGCCTGGTCTGACCTCAGAGCTAACACTGCTGTGAGACAAGGTTGGACCAGAGGCCTCCTGCAGTCCCCCCTACTTAAGTTATCCTGCAGTTCTGTGATCCCATGATCCTCCATGTCCATCCTCTTGAAAATGTGTCCCTCCAGTCCATTAAAATTCTGGGCAGACATCATAGCAACAGCTCCACTTCCCTCCTGACATGCATGCAGAGCCACCTCTTACTCTACCTTGTAACTGTCTGCAGTACAACCTCAGCACTGTGGCTGCACTTCATCAAGATGGCTGAAACAGGTTTCTTTGGAAGCTGGGTAGGATAAGCATCTTCATCCCTCCTTATTAGTTCTTGATTAAAAAACAAAATCAACCAAAAAAAAGCCCTGCACTTTTGTCTTCCACATAAGCAAACAGGTCAAAAAAGAATGATGAGAGCCCCTTTATCTCTCCGTTAGGAAGCTTAGATTGAAATCTGGGATATCTGCCTTGAACACCCACATGTAGGAACATTTCCATAAAATACTCTAGAAGACAATGAAAAACTCTATGAGTAATATGTAAGCATATATTTTTATGTGATGTTGTTTTCAGATAACCTCAGGGATGGTTCTGGTCATGTCTGAAGAGTTTTATTCCCTGACCAAATGGATTGTTCATAATTTTTTTAAAAACTAGAATCAAGAAGTTGGACTAGATGATCATTGTATGTCCCTTACAACAGAACCATTCTATTCTAAGTACTTCAAGCATTGTTCTTCACGCTCATGGTTTAGGTATTTTTGAGGGAAAAAACAAAACAAAACAAAACAAAACCAGAATGCAATGAAGAAAACAAGAAATATTAAATTATATAAACATATATAACATGTTTTGTTTTGTTTTGTTTTTTAACTCTACAAAGCTGGTATCACAGGAAGAGAGAAAGAATTGCATCATTACTGCTGAAGAAAGGTGAATCATAGAATCACAGAATCATTCAGGTTGGAAAAGGCCCTTGGGATCATCGAGTCCAACCATCAGCCCTACTCCACAAAGTTCTCCCCTACACCATATCCCCCAGCATCTCATCCAAACGACCCTTAAACACACCCAGGGATGGTGACTCCATCACCTCCCTGGGCAGCCTATTCCACTCTCTGACCACTCCTTCTGTGAAAATTTTTTCCTAATGTCCAGTCTAAACCTCCCCTGTTGCAGTTTAAAGCCATTCCCCCTTGTTCTGTCACTAATCACCTGTGAGAAGAGACCAGCACCAGCCTCTCTACAATGTCCTTTCAGGTAGCTGTAGGGAGTGATGAGGTCTCCCCTCAGCCTTCTATTCCTCAGACTGAACAGCCCCAGTGAAAGAGCACGTCCCTCAAACTGGGATGGAAAATCTCTTCTGTTGGGACTGTCAGGGAAAGGACTGAAATTGATACCTACACAATGAATATAGGCACCAGTTACCCAGGATGAATGTTCGTACCGTTTGGTTTTAAAGCCTCGCCACATTTATACCAGCACTGCCATGGAGTAATGGTCACAGCATCGTTTAACCTCCCCTTCCCTTGCGCTCCCGTTCCCGTTGCCCCGGGCCGTACCGCGGGCAGAGCTTTGCTGCCCGGCCCGGCGGCTGCGCCCCGCCCTCCCGCCACCAGAGGTCGCCCCAGCCCCGCCAGCGGGCGGCGGCTCGGGGCGGCGCGGGGCGGCGCGGGGCGAGGGCCGGGCGCGGCCCCTCCCGCGACACGGGTGAGGGCGGGGCCGCGCCTCGGGCGCGCTGGGCACCCGGCACAGCGGCCGGGGGCTGCAGCAAGGCGCTTCCTCGCACCTGGGGGTCTAAAGCACCCAGCGGTGAGACTGGATTTGTTGCTTCTCCTCCTCAACGAACGCATTCCATCGGGAATAGGAACAGGCTGCGGGTGGCATCCAGCACAGAGCGGAGTCCACAGAACCCTGTCATTGTCTTTGGAGCTCTGTTACATGAGAAGGTATTTAAAATAATGGTATTTGCAGGCTCCTGCCTCGTGGTCTCATCTTTGCAGTTATATGTCCTGTTTCAAAGACTGAAGCTGTGTATGTTGTTCTTTTAATAGAAGGTTGAAAAGACTAACAAAACTAGAACTAGAAAAAATGGCATTGACTGAATATTCAGAATAATATTCCGTCTGTGATCACAGAATCAGAATCACAGAATCATTCAGGTTGGAAAATACCCTTGGGATCATCGAGTCCAACCATCAGCCCTACTCCACAAAGTTCTCCCCTACACCATATCCCCCAGCATCTCATCCAAACGACCCTTAAACACACCCAGGGATGGTGACTCCACCACCTCCCTGGGCAGCCTATTCCACCCTCTGATTGCTCTTTCTGTGAAAATTTTTTTCCTAATGTCCAGTCTAAACCTCCCCTGTTGCAGTTTAAATCCATTCCCCCTTGTTCTGTCACTAATGACCTGTGAGAAGAGACCAGCACCAACCTCTCTACAATGTCCTTTCAGGTAGCTGTAGGGAGTGATGAGGTCTCCCCTCAGCCTTCCCCTCAGACAGAACAGTCCCTTCACTAGCTCCTTGTACTATTTCCTCATAAGACTGATGAGACCTCAAATAAACCCAGTTACTGCTGCTTCTCTCCAAAGTTACTTTTAAAATTATAATGGCAGTGCAAACGTCTTGGTGCCTTTTTTCATGCGGTACTTGCCCTATGCTTTCACTGAAGCATACTCTGAGCTGCATTTTGGTAGGCATCCAGATGACTTCAGGCATGGGTGTGCTCCAGCTGAATTGTTAATATGAGTAATGATTCACGGTAGTGAAAGCAACACACATCTGTGCAATATTCATCAACAGGAAAGGCCAGTGTGGGTAGCAGCATATTAGCCACCCTGTTAGTTTTGGTCAATGCTGCATCTCAACAGTTGTCACACATCTTTTTTTAAAAAAATTTAAAAGTCATGTGAGAGACCAACTCGTTGCAAATTAATCACAATTGCAGAAGGGAATGGCGAGGAACAGGTTGGCCTAGTTGTACAGTTAGAAAGAACCAGGGGCTAAATTTGGTAAGACTGTGCCCTAGCCTTAATCCAACAAAGCATGCATTTAATTTTAAGTTCATAAGCAATTCATTGACATCAGTATGGTTATTCTCATGTTTGAAATTAAGCACCTGTAAAAATGCCGTACAAGATTGGACCTCTCCCTTCAATGCCCTCATAGTGTTCACACAATAGTGCCCTTTGTAGTGTCTGAAAGTCTGGTTCCTCAGCTTCCTTTGTTTGCAGTGATACGGCATAATATGAGAAGCAGGTCATTTTGGGTCCAGTCCTACCGTGAGCTCTATTTAGGCAGATGTCAGAGCCATAAAGAGTCTCTATAGTCTAAGCCTCTTAAAGCCTGTTTGCACCAACTGCAGTGATGAATCCAGGTGCCTGTTGCATTCTTCCCCCATCAAACTGAGTCTCAAACCATGGCAAAACAACTTCAGTCTGGTAATTCAAGATCACTGCTGCATCAGGGGAACAGCTTTAGCTTGCATGGAACTTATGCAGTGCCTTGTCATGGCAAAATGCCCTGTTTACTTACAGCCTCCAAAATTCTGTAAGTGACTTCTGATTAAGACTCTATGAGAATGTGTGAGTCCGGTAGACTTAGTTTGCTTTCCTGAGCTTCCTAAAAATCTTGCTTAACTCCCTGATAGAAAATGTTCTGTAAGCATATAGCATTGTTACCAAGTGAAACTGCTGAATTAGCCTGAATACGAATGTACAATGCCTCAGTAACATACCTCAGCGATGGACTGCAATACAGAAAGCAGAGTGCATGTATTTGCATGCAGCTAGTTATAAACGCTTATGCTTTAGCATAGATGGCCTAGGGGGGAAATGAAGTAACCTTGTAAGTGGCTGATTAGAAGGGGAAAATGTTATCCTGTCATTAAAGAGTGACTGAAGAGGGGAATAAATTTCCAGACCAAAGACATGAACTAAAAGAATTTGAATTACTTTCTGATGCTAAGTATATCAGGCATTTGGACAGTGGCCATCACTGCAAAACTACCGTGTGGTGAGCTAGGAGTCATGTTCATCGTGTAACTGTCACCGCAGAGGAGTGGGTGAGGAGTGCCCTTCCCAAAAGGCACTAGCACGCTGGTTGCATGGACTCGTGTTGGAGCTCAGTCACGCAGTAAGTTATAAGCTGTATGAAGTGCCAGCTTGATGCCTTACAGTAGTGCCCTTAACCGTGGCACCAGCTTTTTGTTCTGACATCAAAGAGACAGGAAAAGTATTTGTGTGCATGTACATTCCTACAAGCATTAAATTCCACTTACAGAAAATAGAAACTGACCCTTAAAAGGGCTATTGCAGAGAGTAGAGCAAAAATTTCAGACACAGATGCTTTGAGTCTGGCTGCTTTGTAATTAAACACTTAATTTAAAGTTTTGAAAATTGTTAATGTCTAGTGGGTCTTTCTAATGTGAATGGAAAGTGCAACAGAAGGTTTATATACAGCCACAAATTGGGGTTTTGAAGAGTAGCCTTTTCTAAAAATCTTAGCAATCATGTAGAAAGAATTTGGACAAACTCATATGTTTACATTAGCTTCTAAGATAGAAAAACAAATGAAAACTTTCTTCATAGGGCACACATTTCTACTTGTAAAACTATTTATGACTGCACATATTTGTAGAGAAGGTGGGTTTTTTTCATATTTCATCGTCTTACCTTACAAAGGTTGGTACCAGAATTCCTACAGAAATGGGGAAACTCTATTGTTTAAAATGTATATAACAGCAAAAATTCATTCATGGAAACATGTGAAATGATGTAAACAGATACAGAGAGCATGGCTGAATGTGTGTAGTACGCAAACATCACCACTGCTGTTACATTTGGGTATCAATGGGTTTCTTACCCACCACTTTATTTGCTCTTTTTCTCATTCTCTTCCATAATATGTAGCCAGTGGTTCCAACACCCAGGTTCTGCCATAGGGTACAGAAGGTGCCTTCTGTCCTCTCTCTTCACCTTCTACACACCCTTGAGGGACTGACCCCCTGCTGCCTCATCACCAAAAGTGTAGGACTTCATTCTCCAAAACAGACATGTCCAGAAATGCTCCATTATCTGCAAAAAGCAACAAGTCCCTGACTATGGTTTTTCATTTCATTGATATTAATCCAAATCTCACCACCACACTACAAATTACAGCAGAATTTGGCCTTTGCTGGCTTTGAAGCAATAAGGGAAAACATGTGTGTAATCACTAACATCTGTGAATTTACACATTTTGAGGTGCATTTTTAAATGAATGTGCTCTCTGAAGATGTGATTAGTTGAGTAGGCATAAATCCTACAGCTATATTGAAGTCTGAGGTGCAAATAACAGTAAAGCTTTGGCTTCAAATTCTAGCAAGACTTTTCATAAAATATTCTACATGGGGCAGTGGCTTTATCATAAAAGCTTTTAGGAGAAGCTACAGACCATTATGCTAAAAGTAGTACAGATCAGAAATACATAGACAGTATTTGTAGGAAGAGGTAATAAAGACCGTATTTGGATAACATAGACTATACTACCTGTGTTCATAAACTTTACCTTGCTCATGTCCTTAAATAGCCAGTGCTACTGTAGCACTAAAGGAAGACACTGCTCACATGCAGGATTCTCAGTTTGAAATGTCCCTTCATTTTCCTCTTTAATACACTCAAGAGGTTTTAAAACATCTAGCAGCTCATGAGTAACCCGCCCATGATGTAGCAGACATTTTATTTTTTGGAATAAACATTGCACATTCCAAAATGCCTAATGAATCTACTCTGTGCCTCTGCGTATTGAAAAGGGGGGCTGCACAGAAAAGCTTGTTCCCAGCATCCAGCAAATGGCTCTAGACAATAGTGGAGCTATTCCAACCATTTCCCCATCACCCTATTTAAAAACTGTTCTCGCACACTGAGAACCATTTGAAAATTTTAATCCTGCTAAATCTTTAGGCCCATAGAGGACAGATTTGCATCTAAGCACTGGAGTTAGCATTGTAAAGGTTAGAGGGGGTTTTTTTTAAATTATTTGTGGCTCTGCCTGAAGCACACCTAACTGCGAAGGTGCTCCATCCTCTGCATCCAGCTCCCTGGCTGGCCAGGCTGGACATCTCTTTGGGTTCACGGTAGCTCCAGCCTGGCTCACATCCCTAGATGTCCTTCCTATGGAAACCAGGGATCTTGGAAGAGATGGCTGGCATGCACATGGGTTTCACTCCAAAATGTGATCCAGACATGGCCTTTGTGCACATCTTGAGTAAGAAACTCAGATGTTTTCCAGGTTATGGTGTCTAGACATAGGCTTAGTGCTTCTGGGACAATAATTTATGTTTTCCTGCACATAGGTTTCTCATCTGTATACTGGAGGTATTAATGCAACGATTCTGCTGTCCATGTTACTTGCTATCAGTTTGGAGTAAGAACAGTCTCTTGACTTCCTTGTTGAGAGTTAAGACATGAACATCCTAATTCTGTTTAGATCTCCAGACAGTATTACAATAAATACATGCACAATAATTTGTTACAAAGTGTTAGGGCATCTATATAGAGCGTATCATAGTATCAGAAATCAAAAGAGCAGATAAAATAGAATTTTAATCTCTCAAGGATGTGTAATGCATGCTTCTCTGCTACACACCTGACTGTGGTGATGACTACGATGCCACACACCACATAAATCCAGAATGCATATAAAAAAATGTATGTTGCACCACCTGTTCTCATCCAGCTTCTTTTCTTTTTTTAACTAAAACAACTGCAAGTGAAATGCAGACTTTCAAGCTAAAGAAACACTTCAGGCAGCGTCCAATTTCAAAGGGTTCATATTAAAATTGTATGAAGATAAATCCAACAGGAATAACTTCGGGAATTCAAAAGCATAAAAACTGGCAGTTTCAAATTCCATACTGGAAGATGACCTATTTTTAGAGACAAATGAGAATTTCTGCTTCACTTTAAACTTGTTCTATTTCTGGAGCTCCAGCCAGCTGCCTTCCCAATAAAAATGAATAATAATAATAATAACTGCAACATGTGAAAATTGGCTTTCTCACAAGGGCTTGCAACTTTAAAAAAACATTGCTAACAGTCATTTTTTGTTGCTGCAGTGATTGCATCCACAGCCACACTCACCTTAAGTGAAGGTATGTTAAACTTCTGGCAGCAAATTTTGAGTTAGGAATTATTTTAAGTAAATAAATGCAATGCAAGCTATGAGAAAAAGAATGTGCATCTGGACACCTGTTTTTCATTTATAATATTAGATTAAGTTCATCTTATCCTCAAGGCAGGAAAAGCATCATCTGAATCCATCTGTGAGAACTTGAATAAATGATAACTTACGCAAGAATGCAGAAATTCCCTTTCAACTAGAAGTAAGCAAAGTGGGTCAAATTATTGATTAACTTGACCTGCCACCATTCCACAGTGTGAACTGATGTTTATTCATTTAGACAACTCATCTCAGCACCTTTTTGAATACAGGAGTTCTGACTGTCTGAACCAGTAGTAGCCTTCCGGTTAATATGTGAATGTTGTTTACAAAGCTTAATATTTACTGGGCCAGAAAGAAAAGTGACAAAACACGGTGGGTTTTAATGCTGTAAACAGGAAGATTCTGTGGCCATCTAAAGTATAGTCTTTTCTACCTGGGAATTCTCTGGCTTGGTGCCTCTTGTAGCATATACTCGCTATGTGATTTGTTTTCTCAGCAAGCAGACAAGAACTGAACTGTGTGCTGGCCAGGGCCAGATGAGACCGCTCTGATCACTTGCTGTGTGTAAGGGGCATACAGGCCATGAGCTCCTTCCATGATGATAAATAAAGATTTGGAATATATACAAAATACAGCCACTCATTTTTATTACAGAAATCTAAACTAGGAAACAAGAGAAATATAATAGTTAATCAAATACTATACAAATAGAAGCACTTGTATCATGGCCTGAAGGGCATTGGCTGAATTTAGATTGGAGATTTATCTTGCACATCATATTATATAGTGTAAAATTTGAATATCAGTAATGAGTGAAAGATTTAGGTAAGTAATACCAAAGCAACTCCAGCAGCATCTCAAGTGTCTTATTTTTGCAAACCATCTACATCTAAGGCCACTATATTTTTTTAAATTTATACATCCTAATCTTACCTAGACGTCTTCCTGACTTAGCCAGTTCTAGGTGTTTGTTCCAATTCCTTTTTTTGGGAATATATCAAAGTGAGAAGCCAAATACAACTTCTGACAAGCATAACTCAGTGAGACTGTTTTCAGAGACCCTTAAATGGGTTCATTATTTAATCCAAAGTAAAATTTGCAGCTGCTAGGAGCTGACTGAAGACCTTCCAAATTTTTACTTTTTGTTGTGGATCTTTAGATATCATTGTTTTTGTAGATATCTGCCCAACATGTCTTGACAGCTACTTGATCTCATGTTATCTGATAAGAAAATGTAGAATAATTTACTGTTATTAATAATAAACTCTCTTAAGTGCTACTTTGCAAATGGAGAAGCAATGTACACTTGCATGAAATGAGCAATGTATGAGTGTGCCCCAACAAGTTTACCATCTAATACTGGGAGCCTTAGAAAGAGAAGAACATGAGCTCTTCTTATGCCCCAAATCAGAGAATACAAGCAAGACAAGAAACCAGGCAACTGCTGTGGGAAAGAAGAGTGGAGATTAAAAATACTGGGAGGAAGGTTGCTGTAACAAACAGGTTTTAAGAATGGTTATAAAACAAAAAAACACCGTTTACTGTTTCTTCTATACTTTTTGTAGTTTTGCCTTCATTCCCAAGATAAACTCTAGTCCTTATCACTTCACTCAAGCTGGTTCTGGGGAAGGAAAGCCAAAAGGGTGCTGGGCTTTGCAGCACGTGCTGTGCTCAGCCCTAGGGACCTCTCCTCTGAGCTCTTTCAAACCATGCATGTGACCTGGCTGGCTGGCTGCTCAAGGCTGTCTTGACATCGTGCTTCCAGGCACCCATAGGGCTGGGAGTATCTTCTGAGGTGCACAATGGTCTAGGAATATGGACATAATAATAAAAGAGGTGAAATAAAATTTAAAAGAAACATAGCCATGAAAAAGTCAAAAGCAAACTGAATCTACCACTCTTCCTGCAGCTCTGCAGAGGTCTGTGGGCATGTCTACGTACTTTGGTACCTATTGCACATCTGCCATGCCCATCTCCCAAGCCTGGTAAAATGTGAAGCCATCTATACTAACAGAGCTCTGAATTTAAGGTAACAAATTTTGCTGGGAAGCAGTATTAAGTAGCTCATACTACACTAGCATATTTGCACGGATGTTAGTCCAAGCCCTTGTCTTGCAAGTTCAGAGATGCAACTGCCCACGCTTACCCCTATAGACACAGCATAAAGGTCTGTATTTTTCCATTCTCCATATATATATGTAGATACATTCCTCTTCAGTCTCTCAGAACTATTTTTCCAATGAATTTAACATAGCTAGCTCTAAGATAAAGCCTTTTTCTTTTTCATTAAAACAAATTCTCTCATGGTGAATATGGATATAAACCTGCAAACAATTATTTCCTTCTCTATTCTTTATGGATGAAATTCAGTTCTGGCACAGATGGGTGTATAGATCATCCTGTACTAGATGAAAAAATTACAGGAAAAGGACCTTGTGTTCAAAGCTGATCATAGACTTACTAGAAAGGTCTCGGCTCCACTGCTTAGCCTGCTGCACTGTGCTACAGCCTCAAGCAGTGACATTTGGGGTGAGTGTTTCTATGAAGCCAGGGATCCCTGCAGCTATGCAGCTTGCCTGGCAGACTGAAGCAGCAGACATGAAGGTCTAAGTCTGCAAATGCTAAACTGCTCTCCCCTAAACTCTCTGTGCTGTACCTCTAACATTGCTGCAGGACTGTTTCCAATCTGTGTGCTCCCTGACACGTTGTTCCTTGGACTTCAATAACACTGCTCTCAGGAGCAGAAGCTGACAGTTATTAGGGGCTTTTATGATACAGTATTTCAATCTCTACATGGGTTAAGATGACTAAAGGGAAGTAAGAAGGGTGTTTGCTGCAATGTCACTTCAGCCATGAGGTTCCTGCAACTCAGCACTAAGGAAGTTTATCAAATCCGCTGTTTAATACACTGCAGTACTGGGTCCCAAGCTAAGACAGATGGAATGAAATGACTTGTGATTGTGAACCACATTTCCAAATGAAGCTCTAAGTGCCTAATTATTTGCCTTAAGATTACATCTAAACATTTTTTACAGATCTCAAACACTTTGAACTTTAAAACTTTACAATAGCATAATTGATTTCAATCTTTCCTGAGCACTTATCTGGTATATGAAACTAGATACTCTATATTGTGATTCAGCCCTCAGGCTTTAAGAATTGTAAATGCATTTCCTTTGAAAACTAAAATATAAAATCAAATACAATATCTCTAATGACTGTATTAGACTTCTCAGTTTATGGTTTTCTTACTGTGATTAATATACAGCTCCTGTGCTTGAGGTAAAAGAAGCCCACAATTGTGAGAAGAACATTTGTCCCACAAAACATGAAGCACTATTACTAGTTGAGTTAGTGAAAAATCATACTGGCAAGGTCACTAGCTCAGCTATGCAGGGCTGTTTATAATACACTTCAATAGGATCTTCAGCACTTCTGTCATGACTATGTCATTTTAATACCCATCAATGTCAAACTGCAGAAGAGTGAAATTCTTGGAGCACCACTGTGGAGCGATGCCACATGAATGTTTAGGTGCTGAGGCACAAATCAAATTCATAGCCCAACATTAGATGTTGCAGAGTCTGCACTACCAGGTGGAGTATGAAGCCTCTACAAATGGGATCTTCACATGGCAGCGCACTGACTGCGTAGCCAAATACATGCACCAGCAGCAAATGTGGAGAGAACGGCAGGTCCCAGTGTCTTCCTTGGGGGCCTGAGGGCGCAGCACCCAGCTGCAGAATCTGCTCACAGACAGCTCCAACTCAGACCCAGCCAGCACAGCCTTAAATCTCTTCTTGATGTGCCATCTCAAAACCACTGTGAAACCTCAAAAAAATCCACCAGACGAAGCCTTCTGCACAATAACAGGGCAACAGAGCACTCCTCCAAGAAGCACGAGAGCTTTTCAATTACTTCTTTCTGTCTGGTATTTATGTCCCTCACCCTGTGGCTCTATCTAACAGTATTGAAGTAAAGCTTACGCCTCTGCTGAAGAGCATGCCCAAGTCTCCAACAGAGTAATGACTTTAGCCAGAAAACCCTATAGGTGATGATACACAGCTTTTGCAAAATAAAGCTGTTATGTATTTATGTCTTTATGCTTTCTATAAATGCTGCTATTATGTCCACTTCGTACAGTTTTGTATCATGTCATAAAATTACTGATGCCCTCCTTAGGAGGTGTGAAACCCATTTTCCAAGTTTCTGTTAGTCCAAGGGCATTTAAACACACTCATCTCACAGCAAAAGTCTTACCCCCAGACTACACATCTTGTGAATGAGGTGTTGCCATGATCAGTACCAAAAATGTATATGGATGCCCTTTTATGAAAAAACAATCGTTTGGATTTCATGAGGATGTTGGATTGGATTATCCCATCTTTTGAGCAAAAGCATTAAAAGCTGGAATGGGCATACTGGGCCAGACTCACTGCTTGACCTATCATCAGCGAAGCAGAGCATGAAACTTTGGGAGTCTAGTTACAGCTCTCTGATTCTTTGTCTAAATTTAGCCTGTTTAGGGATGCCTGGAAACTGACTCACTCTTGCCAGAGAACAACCATCTCTCATGAGATCCTCTACAATGGCAGGGCTGGCTATAATGAGGGCATAAGTGGGGTGGCTGGAAAACAAAAGGCTTAGTCAGCCATTTTCCCACTATTTTTTTGGTGGAGGGATGTAAATCTGCTTTCACCAAATACTGCTTCTCCACTCATCCAGGAATTTCAAAGGTGGGAAGGCAGTAGGAGCACTCAGGTGAATCCCTCCAGGGCTCACTTGGCCCATGCTGGCACAAGTAGGTGTAATTTCAATCTCATGGATCAGCAGAGGTGAAGTGGGGAAAGGATGTCTCTTCCACTTTTAGGGCAGGAAAAAAACATAAATTACAAACTGAATGTAATGTCTACAAAAAGTTAGCTCAGATATCTTCACACAGTGTCCATGTTGCAGACCTTAAAACTGTGCCCTAAAACTGATTGAAAATGGAGACGATGCATGCCTCATGAGAAGCAATGGAAGCCAAGCCTAAAAAATATGCTGAAACACTTTTTTGTTTGTTTGTTTTCTCCACATTTTTCTTTTTTTTCTATATTACATATTTTATGGTTGCACGACCAGGTGCTGGTCAACAGTGGCATGAAAGGATACAAAAATAAAGCTGCATTTTATGCATTTGAGGACTCGGGTGCCACTCTAACATGAGATGTTGTAGTTCTGACTACAAAGCATCTCACATGCTTTAGGACACAGAAAATAAACAGCACCAAGCACAAACACTATGAAGACTAATTTTAGCCCTTAGCCTCTTATTTCACTGTTTTGAACTGGAACACAAACTGCAGCAAAAATTCCTGAGAGCTATATTCAATCTCCATCTCAGATACTTGGCCATCTCTCTATGTTATATGACACTCTTCAACCTGTCATGTACTGCTATCACTCAAAACCATTTATAACTTGTTAACAAGGTGGTGAAAGGGAGCTGAATATTTTCCCAGAATGGTAGTTACATGTTTTAATAAAGATTAATATCTTCATCATTTTAAGGACACAGCAAATAATGGGGCAAAACAGCTTTCTTTGACATCTGGAAAGAAGTTCATTTGCTAGAAGGTGGTGCAAAATTAATGCATAAATTATTTTAACCAAAATTAGGCTGACAATTGACAGCACCAAGAAATATGCCACAGGTTTCTTGATAATTTCAGCTATCATTATTATAATAGAATATTTCAGGACAAACTCAGTGAGAGCTAGAGAAAACTCAAGCCAGGGAAGAATAAACTACTGTGGTCTTGACACAGATTTTTTTCTAGGGAATGTATGTTGCTTAATTTCTGAAGGGAAATCCAATTATGATTTTTGTAACCCTCAGATTTTTTTTTTTTTTTCAGAAAGTGGGTCATCTGTAGCATATTGTGGTGCCTAAAGCACTCAGTTTTCACCTTTTCTTGACAAAACCTGTTCTCCAGGCTTCACAGACCATTTACACATGCTCTCCTCTCCCCTCTCGTTATATGGGAAGATTTCTGCAGGGAGCAGAAGAAACCAGCTCCAGCCACAGGGACAATACCACTGAGGTGGCTCCTCCATGCATGAGAGTCCCACATCTGGACCATGGTGGGACACAGACTTGAAGTTTGGAATTCCCAGATCCCCTCATAATTTTTGTTTATATTTTTGTACATAACCATGTTCTCTCTTCTTAGATCAGGTCTCCTACTATTTCATCTTCCTTTTGGGAAAGTGATCCAAATTGTGCTATTCAGTGATTAATATAATGTCAGTGACTGAAGACGGTAGATTTGGTATGTCTTAGTGAACCACCGCAAATGCAAGTCCTATCACCATGTATAAAAACTTGTAACAAAGGAAAGATGGAATTAATAAAAAACCTGGGAAGTGTAATGAGAAAAAAATATAAGGCGTAATGAAAAATATAATGAATGTTAACTTCATCTCTGCAGTCCAGGTAGGAAAAAATAATCCTCCTTAAGAGTTTAGCAATGCATCTATAAAAGATTCAATCTTGAAGCCCTGAATATGAAGAAATTTTGTATCCGTGTCAATTTGCAGAATCAAAGTTCACACTGAAATGTTTCCCTCTTTCAGCTTTTCAGTTTTCTTTTTTCCTTTCAGCCCTCCTTTCCCATGCACCCACCATCACCACACAGTCTCTTTTTTCCTTGTTTATTGCCAGAATGCAGAAGAGGTCTTTAAGGATTTTTTTTCCCAGCCCCATCTGATGAAAAAACATCAAACTGAGTGAGATGCAAATAAAAATGTCATCTGGTTTCACATGTTTTAAAGTGCCTGACTTTTTGTGTTTATAATTTTTTAAATTACTTAATTTTAAAACCTCAGACTTTAAAGGATACCTTCATTATGCCCTGAAAACTAGCACAAAGGCAAAGGATAAAGAAAACAGGTTTTTAAATGAACATTTATTACTTTTTTTTTTTTTTTCTCTGACAAGCTTTTACAAAAGCAGCTGCAATCGTGAAATAGTTAATCAGCTGTATGATACTTAACCCTTTGGATGTCAACTTTGATCTGCATTTTTAAAAGGAATCAACATTTTTTGTGCACTTGCCCTACTTGCCTCCTAGGTTATGCTTTTGGGATAAGTACATTCTCCTCTCCTCAGCCGGCCACCACGTGAAAGCTCTGTGCTATCATTTTGCATGTGTTTTGCTGCTAGTTAGGCTGCTGTCCCAGAAGGATATGACCTGATATAAGGATATAACTGAAAAGTTATGAACACTGAGTCACTGGCAGTCCTGTATCCAAAAATGCAATCTGTGGAAGAAAAACTATTGAGGTATCACCAGCTGATACAACTGAGCACTATAAAAAAACCCCCAGGATTTCGTGGCTTGTGTCCATAACATTTGCTAAAGTAACATCTTGAGATGACAAGTGTGTGTATATGTGTAAATTATAAAACTAGGCTGTACAATGGTCATATTTGGTACAGAGGAGACATGGCTGTAGAAAAAGGATATCAAGCACTTTTCCAGTCCCTCGATCCCAGGCTTCTTGGTGGTCAAATTAATCCTCGGGATCACATGTGAGCAAGTCAGACTCTACAGAGTTAGAGCAAAACCACAAGAACAGGTGTCACTTGGGCTGTCCCATGTCCCTGGGATCCCAGCACCAAGGGACACACACGTCATGCTATGGAGGTCCCCAGGTAGCTCTTTTTTGAGCACCGCATGCTACCTGCTAATGCACAAAGGCTAAAGTAAAGACCAGAGGAATTAACCCCTATTTGGGTTTACACCACCTACACTCCTATCTGATTTGTTTAGGAGAAAGAAACTGCACCTGCCTTGAGGCAGAGCGCGGCTGGGGCATGAAGTGGAAAGCGACAGTGACAAGCAGCCAGAGGCCTCGCCAGCTGCCACCTGCCCGCAGAGGTGAGGCAGCTGCAGGAGCTGCAGCCTGCTCTCAGAGCTCAAGTCCCTGCTGCTGCACAGGAGTCTCATGGAAAAAAAAAAGGGGAAAAAAAAAAAAAAAGGCACGCTACCCATCCTCAGTTAACAGGCAGGCTCGTCCTTTCCTGGGGTTGTTTCCTGATGCAGCGGGGTGCAACCTACCGGTCTGCCTGTCATGCAGAGATATAATTTGCTCTCCTTTGCAAAGCAGAAGTGCCTTTGATCCGGAGCCTGGATTAAAATCCAACTTTGAAGATTTGCTAAGTGGTGCTACATTTTAAGCTTTCCCATAAATTAATTTAAAGAGCCAACAATTATCTTAGAGATTTTCCAAGCTCTGCAGCTGTGTTGCTATGACCTCCTTTCACAGAAGCTTGGGTTGAAGGAAGATCCCTTTGCAACTTCCAAATATAGGATAGCCTCACCTGTATTTTACTTTGGGACACCTCAGGTGTGTCCCAGGATACAGATGGAAAATTATTTGTGAATCTCCCTGCCCGGAACAAGTGGGGTCAGATGGACAACAACCAGGCTACAAGCAGGGCTTCCCACACACAAGCCTGGTACCGGTGAGATGGACTAGTCCCACCCCTCCGTGAGTGTCAGATATAGTCCAGGGTCCTAAGCAGCTCTTTCACAGAACAGTGCAATTAACCAATTGTATAGAAAACTTTGATCCTTTGCACTATTTTAGAGTATTGTTTGGGGGTATCTTTGCAGTCCCTTTAGTTACAGACACTTTAAAAACAGATTAGGCTGCCTATTTCATTGCAATGCCAGCTCTACATGTCGTTGTGACTGTTACATTAATAATGGCAGTCACTGGGAAGCAACCTGTCAAATTAGAATAAGGCCTAGGATGGCACATAAAATAACCTTACAATCTAACCAAGTACATGTGCACTAAAACGTCTTGTATGTGGTGATCAGCTAAGGAACCATCCAATAATTTTATCAGCTTTTAAGAACACGTTACTGTTATCTGTTAGACCTCTGTAAATACCATTTGCAGTAGTTTATAGACATCAGTGAGTGGGGCTGAGCAAAAGATCATCACCACTCAAATATATATTTGGTGCTCTATGTGTTTCAACACCAGTGCAACTAATTTTCACTTTACCCAGACAGACGGAGTCTGATTTTGGATTCATATGCTGATTTTTGCCCCACTGCCATATATAATAATTAATGTCTGACCATGCTATCTTCATGTGTCTTGTATGTACATTTATCCTCTTCCCTCCAATCATTCCTTATAAGCATGTAAAAATTATGTTTTTTTTTCCAGAAGATAAATGTTTTTACTGCTTTCCATTTTCATGCTATTTATTTGGCTATTTTACATCCCTGGTTCCTTTTACATCTTTAACTATTTGTCTTGCAAGATCCCCAGCCACCTGCCCAGCCCCTGCTCCCTCTCTGAGGCTACCTTTTGTTTGAAATCAGTCATGATGTATTATTTGTTTCTGATTATAGCTAATTCTTCTCATTCTACATAGACAAAGTGGTTTTTGTTAGATTAATATTTAACCAGGCCAGAAACTACTGAGATCATCTAACCTAACTCTCTGAATAATAATGGCCACAGGACTGCCTTGAATTAACTCCCCTTTCAACTGGAGGAATCCTCTAGAAACACATATGAACTTGATTTAAACAATTCCAGTGATGGTAAATCTACCACAACCCATGATAAACTGTTCCAGAGTTTAATTAACATCTCTATTAAAAATGTGTGCTTTATTTGTAGTTTACATTTATCTGCTTCATCTTGCACCAACTGGATGCTATTAAAGCCTAGTTTGTTTTAGAGTTCAAAAAGCCTTTTCACAGCGAGTTTCTGGTTTTGATATAGGTACTTACATGTTCGTTGACTCTCTTACCCCAAGGCAAGTTTTCAAGGACTCTGGTCATACCTACAGCCCTTCACCTTCTTGATATGTAGACAAGAGACTCTGGTACTATTTTGCTCTGAGTTCCACGACCATCTGGAGCCACAGTCCAGCCAGACCTTGCCAACTCCTGACAGACACACTACTTCTCAGCACATAATTTTTCTTTCTTCAGCCTGCTGTTTTCAGGTCACTATTTCTGCATCCGTACACAGAGGTCCCACAGAGCCAATCCACACAAACTCACCCAGGAGACACGTTCATGGCATCTCGTCATGATGCTCAAGCCTTCTCCAGAGTCTTTCCTTCCCAGGCCCCTCACCTGTACTTATGAACTGAATAGTCCTTTCAGCATATGGGCATTTCAGTGTACCCAAACATTTCTTTATAGTAAATTTCTCAAATTATTCAGATGATCCTGCATTCACAATCTGTCCTTATTATAGTTTACTTCTTCCCCAGTCATCTCAAAATCAGAACAAATATGAAAGCACAGAGAATCATTTTTACATTATCCTTCACACAGACCATCTTGATGCTAAATATTCAAATATACCTAACAGCATAGAAAAATATACTATTGTTTCAGTATTTAAAGATGATTTTTATTTTAAATGTTCCTCCTTCCCCCGAAAGAAGTTGAAGTGAGCTTTACATATTTCTGAGTCTATTACAGGTGTTTAATCTCATTTTACCTTCATCTATTAAGATAGTCATGGGTGTAAAAAAAAAATCACATTTGTCTACAACTCCTTGGAACTTCTTAAAACATTGACATTTTAAATATATCAAAACTGTCTTTAAATAGTGTATCATGGGGTTTTGAACTGAAAAATATCACTGGTTCATAACATACTCTGTAGAATATTTTAGATTATATTCTTTTATATCTGTACATCAAAGCAATTTTACATTTAGAAGCAAGAACATAAATATCCCAGCAGTAACTTTCTGCTACTTCCATGAATTTTAAACACTTTAGACAGAAACAAGTTAAGACAAACTAATTGCTTAGATCCTCAAACAAAGTCTACTGAAATCAACAAAAGAACTACCTCTGATTTCAATGTCTTTGAGTCAGTCCCTTAAAACTAGTACTGGATTTCTTTGTTCACTGCTAGTACAAACTAGCTGTTTTGCCTGATGAGCAAAAGTTGTTAGTTTAAAAAAACAAAAAAAGCTACCCCAAAACAGAACAGCTGAGCTTGGTAAATAGAGGTCAAAGAGTTTAATTAGCATCTGTCATTTAAAAACTAGTATTTCTTTCATGAGAATTTAAAAATTCTCATGAAACTAGGATAACCAAATCAGAAATGCTCCTCTGAAAATAAGTAAATAAACAAATAGTGACCCATGATGTCATTGAACTCTTTAGAACAGAACAAGTAGAACAGAAGCATTCAAAATTGCTGTAAGTGGTTATTAAAAGGGGCTAAATAGTTAAATATGTACTGTATGCTTATGGCTACATTCTCTGTAAGCAGAGTAGCAGTATTTGGAAACTTTACTCCAGAGCATGTATTTTTCATGGTGATACCCTTCAGACATGTAATTCCCTTTTCCCTGTTTCTGATTTATAGTGGATTGGTTTGGGGTTATCTAGGACTTATTTTCAAGTATTAATACTTTCAAAGGCATAAAAGGTGTCTGAGGTAGATATTGTTGTCATTACAATAAAAAAAAACTAAAACAAAACACATGAACTATACATTATACATTTGCAGAACACAAATGGAAAAAAAAAAAAAAAAAGAATAAGTGAAAAAGAATTTTCATCAGGCAGAATCCCACTGTTCTGCACTAAGACCTATGCTGTTGAGGGTGTTGCAGGCACACAGCTCATTACACTGGTTAAGACTGTCAGGACATACTCATTTCACTGCTGTCTGGTAGTTTGTTGCTTTAGGTGTCATCATCCGTACACGTCACATGCAGGCAGTGGACAAAGATCAGCATCACTGGAGGCTGAGTCACTCCACCTGTCTTGGGCCTCTTGTCCGAGGCAGGATGAAACCCTCCCTGAAAGCCCTTCTTTGTCTCTTCAGGCTACTAAGAAAGTATAAGTAACTGCTTTAGCCTCCACCTTTGGATAGCTGAAGTTAGGTGAGATGAATCCTGCCAAAAAGAACTGATTATCCCAACGTTCAGAAGGAGCTCTCTGAAGGTAGACAATTGGCGATAGGAGAGCAAGTGGAATTCCTGCAGGTATGTACAAGCTACTGTCCTCTGGAAAAAAAAAAAAAAAAAAAACCAACACTTTTTGAATATTCATATATTCTGGTGTGATTTTCATTTTAACTATCCTCAAAAAGGTTTTCATGACAGTGTTGGACACATTTGAGATCAGTATGTACACAACATAAAGAAGAAATCAAACACGCAGAGATTCTAGCACTGATTTCTGAAGGATAAAATAAAAAAACCCTAGATAAAACAATGATACATCTAGTATTTGAAGGATGGATTGTATTTCACTCATCTACCTAAAAAAATACATAGGTCAAGGAGAAAAGAAGGAAGCTAGAGACAGCATTAAAATTCTAAATCAAGTTATAAAATTAGGACTATTATTTTTTAAAGAAGAAGCAAGTAGATTGAACACAAGTTTATAAAAGGTAACACGGTGTGAGAAAGAGGAGATGGATACTTTTCTTACAGAGTGCAGATTCTCCATCCCACAGATCAGAATTAGTTCTACTAGTAAATCACTATTGCCCACCTCAATACACTAACCTTTTTTTTACAACTTCTCCCATATGCACACATGTTTAAAATGAAACAATTCACTTATTTCTGCAGACTATGTGATGCCAATAAAACATAAATTCTACATCCTGATGCACTCTGTTGAATTGACCGATGTTTCTCCTCATACCTAACTGCATGAGTATGTCATCTTTATCAAGAGTTATTCACCTGTGAGTGTTTGTAGGGTTTAAGGTTCTTACACAGAGCTATAGTAGTTAGGGTTTGAAAGCATGTGTAGTTTCATCTGGTAAGATAATCTTCCTATTGAGGCATCAAGAAGTGCAACTCATAATGTGTTGCTTCTGCTGGAGCTTTCATGTGCTTTGCAGAAAGCTGGGTATTATTTTTCTTCAGGAAGGACCCCAAATTTTGGAGTATATGAGTGTAAATTGCCAGAAATCTACAACTTTATGGAGCCTTAAAATTCAGGTTACTGTTTTAATACGAAGTATACATTCAGTAACACTGCTCCTGTGCTATCTGATAGTAAATTGTTTTTACTTCATCTTTCAGTCTACATTTCATATTTACTATGTTGTGGACTTGCCTTTTTCCGTTTAAACAAGCCTGGTAGGACAGATCCCATCTCTGAACATTAGTATTTCTGGCTTTCTCTGTGACCTCAGGAAGACAACTCTATTTGCATACAACCATACAAATAAAACCACATATTTTCTCAAACATCAGGGCCAGAAACATTTTAAGACTAGGGCTGGGACCTTCTCTGTCAATTTACCAAATTATTCTGGAATAATTATTTCAGTAAATCCCAGTAGCTTCACAAGTGTGGACACAACTCAGAATGGAGACAATTCTGCAGCAAGGGGTGAATTCCACAACAAATTCTCGCCATAAATTAGCGCCCTGGCAATTTCTGTAGATCTACACATCTGGTCTTATTTTTAGCATCTACCAACAGATTTTGAATGTGTATTTTTGATAAGAGGAGGGTTTGTCCTCCTTTGTTGTTCTTACAGTAATAATTCTGACCTATTCCTTTGTAAAACTATCTGAGAATCCTCACCTAAAAATATTCACCAATTCAAAACATTATTATCATAATTACTCTTGTATTTAATTGGGAAGTTCTATTTGCTGTTTGCATGCCAGTAAGAACAAATTGTCTCTCTGCTATTTTTATATCAATAGAGATACGTGCTCTCATCCTATGATAATTATTTTACTTTTCAGCACTTCTGTTACTTTGGAAATAGTTCAGCTGTCTTCCTAACTGGTTGCATCCCACACCCAGTGTGCTCACCTATCATAACATTAATTTCCGCTCTCATTCTTGATGTTTTTCTAAGCCTCTTCAGCAGATTAATTAAAAAAAAAAAAAAAAAATCAGACACAACTTTTTTCTTTCTGAAATTGGCATAAACATATATAAACAGAACAATGTGACAAGTATGCAGAAAAATATAGTGTAAGTATAGTATAAAAAGAATATAGTAATATTCTGCTACATTTTTGTCTGCAAGTTTTTGTCTGCAAGTGTGCACATGTCTGTATGTGCACGTGTGCATTTGCCAGTGGCAATTTTGACATTTTACCATCCCAGAGTCACAAATGCTAGCTTCAAGGAAAGTGCAGGCACAGAAGGTCTCAAGAATATTTTCCATTGAACAGACTCGATATTTCAGTCAACCACTGGACCAAATGAAAATCATTTATACAGGGGATGACTTAGAGCAATGAAACAAGTGAAACATGGATCAAAAGGAAAAAGTGTTGGTAGTGCATTAAAAGAAGACACAATAAGATAGCATTTATTCCTTTATGTAAGAGTATTTTAAGGACTTGCCAGGGTGGCTATGCTTTTCCTGTAAGCATTTAAAATCTTCAGAGGATCAAAGTCCACGTGACACATACTACATACCCTGAGATCCGTAGAGCAGGGGAAGCTCCAGGGATAGTTCAAAGGACAAAGGTCATTAACAGCACAATGGGAATTCATCTATGTTGTTGTAATTTAGGAGAGCACAGACCACAGAGTTTGGTGCTACGTTTCCTGCTGATGTTGGGTCTCCCCACCTCCTGCTGGTTCACCTCCTCCTGCATCCAGAGGCCACATATCCAGCTATCCCATGCCCGGACAGCACTGCTGACAGCCACGTGCTATAGTCTTGGCATGACAACTGCATCTGAATTGCTTGCAAGTTGCAGCTGAAAGGCTGTGACTTTCTCACCTCAGGCTACGAGATATATGGAAGTGTTTAAACAAATCTGGTTTCAAGGGAAGATGTCATTTTTGGTCTTGATTCTTTTGGCTTTAGTGCAAGTCTAGAGAGCTGAGTAGCCATGAAGTACAAGCAGTATAATGCATTTCTTATATCTTATCCAGTTTCACCACTTAAAGCAGTAAAATTAAAGAACAATCAACCAAAAAACAGTTCTTAATCACTACTCCTTGGTAGAGTGGGAAAGGGCAAAAGAAATGAAACCACTATGAATATCAAACTAGCCAAGATCTCATTAAATGAATATGATCTCCTACAATGCTTAAACTATCAGCCTACCTCAATGCCTTCAGGGAACTCCTCACATGTGGCCTCATCACTCCACACCCAAAGCATTTACTGCTCCTCTGGAAAACAGACATTTAAGGGCATCTCTGCCAATAAGCCCTCTCTCAGGCACCCCCAGGAGAACATGTCACAGGTGGCAGAAGAAAGGGCTGACACAGCAAGAGTGAGTCAGTACTAAGGGAGAACACCACAGGCCAAGAAGCCTCTCCAGAAAAGATGAAGTAGAGATGCAGGTCGTTCTCCTTTGCACAGAGCTGGAATGCCCTTATGTCTCGGCGGAGAGTACACCAGCACTGCAGACTGCCATGTAAAATCAAAATAACCCATCTTACTTGCAGATAACTGCTTTGAACCCTGATAGCAACATAGGATGGCAGCATGGTGCTCGGTCCAGGCTAATTTGTCCTGCTCACTGCACCAGGCTGCATGTTCAGACTGTTTCTAGTGCCTGAGCTACCTGGCATGCTTCTGCACTTACTGCAGGGTCAGCACTTGGTTAGACCCTGCAATAAGCACAAATAGTAGGGACTGACATGATTCCCAATGAACCAGGGAGGATAACGGACATCTGCCCAGCTTGAGAGGGAGTCTCTGCACTAACAGAAAGGCAAACAAAGTATTATTCACCTTCACATACTTTTTTAGGAGATTTTCACACACATTTCCTAATCAAGAATATCTCAGATAAGTTTTACCACAGGAAGCAGAAACCTAGAGCATTTTGATAACCCAGAAAAACCTGCTTAAGACTTCTGAGCTTAAGGCATCTGTGTGTGCATATAAAATATTCTTAAAAGGTAGGTGTATGCATGGAACAACTCCATCAGATTATATGTACTTCCACCTTCTACGAAATTATTTATGCATGCAAAAGAGGGAGGCTACTTGTAAAAGAGAGAACTACAATTGTCTGCATCAAGATAGACACAAGTTTCAGGAAATTATTTTGGCACGAGACTTGGAATAGTAAATTAAAATATAAAGATAAAACATGGAATCATGACACATCTTCAGCTTAGATAAGGCTGCATAGCATAAGATACTGTAGAAAACTGTATTTATGCCATGACAGGTGGCTACAGATTCTTGCCAGACAAATGACAGCTAACAGACAGCAGCACTTAAAGAACATAAATCATACAAACCAATTGTAATATTCAGAAATTCTAACTAGTAAGAGCTCAAGTTACACTATGGGTGGGCAGAACAAAATAGACTTTGAAATCCATCAGGAAGTACAAGACTTAAAATATGGGAACAGGCCTGATTGTTCATAGTAATTGAAAAGTCCTCTAATTCTGCTCACGGTATCTTCTATCTTGCCCTCCTACCAAGAAGCAGTTACTGGGAAACAAGTGAAAACGTGCTTCAGTACACTGCACACTTAATACTTTGAAGTTAAAATTTACATTAGAAATCTACAATTTAAAGCAGCTAAATAAAAATTTCTTTCCAGTAAAGTGAATAGTTCTATGTATTTCAACCACCATATGCGGCAACAAAAAAAAAAAAACAAAAAACAAAATTAAAAATTCCCTGTGTTTTCTACATTTTGTAACTTAAATACTTTGAAGTTTCTTAAATCATTAAATTTAAAACACTTATGTATTTTATTTCCCAACAGCTGTGTTGGCTGATCAGTCTTAACATTTTGTCACCTGAGTAATAAACCTAAGCATCTTCATTTTGTTTTGTATTCAGTCTATGTCTTTCACTGGCTTTCATTTCTAAAGGGAAGCATTTAATCCAAGTAAAATTTTCTACTTCTATTACATTTTGTGGAGAAAAAAAGAAAAAAACCTGAGGGATCAAAATTAAGTCAGAATTTACAGGATACTGTATCTTTCGTTTGAGCAAGTGCATTTTTGCAAAAGAAGCCCCCAGACATAATCCCTGCATTTAATGAAAATAGCTAGAGATTCTACATTAAACAAAATTCACTGTTCTGCCTATGAACTATAAAACTGTTAAGGTGTCAAGCACAAGTCAGTTTGTGGCTTTCAAGAATTTTTGTGAAGATTTTTATGTGCTGTTTTTTTTCCACCATGAGCTGTTACAGGGCTTCATGTTTTCTTTTGAAGCATCTGACACCAGCTAATGTCACACAGGAGACAGTGGGCTGTGCCACCTCAGCAGGACCTTGTATACATCAGGGCATACAAAGACCAATTCAATGAGGAAGGAAGTGTCAGACTGCTAAAAACTTGGGGTGAGTGGTTGTTCTAGTTATTACCTGTTTAGACTCAGTGAATACACTCAGAGAAAGGATATCTTCGAAGAATACTCTGTAGTCCTATCACTGTGAGTACAGTGGAAGAGATCACAGTATATGTTGCTGGGAAATGTGGAAAAAACAAGTGCTCCAGAAAAATAAAAAAAGTTCAGACTTTGCATAACTTGTATTTATTTTTGCAAGTAGATGGAGTTTTCAAATATCAGAATCCTTCCCCCCCCCCCCCCTCCCAAGTAAAAAGGTCAAAAAGGACAGTAAGGCAACTTTAAGTATTTTTTGAAATGAATTATCCTTTAGATAAGTCACTATGACTCTACCTTCTATGCGATTTGTAAAAATAATAAAAACATCATCATATGAGGAGACTCCTTTTGTTCCCTTTCTCCCTATTATACTGAAAATGATTCCTAGATATCAAATAAGGAATATAATTCATATTATTATCAAGATACAATGTTTATACATATACTAAACCTACTAGCTGTTTTTGACAGTTGCCCACTTCTTTCAGGTAAAGAATTTATTAAGTGGATCTGAGTATTTAATTGATACAAAAAATGGGCAAGGTCTCAGTTCCCTGACACAACATCATTCAATCAACAGGAAATACAGCTGCAAATTCTGCACCAGATAGCTCTTAGCCCAAAAGCTTTTAACCACATCTTTGTCTGCAGTGTTATACTGCAGTATTCTTTATTCTGTTCTGGCTTTCTGCTACTTATTTAGAGTTGCTTCAGTCTTTCTATTGTACTGGTCACCAAAACATACACCCTTCCGTACATCTCCAGTGTTCTTCATACAGAGGACCATCTGTAAGATGCATCCTATTCTTTCAGAGAGCTGAGCCAAACAAGCTTATTTTTCTGTTATGCTTGTCTTGAAAGAAGGATCTCATTACACTAAGGACTGAGATATAAGTTGTTGTGTCTCTGCTAAGCTATCATAGCTGTGCATGCGTGTTGTAAATGCACACTTCCAGCAAAAAAAAATAATGTAAGTCAAATTATGTCATAATGCTACAATCTAGCAGCATGCACAGGGAAAATGATTGTTTCAACTGTTAATATAATAAACTCATATGCCCAAGCCACTGGCTTCAGATAGACTTAACCCATCACAGTTACTATGTCACTGTTAAATAAAACTCTAGCAGCAACAATTTGACACATTAAATGTGACTAACAGTTACAAAGGAAATTGTAATTACTTGGAGGACACACCATAAACATTACTGGCACTTTCACAGGAGACCTTGTGGCAATTAAAGCTGGTCCTACCCTGGACATGGCATAAAGAGGAAACGGGTGTCTGCAACACCTGCTGTAGTCTCCACTCTATCATCAGAAATGGTTTACCTTGGATGCTCTCTGTGAGCTGTGTCCTCTAAATTTCTCAGGGCATTTCTGTCCATTACAGCAATTCACTGAGATACACATAAGGTTCTTTGCAGCTGCCAGAAAGAGAAGATGTGGGCCTGTGCTTAAGTCATCTGCCAGATAACACAGCATTGTCTAAGGCCAACGCAGACATTAAAAAGTGGTTTTGTGGCTATGCTACACACAGAATCAAGACTATTTACTTCCCCCCTTTCTAAAACTTCAATCCACTACTTCTTGCAGCGTTAGGTATGCTTCTACTGCAGCAAGGTGCAATTATAGCCTACATAAGCAGAGACTGGATAGCTTTAATTTCTCCAGTTTGAGGAGCAACATCCATAAAGGTGTGGCAGCACTGACTTGAGCAAAATCTAGAAAACCAAGTACTCATACCTTCATATAGCCTGGTATAAAGCCAGTGCTGCTAAAGACTCGCTGATATGGCTGCCTGAGCTTGCTGTTAGCTAGATGAAAGTTATCTCAGGATGCCCACACATACTACAGTCACACCTCCCAGTGGCAACATATGCATAACCTCACTTGTTATATTATTAAACACCCTTTTATTTTGTAAAGGGACTCTCCATAGGCTGTTATTACCTACAGGGCAGTTTTGCTGTACTGAGGATGGCAGAATTATGGCGCAGCCTCACAGGAATCCCCAAAAGCATTTCTAGCTGATTCTGATGGGGCAAACCCACATCAAGGGAAAGGCTCTGACCTTTGCAGATAAGGTGTTATTTGAATTCCTTTGCCAGAGTCAGCATACAATTGTACTTTTCTTGTTCCTTTTATTCAGGGAACTTAAAGAATGTAGGTAATTATGACTAATGGCCCCACTTCGCTCACCTGAAAGCATTCACAAAGGACCAGGCATATCTCTGTCAAGAATTTTTAAAAAGCAAGAGAGAGAATATTACAAATACAAGTTTAAATGTGAATCTCAGCTGTAAACTTCATTGCCTTCTAAAATAACTAACATCTGTAGATAAAGCAATGCTGTAACAGATTTTTTACAGATTTGCAATGTCTCATAAAGCAATATTTTTACAAAATAAATGAGTCTTCCAAACTCAACAAAATTTATCCAGTCTTCAGTATATCCCACAAGTTCAACAAATGACATACTTAACCCACACAGCCAGAACAGACAGATTGTCATTCATTCTTTACAGCTGTGCAAAAGACCTGCTTTTCTCTCCTTCTTGTGCTCTCTCCGACATATGTCAGCATACTTCAAATGTAAAAAGAACTCCATCAAGATGGATTAACTCCTGCATGAGATTATTACTGATACATACTCATATGAAGCAGAAAGGAGATGAAATAGCAGCCAACTTCAAAATGCCAGTTCAGCTTTATCCTCCTCTAACTAGGTAGGGAAGGAAAGTCACCCCTATGCGGTGTTTTATGGGGTGGAGTTTAAAACTTCCTGAGGTACATACAAGATAGCTACATTGCTGAGCATTCATGGTTTGAAACAACAGGAATGTCCCAGGTACATTTTTCACTTAAATGGTAGAGGGTTATATTGACTTTTCAATACAGTGATAATTAGTTGTGAATGAGGGCCACTGTAGTGGCCCTTATTCTCTTTGTCCCTTCCCTTCTGTAAAGACATAATCAGCAAGGATACAGGGAAATGTCATTATACTTGAATATCAGATAAAACCATTTCTTCAAGCTTCACAAAACCAATTTATTAACAATCCTCCTCATATGTACACATTTTCCTATAGTAAATATTGACTTCGCTTATGAGGATGCAAAGATGTCATTCAGCAGTGCCCCTTTCTCCTTAAGAGTGCTGACAAAGCACTTCTTGTGTATATTGCTGTGGTGGCTTAACAAAATTATGAGCACCAACTGTCTGTTCCACCTCAAAGAACTTTGAAGGGGACATACAACAAAGTCTCAGCCACTTTTGTGCCAAGTCCAGCATCTCCATAACCCATTTTTACATGCAATTTAAATCAAGAAGTAGATGTGGCCAGAACCCCCTGATGCCCCTTTTCTGTTGCCTCCATTGGGAGGACACAAGCAATTGGGTAGCAGTGGTGATCTCCTGAAGGTGGGCCTCAAAATCTGTGTGAGCTCATCGCTGTGCTTTTCAGTGCTTCCTGTCTTCTCTTGCATGCAGTGGATCTACAACTGCTATCATCTTCCTGAATTTGGTTTACATACCAAATTTGCCAAGGGTTTATTATCTTTGTTCTCCATTCCGGGAGAGAGAGAATAAAAGCAACTTCTGCTATCTTTGCTAGCCTCCTTTCTACAGCTCCTTGGTCAAGGAATTTTTAAACTTCTTCCCACAAGGTATCAAACAACATTATCATTATCTTTAATTACAAACTAACCTGATGTATTTTTATAATTAAAGGGAAGTAAATAACATTTAGAGTTTAATACTGAGCTTCTGCGGAAGGCAGTATTTAAGTTAGATCACTTATTGGAAGTACAAAATACTGTTCACAAAAGATGAAGATGAAATAGACATAACAACAGACACATGTTAATCATATCCACAACACCTTGTCTTTCAAAATAAGTATCTATCTGCATAATTTCAGCAAGAAGAGAAAGAGCCTAGCTGTAAAGCGTAGTTGGGGTAATCATATCATGCCATTAAAAGGACAGCTTTGAACAGGACTATATTTCTTGTGAAACAGAGATTTAAATTGCTCTTTGCAGATCCTTAATTAAAAGGTAGCTATCAAAGCCTTTTAAACCAGAGAGATTACTGGTTCCCAAAATGTTAAGCTTATACTCTCCTCCTTCTATACAGTCTTATTCCAAAACACATTTCTATTTTCAAAGCATGTATGCTGAGGAATAGGCATGTCAATGCTGTGAACATCCAAACAGCGAGACATGTACAGTGTTAACATGGTTTTCAAATAATTAAAGACTCAGTAAATAGTACAATTATTTATACTGATTCAGTCCAGTTTAAAGCAGTGTAACACACTGCTCCCTGTGTGTTAGGCAGAAAGAACCAAGCAGCGCATGATACACCTCATATTGGCTTTTTACAGGATGAAAGGCAGCATCTGCTTCTTGACTCAGTGGGGGCCACTGTCCCACCAGACAGCCCAAATCGAAGACAGCCAATGCTCACTGACCCAGCAACTCAGGGGCAACACCAGTCCATGTGGGCAGGCCCTCAGGGAGCCTGCACAGGTTGTGGCTTGGGGTGGAAGGACAAAGACCTTCCTGCTGAACAGGACAGGCAGACAAGCCATTCCCCAAGCGAAGGAGACAGCACTCCCACAAAACCTTGGTGGGGTCTTGGCCAGGCAACAGTGAACTTTGACTGGGGCTGAACTAGAAGGGCTGAAGGAACAGCAGATGTGTAGAGCTAATTTATGAGGCATGTTGGTACAGCCCAGAACTGCTGAAAATTAAGTCATTTTTCCATAGTTGCCTAAAAGATAAGCTTTTAACACAGTGAGAAAAAGTTGCAGTAAATCACAGTACCAATGCTACTGACAGCACTAAGGATCCTGATGGATTCCTAAAACATCAGAATCTTTCATTTTAAGTTGCAAAAGATAAGGTTTTTATTATAGAACTTACTATTTGTTATTCTCTCTTTGAATAACTGTAACACTGTGCAAGGTCTTATAGATAATTTTCAAGGTCACTCTGTTGCAAATCTTGCATGAAAATGTAGCAGTAATCTGTAAACAACTGTGTATTTTCATAAATACCGCAGTATATCTCTTAACGGCAGGTTATCATTATCTTCATGCACAATTCAACACGTGTTCATCTGCCATTCTGCCCACTGACTTCCTCTGTATGAGAGGTCTTCTCCAGTGATTTAACAACTTCCACTGGCATTCATTCTTAAAATAATGAGGGCTATCATCAGGAAAAGATGTTTTTCATGAAAATAAACTCTCTACTAATGTTTTTTGGCCTGTGTCTGCACACTCCCATCCACATAAAGAGTCTATGAAATAAGAGTTTATTTGAAATCTTATAACAATGCCTCAAATTACTAATATTTGATCCATTCATACCCATCTCCCCCTCTATTTCTTCACAGAAAGCACCTTCCACTCCTCCAGATAGTAGTGGTGTCCTGAGGGTTCTTGAAGCCACATCTGTCATCAAGTAATATCTTGAACCCACTGCTGGCTAAAGCTCTTTCCTGACAGCATTCATAGCATGAACAGTAATGGACACATCACCATTCAGATGGGTTTACAGAACAAACCCTTTTTGTTTTCAGTCAGCCAAAATTCTAATGCCAACAGGCAACTAGTCTTTGAGTAATTAGATCTTCTGCCAGGTACAGCATACAGCTTTGTGAGGCAGGGCACCAGAAAACAGGTTGGGTTCTCTGAACTAACAATAAACAGTTGTCCTGTACATTTATCTGGAGGTAGTAAGATCCCCCCTTATCCCTCAGATATATGAGTTCAGAGATATCAGATGTCCTACCATTGCATTCTTACCAGTGTTTGTTCATTCTTTTCTGTGGCTGATGAAGAGGTATAAAGTACAAGATAACCATTCTTTCTTTTTGAATTATTTATGTACATTTTCCAAGTAGAGCCAGGAAGGGAAACAAAGAGCACATATATAAAATTGGTTGTTCTAGATGTTCTCTTGTCCCAGTCAGGTGCTTTTTCATCAGCAGTGCTCATGCAGGTTGAATAAATCACAGGAATAATTGCCTCACAAATGCTCAGCAACACAGATTTTCCATCTCCAACCAGAATATCTCCAGGTAATGCTTGACAGCCCCGTTCAGCATGACAGAACTGATGGCAGCCTGCATGTAGTCTGACAACTCAGTATCAGCAAACCTGCTTCCGATTACTGTTTAGCACAGGAGATTACATAGCTATTAAAATCAGCACCTGGTGTCAATATATTGCCAAGTTCATACACAATCTGCATGTTCTCCCGTCAGCCATTTATTGCATCCTCCAGAGGAGAAGCCAAAGCTCTTGCCAGCATTTCTAGCCATCCTGCCTCCTGCTGAAAGAAATGCTGCAAGTGCTGCTCTTGGGCAATGGCTGTAACTTGGGCCATGGAGTGAAGTAAGGCTGGACATAGCCTTACGTGCTTTATTTAACTTAAGATGTTGGCATGTTACAAACACTTTCCAGCATGTGAAAGGGAATGTCAAACAGGTTCTTCCATAAGACTCTGTGAAGAAATTTGAAAAGTGGCACAATTTCGTTTAGCACTTCAGACCAAAAGATATGGATGTAGGAAGCCTAGTGCCTAACCGGGGTTGCAGACATCAGTGTAGCTGAGTATGGTGTAGTAGTGCAGAGCAGGTACTTACAGCTGGTTTGACTGATCTAGTTTTTCTTATCTGAACAAACACTGTATTGTGAACAGACTTATAGAAGCTGATCAAATAACAGGCTTTCTTCACTTTAAGTAAATAAATACAGCAAAGATCAGTAGGAAATAAGAGCAAACCATGTTCAGAAGTCCCTTCATACACATTTTTCCTGTAGTAGTGATGTGTGATACTTTTTGAACCTTCCAGTGATACCAGCACCAAATAAGCATCATGAATTCATAAGTATTTCAGTCTTACTAAATCTTTTGCACAACTGGCCAGTGCCATTCCAAAGCAGTCACTTTTGTCTCATGAAGGAACCACAGCCTCTTCCTCTGGAATACTGTGTTCAGTTTTGGTCTTCACTTTAAAAAAAAAATGTGGACAGTCTGGAAAGGGTCCAGAGAAGGGCCACAACGATGATCAAAGGACTGGGAAGCCTGCCATGTGTGGAAAAGTTGCAAAAACTGGGTTTGTTCAGCCTTGAGAAAAGAAGGCTTGGGGAAGACCTTATCACCATGTTCCAGTATTTAAAGGGTGGCTACATAAAAGATGCAGACCCTTTTTACAAGGACTCACACGGAAAAGATGAGGGATAATGCGTACATGTTACTCCTGAGAAGATTTCAACTGGACACAAAAGGAAAATTTTTCACAATGAGAACAATCAGCCATTGGAATAATGTCCCCATGGAAATGGTGGATTCCCCAACATTGGACACTTGTAAGATTCATCTGGACAGGGTGCTGGGCCATCTTGTCTGGGCCGTGATTTTGCCAAGAAAGGTTGGACCACATGATCCTTGACGTCCCTTCCAACCTGTATTCTGTGATTGATTCTATGACTGAAAATAACTTCTGACAGTCGGTGCTGCAAAGACCGGTTCTCAGAGCACTGAGATCTCCTCTATGTTCACCTTCTTTGGCTATCCTGTCCCATAGCATCACATTTTGTCATTCTCTCCCCTTCTAGGACATACAGATTCCCTACTGAATACTCCAGTCTGCTCTGAGAAGCAGCATGTGTTTCAAAGGACAGAGAAAAGGATGTGAGAACACAGAAATCTTCCAGCCTCTTCTCCTTCTTCTGCTGGAGAAGGGAGGCTGTGCAAATAACATCTGTTTTGGGCTGCAGGAGAAAGGCAGGGGCAGTGTAGGGCCAGATACTGCAAGTTCAGTAGGAGCTGAACACAAAATATGTATTATGATTGCTGCAAACTGTTGCACCATAACAGCATCAGCACCTAAAATTTCTGAAAACACTTGCTGCTGAGGTATTATGGTGATCTCAGTATATAACCCATCATTACCCTATAGATCCATTCCCGTTCTGCAGCCTCTTGTAGACTGCATCTCCGCACAGTTCCTGCTTACAAAATCTCCAGCTCCCCTAATAACTGATTTTCCCTTTGCAGCAGGCTGCTAGGCTGCTGTCTTTGACCTACTGACACTTCCCACACAGGACTGATCCCTCTGAATCTGATCCCCTTGATACCTCAATTTTTTTACACCTACCAATGTCTGTTGCATCCAGATGATTTTCTTTCAGATCAACATTGCCGCATGAACACATAATTGGGCAGGAGTCCAACAGGGCATGAGGCTTAGTGCAGGCATTTGCTGTGATCTTGTGGAACATACCAGGGACCCAATGCCTCATAGATCATGGAGCCCTTCAATTGCTAGGTATTGATACTAAGTGCCAAATGCGACAGTAGTTTCATAACAGTATTTTCTAGAGGGCAAAAGCAAAGATTATTGAAAACTTAAAATAAAATCCCAAATGATGATATGGAACAAATATTTCCTGTTTTATTTTATTACAAGAACTTTTGGGTATCAAATGAAACAAATCACCAGGTCCAGAATAAACAAAAAGATTAACTGCTTCATACAGCGTGATGTTAAGTTACAGAACAATAGGGGCATTATCATGTTTCTGATGGTTTTGGCCATTCTATAAATTTCAGTTCATTTCTTGATAAAAGTATGTGTTTAACACCAAAGTACAAGAATAGGTCAGAAGCTGGAATATATCATATAAATAATGAAGCCACATTTCTATAGCTCAACATTTTGAGAGACATCAAGCACATCATACAAAAATAAATCAAGAAATAAACCACTTTGTCATTCAAGGTCACGTTCCACAGAATAAACAGGCTTCTGAGAAATTATTTTTCCATTGAAATTCAGTGAGGAATTATTGTACATTAGGTGAGAGTCACCAATCTTGACTATGATTTTTTTGTTACCTTTCCTAGGATAAACTGCTGTCACAGTATTTTCTTGATTTAAAAAATCTGTTTTATGTTCATAACTCTTTTCAACCAACTCTTAAAGCTGTCCTCTCATCACTTACATTATTACTTCGAAGATATTATTAGAACCCATGTTTGCTTTTCCTGAGTCATCTTCATTTAGTCTTTATAGTCTCTCCGATTTAGGTTGGTTTAAACTATTTTTTCATAGCTCTTCGTATTTTAGAAAAGCATAAAGAGTTTTAAGGTGAGGAAAAGTACAACAATGTATCTAGGGAAAATATATGAAAGCTTTACAAATCATGAGCTAGGAAATGTGTGTCAAACTAGATACAGAACCCCAGACTAAAACCAGATGAATGTCAGAAGAACAGCTGCTTTTTAAAAGCTGGCAGCAAGTATCAGCTGAGCCTGATTCTTTTTATAACTTACACACTTTTGTTTATCTTTTTCCTTATTCTTTTGGCATTTTTATGGCTGTGGCTAATATGGACTATTTCTTATAAACAGTAGAATACAGCTGCTATCACATCATACAGGGAAAGCATAGTTTATCATCTATAACCTAGAAAAAAGAAAAATAATCAACTCTATCAACTCTTTCAAAATAGAATATGTGAAAAAAATATGTATTGCAACTGGGGCTGAAGAAAATTGCTTAGGGATTAGATCTAGTTACTATTCTGAGATGTTGATTCTGTTCAAATGTCTTCTTACTGATAGTGCTATTTATCAAAGCTGGCTATTTAAGAGTGGTAACAATCTGTACATCTTCTTGTCTTTCATTTCTTAAAAAAACCCTACTTTTCTCTAGGAAGCAAAACTCATCCAAAAATTATACTAATGCTGCTCTACAAGTCAGTTACTATATCATCTTCTGAGGAAAGACTCTTCTCTTTATGCCTGAATCTCCAAAAATAACACATGGACTGGGCCCCAGTTCAATACTTAAGTCCTACTGACTGTCTCCTGCTTAAAGATATGGACTACAAATGCTTTGCTGTAGGGATGGAATTAAAGAAATCTCTCTACCTCTTTTTCACTTTTCAAGAAAATGATCAGCTTTGGAGTGACTAAGTTCAGACTCTTAGGATCTTAACTGCAGAGGAAATAAATACCCACAGTTTGCAGTCATTCCATAAGGAACTGAAAATGCTCAGCACAGAAATTTTTTTTTTGTTTGAAGTATGTGTACTTTTGAGTACAGAATTTGATGCAGGCAGTGTGGGATTTTACATGAACTATTAAAGTGATCCCCCAGACGACAAAGTAATGACAATTCAGGAAAAGTAGAATTGTATCATTAGATGGCCTGTACTAATATAACTCAATGGAAAGTACAAGTATTAGCTGAGGATCCTGACTACAACATTTCTACAAGTTTATGCCTTAACTAAATAAGCCGCTGAATCAAAATTCTGGCATAAAACAATATTTTAGAGAATAATTTTAAAAGTAGTACTGATAAGTAAGTAAAGTTGATCTTAGTTTGCTCTTGGTTACGTGTGGGAATAAAATGATTGGGAAAGAGAGCCAAATCTGGTGAAGCTTGGCAGAAGAAAGGGAACAGGAAGGGAGAACTGGTATAAGATCTATGAGATAGACTGAGGATGTTTTATTTAAATGGGGAAAACTCTGAACGACAAAATGAAAATAAAGGGCAAAACTGAGCAAATGTTTGAAGATAGAAGTGTCATGTGATTGCAGTCTGTCTATGAACAGACGTAAGTATTTATAAACATGATTTTGTCGAAAATAAGAACACTGGTTTTAGTTGAAACTAACTTTGTGATCTTTTAGAAACTGTTTTGCTGGAGTTGCCTTAAGGGAATACTTCTAAGTATGTGTTTTGATAAAAACTAGGCAGGTGGCCAGCTATGATTTCCACTCCTGATCAGTTAATTGCACATATCAGATTTGTTTCTCCATTCCCTTCCTTCTCACTTAGCCTGCCTTCTTTGCCTCTTCTATAGAACAGTTAGATTTGGATTTGGGGTGTTGGGTATTTTAATATTGGTTTCTTCAACATCTAGCAAAATATGGCATAACCTGCTTGAGACCTTAGCATGCTGTGAGAGTAGAGGTTGAATAACAAAATGTGAAGAGAAGGGCATGCTACTATGTATAAAAATTTTTTGGAAGTAGGCTGAAAATATAGTGCCTCAGAAACATCTTTTAGCTTCTGAAATAGATATATATTACAAAATCACAGGTCTATCGAATCTCCTGTTCTATCTACATGAACAATATTTATCAAGCTCCAGCAGCCTTGGGGGAAGTCAGTTCACTGACAACTCCACCAGCGCCTCTGTAAAGAATGCTACTTTATTAAAGTTTGCATGCTGTTGCAGAGTTTTGGCCACCCTAACAGGTAGAATATCAGAGTGGACCATTTCAGTAGAAGTGAAAAACTTGATGTAGAAGAGGGAAGAAACTTTCTATTTTTGTTTAATGAAACAATAAAGAACAGTTACAAAGACACAATGGTTATGCTGTTGATTCACTTCTCAGATGTGTGTGAGGACAGCTAAGGGCTGTGAAACTTAACTGCACAGTAACACAAGAAGCACACTGGTGCCCTAGGGATGCTTATTATTCTTACTCTTCTTCAAAAACACTTTAAATACATGAACTTTTGAAGTTTCAGAACCAAGTTGTTTCGCTTTGGAATTCATACAGAATTGTTTTGCATTATCTCAAGTACAGCATTACAAATAATCATCTTTACATTCTTTTTAAAGATATGAAAACATACTGGGGGGGACTGGATGGCCATAAAGCATAAACTACCATTGCTCCTTTGATTTCATTTCAGCTGTAACTTACACAAGTGAGGATCTAACCCAGTGGGAAGGAGTAACTTGCCTCCAGTCATACCCATGTGATAGAACCAGGAATAAAACCACAACTTCTGACTCCCAATCAGAGGTGAATTAACTAATACTTCCTACAGGGTGCATCTACATTATCCTTGAGGCCAACCTCAAAGCCAAATTCCCAACCTTCTGCATTATCTAGATGCAGGAATGCCCTTGAGGCTTCCCTTAGAGTGATACACCTGGTGAGCCAAGAACCAAAAATCTCCATTTTGCTTAGATCTTAGGGTACCTATAAGGGAACCAGTCAAAGCTGCATCTTGTGAAGAGCCACGGGGAAAAAAACACAGACAAACAGCAATAAGAATTCAGGACCAAAGAGGGACAAACCAAAGCTGTTTTCTGCTCATAAATCATGAGGTCAAAGATCTGCCATTGCAGCACATATTAATAGTAGACAGGTCTTTTTCTGTGAAAGGCAAAAACTGCTGGTGCTACATTCAAAGCTAGTGTTAACTAGAACAAGTTGCTCTGCAATGACTGTGCAGAGTGTTGCAGACTATGATAAGTCTGATGACATACTCTGTGATAACAGTGAGCCAGTCTTTCAGGAAATGCCAAAGGGTCTTGATTTTTCTGCCTAAAGGCGCTCTAGTTGAAGCTCTTATGAACCTTATGACTATCAAACAGATTGCAAGCACTGTAGTAGAGAGTGGGAGTAGGTATCAGCAATTCCTGGACTAACACCACCCATGTGATTACGCAGAAACAGGGTGTTAGCTTTTATCAGGAAGGCAATGCAGATAATGCAGGAGGATGGATTTGGGTGTTCTAAAGCATCTGTCCTGAACATAGGACTGTCCAGTATCATGAAACAATATTGCACTAACGTTTTAGGAGGGTAATGATCAGCACTTCTAGCTACAACAGAGGCCTAGAGTGACAACTACTGCTTCAGAGCCAGTGCTGACCTGCCCCAAAAGGCTCCAAAAATTGTCTTCCCCCTCTATAAATCAGCAGCAGCCCATGGCTGATCATCAGAGGACAGCTGCCCCAACAGATATGTGATGAAAGCCTGCAACTGCACTGATACTGCTGCTGTGACATTTTTCAAAGGATATGGAGAACTGATACCACACTTAGAAAGGCTGCAGATAGCACAAAGGATGGTTGCATGGCCAGTGAGTGGGCTATAATGCTGGCGCTGCATTTCCTATGATTCCTGACTTCATCTCCGAGTGTCTGTTGGAGCTCCTATGAACTGAGAGAGGAAAGGTGACAGAAGAGGTACAGCGAAGTGGTGCAGATAGCATGTATGTAAAGCAACATGCTAAATCATTGGATGTATATGATACAAATATGTTAGGCACAGCAAACAGCCTTGTTAAGCATGGGAAATGGGTTTGTATAACCACTGTCAATTGTTTGATAGGTTTGATTGTTTCTTCCACAAAGAATTTTTCTTAAGATTTAGTTATATTTAAGAAACACCTCTGATTTCTATCAGCTGACTATCTTTTATGGCTTTGACCAAATGGAGCACTTTGGGCATGAAGAGCAGCCCTGGGCTTTGTTCTGTTTCCCTAAATTCCTAAATTGGGATCTACCCTACCTAATTTAAGAGTCTTGTCTAATTCTTGACTAACCTTTATGACAAAAATGAAGCAAATTCCTTAAGAGCTTGGGGTCCTCAGATACTAAAAAGAGAATGGTAAACCCAGCAAGTATTTCTCAAGGAAGATTCTTTCTAAGTTTAGAGAAGTTTAAGCAATGAATTAGGAAGACAGCATCTCCCTCTGCAGGACTTCCGAGACACTCTCTCTGGTTTCACACAGGAACACAAGTACTTCTTCTAGAAGAGCTTTTTAGACGCGAGTACAAGCTGGATACCCAATTTCAGTAATGTCAGGTCAGATCCTATTCCAGTAATTTCAGTGATTAGAATCAAACATCTAGTGAGTAGTGTAATGGATTTTAATCAGACTACTTGTGCTTGAATGCTTTGCTGGATTAGTGACTACAATAGGAAGCATGAGCTGATGATTAGAAGGTGTAAGAGAAGTGTCATGTTCCATAGGTTCTATTTCTGGCTCTGCTACTAGTCTGTTCCACGCTGTATACAAATCACACTATATACATATTATCCTCATTTGGTGTAAGGAGAAAAAATTGTTATCAACCTTTGGAAAAATACTGAATTATATAGACAACTTCTTATTACACACATCTGACCAGATTTTAAAGAAGCCATAGAATAGGAAATAGCAGATTGTTTGGGCTGACAGGCTCCACAGTGAAAAACAGTGTCATAAATGCAAAATGCAATGCTTAAGCTTTAGAAGGTTAAATTGGTAATAATTAACTTTACTTCTCTTTTTCATATGTACAAAAGAAAGATCAAAGGCCTCTAATAGACCGTCAGGACTTGCTTTTGCTTAAAATACAGAAAACTAAAAGGTGCTTTCTGTGAACAGTACTGTTCTTAAAGAAAATCACCTTTGAAATGAACAGAAAATGGTTGTTTCAGTTCTATACAGCTCATCTGTAAATTTTATTTCAACGCAAGCATTTCCAGTTTTACCATGAAAGCAACAAATGGACTATTATCAAAAAATCTTCAAGTGAGTAGGGGGAAGTTGTATGTCAGAAGAGTGCAAACTAACGTTAAAGTAAAAGTAAGCAGCCTGGATAATTTTATTTGTAATAGATGGAAGTGGAAATTAGCAAAAGAGATAAATTTATGGTTTGTTTACATATTTTTCCAGCAGTGTACTCCTGAAAGTCGGATTCATTACCTGCATGATACTCCTTTGTACCTGCAACACCTCTCCTCCATCTCAATTACCAGAACATCCCCCAGAGGCCTACCAGGTGTATAATTCAAAATAATATTTAAACTATGTCCAGCTAGAAATAAAATCACATTCTATAGCACTCCTTATAACGATCTCAAAGCTTTCTGGAAGCGTTAATTACTATCCCTGTGAAGCACCGTGCTCATTACTGCCCCGGTGCTGTCACAGTACATCATCCTACCAGCAGAAGGCTCCCGCACCTACCGAGTGCAGCGGCAGCATCCCCTGGGCAGCCGGGACGCAGCGGCCCACCCTGGGGGCTCGCCGAGGGCAGCGGGCAGCTGCCTGGAGCTGGCGGGGCAGGCAGGGGCAGGCAGGGGCAGGCAGCTCCTCGGCTGCCAAAGGCAAGAGCCGGACAAGCGCGCCCGGTCGCTGGCAGGGGGCCAGCGGCGAGAGGGAGGGGGCTGCAGCCCGCAAACGGGCATGGAAGGAGGAATCTCAAGACATTTTATTGCTCTTGAACTAGGCTGCCCAGTACCCATTATCTGCTGATTGTTTGCTTTTGATTTAAATGGTCAAGGCAACCATGACTAGCATATTTCCTCTTTTTACTGTTGTTTTTAAAATGAATTCTCGGTTACACTCAGTGTGCAAATATTTGCTGGAGTCTACCAGTTAACAGGCTTGTATCACTTTCATCTGCACATGTGGTATACCCAAAGTATGGGATAACGTTTGTGTGAACTTCAGTGACATCTTCAATATGTCTGATTATCCTAAAAGCCATCCCGCTTGATATTTATATGTTTTATTAACAGCTGAAGTAGAGATGGCTGAATTAATCTCTGCCAAAAGCTAACCTTGCCTCAAATCACAAAAAATGAAATTCAGTTGTGCATTTCTTCTGCATTTCCTCTGCACTAAAACTGCAAGTCCCAGCAGCCTTGAGAATTCCTCTGATTTCCAGGGCTGCACAGGACCCTCCAGCAATTCTTGGGTCCATGAACTGCAGCATCACGGAGAATGTCAGTATAATTTCACTGCCACAAAAGCCTCCATCTGCTGACAGTGCAGTGGTGACCACTTCGAATCCACTCCAGCTAAAAATGCCTTTTCATTAAAAAGCTTCTGTGAGTTACTTATGGCAGCTTTACAGTTAATTTATGTAAAGGAATCATGAGCCACATGATGAATGAGGCTCAAATAAAATTATTTGCAAAAGGCCACACAGTAAGTAGCAGTCAGGACATGAACCAGGGAATAAGAGCATGCTCTATTGTGCTTGGTTTTGCCAGTGCAAAAAACAATTTCAGTACACAAAATACACCATTTCCTCCTCTCCAAGCCTCAATAGAAAGACAAGTACAAGTAGCTTTCTATCCTGTATTACAGCTGCCTAGCAAACTGACTTGCATGTCCGACTTCCAGAACTTTATGGAAAACTGCAACTTCCTGTTGCAGACAAAATTATAAAGCATCTTTTTAAGAAAACCTTATAGCTACACTATTCTCCCATCTTGGGAGGAAACTTTAATGTAATGAAAACTTTGAAGTGAGCCTTGGGTTTTTACAATGGACTAACCTGATTAGAAATCATGCAAACTCTTGTTGCTCTTTAGCTGTATTCCCCCACAGGCTGTATTATAGCTCTCTAACCAGTCCCACAGCATTGAATGATGTCATGGGATCTGCAGCTCAGCGAGATGAAAGGGATAAAGCGGAACCCGCTGGCACTGGGGAAAGCTTCCAACACACAATCCACAACACAGCTTGGGAACTCAAAAGCTACAGATCCAGCCACTCATCTCAAAGCATTTCAGAATCTTGTGCATTCTCCCAGCACAAAAAAGGAAAGAGGGGCGGGGGGGGGGGGGGGGGGGGGGCGACGCTAGTGATCGATTTTTAACAAAAGAACTGGAGTACTCAAAGGCAGAATTTAAGAGTGCAACTACCTGCTGGAAAAGGAGCTCTTTTTCCTCTCCAGAGCACTGCCTTTGATGTATGGCAACTGATCACTGATCAGATTACAGGCATTTGGTCTCAGTGCTCGTCTGCCTTTGATCTGCATGGTTAATTTTATTTTCCCGGATTTGGAGTTTCGTCTGGGCTTGTGCTGACATACTACTTTACTTTTTTTTTTTTTTTTTTTTTTTTTTTTTTTAAGGAGGTAAAAGCATTTAATACAGAAGCTCTGGCAGTGTGAAATTAAGCTGCAGGAAGCCTCGGCACTGGAAAACTTCATCAGATAACAGGTACTGGATTTTATATTTTTAAGCAGTTTTGTATTGCAAGATCTTAAGAAATTATAAAGTTCACATACAGAGTAATACTACACATCATTGTGTGTACAAAGTTTGAATGTATGTGTAATTTATTCAGTATGTTATTTGCAACTCAGGCAGAATTATATTGAGAATAGATTATATGGACAGTTGAAAAATGAAGCAAAATCTTAGGTTTTTTTCAATATTTTGGGTGTATATAAGATTTTGGTGTACCCTGCTCACTTACTGTCTATAGTTTTGAAAAGTTATATTCAAATACAAGTATTACAAGACTTAGGGGAGTATTTTTAAGAAAAGACCAACCATATTTCCTACCCACTGTGTATACTTTTATTTGCTCTCACTGAGTTTATTAAAGTGTGACTTCTTTTAAGCCTAATAGTTCCATACTTGACATGTTTCCTCTTCTACAAGTTACTAGAACTAAATTTACAGCAATAACAACCTTACATACAAAAGGGAAATGGTTTTATTTCAAGATTGAAGAGATGATAGTTCAACTATACCATATGAAATCTTGATAATAAAAGTAACATTTTAACCCAATGATAGAAGTTTCCTTTAAAGCATTTTAACAAAGATATTAAAGAAATATTAAGCTTATCTGGAGCAAACACCTGGTTTTGCTGAACTTCATGGAAGTTTTGCTCCTATTTCAGTGAAAAAATTTCCATTCACAGTATCATATTTATGAACATCTACCATGTTTAAGAAAATTTGAGAAATCTACTCCAAAAATTCATTATAAAGAAGAATCATGAAAAGATTTAGGATTATTGACTCTACATTTTCTGTTGTAAAGGGGGCCAGATTTTTAGGTGAGTTTGGGCCAAATCTATGAGTGTTCTGTGCTTGCTGGAGCTGGAGCCAGTCTGTTAAAATAAGACTTAAGCTTCTTCTGTAGGTATTTATATATAATTTAGATTTTCGGAAGATCTTAGGACCCATAATTGGGGCCAGACTTGCAAAGAAGTTCAACACTCCAGACACTGAGTTCTTTGAAAATCTAGTCTTAATGGTGGACAGTGAGTTCCTCTGAAATACTGACTTTAGATGTATATTCTCAAACCTAAATTTAAGTGTATATAAATCTTAAGTACATCTGTTTATTAGCAGATTGCAACTAAAAGCATAACTGATAGCTGTTAAGCATTGTATGAAAACTATTCTTTAAGAGGTTTATCAATCCATAGGACCCTCAAGATGTTCATATTTCAGTATGCACCATAGTAACGTGCAAACCCAAATTTTAAATCTGCTTGCATCTGAATAAGTTATCAACACTACCAGATAAATGTAGTCAGCTTTCAGTAGTCAGTCTGCAAACTTTGTTTCTTCTAATTAAATGTATATTTGTATATATAAATTTTAAATTTATTGAATATATGAAGAGATATGCCAGACACAGATTAACTAGGCCTGACTTGGTATCATTTAGTTTTCTATACCACCAATTAATTCATATTCTGACTTTACAAGTCAATTACATTATAAGGAAAGTAATTAGCACTGCATGAATAATGTGCACATAGCTGTCAAGGAAGAATATTTTTTAAGGCATAGCCAAAGCAAAATTTAGTATTTTTCCTTAAATGACAATGATGTTCTAAAACAAGTTTCTGTAACCCTGAAAAGATGGTTTTATTTTATTAATTATATACTGCACTGATGACTTTCTCTACCTTTCCAATCTCCTCTTGCTTGTTACTAGTTTTCTAACATGCACATTTATTTTCTGAGGAAAATTGTTTCTAAACCATACTTCTGTTTGCTGTAAAGTAGAAAGATAAGCAAATTTTAAAAATAATGTAAGGATTCTTTTTCCTCAGAAGTCAAAATAGCTATGTGAGTCTAATACAATTAACCTATCACTAAGAGGATCTGAACCATCACGCAAATGGGTAAAGTTGCGCACAGAAGTAGCACTGGTTAATCAGATAGATTACACTGATGAATAGGACTTACATATATAAATATTTGCAATATTTAGGCCCTATAAATGCATTTCAAAAACAAAGATTTTTTTCATTTTGTAAAAAGTCCCTAGGATTTTAGGTAATCTTCCCACATATTTAAACACAGATGGGCGTTAACCCATTTAAACTGAAAAATATCTTTGCTTGTCTGTATGTGATACTGTGAGACTGAAATGAAAGCACAGTTGGACATATTTAAGTATAGGGGGAAGAGGATTTTCAGCATTTTTGTTATTTTTAATAGCAGTTCTCTGACAGTTTAGTCTTTCATTGATCTGACTTTTGGAGATTAAATAATAATAATTCTTGGCACTTGTGACTTTGCTTTTACAAAGTGCTGTATAAACATTAATTAATCCACAAGCTTAAGTCTTCAGAAAGAAAACATTCACAATGCTTTTGCAAGCAAATCTGACTAGGAAACTCAGAAGTATATAATGTATTTATTAAAATAGCTTCAGCAATTTCTGATTATAAATAGAGCCATTTCCAAACAGAGTGTCTTAGATAACATCATAAACATATTTTAAGGTTTGTAATAGTTAAGACTATCAAAAGACATTGCACAGTTATACTGACATCAGCTTCCAACAGCTGTCATAACAAGAGTAGATCTATCTCACAGTTGACTGGGAGAACTGTGTTAGCATTTGAGATATGGAGATAACGACTTCCTATTGCTGTACAATTTCTGCTTCCACATCAGATATGTCAAGCAAGTTAGCCTTATCAAAGGGGTCAGCTGAAACTACTTTCTAAATATTTCTTTTCTGCTTTCTCTGCTGTAGTGAGAATCTCTATACTTGCATCTATACTACTTGCTCTAGTAGTTCACTTCTTCCACTTCCTTAGAAGAAGCATCATGATTTAAAGTAAAAGAAACCCTGAAATTTTCAACATCTTTCAATGATGAATGGAATTAACTTATCCATTTTAGATATAGAGGAAATATTTTACATGCTACAACAGGGACTTAAGTATTTAAGTTTCAGTGTTACAGACTACACGTTGCTCTTAATTCATTTGCATAGTAATCCCCTGTCTGATGAGAAAGTCAATATTTCTTTACATGGTAATCCTCAGTGTTTAGTCAACACTTCAAGAACTCTGGGATGTTTTAATACACCAGCCTAACTACACTAAAACAAGTATCTGAAACACACATGATGACTCTACTAAGAAAAACTAGTGAAATGGATTTCACTGGTGTCTATGGAAAACAGATAACATACAAACCAGTTGTCTGTAAACAGCGAGAGGATGTAGCATGCTCAGTGCTGCACAGCAGCTGCCATTAACAACAGATGCGCTGCTGTTGTGCTGTAGCATGCCATTCCTCACTGAAATTCCAGCCGCTTGCAGAGCTCCCTCTGGCAAGGGTCCTGAAGCAAAACTCTTCTTTGAAGGCCCTTTATAAGATAATTACATTAAAACCCCTGTAAATTCTCAGTTAGTTTTTTTTTAAATTGAAAACATCTAATTTTGCAGCAACTGTTTTATCTCTTCAGAGACATTTTGCTGTATTTCAGTAAGCAGTACTTGTTTTCATAGAAGTCAGTGTGGCTGGGAAACTCCAAAACTTTATCTCTGTGAGAAGCTCCCCAAAATTACGTTTATTTGAAAATGCTTTACTGCCATGTGTATCCATTGGTTCATTCTCTTCAGAATCTAACTCCCAGTGTAGCCATACTGTCGTCTAGACTGTAGTGTTATCACTAACCTTTTCATTAGAATTAAAACTAATGACCTGGAGTTCCTGCAGTAGCAGTCCTTTCCCCAGGGTCTCCAAGACTGGTTTCACCAATGCAGGAGCATCACTAACTTCACGAAAGCTCCTATTTTATGTCACAGTAAGTAGTAGTAAAGTACATCCTTTCTAGTGACTGTGAACAACTTATTCCGTGTGAAGGGATGGATTTCTGAACTCGCATTTAGTGTTGACGCTACTGCTCATAGCTGGCTAGCATGTTACCTGCAGAATGAAAAAATGTTTCAGATTCTGGGCTGGCAGGTAAAAACCTACTGAAGTGCCTTGGAAAGGAGATAATTTTGCAGTGCACTGTCAGAGGGCCTCCATCGTGCTTTTCAGGTGGGACAAGCAGAAAGGTCTTTGGTGATTTACAAGGGCTTCTACACTCACCTGAATGTCAGCGAAGGGTTTTGCCCAGTGTATTTAACACCCCAACAGTCGGGGCTGGGCAGCCATAAGCACTTTCTAAGACAGGGCTCCTCCTAAAGGAGATCAGCAACACAGCAGCCCCCAAAGCCCAGGCAGCCTCTGGGGACAGGCTGGCAGCTGCAGCCCCAGGCGTGCGCAGCGAGCCCCCGCCACCCTGCCGGCAGGATGAAGGGCCCCGAATGCCTCATCTGTGGCTCACCCCGATTTAGCGCCACTGGTGCGAGGCTCACCCCGCATCTCCCAGCGGGAAGGAGACAGCAGCGGGAGGCGGGCAGCCCCCCCGAGGCCTCAGCCCCCCCGAGGCCTCTGCCCCCGCGACGCCCCTCGGCCGCGCGGCCACTTCCGCGCGCTCTCCCTGCCTCCCTCCCGCCGCTGCCTCCGCGGGCGCGCGCCTCCTCGCCACGGGGCACGCGGGCCGGGGGGCCGCCGATTGGCTGCCGCCGGTCACCTGAGCCCGGCCCGCCGGCGGAGGAGGGAGGGAGGGGCGGAGGGAGGGGGGCGGCGGCGCGGCGTTGCCGGGGTGACGGGGCGAGCCGCAGCGGCAGGAGGTGAAGGAGGGAGCGGGAGCGGGGCGAGCGCTCCTCGGTGGCGGGCGGGCGGGCGGCAGCCGGCCGGGGCGGCCAGCGGGCCGCGGCGTGGCAGGTGGGTGCGTGGGAGACCCGGGCGGGCCCAATCCCCTCAGCCCCGGAGCGTGTCCGGCCCGCCCACCCCCCCACGGAGGGGCACCCCTCGCCCCTTCCGCGGCCGGAGGGAGGCTCTGAGGTGAAGGTGCGCGGAGCGGGGCGGCCACGGAGGGGGAGCGAAGCAGCGGCGCCCCCGCTCCCTGGGGCTTCGGCGCAGCTTCCCCCCGCCGCCCCGCGGATGCCCCGGCCTCGCCGGGCGCTGCCCCGAGGGTGCTGGGCAGCCGCCGCCCCGCTCCGCGTTACCGTTCCGCGTAGGGCCCCGCTGGGTGCGGCGGGGGAGATGGTGGGAACGACCCTCCGCGGAAAGCGCAGGCTGCGGGGGAGGAGGGGAGGGGAGGGCAGGGCAGGGCAGGGCAGGGCAGGGCAGGGCTCCGCTGGCTCCCTTCCTCTCCGAGATGGCTCCAGCTCCGCCGCTCTCTAACTGGTCCCTCTGCCCCGAGGCGTCCCACGGCGGGTGTGAAGGGCACCGTACAGCACGGGAGGGTCGCAGCTGATGTTGCTGGTGTCTGCAGATGTCGACAGCCCTAGAGTAACTCTTCCACGCTCCTGAGTGCGGCGAACAAAAAGCCCTTGAAAGCTGGTCTTTCTTGTTCGCAGGCACTTCTCGTGTCTACTGCGTAAAGAAGTTGCTATTTACTTCAGTTTTGGAGTTGAAGGAAGAGGAGCTAGTAACTTTTTCTCTTGGATAGTAAAAGGTTAAAACCCTAAAATTATAGTTCTTTTAAATAGCCTTTGATTGTTTGACTTATTTTCCTGATGCCTGTCTCCATTATTCTGACCTTGGACTGGAAGCTTTACCTGATATTCATGAAAAATCTTGATACTTAACACCTATTTACCGCATTTATACTTAGAACTACTTTAAATGAGCGCCTTCACAAAATTAGCAAAGGAGTCCAGTAGCTTTTAATAAGAGCAAAAGTGTCAAATGATTTCAGCCTGTAGGTAGGGTTGTTACCTACCACATAATCTCTTTCAAGCACACTTTCACCATCACATGTAAAACAAGTTAGGTATATTAACTGGAAGCTTTTTACTATATAAGCCAAGGGTTGCTTTTAGAAATAGAAGTAAACATCTGTATAAGTTCAGTAATAAGGCATTTAAGTTGTCAGTTAAGGAGGCAATAAATTACTTTTCTCAGTTTCCACAACTTGCTGTTACAATCCTAATAAAAGAATGTTGAGAATGAAAGTAACTCATGTCTGTTCTTTCAAAGACATTGTATGCTATCCAAAACCGCTAAAGGGTGGCTGGATAAATGTAACACACTGGCATTGCAATAGTTACTATGTTAACCAGCCCAGTGCTTTATAATTTATGATTCTTAAAAATTACTTTGAAAAATAACTTTTACTATACTCTGGTATAAATGAACTATGAATATAATATTGGCAGTCTCATTGTATTACTTATTCACTTATCCAGGTACAAACAGGTACAAATGCAGCTCTGCGTTGAGGTTTCATCTAGCAAACTAGTGTCTCCTAGAAGTTGAGATGAGTGAGATGATTAAACAGAAGGAGCAACATTTTTTACCACGGTTTTGATGTTGAAGCACAGATTTGTGACTTGTACAAGTAGTCTCATCAGCTTCAGTGGGATTAGGGGTTCTTGTGTGACTCGCAGGTTCTGATCCTCTAAAAAACTTTGTTTAAGCGTAGGGAAAATGTCACCACATTGCACCTTTGTTATGATATTCTACTACCTTTTCTAATTAACCATAGTCTGGATATGTTGAAGATCATGGATAATAAACTATTTTACCTAATTTTACCAACATGCATTTAGAACATTGTTTGTAAGAGGCAAAAGCAGGGATGAATTATGTAGTTCATTCTCAGGTTTTGCTGGTTGAGACACTGGGTTATAATGCATTCTGTAAATGCTGTATATGATAGTAAAGACACTGTAGAGATGCTTCTTTGGGGTGTTAAATTACCACCATTATTCCTGTGAAGTCAGGTACTTCAGCTAATGTAACTCAAAGCATATGGTACTTAGAGCACAAATATTTCTTGGCTTACGTGTAAAGCTCCTTTCTCTCCTCCATCAGTCCCTAAAATAGAGATAAATGTTTTCTGTCACTAGCCATGTTCCAACTTTAATCTGCTAGCTCTGTCTTTACAAAACGAGAAATAAATTTATAGCTGCCTATTTTTTTTTTACAATTTTACATATGGCAGCTTCTGAAAACATGGATTTATTCAACACAGTATTTAACGTGATGAATGCTACCTAGCTGACAATATTTTTTTTTTTCCTGCACATAGTTCTTCTCAGCAGTTGGAGCAAATGTGATCAGACAAGACCTCATTTACTTCACCAAGAGTACAAGTGTTGTGGGCAGGGTGTAATGGGAAGGCACTCTAGAAGTATGAGACAGAATAACAATGTGTAGCTCTGTAGTGGAAGTTCTTGTCTCTAACTTGTTCCCTTTGTCTTTATCATTGCAGAGGCATAAGTACTTTCCCTTCTCTTGTTTCTTGCCCGTGGGGCACTGACTCTGCTAAAGCCATCTGCCACTCCTTGTCATTTTATTGCATGCAGTTGACAGCTGCAGGTGGGAAACAGGGTGGTTAGAAGGGAGCTGAGATCCTATTTGTTGACTACCAAGAGACCTCTGTGGTCAAGATAAGATGGTTGTCTTTTCATCCCTCTTTCTTAACCAGAACTTCTCAGAGTACTCGTTGCCAGTGTTATGGAGAGCATGAAAAGTGGTCGTCAAGTATGAATGTCAAATCAAATATCAAATCTAGGAGAGAAGTGAAGTTAGGACTCTTCACTCCTTCTGAAGTTTCCCTTCAAAGATGTATGATGTTGACTTCAAAGTTTTGATGCTTACATGTATGAGAGACCTGCTAGCAGGCCATAATTTAATCATGCTGCACTGAGTCTTGAGTGCTTTTGGAGGGAAGGAAGAAATATTTTTCTGACATTGACTTTGAAATAGAATGGTGACTATTGCTCAGGCAGGCAAGTAAACAGTAAATTTTGGAGGACAGTGGATTCTAGGACCCTGGAAGATTCCAGGTTCTTACTTCCGCAACACATTTATTACATGTTCCTAATTCATTGTTTGATATTGCTCTCTTTATATATATGCATAGTAGGCTCCCCACAGCCTTAAAACTGTGCAACCACATTTCTTAGCAGGAGTTCTGTATCTTCTGCTCAGTACGTTACCAGCGCTGATTGCTTTTTCCTGAGTATTTTGGGCAAGCGTATTACTGTTAATCTAAAATGATGCATTTGGAATGATTTACTGACCTCAAAGAAACTGTGTTCGCAGTTTTCTCTCATTTAATAAAATTGAGGATAACTCAATAGTGTAAATATCAGTATCTGAGCAAGAACAAATAATCTTTAAATGTATTGAACTTTTGTTCGGTCGCACATATTTTAGAGGCAAAAACTTCTAGTTACTTCTTACTTGAATGCATATGAGGTGGATGGCTTGTGTCCAGCAGACATCAGTGTAATGCCACTTGATATCAAGAGAGAACAAATTTGCCCCATGGCAACCTATTATTAAGTGCTGCAGTGTCTGCTTTTTAAGCAGGGCTTTAACCAAACTGGAGACAGAAACAGGAAACAAGCAGCTGGCACAGTCTCCTTCAGGACTTGCTTTCTACACAATGAGTTATTAATGTTCCTTCACCATCTGCATTATTTTTATCAAAATGTTGTCATGAAAAGAGGCTTTTTTTTTTTTTTTTTTTGTACTCTAACAATGTTTTTCTATTGTACACCAGTTAATTTCATTCTCATAGATTATAACCAGTACGTAGTCTTTGGAGTGTGTTTGATAGGAACTGGGACAGTAAGCACAATGATTTCATGATACAATATGACAGGCATTTATACACATCTGCTGAAATTATTTGAACATGTTTTGGTGCTATTAAACCTGCTAAAGTTTAAGGCCCATAGACCTGCAAGCTTACTTTGGAAGATTTGGTGATTATAAAAGGTGAATTATCTAGATGATGTATTATATTGTAGACCTAAAGCTATGAGGTTGCATTGTACACGTAATGATCAGTTAACAGATTTGAAGCTCAGTAAAATGTGTAGATGAGTTGGGAAAGTCTGTAATAGTTTGATCTCAGTTCTAAAACACTGATTTTGGAAATTTACTCAGGGTTTTGGAACTCCTGATGTTTGAAGGTGTATGATTTGGCAAAAAGTGTTATAAAGGCAGTAGATTTTCTTTCAAATAGAAAATATTTCACAGGTGCAATAAAATTTCCACACTTAAGTCAATAAAATGCATTTTAGTACAGCATGCTTCTTCACATTCTTTCTATGTTCTAAAAGTCTTTGAGGTATCTGCTCTAAAAAGATCATCTTATAACAGGGCAACTTCAAACTGAAATACAAGCTGTCAGCATGACCAGCAACATTTGTAATACTGCTTTGTATTCTGTACTACCTTCTGTTAAGAACTGGCATTTGTTTGTTAATCCAGTTATGGATCAAGAAAACTACAAACATAAAAACACATCATTAGCTTTGTTTCAATATTTATTTTAATTAATTGCTTATATGCTAACTTTTTTATAATATGAAATCTCCAGGTTATTGCATATTGGAAAAACGATATAGGATGAATGTGGCTTCATTACATGAAGCTAATATAATTTTATTGCAATAATGTGGCAAGTACTGAATCTGCAGTTAGGCTGTTCTTAATTTTCGTTATTTTTTCCATACTTCAGGTGACCTGCTCAGAAAAAATACAGGCTGTTTAGATTATGCCACAGCTCAGTATTTTAGATCATTAGGCTTAGTACAGCTCACAATCAATATTGTTTGTATTGATAATTCTACATGAAACTTGACATAAAAATATACAATTATTGCGTTATTCAGTTTCTTTTTTGATATGGCACAAATCTACTTTCAGAAACAGAAGTGGGTCTTAAAATTTAAAATAAAATATACTTTTAACCTTTAATCCTATTTTTAAAATTTAGGTAGTATTATATAGATGATCATAATTACATTAGAACTGTGCTATGTTTTGTTTCTTTAACAATAATATTAAGGAGTATAATGACTATAAATTCATACAACTTGGAATAATCACTTGACATTCAGTTCTAAGCAACTCAGTTACATTTACAGATTTATTTCATTTGCACACATGTAAAGTTTTGCCTCCTATAGCAATTATAACATACAGCAATTCATAGCATATAAATTATTTCATGTTTTCCACTGAATACCATTATATGAAATCAAGAAGTCAAAAGCGGATTTTTCTCCCAAATCCTTTTTGTTCCAGCATGATTCTTTGCATTCATATTCCATCAGTTTATGTCAATTAGCTTTTACCATTTTTGCTTTATTGTCTTGTCTTCTCTGAATCAAGCAAAGTCAAGTTTGTTTTGCAGGACTGCTTTTCTGTAATATTGTGTAGAGATTTTTATGGTATTACTATTCTTAGCTCTCTTTTAATTTTTTTCATTATATTAACACTGTTGAATTTCTGTAGCATTCCAAACTGTATAAAAATTGAACAGCAGCAAGCTTAAGTCTGTCTATACTTTTCAAGGTTACTGAGGTGTAAAGTCTCATAGTTTGTCTTTTGTCTAATTTGTTTTTAGTTAGCAGATCTTCAGTTAATATTTAGCCAGAACATATATGACGTGATGTGTATCCATTTTGTTTCTTTCCAAACATAGATGAGAAACGTTTCTTGAAACTTCTGAATTCCCATAACAGTATTTTTACTGTCTCTGTCCACTGTTCAGTCTTTGCTATTGCTAGAAATTTTTTTGTTCTTATATACTTAGGTTCTTATGTATCTAATTTTTTTACAGCATTAGTGCTGTCAGCTTCTCATGCACTTAATAACTTTAAATTTGTTGGCTTCTTTTCCATTTTTTCATTTATTCTACAGTACTTTTTACATCAAATTGTTGGGTTTGGATCATCTAGAATTCTTTCTGAGATTTCCCATTTCATGTTTCTCAGTTCTTTTTTTTTTTTTTTCTCGAACTTAAAAAAGCAACCTATGTCAAATACTATAACTGTGTGTATTTGTATTACTTGATGGTCTGTCTTCTTTTTTACACATGTTGACATGCATATAATCTGATAATTATCATTGGCCCATAGACCATTACATCACTAAGTGGGAAATAACCATAGAAATGTAATCTTGGCTTTCCTGTGGAGTGCTGCCTGACACACCTCTTTGCCTGTTCTGTCCTTCCTAGCAGACTTTAGCTCTTTTTACCCCTCAAAATGCAATTTATCTTAAAAGATATGAGTAGTACCACTGAAGTATACCTTTTTCTTACTGATTGGAATTCGTTAATTATGATATTCATGCAATAAAATGTGAAATTGTGTTAGTTGTAGTTTATGCTCATCCCGATTGTGTATTTGTTGAAGTGTATTATGCTTGTTATAGTCGCATATGGTGAAGCATTTTGCAACTGTTCTTAATCTTTTTCTGTACTACTTTCCTTATGTTTTGGATTCTATCCTTTCATTTCAGTCTCTTCTACTATTCAGTGATAAAAATTACTTATTTCGTCTTTTGAAACAGTATAATTAAACATCAGTCCTTAAGCTCTGAAATAGGCCATAAATGTTGTAACCATTATTTTTCACCTCTAGCTGAAAGCAGAGACATTATATTACTGTCATATAAGGTATGAAAATTAGGATCAAATTCAAATAGCATGTTATGTAAACTGGATTTATTATTGCTATGTAGTTGGATTTCTGAACTAAAAGTTACACTTACATTTCCAGGTAACTGACAAAACCAAAAAGTAAGAAACCAGAAATTAACACAAAGACTCAAATAAATAAAGTAAGCAGAGAAAAAAATGTTATATTGGCCAAGCATAATACTCTTAGTGATTGCGGAGGTGCAATTTGTTGATTTAATAATCCGAAAAATCTCCTTCCAAATTAGAACTTCCTTTCTGTGATGATTTTTTTTTTTTTCTCATTTGCCTGTTAGCACTTGTTTAAAAATAACTAAGCAAGTCTTTATGGACTCTTCTTTCTTCTTTTTCTGAGATTATGATAAAAATTGTCTGAGGTAAAAAGTGATTTGGTTATGCTGTTTGAAATGTCTTCTGTAAAAGTTTTTGCCTACCAGATCATAAACAATCATGTTAACACTTCTTTAGAAGTTAATATCCATTAGGTAAGTGGTAGAGACAGATCCTGTGTATGCCTCCAGTTCATTGCACAATGAAGTAGAAGAGGTTATCTTAGCCACTAGGCAAACCAATTCTGCTCCAAACTGGAAGACAGAAGGAATATTCTCATGATCAGCTATGTCTTGGCTGATATGTGGCATATTTGAAGAAATTGATTTTTGTCTGCTGATCATGTATTTAGTTGGGCATCTAACAAGCGAGAAAGGATGTTAGATTTACAGATGTTGATGTTTTTTAATCTAGACTGATAGCAGTCTTTTCTTTTGAGAATTAAGGCTATAGAAACTTTGGGTATATTGCCCTGTCTTCTAAGAAAGAACATGATTTTTAAAGCATATGTATGTTGTTTAGCTTCCAGAAATCCATCTGAAATGGCATTAACAGATCTATATTTTGACATGCTGAATGACATGAAGTACTATGGACATATGACTTTTGCAATTTAAACAACATTGTGAAATGTAATATTTTTTTCTTTTTATTCTTTCTCTTTTTTTTTTTTCCCTAGGGAGAAAGGTTTAATTGTAAGAAATGGATGCTAAAGGATTGCAAGGAGAAGATAAACTAAAGATGCTCATAATTTTACTAGCATATTTGGTAAGTTAAAAATTAGGGTTTTTTTTCCCCCAGATGAATGTAGAAAAAAATGATGTTGGACACAGGAATGGTGTCTGTTGTTTTACACATTACTGTTAACACTAAATGTCTTAAACACGTACATAGACAACTACATTTGCATTTTAACAATTTAAAAGTGAGCTTGGTCAACTGATTTGTATAATTTCTTGCTATTCCTTACATAAAATTAAAAAATCTTACTTTGTGAACCTCTTCATGGAAGAAGGACTGGACTAAGAATATATAGGTGAATATAATGCTGTGAAAGTAAGCCTTGAGAGGCATCATGGGTCAGCAGGAAAGCACCTGAAGAGCAGCACAAAGGAATTCCAGGCACTCCAGTCAGTAAGTCAGCTTCATGGGGACCCAACTTAAATGCCTCTATGCAAACACATGTATCATGGGGAATAAACAAGAGGAGTTGGAGATGTGCACATGCCTGCAGGGCTGTGATCTTATTGGCATCATAGAGATCTGGGTTGGCTTCTATAACTGGAGTGTTGCAATGGAAGGACAGGCAGAAGAAATGAGGAGGGAATGTTGCCCTCTGTCAGTGACCACCTGGAGTGCATGTAGCTCCTCCTGGGGATGGCTGAGGAGCCAACTGAGAGCTTATGGATCAGGATTAAAGAGAGGGCAGGGACAGGTGACCTTATAGTGGGGGTCTGCTGCAGGCCACCTGACCAGGAAGACCGAGCGGATGAGGCCCTCTATAGACAGATAGATAAGAACAGCCTCGCATTCACAAGCCCTGGTCCTCATGAGGGACTTCAACCACCCTGATACTTGGAGGGACAACACAGCAGGGTGTAAGCAATCCAGGAGGTTACTGGAATGCATTGGTGATAACTTCTTTCTCCAAATGATAGAGGAGCCAACAAGGAGAGGTGCTTTGCTGGACCTTGCAGTGAACAGAGAAGGGCAGGTGGAGAGTGTGAAGCTCAAGGGGAGCCTTGGCTGCAGTTACCATGAAATGGTGGAGTTCAGGATCCTTAGGGCAGCAAGGAGAGCACACAGCAAGCTCGCTACCCTTGGCTTCAGAAGAGCAGACTTTGGCCTCTTCAGGGATCTGCCTGTCAAAGTACCATGGGATAAAGCCCTAGAGGGACCCAAGAGAGCTGGTTGATATTCAAGGATCACCTCCTCCAAGCTCAGGAGTGATACATCCCAACAAAGAGGAAGCCAGGTAAGAATGCCAGGGGGCCTGCATGGATGAAGAAGGAGCTCCTGGACAAACTCAAACACAAAAAGGAAGTCTACAGAGGGTGGAAGCAAGGACAGGTAGCCTGGGAGGAGTACAGAGAAGCTGTCTGAGCAGCCAGGGATCAGGTTAGAAAAGCCAAAGCCCCGACAGAATTCAATCTGGCCAGGAATGTCAAGAGCAACAAGAAAAGCTTATATATGTACATTGGTGATAAAAGGAAGACTAGGGAAAATGTGAGCCCTCTCTGGAAGCAAATGAGAGACCTGATTATTTGAGACATGGAGAAGGCTGAGGTACTCAATGACTTTTTTGCCTCAGTCTTCACTGGCAAATGCTTCAGCCACACCATCCAAGTCACAGAAGGCAAAGGCAGGGACTGGGAGAATGAAGAATTGCCCATGTAGGAAATCAGGTTTGAGACCATTTAAGGAACCTGAAGGTGCACAAGTTCATGGGACCTGGCGAGATGCATCCATGGGTCCTGAGGGAACTAGCAGATGAAGTCACTAAGCCACTATCCATCATATTTGAGAAGTGGCAGTCTGTTGAATTTCCTGCAGACTGGAAAAGGGGAAACATAACCTCCACTTTTAAAAAGGGAGAAAAGGAAGACCTGAGGAACTACAGGCCAGTCAGTCTCACCTCTGTGCCCAGCAAGATCAAGGATTCCTCCTGAAATTCCTCGTGGAAACTGCTAAGACATATGGAAAACAATGAGGTGATTGGTGACAGCTAGCACAGCTTCACTACGGGCAAATTGTGCCTGACAAATTTGGTGGCCTTCTACAACAGGGTTAGGGTGTTGGTTGATAAGGGAAGAGCAACTGATATCATCTACATGGACCTGTGCAAAGCATTTGATGCTGTCCTGCCAGATGTCCTTATGTCTAAATTGGAGTGACATGGATTTGATGGACAGACCACTTGTTGAATAAGGAATTGGCTGGATGGTTGCATTTAACGAATTGTGGTCGATGGTTTGATGTCCAAGTGGAGAGTAGTGAAGAGTGGCGTTCCTCAGGGGTCACCTCTTTGTTGGACACATGGACAGTGGGGTTGAGTACACCCTCAGCAAGTTTGCTGATGACACCAAGCTGTGTGGTGTGGTCGACATGCTGGAGGGAAGAGATGTGCCATCCAGAGGGACCTTGACAGGCTTGAGACGTGGGCCCACGCAAACCTCATGAAGTTTGACAAGGCCAAGTGCAAGGTTCTGCACATGGGTCAGGGCAATCCCAAGCACAAATACAGGCTGGGCAATGTGTGGACTGAGAGTAGCCCTGCAGAGAAGGACTTGAGGGTGTTGGTTGACAAGAAGCTCAATACGACCTGGCCATGTGTGTTTGCAACCCAGAAAGCCAACCATATCCTGGGCTGCATCAAAAGAATTGTGACCAGCAGGTCAAGAGAGGTGATTCTTCCCATTTACTCTGCTCTCATGAGACCCCACCTGCAGTGCTGTGTCCAGCCCTGGGGCCCCCAACATGAGAGGAACATGGACCTGTTGAAGCGAGTTCAGAGGAGGGCCATGAAGATGGTTAGAGGGCTGGAGTACGAGGCAGGCTAAGAGAGTTGGGGTTGTTCATCTGGAGAAGAGAAGGCTCTGGAGAGACCTTATAGCAGCCTTCCAGTACTTTAAGGGGGCCTACAGGGAAGATGGGGAGGGACTCTTTATCAGGGAGTGTAGGGATGGGAGAAGAGGTAATGATTTTAGACTGAGAGATGGTAGATTTAGATTAGATGTAAGGAACACATTCTTCACTGTGAGAGTGGGGAGATGGGAACAAGGTTACCCAGAGAAGCTGTGGCTGCCCTCTCCCTGGAAGGGTTCAAGGCCAGGTTGGACGGGGCTCTGAGCAATTTGGTCTGGTGGAAGGTGTCCCTGCCCATGGCAGGGGGTTGGAAATGGTTGATCATTAAGGTCCCTTCCAACCCAAACCATTCTATGATACTGCCTCACTTCAGAGAGATGTCAGGAATTGTAGGCAATTTGCAGTGCCCATCTCTTAGTACAGTATGCTATATACATAGTTTAGGAGTTTGAGTATTCAGTTATTGACAGAACATAGCATAGCACACAATTACATTGTCTACTCAGCATATTCAACTCTGTCTTGCAGAGACAAGCTCTAGAACAAAGGGTAATTAACACTTCATAGCTATCAGAAAGGCTTTGGTCTTTCTGAAAAGGCTTAATACACAAAGTAAGAATTTAGTAGCAATTGTACACATTTAATTTAAAATTCTATTAAGGGAGCTCACGGGGTTTGCTAATGTGACTGGGTAGGATTCCAATGATTATACTGAGACTTTGCATGGCTGATATTACTGCTTATGGTATTTCTCATAACCTTAGTTTCCGGTTTGGTCAGATAATGTACTTAAATGTCTCTGAAGGCAGAAATTGGGCTCTGTCTCTGATTTGGCCCATTACATATAAAGTGATAGTGAAATTTAGAATAAATAGTATTCATACAGGTTTAGGGGTTTTTTAAGTTTCCAAATAAGTGACCGTTTAAATCTCTAAATATTTATGTTTAAAGGAATATATTTTAGTTTATTTATTCAATTGTAATAGCATCATTAGAAAAATTTAAAATCACAAAATAATTAAACACTGCGATATAATGTCATGTGACGTAGCTTACTGTCATGAAAATTGTAGCTTTGGTAAACGGTCATGTGCATTTTTTGCAATGTTGATTAAGATGAGGAACTTAAACTCCTGCTCAAACAATTATTTTAACATTCCATAGGTGTCAAATATCAAGCAGGTCTTCTAAAAATTGTAAAAAGTCATGGAGTACTGAGAACCTTTAAAATTCAGGCCAGTTAAACATATTTGAAGTTAGATGATTAATTTTCATTGCCATATTTAAAGTTTTTTACAATGCAGAAAGTTATTTTTAAGATAAAACCATTAATTTATTTATCAGATTTAGAGTTTATATAAATTATATGTTAATCGCAGATTAATTATATTTTGGTGAATGTACCTTTTTTTTAAAGCTAAGTAGGGTAATTTGTGAGACTGGAGATTGCAGAGAGCAAGAATTTAGGGACTACACTGGAAACTGTATCCTCTGCAAACAGTGTGGACCTGGAATGGAACTCTCAAAGGTAAGAAAATCATGCTTTCTTGAATATACTTTGGTTCCAGTAAGTGCATTTACGTATGTGGTTAAAATAATAAATATCTGTACTTATGTAGGAATATTTTTAAAATTATTTTGGCGTTTGAACCTTTTACAGTTTTTCAAGTACCATGTTTTCTGGTTTTCTTTTATATAAAATGCTCAATTCATAAAATGATAATGCTATTAATAAAGTAGGCAGTACCATTAAAGGATCTGAGTATGGGCTCTCAACTTAAAATTTTCTCTTTTTTTCATAATATTTTTTTATTAAAAATATGTTAGTGCTACAGAGGGGGAAAAAACTTACAGGGAATTAAGACAGAATAACTATCCTGTGTAGACAAGAGTACGAAAAATGAATTTCAAACTACTGATTGGTACAGAACACTGAAATGGGGTGGGGCTTGAATTTTACAATGCCAACTTTCAGAATCAGTACTGGATTTTAGGTGAAATTGCCACTATAGACAGTGTTTAAATGTTTTCTGCACAAAAGTTTGTCTTAACAGAATGGTTTATAATAGAAGTAATGGCATAAGCGCATGAATACAGATTAGGATTCAAGTGAGAACTGAGATACTTCCTTAGGACAGCTAGGAAATGGGTGATTGTTCTGTTTTCACTAGGTCAGTGGTTGGAGCACTTTGGGAAGCTAGATTCAAGTAAGGCTCAATTTCTTTGTTTTACAACTTACTAAAAATGCTACAAACCTCATCATATCTTTATGCCCTGTAAAGTAGTTGAGAAGGATGAGGCCAGAAAAATACATGGTAGTATGTAGAAAGAATGTAAGAAGTCCTTGTTAATATCAAGGAGAAGGAAAGATGAGTCTTATGTAAATGTTTTTTCTTTTAGAATAACCACATCTCTTCCAAAAGAAAATTCCCATTAAAGTTTTGGAATTAGCAGGTTTTTTAGGAGTGCAGAAATGAATCAACAGAGATGAATGGTGACTGAGGTTATAGACTGAGATTCAGTAGAACTAGAAAGTTAACTTGGCAAAATTTCCAGTAAAATAGTAAGTCTGGGTGCAAGTCATGAGGGGGATTTTAGTTGCTTAAAGTACAGAGAAAGTAGGTGCTGTGTATGAGCAAGGATAGAGAACAACAAAGGAAGATATAGCTGAAACAGGAGGGAGAGAGGGAGGGAGGGAGGGAGAGGAGGAGGGAAGGATATGGTAAGATTCACCAACTCGATCACTGGAGGTGTGAGAGGTAACAGAATGGGTTATGCATCATGGAGAGACTGGATGTTTTGGGGGAGCGGGTGTGTCATGCTAGAGGTGTGAAGATGGTCAGGCAAAAAAAGAGTGCAAGCTGGTATTATGAAGGGTGAGCAGACTTGTCAAGCCTCATGCATAAGCGTAAGACTCTTTCTTCAGTGTCCAGCTACTATACCTACATCTTGCCTATTGTAACTGTACAGTCTAATCAGTACCTGATAGGTGGGGCCATAAAGCAAGAGAAGAGGGAAGTAGCTGCCCTGCCCAATGCCTTTTGCGTACAGAAGGGCAAACTCTGTTTTGTACTCTTACTGATAGTGTAAAAAGGATGATAAAGGTAGAATTTAGGGTGTTATTTAGGAGTGAAATTTAATTTACAGCATTGCTTCTGTAGGCAAATATGTTATGTAGATCCAAGGGGGAATTTAAAATGCTATTTTTGAAATTTTTTTAACATGAAACATTACTAAGTCTGGTGTGTATGTATGTTTAAGCAACAGGGAAAAAGAAGCTTTCAGTTTGTGGCTTTGTACTTCTTACTATATTCAGCTCTGAAAAAAGGCACAAGTTAAGTATTGTGGTTTGTGGGTGGTTTGAAGAGATTTACTGAAATTGAGTGGCACATTTTCCCTATCTCTCCGCCCCTTGTAGCTAGTGTTCAGTATGTTAACAGATATATTTAATTTCACACTTTCAGTGAGGATTGCTTTCTATGTAAGGCAGTTATAGTTAATGTTTAGTCATACAACGATGTTGAAGTGTAGTGAAGGATGGGATGCTGTGGCTGTTACTGAAATGCAGTTGAAAGTCTTGCTGAATGACAGCTTGAAACAACTGTTAAGTCAAAGGTCAGAACACAAAGGGAAAGGGGATTCAATAATATATTTGAAGTAATTTGCAGCATGGAGAGTTTTGTTTGCTTTATTTTATTTATTATTTTTTACATGTGAGAAAACAATGATGTAATTATGCTGTAGTTTAATAACTGTTTCTTAATAATAGATAATGTGTCTGGTTTTCTATCAAATTATTTACTGCTCATAGATAAAACTAGATATACTGCTGGATGTGTGAACATGACTGTATATCTAAGTATATAGTAAAATACAATGTGACTAGTGGGGTTTTTGGTTTAGTTCCCCCCCCCAATGTGTTTTAAGCAATTGTCTGACAGGTTTCATTTTTATGTTAGTAACAAAAAACCTCAGCCTATGTTGTTGAATACAAAAGACCAACTGTTGGGTCATGCAGCAGTGGACCATATGAATGGTTGATATAAACATGTGTCCCTGTTTCCTTCCCTTGAAGCTTGCTTCACATAGAACTTCTACTGCTGAGTAAGCTCAAGTAGACGAGTCTAATGTCAAGGACTGTAGAGCCCTCACTTCACTCTTATTTATGAGAAACTACTTCATCTTAGTTACAATATAAATCTGTAGATTTCTTTCTTGTTATTACTGACTGTACAAAAGTAGGAACTATGTTCCTTTGAAAAACCAAGTAGAGGTAGTAGGCTAAACACTATGAAAGGAAAACTGGAGTTCTCAAGATAAAAATTAAAATAAATACCCTGGTACAGCTGGGCACTTAAATACCTTGCCACTGAATTGATCAGCAACCAGTTTAGAGCATAGGTACACCTGTACATGTACTTTCTTCCTTTTGCCTTTGTTAAACTGCGTAAACAATGTTATAGAAATCAAAACTAGTTATGTTGTTACCTAACTGTGATACCTGTTTTTCTTAAACTTCGTTGGGATTTTTATTGTGGATTTATAAAACCCCGTTAAGTCAACAGTCATTAGTTGTCCCCAAACTTAAGGGAAGACACAGTGACACCTGAAGATCAGGTGTGGTTAAAGCTTAATCAGACCAGGTCCTGTCTGACAGTCTAGTCTGTTCCTGTGTTACCAGATATACTCAGATATACCACAGACTTGTGTTAACAATATGGATAAATGTGCAGAGCGAAATAACACCTGTACAGAGTGTGTTATATATACCTGTTTTTACAACTGTTAACTTGATTTATTTATATGACCTTCGTTGCTATACTATGTGAGCATTTCGTAATACCTTTCTAAGTTAGGGAAATGCTGCTGCCTTTCCTTAATTTATACATGAGACACTAGCACAGAAATCAACTTGCCCGTGGTAATGCAGGAAATTTTGGTGGAACAGTGTAGATGGAGGCCACAGCATGTAAAAAGAGGATAGAGGCTCCCTCTTCACGAAGTGCCACATGGACAAGACAAGGGACAATGGGTACAAGTTGTACCAAGAGAGAGGTTTTATCTCTATGTAAGAAAGACATTTTTTACAGTGAGAACATTCACGCACTGGAACAACCTCCTCAGGAACATGGCAGAGTCCCCATCACTGGAGGTTTTTAGGCTGCAATTGGACAGGGTGCCAGATCATCTCATCTCTACTCCTTGTCCCATGAAAGGTTAGACCAGAGTTCTTTCAAGGTTCCTTCCAACCTGGGCTATTCTAGGGTTCTGTGATGAGTGTTTAATTTTAGTTACGAACTAGTGCACAGTCTATTGGATTAACCTTCCTGTCTGCATAGATAAGCAACTTTAGATACCCTTTATAGCATGAAACAAACAAACAAAAAACTAAATTAAAAAAACAGTCTTATTTCATGTAACTAGTTCCAAATCTAGACTATTCTTTTCAGGTACTGTTGTCTCAGTTTAATGGGGCTGTATTTTTCAATAATGTTTTTAAAGTGATTTTTTCTTCCTTCAAATAAGAAAAAATATTACACCTCCACTTTTCCTTTGTGATTCCTTATCAACTGTTCTAGCAACAGTGCTGCAGATGTTGCATTAACTTAGAACTAAAATCCATTGATCACTTATGTTGATTGTGTTTTTTATAAAGTACTTTTAACATATTGCCGTTGTAAGAAAGACAGCTTTGTTATGAACCATTTAGCACTGATGGGGAATGGAGTCAAAGCTGCTTCTCCTGTTTGTTTACTTCTATTTGTTTATTTTTGTAAAAAAACCCAAAACTGTATAGCCTTTTTTTCTCATAAACATGTGTCCTTGGTAATGTTTCTGAAGTCTTTGAACCACTGATGCAGCTTGTTTTTGAGTGTGTGGGGTGGGTTTTTTTGTCTGGTTTGATTTTTGTTTTGGTTTGGGTTTTTTTTAAGCAGTGCTTTCTTCGGGGGTGGGAGACTAAAATGATTGTACTGATTCAGAAGGAACTGTTTGCTTCATGTGGCTCAGCATTATTTCATTTCTGATTCATTTAGTAGGAAACAAAGCATCATGTAGTTAAGTTTAAGTGGTTTAGTATCTTTCATTCCTTAAGTGGCTTAAAGTTGCCAGTGCCTGAGTAGTCATTGCTGTGGCTTGATTTGTAAGAGCCTTTTTTGTCCTGTCTTACCAATAATGTGTTTCTGTATAAATCAAACCTTATATGTGATTCAAATTTATATAAATCACAATTAATGAAAAAAAATAAACTGGGATAGTCTGGGTTTTAGCCTTTTCCTGAAAATGTTCCCATACAAAAATGAGTCCTTCCAGTCCTTTCACCATATTTTGCCTTTTTTTAAAATAAAAATAAAAAATCTGTAACTCTCTATAGCTTCCATGTATTTTTCTTTATTTATATATGAAAAAGCAGTCCTTGTCTCAGCCTCATTAAACTTATATTGCAACTCAGAACTTTAACTGCCATTCTACATTGTTAACATAGCACATCTGAGGTCATAGTTCAGAAACACTGAAATGACAGTTTTGGCAATAGTAAGTTTTTTCACAGTGCAGTGATGCTGACAGAGTAGATTTTTAGGGTGCACTATGGAACAGATCACTGAACTGATCACTTTTAACCTGGATCAGTCAGACTTACAGCTCAGCCTCATAGTCAGTTGTATTGATACAGCTGAAGACAATGTATGACAAGGAACTAAAAGAAGAGATGAAAGGGAGAGAGTGCCTTAAGCCAGCATTGCCACCAAGTACAGGATGATAAATACTGTCACCAAGAGACTGCAGCTGTACAGAGAGCCTGTGAAACAGAGGCAGCTTGATGGTTGCTAAGGCAGGGCTACATTTCATAGGTTGCTTCCTTGCAAGGAAAAGGATACCTGCATCTTGGCTCTGAAAAGGAAAAAAATTGTCTTAATGACTGGAAGGCTTTTTCTTGAGAATACCCAAGTATTCTTGTAATCATTGTGGCTTAAGTGGAACTTCTCTGTGCTGTACTGTCTAGGGACTTACGTAGGTTGTGGCTAATCAGTGGAAGTAGAAACAAATTCTAAAATGTACTTGCAGATTATGATCTTGATGCCTGAAAGCATTTTTTAAAATGAAATTTGAGGTTATTTTAATTGAAAGAATGTTTAAAACCTAATTTACTGTTAATTTACTTTCTGCATTGCATTCAACTTTTAGGGAAAAACCACGCCACTTAGCTCCATTACTCTTTATAGTCTGCTGTACTTGTACTTTTGGTCGTTCTGTCTGAATCAGTGTTTAGGTAGTATATACTGAAAACAATGTTAACACTGCCAAATTAGTACTTTGAGGGGTGTGTGTATTATTGCATACTGTTAGTATTTTTAGCTTGAAACTAAGTTATGAGTTTAGTTACCTAATTTGCTAAGATTCCTAGGTGGCCTTCAAGTCATCTCACTTGATACATTAGTGAAACATAATTCTGAACAAAGTTGTTCTGGGGATTCATGCATTAAAGGTAACAAGATGTTACAATACTGTGATAATGAAAACTGTATAAAAATCCAGAAAACAGAAGTGCATTTGAATTTTTAGTTTTTTTTAAAAAATTAATTTTAATGCAGTTTTCTAAATTAGTGTTTGGGTTTTCATGGCTTGTACTGTGTATCATCTGAGAGAGAAATTTTTCATTATTGTTACCTTGTACCATTGATGTTAGTGTTGAAAAGGGGAAGTGGAAAGGGAAGAGTGGACTAAGTGTTCTTCACAGTACACTTCACAATAGGAGAAATAAATATAGCATATATTTACATGCTGCTTTTTTTTTTTCTGGCACAAAAATTTTAATTTTTTTTTTTTTTTAATCTAGCTAATTGAGGTTACAACTTTCATTTCTCTTTTCTTCAGTCCTGAGGTGAACTGCCACAGTAGATGAGCCCTCTTTTGAAAATATGAGTGGGAGGATAGAAGGGATGAGGGGAGTTGGAAACTATTCAGATCTCATCAGCCATATAACTTGACAGCTTCGTAAATAGTGCACTAAGAAAACTGGTGCACATCAGTTTTACACATGTACTGATAAAAGATGAACAGTCAATTGTTTGTATCTTTGCTGGACTGCTAAATTATAAAGTCCAAGATTTCAAAGGGCTTGAATCCATCATCTAAATCGTAACCTTCAGTTTTGGGAATGTGGTTAATTATGAGTTCAGATCTGTTTGAAGTTCTGCCTGGTTTACAAGCTTAAATATTTATTTGCACCTGCCAGGCAGTTAACTACCTCAAATATTATGTGAACATAAAAATTATGTATATAAAGTTGTAGTTGTTACGGATTATATCTGCAGAATTCCTGGCAAGGACTTAGAAGCCATCTTTGAAAAGACTGGAGACTGTAAATTCCTTGGGCAGAAGATTACTTGGTATTGCATCCACCATTTTTATAGCTTTAAAGTAAACCATTCCAGGTTAAAGGACCACTAAGATATATCCATACATCCAACTATAGCAAAACATATCTTACAGAGCTAGAAAAAACTTAGTCAAGCTTTGGTAGTTTGGGCCAATGAGTTGAAGGCATTTAATTCTGACTTTATTTCCTGGTGTTTGCTTGTTTTTGATCAGAAACTTCAAAGGTAGTCTGGAAAGAAAAACTTATAATTAAGTTAATTTAAGTCTTATATTTGAAAGTTTACTAGGACTTGGGCGGGACTGATTCCAAGTGATTTATCAAAAGATCCAAATATACATGGTTTGACTGAGCTATATAATATACCCTATAACACTACTATTTGGATGATCTAAATAGAAGGAGTAAAGAGTAGGTATTTAGGAAGAATGTGTTAAGAAATAATGAGATTCAGTGAAAAAGTTTGTTTAGACTTAAGAAGAGCTAAATCTCCTAACAGTAGTTAGTCTGGTTCCAGTCCTTGGTGGTAAACATGTAGCTTTAGAACTGCATAAATGAAATTGAGTGTAAAACTGAACACAGTAAGATATTTTTAGATGACACAAAAATAGAACTGCTAGACCCTCCATTATTTTGGCATTGATTCCTAGTAGAAGCTGGTAGGTTTGAAATAAAATGGTAGAAAATGTTCTATGGCTGCAGTAAATTTTAACAAAATATATATATATCCCCTTTTGCCTACCAGCTTTATTAGGGTCACTATCTTCATGGGAGGACTGTGCTGTACTGTGTATGAAACTGTAGTATGCCTTTTTTTTGTTACTAACTGCAATGATTTGTCTGTCTGCTGGAAACTGGTAGAAGCCTTCTCTTAAGTTGTCCCTGTTGAAGATTTCTTGCAGTTTTCCCTCTGGGAAGATGCCCTATTCTTCCACCAAGACCACATAGTGGAGAAGGATGTCCCCACATTGTGCCTTTCCCACCTACTCCCTTCCCAATAAATCCTCCTTTTACAGCAATTTGTTGTATTCCTCTTGCCATTTTGCAGTGTGTCATCAATGCATTGAATTTACCTCCGAAGTACTGCAAAAAATAAATAGGCTATTGAGATGAGAAAAGGGAGTAGCAACTCTCGGTAACTTGGTAATTCTAAGAAATAGTGACATAAAAATGAAATAGATTGATAGTTCTTGATAATCAGTTCACAGAATTCAGTCCCAAACTATTACGTGTTCTTGGGTGAAGTGTTTCTCTTCTCAGCCTGTCAGTTGTGTTAGGTGTCCTTTTGCAAACGAATGGAAACCATTTCTTTAAAAAGCTATATTTGGGATACATAACCAACCTTAACAATATTCCTTGTATAGTAAAATATTGTTCCTCCCTGTGATCTGCAGAGCTATTAAACTTCTCCAACAGTTTAAGAACTGTTAGAACTGGAGCATATTGAGTTTCTGAATTCTTAGTGGCTAAGCAACGTTTCATGACTAGCTGATGGTCATTAACCAGCTCTGGTTTATTTGGTAACAGAAATTCTAAGCCTTTGAAGATCAGTGCACTCTCTTCAGCAATTAACTTTGTTCACCTTAGCTATGAACCTTAATATCAAAGTGCTTCTTTGCTGGTTTTGTAACTGAGTAAGTGCCTTTATACTTCACTTGTCCCAGTTTCTGCACTTTCACATGACTGACCTAATTAAAAAACAGACAGCTCAATAATTCTACCATAAGCTAGTAATAATGAAACTGTGGGAGTCCTTGAAGCCCTTTATCATTCAAATACACAGTGGTTTCATGAATAAAGTGGATGACTAAGTATTACTTATAGAAGTAAGGGAGATTATTAGCAGTGGAAGACACATTTGAACTTGCTAAAAGGATGGCTTTTGTCTCTAGAAAGACCTGCTCTCGGTAATAATTACACTAGGTCTTCATTTTATCCCAGCATTCTCTTCTTGTTCACGCTTTCACTGAATAGCTTGCTATTGCTTGTTAATCCCTACAGGAATGCGGCTTTGGATATGGGGAGGATGCACAGTGCATGACATGCAGGCCAAACAGATTCAAGGAAGACTGGGGCTTTCAGAAGTGCAAGCCTTGTCTGGATTGTGCATTAGTTAACCGGTTTCAGAAGGCTAACTGTTCTGCCACCAGCAATGCAGTGTGTGGAGACTGTTTACCAGGGTAAGTCCATTTCTGAAGACGAGACTTGAAATTCAAAACTGATTTGGGTTAACATTTACTCCTTCATGTCTTCCAGATAAAAGTTTGTATACTTCATGTATGTATGAAGGTCCTAGTTTCTAATCTTGACCTTGCCAATAACTTGCTCTATGATCTGAGCACATAATTTCAGAATTGAAGTCTTAATTATCTCATCTATAAAAATGGTTTGATATTACCTACCCGATCTTTGAGAGTATTGTCTATGTAGTGCCTGAGCAAAATAATTCAATGTATTGTTACTGGTGACTTACTTCATTGTTACAAAGAATTAAACATTTGGAAACATGCACAGTTAGCTTCTTGAAGACTTATCACATTATTTGCTTGTTTTTTACCCCCCTCCTTAGGTCAATGCCTAATAATTCTCATACTACATATATTTTTAGGTCAAAAGTAGTGGTTGTGATTTATGCTCCTGAATTTCCTTGATCATGTTGATGAAGTCATAGAGCATGATCCTGGCCGAGAATCATAAATGGATCTGAAAGAATTGTTTTGGAACAAATTAAAACAGTGTAGACTCACTGAAACTGCTGTTATAAATCAGGACCTGTGCTAATCTCTGTTTATAGTATTAAAATCTCCAAAAGGCTATTTTTTACATTATGGCCAAGGTCTGCTATTATAAATACATGCCATGAATTTGTTAAAAGGCATTTCTGATGCTTTTTTTAATTATGGATTGGTAGTTTAATTGATAGGAGTAGGTTATGAGAACGATCTACACTTGTAACAGCCTTTGTGTTTTCAGGGCATATATTTCAGAGATGCTTAAAAGTCGTTACATTTGTTTCCTGTATATTTCTCAGTCATTTTATTTATTTTTCTATAGTTTTTTAATACCAGCTATCAAATATCTGAACACTGTTGAAGCTCCTACACTTACTTCTTTCAAGCCAGATGTGAGGTCTCTTCATTTAAAAACACTTAGTAATGCTTAGTTTAAGTCATGGTATAAGAAGGTGCAGCCCCAGGCATTAGACATTACTCACAACCACTTTTGATACTACCTGCAGGCACATGGTGAATTGATTTATGCTCTTAGTACATATTAATATATATGTATTACAGGGCTTATTTGGCTGTCAGCAAGCAAAAAATTTTCTTCTTGTGGTGTAAACAATATACACTAAATTTTGGAAGATGAAAAAGGAACAAAAAAGTGGTCAGCATAAAACATGAATTAAGGGTAAATACAAACTGGGAGACCTGGGAATGCTTCTTAGTATTCTGGCCTAGAATGTATTCTAGATACGTGTGTTGATTATGTGTTAAAATGAGAGCTATTGCCACAACCTGCTTTTACTGGCAGCAAAGTTGGAAACATGAGGAGGGAGGGACTCATGGGTAGGGGAGTCACAGATCATCTGCTCTGGACATTTTGGAGAGCAGAACTATAGAACTATAGAACACATCACCACTCATACAAGTCCATCAGTTTAGATGCTGCCTAAGCGAATAGAGGATATAACTAGCCAAGCCAAATGGTTTAGCTAATGTTTTACCTCTCAGCGATCATATTTATTTCTCTTTTGCACAGGCTTCCAACATGCCATTCCCTATTGTTCAGCTTCAAAACCCTACAGTGAGCATGTCAGCTAAAAACAAATATTAACTCATTTCATTCAGAGTAAATGATCACAGTGGCCCCTTCAGTCTTACAGCCTATGAATCCGTTTCTGTTCGCATTGTTAAAGCATGAGTTTCTTGAGCAGTTGGAAAGCTGTTTGCTTTAGCTGATACAGTCTTCATACTTTAATGGCATTTGCAGTGTTAGTAACAACATCAGTAGATTTAGTACTTTTAATGTACCACACAGAAAATGCTTAATTCATGTACTCATCTTGAACAGACCACAGTTACTGATTCTAGCTTAGTACTAATGACTGGTTGAAAGATAGACAGACCTACTTGATTAGGGAGCTGTTGTAGATAAGTTCTTTAGAGGATGTCATGCTCTCATACAAATTCGAAATATAACACTCTAAAGTTCTGTTTTTTCATTTAGTATTATTTTTGTTCCCTGTTTTAGGTATGTAGACTTCTGCCTTTTGCTGTAGTCAGTAAGCTCTTCAAACATATTCAATAATTCAATAAATTCAATAGTAGAGTTCTTGAAGTGTCTTTAGAATAAAATGTCTCCTTTGGTATGACAGTTTGGGTTTTTTTAACGTTTTTGCATTAATTTCTTCAGGAATGAGTAACTGGCTGGTCAGTTTGCTTTAGAGTTTTGTTTTATTGTTCACCTGTTACTGCTTGTGGCCTCTCATTGCTATTAGTTTTCTAAACCATCCAGCTGATACTTCTGTTTGCAATATCCATTTTTTTCATACCTTGAAATGCTTGCTATCTAGAATTTTTAAAGTATGCATTTAAGTGAGAATATGAAACCGAAGTAGAGAATTGTATAATGTAATTGGGACTCATGTGGTCACTTCGTAAATTTCCACTCAGTCCATGGATGTTGTGATTTTGGTTGGTAGTGAAGAACTTTCTGGAGGAGAAGGAAGAGTCAGAAAGGCATTGTTGGTTTGTTAAAATACAGTTCTGAAAAGCCATGTTTACTGTTTTGATGGTCTACAAAACAATCAGAATACTCTTATTTTTTGAGGATTTGTCACACAGCATGTTAAAACTTGGAGGGGGGGGGCAGGGATGCCCTTCTGTACAAGTACATAAATGAACCAACATGAGTGATTTTTTTCTCTCTATGAGTTAGAGGGTGTCTTAGGGACTTTTACTAGAACCCATTGGCATCTGGTCGATTATATACTGTTAGTGGTGATAATTACCTTGTAATATCTTGAGTCTTTTAGGAAAGTTTTGTAGATTAATCAGTTCACTTTTTATTTTTGAAATGTGTAAATAAGCTTGCATAATGCAAGGTTATCATACTTGTCTTTAATGTTGTGATCTGTGTGGAAAACAGGATACTGATTTCTGTCTCAAATCTCCATAATTGTTTATTTTTTATGTGAATATAAGATTATAGTGACCATGCATTTGGACTAACAGATTTATAATTTTTCTTCGATTTACTTTAGATGTATTGCTGTACTGTTAATTAGTATCTAATGTACTTCTGTTTGCTTTTATTTTCTTCTATTTCCTGATAGTTTGCTTTGGGACAGATTGACAAATTTTGCAGTTACAGGGAATTTTGTTAAAACACCTGATTAATTTTGTGAGGACAAATAACTGGTTTTGATTAACTGTTTTTTCATTCATTTATCTTCTAGATTTTATAGGAAGACTAAGCTTGGAGGCTTTCAAGACATGGAGTGTGTTCCTTGTGGGGATCCTCCTCCTCCCTATGAGCCTCACTGTAAGTGCTCTTTTCCTCCTGTTAGAGTGGCATTAACTTTTTTGCTTTAGAATGTTTTCTGGTTTAGCTTAAACCTTGGCAAAAAATGACAGTCACAATTATGAAGACTTCTTTTGAAGGCTCATTTTCTTGTTAGCAAATGATTTTGTTAATACACTTCAGCAGGTCCAGCACTATCATTGCAAAGTTCCCTCTTATGACCAGTCACTTGAGGATAAACATTCCTGTCATACCACATGATTAGGGAGTCTTGAGTCCACTTCTGATGTTGTCATATTAATTTTAATTTCTCTTTTGTGTTAATGCCAAAAGAAAGGCAGCCTTCCTAGACCCTTTACTTACTATCAGGTAGGCTTCAGTGAGTATGAATGCTTTTCTGACACCCAAAAGGGGTAGTTTGTTGATAACTTTAAAAACAACTTTTGTACTAAGGCTACAGTGAGAGAGAACAATACAGATAAATATCTTTATAGTGCTGTATTCATTAAGAAGGAAATGAGTAATCAGTTTCTCTATTTCTTTTTGGCCGATGAGAGGATTAGAATCTTTTTGAAAGGAGAGAACCTCTTTATTCTGCAACGGAAGCTTTTTTACTACTTCTTCCAAGAATATTGGTGGTCTACATCCTGTTAAGTTTTTAATTCAATAAAAGGAGTGAATTATTCTGTTGCATTTATTGCTGTCTACTTTATAATACGAAAAATAAAATTGATTCAGCATAATGTTGTGGAAAACTTTGGGTTTATTTGTTTGTTTCTGTAACTGTGAAGTTATGTTTTGGGAGATTTTTTTCCCCTATTCCAAACAAAAACAATTGTTTATAGAAAAAATGAATTGTCAAGTTTCTGAAATGCCTCATGATACTTTAAGGACATACTGTTTCTTATAAATATCCTTTCTTTTTTACTTGTGCTAAATTAAAATATAACCAAGGATATGCTATTGTGCATTAAATTATTCTTTTAAATTGGTTTATATTGTATTAAATTTAATGAAATAAGGATTCTTCACCATTTCATGTATTGGTTAAGATAGTTGTTTTTCAAAAGAGTCAAACTTCCTTGTTTTTCTTTCATTCTAGTTTTAGTGCCCTTTGGGGAATAAATTTACAAAACCAGATTATCAGACAGTATCTTTAATAGTAAAAGTTTTTATAAATGTGACTTCCTGTGCATTTCTCTTGTGGCTTCATTATATACCTCTGAATCAGAATAACTTAATTTTTGTTAAAGATTGCAACATTAAAAACTAGTAAATCAGATTTCTTTAAAAGGAATAAATCACATAAGTTACAATGTTTGCAGCAGTAGCTCCTGCCCATGTATAATGTAAACCTAGAAAGTAAAAATTCAAAAATTTTCAACTATTTATGTAGTGTAGACAACATAATATCTTAAAAGTGTTTGGAGAAAGTATGTTCATCATAGCAAACACTATGAGGTTTGATGCCAAGAGTGAAATGCTGATCTTGATTTACTGGAGCAAATCACTTCAGATTCACTGAGTTGCAGAAGGTATTTCCAGACAGAGTTTGAATCCAAACAGGCAATTTTATATATACATTAATTCCTCAGTTGATCAAATTAGGTATTGTCCCCTTCATTTGTTTTTAGCTTCATTTTTTATCTACAAAAAAATAAAGTTAGTGAAATCTAAAGTGCAGCACTATTATTCTGATCTAGGATCTCTAACTCATAAATTCATTTTATGCAGTTTCTCCTCTTTTCTGGTTTGTTCCCTTCTTCTAAGAAAGCATGCTATTCAAACATGAATTCTGCTAATCAAAGACAGGGAAGAAGAAGAACTTACCTCCCTTTCCGCTTTGACTGTAGTTAGTGGCTCATATGCATATTTCCACCTTTTCCAAAATCACAGATTTTGATTTTTAAAAGATTGTAAAAGAGTGGTTACCAAGTCTTTTGAAATAACTCAGAATTGTTTAGTTTACAGTGATACAGCTTTTGTAAATAAGCCTAAGACTGGATAGACTGGATCCTAAACAGAACTGTTAGTAAGCTACTACTAATTTTAAGTGGGCAACAGACAATCTCATGGAGAACCCTTTCTCTGGCGTGAACTACAGTGGTAAATCCAGATTAGAGACTTTTTTATTCCCTAATTACATGGCTATGACAAAGCCTTTGACTAAATAACAGAAATGTTAACAATTGCTCATTTTTCATATTTCTGGTGGCATGTGAGAATTGGCGTGTATTTCCGGCTCTTATAGAAGTAATACTAAAAAGTTTGAAATCATTAAAATCTTCTTTAGTTAGATACTAACCAACTGTTAAAATCTTAAATAATGGAAACCCTGCCTTGAGATATGATTGCTGTTTGTCACTGGTTTTCAGAAAGCTTTTGTTCAGAATTTGTGTATTGGTTCTTCAGGTCTCTAACATAAGCTGTCTCAGTTTAGAAGAGTGTACATGCCTGCCTCAGAGCAGCCTAGGGAGTTATTCCTACAATACTAGGTAAATGAACTGAAATCTGTTTGAGTTCTACTTAACATCAAATAAGTGGAAATATCTCAGTTTAAGACTAAGTCAAAAACATGATTCTACAAGGCAGTATGAATAACAGTGTGTGAAAGCAAGTTTTTTCCACCTAATGATGAAAATGTTTGCTGTTTATTTCAATAATGAATATATTTTGATAATTAAGATGTTTAAGACTGCATTGCTTGAAGTTAAACGGAGACAGACCATTAGGTGTACAGGGCAAGTTCTCAATGATCAGAGGACTAAGTTTCCATTCTCTGCCTTTCTTATCCTTCTTTCTTTCCACTGTGCAACAGAAAGTCAAATATTAGTGCAGCTAACTCTTACATTACAGATGAAAAGGAAAAGTTTAAATGTCCTGTTTCAATGAATTAATTGTCCCGTGAGGTGTGTGGCAATCTTCTGTTTGCTTAAGAACATTACCATAAGGGCACAAAGGCTCACAGCCCCCTACCCGGACTAAAGGTTCATGTTAAAGCTGAGAAATGGATGAAGTTCTTTCAGCACTAGTAGCAGTTGATTATTACCTGGTTAGCTATAAATCTAAATACTTGCTTTTATCTTCTTCCTTTCTGTAGACATTTTAAAACAGATCTGGTTTAAATATTTACTCATGAAAAAATGAGTTTGTGAATTGCTAGAGGCAAAGTTGAAAGGATTCTGTAATGAACAAGTAAAGAGTATTGGAAGCCAGGAGAATTGCTATCACCTTTGTGTAAACTTTAAAGGGGACACAATGACTTATGTGTGTTTTTAGGATGTCAGAAAATTAAATACACAATGATATAGTTATATTTTAATTTGCTTAGTTCAGGTAAATAAACTGTAAATACCAATCCTATATATAGAGTCAGCATCTAAACATTAGATTAGAAATGAAAGCATGTTTTTAAAGTTACTATTTATATTCACTTTGTAAACTGAAGATATTTTTCTCATCTGTAGACTTTCTTTCATTCTCTGTCATTCAGTTGAGAAAAAAATGTCCTTTGAACTGTGAACTAGAATGAAAACCCAATCAATCAAAGATGTAATTTCTGAAATGGGAGGCAGCATAGACTGTCCCAAACTGGTATCTGTTCATCAGAGAAAAGTGATGTACATATTCTTCAGTGATTCTTTTTTTCTCAGCACCGATTTAGGCTTGCAGAGTTCACTCTCCTGTCTGCTCAGGCCAGTGTTGGGCTGCCCCAATGGTTATGCTTAAACTGTAAATGAAACTCTTCAGTAAGCTAGATAGTGAATCTATCCATGATATTAAAAGAACTAAAATAGCTCGGTTGTTAACGTTACTTTAAAATCTAATATGTTTGTTAACCCCAAAGCACTTGTGGTGTCACAGCTGAAGGAGAGGTGGAAAAGGCTGGTGTAAGGAGCAGAAGATTTCCCAAAGATATCATTGCTTTCTTTGAGCAAGCATTATGTTTTCAGCTAGTCTGTCTTAGCAAATAAACAAAAAACATTAGAAACTATACTCCTTATCTTCTTTTGGTCATAACAAAATGACAGACTAAAATTAAAGCAATAGAATTATTTTATCAGCTTGGCTATGTCAGCTATTCCTACAAGTGCTGTTATATTGTTCAGTTCAAAATGCAGAACAGCATCAGAGACACCAGAATCCTTCAGCCTCTGGACAGGCTTTCTACTAAGCAGGACCACCTGTGACATTGAACTTTTTTCAAGCTGTATTAAAAAAATAGTTCCTAGCACTTCCACATTACTGTTCCTTTCTGGACCAATATACAGTCAGTGGTGTTCCTCTGTTATGTGCAAATTCAGTCTAGAATTTGACTGTACAAACAATTAAATTGGAATAAATTGTGAGAGTTGAGAGGAAATGAACACCTAGGCACCAAGAGCATTTTACAGCCAAACTACCACCAAAGGAACATACTTGTCCTTTTTTTTTTTTTTTTGGGGGGGGGGGGGTAATTATCTCCACTATTAAATTTAAAAAAAAATAACAGCACAGTATGTCCAGGAAAACTCATTCTTCCTTCTCCAGGACTACTTCAACTTGTCTTCATGACATAAAGCAAGGAGCATGGGAAACTGGGGCCGGGAACAGGATGGGGGGCAGGTTACCACTCCATGTGGAGCTTGGGAAACTAGCCTCTACATGTTCCAGGAAATAAACACATTCTTTGCTTCAGTGAAGCTGAAATGTTTTGTTGAGTAAGTCACAGCAGTGGAAATATCTACAGTTTGATTGTAGCATCATGTGCATTTGAAATAAACCTGCACTTGGGTCTAAAGTTGCTGCTTTTTTTTGTCATGAGCCATGTTTTGAGATATTGATTTCAGTGATAGTGTGTGGTGGGTTGGCCCTGGCTGGATGCCAAGTGCTCACCAAATCTACTCTGTCACCCCCCTCCTCAGCTGGACAGGAGAGAGAAAATACAATGAAAGGCTCATTGGTCAAGACAAGGACAGGGAGAGATCATTCAACAATTACAGTTATGGGCAAAACAGACTTGACTTGAGGAAATGAATTTAATTTATTAGCAATCCAATCAGAGTAGGATAATGAGAAATAAAACCAAATTTTAAAACACTTTCTTCCCACCCATCCCTTCTTCCTGGGCTTAACCCAATACATAGTGATTTCAAATATAAAGAATATAAACCAGAAAATAAACAGTTTTTACAAAGATGAGAAATAAAAGTAAACACTATGGCTTGTTGAGACAAAATTTTTATAGCAGATCATTGTGAAGACATTATGTGTTCATGTGAGGTGTTCATATCCACTTTAAATTTTGTTTCTTTAAGGAACTTCTACAATACTTTGACTACCTCTACTAAGACTGATCACAAAGCTCCCTTTACAGTTTTCTTCTGCAGATTTTTTTATTAGCTTGCTTCTGTATGTTTACAGAGTTGTTTTTCTGAGAATTAAATTTAAGTGTCCTAAACTGCAGCTGAGTCTCACTCTTTAAATCTGCAAGGTATGTTGTTTCATTAATGAAAAGTGCTATTTAAGGGATAAAATCTGGTGATATTTCCTTGTTCCTGGTGTTAAAAGTAGCTAGTATAGAAAAAGTAAGATTTGGTATAAATCTACTTATTTACATTTACAAGATTAGGATCTGTGGTTTTGTAAACTTTCATGTGAGTGTAATGGGTGTTTGGGTTATGCAAGGACTATACTTCAGAACAAAGAAGATAAAAACCTAGAAATTACACTGTGCAGGGGAATATGGTGGGTAAGGGGAGGGCTGGAAGTCTGTTGGCCACATATGTATTCTGTAAAATACTTTTGCTAGTGGTAAAAGAAAAAAATTCCCACTGTCTCAGCTTTGCTGGAGTGTCTTATATTATTTCATTAAACATAAATACAGCATTTTAACTTGAGAGTAATTTTTGGATGACATTCAATTCCACATTAGTTCCTCGGTTTACATAGTGGAAATTCGTGATTTGAAAGCTCTCAGACTCCAGAAAATGTTTTTCCAGCTATTAAGTTTTTCTGAAATTTTTATTTGGTTGCTTTATACAGTAAACTTTGTATTATTAATGCAAAGCAGCCTTTGAAGGTAGGCTGCTTATGTGCATGTGAAACAACCGGCAGCTGAAAGTGTGTAACAAGTGAAACCATTCTTAATTATTTGGTTCTATTCCAATGTATATATCCATCTTATTTTAGTATTTTTTTTCTGATTTGGAGTTACCTCACAGCATCTCTCATAACCCTTTTTGCCATGTCAGACACTGATAGAAAGCAGCTGGATTATTGTATAAACCTTTCACAAAAGTTACAGGGAATGATAGCTAATTTAGGTACAGCTAATAGCATCACTAGCTTATAAATATCAGTAGTGTTTTATTACAGAGACATTAGCTTTCCACTATCTTATATCTGAAATGTATACTTATGTAAAAATGTAATAAGTCAGTCTGATATTTTCCATATGTGACCTGATGATAGAGTAACTTATCTTCAGGAAGTCTGAAACGAATTTGACTAGGTGTTTCAGAGAGATGAGAATTGCTACTCATGTCTTAAAGTTATTTTATTTCTTTCACTCATCATAGAACAAAGAGAGTTAACCTAGAAAACCTAAGTGTTTTCGATTTCTTGTACTTGATAATTGTGATGCTTCTGACCCATTGGGGAAAGATGCATGTATGACTTGGAGTCAAACAGATCTTTTTCTTCCTGTTCTGAATTTGCTTTACATGCTGGGCTCTCCTCCTAAAACAAAGAGTTGCAAACAGAAAGGGCAGATTTTTCCTTCTTTTAATAACAGAGATGTTACAACTAAAATTAGTTATAATGGTTCTGAAATGTTACTTAATGGAGAGGAAATTTAGATTCATTGCATAGTTTACTCATGTTCTAAAACTTTCTCCTTGCCCAGCTCAGAGAATAGCCTTTTTTACATAAATATTCCCAACTTACTTTTGCTAACTCCTGTTGTCCATACCTCTCATTTCTCTGCCTGTATAGAAGTACTTTATCGTGTAGCTTGTTATCACTAAATATGTATTACAGTTAGTAGACAGAACTGGTCAGAAGTGTTTCCCTCATTTCTATCCACCACCCCCTCTACTCCTCAAAAAAAACCCAAAACAAAACAAAACCACAAAACCAAACAAAACCCACAAATTTTCCACAGAAGAAAATTTAGCTTAAAAAATGTTGAAATTACATTGCAAGGAGGTGCTGCTTCCAAACCCAACAGAGTTTCTGTGTAGCCAGCCAGACTCTTTACCAAGAAATCAAAATTTGGAAGCCAAAGCTCCCAGGGCTTCCAGTCAGTCTAAACTGTTAGACTTTTGTCCACTTCCTTGCACTATGCTTAAATTTTTTAGTTCCATGCAGTTTACTTTTTACAGAAGAAAATTGGTTTTATCAGAAGCATTTCCAGTTGTGTGTAATATAGCTTAGTGCTGCAAAACTGTAGGTGTGAGGTCTGTTCTAATGAATTGATTCACATACTAGTAAGTTCTGTAGAAATACTCAGTATAACATGTCTGTTCTGTTACAAAAGACTTACCATTTGAGTCTATAGTAAAAGGATCGTAACCTGAAAAACTTCAGCAATTCTAATGACGGTTTGAAATTTACTCATGTTCATTGAAGATTTATAATGACAGTAGTCAGGGCCACTTATTTTGTGTCTGCTACCTCAAATCTAACTTAGATTTCTTTGCACAGTGAAATTTTATTTCACTAAATGAGTTTCAAGTAACCCAGTTCAAGCTACAAACTGATAAACTAGTAGTGAATACTTTAGAAATACGCTTAGTATAGACAGCATTACCCTTGTCAAGTATTTAGAAGTACTTAAGGCTGAAATATCCAAATACGCCCAGGATCTTGACTCCAAAATTGCATCACCAACTGTCCTGCTTGACAGCTACCTCATTGTGAAATGTAAAAGCCCAAGGAACCTGCAACCATAAATAGACTATGGTCTCCAGGAGTACTGCACTGATTCTGGCTCCAGGTGGTTTGCAGCTTTAGATTAGGCCAGAGGGATTGTGGTTCACTTGCTTTCCCCTGACTGCCATGGAAGGAAATACATGTGCATGGACTGGGCAGGAAGCTCTCAATAGATGCCTAATTGGAGACTATCACAGTTGGTTCAAGAGGCAATGGGATTGGAATTTAATGAAGCACCTACAAAGTTCTCTGTACTCTTCAGTGGTCATCCCAAAACTTTTAAACCACTGAGCAGCTACGTGCCCAGCTGACACTGAAGCCATCCAGATCTATGAGCTAGTTAGTCTTGTCACCCATCTCTGGATGATCTGTTCTATGGTGTCTTCTGATGCAAAACTCAGCAGAACAGGTTGGGATATTGACTGGGAGTCCTTTTCTTGGTAACGTGAGTCTAGAATTTTTTCCTTAGTTGACTATGTGTTGGCTGCTTGTCCTTACTCTTTGATTTTTACATCACAAGTATGTACGTGCAGCCTAGATGGTACAGTACTTAGCAGTGCAGGGCCTGGGCCTCTTCTGTGATTCTATTTTCATGCCTTAAGAAATCAATGTCTGAATACAGCTCAATTGTTTTAAGAGATCTTCTTAAGATTATTACACTGTTCATAATTCTCCCATTCTGACTCCAGCCACAAGTAATGGTTAAAAAAATTTTCCAATTTAATACTCATAGCTTTTCAAAAAGAGGGGAGAAGCTTACCCGCTATCCTTGCTGTCTGGATATGCTCATGAAAGTATAGCAGTAGGACTATTCTTTTATTGAATAAAAATTTGTTCAAATAGTTAAGAATTTGAGTTGTATTTTTGAAGTAAAGCTTAAGCTTTAAATTAGTGGATTTCCATTTAAATGATTATCTGACTAATCCACCAGACTCTCTTTCCTACTTCCTGTGGGCTTTTTGTGTTTGTGTGAAGTACAGGTGACCAGGTCAGACTTTCTATTTCAATTATTCTGCTCTTTAATCTGAAATAATGGGTAGACCTCTGTTTTGCTTCTCACTACCTTTGTATTACTAGGTGCATTAAGATTGACCAGCAAATCCTAGAGGAGTTCTGCTGGTAACATCCAACAGAAACTTAGAAAGCTCAATACAGCTCTGTAAAGACTCTGTAAGTTTTAGTAAAAATCAATGCATATCAAAAAAAAAGAAGAAAAACATAAATGAACAAAAAGTTTACCTCTGATCTTTTTTTTGCCCTTCCCCCCCCCCCCCCCCCCCCCCCCAAAAAGGAAAATATGACAGTATGCCACAGTTTTCCAGAAACTGGTTTATGAGTAGTGGGATGAAACTTGGTAGTTGTAAATTCAAGTGGAGCATACATTCTTAAATACAATTTATTGAACCAAAAGTTTAATGCACTGATTCACACACTATAATGAGTAATGCTGTACATCAGGGAATGAATCTACACAAAAGAAACATTAAAAGACATTTCTGCTATATTAACTGGTGTGGGGTTTCTACCTTTTCATTCAGAAAAGTATTGTCTTTTTTCCTTGCTTGATTATAATTGTATTTGTACCTCTGTAACGGAAATATTTTCTGAGCAGCTTTAAAAATAAAGTGTCGCTGAGATACAAATAAGTATTTCTGTGGCATATGTATGATCTAGATATGGTTCACTAACATAAACTGCAATAGCAGTGCAAAACCAAACAAAATTTAGATTTAATGTGTACTTCTTGATAGTATTTTTTTCTGGAGGCTCTACAGAAGGATGTACTTTGATGTTTTCTATGTTGTTTTTCAAGGAAATTGATAAAATTTTCCTTTTATTACATATGGTAATCATAGTATGTGATTTTCTTTTGGCAAAACTGTCTTCTGGATCAAAATGTAGATAGAAAGTTCCACAGTGAAGAGGTTTTTGAGTGCAAGAGCTGTCTGATTGCAGTGGTACTTAATGGAAGGAGGAAGCCCAAACTGATACACCAACAGTGAAAACCACCCATCTTTCAGTAAATAAACAATATCATAACCTCACTTTGTCCTGGCAAAAGTAAATGTTTGGTTTTTTATGTGCGTCGGAAAATATGTTTCTTTTGCTTCAAGGGCAGTCCTATATATACATTTTAGGCAAAATGCTGTTGATGCTAATAAGTGATACATAAAGAGATAGAATACTCACTTTTATCTCAATATCCCAATTAAGACATTTGTACTTTTTAAGGATTCACAGTTTATTGTCTCTCTGATGGTGGACTCATGAATATCACTGCTGCTTTTGCTAGCTGATGAATGAAGGAATGCTGTAGCTCTTCCAACAGAGCAAAAATACCAAACCTTTCTGGTTCTTCCCTGCTGTTACTTTGTGCAAGCTTGTGATGCCATGCAGGTGGGATGCGGCCATAAGGTTTCCTCTTCCAGAATTGGTGGGCTTGCATCCCACCGTCATGCTGACTGACCCTCACAGACACGCCTGGGGCTGTAAGAGGCTATCATAGGAAGGGCTTTCTTGCTGACAGTCAAAATTTTCCTGTCATTCTACATGCCTGTCATTTAAATTCTAGATTTATCTGGATTGAGCTAAATTGGGTTTGTTGACTGAACATCTATCAGAATGTTTAGTGGTTATCATTGAGCACGTGGATCATTTCTTTAATGCCTGCATCATACTAGTCTCTGGAGCAGTGAAAGACTTTTCCTTCCTGTCAGTTTAGCGTTCTCTGAGGTGAAACCTGGCCACTGAAGGCCAGGTTTATGAGAACAGAGAATTTGTCTTTAATTGGTTTTAACTGTTAAATATTTGAAACATACTGAATGTTGCCAGTGGCCCATAGGTGTTCTGGCTGCTAAAAGTAATTTCAGAGTTGTAAATTCAGGTGTTATTGCAAACCTTATAAAGATACAACTTATTAAGATACATGGTAAGATTAGAATTGCGTTGTCTTCAGTTTGGTTTCCTAAGTGAACACAATATATTGAATAATGTTACCATTTATTATCTCTTTTAAATCCTTTTGACACTGATGACCAATTTCTGTCTATGCTGACAGTAGAAGAGGCCTCAGACAAGAAATTTTCTGATTTTACAAAAACAAGTGATCTAGTAGTGAGCAAGGAGCTATATTAGCACCCTTACTGAGAAGGTTGTAGCATAAGCACCTACCACATTCTTCAACAACAGAAAATCTAGAGAAAGGAAAATGGTAATATCTGGACCTCTTGAAAGTGTTAATTTATTATGATTGGGGGAAGCACTGGAAAAATTTGAATACTTGAGGTTTGAAGCTTTAAAAAAAATCATGCTCTCTAATATAAAATCTAGAAGGTTACTATTAGCAGTCTCTATTTAGGAAGCTGTTAGCAGTATAAATATTAAATGATTTTCAGAGTGAGTAGATGTAATGTAAATGGCTTCCATCATACAAAGGGAAATCATATAATAAATAGGAATGGAAATGTTGGGTTCCAACACTGTTTATTATCTCTGAAAATTTAGTATATAAAATATGTATGATCATAATCCAGTAAAGTTTAATTAGATGGTATGAATTTGACCAAGCTGAACTGCACTGAAAGGCATTGGCTTTCTAGTTTCCTCATGAGAATTGCACTAATTATGTGTAGTCCATTTTTATCTACCAAAGTATATATTCATGTATTTCAGAGAGAACACAATATTCCAATGTAAATATCTTTGAAAACACATTCCTCATTGCTTATTAGAATATGAAGAAAAATGTATAGCTTGAAATTAAAATGGAAATGTTAACTTGTGATTTTAAAATAAATTGAATCAAATTTCATTTATTTCATTAATTCACATCTCAAGCTCATGCAACTGTTAATAGAGGTTTACGTAAGTGGTGCCCATCTGACATTCAGAAGGTTGTGTTTAATCAGTACACAGGGCAAATTTTGGATCTTTGTTCTAACTCACAGCTGGCAACTCTATCTGCTAATCCCAGTGAAATCTTCAGTTTGAAATACAAAACTACTTTTGAACTTGTATATCCTTCCCCACAGTTGTCTAGAGTCTTGATGATGTGTTTCTTTTATGATTCCTTTTAAATCACAGAATAAAGTTACACTGAGAGTGAAGTTAGGGATCCATAGACTGACAATGCAATGAATCCTTAAATATCTATTTTAAGAGCGTGTTTTATATAGCAAAAGAAAGCTGAGAATGACCAAAATACTTAAGTGATGTATGGTTTTGTGTACTAAAAATTCACTGCAGAGACCTCACATCTTTATTAGGTTAAAAAATTCCTTAGTGTATCACATGATGAAGTTTATAATTGCAGTATTCACTTTGAGTTTGTTCATCTAAAATATGAACAAGCAGTTTGCAAGAATATTTAGTTTTGTTTCTTTACACTGCTAAGTACAGTTAGAAAATTAAATTCTCAGCTTAGGGAAGTATGAGAATTTCAATATGTTTTTTCAAACCAGTTTGCCATACTTCTGCTTCTAGTAGTAACTTGTGCAACCTTTCATCTTATGAGTCAATCCTATAATTAGTATCCTTCTTTGCCAGAGGCATACTGCATGTTTGTTTTAGGTACAGAATGTCTGCAAGAAATTTAACTTAATCATTACTTTTTAATGTAAGAGCTGGTTAGCTCAATTACACTAGATTAAAGTGAACTTGAAATTCCTGAGTTACAGAGAAGGGGCTAATCGTTGACCTGTACTGAAGAAGTACTATTTCCTATGGTTTTTATTCTTATGTTGTACTTACTAATGTGGCTAGCCCTTTAGCCCAGTCTTGCAGTGGCTGTAAGTAATCATCTGTTTGTTGCAGAGTAGGTTTGCAAAGTTCTTATTTAACTTTGCCATTAGGTTGATCACAATTATTCCAGTATTGCATACATTGCAGCAAAGCTGCAAAACATTTTTTCAGTTAACTTTTACTTTATTGTGTTTGGGGATAATCTGAAAAAAGTGAGTAGTAGTTACAGCTTTGCAGCAATTTATTTTTTTAGACTTTTTCTAATTACAGAAGCAGATGACTATTATAAATACATTAATTTATTAACATGCTTTTACTCTATGTTCAGACTGAAAATATTATTTATGTTTATCTCATACAATGACTTACCTAATTCTGGTAATGGTTGCATTAGCACCACTTCATGCTGACTGCTATGGCTTTTGGGTACAGAGAGTCCAAGTTGTGACTGGCATGTGAGTATAAAATATTACTAAACAAACATGCTATAGTGTGTTGGGGTTTTTTATTCTACTTTGTGATGGTACATACTATTGACTATGTTGCTTGGCTACAAAATACTTAGGCTGTGTTTCTCTAAATTTCTTGTTTTAAAAAAAATGCAGTAGAAACTAGGGAATCCATCTAGGCTGAAACTTTCCATATTACCAGTTTTCTATTAAGAAAATAATTGTTAAGCAAAAGAACACTGATATATCACTCCAGAGGACTGGAGTTACCTGGAGGACTGGAATGTATTGGAAATAGTATAAGATGCAATAGCCTTAAAACAGGAGTTGTCCACTAAGGGCCTTAGCAGTAATGAGTCATTATAAACACCTCATGAGCTGTAAACAACCTAATAGAAGAAAGACCTACTGTTCCTACTGATCGCTTACATCCTTCCAGTTGCCCTCTACTTTTCTTGCCTTTAATTTTCTGAGTGATAGGCCTCATTCTTACTCTTACTGCTTCATTTGTGCTAAGGCAGTGCGCTGCCCGCATAGAGTGAGCTCGCATGTTATTTTGGGCAGTGACGTGTGCCTTTGAGATATAGGTTGTGACTGTTTCTTAAAAAGATTAGCTCTTAGTTACAGCTTTCTTAAAACTGGTGGATATAACCCCTTATTTAGTGAAGTAAAAGTTAATGCTTAAACACCGAATCTGTCAGCCCAAACTCCCACTGATTATCAGTGGAGAGAATTAGGTACCTCAAGACAGGCAAGCCAGATAAGGTAAGCTTCAGTGACTACTGAAAGCAGCCTTTCAAGCCATTTCAGATTAATTGCTTCTCTGGAGATTTCTAATTCTTGCTCTGTTTTAGAAAGAGAGCCGAAGGTGAGTAGCTCTGACTTCCTCATTAGACCTTCAGACTTCTGAAGTTAGTTTCCCCTAGATGCCAATACCGGGTTAGATGAAAACTGCAATTCAATATTGAATGATTGTATCTGTCTTCCTAAAAATTGATTTTCCCCCTAACTTTTTAAAATTAATTTTAAGGAGGAAAACTGAGTTTTTAGATTATAGATTATTTTTATTTTTCACTCCTGCTAAATAAACAAAAACATTTAAAAAAAATATTTTTATTTTTTTTTTTAATGAAATGTTTCTTACAAACTGAATCCCCTATTCTGAGAAAATTCACCAGAATTGGAATGTGCCAGAATTGAGGCTTGTGACCATAATTAGATTTCTTCATATACAGTCACCCTGATACAGGTTTTATTTACATTGTTGCATAGCTTATTTCCCACCGGGCCTTTGTTCATTTAAAGCACAGGATAGGCAAGACCTATGTCTGGCCTTATTTGCTTACACACTATTTTATATTCCATGCAGAATGTGAGTTAATAATTACTGCTGGGCTTTTCTGTGCTTCTACCACTGTAAAGCAGTTGTTACAACTTTTGCAGGTATTACTGACTTTTATCTTTGCAATAGAAGTGATGCAAAATGCATAGTGTCTGTTATACAGTTAATTAATTGAAACAGAGAAATTAAAGTCAAAATAGTCAAAGGCATCCAAAATCCTGCATCCCTGACAAACCCAGAATAGGATGCTACCTCCTTGACTGTGGATATCTATAATGGCTACATCTATAAGCTCATGCTATATTCAGTGGAGAGGAATGATGAAGGGAGGTGTTCAGAACAAAACAGTTTAACACCCTAAAAGAGCCACCCCTCACCATCCCTGTGTAGAGAAAGTTTGGGTGACTCCCTCAGAAGCAAATGTTTGCTTTGGTCAGAGGAATCTCACCAATAGAGCTTGACTTTTCAAATACAACTTTTCAGAGTGTCTTCTGTATTCTATGACTAATTCCTATTGACTTCTGTTAAAGGGGGGAGATGTTATGTTTCGGATTAAGTAATATAACAAAGCAAGGATCTTGTATGCAGCAGCCTTTTGTTCTGTATGACTTGGCTTTATCCCCAAAGTGGTGAATTAAAAACTCCTTTTTATAAGCTGTTATTTTTTCTGACTTCAAAGCTACAGCTTTTTTTTCTGTACTATAATTTGCATGTGCATGCTTTCTATTGCACAGTAGGTAACCTTCTTTGCAATAAATCATGACATTTAATTTTGATATTTGCAGTATTGCAGTAAGCTGGTGATAAATGTCCAGCTTTTAAAGGTGTTAAGGCTATATGTTATAAAATTATGAAAATCTATATTTAATCCCATGTATTTCAGATTACTTACCCAAAAAAAGGTTTTTTTAAAAGATGCTGAGGTTGCAAAGTTGAACATTAAAAAGTTAGAAAATACTAGTGGGGTTGGTTATGCAACTCCCACCTTAATTCAGAATCATAATTCAGCCCAGTTGTGTATAACTATTATGAAACAGTCTTAATTACATAAACATACTCTGTTTTCCACAGCACAGACATATTCCGCCCCCCCCCCCCCCCCCCCCCAGTATGTGGAATTGGCTAACAGTTATGTTTTTAAAAAACAACCTAACACCAACACCCACCCACCCCTTCCCCCCAAAAAAAACCCCAACCTAAAAAATCAACAACCACCCCACATTCAAAAGTAGTTGCCTTGCCTGGAAAATTTAACCTAAATTAGTGATATTTTAGCATAATTATAAACAGGAGAAAAGTAAGTGATGGGCATGCCTGAGTATTGTTTATTTAATTTTGTTGCATTCTACATTTCACGTGACTGTTGGCTATGCAAAGAGGCGTCCTTACTGCTGAAGCTTTACAACAGGGCAAATTCAACTGGAGAGAAGAAATCAGTTTTTACCAAGCTCAGTTTACAGCCTAGTTTCTAAAACAACCTCCATGGATGTAGCAGAGGAAGGAATTAAGCGTCTGTCTTCATGCTTCTTGGCAAAGGGCTCTTAAGCTTTTACAGAAGGCAGAAACCATCATTACCTCCTCTTTCAAGAGTTGCATCTGAAAGGCGTTATAAGCCATTCTTATCATTTCTCCCCCCTCAATTTTAAAATAAGATCATAAACGTTTGTTCTCAGGAGAGTTTTAGGAGAAGATGGAAGCCCCTCTCTGCCATTTCGAGTAATTTATGGGAAGAACAAAATTCAGTGTGCTTCTCCAGGTTTCTACATCTATAGGCTGAGCATGGTGACTTTAGGCACCATTACTCAACGTGACAGATATTTCAGATTCTGTTCTATTCTATGTTTAACTTTTTCTTTGCACTGTATAGGAAGTATGTGATCTAATACAGGCCTCCAGTTTCCCAGTTAGTCACCCTGTATTTAAAAATTACAGATTTTAGCACTTAACTTCTTTACATCTTTAAAGCCTGTGCCAAATGGTCAAGTCCTTTGTCACACTTCAAAATGGATACCAAAATCCAGTGGCATCAATTTTGTATGTGCGTTGACTTTTAGATTATTCGAAAGCTTATCTGAAAGTTGTGGGACTTTTGTATATTTCTCATACAGTTTCTCCATTCAGAAATAACCTTATTAAAATACGATATAATTAATTCTTCCAGTGTCAAATGCATGGGCATGCACACATGTATTTCCAGATCTCTTTCAGTACTGTTTTTTTTATGAGTCACATCTTAGAAATAGGCTCTTTCTGCATGGATTTTCTAATAACTGGAATAAATTCCTTAGCATTTATGTTTTTTCACATTCACTAACAAAAAATGTTACAATTTTACAGAGATTTTGAAGAGTGGAGATGCTCTAACCATCAGGATTTCATTTTCCTTACCCAGTTATTTTACATTTTAATTGTAGGCCAAGAATCAACAAGGGAAGGGTACTAAAATTTTATTTAATTTTTTATCTCTGCTGGAAGAGCTAGCTCTCTGGACTAGATAGGTTGTTTGGCCAATTGAAAAACTTCCATTTTAAGAAAAATAAGCAAAGGTTCCTGCACATAATTTGATATTCACAGAATAACAGAATCGTCTAGGTTGGAAAAGACCTTGAAGATTGTCTAGTCCAAGCATTAACTCTCTGTTCCTAAATACCCCATATCCCTCAGCGCTATGTCAACCCGACTCTTAAACACCTCCAGGGATGGGGACTCCACCACCTCCCTGGGCAGCCCATTCCAATGCCTAACAACCCGTTCTGTAAAGAAATGCTTCCTAATATCTAGTCTAAACCTTCCCTGGCGCAACTTGAGGCCATTCCCTCTTGTCCTGTCACTTTCTACTAGGCCAAAGAGACTCATCCCCAGCTCTCTGCACCCTCCTTTCAGGTAGCTGTAGAGGGCAATGAGGTCTCCCCTCAGCCTCTTCTTCTCCAGACTAAACACCCCCAGTTCCCTCAGCCGCTCCTCGTACGACCTGTGCTCCAGACCCTGCACCAGGTCCGTTGCCCTTCTCTGGACACGCTCGAGTCATTCAATGTCCTTTTTGTAGTGAGGGGCCCAAAACTGAACACAGGAATCGAGGGGCAGCCTCACCAGTGCCGAGGACAGGGGTCAGATCCCTTCCCTGTCCCTGCTGGCCACGCTAGTGCTGACACAAGCCAGGATGCCATTGGCCTTCTTGGCCACCTGGGCACACTGCTGGCTCCTGTTCAGCTGGCTGTCAATCAACACCCCCAGGTCCCTCTCTGACTGGCAGCTCTCCAGCCACTCCTCCCCAAGCCTGTAGCGCTGCTGGGGGTTGTTGTGGCCCAAGGGCAGCCCCCGGCATTTGGCCTTATTGAAACTCCTCCAGTTGGCCTCAGCCCATGGCTCCAGCCTGCCCAGGTCTCTCTGCAGAGCCTCCCTACCCTTGAGCAGATCAACACTCCCACCCAACTTGGTGTCATCTGCAAACTGACTGAGGGTGCACTCGATCCCCTCGTCTAGATCATCAATAAAGATGTTGAACAGGAGTGGCCCCAAAACCGAGCCCTGGGGGACACCACTTGTGACCGGCCCCCAACTGACAGGCTAAGAGAGTTCAGGTTGTTCACCCTGGAGAAGAGAAGGCTCCAGGGAGACCTTATTGTGGCCTTCCAGTACCTAAAGAGGGCTTACAGGAAAGCTGGAGAGGGACTCTATCAGGGAGTGTAGTGACAGAGCAAGGGGTAATGATTTTAAACTGAAAGAAGGTAGATTTAAATCAGATGTTAGGAAGATATTCTTTCCTGTGAGGGTGATGAGACACTGGCACAGGTTTCCCAGAGAAGCTGTGGCTGCCCCCTCCCTGGCAGTGTTCAAGGCCAGGTTGGACGGGGCTTTGAGCAACCTGGTTCAATGGAAGGTGTCCCTGCCCATGGCAGGGGGTTTGGAAGTGGATGGTCGTTAAGGTCCCTCCCAACCCAAACCATTCTGTGTTTATATGGGTAATGCCTTGTATAATCATTTTGGAACTGAGAACAGTAGAGCGTGTATACAAGCAGTAACTGTCATAAACAGACTTAATTGACTCAAATACTGCACCAGGTTGTGTTTTTTTCTGTAACGGGTTATTTCTGAAGATGAAGTGGGACTGTACATGCAGAATACAGAACAGATACTGTCTACTTTCCTCTTCTGATGAAAAGACAAAGCAGCTTTCATAGCCTGGGTGGGATAGGTGCATTCTATAGTTGGATTTGAACAAGAGAATATCCTAAAATACTGTGTTCTTTTTCACAAAATGTCTGGAAAATACTTTGGTTTAAAAGTACAAGTTAGTAGTGAAGTAGCGAAATAGGTTTTATGCTGTACCTAGCAATCTCTTATGTTCTCACACAAACTGTATGTGATACTGATTTAACATATGAAAACACCTTAGAAGGAAACTGAATTTTCTGCAAAATAGATATTAACACACTCTCAGCTGTCAGAGGTACAAAGTGAGCTGCTAGAAGCAAAAGTTAGAAGGGTAATTGCTGACGACATCACAGTCATATTATAGCAATATATACTTTGTGCCGCCAGATCATGCTATTTCCTATTTATGGTGGAGAGACACAGTCTTTTCACATTGATAACCAGTTATGTTGTGGGGGGAGAATATGTAGTTCAGCAGTGACATGGATTTTATCTCCCTTCCTCTGATTTTTTGCCTACTCTCAGGTTTTTTTCAGGTTATTTGAGAGTACCAGTGATTTGAGGCTTTATTCTCCTGTAGTGTTATTTTTAAATGGCTAGACAGTTCTCAAAGGTGAAAGTTTTGTGTATGAAACAATATTAATTTTGTGCCCATGTATCAGTTTAATTTAGACAATGGTGGTACCAAGGTACCATGATAGTACCAAGAATTAACATCTCTTAGTTACTAGAAGAAAAACATGTTGCAGAGGTTGACTATGCCTTACAGACATAGCAGTGTGTATCCAGTACTGTGGAGTTCTTATGTGTTTTAAATTCACATACACAGTGTAATTGTTCTACCATTTTAAACATAAAAGGTTGTCAGCAGTTGGAGTTTGTGAAAATACACAGTGCAAGAGAAATGGTCTTGGAAAAGAATAAATCAGATTCCAAATATTTTAATTTATAAGCACATTTCTCAGGATTTCCAAACAATGGGTAAATACTTGAATAGTCATTTTTTCCCCCAGGGCTTTTTGGTGCATTTGTTAAAAAAATAACAAAACCAGCAAAATAAAACAAAAAAGTTGTAGGGTACTAACTTGGAAATGAAAGGCTTTAAAGTCAGCAGTTGGAGTACATTTGAAAAATGTGGTTTGACATGATGAACTTCTGGGTGCAGGCCATGCACGCAAATGGCTGTCCTCTTACAGATGTTGGGAGACTGACTCTCTCCGTGTTTACCACAGTCTCCAACAGTAATGTTTAATAAAGTTTCTTACCTCCTACTTGAAAGATCAGGAGAAGGAAGGCAATCTGCTGCTTTGTAAAGACTCAGAAATATACTCAAGGCAACTTATTTTTCATTGATGTTAACAGTAGTATATATTACACATGTATTTTATATATATATACATATATAATACGTGTATCTGGATTATATATACACACATCATGTTTATACATAATAACATGCTTTTGCTTGTTGGGGATTAGATAGAAGTATTGCCTTTTCACTTTTAAATGAACATAAACATCTTTTAAACTTTTTCATAATGAAGGAGTTTCAAGATAAGTCACATTGCCTTGCATTTTCCATGGATCGGCAGCAAATATACAGATACCCACTGCAGTTCAGCTGACAGGCAGTAACTTGTTAAATTACTGTACCTTGAGGGTATGTCTGAGGCCTTAATTCTTGTCAAATTAAGGTTGATACCACTGACTTGTGCCAATCAGCATAAAAGTAGTGGGCAAAGTCTTTTAATTATAGGTATATGCTCCTTTCCCCTCTCTTGACCAGAAATACCCATATTCCAGGAATTATCTACTTTTAAATTTACTTTTGTTCTTATTTTAGTCTTAATTGTAAAAGATGGCACTCTGTCCAATGTTACCATGTTATTGCTATCTAAGTGGAGTTTTAATTAGCTTTCTTTTATTGAATAAACTCTCTTTGAGTTAGCATTGACCTGACATGGTAAGGAAGAAAACCCAAGCATAATCATATTTTATGCTCCTCAATTTAGGTGATTATTATATTATTATTATATTATTATTTATTATATCCATGGAAGAGATGTAAAATGTTGTAAGTTCTGTTTTCACATAGTTAATCTACCACAGAAAGCTTTCTTTAGACGTTCTGATTCCAGTAGTGACTGTAACTAATCATGGTTCTGAAAAAAAAATCTGAGAAAATAAACATGAAATAAGTGGTAAAGGAAGCCTCTTTACATTTTGTCTTGTCTCTGGTTGTTTGGTATAACAGGCTGAAAATTAAGCTATTCTGTTTATTGGCAGAACTTATAGTGATACAGCTGGGATTCATATGTTCTGTATTAGCTCAGTTACTGCTATTTAACCATCTTGGATTAACAGAAACTTCACTTGCTTTTAAGACTGACACCTTTACATATACTGACATTACAATGTACTTATTGGTTAATTAAGGGCACAATCTGTATTTAGGCTTACCACTCAACATTATGCAGGAGACAGCTTGGTATTTTGGGTAATTCTTTTTTAGCACTAGCACATTTCTGGAATATGTTGGAACTAAGATTTTATAGAAGGAAATCCGTTTCTTAAAGAAAATGTAATTTTTGTTTTATTTTTGTGATGCATAATATGCCCATGCTTTCCAAAATCATAAACCAGTGTGCACCTCCTCCCTCTCTTAATGTATCACATCAAATTCACTGTGTTTAATTACATATTTAAATTTAATCATTAAATCATTTAATAGATGTAACTGCATGTTTAAAGTTTAAAATGCACCTCCTTGCTTTACTGAAGTGGGACCATTAAGTCTGTGAGCTTGAAAAGAAAGAGAGAGTTTATGAAAATGCATACATATCTGAGTAACACTGAAAGCAGAGTTCAGCAATGCCCAACGGGCCACTTCTACAATAGCAATCCACTCCTGAAATGTTGGTCTCTGCAGGGAAGATCACTATCATTATAATTAGAGCTACACTACAATGGACTGCTCATAGTACTATTTCAAAAAGTTCTTTGAAGGTGAAGACGAGTGGTAGGCATTCTCAGGAATAGAAAATTGCTTTCTCAAGTAAAAAAAAAAGTCAACCAAATAAAATAAATCTTAAATAACTACATGGCTAAAATATTTTTTTTGCCATCCTAGTGTAAAATAAAACAGCTGTATTTCCAGTTTGGATGTTGCTGATGGGCACTAAAAAAATATGTCATTTATAATTTCTCAGAATATGTAATTATACTTGCACATAGATGAGCAAATGAAGACAAAAATATAGCAGGTCCACCTCCAGTGCTGCTGTTCTGCTTTTGCTTTCTAAATTAACAATTTTTTTTTGTTCTGATTATGAAGGCTTAATTTCTAAGAACTGTTTAGTACTTTTAGGTAGGTACATTGACCCTGTGTCAGTATAAATATATTGACATAAAATATCCAACCCAATATAAATATATTGATATAAAAAATATTTGAAGATATTCTGCTAGTTTTTTATTGTCTTGTTTTTAAATACTTGTCCAGTCTATATTTAACCTTCTAAAGACTGGATCAAGCAGTTGACTAAAATTGAAAACCATGTATCAAACCACAGTCCTTGGTTTTCACACCAAAGCCAGTACATGTTGCTGTATAGATAGCTTTTTTATATATATAATTTTACTGTTCTCACAGAACAAGATCCTGGAACTTTATATACCATGCAGAAATTTCTGCAGTCTGTCAAAACTGTAAACTTAAAACTACAGCTGCAAGTATCCTAGAAGCTGAGTGAAAAGTTTTCTCTGTGGAGGATTGCATTGTTTCTGCCAAGAGCACTGAAGTTACAATGAAAAGATTACAACACTGGTTGCTTTTTCTTTTAAGTAACAATGAAGATCTGGAAAAGAGGTCTGTGAGTAGTAGGAATTATAGAAAAACATAAAGAGAAGAACAGGTAATAATTATTTAAGAGGAAAAGAACCTCAGACCCTGAAATGGAATTTTATTTTGTTATCTGGAACACAAATAATAGATAGACCATCTGCTATGATAATGAAAATGGTAACATTCAGTACAAGGACAGAGTTTCAAAATGTATTTCTAGTTCATGTCGGAGGTATCAGCCTCTTTATTGCCTTGAAGTTTGAGATCTGTATTTTAGTAACTCAGAATCACAGAATGGTTGAGGTAGGAAGTGGAGATCATCTGGTTCAACCCCCCTGCTCACGCAGAGTTACCTAGAGCTGGTTGCCCAAGACCATGTCCAGATGGCTTCTAAGCATCTTGAAAGAGGGAGACTCCACAACCACTGTGGTCAATCTGTGCCAGTGCTGGGTCCCCTCACAGTTAAAAAAGTGTTTCCTGGTGTTCAGAGGGAACCTCTTGTGTTTCAGTTTATGCCCATGGCCTCTGGTCTACTGAAAAGAGCCTGGCTCTGTTCTCTTTGCACCCTCCCTTCAAGGACTTACCTACATTGCTGAGGGTACCTGCTTGAGCCTTCTCCAGGCTGAGCAGTCCCAGCTCTCTCAGCCTTTCATCACAGGGGAGAGACTCCAATTCCTCAGTCATTTTTGTGGCCCTTTGCTGGACTGTCTCCAGTAGTTCCACTTTGTCAAATTTGGCAAGTTAATGGATATAGAAAAGATATGCTATAAATTTGCCGATGTGTTGGTGGAACATAGAAGTACAAATCAAAGGTAAATAGAAATATTCAAGAAGATGGAAATGCAGTAACACTTGTTTTTCTCACACTGAAATCAGGAAATTAACAACTAAACATTCTTCTGAATAATAGCTGTGATCTGCCCTCTCCACCTTTTAATCTGTTCCACTTACTTTTATCTCTTCACTTGCCAGCAGCTACATAATACTATAATCCACAGAAACTCTTTATTTAAGTTTTGTGTCTTTTTAAAAATAAAATCTAGATTTTTAGATCTTCTTCCTAGAAGTTAATATTTTCTTTGGTGTAAGTGGTCTGAAGACTTAGAATTGGATGTAATAAGGTTGATTTTCAAAATACCTAGCTTTTTGACACTCAGCCATTGTAAGAAAGCAATGTGATAGTGTAAATGCTTTGCTGCCCACCTTTGAGGTGTGTTGAGGAAATAGCATGATTATTTGAGAAAAGTATTCCTGAGTAATACAATTCCACAGATTGCACTAAGTTAATAAGTTAGTTCTCTTCTGCTATGACTATATTGCAGTTAGGATATCGAGCAATTGTATATATGTACAATTTGATTAGTGATTTTAATATACTCTGGCGGACATTTATCTCCCAATTTAAACATATGGACCTTCTTTTAGGAATTACAGTCTTTAGGTTTTAACCAAAGATTTTCAGGGGGAAATAGGCATGTTTAACTTATTTTTTAAGTTAATAAAATACAGTTTGTGTTTTGGTTTTGTTGGGGTTTTTTTAATTTACTGTCAGAGAAATAATGTTTTGTTCCTTTTCTCATAAAATATTGTTGAATTGATGTGAACTTCAAAGTAGATGGAAACAGATGAGCTATCAGAATTATTAAGTTGCTAAAAAATAATTTTAGAACAAAAAAGAACATCTGAAGAAGAGCAACGAAGCTGGTGAAGGGTCTAGAGAACAGGTTTCATGAGGTCATGAGGAGCAGTTGAGGGAACTGATTGTTTAGCCTGGAGAAAAGGAGGCTCAGGGGAGACCTTATCACTTCCTGCAGCTACCTGAAAGGAGGTTGTAGCAAGGTGGGTTTTGTATTTTTCCAAAGTAACAAGGGATAGGATAAGAGGAAATAGCCTCAAGTTGTGCTAGGGAGGGTTTAGATTGGGTTTTAGGAAAAATTTCTTCACTGAAAGGGTTGTCAAGCACCAGAACAGGCTGCCCAGGGAAGTGGTTGAGTCACCATCCCTGGAGGTATTTAAAAGATGTGTAGATGTGGTGCTTAGGGGCGTGGTTTAGTGGTGGACTTGGCAGTGCTAGGTTAACAGTTGGAGGGTCTTTTCCAACTTAAGTGATTTTATGAATTTAATTTTAAAACACCAGTTGTAATTTAGGATACTTTCAATAGTAGTTTCAATATATTTTTTATTACTTTCCATGAATAAGTAACAATTTTTGTCAAAGCTAGAAGCATTACTTAACTCTTTACTAATATGGATATAAAGTCAATTTGCTGAATTTTTAGAAGAGGTATTGTCTGTATTAAAAAACTATCACTAAAAAAAAAAAGGTAACACTGTTGAAATCCTAGATTTGATCCTAGAAATGGCCATGGTGTCATCACATACACAATCAATCAAAATGGTACCTTTGACAGCATTTGAACTTTCTGTGGGTGTCTCAGTTCTCAGAAAGTTTCCTTATTAAGACAAGGTCATGTATTTATGACTCCCTCTAGTGGATAGCTTCCTGAACTAGGAAATACTCTCCATATTAAAGTCATGTGACATTATTAAAAATTCAGATCTCCTTGTTTTCATGATAAAGATCTGATTCCATTCTCATGGACAGTCAGAATGCCTTTGTGTGCATCTTCACTCATTACCACTCATTTTGCATTATATTTTTTATAAGTTTTTTTTTGTAACAGGATTGCTGATAACCGTATCTATTTATACGTGCAATTAATGTTTATATATTAGCAGATGGAACATCCTTTTTTGTGTGTGCTACAAACCACTTCTGTTTCCCAGACTCATTTACATGACTGTATATTCCTGAAATGTTTACACTTTGCCTTAATTCTTACTAAATTGTATTTCAGGTACCACCAAAGTAAACCTTGTGAAGATCCCATCAACTGCTTCCAGTCCTCGAGACACTGCACTAGCAGCTGTTATATGCAGCGCACTTGCAACAGTGCTCTTGGCTCTTCTTATTCTTTGTGTTATCTATTGTAAGAGGCAGTTTATGGAGAAGAAACCAAGCTGTAAGATTCCAATTATTACTGTTTCTTTGTAATATTCATATACCAGTATTAGTGTGGCAAATCTCTCTGTAGGTAAATAAATGAAATTTCTACAGCATTCAAGGTAATTTAACATTGAGATGAACAAGCTTGCAGAAGCCCAAGACTAAATATCCATACATGTTTGCCAGCTCAGTGAGGGTGTTCCAGCTTCTAGTGAGAAAATGCTGTGCAGATGTCCAGAAATAATCCAATTATATTAATTCTGTGCCATACTTTTTTAGAATCTGCACAGATATATGTGGACCATTGGGGATTTTAGCTGGAATGTCATCATAGAGTTGCAGTGCCAATGTGGAAATATGAGCTTGGAGGATCTGTGCATCACACGTCACTGTGAAACAGCTCACTGAGATAATGAATGTGGCCAGTGTAGATAGCACATTTGTCATTAACAATTTTGGTTTTATGGGCATATTCAAGATTAATTAAATGACTAAGCCAGTTAGATTTATAAATTTTTAAAAAAGAATAAGAGCTCAGCAATGTAATTCACAGATTGTTTATAATAAACATTTTTCTGCCCCTTAATTTAAATTAAGATAAAAGTCAAAAGCACTCTAGTTTAAAACTGTTTAAAAACTTTTCTTAAAATATGTTTATAGCATCTAATAAACACTCGATGTCAAAAAAGAATAATAACTAGGAAGAACTGATGTTATCACTGCTTACAGCACAAGCAAAAATAAAGAGATTCAGAGAGGCATTGTAAGAATTGTTCCTAACCTAGAAGATGCTTTACAATGTAAGTTTAAAAAATTTCAGTCACAGTGAATTCAAACGAGTTAGTAAAATTCAGTAACTCGGTTGCCTTGGCTTACAATTATACAGATTGATGAGTGCTGCTGTTAATACAAAGCTCGTTAAGATAACATAAACAAAATCCCAGTGGCTGAAAGCTGAATGTGGAAAATTTCAGTTGGGAATCCCTGAGAATCATTAAACACTGAGAAAATGTAACAATGAGTAAGATGTACTCTCAAATCATCATCAAAATAGAGCAGATATTTTCCTAGAAGAGGCTGTAGTTGAACTAGCTATTCTTGGGTTTGTTGCAAAGTCTGTGGTTTGTGTTATATGCAACCAAATAATCATTGTGAGTTTTTCAGTTGAAAAACGTATGGAAATACTGTGTAGTGTGACATTTAAGCATTCTGTGAAGATAGGAGGCTCTGAGCAGGGAAAAGAATATAACTTACTAATATATATTTTTATTCAATTTTTTGTCCCAAGGGTCTCTGAGATCACAAGACATTCACTACAATGGTTCTGAATTGTCATGTTTTGATAGACCACGGCTAAATGAATACGACCACCGAACTTGTTGCCAGTGCCAGAGAAGCACATCACAGACATGTGGTATGTTAGGTCTATATAAAAGTGACTTTATGGCATGATGAACATTTATCTAACACTTGAGTTGCCACATTTAACTTTAACTACTGAGCTAACGTCAAACTACCCTTTGTCCTGAGCTAATTTCTCAATAAGCACATAGAATTTCTAAGTAGCTATTTGGTTATGACTTTTTTTTTTTTTTCTGTGTTCATTCCAATGACCCTTTACTTTGTCTATCTCATTTCTTTCTGATATAAATAGCACTTCATATGGCTTTGAGATTTACATTGGTGTGAATGATTTAGCAGACATGATATGAACACTAAAGGACATTAAAAACCTGCACAATTGAAATCATTGAGATTTTGTGAAGTAGTGTCAGAACAGATGCATTTATTATGTTAACTAATACAGAATTTAACACAAGAGGACAGGCTTAAATACCATCCTAATATGTTAACTCAGAATGTGATTCTTCTCAATGTATCTCATTGAAAAGTAATTAAAAAAGTAGATACTCATGACTGGTATCTGTATTATTCCTGGAGGAACAGTTTGGCTTTTATAAGTAATTCCATTTGAAAGTAATAAATTAATGAACCCATTTTTTGCAATAAGAAATCTCTTTCCTTAATCAATATATTATAATGTAACTGGCAAACTAATACTCAAGTTTGAAAGAGTACTGAGACTAAGTTTATACAGACTTTTAGTCCTTCTAACACTATTAAATTAATTTTTATTCCTTAGGACCAGTTCATTTGATTCCATCATTGTGCTGTGATGAAACATGTAGCATGGAGCACAGCAGTCACAGTTGTGCTTTCCACTCACAGACTACGCTTAATGAAAGGTAACTTAGTTTTATAAATGTCTGTTAAACATTAAATATTTCTTATGCACTCAGATTAATATTTATATAGATACAATAGCTGTTTAGAGTGGAATGAGGGATTTTGATGAACTGTAGGCATATACTTCTGTTTTGTGCAAAAACAGGTTTATGGTGAAAAATCAATTTTAAGTATTAATATATGCCAACATGATGTATCAGTTTCTCTGATGAAGAAGTGACTGATTTCTCTCACAAGCAGATAGTCTTCCTCTTACTCTATGGTGCCTTAAAGGCTTTAGTGACCCTCTCTTCTGCTATGGGTTAGCAAGGTGCTGCATAAACCTGTGAATCTGGGGAATTAAGGTACAGTTTAGAAGTGTCATGAAGATTTTCTTTTTTTAGAAGCTCTCAATGACTGTGAGATTTGTAGCATGTATTATTTCTTAATTTCTACCAGATTGTAATCATTAGTTTCTCCTGATCAGCTGAATATAAATAGAGTAGTAGAGTAGCTATTTCTACAGCAGTGCCATGAGCTAAATATATAAAATTCATGGTGTCATTCAGAGTACTGGTTACAGATTTTAACACAGGATGTATTTATTTCTTTCAGCTAGAATTGTTTTCCATATAAGGTTTAAATTGGCCTTCATCTCTTTTGTTCTTGTGGCCAACTGTAACTAAAAATGTAGAGGCAGCTTCTTCATAGGTATTGTTTATGCAAGGTGACTTAGTGACCTAAGTACAAGATACAAGGTACCTAAATTTTCTATAATAACTTGTTTAAATACCGGCAAGCTTGAGTCATCCTTTTATACCACCAAGGCTGACAAATTGAGAGTAGCGTACTTTGTGAGGGATCTTTTGGTTAAGGCTTTAAAAATAAATGTTGTATCCATGCTCTGTGGACATCAAAGATCCCGTGGTTCCTTCCAGCAGAAATGGAGTTTGCTTCTATTTCCTTTGCCAAAATAATGTATTTCCTTCAATTGTGGTGCAGTGTCTGACTTTTGGCCTCATCTCTAAAAATGCTTTGTGTGTATATCAAAGCTATTAAAGCATCATGTTTTGGAAATGAATAAGGCTACTTAAGTCTGTTATAGGCAATGTTAATGTGGGATGAGGTTTGTCACAATTATTACAGTCTATCAGACTTAATATAGCCTTTACAGTTCTATAAACCTGTAGACAGTTTTTGGAAATAAAATATATTAGTATATCTTTTTGGTTTTGTTAATACTTATTTTGGAATACTAGAGTATAAAACATTACTGGGCTTTCAGCAGAGGCAGGCATGTACAGTGCACTCAGACATGTCAGTGTCGTCATGCACCTTAAATACATGTGAGATAGATAATACTCAGTTTCTACTTACACTTTCTTCACTTTCCATAAAATAAAAATAATACTTGTGAGAATTAAAATCCTTGCCCTTCATTAATATTCTGCCCTTTCCACATGAAAGAGAATATGAGAAAAACTTTTCATGTTTTGAATGCTAGACAGAACAAACTGGAAAATCTAAAGTGAATGCATGTTCAATATTAAATCATGCAGATAGAAGAAGGAGTTTCAAGCAGTCATGTTACCTATTCCCTTTTCCCAGTCTGAACCCACTTTACTTCTTTTCCTTCTGTTAGATATTTGTCTACCCTGTTTGTTTTTTTTAAAAAAAAACCTTTGTGTTGGAGATTCCACAGTCTTTCCAAACATCTTTCTTGCTGCAATTTAAGGTTGTTTTATCTTTTTTTAAAGACCAACCCAGCCATGCATTGAGAACAAATAAATGCCTTCCTCTTTGAAACAGTCTTTGTATCTAAGAATACTTTTATTCATATTTCTGTTCTTTAGACTGTAAACAACCCCAGCTGTAGTTCATGTTTTCTAAAACCCTGAATTCACAGTGTGAAGGGCTCTAGCCATCCCCTTTACCTTCAGTAGTGTTCTCCAGAGCTTTCATCATTACCTGATAAGGAACAAACTGTATTCCTTTTCAAAAGAATATGTTTGTACAGGGTGCCTCTAGAATATTAACTTAATACAACCCTGTTAAAGCTTCTCAAAATATCTGTAATTATTAACGACAATAATTACAATATGATAATATTTTCTTGAATGCTTTTAAAACCATGTATTTTTTATCCTTTTGCAGGGCTTCTGATTCTGTTGGAGAAATGATTCCTACCTTCCTTGGTTCTCTCTCACACTCTACCTGTGGGGACATTTCAGATGCTTGGCCTCTTATGCAAAACTCAGCTTGTTGTGAAAGTATTTCTTTGTGTGAATCGTATTCAGAACTGGCTGAAGGATCTGCAAAATCCTGCAGTCCTGAGACTGGAAATGCAGCCACTGTTGTGTTGGATAATAACAAGGATCTAAATGAAGTACTTATTTCAGCTAAGTCTCTTGATGGAAACACTGCAAAGTCCTTTGAAATGTCCAAACATAGAACATGCATGGAAGTTTCATCACTTCAGAACTCAGTGGCTGCTGAAACCCAGCCAAAGACAAAGCGAAATGGAACAGCAAATGATGCTACAGACTGATAAAGAGGTAAAAAACATAACTAGAAAGGAGTGAGGACGAGTACTCAAGGCATGTAGAGCTAGATAAAAATAGAATTGTTAAAAGTTGCAGGGTTATGTTTCTCCATAGGTTACATCTAACTATTGCTGAAGTAAATTAAAATTCTACAAGAGATCCAACAGTTTTACATTTGTAAATCTTTGACTGAATTTGAAAAGTGTCATTACTCGAACTATAATGTTGAGATAGTATGAGCCAAAATACAGGGGTAACTCTGTACACCAGTCAGCTCGTATCAGGTTTTTTTTTCATTAAATTTCAGGGGAAAAAAAACAGTTTAATAGCCTTATGTCCAAACTATTATGTGAGGCTAGTCCTTGTTTGTGAGGGAAGAACTCGGGACTTGTCTTTGCTCATTGTAAACAAAGCAAAAAAACCATGCAAGTGTTCATCAAAAAATATTTACAAAGCCTTCTCTGTGAAGTTACTACAGCAGTAGCAGAAACAGAAGAGACAATCTCAAATGCTTTTTAATGCCATTTTTATTCCCATGTTATCAGATAAAACATCCCATAAATTTGTCCATAAAATATAATTTAAGCTATAAAAGCTCAGAGAAGACGCAGGTCTGAGGTCAAAATGAGAAGAGGTGATAAACAGTCGTGTCTACCACGTAACAATGTAATCATCACTAAAAGTCACTGTGCTACTGCTTCATCATTATATCTTTTTGAATATTAGCTGTACTCTGTGCCTTTAAAATTGCATTTTCTACTATTGGAAGTAACTTGGAGCAGCAGGTTGCTAATCTGTAAAAGGATCCTAAATTATGGCATATGTACTGGTGTTGTTACTCAAGGGTTATGTAGACTGTGGCTGGAAAGCTGTGCATTTACACAGAGGCAGGAACAAAAGCAGTTGCCACTAATACTAATAATCCACCAAACTTAATTAAGAAAATTACACTATCTGTAATTATGAAAATTTTGGGTCATCTGCAGAAATAAAACTGCCTTCCTTTGATCCTCTTCCATTTGGTTTGCATGCTACTTTCATACAGCTCTTAAATAAGAAGTAGAAAGCAATTAGTATTTAGCAAAATAAACATATTCTGAAGACATGTAAGTGCAACAGTTAATTCTTTGTAAATCAAACCTTAATTCTTCAGGTGACATTTTCAAAAGAAGGGAGGTTAACAGACTGCTAAGTCAAGAATTTTTTTGCCATTGACTTCATTGGTACACATATATGACCCTGAAAAATCTACTACTATTACTGAAAATACCAACCTCATCTAGGTTTATTTTTTTCAAGATATTAGTTAAAATATATAGTTTTGCCTACCACTAACTGCCCATGCGTCAGATAGCAATTGTCATAGTTTAATTTTGGTACATGCCAAATACCATTACGGAATCACAGAATCACAGAACTGTCTAGGTTGGAAAAGACCCTGAAGATCATCCAGTCCAACCATTGACCTAACACTGACAGCTCCCAACTACCCCAGATCCCTCAGCGCTATGTTGACCCGACTCTTAAACACCTCCAGGGATGGGGACTCCACCACCTCCCTGGGCAGCCCATTCCAACGCCTGACAACCCCTTCTGGAAAGAAATGCTTCCTAAGATCCAGTCTAAACCTTCCCTGGCACAACTTGAGGCCATTCCCTCTTGTCCTATCACTTATTACTTGGTTAGAGAGACTCATCCCCAGCTCTCTGCACCCTCCTTTCAGGGAGCTGTAGAGGGCGATGAGGTCTCCCCTCAGCCTCCTCTTCTCCAGACTAAACACCCCCAGTTCCCTCAGCCGCTCCCCGTACGACCTGTGCTCCAGACCCTGCACCAGCTCCGTTGCCCTTCTCTGGACACGCTCGAGTCATTCAATGTCCTTTTTGGAGCGAGGGGCCCAAAACTGAACACAGGAATCGAGGGGCGGCCTCACCAGTGCCAAGGACAGGGGTAAGATCCCTTCCCTGTCCCTGCTGGCCACGCTATTGCTGACACAAGCCAGGATGCCATTGGCCTTCTTGGCCACCTGGGCACACTGCTGGCTCCTGTTCAGCCGGCTGTCAATCAACACCCCCAGGTCCCTCTCTGACTGGCAGCTCTCCAGCCACTCCTCCCCAAGCCTGTAGCGCTGCTGGGGGTTGTTGTGGCCCAAGGGCAGCCCCCGGCATTTGGCCTTATTGAAACTCCTCCAGTTGGCCTCAGCCCATGGCTCCAGCCTGTCCAGGTCTCTCTGCAGAGCCTCCCTACCCTCGAGCAGATCAACACTCCCACCCAGCTTGGTGTCATCTGCAAACTGACTGAGGGTGCACTCGATCCCCTCGTCTAGATCATCAGTAAAGATGTTAAACAGGCGTGGCCCCAAAACCAAGCCCTGGGGGACACCACTCGTGACCGGCTGCCAACTGGATTTGTTAGGTGATAGTTCTCCTAAGTATATATAGGAAGGGACAGTGACATGGCTGTGACTGCAAATCTCAACACTGCTAGTTCCCAGTTTTTCAGTGGTTGTCAATGGAACTTGAATATTCTATTAATGTTTTAAGGGAATATACTTCCATACAAACAAGATTTTAAAAAATGAAAGGTTTGTGGGTTTTTTCCACTAAACCATGTATCAGAGATACATGATTAATATTAGTTAGAGTTTTTCTAGATGAAGGGAACCACAGAATTTCTAAATATTACTATAAGAATTAACTTACATTTCACCATACTTGTTATAGTATATAAGTTGTGATTTTTCTTTCTGATTCCTATGTGTATATGGACACCTGACATTTTGAAATTCTATATTCTTTGATGGTTTTGTACTATCATGTATTACTACTGAGATTTGTGTATAATTCTGAATAAGCAAGATGGTTTGGGAGGGTTAGGTTTTTATTAAAATTTTTTTAATAGACTTTACTGATTCATTTTGTACAATTTATCCATATTCAGACTTTACAGTGCATCATTATATATGCTTCTTTGGTGGAGAAATTTAAGTAGTATTTGAGGGACAGGACCAGGACTAGGCTTATCTGAGATACGTTTTCAGGCTGAACTCTGACCAGCTGTACAACTTCAAGAAAATTTTTTCATCTCAGTCTACCCCCTTTTTTCTATTTGTCTTTCATCTTTCTTGTCTTTTTGCAATATTTTGAGGAAGGGTGGCCTTTTTAATACATGTGGAGCATTACAGTCTTGCATAGGGCCATACATTATTATTATATTACAAAATAAATAATGCGATAAAATCAGAAGATCGCATATTTTTATTTATGTGCACATAAATACAAGGTTTTTAATGGGTGTTTTAATACATGTTCAGTCCAGGTTTAAGTGGATTTCTACAGCAAGAAGTATAGCTGTATTTTTTTAGTGTTTAGTCAAGTATAGAAGTATGTACAGGTTTTTTATGAGTTTATTTAACAACTTTTCTATTCACTTTCTTTTAGGAAACCAAGCTATTTCTCTCAGCACTAGAGCTGACTGCTTCCCTTAGGCTCCTCTGCTGATTCTCATCAAACCTAGTCTGGTCCTCAATGTTGCATGGTTTCAAAATCAGCTGGAAAAAAATGGCATAATTTCACACCTAGTTGCATATAAGCTGTAACAGCTGTAAAGTGAAACTTCAAGGAGCATCCTAGGAGAACCCTGAAAGTGGATTTATGACCTTTTGCATCTCTTTTTAAAAAATGACCTTCTATTCCCTCAGATTCTCAAAAAGTCTTAATGGCGTGAGCTTAGAAGTATATGTAAATACAGCAAGAAATATTAATACTTCAGTGTGTTTAAGTGGGTATCTTAAATATGGCTACAGATGTCAGAAGGCATGGGACAAGATGTTGCCAGTTATTCTGCTTGCAGATTTATTCATGCATTAGGATTTTTTTGACTGGCTCTAATTTTAAACCTGTTTCCTGCTGTTGAAGGTCTTAAAAAAGAAACATTTCTACTTATGCAAGGATCATCTATTGATAACTGAAACTTCTATTATATATATTACATTATAGTCAATAAGCTAGTTTGGGGAGTTAAAGAATGTGCATGTTAGAATATGTATGGTTGAAGCCCCCTCCATACAATTATTACATTTGTGAGAGGGGGTATTGTTTTGTTAAATATAGCAGGAGATTAGCTTTAAATTAGATTTAGTTTAATGAAAGTCAGCCATATAGATAGGGATGTTGTGTTTAATTGGTAGTTCCAGTATTGGAATACAGCACTTGTTGTTAGAACATGTAATTTTTTGGATGTTGAATAAATGTAATCAACTGTCACATCAAAATGTCAAACTATAGCAGGCGTGCCATGAAAAGTATTCATACAATGAGACTATTACCAATATTTTTTAGTAATGCATTATTTTCAAGGGTCAAGCTTCATGGTGACCTAATTCATCTGGCAGGCCTTTTCATTCATGTCACTCTGTCCTTTTCATGATAGTATTGTGTAAACTCAGTTTTTCCACACAAAATATAAAAATTAATTCATAACATTTTTGAAAAAAAACAAAACTCTGAATTGAATCCTCAAAGGTATACGCATGCCTAGCAAATAATCAGTTCTCTGCCCTTACTGCTGTTCTTTAAGATTTTTTTAACATCAGTTTGTTGCATCACATCCCATAATACCATTTGTTCTGCAGCCATTTTTATCCCTAAAATAGTTTTCACTTCTGTGAGTAATCCCAGTAACCTCTACTGATTCATTACATTCATCAGGCTCAAACTTGTCAGTGATTAACTCTAGCAGTTATTCTTTAAAGTACCCAATGTGCCTTGAGAAAAGCAAAGCAATCCGCAAAACAAATGCAAATTTGCAATAAAGGTTACTCATCTTTCCACACATGGTTTGTGTGGCAATGGAAATGTTGAGACAGTATTCATATTCCATAACGGAACAAGACTTTTGCTTTGAAGCACCCAGTAGAAGGTTGAACCTGCACATAAATAGCTAAAGCCAGTATAGGAAGCCAAGGCAGTAAAGTGCTTCAGCTAAAACCAGTGAGATTATTCATGTGTGCAAAAATCATGAATAACAGTTACCAAATTCAAACCAAAGTAAGTGAAGAACTTACATGATTTTTTATTAAAGTAGTAAATACCAACCACCATTTGGTCACTGACAGAATAATATGCAGATATACAGGGAGGACTCAGCTAAATACTTTATATATTCAAATAAGAACAGTTTTGAATAATTTATTTGGATACTTTCATTTAAGAAGTAACAAACCATTATTTTTCACTACATGTGCATTAAGAGATGTGTGTTTCTTTGTATATACTTTGTAAATAGAAAAAATCCAATGTGCATTTCAGTATATGGCAAGATATTTTTAGAACATATGGAGATTTAACTTTTCACTAATAACAGTTCTTTAAAATGCTATGTTCAAAAGTTTTGCCAGCCTCTGCCACAGTAAGTATGTTTTCCCATTGGAATTTACACTTTGTATAATTGTTTTTGTCCGGCAACTCTAGAGAAAAATACTCATTTCTTTAAATGAGTGACAGATAGCTTGAGAGCAAACTGGGAGAAAAAAATGAAGAGAGTGCTTTTTAAATATATGTGTATATTGTGTATATACTTTTTTCCTTAATTTAACCAAATTGGTCTTTTTTATATTGCCTGTGGCAAGCAATGTTGTACATGCCAATAGAAAACATACACTACCACTGCATTCAGACTGCCCACGTATCATGTCTAGGGACTTCTAGTGCTGTTTTAAATATGCCTTTAAGGAATGTAAATTAAAATCTTGTATAAATCATTTTGTAATACTTTTTCTACTTGTGAATAAAATGTTACGTGAACCAGTCTTGGTTTGTTGGTCTCAGATTAATAATAGCATTCTATACAAAGTTAGTGATCAATTCTTTTATCTTTTTTTAGAATTCCATAATGGTTTAATAGTGTTAAAATTACAGTATAATTTGGTGTATCTTTGTCTTGAGATGCTTGCTGTTTAACAGTAGCATCATTCTTCAAGTTGGAGGACCTTGAAGAAGCAGTAAGTTAACATCAATCCTTAACTGTAGTGTTTCAGATCTTTTCACAATTTTGCTTCTTAGGAAAAACAAAGCTGCTAAGCACCACAGATTGCTGTCTGTATAATGTCTTTGAAAAGAAACCCAAGTACTCCACTCAGTACACTGTTTCAGACAAGATAGATACATAAATGAGAGTACCTGTATCTCAAGCAGAAAAGGACACCCTAATCATGGCCCCTATTTAGTACCACCCAATTAGTCTTTGCTTATGTTGCACTGCACAGCAGCCAAGAGTGGTTTCAAACCTTTGTAGAAGAAAGAAGGAATTAGAGAATACTGCTAGAGAAGACAAATTACCCGTGATTATTTAGGCTATTTTTCAAACATTGTCCAGAAGGTTTATATGTCGAAAAGATTCAGGAAAATTTAACTCAAATGGGATGCTGTACAATTTAAATGATTAAGAAAGGGATGGCATGGTTTGACTGACAAGAGTGGAGGACTGAGATGAAAGAGTACTTTGGTAATTGCGTATAATTACAAGACTTCTTATGGTAAAGACATAATAAGCGGTGACTGGAAACTGAATCCAGATAAGGATGGTAGGTAACATAAAGTCAGGTTGTTTCTGATGGAAAATTTGTAGCACTATTTGTTTTTATGGGAAAGTTTGAGAGAAAGCTGCTCTGTCCTGTCACTAGTCTAGCAAATTTTGCATTGGTTCTTGTCTGTGTATTGCTGCTATCTCTCCAGTCTTTTAAGTACATAATTCAGAGTTTATCTGGGAGCACCTTCCCAGCATAGCAAGGTCTCCTACGACTGTGCCCATGTGCTGCACTCCTGAGTAGTCTTCTACTTGTCATCTGTTGGGGCTGTCAAAAATGGCAGCAGTCCACATCCCCGGCCCACCTGATCATCCTCCTAGTTCAATTAAATGCTTGCAAGTCTGCAAAGCAGCCCATGGCATGTTTGGTAGTTCATTTTGTGTCGATAAAGGTAGCTTCGTGACTCTCGGCACTGCGGGGGTTGCAATGGTGTGCCCCTGCCAAAAATAAATCAAGAACGAGACAGGAATTGAAAAACAGGTACTCTGTTTTATCTGGGAAAAAAATACAACTCAACACAGTACGTATGTGATCATAACACTTGCGTAGAGGTTTGACCATACAAGATACTACATAAATGTCAGTAGCAAGGCTGCAATTTTCTAGCCAACTATCTTTCTAAGAGAAGTCTACAAAAAAAAAAACCACAAAAACAAAAAATGCCCCAAAATCTTTTCCTGCTTGTTTGTTTTTCAGTACAAGAGTGTTTCCTGCCTTTTCTACAAGGGAGACCAAGCTCTTAATCCAATGGTCCTCATCCTACCAGGAGTTTAAGATTGTATAGCTTTTCCCTTTGTTGTGGGCTCTTTGAGGGCCTTTGGTTTGCATTCCTGTGAAGTTTCTCCAAGCAACAACCATCATGCATTAAATTAATCCTCTTGCTGACTTTGGTGATGGAGGTTTAGATCACTACCTGCAGCACATTCCAGGGCAGACACTGCTGCTTTGTTTTGCCCTTTAAAAAAAGGGGTATTGAAGGCGATGTGTTGTGTTTTATCAGGCACAGAGGACGCTGAGGTTGGATACTGCAGAGCAAAGCCACACAATGCACACTTTGTGCTGGCAGGGTGCAATTTAATCCATACTTAGTTTTGGCGTGAGTGATGGCAAAACCCACTTGGCTCTTCACGTTGCACATGAGCCATTTTATGTCCAATAACGTAGCGTTTTCAATAGGATAAAAAATAATAGTGGGTGGATTTGCTAGGGAGCCTGCTGGTTTCCACAACAGCAGTGAATGATGGGATTAGAGGAAATGTTTTCTAACAGCATCCTGACAGAGGGTGGCTGACTGAGGGCACACTGAAGCTCTAGCAAGCGCCACAACTTCAACAGCAGGGTCAGCTGAGTAAGACTGAGATATTTTTTTTCCCATCATTTGATTTTCTAAATCCTTCCTTATTACAGTTGGATTTAATTTTTTTTTCATTGACCTGACAAAGGGAGATTTAGCTTGTTCAAAAGGTTATAAATGACATTTTTCTAATGCATTGGTGTAAAAGCACACAATAAAGAAGGCGGCTTTTAGAAAGTGCTTTCTCTGAGCCTCAGTCTTTGTGGAGTTTTCCATTTCTCTGACCAGGTCCCAGTCTCAGTTTGTGGATGGACAATTCACATGCTATTCAGCATGCAAAGATTCTCTTAAGTATAGGAGATAATAAACTTAACTCTGGTCTGTAATCAACAGTTTAAGGAAGAGCACTGATTTAAAGCTTGGAGAAAATTAAACCATTGGAATTCAAGAAATCACCTTGATTTGCCCAAGATATTAGACAGTTCATTGGAACATAATCATAAACACATATAATACAGAATGTATACATGCCTGTGCAGATATATTCTGCAGTAAAATAAAATAATAACTGAATTTGAAAGAGCCAGTCATCTTGCATGTGATTTGAGGAAGGGCATTGTCTAGGCCAGTTAGTAATTTTATTTCTAAATCCTTAAACATGAGGAAATTACAGAACACTATGGACCGATTCAGATGAGACCTTTACATTATACAACTATTTATTCTGTATGTGACAGTGGTTACAAAATCAACTCAGAACTTTTTTTAAAAATAATAAAGGCTCTATTTCGATTTTTTTTAAATGCCTTTCAACCCAGAAATCCAAGTGCCCTAGACATGTCATAGGTCAATATGGGACCCTTAGGGAAAAAATTATCACTATAAACAACAAAATAAATCATTTAGGACCTACAGCTGGTACTCTATGGCTCCCTTCCAGAATTTTTAGAGCCGCAATTTCTTATTCTTCAATAGCAACACATGGGAATATTCACTGAGTGAATGCAATTTCTCCACTGGGGTCAGTAGAATCTGAAAGCCCTGGCCAGCCCTGCCAGAGGAGCAGATTGCGCAGCAGCAGCTCTAATTCTTTTCAGCTGGTGGGGATCGCAGCAGGACATTGGGTAATGGGAACGCTCTGTGCATGTGCGTGCATGCACACTTCCATACCATAGACATGTAAGAGAACAATATTGAACAAAACAGGAACAGTAGAGGTTATTCATTATGAAAATAAGAATAAAGAGAAAAGGGCATTGGCTATTAGTGCACCAAAAAAGAGCAAAACTGGCCATTGCATTACAGAGTAATCATATTTTAAAAGCCAAAGATCTAGGCTACAGTCACCTTACTTCTCTAACTTCATGTTCACTTAAACTCACATAAACTCTGCATTTGGCCAAAGCAAATTGAGGAAGATCTGGAATCAGGAGAATAACAGCATTTACTATACCAATTTTGTTCATACACTGCAAACGTGCTTTCCTGTATATTTATGTTGACTCCTGCCACATACGATAGCTGAGTTTAACCTGAGGAAATTCAACAGCAAGTATCAGTTTGGCCATGTGGTTCACTCTGTTCCAAGAGAAAAAATGAACTTGTTGACTAACCTGATGCCATTTTAAGTTATTAAACACAACAATAGTTGTGTTCATTAATCATAGCTTCAGCTTTATTAAACCTTATTCCTAAGGATGTTCAACAACAAAAGTTAAGGGGACACCACACCTCTGCAAGAGTGAGAACATCTTTCTGACAGAAATACCAACACAAGCCCAAAATATTTCACCAGATAACTCTTGCAGTACATTTTGTCAAAATTCTTCACCTCTTTCTGATATTTTGAGACTGCATATAGAAAAAAATTCCTTGCTTCAAAAAACTTTGATGCCATGACAAAATCTAACACAAGAGTATTTTCTCTAGGAGTGTTTGTGCAGCTACTCTCCATGTTAAACCCTCAATAAATTGAAACCCTCAATATTAATTTAAGTTGTATCTTTAAATATATGTTAAACTTTGGAGGATTTGTTTGTTACTCAAGGAGGACTAATCCATTTGTATGGGCAAGAACTACCTCAAAGTTATTTACATACACTGGGGTTTTTATGAGCAGGACAGATGGATTCAGGTGTAAGAAACTCTTTTAGATGATAAAAAACCTATTTTATTGATGGATTAAAAGAAGTAAGCCCCGTGGGTTCAGCCCTCTCTCTCATTAGTTCAAACAGGCTATGGGATCTGCGGGGAAGAGCTAAAGAATGCCATAAATTAAATCTCCTGTGGCTTTCAACAACAAATAGATAGCATTGGAGTTTACTCAAGGTGTTGGCAAGTGCTGTAATAGGGATTCCTGAAATATGCCTGCCAGATGATGTTTCCTAATACACAGAATATCACTGAGGAGGTCTTGTTGCATTTACAGCTAGATGCTTTCTTTCCCTAGAGAAGTCTTTTTATTGCCTTTCTGCAGTAGGTGGGCTGGGGGCAGTGGGGAAGCAGCAATGCCTGCAGAAGCCAGAGGAGAGCAGGGTGCAGCACCGATACATCCAGCACACTCTACAGCCTGTTACAGCTGATTTCTATCTACAAGTCTCCCAGCTGTGCTTGAAAGCCTAAAAATCCCCAGAGATGCAATATTGCACCTTCCGCAGTGTTGTAACTGCAGTAGCTGAAAGCTACAAGTAATAAGAAATTAACATAATCTGTTAGTTGAGAGGGGGGAATGAAAAATAACTAAAGGGTTTGGGCTCAAGGCCTTCTTGGATCTGCTTTCTAATGTTTGCTTGAGACTTTGCGTCTAGTTAAAGGTCTACAGCTGCTGAGGCTCGAAGAATGCTCCTGCAAGTCTTATCTGATCTTAGGGAGCAGAAGTTTACCTTTCAGTTTGGTCTTGTTATACTTCATGCTGCAAGACTTCAGGGGTTTAAATGCCTGACACTCTCTGTTCTTTTCCCAATTACCTCATTTTTTTGACCAAAAAAAAACCAAAAACAACCTCTCTCTATTCAAATTTTGCTTAAGTTGCATTATGTACAAGCTTCCTATAATAAGACTCTAATTTAATTTTCTCATGGAGGAGAAATGCAGTTACCCTAATGCCATCCAGAAGACAGCCTGGGAATCAGATGCTGATTCATGCTGTTACCAGTGTCTGTCTCTGCTGCTCTGTCCCCTTGTCCAAGAAGCAGACCAGAAAAAATCAAAACATCAGAGCAGCCCTAACCCATACCAGCAACCCATTCTTTAAAAATCTCATTGAGTCAGAGTTTATGGGTAGTTCAAACAGAACAAAGACAAACTCCGGAGAGAAAAACTGCATGAAGAACTATACTGCAGAGTCAGTCAGGAAGATTCCCATTTGTGTATTGAAAGTTCAGCTAAATAACCTTGGTCTGCACAGGAAGACAAGTAGGAAGGAAAACTCTTCTGATATTTAAAACCATCCTGCCCCTTGAGCATACCAGGCATTTTATCTTCTTAGTCTTCATAAAAATTTTATTTTGTGAAGTAGACATGCAGCACATACTCCTCATTCTTGACACAGAAGGGTTTGCTCTCCCCATCCCCTGTCCAGTGTCAGAAATAGTAACACACAACTGGCACCAAAGGCTCTTTCCAACCAGGAAAAGAATGTCTCTATCTCTTACCGCCTCTTCTGTTTTATGTCTCCTCCCTACTGTTTTGCCTTATTTATCACTGCTGCAATTTTGGGGTATCTCTTTGTCTTCTTCCTCCAAGCCCATGTTTCCCATTCTCCTGCCTCCACTAGCTGGTCTGCTTCCCCATCACCACGTGCAAGAAGAATTGTGGATTTAATTTCATGAAACTGGAAGATGTAATAAAATGTACACAAGTATCTCCAAGGTTTTGCTCTGTTCTTATTTACAAGCAAAGTAAACAAAAGAGAGGGAAACAAAGGTACACAACCATAGTGTGCAAATGCTGGCCTGTGCGACACTGGGTGAAGGCAACAAGATCAAATCCAAAGTCAGCCTACACAGGAATGTATTTGGTTGGATTCCTGTCTGTGGACAGCTGCTTGTAAAATAGAAGATAATGGCTGAATGTTTAAAATGATGATTTTTAAGCACATGCCCTCATCAGGATTTTTCTGCAAGAATCCTCTGAGAAAACTAGAGACAAGGAACTGGTCACAGCAGCAAGAAAGAGCTATCCAGGACAGTATGCAAACATTTCTGATAACAGGACTTACCCTACAGTGGTACTAAAAATTTATCTGTTGAATAGATTATGGGCAGGACAGCTAGTTTAAACTGACGGGGAACAAAAATCTACCTTATCATTTTGTCTGGAATAGTAATTTTCTTTTCCCTGAGATAATGTTAACGCAAAATATTATAGCAAAATAAATAATCACTCATATCAGATCTACTTGCACACTTCTGACCTGGTGTTCAACTTATTTTTCTGAATAGGTGAGTCAAAGCAGGTTGGGCCAGCCTGTAAGTTGAGACACAGGAGGGCATTCCCTGCTGTGCATTTAGTAGTTGGTGGAAAACATCATCAACAGAGCAAACGAGTTACTGCAGAAAGGATGACACAATTAGACTTAGTGTTCTGCTTAGAACTGCTAATTATAAATTAGCCTAAATCACACCTAATTTATTTGTTATATTCGGTTCAACAGAAAACTAGAATCAAAATTATTTTTTTCTTTTAACGCTAATGTTTTAAAACACTTTAAAACTTGCAAACAGCAAGGTGGAAAAGGTGGAATGAAGAATCCTATATAATTTGGTCTGAAACAGGCAATGGTCCTCACAGGTGCCGGGAGGGGATGCCAGGAGTTGGTACCTCCCCCCGCTCCCCAGAGGCTTGCTGACAGCACCACTAGTCCCATTTCAAATCCTCACCTTTTGAAGCTTGCCAGCTGTGGCTGGTTAAGAGATCAGCTGTAAATGACAGATTTTTTTTATATATATATATTACGCTGTTACAATCTTTAGATTTGCTTATGGCAGAAAACTATAGGGTCCTACAAGGGGCTTTCAAGAGCCCCTACAGCTGCTCATCAGGGCTGGACTCTGGTGGATCCAGCCCCTCTGCAGTGTGACGCTCCTCACCTGCATCCAGCCCAGTGCAAAAGTGGTGCCACAGCCATGGCACACAGCAGCTCCTCCATCCACTCCTGCAGCAGAAGCAATATTATATTATATTGACATCTGCCTGCCCTCATTTTTATTGTTAAGTGTTGGTGTTTGCTCAGTCATCCAGCGGGTGAATGGATTTTATTCAGGAAACGTACACTATGTGACAATGTACTGCTGTATTATGAAATGTAGCATAAAGAAGCATTTGCACTTTGTTTGGCTCTGGCTCTTTATTAGGTGATGGAGTGGGAAATTGCAAACTAGTTTAAATGAGCAAGCCTTTTTCTTAGCCCTGCTCACAGACTTCCAGCAGCTGAAGGATACATTCCTGGCTGCAATTAATTCATCAGTTTGCAGTATATGAAACCCAGATTCATGGCTGAATGGAAGAAATGACTCAAAACGCTGCCACCACCGTGCTGCAAGCTCTTGCAATATGCAGTGTCTTGCAATATTTCCCCAAGCTGAGTCTGTTCTGTCCATGATGGTAACTGCTAATTGATATCTCCCTGCCCTTATCTCAACCCACGAGCTTTCCAATGTATTTTCTCTCTTCTGTCCAGCTGAGGAGGGGTGTGATAGAACAGCTTTGGTGGACACCTGGCATCCAGCCAGGGTCAACCCACCACGTAAGCAAAGGATGGGCAAAGCTGCAGATACAGCAAGCGTGGATGTAAAACTTGGTGTAATTGGAATGATTTTAACTTTAAGGAGCCCAGAAGAATATATAAATTACATGAGCTTAGCCTCACCCCTGAATCTGGTGCAACACCTGGAGGGTAATTTGCCATTTGCTTTAAGCAGAGCTACAGAACAAAAAGGTTTGCAACACTTTGCTGCAGCAAGCAGTCCGCGTTGGACAACAGGCCTGTTCTGTGAGGGGTGGAATGAGAGGAGGACAGAACCCAGTTCTGGCTTTTACTAAAACCAGTCCTGGGACTGCATTAGAGATCTGTCATCTTCCTTTTTTTAGCATTTGTGAGTACAGGGAGAGTTAATTGGCAGGATAGCAAACACTTTTCTAACCAAGGCACCTCCAGAGACTAAGGAAGAGCACATCTGCCAATCAAAATACGCAGAACTATGAAATGAAACTCTGCTACACACCCTTTAACCTTCCCTGCACAGAGAGGAATATTCTGCAGCCTCACCGACTGCATCACACATCCTGGGCATGATCTGCAGATCCACATGCCTCAGTCCTCTCTTCATTTTTTTCCTGCATGCAGGTCTGAGTGCCTTACCTCCTACCCACACAGCCACAGCAGCCGTGTGCAGGCATCACAGTGGTACATGAAACCCAAGGCCAAAGGCTGCCTGCACTTCTGTTTCGTTGCACACTTGGCTTCAGCAGCAAAACCAGTGCTCTGCGAGAAGCAACCTTCAAGCACAGTGTGTTCAGTCAGAAATCACACTCCTCTGCTCTGCGTCCGTCCCTTGCCAGCAAAGTCAGCGTTGATGACTTTGCTGGGTACACTGCAGACCTCACGGGGTACGCAGTGTGTGAAGCACTCTGGGTACATCCACTGGTGGAGAAGGAAGATAGTATTTTTAATTTCCTCCTCTATAGAAAAATGCAGCTCCTTGCTGATTCACACCTCAGTTGACGGGCCGCAGAGAGATGTGGGCAGCATGGTGTGGGCAAGAGAACAGATAGCAGCCACCACCATGTGTGCGACAGCCCTGCCAGCGGTGCGGGGTCCTTCAGCACACAGAGGGGGACTGTGAAGCCCCCGGCAGGGCTAAGCAGCTGCTTTCCACTGTCACAAACCTGATCCCCTTTTCCCCACACAGCTCTATGGCATTTGTTCACAGGCTGGGAGTTGCACCGTGACTCAGCCTGGTGGCTTCGGGCACCTGAGGCAGCTTGTGGCAGGAGATGCCACTCTGCATTTGGGAGGCACTATCACAGCCCCTGCCAAGGGCTGCAGCAATGCAGAAAAGCAGATACTGGAGGGGTAGGGGGGCTTGACACCAGTATCTTACACCAGTGCTTAATTAAGCAAAAGGGAAGTCTCAGGCAGAGCTGATGGAGGGGTGGGGATTCCCCACAGAGCAGAAAGCAGAGAAAGCTGGGCTGGTGCAGCCTGGAAGCTGGCAGCCAACTCGGTGCAGCATCGAGAGGTGGGAGCCGTGGGAAGGTGAAACACATGCGTCAGCAAGACAAAGGGGAGGAGAGGACAAGATGCAACACAGAATGTACAAAACTGCCCAGAGATCAGCTGAAGAAGGTAAACAGACCCTAGAAAAGAATAAAATGTGCATTATGCCAGATAGGAATGTATGGGGACAGTGACAGCAGGCTCTCTCTGTAAAAATGCTTCTGAAAGCAATTTTTAAGTAAGTCTGACTCAGGTATGCAGGTGATTTACATGTTTCCAGTCAAAATAAAAGATCTCAACGTTTTCTTGGCTGACCTCAGCAAGGTTTAATTCCCTTCTTAGAGTTTAAGGCACTTTTCCTTTTTTGAATGAACACAGCTGTGCTGTGCACACTTTACTTCAAACCGACTCATAAGAACACACGTCATGGCCCCTGAATTCAGAAAGGCAGCTGAGTGAGTGCACTTGAGTGCCTGCCTGCAGCAAGCACGTTCATCATGACCACTATGTCTCCACCAGGACCAGCTTGCTGTAATGGTCCTTTAATTAATTCTTTGCTGGCCGATCCCACTACACCAGTCTGTAGTGAACAGTTCAGACCTGTAATTATAATTTAAATACTGTAAACTTCCAGCTGAGCAAGCCAACAAGATGTATCATTTGGTGTGTCATAATTACTGTGAAGAATGATGCTCACTTCAGAATCTTGCACCATTTTCACTATGCTTTTTTTCACTAACCAGATATATTTTTATTTGACATAATAAATTTATAAATCAATTTACCTCTCCTACTAGAAATATTTGGATGCCTTCCCTATGCCTTTGACCAGCCCAGGAGCATATCCAGAGAGTAGGAAAAAAAACCCAGAGACACACCCCTCTAAGTGAGTTAACCCAGGTTTCCAACAGCCAGTGATGGCCCTATAAATTAAAGATACACATGGACTTTTCATGGGGCTTCACAGAAGCATTTTCCAGGTTTACCTTGAAGGTAATGAAGCTTTGATGACTCATTCAAAGAAAAAGCTGGGATGGGGACTTCCCTAGATGGATCTTACCTGACTCTGGACAGTTGTTCTTTGGCTCTTGAGCCACCTAAACTGCGCTTTACCCAGAAGAAAAAAAGCTATCTGAATGTATACATTTTGTTTAACACTGCCCTGTATAGAAGACTTCACATGCAATATTAAAACATTAAAAGATGGAGGCCTGCCAGCAACCAAGAGTGGTAGCACAGGACCATAACTCTCATTTCCTCCTGCAGGGGTAATGTCCAAAAGTCCTTGCTAATTCTGGGAACTCCTGCAAATTTCCTACCCTCGGTACTTAGTTTTGTTTCCAGCCCTCACTTCACCTTTCTAGCTCTCATTTCAAGGCCATGTCCTGACACAAGCACTTCATGCACCCTTCTCCCTTTTCTGTCCTTACTCTAAGCCACAGACTCCCTCCCTGCCACACCGACTTGAAACTTTTTGCACCTGGCATCTGCAAAGCCAACCCCTCACCCTATTTTAGCCCATCTGGTCTTAAACATCCATGTGTTTCAGCTCTCCTCTTCCCTTACCCTACCATGCCCAGGGCTTTCAGCATGGCACTACTCCAGCTGCTTTCCCTCCAGCTCCTCAGAGGCTGGTTTTCCACACCTGACTTTCACTATTTCATCCCCTGAATTTCTGTCACGTTGGACTGACATGCAACATGACCACCAAAATCATCTGTGCACACCCTAAAGATGGGATCTGGGAAGGACTGTTTTGGAGGACCGCCTGATGCTGCCGGTCAGGACGCAGGATGTCAGGGGGCCCCGCACCAAGCATCCCTCCCACGGGACCTGTGCATGGGGTTTTGGAGACAGAGAAGATGCAGATCAGACTCAGGCCAACAGGAAAAGCCATGGAAGACATAAATGCACTTGGGACATTAACGCTATGCCGTGCCACTGAGCAGTGAGAGCAGGCCCAGCCTCCACCACACAGAAGCCAAGCCAACCCACCAGGTACAGCCTGTCCTAGAAAAGCCACTGTTTACTGATGTTTTCATCCCTTTTGCGTTGCAGATCCACAGCTTCTTATGAATATCTTCCAGTCCCTGCAGGAGGGATGGCATTTCAGCAGCCCCACTGATGATGACCCTGAAATTGGAGTGAGATGGAGGACAGAGCTGCTGCCAAACACCCCAGCACTCCTGAACAGTAAGAAAATACCAGTTTGGCTGCCACGTGCCCTGCCAAGGGATGTTACAGGGACTACTAATTGCCCCAAATGACTTCTGGGCATATTAACACCTACTCTTTTCCAAACAGTGGTCACTGCTGGATTTGGTGCCTCCTTCCACTGTGAGCTGGTTTATTCACATTGCAATTGCTCAGAGATTCATCTTCAGACAGTAATTTGTCATCTGCCTCCACAGCTGAAACCACATCTTCTCAATCGCTCTGGCAGGCGCCGGCAGCCTTTTGGCAGTGTGCTAGCAGCCAGCCCTTGGACAAACAATGTAGGTCTGCAGCAAAATGCTGCCTTCTTGGGGATTCAGGAATGAGAAACTTGGATCAGCCACCTCATTTCATCTCCTGAGTATGTTACCACTATAGTAATATTCCTACTAGACACATTCGTACTCATCTGCTGTATGCATTGGACAGGACATGTCCTTCTCCCAGTCTCTTCTGGGATGGTCTAACATGAACTGCAGCATGGTTGCAGCGTACTGCAGCCAGCTGAGCTGCTCACCCAGGGTGCATCTGCAAAGTGTGTCTATGACTCCTTATCCTTTGTATTGTTTTCTAAATTTAGAAGATTCACATGTACACCACAGCCAGGCAAAGTGTGGGAAGGACAAGCAAATATCAAGACAAGTTCTGAGCTCATTAATCTCTTGGCACTGTCAACAAGTCACAGGGAGATGTTATGGGAGCAGCTAAAATAGTGAGGGTGTGATGGCAGCTGTATCTACAATGGTTCTGTCCCAAAGAGAAAATGTCAGGTAATGTTTACAAAGTCCCACCCGCAGAAGTGATTTGGGCATTAGCAGCAATTTTGGCTCCCAAGCTGCTCAAGCACTCCTGAGCGTCTAACAGAAGGTAAGGAGGGACTGACTTCTCTTGAGGTGCACTCTCAAATAAATGACTGCAAACAAGAAACTTTGAGTGAGTTAAAATCTTATGGCTTAGTTATCTCCATTCTCCAGCACTCGCCTGAATGAACGGGGAGCTCCTGCAGCCAGGAATGAGCATCAGAGAGATGCCGCGGCAGCCCTGCTGCTGGCTGCAGTTAAACCATGACAGTGATGCAGCAGGCTAGATGCAAGAGCTCCAACGAGGCTGCAGGGCACTGCTCAGGGCAGCTGTGCTGGCTTCCGCACGGCCTGTGGGGCAAGCCTGGCTTGCAGCATACCTTCACCTGGTCCATCGCACCTTTCTGCTGGGACTCAGAAATTTCTGTTCATACGAACAGGCCATCTGCAGGTGTAGCCTATCATCTAGCCCTGCAGCAGGTAGATGCGGAGCAGCTCGGTCACCGTAATGCTGCCCAGTTTCCCTTTCTGTAGTTTTGGGTGGGCTTTGGCTGCAGCAGGAAATTTGCAAAAAATATTGAGTGCCAATAAAGAGTTAGAATACATTGTAGGAAAAAAAAAAAAAAAAGAAAAAAATTAACTGATCTATCATTTTCACAAAAAGAATTATTAAAAATGTAATTTTAAGAAAGCCTCATATTTTACAGAAGTACAAATACTGATATTACAGTACCTTTTGTATTACCCAGGTGAAAATAATTCCAGTGAATTTCACCCATCCTCAGAGTTTTTGGCTGCCAATACTTCTACACAGATACAATTACAATGCAACCATACATCCAGTGAAGTGAAATTTTAATGCACATAGTGCCATAGGCACACACTTTGAGTAGAGAAGAGAGGAGAGAGCAGGGACTGTAGAATAAAAATAGGACTGTATCTTGCTCCATCAAGCATGGACCTTAATACGAACCAAATAGCTGTCATGTAACAGCATCCACAATATCCCCACATTCAAATATCAATACTAGATCTTCACTATTAAAATTCAAACATTTTCCAGTGGAAAGCCAGGACTCTCTGAAGTCCCATTGCAACACCTAGAACACCAACCTCCCGGTCTTCTGCAGTACTTCTGAACTGAATGTCCCCAGCATTTCTGGAAATCAGATTATCAGATTAGAGCAGTACTAAGAAAGACAGAGGGCACAGGCAGATGCACGTCAGCCCTGCCAGAGACTTGCCTACCTTTCGGTTAGTATTTGTACAAATAGCAGTGCACAGGAGGGTGCAGTATTTATGGTATAGGTGGAAAAAAGAAAATAAAAGGTGTGAGAATGAGTTGCCCACAGAGACAGGGTTTGTGTATCCCAGTATTAGCCTCGCCAACAGAATGGCAGGGCTGGAGAGCAGCACCCTGAATCCAGATGGGATTCCTCTGTAAGGTATTTACAACATAAATTGGGTTAATTTATCTGGGGGATTTCCTGCAACTGGGGTATACATTCTCTGAATGGGTTCTGAAAGAAAACAAGGAAATCACATTCAAATCCAGCCTAAAAGATTAATAAAATACAGGTTTCAGGTCAGTGGAGGTGATGAGAAGCAGCAGCAGTATAAAAAGGTGGGCCTGAAGCTGGCTCAGATGATTTGGCGTAATGAGGACTTTTCTCCGATATGCAGAAAACCAAAACTTTTCACCCACCCCACTGTTTTCCCCAACATTTAGAGGGAGATAAAATAAAATTTTGGGATGTCAGGCAAACCACCAGCTCCAACTTGATATGTCTCCCATTTCCACATATATACTGAGACCACTGTTTCAGGTCTTGATAAATAAGCAATCTGGTGAGCTCTCACTTTTAACAAGGCATCCCAAGAAATCACAGAAGCCCCACACTAACTTTGGCCCTTGAACGCTTTTTCAGAGGACCAGAGCTAATAAAGCATACACGTGTGTGTCTCTTGGTTGACTGAGAACACTGATGGATCTTCTACCCAGAGCTGGAACACCAAAGGGGCCTCTGGCCAAGGATAACGTGAGCTCTGACCGTCGTCTTCCCCAGGCCCGACACCGATACAAGGCACACGGCCTCACTTCTCCAGCTTAAAAACCAAGGTCAGTAATGAAAAAGATAAAAGCTCAAGGGTCTGGTTTATTTAGACAAGTCCTGCATTTCTGAATGGCTTACACTGAAGTGACCTGTTACGTAGGGTGCGGTGATGGATTTGAAGTGTTTTCATCTGGCACAAAGGGTCCCGACACCCAGAGAACGAGTTATAAAAAGAGTTTAGCTTTCACTGACCATTTTAGTTTGTGAAATGTCTTTTTTGCCAAATGAAACAGATAAAGCTGGAGATGTAAGATGGGGTAAGAAAAAAACATGAAGCAGGGAAGAATAAAAAAAATCAAGTAAAGCCAGCAAGGCACAGGCTTCAGACCAGCTAAACAGATACTGCTGACAGACCAACAGAAAGGTGTGGAAAACAGAGTACCTCACAAAGAAACTGAATGTCAAATTCCTTGTACTCAGCCAGCCTACGTCAGTTTCTCACATGCATTTGAGACCTTCAGAAATCAAAGAAAGAAAAAAATAAAAGCAGATTTTCTTGGAAAACAGAGATTACAAACTGAACAAACTACTAAAACCACTTGTCTTGGGAATTTGGCTTAAACATCAGATTGAATCAAAGATAACTAATTTGATTAAGTAGAACAAGTTATCTAAATCCCTATTTAGGGAAAACACTGCCAGCAGTTCAGCACTGTTTTGCAATAGGCCTTCAATGTTAAATAGTTTCATCAAGAGAAATACCTACAGGCAGATGGCACTTCTCAATGCATGAGGACATGTTTGCTGGGCAGGCATCAGGGCAAGGCAACAAATTAAATTTACAGGAAAATAAGAATAATATTTCCCACAATGGTGTGGAATCAGGTCTGATCAGAATTTTATCTGGTCTCTGACAGCTGAGTTGGGTTACAGATTGTAATAGCACTGCCTCTTTCTTGCAGCATGCAATTGTATGTCCAGTTCTTAGGGAATTCCTTTTTCAAGCCCATCACGATAGTGCATGTTAATTGCACAAATATTAGACAGTGAACTGTAATTTCAACTCTCATTTGTAATGAGTGGGATTTACTATGGCTAGCATGAATCATTTTGATAACACATATAATTATAGAAGTTTTCGTATGTTATAAAAGTTGCTGTATCACTTGCATTCCCCCCGGGCTCTCTTACAAAATGATTTTGTTACAACTGTATTCTTGGAACTAAAGTGTAGACAACTGAGCACATCTGTATGTCAAGAGAAGCATTTTAAGCCAAGACTTTCAAGGCAGTTTTGCTGCCTTTTTAGTTTCTAAAATCCATGTGAAGAAATGCAATCATTTCTGGACTGCAGCATTATCAGCTGTTCAAAGCTGAAGACGCTCATTTCCTCCCAGGCTGTGCGCAGGTCACGGCTGCCCCCCAGAGCTCATGCTGGGGCTCAGGTACCAGGAGCTGGGATGCCTGTCAAATGACCTTGGGGGAATATGCTCAACCGGTATAAATAATATAGGGCTTTAATAACTTCATTTGAGCTATGGAAGTTTATCCCGGATGAGAATTTGGCTCTGTACAGAGGGCTGCAGTGAGTTCACTGGGTTCCACCTTCATGAGGAAGAAAAGCGGAGTTGGTAAGAGTGGGCACTACGTGACACCAGCAATCCTGTCTGACTTTATAAGCATTCTTTCTTTCATATGCATTTTGTAGGTTATGATTGAGACCTTGTGACTACTTCTGAAGGGTATCAGTAATAAACTATTTTTAACAACTGCCCTGCTAATGTGTTGTGAGTATGCTAGAGGAGCTCAATGAGCTTGCCCAACCCTTACATTAAGCACTGCTGCACACATCAGCCGAACACAGGCTTCTGACCGTGTCCAAGGGACAAGCTAATGTTCAAACACCTACTCGACAAATTATTATTATTATTCATGAGGTGCAGCTGCCTGCACTGTATTGAGAGCTGCTGTCTCGTGGTGTGCAACCTAAAGGGGCTCATCCATCCCAACTTGCCCCAGCTTGGCAACGCTTCACCTTCTCCGCCAGTCACATTTGGGGCATTTCTCCAAAGCCCAGCTCTCCCAACACTCACCTCCTGCAGCACAGGGAAGGTGAGTGAGAATTGCTGTTCAAGCGTGAGATAGGCTTCAGGCTACTACAGGCACGTGCCAGTATCAGCTGTGGGCAGGATGTAAAGTACATACTGTGCTGCCATTTTGCTTTTCCTCTGACATGATCACAACTACCAGGTCAGAGTCACAGCCCAAATCGCCCCTTGCCTTCTCCTACCCCCTTGGGTCATGCCACACTGCAGCTATAAGAGGGAAAAGGTGGGCATTTGGAGGTGTCTAAGGAGTAAAGTGAGGGGGCTGTAAGGAGTCAGAGGGACAACTGCCAAAAGACAGTTCATAAAACCCTAGCTGTCCTGAATATTATTCAAAAGCATCTTCTGTAATTGTCATTAATGTATAACTGTCATATATGACAGGCAGTAAAAACAAATGATGGTGGAATCTGATAATTGAAAAATGATAACATTAAAAAAAAAAATTAAGCTTGGTGCTTTGAGGTGTTCTGAATTTAAACCAGTATTCCTGACACTTTATTCCAGCCATCTGTGCTCTCTCCACAGTTACTGGAGCAACAAAAGGCATGTGCAAGAGCTAGTCCATCCCACCCTAAAGCAGGTAGGATATATCCCATTTTGAAGGCATCTGTTTCTTCTCATCAGGCGTGAAGGCAGCTGGAATTGCAAGCTTTAGCTATCTACAAGTTGCCTTAGAGGCTACGGGCTCATAGGCAACTGCTTGACAAGAGGCGTCCCACTACCTTTCCTCTGTTTTTAAATCTACACACCAGCAGAACACTGACGAGTCATCCTGTCAGATCTTTACTGGCACTTTGCTTCTGGTTTAAGTATTTTGTCTTTAACGGTTTTTTTGGATACTTCCTCTGAACAACAAGCCGAAACGATTTCCTACAACTGTGCAGCCCCAGCATACCGTGGCACTCCGTTTAAAGAGCCATCTGTTGAAGAGCAGCTGCAGCGGACTTAAAAGATAAACAAATCTCAGCCCAGGGAAGATCAGAAGGGCCGACAGGCAGTCCTGCTGGTGCTGATTTATACTTCCTTATCTTTTATCTCCTCCCCGAGCACACTAGTTGATCTCCCACGGTCCTTCTCCCAGGGAAATCCATGTGTTCACTTTCTGCAATCGTGCATTTTCAATTCTCAAGTTCTTTAAGTCTTCTAATTTTAATGCAATACTCCCTTTTTGGTATACTGCAAACCTGCCAGGGTAAAGCACTCACTTGAACTTGTTCCCAACAGCACGTAAATAAATCCCTGGCTCTGGGAACAGAAACTCTCCAATACTTTGCCCAGAAGCAATCTGAGATAGCAGATGCACAGTGCCTCCCACTTAACAGCAAGCAGAGGAGGCCCTTTCGCTCACACCGCTTTTCCAGCTCTCCACTCAGGAACTCCCCCCAGCCGTGAAGCCCTCAGCAGGACAGTTACCCAACCAGCGTGGACTTTCTACCCTTGTGGCAAAACTTATTTCCAAAGACACTCTCCTCTTCATTTATAGCTCATAAGGCCAGAAAAGACTGCTGTCCCCTAGTGTAACTAAGGCCACAGGGCTCCTCTGAATGACTCTGAACTAGGGCATATTTTTGACAAAATAGTCCAGTTTTGATGGACATTTCTAGTGTGAATCAGCCAACCCCAGCAACGCCCTTCATGTGTTTTCCAGTGCTCAGTTGTCCCTGTTGTCCAAAAAATAAACTAAAAATTAGGGACAAATTTGTCTAATTTCAACTTTCAGCTACTGGCTCTTGTTAAACACTTGTTTTCAGACCAGCATTCAATCTTCCCAATTTCTGCTTCTGTATCACAATTAAGATATTTTAATCTTCTGATAAACTGAAATGCATATATTCTGAGCCATCTATATTGTGTTACAATCATCTGTTCTCTTCATTTCCATCTTAGTATCATCTATGATATTAAGCTCCATTATGTTGATATTTATTTTTTCATTTTTGCACACTAATTTAAGTCTGACCCACTGTACAAGCTGCTAACATCTGTAGAAAGGATTTTATCAACATATGATATGAATTCTTCTATCTGGCTTTCCACTGAAGGCAAAGCAGAAATATTTTTGCACCCTTCTGCCTTTTCTGTTACTGACACTGCTGTAATTCCCATTTTAGAGTTACTGCTTTGGAAAGAAAATCTTCTTTTACTCTCTCCAAGCTTTTAACTCAGAGGTCATTTTGGTTCTGTATCAACCTTTTTTCATGCCTGGTTTCTAATCTATATTCAATTCTTCCTTGCCCTATTTCCCTTCTCTTCCCTGCCTTCTTCCCTTAACTGCTGCCCTCTGCTCCAGTTATCTTTATTCATAAGGCATTTAGAGAACTCCATGCAGCACCAGCTGCATTTATGTCACCAGAAAGCAATTATTAAGCAATATTTCAGTCTATCTTAAGTAAATCAGAAAAATAATCACATCAAACATGAAAAAAAAGCAGAGATGACACCTCAGACTATCAAACATAATCCACATGTGTTTTTCTGATGTGTCTTAATTATGTGTTATTATTTCAGGATTACATAAGGGTATAATTTCTTCTGAAGATGTGCACTACTTATTTTCTATAGCAGCTAAAATCCAAAACATAGTACAATTTCAGTTTAAAAGCATAATGCTGAGTTACAGTCTTATAAAACCAACTTTTGGCTAGCTGTTTCAGCTGGCCCAGTGGGAAAGTATGGAATGCTGGAAAAGGATTACAGTGGTTTTTACATTTATGAAGAGTTACACTGCTGGTCACAAGAGAGGTCTCACATTACTGAGACTCCACATATTTGCTGGAAAATAAAAGTCTTTCAAAAAAGAAAAAAAGAAAGGAAAAAGCATCAGACATTTGAACAGCTGGAAGCATTTTTAGAAACTACCAAAAAAGAGGTAAAAAAAAAATTAAAATAATATTTCCCTTTCTGTAGTAAGCATCACAGGGGTGATACAATACGTTCCCAAGGGGCTTAAACACATCTACTGTTCAATCTTCAAAGGTTATTTTATAAAACAAAAATTAGTGGAGTCAACAGAGTTTCTTCACAAAAAACCTGAAGCTGTCGTTCCAAGTTACATTTATTTTAATACCAGCTCCCATCTTTGTCAAATGTCCCAAGAGCTATGAGTCTGCGACAAGCTACAGTCCACTGCCACAGTGCTCTGGCAAAGACAAGATTTTCTTCCTTTCTTTGTCTATATCTGATTTCAGTATTAGGAAGATGTTGTTTGACACTGCTGATAAGAACTTGAAAAGACTGTTGTTTACAGAAGGATCAAATGAGACAGTGAATTAAGGAAGTAATAGCAGCCATGGGCATAAAACAGTGTGACTACTACATATATTTTGGTAAAGTATCTATGCTCTAGAACTAACATCACTTTAATTTCTTTCAAATTAAAATCTAGGGGCAATCTCTTAATTTTAAATGCTCTGCTTATTCTGCCAATTATTATGCTTTATTTTCTTTACCATAGTGCTCCCAGGGCTGTCTCAGCACTAGGATTTCCTTTTGCTAAGTTCTTTTTGTCGCAATGGATCTTTCAACATGTGCCAACTCCAGATAAACATTATTAGTAGTTTGCTCCAGTACAAAAACCAGGCAACAACACAAGGCTCCCTTGGCAACACTCTTAAACTCCCTTTTAAAAACATACTTCCATTAAATACTTTACGAGGGATTGATAAATTTACATTCATGAGCTACTGTATCCTCTTCAGAACTTCCTATCTTCACAGTGTGCTTTTACTCACACCTAAATTTACATTTGTTTATTTTTGTGGGTTTTTTAATCATTTAACTTACAGCAGAATACCCACCTAATTTGTTAAGTGAAACCATTCATTCTTTTCTCATAGGGATCAACTGCAGACACAGAATACAGTCAGTCAGATGTACAACACAGAAGCCTTGTTGTGGTGCGTGTCTGAAAATATGCCTGCTATTCTTTAATCAAAACATTTAATATCTAAAAACGTCTAAACCCAGTTCTAACAGAATGGCAGTGCTATTCGTACAAGACACATTCCCATCATGTAAAACCAGACAAACTAAAAAACCAGGGTAAAATAGAAAATGATACCAAATAGCACCAATTCTGCTGAAAAACAGGGACAAATAATCCATTCATCTCTCTTATTTATGCCTTCCCAAATATCCACTTTTTCTGGTTGAGCTTTTTTATCTTTATTCTTCACTTGTTTCTCTCAGGTATTTTCCCTCATCTCTCAGCCTTGTTTCTCTTCCTCTCACGCTTCTTTCACTGCCTTTCTGCTGTGCAGGACAACCTACAGAGGACCTCTAAAAGACAAGGCCATTTCTAAAGAAAAAATTCATAACTTTTTTTTTTTTTTTTTTTTTTTAAATAGGCACTCAAATACCATTTCATAATTTACTTCAAGAAAAAAAGAAAACCCTACTGATAGTATTTCTGTTGTTCATCACCCACTATATAGTGTGCAACCTTAAACTGCTCCAGCCTATCCTGGAAAAACATCTTTTGTTTGAATGAACTTGTCTCCCCCAAAACCTGTCCTTCTATACTTTAAACAGTTCCCTAGCACTCGTCCATTATTAAAAGGAAACTCCATGTGAACAAACATGCAGGGACCAGATTCAGGCCATACCTATGCAGCAACATTGCCAACATATTTCCATAGTAATTGTTCTCTGCAATGGAATCACCAAAACGCCTGCAAATCCATATTCACTGAAACACGATAGACTTCATCCAGTAAAGCCCTTAAGGTAAGGTGGGCAAAACTGAACGACCCCTACACAATAAAACAAACACACCCAAATAACAGATAAAAGGACAGAAGGACCCAGTTGATGGGTAATGACACTCAACAAGTAAGTCCTAATACTGAATGCAATGTGCGTGCCAAAAGACCATTCATACCACTCCACTCGCCCTGAGGATGAGTTCAATTCCCATTTAATCAGCTCTTCCAACAAGACCAAATTTTTTAACAGTACATGTTAGAGGACTTGTTCTCTCAAATTCCTATGCAACAGAAAGCCATCATCTTCATAAATGAAACCAGGTGATTCAAAGAAATTATTTATTATTCTTCCACCAACATGAATATTCAAACTTTTACAAGTGTTCACCAGGAAGCAGAACAAGTCACAACGGCATTTTATCCACAATTACAAAGACATATGCAATCTTCCATAAAAGAATTCAGTTCTGTTGAACATTTTTATGAGTCTGTGATAAATGTTTCGAAGTCCTGGTCTAAGTCTGAAACAAGAGCATCCACAAAATCTTCAACTGAAGGCGATTTCTGAAGCATACCTACAAAACCAAGACAACAGACTCAGCAAGAATACTATGACCTTGAAAGCTTTGACAATAATAACAACACTTACCACTAGCTAACTTTTAATGCCACAGAAGACAGAAACCGATATCATATTTCTTTGTCAAGAAATAAATGTAATTATAATGTATAGGGATTATTTAATTTCCTCGAGCTACCTGTTACACATTATCACAGAATTGACAGGTTTCAAGACTGTTAACTGATTTTTGTCATTACAATTTTGCTTAAGCAGGGAAATATACCCATTTTAAAGCAATGTAACCATAGACTCAGTCATTTCCAAATGACTGGAATAAATCAGTGATTGAGCAGGTACCTAAATCCTTATCTGCTGAGACTCAGGTCTGACAGAGACAGAAAAAACAATGTATTTTCTCAAGGTGTTACATATCTTAAAAGCATTTAATTTAGTAATTAAAGTACAAATATCTGAAGTTATTCACAAGGCATGAAACATACCCAAACAAAAGCATTTTCAGTGCACTGCAGTTTTAGTTTTGCTTTTTTACAGTACCAGGACTTACCTTTTATTAAGAACTTTAATTAGTTCATCTGTTAGCTGTAGCATATGGCTACAGAATAGCAGACAGGGAAATTAGCATAATGAAGAATCATGCTCAAGTACTTTGTCAGGTAATTCTATAAACAGAGAAGCTAAATATCTCACACCTTCCTCCCCAGAATCCCAGTTTTTAGAAAGCATGAGAGTATATCCTGTAAATTATTTTCAGATGTTTCTTTGTACTTAACATTATATTAATGTTGATCTTTTTGCTGTTATTAACATTTTCAAGATTATATATGGAAATTTACTGCATTACTTGTACCGAAAAAAAAAAAAACCAGTATAGCTGCCAAATAATGTAAAATTTCATCTTCATACTTCTTTGAAGTGATCTGTTCTTTCTGACAACTGCCAATGTAAATATAACCTTGTTCTACCCTTTCTGATCGGCATACCTACTGAACAGAATTTTATATTCTTTCACATCCTCAGCAGTATTTGCTTTCAGTGGAAATTATAATCGCATGCGGCTAAAAGACCAGAATCTTTTACTATAACACAATGATTCAAAACCCACCAGGAAACAGACCAGCTTGAGGTAATTCCATGTGAGCAACCAAAAAGAATTTTCTTGCTAAGACCTCACAGAATCCCATTTCAATCTGATTTAAACATGTTGCAAGTATCAACATAAATTTCTATGACCCAGTAGATTAATACTGAGCACTAAACGCAACACAAATCTCGTACTATGTATAGGCTGACTGAAATGCTGTTAAATTAAGTTTGCATCATTTTCAAAATGAAAGAGAACAGAATTAATATTTTCAAATACTTGGTAAACTTGTCATCTACTCTAATGTTAGCAAAATTGCTGTGGAATTACTTTTAATTCACAATGAAAAATGGCTTGATATATGCTGGGCTGAGAAACAGATGTGTCTAGATACCAGCTACTAATCTAACCTCCCCAGAGAGCCATGGCCTCTTGCAGACGCCCTCTCTCAGTTCCTGAGTGGGCTGGCTGGAGGACATGCATATTTGCTCCCTAACAGCCTTGGAAAATCTCCAGTTTAAACTTGTATTATTTTCCTGCAGTTTTCTCAGAAGTGGAGAAAATGCCTTAAGAAGGTGACATGGCTGGCAGCCCACTAGAACATGTACTGTCCTGCATGACTATTGGAGATCAGTCTTAAACTCAGTTGGAGCAGTCCAGCCCCAACAGTACAACTCATTTTGCCTTTTTGGGCCTCATTTTGCCTCAGATATTGACATCTGAACTAACTGGCCCTATTTCTAGAGACCGAACAGTCAGAAGACCTTCATGGGTGCCACTCACCTGACCCTTTTCAGAGGTCTATTTTACGATGAGTTGTGCCTATGAAGAACCTAGTTTTCCCTGTATCCCAGAAAGGAAACCTGGATGACCAGCTCAGGTATAAAAATCTCAAATTGGTGAAATTATTCCTTCCTTTCAATTTTTAAGATGAAAGAACCATTTTTCTGTAGCCAATATGCCCTTTTCTATCAGATATCAATATGGAGAGATAACTGTAATGCTGCATAGACAATATATAAAGACGGCCATAACAGACATCACCACCACTCCCCAAAATACAAAAAACCCCTTCCAAAAATGACTTATAAAAACCAGCCAGCCTGGATGATGTTTAGCCAATTCTTTTGACATACTAAAACTTATTCTCCTGCAAACAATTCTTAAAACTATTATTATCAATATGTTGCAAAAGAAAAGCTAAGAGTATAATGATTAGGAGGAAGAGAAGGGACTGATGCTGGGATTATCTTCAAGTAGATGTGATTTTCCTCTTACATAAAAATGGCAAATCGCAACAAAAACATTCAAATCACAACCCTGGATATTACAAAATAAATAAAAGAAACATTATTAACTATAGTACACTTGGATGTATTCTCCTGTAGCTGAATAGAGTCTTACCAAATCTCACTCAAAACTTGTTAGAAATTGCATTCATTTAGACTCCACATGGTTTGTTTTGAATACGTAGGAGAATTCAAAATCATTCTGGCAATAGTGATGTCAAATGACCTCCTATCTAGTAGTTCCAACTTTTGATCATAAAAACCAGTTTCATATTTCTTGCATTAGTGGTCTACTGCATTACTATTTTCCTATCACTGACATCAAAAGCAGACACTAGGAGAATTTGCTTTTGCAAAGGAAGGATGAAGAGTAACTGAAGTCATTGCTGAAGAACTCCTACAGTAGTAAAATGATCATGCCCTTATGAAATAAATAACTACAGATTTTAGGGCAGACAACTCCAAAAGAAACAGACACTGATGGTATTTCCATGTTTTAACCTCTTACTCTATACAGATGTGTTAAGAATGGTCATGTCTCCCTTTAAACTCCATTAAAATATATCAAAGCAAGATCAGCTTTGATATATTGTAAGTACTCAGCACTTTAGTCTAAATGATTTAGTAAGATGTCCACAAGGTCTGATGGTTGCAGTTTTAAAATCTAGGAGTGTATTTTATACATTGAGCCCAAATCCTATTTCAGCTCAGTCTCTCCCAAGCCTAAGGCAACTGCATAGCTTATCTTCTCTGCTTTGAAGTTTTTTTTCACATTACAGCACTGTGGTTAACCACACCCTTTTGAGAGATGGTTAGCTATAACCTACAATCACTGAAAACTGGGAGAAGAATAAAGCCTGCGGCAAAATTTGGCCTCTGCCCCTTTGGAACACTAATTATTTTGGGTCTGTGTAGTTTGGATTAACATATGTTGCCGTTCACATCACCTTTTAGGATTTATGCATATTTCTTATACTTTCAAAGAGACATAAAATTATCTGAAGACTTTTACAGCCTCTTCAAATCATAATTATTCTTCAAAATACAATTTGAGGCATGGAAAAACAAATTTTTAAACTGCATTGGAGCAAATGCATGTTTATTTACACATTCAGTTTGATTACCATGTATGTACACAGCTGAGTATGACTCTCTGCAATATAACCAGCATTAACAAATCAAGAACACAACTTCATATGTATTTTGCATGAGGACTTCTTCAGAGACCCAAAGGGCAATGTGACTACATCAAAACTGCAGGAGGAGCTCACTCCAGGATGTGTTCCATGCTTCCAGTTCCCAGATCATCACTTTTTACACTGCAATTCACTTTCTGCCTATGTACCTGCATTTCCTTCCAGGCAGGGAGTGCCAAAGGAGAGGGGGAGGGATGGTGCACACCTGAATCTTGTTCAGACCTGCAACCAGCACACAACTGGACCTGGAAGGGACACCAGGATTACGTACCTTTAAAGGTATCTGAAATCCCTAATGCCATGTAGTCCTGGCAAAGAGAGAGTCTACCAGAGCCATGTATGTGGTCAACCCAAAAATGACAGAGGAATCAAACAATAAACCCCAAAAAAACAACAACAAAAAAGCAAGCCTCTTGGACAAAGCATTGTTCACTCATTTTTAATTGCTCCTGCTATCCATATTTGTGACTATTTCTGCATTTTGCAGAGTATCAAAGGAGTAAGATAAAAGTGGTCACTTCAGAAAAACGTTAGAAAAGGTTTCATAAAGCCTTTGTGTTGTTTTTTTGTTGGGTGGGTTGGGTTTTTTTTTTAATGTAAACAAATGCCAAGAGAATCAAATCCAAACAATAAAAAAGTATACTGTGTTTTCTAATTAAAGACTAGTCCAAACAGGAATCTTGTCAGTAACACCACTGGATGGCAGGTCAGATCCTTTATCCTCCCTCATCAGTACATCTACAGAATCATGTGGGAGAAAGATTAAAAGCTAGGGTCATATCCAAACACAAAAGAAAGACAATAGATAACTTCTGAGAAGAAAATCATAACAAAAAACATGTATAAATGAAACGCACTTGTGAAGTTATCTGTTATCAGTCAATGAATACGGCTAACTTCACAATGAGATACGGAAGCACTTCAAGGGTGAGGCTACATACATGCATCCAAAAGTCAGACTTGTACAAGCACATTTCTTTATATAAAAGAAAATGCCTGAAATAACAGCCTACGGAACTTAAGGTTTTTGAAATATGGCACTAGTGAGCACAGAATCTGGACCGTTTCCCTGAAGAAGAGTAAAATCAACAAGCTTTTAAGTTTGGTGAAATCTGTCTTTAATCAGGAATCTGTTTGGTCATCTGCTATGGGAGTGCAGTTCTGCAACTGATGAAAACCAAAAAAAAGATGGAAATCAAGTATTCTGGAACATCCATAATGAAAAGGAAAAAAATGCAACAAAAGGACTCAGAAGCTGATTGAACCTAAACAAATTAAAGAACAACTGTTCTTTTCTCCTTAAATTCTCAATTTTTATAATAAATACAGAGCAATTAAGTATAAATATATAATAAGCTTTTCCATCATGCATGTTCTACAATTTAACATCAAATAATCCCAAACAAACAATCAAATTATTAACTTGTCAGAAGAACTGAGTCACCTCAATTTCATTTGTCAAGGATTCATTCAAGCGTGCTTGCTTAAGTTTTGCACTGTCTACAAATGAACATCACAATATGCCTAGGCAAAGAATCTGCTGATGAATTCTGGTTATTTTTATGATCTTGAATATATTTTAAAATTTCTGTTTAAAGCAGCATTAAAGAAATATAGAGTATAAAAGTGAAATTCAGAATACAAAAGTGGCCAAGGAGATAATCTGAAACAAGAAAGATGTACCCTCAATGGAAGAGGATCCACTCAGGGAATACTTAAGCAAACTGGATGTACATAAGCCGACAGACCCTGATGCAATGCACCCATGAGTGCTGAAGGAGCTAGTAGATGGCACTGCGAGGCAAATCACAGTAAACTTTCATCAATCACAGCCAATGGGAGAAGTGACAAAAGACTGGAGGAAAAGCAAATGTCACTTCTATCTTCAAGAAGGGCAAGAAGGAGAATCCAGGGAACTAGAGGCTAGTCAGTCTCACCTCAATCCCTACAAAAGTGGTGGAGCAGCTAATCCTGGAAACCATTTCCAGGCTCATCAACAACAACAACAACAACAAAAATAGTCATCGGGAACAGTCACTAAGGATAAGTCATACTTAACCAACTTGATATTCTTATGTGATGAAACAAATGACCTAGTAGATGAGGGGAGAGCCATGGGTATTGTCTACCTGGACTTCAGCAAGGTTTCTGACAGTGTCTCCTGTAAGGATCCTCACAGAGAAGCTGTGAGGTATGAGCTGGATGGTCAGAGAGTGAGGTGGTTTAAAATCTGTTTGAATGGCCAAGCTCAGAGGGAGCTGGAGTCCAGTAACTAGCAGTGTACCCCAGGGATCAATACGGGGTCCAGTCCTGTTTGACACAGAATCATAGACTGGTTTGGGTTCGAAGGAACCTCAAATATCATCTAGTTCCATCCCCCTGTCCCATGGGCAGGGACACCTTCCACTAGACCAGGTCGCTCAAAGCCCCGTCCAGCCTGGCCTTGAACACTGCCAGGGAGGGGGCAGCCTCAGCTGCTCTGGGCAACCTGTTCCAGTGTCTCATCACCTTGACAGGAAAGAATTTCTTCCCAATATCTAGTCTAAATCTACCCTCTTTCAGTTTGAAACCATTAGCCCTCATCCTATCACTACATTCCCTGATAAAGAGTCCCTCCCCATCTCTCCTGTAGGCCCCCTTTAAGTACTGGAAGGCCACTATAAGGTCTTCCCAGAGCCTTCTCTTCTCTAGGCTAAACAACCCCAACTCTCTCAGCCTTTCTTCATTAATGATCTGGATGATGGGACAGAGTTCACAAATATTAAGTCCTGCACCTGAAGAGGAACAACTCCAGGCACCAACATATGCTGGGGGCCACCCAGCAAGAAAGCAGCTTTGCAGAAAATGACCTGGGGGTCTCCGTGGACACCAAGCTGAACATCAGTCAGCAGTGGGCCCTTGCTGCAAAGAAGGGGAATGGCATCCTGGGCTGCATTAGGCACAGTATTGCCAGCAGGTCAAGGGAGGTGATCCTTCCCCTCGTCTTTGCACTGGTGAGGCCACACCTGGAATGCTGTGCTCAGTGCTGGCCCAGTACAAGAGAGACATGGAGTTACTGGAGAGAGTCTAACAAAGGGCTATGAAGATGATGAAGGGACTGGAGCACCTCTTCCACCAGAAAGGGCTGAAAGAGCTGGGACTGTTCAGCCTAGAGAAGAGACAGCTCAGGGCGACTGTACTCATGAATATAAATACCTGGAAGGAGGGTGCAAATGGGATAGAGCCAGGCTTTTTTCAGTGGTGCCCAGTGACAGGATCAGAGGCAATGGGTACAAACCAACACACAGGAGGTTCCCTCTGAATATCAGCAAACACTTTTTCCCTGTGATGGTGACCAAGCACTGGCACAGGTTGCCCCTAGAGGTTGTGGAGTCTCCCTCCTTGGAGATATTTAAAAGCCATCTGGATACGGTCCTGGGCAACCAGCTCTAGGGAGCCCTTCTTAAGCAGAGGAGTTGGACTACATGACCTCCAGAAGTCCCTTCCAACCTCAACTATTCTATGATTCTGTAATTTTGTGAAAACATCTTGAAAACTTCTTCCATTTTTTGTAAATCCTAGCCTGTTCCCTTATCACCAGTATCACTCATGCTGACACAGATGAGTTACTGCTATCTGGTTCTCCAACTACATGTGAACAAACACACCAAGCAGGTACACACCAGTTACTGACCTTAAAGTGACACACAGTTCCATTTAGTGGTTTATGGATTTACTGATTTAAATTAAATATATTTAAAACTGCATATCTTTGTACATAGATTTTTTTGGTCATATCATCAAATCCCATTATTCTACCACTAATGTCAAGTTCACTGCCCTGCAGTATGCACAACTATTCCTTAAACATAGCTTAGCTTGCTATCTTCTTCAAAGCCCAAGCTGCACTGCTATCCCCTCTTCATCATTCACCATTGGTCCTGACAACTCACCGATGTATCGTCTGCACTAAATGAATTAAGGACTATAAACATGAGGACTATGAATACTGAAATACTTAAAACATCTAATTACTGCATTACAAAAGTTAAACTTGTTGGTGTGCTTACACTGTACCTTGCCAGACTTCATCATCTTTGGATTTCCTTTAAACTTAAAATAAACTTGGAATTTCCTGGACTAAGATGCCACTTTTTCAGAAGCAACATTTATCTAAAATACCTGATGCATACTCTCAGCCCCAGTTGTACCACGTTCCAGTGTTCACTCACATGCAAGGGGGAAAGCCAGCTGTACTTCCACAGATTTTATATAAGCCCATCCACAGATGAATTTTGCACAATTCATTCAAATAATACTTCATTCAAGGAAGCACACTGCCAGCAACTTCAACACAGCCTCTAGGACATTCCAGGAAGATTCCATGCTCAGTAAAATTAAAAATACATCCCAGAAATAGAAGAGATAAGCAAAACTAGCATTTAAAAACATTCTTCCTTTCTCTACCATATGACTTAGAATATAATAATTGGATTTACTTGTAAAGATACACATTCATGTCTTGCAACTACTTAATCCACAAATTTGGGCTACAGTTTTTTGAAGTTACAAACACAGATTCTTCAAGAACAGTAAAGGAAGGCAAGTTTGCAAAGTCATGCTGAATGAAAAGCAACCCCGTAGATCAGAAATATAGACTATTCTAGAAATCTAGAGAATAATATATAAGTCTAAGGAGACCAGAGGTCATGGCCTCAAATATAAACAGATAGGTCAAAGAACTGAAGTGTTCCAGTTATGAAATTGTGCCAATTTCATGGTGAAATACAGATCCATTGCCACTGTCTTCTTTATCTGTAGAAAAAAACCCCTCACAATTTCCAGTATACCAAACCAGAGTGAACAGAGGCCAATTAATTAATATTCATCTTAATATTAAGAATTTCAGAGCAACTTGAAAGATGTCCCATTAGATGAAGTACTTACCAAGGGCTCATATCAGGAACAGCTACACTAATGCAAAAATGTTTGGTTTGAATACTGCAACATTACAGAGGAAAGTCTTTATCCTGATTTGAGATAAAGTCAGCAGTTTCTCAAACTTGTTTAATTCTCCTGAGTAATTAAACATTATTTTTTTAATATATGAAGTATGGTATTTTTGCTATCACTATGAATGATTTTTAAAAGTTGTTTTCCAAATTCAAAAGGCAAATATGGTATTGTGAGGAATAATGAACTTTATTACAGTCTTTGGACTTCCAGTGTTCTTTATTAGAGTCTTCGGAATTCTATTGCATGAGAATAGATACTCAAAGTACTGATATAACCAAAGTTATTTTTATGATGCTAAAATTACAAGGCCAAACAAGTTCAAATCCTTCTATACAGAATAACTTGATTTACATACAAGGAATTCATAATAAAAGTTACTCATTTTTTGTATCCAAAAATGGTGTCATCTGTCTTCCTTCAAGAATGAGATACTCTTGTTCTGAATTCTTTAGACAGCCTTGTAATACAACCCTTTCAAACGCTTCACCCCAACTGTGTGTGTTTTTATTCTGTATATCACAAGGAGTTCCACTGACCATGACAAAGTTGATAACCAGTCCACTTAACTAAATAAATTAACAAGTTTCTTTCATAAATCCAATGAAAATCATAACTAAAAAGACCAAATTGTAAAATGCAGTTAAATAATTTCCTCCCTAAGCAAGGAAATGAAACAGTTCTAATTTTCTTCTACCTTGAACCATAAGTATGGGCTCTTTTCCACCGCCGTGTGCCAGCATCTCTCTACGATAACGCTCACCCATTGCCCTGGAGAAACACAGATGTTAGAGCCATCTGCAAATGCAACCTGTTCAGCTTTCAGTCAGATTTGCTTCTAGGATCTTGACATAACTCAGAGAAAGAGATCAAATGAAATTTTCCACCCTGAAACAATGACTACCTTGATTCCACACTGACTCCTCAAATTCAAATTATATTTAAAATTGTACTATGGGTAACTGAACTAGACATATTTTATACATATGAATATGTGTGGGTGTTTATAAAAGTTAATTTGTGTACAACATTTCAGCCTTCATTGCTCCAAGTGGAATTGCTGTTACAATGCTCTGAACATTCAGCTAAGGTATAAGAATACTTACAATTTGTGATCTCACAATTTACTTTTTAATTTCACAAAGCAAAGTAAGTAGGATAGCTATACTTAGCTTTGAAGTTGGTGACATGAAGCCTGAATACCCACAGTTGCTCTGATTTCAATAGAAAATTACAATTAATTAGCTATCTATGAAAATCAAGCTCTCTAATTACATCTAAATATGGATTTCAGTGCCTCCCAATTGGCACACCTGTATTTTAAAACACCAACATGAATTTTTTTGCACCAATGAACATGTCCCAAAGTACACTTCATACTTGTGGTTATTTCCTGTTTTGTAATCCTCTTAAAAACTGAAAAAAAGGCTTAAAAACTAATTGTCACTAAAAAAGGCCATTAACCTATATGGCCTCATTTGTTTCATGTTTTCCAGAAGCAAGTAGCATGACACTTCTTTCTACTTAATATTTTCTCTGGTCTTACCTATCAAACGGGTCCTGAGCAAAACACTGTTTCCACACCATGGAGGCAACAGCCCTAGACATGAGGTAGGAGTAATATTTGGCACCATACCCCACAAGATGACTGAATCGCAGCTGCCAAGCCTGTAAGGAGAAAGCAAACAAAAACCACAAGTGATCTTTTAAATCCTTTAAATTGTTTGGCATTTTTTGAAGTATGATGGAAGAAATCTGGTATTATTAATAACAAACAGTTTAAAAAAATAGAAAAAAATAAAAATCCAATCACCATCAAAAATTGAAGAATGAACACATCCTTTATTATATGAAGCATTTTTCAAACTAAATACTGTATATCCAATATACTGATCATCAGAATTGAAACTATACATTAAACAGGGTCAGAAGGAAAGAAAACCAAGCAGAAAAAAAAAAATGTATTCATATTTGATAATAGCCATGTTGTTCTGCAGGTCCTGAAAAAACCCCACAATTACCTTATTAAAAGTAACACCCCATTTTATCATTTTCCATGTGGTTAAGTGCAGTGTCATACCTGGAAAAGTTCAGTTTATAAACTCCTGCCGAAAACAAATTGATAATAGGGACTTGCATTTAATACTATAAAAAAAAAATAGCTTACCGTACGCCAAAAAACTCAAGAGGTAGACAAATTACATCCACATGCAATGTCATTGTTCATAGATTTGTTTGCACATTTTTAAATGCATATATATAGCACACTATCATCCATAATTACATTGTTATTCGTTTATGTATTGTTACTTGGCTTATGACTCATTCCAGTGATGACAGGCTCCTTTTTTAATGCTGTTTGATGTTGACTGTTTACTTATGTTTTCTTTCCAGAGAAAATCGGAAGTATCAGCCGTACTTTCACAGAATTTTTTTTTTTCCCCTGACTGTAAGAGAGTCATGTAAATTGGGAGAGACCTCCAGAGGTCATCTGGTCCAACCTGTGCTCAAAGCAGAGCCAACTCTGATGACGTTTCTCAGGGCTCTGTCTAAAGTCTCAGCATCTCCAAGGATGAAGATTTCATCACCTCTCTGGTACAATGTGTAAAGGCAAGCAGATCCAAGCTGAAAAGACATTGTTTATCAACAGATTTTTGTATATATTTTTGACTTGAAGATGGATAAATGTATATAAGAAGGTGTGAGAAACTTAGTCTGCCCTTTTGGCTCTCTGAGGAAACCAAAGAAGAGACAAGTCCTGTATCTTATTTGTCCTCCTATCCAAAGTTGACGCTCTTAACATTCTTTTAATATGACTCTTGTCAAGATTTTTGAAGGTACTATAGAAAACAGAGCTTTAAAGAGGAACGAGAAGATAAACAATAAAGTAGCATAACAGATGTTTTAAATTTAAATCAATGGGATGTCAGATGCTTGTTGTTATCCTAGAGTCTATGGCTGAAATTCTGAGGCAGCCAAACAGAAAAGCGGCATTAGCAATTTTCCAGAACTATTTGACTGCGATTCTTTATCACACTAAGTAACAATATCCTGATTTTTAACAGCTGAAATAAACTGTTTCTTCATTCAAGAAAGTGCTGATCATCATCTTATTCTCCATTAGCCAAGTCAAAGATGTACGTGTATGTTAAAAAAAAATTACCAACTGAGAGGGTCAAAAAAGAAAGTATTGGCTTTTAATCTGTCTTTTTACCTTAAAAGAGGTAGAAAACAGTGGCCTATAATCTAAATCACTGTAAACAGCTGATGAAAAACAAAGTTGTTAGCTCCCTTTTCTGAGCAACACCTACAAATAAAGTTCTCAAAGTTAGCCATAATTCAGCCATTCAAAATATATTTTTAACAAGATAGTCATCTTCACCCTAAGACAGGTGTCACAGAGAGATGGAATTTGCCATGGGTGAGCAATCTAGCCTCTACTGGTAGCCTACACAACTAGCCTGAAGTAGGAGAAGCAAAGTTAGAAGAGATAAAAAATTTCTCCAGTCCTCAATTTTCCTGTGGGTCTTGATCAATGATGCAAATTCTTAAGAACTATTAACTTTTTTTTTTCCTTTTGTTTAGAATAAACACCAACTGTACTGTATCTCATTGTAATGCAAGTTCATAAAACCATTAAACTTGGATACAGACTCTCCAGTTTGCTCTGAGAAGTATTGCGGTTGCCATGTTTATACTTTATAGCTACAGTTTTTTGAACTAGTCCCTTAATTATAACCATAATCACTAAACTAAAAGCACATTTTGAAACAGATTAGAGAGCCTACATTTTTAGAAGACTGAGCATGAAAACATGTTACTTTTTATTTTATTGTATAGTAAATTTTCAAAGTTAGGATTAAAAGTTTCAACTTTAAAGCAGAATTCTCTCAGGAATGTGGAAAGTTTTACTGATTTATTGGTTTCACATACTCAGAAATTTAAACAAATTTCCAAATAGATAATTTCAGTGAAAAACCCAAGTTTCTTTTTCTGCTACAAAAAAAAATAATTTCTATGAGCTTGACATAGGGAAGAATGTTTCTACCTCTCCCATCAGAAAGGAATTATATTAATGCATCATATAAACTGTAACTAAAAGAGTATGTCTTCCTCAAGAGCTCAGATTATATTGTTCACATCAAATGGTCTTGCATTTAATGGTCTGCACCTAAAACAGCTCATCTGCACATCCAGGATGATCAACTATTCCATTCACCAGGTTTGTTGAAACTATCACAAGTAAACAAGGAGAAAAGAACATCTCAGCAACCTGTCGAAAGCCAAAAGCTTGTTTGAGAGTCTGAACCTAAAACAGGCCTCAGTACCCTCTGTTCAAATACAAGACATTTTGTTTGACCTTGTTTTTGCTAATATACTTAAGTAAGAAATGTCACATCGCTTCCTTTCAAAAGGGAAAAGGAAAGGATATAGAAGGACCAAGGAAAGACACAGCTCATCTCTCTCCCTGCATTTGAGGAGGCTTTTAAAAAAGATAGCTCAAGTTACCTAAGATGACTACCATCCTCAAAGGCATACTGCAACAAAGATTGGTTTCCTATTGAAAACAGGAATCAAGGAAATCTGATTATAAACACTGCTATTCCCTAGTGAAGTCTGAAGCCTATATTCTTTTTTTTTTTTTTTCAACCAGTACAGATTTTCCTCACTCTAGAGTACAAATAAATCTAGCATGTCACCATTGCCTGTCACTACTTTTTTCTCAGCCCTCACACAAAGTTTCTGGTCAAGAACTCCCAATCTTCAATATTTCACCACTGCCCAGTACCTATTACATTGCTCAAGTACATTTTCTGACTCTATGCTGTTGCAGCAATTAGCTTTCCACAACTGGACTTAGCTACCTGTAAACAAATATTTAAATATTTAAACACATCCCCTACCATAATTCACAAGGAGCTACCTGCCTGCATTAAAAAACTCTTCCTAGTTTGTACAGATGAGATTACAATCTAGGCAATAAAATGTTCAAAAAGCCGAAGAATATATAGGCTAATACTCCTTTAAAAAATTCTATGATCAAGAAAAATAAACATGCCATTGTAAATGTATTTAAAACTAAATGGTTCACCTTTTCGCATAAAACTCCATTTTAATAAAATTGGCCATAGATGGAAAATTACTTGATTTCTTGTGCTATTTCCAATGCTGAATGATTTCCCCATATTTAAAAAAAAAAAAAAGACATATCAATTTCCCTTTTGGAAAGGGTAAAGGCTAGACATGTAGAACTAGGGCACTCTCCTTATTAAATGTTGTATTTTTGGTAAGCAGCTGGGAAGTTAATGAAGGCTCTGAGTAATCGCCTACTTCAAAAAGTTCCATGAACCCATTCCAGGAGTTTATAAAACAGTGCATTTTACAGCATAGCCCATGGGTTATGATAATATGCCATCCACAGGTCATGTTCATGCCTGCTTTTTATCCAACAGAACAAACTGAAATAAAGGTGTGAGACTGATCCGCTGCTGTTAATAAAAGGGCCTTTTCCCCACCAGCATTATCAATCTTCTCTTACAACCATTTCTGAAATATTTCCAGAATTCCACATGCAATGGCTTTCCATCCCATCGTGTAACAAAAATATCTCAATGATACTTCTATATTCTTACACCTGATGAGGAAATTTTTTACGAAGTCCTTGTAGGATACATTCTTAGGGTAAGTTTCAGTTCATTTAGCTACCTTAACTAGGTTTCTTGCCCAAACTAGTCACATAGGCTTCCTTTGTAGTCAGAGGACAGAAGTATTTATCCTGTTAACTTTGGAGGATAGGACTACTGCTCTAGGAGAAATCTGCATTATTTACTACAACTTCTATCTTCTATTTAAAAGTTAAGCCACTTCATTGATTTTAACAATATGGTAAAACTTAACTAAACTGTTTTGAAGACTACATAAACAAATACAGGATTCAATTATTTAAATTCTAAATTTAGAACTGTTAAGATTATCACAAAAATAATCTGATATAAAAATTTAGATGTGATTCTAAAAAGACAAAACCAAAAGAAATGAAGTACAGTTAGCTTAATGCATATAACCTAGCTTTTGTTTGAGTGTGGGTAATCATTGTTCTATGGAGCTCTACGAATTACGTGGAATCAGTGCTACAAAATCTACTAGATCTTTTGGAAAGCAAAAAAAAAAAAAGAACCTACAGAAATTCTTGACTATTGCTTGGAATTTTCAAAATGCTCTTTCAACAGTTTCTGCAGTGACTTCAGCTACGCCAAAGTATATTTGAGCCCATTTTGCTTTGCATCTTAAGACAAAAAAACACAAGTGAGAACCTGAAAAGACCCAACACTAAATTAAGAAAAGTATTTTCGTCATTTAAGTCTTCTAATTACAAAATGTGTGCTACAGCAATTACATCAGTGAGCAACTTGTTGAATAGTTTCCACGAGGAACAACATTTGATGCAGATTGTATTTGGTGCCCTCCCCCTTCTTAATTAAATTCTTATTTGGCAGGAAACCCAATAGAGGAGCAGCCAACTTATCTCCTTCAGGGGCTACTGGGTGGAGAACCCTGGGTCTGGCACTAATTTGATATTATTGCTCCTAATGCCCTTGAATTTAGCTATCAGCATGGGTGGAAAACTCCTGAGTCACGAAGAAGCTCCAGGCTCTGGGAACTTTGGAGCCAGAAAAGAACAGTGATTAGCATGGAAATTGGTACAGGCTATTTCCCTCTGCTGAGACCAGTGTTTATCAGGGCTAGTGGAAATCCAGGACAACACTGCTCTGGCATGCAAACAAACACACTGAAAGTTAGCACAGGCAATGTTTTCTTGGCACTGTGTTAGCCACATACAGCAGGAGCTGGAGGTGGAATGTAAAGAGCTGCAGGTTACAGGTCAAGAACTAGAACGCCCCTTTTCAGCACAGAAAAATGGTGAATTTACTGTGGGGTGCAGATGGGAGGGATGTTCCACATTCAGCTTAGCAAGTTTCCCATTCCAGCTGCACAGGCATCATTTTAACATATCAGAGAGAAAAAGTGCTTTTAGCAAAAGAAAAAAAAAAGAAGTACTATCTGATGACCAGGAGATCTGGTCTTACTTTTTCCCTTTGACTCAACTTTGCATTTTCATGCTCCTCACACCCATATTCTGTCCCAGATCACTTTTCTCAAAATTCAGGGAAGATACTCAAAAGATTTCACAGCACATAACTGCAACAACATCCAGTCATCACATACAGAAAATTTCAGTCTCATTCATTCGTTACAGTGACTCCCAGAATTAGTGTACTAATCTACCTGCATTAAATGTCCTTCTCTGGACCTCTTCTATGCTCCCTTTCCCAAATTAACTGAGCCTGCAGTCAGACAAGCTGAGAAGCTTCCTGGTAAGGCTTCTCTTCTTTTCTTGCCCCTGCACAGTAATGGGAGGGAGCAGCCCAGAACTGCTAGCAGAAGCCTGGATTGTGGCTGCCAGGCTCCAAAGTTTAAGCTCTGCCATCGGGCGCGCTTATTTTGGGGAGGCCAAATTGTCACATAGCAGAATTTATTCTGTTTAAACTGCTCATTCTCATTATGAAACAAGAAAAGGATTTTCACATATGCTTTGCATCTTAAAGAATTAACTCTTTTGCTCTGAAACACATCACAATTTTTTTCCTTATTGTATTAGTTTGTTACATAAGTTTACAACATGCTTTGCAGATGTCTTCAATTCATTCTCAGTTGAAGAAACAGTTTAAGGAGTTTTGGAGTGCAGAGTTTGCAAGTGTTTGTGCCAGTAGCTACCTCTGGGGAAAAGCTAGGGCACTCACTGACTGGCAGTAACAACTCTCTCCATAGGTATGCAGCAGCTTGCTCGGTCAACTGACTTTCTGTATTTTTGGCCTGAGCCCATCTAAGTTTTATAGAATTACATCATCATCATTCTGGAGTTTCACAATAATAAAAAAATCCAATAAAGAGCTTTAAAGCCACTTCCTTTGCTGCAGTTTCTAATCTTGTTTAGAATAACAGAAAGCTAATTTCAAGAAACCACATCTTGTGCTGCGCCCCCAACTTGCACAATGTCAATACTCTTCAGTTTTTCAGTGTCATGCATTTCTGTGTTAGGAGTGGGAGAGGGCACAACGTAAACCAACCCAGAGACATAGCTGACATTTTAGAAAGCAAGTCAAGCAAGAGATTAAGATTTCAATTTATAACACTTCTGTGTTTTTAGTATAAAATGATAAATAAATCTAACAAGGCTGGGAATGTAAATATTTTTGCAGTTGTTTACACTAGGGAAGAGGAAAGGAATTTAACATGCAATTAACCACTTAGGTGATTCTAGATATATACCATATGGTCTTTGAATTACTTAAAGAAAAATATTTCATTTTTATTTATAAACTGTTAATGCATTTGAGCTGCTTACAGCAAAATCATGTAAAATTATTTACTCTTCAGCCTCTTCTCTCCTCCCCACAAAGGGACTGGTGGCAGTGGGACACGGGAGATAACAAAGAATACTGACATCAAAAAGCTGTATGTATAATCTGCGTTGCTCCACAATATTTAAAACTTGCATTAAGAGACATAGAGATACAAAAATTGATTCTATATTGTGTCCTTTGATTGACCTTATTTGGACAAGCTGAGAGACAGTGTTACTTGTAAACATTATAATTAGTGTTTAAAGTATAAGAAATATACAATCAGATAATTTCCAAATAAGTCCTTTGTGTGTAACAAGTAACTCTATACACATATACATGCAACACACACCCCCATTCTATTACCAAATTAATGATTTCTATTACTGCCTAAGCTTTAAAGATAGATATGCCCAAGATGACTAGAAGCAGATCATCATGGTTTCCTTTGGGTACAGACTCACACTGAAGCCCAAGATTTTTATTCTACTTTACCAATTAAACCAAATTTTAAGTATTGACCTACTACTTTCAAACAAACATGGTTAATGCTGCTTAAGATAGGTCTTACAAAAACAATAAATATTTTAAGCAATGTTTTAATGGCAAAATATCTTTGCCAGTGCAATTCATGTAAATAATCTGTACCTACACTGGAAGATTAAATAACTACTATTTTACAGTAATGCTTATTTACTATCTTTTGCCAGAGCCATTCCAGACAGGGATTTGGGTGATCTTGATTCTAATGCTGAATCTGTCACAAACTGAATATGAACTTGAAGAAACTAGGATTTTCCCCCCCCTCCCCTCTGTCTAACTACCACCTCCTGTTAAATGAGGGTGATAATCTGTTCTCTCTCCTTCTCTTCTGTTTTGACTGCAAGCTTTTCATATAAAGGACAATCTCCCACTACATTTGAAAATCATTTCATCTCAGGCCCTCTAGCTTGTGTTTATGGCAATGATATATTCAGTTATATCTATGACTATCAAATATAGCTCTAGTACTGCAAGGAGGGGGGGAAGGGGGGAGCATGAGCTGTGAGAACAGAATTATATAAAACTAAACAAAGCAATCTGTGTTTATATATATATATATATAAAAGATATATCTAAAGCACATACAGCTATTTCAAAATGTTACCAGGAGATATACGCAACTACTTCCTGCACGGTTTCTTAAAATGCTCTACTACATGGTAAATACTATCACTAAAGTATGTTTGTGTTTCATGGATCTAACACTTGCAGAAAGAATTTCCTTAAAAGTGCTTCATATCTTATGATATCTAAACACTCTGCTGCTGTAGATAGTTGCCCAGTGAATAGTGTCATATTACCACCGGAAAACAAATCTTCACAGTATTTGCTATCAGCATTTTCTTTATCATAAAATGAACTCAACTCCAGAAAGACAGAAACCTAAACAAACCCTGAAAGGTGACTTTAAGAGCTTTTGAAAGTCCCAGCATCTACTTTAATACTGACCTCAGCAGAGCACAAATCTTTTTGAAATGGCTTTTAGCTATTAATTATTTATAGAACTATTACTTCCCCAGAGTTCACTATACACTCCTTTATTAATCTTTTCCTCAGATCCAGACTGTTCATTCAACTTCATTTTATGGTATACTTTTAAGAAGGTTCATATGAAAACTAATCCAGGGATTTGCACTTTGTGTAAACAACTTTGGTTTCCAACATGGCAATGTAAAAAAATTACTTTGAAGAGGTTACACAAACTTCAAGAGGTTGAGTAATGGCATATGACTTCATCCCTCTTCAAAACACTCCAAAAAGTGGAATATGAGCAACATCAGTGCCTCTTCAAGTAACTGAAGAGAGGGAAAAAGTGGAAAAGCCATCTTCTATGAAGGCGCTCTGACTTTACTGTGAAATGTATGTCCCTGTGATCTACAACAGTGGTTTATTTAAAACTCCCTATAAGGGAGATCCTAGACCTACCGGGTATCTGCTTTCCTCTTCAACAAATAAGGGAAAAAGACTGACAAGAGTTTAAAAGATTAGGTACTAACCATAATCACATTGCTGTAAATTAAACCATTTTTTCCCCTCCTACTATCTGCTCACTTGTAAGAAACAAATGACCGCAGTCTCATTTCCAATTTTTTTTCCATAAAGGTTTTCAATACCAGAACATACTCATGTGTGCCCACATAATTTTCTCTCTGATAGAGAAATAAACTCAATTTCCTCAACTTTCCTCACAGGTCATGCTTTCAAACCTATTATCTTGCCAAAACCACTTCCTTGTATTTCTTCCAGTTTTTCTACATCTTTTTAAAAGGTGTACCTACAAGAGGCCACAACAGTACCCACTGCTAAGTCTCCTACACCAAATACTAAAATATGCAAAAGAAACCACATAAGATTTTCTTTAACAGCATCCCATGAATAAAAACACGCTCTATTGGCATTTATTGTTCTTTGAATACTTACTTATTAATTGCTCTCCTAATTTAAACTAGAATAGGATAGACTATTTTAGTTGGAAGGGACCTACAAGGATCATCTAGTCCAACTGCCTGACCACTCCAGGGCTGAACAAAAGTTAAAGCATGTTATTAAGGGCAATGTCCAAATGCCTCTTAAACACTGACAGGCTTGGGGCATCAACCACCCCTCTAAGAAGCCTGTTCCAGTGTTTGACCACTCTCTCGGTAAAGAAATGCTTCATAATATCCAGTTTAAACATTCCCCGACACAGCTTTGAATCATTCCCATGTGTCCTGTCACCAGATACCAGGGAGAAGAGATCAGCACCTCCCTCTTCCACTCCTCAGGAAGTTGTAGAGAACAGTGAGGTTGCCCCTCAGTCTCCTTGTCTCCAAACTAGACAAGCCCAGAGTTCTCAGCCACTCCTCATAGCACATTCCTTCCAGCCCTTCCACCAGCTTTGTTGCCCTCCTCTGGACACATTTGCGTACCTTTGCATCTTTCTTAAATTGTGGGGCCCAGAACTGCCCAAGGTACTCGAGGTGAGGCTGCACCAAGGCTGAATACAGCGGGATCATCACCCCTTTTGGCTGGCTGGTTATGCTGTGTTTGCTGCACCCCAGGATGTGGTTTGCCCCTCTTGGCTGCCAAGGCACACTGCTGACTCCTGCTGACCCTGCTGTCCACCAGCAGCCCCAGATCCCTTTCGGCAGGGCTGCTCTCCAGCCCCTCCTCCCAATTCATACTTGTGCCCAGCTTTACTCCATTCTAGGTGCAGAATCCTGCATTTGGACTTCCTAAATTTCATTCTGTTAATCACAGTCTGATGCTCCAATCTATCTAGATCCCTCTGCAAGGCCTCCTGTCTCTCAAAGAGAGTCAACAGCACCTCCCAGTTTGGGATCATCAGCAAACTTGCTATTGGTGCATTCACCTCTGCATCCAGATCATGGATCAATATATTGAACAGGACTGGCCCTAGAATTGAGCCCTGAGGAACACTGCTGATAACCAGTTGCAGCCAGGTGTAGCCCCATTCCGTGCACCCCTTTGAGCTCTGTCCTTCAGCCAGTTCTTCACTCAGTGCATCATAAACCTGCTCATCCCACAGTTGGGCAACTTGTCTAGAAGGATGCTGTGAGGGACAGTATCAAGAGCCTTACTAAAATCCAGAAAAACTACATCTACCACCTTCCCTTCATCCACTGGGCAGGTGACTTTATCATAGAAGGATGTCACATTAGATAAACAGTTCCCTTTGTGAATTGACAGTGACTGTGCCTGATGATTGCATTATTCTTTAGACACCTTTCAATAGTACCCAGTATAACCTTCTCCATAATTTTTCCAGGAACTGAGGTTAGACTAACAGGTCTGTAGTTTCTCTTCCCTTATGCCCTTTTTGTAAACTGGAATAACACTGGCTAGCTCCCAGTCACCAGAGAGCTCCCCAGAGTCCCAAGACTGGATAGATGATCGAGAGGGGTCCCACCATAACATCCACTATCTCCTTCTAGTACTCTGGGATGAATCCCATCAGGCGCCATGGACTTGTGAACATTCAGCTGATACAGCTGGTCCCTTACAATTTCAGTGTCCGCAAATGGAAAGGCGCTGTTCCCACACACGTGGCCCTCCAACTCGGGGGACTGGGCATCCCGAGCTCTATCAGTGTTATTGAAGACTGAGACAGAACCAAAAAACTACTGAATGCTTTTGCTTTTTCTTTATCCCTATTAATTAGGTGATCATCTTCACCAAGTATTGGTCCAATGTTTTCTTTAGACCTCCTTTGCTAATAACATACTTTAAAAAGCCCTTCTTGTTAACTGAAACAGCGGCCAGTTTCAACTCTAATTGCGCTTTGGCATTTTGTGTCTTCTCCCTGATTAAACAAACCACAGTTCTGCACTCTTCCTGTGAAGCCTGACCTTGCTTCCAGACATCATACAGTTTCTTTTTCCTCCTGAGCTCCACAAGAGTCTTCTGCCTCGCTTGCTTGACTTACAACAGTGATCCAACTACTTTGGATCCAAATTCTCTGGATCATTTAAATTCTGTTTTTCATTATTTCTGCAATCTCTGTCAACTGAAGGAGTTTCTATAAATATTATAAATAATTTCTCATCCAAATCATTAACAAAAACACAGAACTGCAGTAATTCCTGGACCAACCTCTGGTGACTTCCACTTAAAAAGTCCCTGTCTGAAACTAAATTTTCACCTGCTCTTTCAGCATGTTTTCTACATGTTACCTCAGGCATAACTCCACAGTTTGCTTGTAGAATTACCTTTTGCAAGTGTCAGAAAAGTTGCGAAGTCTAGAGTTATGCTATCAACTCCTTTCTATTCCCAACAGTTCCCAAGTTCTCCTCCCTTCATAAGAGTAGTTATCATAGTAGCACTACCACATTTTCCTGAGTTTGAGAGGGATAATTCCTACAGGTCAGTGACGGCTTTGACAAACTTAAATATTCTGACAACCTGACTACATCTAATCTAATTATTCTCTCTCTTTCATTCCTTAATCTCAGTTGTGTTTCTATCCATCTCAAACATTACATGCATTGCTTACCTGATCAAAATTCACTGCTTTTTTAGAAAACACTGAGGCAAAGGCATGGAATATTTCTGCTTTCTCTGACATTTGTTGTTCTGTCCCCCACTCTCTTCTTACTTCTTCAGTAGTTATGGAACTTTATTACCTTCACTACTTCTGTTTTGCAGCTCAGCATTTTTGGCCTTTTTTTTTTTTTTTTTCCCCAGAATTCTTGTATTCTTTCAGTAATTATTTTAGTCATATCATGATTTCTATTTTTTTATGATCTTAATAAGGTCTTTAAAGGGCTTGGTCCCTTATTACCAAATCTTTTTTGCATCAGGATAGTTTGCGTCTTTGGTTCAGTTTCTCTGATAATTACATGGTGTCTTTTGAATCATCATACTTAGCTGTTTTCCAGGTCCAGCAAATATCTAGCAGCCTTCCTCTTTCTGATGCACTGTTTTTAACCATTATTGATGTTTTGGGGTTTTAAGCTGCTCGAAACTTCCACAATTTTACTTCTGGCTCATTAGAGCTTATTGTGTCTTCTGTTTTCCACACATTTATATGGCTTCTACTTTTCTAATAACCTCCTTTTCTCAGATATTCAAATATACAGTTCTTTTCAGCATATTATTGATTAGCACCATAAATTTTCTTCCCTCACCCACAACTCAGTATTGGTCAATTAAAAGCTCTTTGCCAACAGTAACAGTTCTACCTTTCAGCTGTTCTTTTCCATTTCCTTTAACCTAGCCTTCAGTTTTGCTGAGTTTCAGTTCTAAGGTTACATGAGTTTAACTTAATAAATCTAAGATGAATTTGGAAGCATTTTAGATAAAATAAGTGAAATCACAGTTTAAAATTTAATAGGCACCCATTACTTAGCCTTCCTTACCAATAATTTCAAGATTAACGGTCACCACTTGAGTAAAGTTTTCAGAATTGAAAACCACTTTTACCTTCAGAGGTTAAGGGTTATCATTTATTTATTTTAAGACAACTGCCTCATCGCTTGCCCAGTCTGATTATTTATTCTTTTTATATGGTGTTACTGATATTAATGAAAAGTTATACAGGAGTGGAGTTAAAACTATACATCAGTAGTCACTCCGAAGACCTAACAAGAAATCCTAAAACAACAAATGCCACAGCGACACAGATGGCAGATTCAATAACAAGATACTTCACTCAAACTGCCAGCCAGCCCTCAGTAGGCTGAGGAACAGGTCACCTTCAAACTCCTAGGAAAAGGTCCCTAAGAAGGAAATAGAGGCATACAGCCACTGTGTTGCTCTCAGGTGTTCTTCAACAAAATAAAAAGGGGGCTTGGGCACATGGCAACAATGTGTGATGCAGAAACTATTTTCTCTCTGTGGAGAAGCTAGTTCTGTCTAGTGACACAAACTCCTCCTCAGCTGACCAGCCTCCCAGATGCCTTTATATGTGCCCTGTTAACAAAATCCTTGTGTTCTCAGCCCTGATGGCAAGCCACATCTTCCTATAGTGCCTGATAGCCTTGGTGAGCAAGCACTCCAAATGTTAGGCTGCATCTCATCCACTCATTTCCTCTGTCAGGATCATGACAGACACAATCCCAGCAAGTTAAGACACGTAGCTAAGTGGAGCCTTCCAAGGTCAGGATCCCTGTCTGGGCAGAGTCCTCCCAGCTGCAGGAAGAAGAAAGACTAACAACCACACTGGTGATACACCATTTTTCATACACTTCTTCCCTCTAGGGTATCCATAACAATACCTGCCTTATTTTCTGTTGGCAAACTTGGCTGGCTAATACGCTTGGTCTCACAGGTGTTTTGGTCTCTCCAATCACTAGCACCCATAGGCCATTAAGAAGTTAACATGCTGCCAAAGAAACCTGTACTCTGGACAAACGTATATAAGCTTAATTGAACCTGTAACCTGATGTAATTTTTAGGCCACCAGTAAAGGCAGTCCTTTTGACTTAACATGCTAGAGCAAAAAGGTATATAGCAAATTATTTAGTGTTCCAAAAAAATATCAAAAGGATCCCTACATACCAACATGTTCCATCCTATCAAATGTAATTATAATGATGTGTGTGGGTTAATTCCAACATCGCACTTTGTACTCAAGTACCACACAAGAAATTCTTCTGTTTCTGGAAGAAAAGCTTACTGGAAGGTTATGTAACTTTAAAAAATGCAAAAGGGACTACTTGGCAGCAATCTAAATAAGAACCCAGATTCACTGTGCCTCACTCTTCAAAACCATTTTTCCTCACAGACAAAAGTCAAACCATGATCTCTTACCAAACTTCCCAATTAAAATGAATAAAGGTTGCATATTAATTGTATATCCATCATAGTAAGTCCATAATAATTTTTTGAAAATAAGAATTAATAATTCAAACTAATTCAATATTTCACAAAGAAAATTCAGGTATGATGATTTGGGCAGCTCATGTTTATTGTAAAACCACTTCATTATTGGGAGTCCTTTCCTGTAACTGCAGGAGGCTGCAAGTGCCACTATCACTGCAGAGCCTGTTCACCCCATGTCTCACTTTTTGTTACGATATTAAACCAAAACCCACAGCAGGAGATAGGAATTATTATGCTTGGCACAGGACTAACAATGGCATTTCGTTACATTTTGATGACTGTCTCAAAGGGAAGTAGTTTTCAAGTCTGAACTTGGGGGACAGGCAGGGGACTAAGCAACAGATCATGGGGAGAAACTTTGATCATGTCTCAGGTTGATCAAAGGGTCACCTGATACTTTTTAAAAAGTCTTTCTGGGCATCCGGGAGACAAAGGTAGAAGAGACCAGGGGAGATACTCTAAAAGCAGACAGTGTTATCAATTGAAAGACAGGCCATAATAAATGGAAACTGGCTTCACAAGAGGTGAGAAATAAGCTATGATTTGAAGAAAAGTTTGAAGCAAAAGCAGAGTACTGAGTACCCCACAGTGCACAGATTTTGTAACCAAGTACATTCAGGAAGAAATAGCAAGAAAATATGTGGTCATTATTACTTGGTTTATCTTGCTTTCTTAGAAGAGTCAAAAGGAAGACTGATTTCTTTGTAAAGGCACCACAATGACTCAAAGATCCAGCCTGCACAAAATTTCTATTATTCTTCCAAACTCAGTGACACAAATCTGCTCTGGCAACAAAACCAACAGACACTCCAAAAACAGGCAGATACATTTTTTTGCCCCCTACCTGGAAGTTGACAGCTTCTGGATTCGGTAACAGAGCAAAGAAATCCCAGTGGAATTTCATCCTCCAGGAGCCAGCAGCAAACCCTGTGTACTTTTGAACAGATAAGCAATGGCCAGCCAGAAATCGAGATTTGCATTCTCGACGTCTCATGGAGTACTGTTTCTCTGTGCTTCCGTCTGTCTACAGTCTGCTCCATTCTTCCTTTCTGCCTTGCATGTGGCACTAGTTTCTGCGACCATCTGTATCAATGCAGTCAATGTAAATACTACTGCATGCAGTGCCAACTGTCCCAATGCCTGTACAACCTATTTGAATGGTAAACACAGACTTCAACGGGATTTTCTTCCCACTATCTCTCCTACTGTTGGCACATAAGACACAGTATTTAGTGAGGATGATGCATTGGTTTACCTTAAAATAGGTATCTCCACATAGGCACAGCAGCATTTAGTTATTAGGTGTAGTTTATGTGCCTCATTTTGAATGTACTGTCACAAAAAAATGCATACAAATTATCCTATTATCTAAACTTTACCTTAAAAAGACAGAAATTCATCCGCTGAAGATATAGTCTATGGCTCTACTTCAGAAAATGAGTATGCATAATGAGACTAAAGCCCAAGTACATTCAGAGGATATTTACTAAATTTACTTGCCTATCAAGAGCAGTAAGAGAGAATTAAGGTTTATTAGGAGGACATAATAACGGATGCTTATGAAGCCCTGACAGACAATGCTACTACAGAAAATCACATTAATGGAGTTAAGATCTTCACTAAGGAAGAAGTACTTTTAACCAGCACCACTAACATAAGATATACAAGCCTGACTTAGCAATTCATAATTGAATCTAAACCTATAGAGAACAGATAAAATTCAAATAATTAGAATACTTCGTTTTCACTGCAAGCCATATATGTACCTAGTCAAATGACAGATGAAAATAGAAGTTGGTCTCTCTTACTATATTTCAATGTTTAGCTCTGAAATTTAATGAAAGAATATACTCTCTTCACTTAAAAACCCCCCAACTTTTACTTTCAAGACATTTTTAAATCTGGACTACAAATTAAATTAAAGGTATATCTTAAGTATGGAAGAAAGAGCAGCAAAGGACAGCAAGCCAAACTGCAGACACTAATTACTGTACAGTGTGTTAATTGTTCTTCTAATGTTATTTTTCAGTAAGTTTTACTGAAATTTAAGTTGTATTACAGTTCTTGACTAGAGACACTAATTCTACATTCAATATATGTAAAGAAAATAGACTTTCTGACAATTCAAAAGTTCACGGTACATTTTGCTGAGATAAAGTTTCAGGCCAAAATCTGCTGTCTCTCTTCATAGTGAGGCTATGCTCATTACAAGATGTTACACTCTTCTGAAAGTAACAGCTAAATAAAAAATATTTTAAATGGAACAAAAAAAAAGCAGGCTAACTTTCAAAGCAGGAAAGTGTTCTATTCACGAGCTAACTAACACCTGCAGAGGAACAGTGTAAAATAACACTTATAAAAATGCTAAGAAGTCAGACATTGTGCTCTGAAGACATTTTGCTTTCACTTCTCTGGGTATGCCAGGCCAGCAGAGGCCACACAGTTTTAATGAGGAAAGAGCTGAAGCATGAATCTCCTAATACCCTTCTTCTCAGAGAACAGAAGTCACTTTTTTGCTAAGGAGAAAAGTACATTTCCTGAGAAGCAGAAAGCAGAGAAGAGGTCTGGGTATTCTAACCAAAGCATCAAACAGTGATTCCGGTGATGCTCTGGCTGGGAATTCCACTCCAGACAGTCCAGGGAATACCATGATTATCACCTATGCAAACTACACCTCTGGATGTCACATGAAGCACAGAACAAATGTACAGATAGTCATGATGAAGATCAAAATTACATAGCTCAGTAGAACTCAAGGCTTTAACACTTTCAGATACCACATGAAAGCATAAGTGACATGCCAAATGTCACAGCACTACAGTGAGAAAAACTCACTTCCAAGTCTACTTCACGCTGACTTGCTCTCACATGCTGACACTGACAGTACACAAATGCCAACGTTCAGCACAGTGTTTTGTTGTCTTTTACAAACAGTCCTTTCCAAAGTTAGAATAAACCCTCTTTCCCATGTATTTGTTCCAATGCCTTCCTTTATAAGGAAATAAAAGAAAAAGTAATCAAGTTTAGCATGAGAAGACTACACCTGTACAAGAACAGTACATAATAAAATTTTAATTTTTAGCTGAAAATTTCCAACACTGTACTCTCTAGATAAAGTGGCTGAAAGAAGGAAAATTCTTTCAACATAACAACACAACAAGAAGTATGTGAGCGTGCAGGGAGAGGTAAAAGTATTAATATGCTATCAAAGAAAAGGTGTAGCTTATACAGTCAGTATGTTTCTACTCACTGTATTAGGTACATATGGCAATCCATAAACTTTCTCCTGTGTTTCCTTTAAAATTTCTGTGGTTGACTTTCTCAGAGGATGTTTCCCATGGTAGATTTGGTCCAAGACAGCATAAAATACCTGAGGAGACAAAATAAACCTTTGTCTTTGGCAAACAGCATTGGCATTTGGCAACCCAAAAAGACAAACAGAAAAGAATGGGGGAGAGAGATTAGGAAGAAGAAAGAGTTTAAACATATGGTTTGGTAAATCTTCTATTTTTAGTATAACATACAAGGAGAGAAACAGGTTTTTGGAGTACGACAATCACCACCATCATGACCTATCATAAATCTGTACTTAGGTCACTGAGAACACTGGCAGTATTAAATCACCTGCATTTTTTTAAAAAAATTAAGACCTGTCCCTAAAGCCCTCCAGTGATTCCCCTTTTCAAAAAGAGTATTTTTAAACAAGATTTAATAAAAAGACTATCTGGCACTTTAACAGCAAACAAGAAACAGGCATGGATAGAAGACAGTACCAAGTCTCAATGTGTGACATCACTGAAAAAAACCTGCAGCATTTCTTTTTTTTAATATGCTTTCCTATTCTGTGGAAGTGCAGGAAAGACAGAAGAGGACATCCACTGCTGTGAAACACAAGACATTTTTGAGAAGTTTGGTAGATCCAAATATTGAAGCCAAAGAGTTCAGGTCAGGTCATCCTGTGGTAGGCACGTTTCATAGGAAAACTGACAAGAGGGAGCCGCAAAAAACCTCTGTGCAAGGGATGAAGCAAATAATTTTGCTAGAGATTCAGGCCCAGTCACGCTCCCAGGGACACTGCAATACCATTCCTAATGAGATAAACACACTGTTTTAGAAGTTATAACTATGAAATGCAGAAAATTTATGGACAAAAGGCTGCTTGGAGGCATTCTCCACCCATGAAGAATAGATGTTTTATGCGATATGAATAACACAACCACCTTAACCTGTGAAAAGATTATTATGAAATGTGGGTACAAAACCATTCTGAACTCTTCAGACTTTAGCATTTATTTTATTTGGGCTGCATACAACACATACTTTCACCCAAACTGTAAGCGTTTCGAAAGGATCATATTCCTTCTGTTCGAATAAGCTGTCTTCTAACATACAGAATCTTGATAAATCCTTTGACAATGTTTGTTCACAAATGATAACAGTGAAAATTGATATTTTTCAAGAAAAACTGAGAATTACAAGGAGAAGGGTGAAGAAGCCATGACTTGCAAGAGCTACTCCTGAATTTCCTGCTTGCTTCCTACATGGGTAATGAGAAAAGAGGTCAGTAAAACTTAAACTTGAACAGTCAGCCATTAATGACACTGAAAATTTTGTGTTCCAGATAGCAACATCAAACAAGAGATGCAAGCACTTTACCCTGCCCATCTACAAACCCAGAGCAGGCAGCAAATATCTCTTCAGAGGATAACTCCACAACGACACTGCACTAAATAGCAAACAATGTATTTTTCAAAAATCAGACTCTGCAGGGATGTTTTTAAATTTGGCATCATTATATTGATAACAAGAAAAACTAAATATCTAAAGAAAACCCTATACTACAGTGTAAGAACTACAAATTTTTTTAGTCTTATCTTCGAAGAGAGAGGCTTCACAATGCCTTTGCTTGTACTTTTCATCCTCAGAGCTGGTCTCTAGAATCCCATTTCATTTTTTAATAAAGTTTAACAAAAGCTACAGCATTTAAGGTAGCAAGGGTGACTGAGAATATGACCAACAGTAAGTACCACGAATAGATCTGAAAATTACCTGATGTAAAAGTCCTAGAAAACTCACTTTCTCCTAGCCCTTTGTGACTCTGCAGGAGTCATTTCAAACCAATTTCCCTCACCTCTTCAAAAAACCCAAACCAAATATGAAGAACTTCCACACCTGACAATAGACTTTAGCATCCTGCCTAAGCCCAGCCTTGATTCTTTTTTCTATCTCCTAGCTTTGTTAGGACCTGTTTGCAGTTGCTCTTCAGTGTTCCTCACAAGATAGAGCAGATTGTGCTGCAGTGGACCTTCTCTATAGAGTAAAATTTGGAGTCAAGTAGTTTGTGGTCAGGAAGCTGAAGGAAAAGCTCAACTCACAGCTAGGCAGTGGGGAAATGTCAGCTGAAGGTCAGTGAAATGCATTGCCTGAAGAACAACGTGGTGATAGGGAAATGAGTCACTCAAGCCAGCTATAAGCTTTCCCCCCCGATCCTGGCACATGTAAAGCATGGGAAGAAAGCTATGAGCCAGGCCACCTGGACAGCATAGTTAACAGAAAAATCCATCCCTGAAAATAAACTTGGATGAACTTTATAGCCATAAACATTCCCATCTACAAACCAACAGTTCTGTGTGTTTACACAGGCCTTTGAAATGGGAAAGGGAGACACATCCTGGGACCAGAGGATTTTAGGTGATATTGCTGAGGAGCATGCTAACAATAATAATCAGTAGATAGAAGATGACTTCTAACTTCAGTAAAACACATTTCCCCAAAGACCTGAAAATATAGAAATGCCATCAAATAGTTATCTTCATACTGTCTTTCTATTTTGCACTGACATTGGCATTTATTAGTTTTGGTTGATTCCAGCTCTTTCTAGCTCCTTGTCTGCTTAATAGGATTAATAGGTAAAGTTATGCATTTTCCAGTGAAGTAACTACTTGACTGAAAGCCTCTGGGACTCAACCTGCATAGCAAAAGCCTTACGAGAAGATGCATGGATTTTCCTATCTTTCCCCTTGAGTAACTAATTACATGAGCTGGAAGAAAATGCCAAGGTGTTATGATGATAAAACAGAATCATTTTTGATTTTCACATCCAATAGACTTATTTTTTACAGCCCACAAAAGAACCTTTAGGCATTTTTCCCCACTGCTGGAAAATTTGTAAGCATTCTTCTTTCTTTCAAAGGTCAAATAAGGCTTACATACCATATAGTTGTCAATATAGAATATATTCTTTGCAAAGTCTGAAAGAAAGGTATAAGAGTCACCATTCACAGTAGTACATATGTACTTTGGAATCTGCAGACTGAAATATGTTTTTCTTCAATGAATTATCATTCTTTTAGATCTGCATGAGTAATAATACACACTTCTACAAGGGAATGTATTAACTTTCTATTTGCCATGCAGTCAACTTCTCTGGGACATTTTTGTGAAGTGATAAATAGAACGGCTTTGCCAGTCTGTCTCTTTGAAATGAGTGCGTACTTCTGTGGGTATTACATATGGAATCTCCAAAAACATGGTGCTGAAAATAGGAAATGAGTAATATTATTCAGTGTGGCATTGTGGTCATTTGGCATGGGTTGAGACTGGTTGAACATTACTTACACAAGAGTAATTTGAGGGCAAGCAGCCTGCTCAATCACTGCATCACTGCCAGCACCAGTCAATCATTAGGCACTCACAGGAATCTGAGCCCACCAAAAGTGGGTGCTCTTTCCCCAGTTCTAAAGCTAGGAGGTATGGTCACTCTGGGACAGACCCTACAGAGACCCCAGGAGCAGCTGAGGACCAACAGTGGCACGAGGATTGCATGGCCCACCACACGGGACCAATGCAATGACCCCTTCTTGATTGACTTCTGGAGCACATCATCTCCCCTGCCACAGAACAGGGAGGCCATGTCACTTGTTAATATATCTGTGACTTGAAGTGTTCATGCTATCCAAGCCCATTTAGTCCCCATAATGTCAATTTGGTATCAAACCTTGACAAGATTATAGCAAATACATGTTAGAAGTTGAAACAAAATCTGTCAAATCTACATATAGCTGTCAGGGACACACCAGAAAAAATGGGCGCATGTGAAAGCACTTGATCATCACTTTGATGGCTACCAGTCTGTACACAGCAAATCATTTTGTGTTGGTGGACTTCATGAAGAGGTCCACGACTAAGTACTCTCAGTGTAAATTTTATTTCAATTCAAAATTGTTTTTTTTCAAAAAAACTTCTATGGGAATTAATGATATTTTTTCCCACATTCTTTCTGCATTCTCAACTATCTTTAGATGAGAATCTTTCAGAGCCAGCGGTGTGCATTTCAGAATCAGACCTACAGAAAGGATGCAGTTATTTTCATGTCACAGAGGTATAGCTGCAAGTGATACTCTCCTTGTTCATACCTGCACAGCCAACACTGGTCACTGACAGAGAGTGCTGCACTGAAAGCATAATTCAAAAAGCTGTTAAGTTTAACCAATGAAAAATACATGTCTTCACTGAAAACAAGTGTTAAGTCTGGTTTTAACTAGCGTAACTGACACATATACATTTGCAGGTCCACACACCAGTATTCTGTTTAGTTTTAAATCACTATTAAAAAAATGCACAGAGTAAACTGCAAATATTTAACTAAGCTTTTCTTTGAAATCAACTTCTGTCTACAAACATGAGTTGCGCTAGTTAACCAAATTGTAATCATTTGGGCACTTTTCAAAGTGAATAATTACAAAGATTTGATCTTTAAATTTGTTTCCTTCCACATCTCAAAAATAATGACTACCCTTTATTAAGGTACTAGCAGAGTTCTCACCTAAACACCAGGCTAACTGTAAAGTTATATGCTTCTGAATTAAGGCAAAGCAAAGAAAACAAAATCACAAATATCACACAGCGGAAGCTTGTAGCATACCAAATGCAGCCAAACTCTCACTGTAAAAGAACTTGGTTGGATGCTAATGCTACTGTTCACACCTGAGAACTGCTGTTGCAGGACTGAAAAAAACCTAAACACCCATTTTAGATAGAACCCTACTTTCCTTTACTTCCTTTTAAGAAAAGTAACACTAATAGTTTGTTTATGAAAATGACTGATTAATAACATCAACCCACCAATAACAAAGGTTTATGAACTTAATTATTGCTCCTAACACTGTGAGAAAGAAGTCTTACAGCCTTATAGCTCAGCCACTAACTTTAATGGCAGTAACAAGTTGGCACTTTCATACTGGAGCTGCAGAAGACAAGGAGCTCTAATCACATTTTAGTACATAAACAACCTGGTTTGACTTTACTAAGGTGGCCTGTGCCTCTCAATCCTCCTACACATTAATAATGCAAAGGTACACAGTGCTTTCTCCACAGCAAGTTCTCCTTAAATGATTCTGTAATTTAAGAACTCAATCTTAAACCACATTTGGGAAGTCTGATAATCCAACCATTTCCAAAAGCTCTGGTTTTCACAATATCTTCCAACAGATTTAGACATCTACATTTAAGCAGACAGCCCAGAATACATTCACAAAATCAAACATGAAAATTAATATTAAAATTAATTTATTTTCATTAATTTGCATATAGTTAGATAATGTGTCTACACCAAAATAACAATTTGGTAAAATTAGAAGAATTAAAATATGTTCTGAAAGTTCTGGATAGAAAGTAGAGACTACAATTCAAAGAACATACCTGGAGTTGCATATCAGCTGCAGCACACACCTTTTTGGACTCACACAGTCTTGACACCATGTTTTTTGGTAGTGGCTTGAATAAAAAAAAAAAAAAAGGAACATATTTAGAATTGTTGTATATTTGTAAATAGCATGCTTACTACTAGAAAAGGCTGAAGACACACACACAAAAAACTCATGGTGGTAATAAAAACATAATTGAAGTGCTTTGCATTGAGAAAGGAAATCTCATTTGCTAAACAATGGTCAATTAAGATATCAGCAGTAATTTACATAGCAATCAAGAAACTACTGTGTCTCAGTGTTTGTTTTTCTCTAAATTAATCCTATGTTCCCTTATATGACTGTTAAAAATATTATGACTATCTTTAGAGATAAAGAACAGATGGGACAGTTAAAGTCCTCCCAGGTCACCCTGACTAGTATTCAAAAGCAGGTATTACAACAGATTCTCCTGTTGTCTTTGAGCATAGCTCACTTTGATTGACATGGAGGCTCACATAACTCCCAATGAGCTAGTGGGGTCTTCGTAACTTCAACTGGGACAGCGTCAGGCCTTCTGCCGCATAAAAATGTTCAGTCACACTGAACAGTAAATATCTACCCTTTTAAATTTTCAACAAAGTTGAATTTATTCCTCATCTACGGCAATAAAATTATCCATGCCACCACATGCTGAAAGTCAGAGACATTTTTCAAGCCATTAGCAAACTCTTTTTACCTTCTATTCAGATGTCTACAAGTACATCCAAAGACTTCTTCATGCCAGATTTCTAAGAATATCTGTATGTGAACGCTCGACCTTGTACTTCTTCTGTTCTTTCCTGAAGCTTTGCAATAGATGTTTTTCCTAGTAAGCATTTTTTTTTGCTAGCAGTTTTATTAACCAAACATATCAAGTATGGTTAAAATAACTGGATTCTTGCTAAGATATTAAGTTACTACAAGTTGTAAAATGTAATACAGACGTTTGGTATTACACTGAACTTTAAAAGCACACCTATGCTTTGAGAGTGTGTTGAAGTGTTTAAGAAACAATACGTGAAAGTCTACAGGTCCTGATGGCAGAGGCACATGTTTAGATTCTGCACAAATTATATGACTTCAAATAAACAATGTTAATATTCACAGAATAAAAACCCAACTCTAGAGAAGCTACACATAAGTGACAAAAATGTTATCAATTAACTCTATGGAATCTGGAAGTTAAAACAGATAAGAAAAACTCTCAAGTTCCACAGCTGTTTTATGCTGTAGCTTGCCAAGGCTTGTAACCTCTTCTCCAAGACAAATGTTAGCTGGGTCAAGAATGGGATAGAACACCACCAACTATTTTGCCTGGCATAAATATGCACAGCTGTTAAATTTCAACACAGAAAAATGAACCAATGAACATGAAGTCTGTCCTACAGTATATTCTTGTTAGGCCAGTATTTACCCTTTCTAAACACAAAAATTCTGTTTCAAATTACATGATGATTTTGGACTCCTAAAGTAATGGGCAGTTATCCATAGTAATAAAGATGTTAGTAGCTCACTAATTTGACGTGCCATACTGGAATTAGTATTGTTCAAAATACTACTTAATTATGTAAAAAAGTTATTAAGGCAAGAAGCAAAATAGAATAAAATTACAAATGGTAAAAAGTATGTTGGTTGGACAATTTTTCTCCTGGCTCTATGAACATCTCTTATCTCACCCTCTTACACTGACTGAGTCATGCACTGCAACAACTTTTCAGCCTGGAACTAAAGCAAATGTGGATTTGCAGTAACACAGTTTTAGCTGTCATGCAAAAACCCTTGTGTAAGGAAACGTGTAGAATTTTGAACAGATTTTGTTATTAAGCACCAAACCTATCAGCAAGTTTTGGGAGCTTTCTGGAGGCTTTCATTTACTACTGAAGTAATACAGTATGTTATTAAACAAAACTGCTTTCTTCTAAGAAGACCTGCATTTTGGATACAGTAAAATATGAGAAAAGTGGATGGGAATTCTGAAATTGTAATTTGCCAGTGTTAAAAAAGCTGAACATTCAAAAGCTTGGCAACAGCAAACATGTATATTGTACACATTTATAATTTAACATGGTTAAAGCCAAGAACTCTCCTACCAGTAAGGTCAAACCAGCTCTTTCAACATAATGGATTTTCAATTTTATATTTTTGCTATATTAAATGATGGTAAGAAGAAGTTAAGAGCACAGGCTTTCAGCTGGTACACCAAATAAATAGAACAAGAGGCACTAAGACTTTTCTAACTGGCATTTTGGTAAACCACAGTTCCACAGATCCTCAACTAAACCAGGAAATCCAAGTTTGCAGTTCACTGGGGCAGAGAGCTGCAAGGTTTAGCAATGTGGACAGACTCTGTGCACCCCCTGGGACAGTTGGTCACATCCAGCCCTGCTCAAGAAACAACTGAAGCAGGTCTAATTCTCACTTCAGAACTAAGCATTTCTTACAGACTTTGCACAGGAGATAGCTTAGCACTACCTTCTAGAGACCAATAAAGTGTAGGTAATACCAAAGGCCTCCAAGAAAATCTTTTTTTTTTTTGCAGCCATCTGAATATCAAACAATGTAGATCTACTCTGCCCTGAAGATCAAGCTCTATTCTTTGAGCAGATTAAAATCAGCAAGAAATTATAACATCATTCTTACAACAATACCTATTGACAAAAAGGCACAGGAGAAAGATATAAATGTTCTTTTGTTTAAATCTATCAGTGCTACTGATCTGGCTCAAAAATTGTGTTGTGATCATAATTCACAAGCCAAGCAGAATTTGGCACAAGAAATAATAAAAAGAAGATTGCTTTATTTTTCCCAAAGCACATTTGGGACTTTAAAACTGCAGGGAACTCCAGAGGGTTTTTCAAAGATCACCACTCCTCTCCAAAGTTTGTTTCTGTGAACGTCAGGCATACAGATATGCTGAGGTCTTGGATGTACAGAGGAAGATGTACTGTTTCAGGCAATAGAAACTATTTCTCCTTGCTCCATTACAATCTCATACCCCCTTAATAAGCAGCTGAGTCAAGAAAGAAAATGCACCAGCATGATTATCTTACTTATCCTGAAAGATGAGCCCTACCGATAAGACCAGAATCAAACTGTCATCTTCCTTCTGAAAGAAAGACTTTACAGAGCTTTGGCTAAAACTACATTAATTGAATTACCATTCCATTTTTAAAACACTACATGCTTTACTTCGGGTTCCACTTTTCCATCATTCTATATTAAGTAGCTTTAAGATCTTGGCATGAATTTTACAGCATGTCTGCCATGGTGGCTAGAAGAACAGAATTCCCTGAGTCCCAAAGCACACTTAACTTCTTACTGCTGTGAAGTAACTGCCACACATGACTGTTTACTATCTGTGGGCTTATTCTTGTAATCATGCTAATACAATGCTGCCTTTGTAATTCCATCTCTGTGAAAAATGAAGTCAGCTCAAATTTGAACAGCTGAAGTACTGGCCTTTGTTCAAGAGAGCCTCCAAAGACACACAATCTTCAAATGATTTAGCCTGATAGACCTACCACATATATCTGTGAATTTAACAAATGAAAGTAAACAAACACACACAGTGATACAGAATGGTACACATGCACCAGATTGTCTGCATAAACACTGTTATGAATTAATTTTGGTACGGCTTGACTTCATGAGCTTACCTGAGTAATTCAACTTTAGTAACTAATTAACACAGTCCTATATCTTCCCCCCACCCCCCAACAGATTAACTGTGTTGAGTTATCTCAAGATGAAAGGAAAACTAGGCTTGCTACTTTCTTGGAGCAAATATTTTTGTGCTGGCCAGCTTTTTGAACTAAATTCTCAAGACTTACTCCTTCTGCCAGAAGAGCTTGCAAGCTTTTTCACTCCTCAGTACTCAACAGCACGACTATCCAAAATGCACAGAAAGCAGAGACAAACTTTCTATTCTATAAACTTCAAGGTATTTTGGACCAGATCTTCATGATCCACATCTGTATGCATAATGCATTCTCATCTTTGAAAACCTGCCCACCAAATCTTTTTCCTGGAATGCTACAAAAAACCCAGTTTTCAACAGTTCATATGTTTTAATAATCAAAACAACACCTCTTCCCCTCCTCTTCCCATAATCACTGATCCTCAATGAGGATCCCCAGGTCCAGTTATTCTGCAACTGGCAAAAGCAATCATAAACTAAGACTACGCTACCGAGTTTTTCTTATGTAATTATGTTTAGTAGGAGTGTTAATAATGACCACTTAAAATTTGCATGCAAAATTATTAAATAGATGCAGCAATGCAGAAAGAAGGATGCTTTTTCGAATTATGTGCACTGCCTCCTCAACAAGTTCAGTAAAAAACCCTTCTTCTGCCAACATACATCAGAGATATGTTGGTATGGTTGTTGCAGGAAGGATCCTTCTCACACAGAGAAGCTCAGTCTCTTTATTCATAAGAAGAAACCTAATGGAAGTTCTCATATGGCACAACTTTTGAATGAAATGGTTTTACAAAGTTGACATTTTGACTGTTTCACCCACCTTCCTTATTTCCCCTTGAAAGCGGATAAAATGGACTCATTTTTCTTTCAAATAACTAAAAAACTGGAGAAGAAAATGTTGATTTAAATTTCTGTTTGCACACCAAAAAACTAGACAGGGAACAAGCACAGCAAACAAGCCCCAAAAGGATTTTTGTGAAGTTGTAAATGTAAGAGAGCTGGGATTTTCTACTCAAAGTACTTTGTAACATATACACAACAGATGAAAGTAATTGCTGTAACAATCATTAAATTTCAATAATAGAAAAAATTACTTCAGTGTATTTGTATTTAAATGTCAGATACAGAAATCTGATATCATATTCTTAAAACTAGCTTAGATGAACCAACATAAGCAAAAGCAGATTTATATATCTTGGATGATGGCTTAAAAATACATTCTAAATTTTTTAAAAAGCAATTAAAAGGAAGGCAACTAAAACCCTCAAAAGCCACACAACAGTTTCAGACTCCTTTTCTCATCTTCCAGCATAATCCATTCTTGCCCCCTTCAAGACTGAATTTCTACATTAAACCTCTCTCAATTGCTCTCTGAAAGGGCAAGATTTCACCACCAATAAACAGAAGTTGTTTGTGGAAATATGAAATGGGACAGAGTGTCTGGTTCCTAGCTTTTCCACTGCAACTAAACATGGTTTAGATTTGTTAAGCCATTTTGAAAATACAAAGCCATAAATAATGTTCCACAAATCTCTTTCAGATGTTTTAGTCAAATTCATTCTCTGAACTCATATGCAATCAGATTAACTCCACAATGTTTAAACACTACATGAACTTTATAGAGAACACTAGAAAGCAGTTATTTTGGTATGTGGACTCAAACATATAAATGGTAAACACTTCTGAACTGAGTACTTTTAGCTTCCAGGTTTCAAGGAGACTTTCTTAATGCAATCAATTCTGCAGAAACAACTGCTCTGTTAAAAACAAACAAAAAAAAAAACAACAAAAAAACCCAAAAAAAACCCAGAGCAAATTTATCAAATAGTATGTGTTAAAACAGAAGTTAAGCAATGTATTTTTCTAACTGTTCTGTGGAGGCAAACACAATTCCACTTCCATAATACTGAAATATACCGAACGCTTAGTATTGGATAAAAAGCTTCAACAAACTGTAATACTACACAACTTAGGAGGCTTCCTTGTTTTTGCATTGATGGGTAGTCTATTCTTCAACCATCACTTTGAGTATACTGAAACTTGCTTCAATCAAAAGCACTAGAAAAAGATCTTTGCTTATTGTTTACTGTTTTGTGTTTTAGAAATGGCTGTACAAATGTAAATCACTTTGTTGCCATGCACTAAAACAGTCACTGAAAGTCACCAAAGAGCACTGTTTCCTAAATTTCCCACAGAAAGTAGATACTTGCAGTAGACTGACATAGAATAGCTTTATATAAAAAAGCTATCAGTTTTAATGCAGAGATTCATGACTGCCAGAATCTAACTAATCCTAATCTAATCATAAATAAAGCAGTAAACTTTTCATCACAAAATATTTCAATGACTACCCTACACTGTGCTAAACACTGCAGATCATTTCTATTTATCTCCATGATTTGGTACCCGATCTTTAAGACAGACCTTAAACAGTTCAATGACAAATCACTATTTTTGTCATAACTTCTCTGTAATTAAACATTCCACATAACTTGATTCACACAGAAGTTGTTCACCTACCACGCTAAGTTTTTGTAGTGTAGAAACTACACAACCTTTGTAGGAATGTAATTGGAACTCTGAATATAACAATCCAGTATTCTTTTACAGATTACAATTAGCTTTTCTGCAATGAGAATACTAACATTTTTTATGAATAATTGAAATTACAGTATTAAGACAGTGTCTACCCACTGTTTATTTCGACTTTAAACCTTATTAACAAACAATGCATGAAAATACGATTCTTTTCTATTTTCAGTAGTTTACATATTAGTTTCCCTAGTAGTAGTTTACATAATTTTCCCTACCTGCCCCGTTTTATAATGCCTTGCAAACTGGTTAACCACTCGATAGTCATTTGCAAAGTACTCCATCAGAATTGAGGGAACTTCAGCAAAATCAGTAGGACATCTGGTTCCTAGAGGTAAAATAATTGTACATGTTAGCATCTGCTATTTTCATTAACACAAATAGTTAACTCTTCCCAAAAGATTTTGCAACTCTCAGTTTGGACTTTTGGTGAACTTTAGGGTTCTTTTGCTTATTAAGTCAATATTTTATTTCCATAGCACTATTGTACATATTGCCAGAAAAGCTTCATTATAATACTACCCATTTTACTATAAATCACAAAGTAAAACAAAATATTTGAACAGCTGGGTGAGGCACCTTATAAAGCTCTGGATCACACCCTTTTTAAACTAAACCAGACTGCAGCCAAACTGGCCCTACATGAAACACCAAATCTATTTAAGTGTCCTAAACCTAAATCAAACTACAATGTAAATAAAACTCTGCCTTAATCCTATTCACAGTTACAATTTTTAGCTTCCATCTGTTTGCTGAGCTTACTTATGCTTTATATTGCTTTATAATATCAAGTTGTTCATCCAAGGAACACTCTTTTCAGATTGAAGACATGTCCTAAGTAAGTGCAATGAGGTAGTATCTTCACAGTTAGTATTTTCAAAAAGCACTTTCCCAAAAACCTTATTTACTCTAATCTTTATCAGCACCCTACACAATGGAAGATATTAAGAAGTATAACACATGACCAAATCAAAGCTGCATTCTATATTAAAGTTAGGGATGTACAAAGTTGTTGCTTTAATACTGAGCCCACTGGGTCATCACCTAGAGGTGATGTGTCTCTTCTAGAGACACTGTAAACATTCAAAGCTAGTCTTTAGTACAGTTTTTGCTTCTACTACTATTTCTTGAAGACTATTTTTTAAAATCACTCCTTTGATCTTCGCAAATCTTTCTCTAATTTTTAATCTGAATTCATAATCTGTTTATACTCAATGTTTTCAGACCAACACTGCTCTTTAACTTAAATAGCATTTCCCACACTGTTTTTTACCTCCTAAATTGAGAAACTATATTCTCTCTCAGCCTTCATTATCCAAAGACAAGATAAAGTCTAAAAGACTATCCATTGTCTCTGTGCCTGCTTCAGTTTGAATTCACCTTCAGACCAGACAAAACCACACCCAAGCACTGCATGAGGTTTTAACACTTTCTTTCTTAATCATTCTAAGACTTACTGCTGTTAGATACACCTCTGATGTAATTTGAAACCATATTCGCCCCTTTCACAGACACATTAGCTATTTTTAGTTCTGCATTAACACATAAAACTGTTCTTTCCTTCCTCCACCACTGTTAAAATATCCATTTGATAGCACTCTAAATGCATAACCTTCACTGTGTAGTTCTGAACTGAATTTTACTTCTAACATTGCACTATCCAGTCATTCAGTTCTTATACAATACCTCAACCTTTCTTTTGTACCATCACACTTCATTAGTAGAGTCTTTTTTTGTTGTTTGAAAATAATTTTTAAAAAGACTAAACCAAGGCACATCCCAAGACAAATGCCCGCAGAACTACACTGATATCCCCCAGACATTTATGCTTTCTCAGTGCTCCTTAATAAAGTGACAGAATTATTTTAACACTAAGACACTTCTGAAAAATTGCATTATCTGAAAGTCAGAAAGGTAAAAGGTTGGGCAGTTATATGCGACAAATGAGTCCTCCTGTAAAACAAATGTAGGTATTTTTTACTACATGATGAACTAAAACGGAATACAAGCTAGGTTTTAAAAAAATCTTATGCATGCACATATGCATTAAGCAATAAATGCATACAGTAAAGTGTCAGATTAACTTAAAAAGAAGCGTATCTTAAGTCAAAAACATACAGTATTACCCATTTTGGGCCCATTAGCAGCAGAATGGGTTCCTGAATATTTGGGAATGTTAATCAGAAAAGGGAGGCAGGAAGAGAGTGGGAAAGATGTCAAATAACTCAGTGCATCTCAACTACAATATCAAATTTTTTGCTCTCACAATAGCCCATAGTCATCTTGTTTCCATACTTTGCCACCCCAGTGTCTCATGAGTGCAGATGGCCCCTGACAGACAACCCTGGGACAAGCCATTTGATTTTCACACATTCCAAATCCTAAAAAAAGACCCCAGGTTCTCTGCAGAAACAACATGACTGATCTTCTACGCTGTTTGTGCCATGGTAGATCTGGAGTGAAATCCCCTGGGATACAGGACTGTCTGGAGCTAAGGCAACACTGAAACCATACACAGGGGGTCATAGGAAGTCTGATCCTCAAAATTAGCTATTTCCTGCCACCTCAAGACTTTGACATGCAGATGCACGTGATTCACCACAAGAGGAGAAGCCCATCAAAGCAGTTACTTCGGCCCTGTAAATACTCCTGAAGGTCAAGATGAGCTAAGCCATATGAGTGGAAGGGGTGGGAGAGTGCAGTTAACCGTCCCAAGGAACATACAGAACTTATACTGAAACAGAATATATAGTGTTCATTTGTTTTAACTAGTGACATACTTACAAACAGCTCAGTCTATTTTAAGTGGAAGACTTAAAAAAGACTATTTTGTCACTGGGTACAAAGTATCTGTTGATAACACATAACTCTACCATGGACTCCACTTTGTATTATTACTGTAACAAAAAAATGGTAAAACATGAAAGAAAAAAATCCTTCAGACAAGGAAGCTACAATTTCATCTACTTGTTGGTTTTTTTTAATAAGCATCTACTGCAAATGGGATTGCCAGCACACTATTACAGAAGGTATGAAAAGTACCATGCCAAGCAGCTTTAGCCAGAACATGTCTTTGACCCATTTGTCACAACTGCAGAAGGCCACAGCAGCCAGTGAGCTGTCAGCCAGTACACTCATTGCCACTGCTTGTGAAGAGTCACTAAATGAAAAAAGGCAATATCCCTTTTACTGTGCACCCACTAAGCTGTGATTGGGTATTTGTTCATGTTCATTAACATATGATAAAAAGTCCTAAGAGTTAACCATGCTTGCAAATACAGTAAGTTTTTTATTTATGAATTTTGCTTTAATCAGAATCAACTAGAGAAAAGGCCTGGCTTTACAGATTTGCCATACTGCCAGTGTATACTCCTTGTGAGAAGTAATTTACTAAATTTCCTTAATTCAGTTTCCTAAATCATTTCCAACCCAGGATTCATTGTGCTTTTACACTAGGCACAAGTTTAGCCCAATTTATTTCAATCCTAAAACTATTCCATTATTATAAACTCCACATAAGGCAAACTTGCAAGAACGGATACCACTGCTAGAACAAAGATCAGCAGTACAGAAAGAAGAGATATAAATGCCTAATTCTTATTAGTAGGAGAAGAATATTCAAGTGTTGTTTGGTTGGGTTTTTGAAGATATCTGGCGATCTGATATTGTACTTTCAAATCATCAAAGATGTAGAAGTATCAATGTAACTCAACCATTTCTGGTTCCTCCTCTTTTTCTTGTTTTGTTTGCTCGCGTTATGTCTACTCCCTTATTCTAGAAATTAAACATTTAACTAAAGACAAGAAATCACTATTCCAACTTTTTTACCAGTGACATGTTGGTACCGAGTTCTTCCCAGCATAGAATGCATAGCGTGTCCCATTTCATGGAAGAGATTCTCCATCATGCCAGGACTTAGTAGCGTTGGTGCACCCCTTGTTGAACGGGGCAGGCTGAGCATAAGAACAACTACAGGGAGCTGGTACTCTCCATTTTCCCTTAGCCTGCCTCCTCGAACTGTAAAGTGACAATCCTTTTCAAGATAAAAGCAAACATATGGACACCAATGTCATTATATCAATGATACTAAAACAATGATGAAATTATTAAACTATTAAATTAAACCTAAACATATACTCAGTTACACAAGTTGAATTCAATGATCATTAACAACATCGTTCAACAGCAGCAGACTGTTCCATCTATTATTTGCTTCATATTCAGATGGAAACTACCTTTATTTCATAAAGAAAAGACTGTATTGATTTTAGATAATAAACTTTTTTATTGTTTTATAATTATCAAAACCTCTCAATTTTTCTATACAAATACCAGTAGCTCAAAGAAATTTACTGATGTGCCAAATCCATAATTTATAAAGTTCTCTCCTCATTCTTCAGCAATAACTTCTTTATAAAATATACTGCACAAGCACATCTACTATATTGTGAAATATTAGCAAAGTAATATATTAAACTAATGTAGATTTAAATTTTGTCCACTTACCACCTCACTAAAAGTTTGCAGAAGCTTCTACAGAGTGAAGTGTCTGTTGTATAGCATCATATTGTGAATATACTGGTACTAAAGCAGCATGAATGAGTGAGCCACAGCAGTTAGAACTATCTACTGTTTTATGTAGAATTTTGACTAAAAATCAGTTGTCATTATGAGATTTCACCTTCAGAGAATATTGAAATTTCATATTGTTTTTATGTATAAATAGTAGGCCAGGAAATAGGTGTTTAAAAATCTACCATTTCTCTAAACAGAGTTCTACATTTCATAGTGCCTGTCATTCTGTAGAACAAAGAGTCTGAGTTCAGCCTATCAGGTGACAGTTTTTAAAAGAAAGATTACTCACAAAAATATTTACCTAAAACCATATTTGACATTACTGACTTTCCCTGTTTAAATTTAATTTATTTTAAATCGAGGTAACTTTTACTAAACTTACACTGAATGCAAACGTGCCTAGCACTAGTCATTACTCAAGTAAAACCCATTCTGGAATCAGATCATAAATGTTACCTGATGTGGTTTATCAGGTCGCTGAAAGAAGTCACAATAGATGTATCCTAGTAAACCTTCGGTTTCATGAACAACAGCCTGAAGGAAAAAGGAGTATCATTTACAGAGTAAAAGCACTAAGATGTGTAAATTTAAGACACAGTATTCTAATCCAAAGATTTATAATGAATAAATGACAAATAAACTGGGAATAATTAATGTAAAATCTGTTGGTAATTTTAGTTGAAAAAGAAATATATACCAGATTCACAACTTGTTCGTCAAACTACAGCCATTTCTACATTTCACTCAAAACTAATTAGTCACAGATTAGTATTAAAAGTAACACACTCTGTTGCCCCTAAATGACTTCTGAGAAGTCAATAGTAACAGAAACTGATTAGAGTGAGGAGTAATTATAAATTGATCCACAGAGTATGAAGAACAGCAGCTCTTGCTGCAGGCTCAAGGTGGAAGAGCAGTGAAGATCTGGAAGTGAATACATGGAGGGAACACAACAGAGGAACCTGAGAATCTGATGAGTAAAATATTGCCCAAGTTTTTATTTCCACCCTCCTCTAAAGAGGGCAGAAAAATAAAGGCATAAAAAACAAATCTCAAAGTGAAGATGACATACAGAATAAAAAAATGAGGCAAAGACACATGACTGATAGAATATCCACCTACAGTATTCTAGCCATCTACATTCATCTACCAATTGAAACTAAAGAAAACTAGCAGGGCTTATGCAGAAGGACAGCTTGAAAGGTGCAACAATAATCTCCAAACAGGGAAACTGCTTCTGATTCAGGCACCCTTCACACAGAGACATATTATAAAGGCCATAAAATACCAAACATACAAAAGGCACTTAGAGAGAGTATAAAGTCCTTGAGGTGTGACTTCAACTAAGACTAGACAACCAGTCTGTGCTGTTGATAGGTACCCAAGTAATTTAAAAACAAAATCTGATTTGTGGCTCAGCAGAACACACCATCATATCTGACTTCCCCTTGTCATTTCAGATGCTGGGAAAAAAAATACTTACCAACTTCCGAACATCTTCAGACCAAACCTCTCCTCTCTGTGTCTGTTCAGCATAAAGGGAGATTCCTAGGAGCTGACTGAACAAAGAGTTCAAACCTTCCATGCACGCCCCAAGAGAGAAAAATGGACAGTACAAGCCAGGATCAATGTTGTACCTAGCAAAATACAAGAATCCCAAACCAGTCAGTTAAGCTACATAAACTACAGTCTTCACCTCCAAGTCATAGGACATGACAAAATACACCAGATAAGCCTCAAGGCCCTTATTGAGCATGTTTGACTTTATTTTTCAAACAGTGAAACTAAGTCACTGTTACAGCACAGTGCTTCACAGTAACTCAATTTTTCTTATATTTAAATTCTGCAGATGTTGAGTATGGCTTTCAGGGATGTGGTGAACCCATAGCTCAAACAGCCCTTGGCAGCACCATGGGTGGTCAGGCTGTGCCTTTTGATCCACAAGAGGCTACCAGCACGCAAGTGCCATTCCCATGCCAAGGGTGCACCATGTGACAGCTCACAAAATGAGCTGGCTTTGGCTGTGGTGTAAACCAAATCCTCAGGTAGGGCAGGAAACCAAACAGTAAACACTGTTGACCCTGCAGTCTTGTGTTTTGCTGGAACAACAGAAACACCAAGGAGACACAATCACCTCTTATACATGAATCATACCTCAAGCTCTGGGGACCCTCTGAACCATGTAAGAAAGTATCTTACAGCTTTGAGCCATGTGAAGTCTTTAGTATGTGACGTGGAGTTCAAACATGGCCAAGCTTCCTGAGCTTAACATCAAACAACTAAGTATGTTCAAGACACTGTAGTACAGAAGACATACTTGGGGAGGAAGACACCATGCATCTACATGCACACACATAAACAGAATGAAAGCAATTATAAAAGCAGTTTAGAGATGCATGCAGTCTATACTTGGGTTCAAACTTCCTGAGACTCCGACCCTAAAAAGTAAAGAAACTACAAGTGTATCAAGTAAACAAATGCTTTGCAAACTTACACCTTCCACAAGCTGCTCAGGGCCACACAACTCTTTGAAGATGACAAAACAAAATCAGAATCGGAATCTGGTTGTAGTTGTACGTGCACCCCAAATGGCAAAAATATTCTTGCTCCCTCATCTCGCATACAAAGTCCAAGTGTTAAGTTATTTCTACCATGATGTTTATAAATGACAGCTATTTATACCATTTATACCATTGGGGTCTCAGAATAAAGACTGTTTAACTCTAGAGAATCCCAGTCCCTCCATTCTATCTTTATTCTTTCATGCTCTTGTGCTTTTGCTTCTTAATGACATGATAACTAATCACTGAAATTTAAACATGCATCAGCTATACTACAATACCTGAACACCAAAGAGGAGAACCATGCTATGTTAAGGCCTGTGATCAAAAAGTTTATAGAGACCAGATGTGAAAGTTACCTGGTCCCCATCCACTCACCTACCCTTCCTTTCTGCCCACTCCCACACACAAAACACCTAAAAATGAAGTCCATTGGGGATACCACATTTGTCAATATGCTGCTTACAACTACAGCTACAATCTACTACGCCGCTTCACGGCACCGTGACATACAGCAGGGTAGGCTTACTTTTCTAAGACACAGCATTCATTCTTGAATACGTCAATGTATTTTATTTTTCTAGTAACCTTTATATTACATTTATCACATACTCCACCAGCATTTTGCAACTACCATAGCAACATCTGTCAAAAATACAGGGATGCTCAGTTACAGGATTGTGCTTATTTTCACATTACAAATGGAAGAAGTTAAAGCCAGTGCATTCCATTCTACTCTTAATTATACTAGGACATAGAAAATAAAGCAGATTTTGCCTCTGCCACACTGACAATTTTTTCAAGATGTATAGCAACACTAAAATTCACACTCTGCATGCTGCAACACACATTTTCTTTCTTGTACAAAAATAAGCATGGTATCACAGAATCACAGAATCATCTAGGTTGGAAAGGACCTTGAAGATCATCCAGTCCAACCATCAACCTAGCACTGACAGTTCCCAACTACACCATATCCCTCAGCGCTATGTCGACCCGACTCTTAAACACCTCCAGGGATGGGGACTCCACCACCTCCCTGGGCAGCCCATTCCAACGCCTGACAACCCCTTCTGGAAAGAAATGCTTCCTAAGATCCAGTCCAAACCTTCCCTGGTGCAACTTGAGGCCATTCCCTCTTGTCCTATCACTTATTACTTGGTTAAAGAGGCTCATCCCCAGCTCTCTGCAACCTCCTTTCAGGTAGCTGTAGAGGGTGATGAGGTCTCCCCTCAGCCTCCTCTTCTCCAGACTAAACACCCCCAGTTCCCTCAGCCGCTCCCGTACGACCTGTGCTCCAGACCCTGCACCAGCTCCGTTGCCCTTCTCTGGACACGCTCGAGTCATTCAATGTCCTTTTTGGAGTGAGGGGCCCAAAACTGAACACAGGAATCGAGGGGCGGCCTCACCAGTGCCGAGGACAGGGGTCAGATCCCTTCCCTGTCCCTGCTGGCCACGCTAGTGCTGACACAAGCCAGGATGCCATTGGCCTTCTTGGCCACCTGGGCACACTGCTGGCTCCTGTTCAGCTGGCTGTCAATCAACACCCCCAGGTCCCTCTCTGACTGGCAGCTCTCCAGCCACTCCTCCCCAAGCCTGTAGCACTGCTGGGGGTTGTTGTGGCCCAAGGGCAGCCTCTGGCATTTGGCCTTATTGAAACTCATGCAGTTATAAAACACTTTAGATCAAGTTAGGTATAAAGACTGGAAGCAACTCTCTAAAAGAAAGCAGAAGAGATAAGCTAATGTGCATGCAATAAACCACAGAAATCTGGAGTACAAAAGAGACTGCTTTACACCCAGAACCCCCCGAAAAACAAAGTACAGAATTACAGCATGTGTCTTGAATATCCTCAGATTTTTAAGTCAGTAATTCCCAAGTACTGCAGCTTCTTCAACAGTGACACTCTTTGGAAAGCTGTAGTAGGTAAATGTCAGATATCTCCAGATTTTTATAGTATCACCCTGTGATCACCTTCTGCTCAGCTTGTTACCATGAAGACACCCACCACTAAATGCTTCAGTCCTCATCTGCTGATTCTGCTTTGAAGCTCTCACTGCATACAGACTACACAACCTTTTAAAATGATCCTTTTAGTAAAAGGAAAAATAACACCTTTTAGCAGCAAGTCATAACAACCCCCATAATAGTTCAGGACTGTTTTTTGTCACATCACTTTAAAATCTTATACCACCATCCTACATACTACTATGAATACTAAACTGAGTTTCCCATCTGTAATTGAAACAATTGCTTCTTTAACTAAGGACTGCCCATAAATGGAAAGTTCACTATAAAAGTATTGTCTCAACAGAATTTTATTATAATGTGAAGCAGGATTTCTCCACATACACAACTCCAATCTGCAAACCATGATTATCCTTATTTCTAAAATGACATTTATTTCAAAACAAACCAAGGATGAATTGTAGGTAGTGATACTCTTTGTGTATAGCTTAAAAATTACATGAAAAAAAAAGAGGAAGTTATACATCACTTTTAGTCCTAATTCAGCCTTGAGTTGAGCAGTAACCTAGAGCTAGATCTCTTCAGACCAATTCATTTATTAGTTCTGGCTCTGCCCCAACCCTGCTCATCTCACATTGGTTTCTGCAGAGAGACTCATATTTACCATACCTTGGTTTAGGTTCCAGAATGGTTTATTAATCCAGGTGGCGCACAGTTACAACACTATCTCAGAACTAGGGGAGCAATACAGACACACTCAAGTAGTTTCACATGGAAGTTGCATGAGGGCTCTTTGCAGGGCTTTTTGCAGAACTTTTGCCCTGCCAGAGCCATGCTGACCATGTGCAAAGCCCATCTAGTACCTTCACATTCTCCTCCCCCCACATTTAATATCATCCAGGGTTTCCCAGCCACTTCCTCATTGTCAACTGGGAGAAGAGAGCTGATTGTATGAGGTATTTTGAGAATGAACCCATATAATACAATACTACAAACACACACTTCAGTAAATCAATATTTAACTCCAACAGCTCACAGTCACAGCCAACCATCAGATTTTCAGAGTTGCAGGAAATTAAAACATGTAACTCCTACCAGTGAGTTCAGCTGCAGGAAAAGAGGATATGAGAATGACAAGAAAGTCAAGAACAGCACCCTTGAAAATACTTCATGAAATTAAGCCACACTTACACAGCAAGCAAGAAAAGTCAATAGAATTGTGGGTATCAAGAGAGACCAAACTGCTCAAAATTCTCTGAAAAGCAGAAAATTTTGCTGATGGACCAGCTAATACTGCAAACCGTTTCCAAGTACATGAAAAGCCAAGACAGTCATCAGGACTAGTCAGCATGGATTCACCAAGAGCAAGTAATGCTTGACCAACTTAATAAAACTTCTATGATGAAACAACTGGCCTGGTAGACAAAGAGGGAGCTGTGCACATCATCTACCTGGACTTCAGTGAGGTCTTTGATACTGTCTCCCATAAGGATCCTCACAGAGAAGCTGTGATGTACAGGCTGGATGAGCGTTGGTAGATGAGTCGACAGGGAGGTCGACTGAAAACTGGCACAAAGTCTGTTTGGAGGCCAGTGACTAGCGGTGCACCCTGGGGGTCAGTGCTCAGTACAGTCCTCTTGAACATCTTCACTAATGACCTGGATGATGGGGCAGAGTGTATCCTCAGCACACTTGCTGATGACACCAAACTGGGAGGAGTGGTCGATATACCAGGGGGTCATGCTGCCATCCAGAGGGACCTTGACAGACAGGAGAAACAGGCTGCCAGGAACCTCATGAAGTTCAACAAGGAGAAGTGCAAAGTCCTGCACGTGGGGAGGAACAACTCCAGGCACCAACATATGCTGGGGGCCACCCAGCAAGAAAGCAGCTTTGCAGAAAATGACCTGGGGGTCTCCGTGGACACCAAGCTGAACATCAGTCAGCAGTGGGCCCTTGCTGCAAAGAAGGGGAATGGCATCCTGGGCTGCATTAGGCACAGTATTGCCAGCAGGTCAAGGGAGGTGATCCTTCCCCTCGTCTTTGCACTGGTGAGGCCACACCTGGAATGCTGTGCTCAGTGCTGGCCTCAGTACAAGAGAGACATGGAGTTACTGGAGAGAGTCTAACAAAGGGCCATGAAGATGATGAAGGGACTGGAGCACCTCTTCCACCAGAAAGGGCTGAAAGAGCTGGGACTGTTCAGCCTCGAGAAGAGACGGCTCAGGGCGACTGTACTCATGAATATAAATACCTGGAAGGAGGGTGCAAATAGGATAGAGCCAGGCTTTTTTCAGTGGTGCCCAGTGACAGGATCAGAGGCAATGGGTACAAACTGACACACAGGAGGTTCCCTCTGAATATCAGCAAACACTTTTCTCCTGTGACGGTAACTGAGCACTGGCACAGGTTGCCCCTAGAGGTTGTGGAGTCTCCCTCCTTGGAGATATTTAAAAGCCATACGGACATGGTCCTGGACAACCAGCTTTAGGTGTCCCCGTTTCAGCAAAGGAGTTGGACTACATGACCTCCAGAGGTCCCTTCCAACCTCAATCATTCTGTGATTCTGTGAAGAGGTCATATGAAGCCTAGGACTAAGACCACACAGTTGTAGTATGAGACAGATCCCAGCTTTATCAGAGGAGGACAATGTTTCATGCTAACTGCAAAGGATTGCCACACTCAGTTTGAATATTAGATTAACACATGTTTGCTGGAGGGCAGAGGAGAAGAACTCTAAAACTACTTTATGTTTCATTTCAGTTCTGTCAAAAATGCAGATACATACTAGCAGGAGAAAGCAGTGATATTTCTTTATGGAAAGAAGAGCTGACATTAACATATCGCAGGAAGAAAAGCCTATTTCTTCTTCATTCTCAGGACTCCTTGAACATGTGTGTCGTTCCTGTGAACTTACCCCATAATGTAGAGGATGGGGAGAAGGCTTTCTGATGAGTATTTTATAATATACTGCCACTATCCAAAGCAGGGCGGGGAGAAATCAGTCTGTAATAGTTTTGTCTTTTGGAAAAGCACGATACTAATCCACTCACATATGAAAACAGCAGTAATAGATGACTACACTGGCTTAAGGCAGACTCCCCAGGGGAACTAGTCCCCTACCCTGGCCAGTGTTTGAAGATGTCACAATCTGACATTTTGAGTACAATGAGGTCGTGAGTAAACAACCTCTTTAATAGTAAGTACACAAAGTTAATGTCAGTCACTTCTAGTAGAACGTTATCATGGTCAAACCTCTCCCACATTTAATGAAAGATGTGTGTCAATATTCCTCTTGCCAACAGAAAATTTAAAAAGTTTTGAAAAACTATGCAGAACACCAGGAAAAAAAAAAAAAAAAAAAGCTTCTACTTCTGATTTCACTTATTTTTCCATTTTTGCCTTGCCTACTACACCAGTGTAAAAACAAAGATCAAAGACGAGGATGCTGAAAAATCCTCAAATAGCACGAGTGTCTTATGACACAAGACTGATAGTTAAATTACTTCTGGACAATCCTGACAGCAGTTAGTGATGATTATTATACCTTATCAGGCATCCATTGTTTGTTTGTTAGCCACTGCTATGTCATAGGAGTTACAAAGAAAGGGGACAAAATATGATAATATAATGCAATTTTCATAATCGGATGATACTAGTCAATAACACACTCCGAAGTGATTATCGGGTACTGAAAAAAACCTGCTGCTCCAGGAAGTAGATAGCACAACTTCAAAATATTTCTCTACCACCAGTCTATACTCACTAAACAGTAATCATTCCAGACACCAAAACACAGATTTAATTCACAACTGTTGAATTTGGTCCTGATTTGCAGAAAAAAGACTCTACAACTCGAATAGAGTTATAAAGCAGGTATGTTTACTCTGGCACCAGGGTGCAAGGGGATTTCTCCACAAAGCCTGCATGCCCACCGCACATTTTACCAGAAACTTATAGAGTGTGAATATTCATTGTATTACATAACACAAACATACACATGCATGAGTGACGCTGGGTTAGTTTGAAAGTTTATGTTATCTTTGCACCTGCACATTGCCTCCTGGTGGTCGTCTTGGGGGGGGGGAGTCTTTGGGAAGGCGGCTTGTAGTCTTTCTCACCTTGTTTTTTCCCTGGAGCAAGCGCAGATTCTCTTTGCCAATTTCTTGAATAAAAAGAGTGTTTTTCAGCCAGTTTACTCATTCTATCTTATCTAAGAGAACCAACAGAACTTCTACCATCTGTATATGGCTATCTTTACTCATTACCAAGACTACAACTAGTTAGAGCACACCTGTACCCCAAGGACAAAAACATAATATTTTGCTGAACATTATAGTTCTTGGTAGATTTTCACAGTGAACTGCTTTGTTCTGATGAACACAGTAGTCCTTGGTAAAATTCCACAGACAGTCTGGGCAAGCAGGATCCTTAGCAATATTTAAAAATACTATAAGTAATACTATAAGTTGCTATAAGTAAGTAAATAAGTTGCTAAGCATTTTTCTATAAGTAAATAAGGCACAAAACAAGTAATCATTTCTCTGTATCAGTCCTACCTCATACATGAATTCTTTTCACCAATCAAGTAAGACCAACTACCACTGAAGAAAGTTTAACCCCAAACTTCCACTAAGTCTAGGAAAACTTTCTCTTTGGGCTTATTTAGGAATAGAAATTAGCTAAAACCTCAGCTGTTTGAAGTTGGTGTCCTATAACAAAAAACTCAGTTTCTGGAATTATTAATAGATGATCTTGCCTTTCAGTGGCAAGAGCAAGCATATGACTGACTCTCTTCTGAGCCCCCACCTCCAAGATTTAATGCTACTTACTGCAGAATGAAAGGTGTAACACTAGATAAGATTAGAGGACAATGGGGAAAAGGGAAGAAATTAATCTAAAACACTTGAATCTTTCCTAGAAAAAGAACATTCAATGAGCAGAACAGGAAATCCTACAATCTCTCCTATATCTGTAAAATTGAAGTCTGGCTGGAGGGTGTGGGTGGAAAAGTATTTGGAAGAGTTCACAAACTACATGTTCCCTTATTGAAGATTCTTGCTTGATTCCAGGCACTCAAACAGTAGCAGCCATTAGCAACTTCATCGTTTCCAGATGACAAGAAAGAAGCATCTGTTTGTTAGCAAATGATTACCCAACCTCAGTAATTCACAGCTTCATCACCTTAGTGAAACTATGATAACAAAACATTTCCCAGGCACAGTATTTCACCATTCAAATTCATGCTAATCTAAAACACCATAGCACAACTTCTTGGCAGCAATGCGGACTGTGATTGTGACAGCAAGCTTAAAGTCTTTTCCTCAGCCCTTTTCTAACGCTGTTCAAGGGCCTCAGGTTGTATCTTCAAAACACTCTCTGACTCAGGCCAGATAATCTAAAAGACCATATAAAACTCCAAGATGAAGACTTCTATCAATACACTCCATTAGCACTTTAAACTGCCCTGTAACAAAGATAGAGCTTGTCTGCGTAGGATTTAGAGCCTTTCTGAGGGCTGATCCAAGAGAGTACAATTAATTTCTCCTGAAGATAAAGGAGAAACTCAAAGTCCACACCTGGGATAAAAGATGGTATGGCATTTACTTGGACTTTTTTTATTTTTTTCCAAACATGAAGCCAAGTGTATTTGAAAATGCACAGAAAAGCCTCCCAGCAAAACCCTACCAAAACAAGGTATTCCACTGTACATACTTCTTTATTGATAGAATAAAAGGGCAAAAACTTTAGGTAATGAATTAACTGCTAGTGACTGTCCCTATATAAAAAGGAACAAAGCTTCCAAAGCACTACAGCTTAGCCTCTCCAGAACTGCTCATCAGTCAGAGCAAAGCAATCCTCAAAATCTGTATGCTAACAACTATTAATAGTCCTACTGTGCATGTAATTACTATATTACATGTCAAAGTAGCAGCCATTCTAAGAATCACTTTATGCAAGATTTTCAAGCTGCTATCAACTGTGGGCTTGGATAGCTGTCTAGCTTTGATCCTTCTATTTAAAACAAATAGTAAAAAATTCAAATAAAACTGCAAGAAGCAGCTGCTTTAATATAAGCATGCTCTTTTTGGTCACTTTTTGGCAAGCTGCCTCTACATTTACTCAGCCAAGTTACAATTTTTATCTCCAACAGGAAATGCATTCAAGTATTTTTGGGAAAAGAAATAAGAAAGGAAGTTATTACAACCCATACTGAACTACGTTAACAGGCATTCTGCTACCAGTAAAATTTCTGCTAAGGGTTACTGCTACTGGCAAGAAAGGTTAATGTTCTAGAGACAGACAGCTAAAATCTGCATTGGAAACCAACTGGAGCTCCAGCCAGTGACAACTGCAGAGAAGTGCCTGCAGACAGGTTTTCTTGCATGCTGCAATTTGCAGTTTCTTGCTGCACCAGCTGAGCAGACAGGCAGAATTCAACGGGGAGGATGATGCACATGGCATACTAGCATCAGTAGCAGAACATTGTACAGCTGTCTCCAAAGCTGGCAAATAACATGAAAACATAGTTACAGCACTTCCTAAAGAAGAAAAAGGATTCAGGTCAGCTAAGCAAGCCAGTGCAAGAATCAAACACCCTGTCTGGATACTTTTTAACTTAAAATGTAAGTTCTGGGCCCCAGCAAGGTGATTCAGAGTGCTTCAAATAAGCATCTAGGATGCCTATGTCACCATAGAAAGGCAGACACAAATATAATGCCACTCTCAGGCTTAGCAAGGTACCAGCTAGAGCTGACTAGCAGAAGTCTTGAGCTCAGCTATGAGCTCTTGCTCTTCTCTGGAACTTAGGCTTCCCTGACTGGACTGCATGTTGTATATCTGAATCCCAAGAGGATGAATAGCACAGACTTTTCTATGAGAAGATGCCTTTGAAAATGTAAACAAAGCAGATTAAAAAAAATGGTCTGATGAATCACAATAGAACTTCACAGAGAACTACATACTCCAGTCAAAGAGATATCTTACCACCTTCTTCTAGGGCATCCGAGATCAAAAAACAGGTATGGATTGATTTTTGAAATTTGCAGTGCTACTAAAAGTTTTCCCAACTGCCCTTGAACTCGAGCATGAAAATTTTCTTAAGCCCTTATGTGAAACTTAAAGGATCTGAATGCATGTCTGGAAGAGCAGGAAAAGGAAATACCAAAATTTCTATCTATTACAGACATACACACCAGAAAACAATTAATCTAAAAGATGACTTCCTGAAATCAAGATGGCATTTTTACATGACTGCATATTAAAAAAAAAAAAAAAAGGATTGCTTTAGTTGAGATGTAGAAAATATCACATTACATTTATGTAAAAAAATAGATGACACCAATATATAAATCTCACTCTAAATCAGAAACACCATCAAATATACACATGAACTTATCTACAGTGCAGAAGAGTATTTTTCTCTGTGCCAAACTTTCAATTAGTTACTTTGACTTTAAAAAAAATTAAAAATCAAGAATTAAAGTAGTCCTTTTTATTGCAATAACTAACCTTAAATTATTTTGTGGTTCCTGTAGAATTACATAACTCACATGCCTAAATGTCCAAAACTGGGAAAGACTGAGCAGCACAAAACTGAACAGGTTTGTCTTAAAACATATTCCAATAACTTAATTAATTTTAAACATCTGATTTCAAATGCCAAAGCATTTGTATTTGTAACAAATCCCAGAAAAGAATGAAAATTTTCTTATGTACTTTATGCCAGAATGTGAGCTCAGGAACTTTACACAGAGGAATCTCAGTACCCTCCTAAAAAAAGCAGAAATATCAAAGAAAACAGTAGTTTCTTTGATGTAAACTCCCACTTTATATTAAAGGATAAACTATGCTAAAAAATCCAGGCACCTTACTTTTACAGTATGCAGCCCAGCACTGTTTTTAAAATAAGTGATGTAGCCAAACCAATTTAAAAACCAATTTTAAAAAGAAGTTAAATGACACAATGAGGTTTAGTTATTGTTCAAGAACAGCAGGCTTCAAACAAAAAGTCTGTGTCCCTGTGAAGAACAAAGATGTAGTATGTGATTATAAATAATTATTTCTAAGCTGGTGTGACTTCACTGAGTCTAAATAAAATGCAGACTTCTAAAATCACTTTCATTTAAGCTGTATATTTGGAAGGAAACTAAGACTTTTGTGTAGCATGACTTTTATCTATTCTTTTAAGAATGGGTTTTATTACTTGGACATTAGGGATATTTGAGTAAGGGTCACTGTTCTTCAGAACATGAGCATTCAGACTCTTAACAACTGCAAATTAGCTGCTTGGCAAGAGTTTTTAAAAGTGGCTATTAAGTGCAGGCTCTGATTATTTTTTTTTTTTGAGAAAAATTATTATCTTGTTGACGTCCACAAAAATACAGAACACTAAGTTGACTACCTCTAATAAAACAGATTCTGTCAAAACTTTCAAAGAAACTTGAAAAAGTCTTGTTAGTGGAAGATAAAAGTGAGATGAACCCCTCAGGTTAACTTAAAGAGATCAAGACGAGGAAAACCCCTTCCAATTTTCATTACATGCCAGACTATGAAATTTAATTCTTTACCTGAAGGGAAACTCTTAACTATGATTTATAGAAGACTCTGGATTTCTTAAAAATAATAATAATAATAATAGAAAGCCTTTATACTCTCATCAACCATAAACTAGCACCTACATCTCACATTCCCTTCTTTTTTCTGTTAATTGTACTTCATAGAATATATTGGAGGAGGTCAGAGGGTAATTTGGAATATTGGTTTGGTATCAACACTGTGCACAACTTTTAGATTTGACTTTGGTTTCAAATCAACTACAATTTCTTTGTCCTTCCACAATGTTCAAGAAATAATTCTTGAAACTTGAATTCTGCTTCACAACAAACCTTTTTCATAACTTTCAGGTTTTCCTCCAAAAAGCTTAGTACACTACCTTAGTGACTAGTAAATTAAATTGACTTTTTTTCAGCTACATTAGTTAATTTAATACAAGCTGTGCCTTCCCTTGCTTATAAACAGATAGTTAGAGAAAGTTTTCCTTCTCGATGAGCACTGTGGTTGAAAGATCTCCTGGTTCTTTCCAAATTTTGCACTATTCTTCCACTTCAGCTTTCAATTTTAACAGTGACACTTTTCTCACATATTCCACAAAGAGTTTGGGCTATTTTTCAACATGGTTTCCCAACAGAGAACATTCTTTCATAAAACTAACCAAAAAAAAAAATTAACAAAAGGTATCTATAAAGAAGTTTGTTTACAAGTAACTTGCAAACTTTAACCCGTTTCAACAACTTCTGAAACATACAGAGTCATGTTTAGGTACCTTGGTATTGGCCCTATTCCTCTGAAAAAAAAAAAAAAAGGTGCTGCCCAGTCTCCCCTAAAGGCAGCAGCCTATGTACAGTGCCAACAAGAAAGAAGATGGGTTATTGCTAATTTCTGATCAACTGGTCACCCCGAGGTGCAGCTGCTGTAGTGGTTTCTCTTTTCTACACAACAGGAAACTGGGTTATTTTGGCATTGATTTGTTCATCCTCAAGGCCAGCCTTATTTATTTCTGCAGTCCCAAAGAGACAGACCAGCACAGAATACAATACCCTCCAAGCACATCCCAGTTGCAAATTGAATAAAATCTTTAACATTCTGGCAAAAATCCCAACAGTGAATTATAGCCAACGAAGTCAGCCCAGCCTAGTACAGACCAAAGGTTAGGGAAACAGAAGTCAAGAGCAGATACACTAAGCTCACCCCTGATACTTCTCCAGAACAATTCTGTGCCTCTGTCACAAGTGGCTTAAGCACAGTCAATCCCACCTTCAAGGCAAACAGTTGACCTGAAAAGGTCTCTTCCAGCATTTGGGGTTTTTTTATGACCCGGAAGATGTCAGCAAGGCTACTACATCTTTGCAAGATCAGGGCCTTGAGAATTATTTATAAATGCAGCTGCACTTACTAAGACGAAATGGGATTTAATTAATACTATGGTACTTGCCTGCACTAAAACTCAACAATATTCTTTTTATGATATACATATTAGACATCTTCTTACTTGTTAGAAGCTGAAGCATGTTCTAGCATTCACTGTTTTATTACCCTTAGCCTGCCAAAATTCTTGAGGTTCTCCTAATTACTCTATCTTCTTTTAAGATATTACTACCATGAATTTCAGACTTTTGTCTCCAGTTTCTCTTAAATGTACATTTATACTGACATATATTTTCCCTGCCACTTAAACTATAGCTACAAAAACATTACACTGTTGTAAGTGGGGGTTTAAGCCAGAGAGGCTACTTAACATAATTTTAAAAAAAAAAAAAAAAAAAGTAGACTATCCCGTTACCATCAATGCGAGACTTACACTTTTGAAGTAGGATCAAGTTTCCAGGGAAAAAGACTCGGTGAAAGCTGACAAACAAAATTATTGTGGCTAAATTTACAGAAAAACGTACTCTGTGAATTAAGTCTGGAGCTCCTCCTGCTGTTCAACTTACAAAATAGCAGAAACGGTCAGTAACAACAGTAGAAGGGAAGAGTGAAAATAAAGACAACCTGGTACGATGGCAAATGTCATTAAAATTCAATAGTCCAAACGCATGTGAATATCCTACATTCTTCAGAAAGAAACATCCAGCTCTTAAAACTAATTATGAGGAACTAACAAAGGATCTGTTTCCTTAATCCTGTTCTAATATAGCACAAACATATATTTACATATAAAATACATCAATACAATTAAAATATACAACATACAGATGTAAAACAGACACATGAAAAATGTATCATAAGTCTCAGTGTTATATCAGACACATTGATGTAGCTGGTCAAAATCTGGAGAACTAAAGAAGTAACAAAATCACAGCAGGATCACATTGCCTAACGTTTCCTTACAACATTTCTGTTTGTAAATATGGTCATATAGACCAAAACAGGAAATAGTAAAACTTTTTCAACAGACATAGACAGACACTGTCACATCTAGTATTTCTTGCACCTCTTAGTGGTGCATGTGTAACATACTAGAGCACTGCTAAGTTACTTAATATCAAGCTAAACCCCTGTAGTCTCTTGCTTTATATCTAGGTTCCAACAAAAACTAAGCAGAAAAAAAAGAAACTCCTAACAATACAGAAATCCACCACACAAAGTACTACTGAGTCACAAAACACAATGGACAAAAATGTAAGCTGTGCACAGCACTATTACAAATATGACCATGGTATTTCTGTAAAAGACGTAAAGCTAAAAGTAAATTTCTTCCAAAAAAGGTACACCCTTGAAGAACAAAATAAATAACCTACTAAATAAAGAATACTAATAACAGGAGAAATGCATGACAGGTAAAGATACCTTGTTTGAAAAGCAAAACAACAAAATAAAATAGGAAATAAGTAAACCCAAAATTATTCATTTCTTTTATAAATAAAATGAAACATGATACAATTTTAAAAATCCACAGAAAGTATAAATTATGTACTCAGAGAAAACCAAAAACAACCCAAGGAAAACAACATCACTTTTCCTTAGAGACATAATTTAATATTACAAGGCAATTGGCTCAGTTAGAAAGAGACTAATAACAAACAGGCAAAAGTCAAACTCCTGCCAGGATGAAGCTCTGTGAAAGATACGGTTCTCATCTTCCAGTTACAAAAGCACTGAACTGAACATATACTGGTGCATTCAAGGGGCATTCAAGAAAGCATGTAGCCAAACAGAGGTCAGTACAAATACAAGATAAAGGATAGTGCACTCACACTTACAGTGGCAAATAGAACATGTTTAGGGCACAGACATGACAAGGTATATTCCTGTCCCCTGGTTTTTGTATGAATACTCTCTGACTCATGCCTAGTTTCAGTCATAAAGCACAGCCACTGTTACTATGCAGTGGAGAAGTTTTACTTTTCAGGAATGATTTCCCAGTAACAAGTACCCTGTTAAATACCTACAATACGAGCAGAAAGAATGTAAAGCATTGTTAAGTCACTGACAGATCAAAAACTCTTCCCAAAGACAGACCACTATACAGAAAACGGGACAGTAAGAGACCTAAGCCCTTGGCTTTTAGCAAAACACTGCTCAACACAGTGGAGATGAAAATTTTTCCTTCCCCATCAGAAAAAAATACTCCTGCCCTACATGGAGGGAGTAGAAGATTGGGCCCCAATCCTGCAATGTAATCAGGGAGGCTCTACATAGGTTCATGAGATTCTTCACACTGATTCAGCAGCCAGACTTGGTGTCTGAATAAATCAAAAATAGCAAAGATACACTGCCAATATCTTGGTCTGTTTTACCTGCAGCTCTCCCTTCATAAAGCTACCATGCAATTCTTAAAGTAACTTTATTGAGTCTTTTACAAAGTCCCACAAGGAAAGGAAATATTTTTCTTCCTAATGCCAAAATGAGCAGACTAATCTATCTGTGATCATCACCAAGTTAATTACAATATGGTTAGCTCCATGAGATGATCTAAGAAGGACAATAAGACATATCAGAAGGCACTCCTCCAGAAGAAACAAACACACACAGAGCCTTCTACACCTAATGCTCTAACCCTTATGCGACACACTAATTCTAGAAACAGGAAAAGCAGACCCTATAGGAAATGTAAAAATAAATAGGATATACAGACAATAACATCAACAATGTTAAGCACTATGTATCAGAACGTAATTCTTGCTACTTTGAAGACACTATACAGTCATGGTAAAGGAGATATGTAACCTATAACATAGTATCTTGAACAAGTATGACAGTGCTCTTTCACAGACTGCTACTGACCACTGCCAAAATGGGATTTGGAGCTAGATGGACTTCTCCAGTACAACCACTACTTCCTTCCCACTTTCACAGAAGCGTGTCTGCTACCTATCCAGTTTGAAACAACAGCAGCCACTCCCAGGCCATGCCACAAACAGGCAATCCACACATACACTGCAGAGTGCTGCATGCTCCAGCACTGGCTGCCGGGAGCAGACCCAGCAGATGGACATCCCTCTCCCTCTTCTGCACAGCAAGTTCTGGACACAAACACTGCTGCACATACATAGCTCAGCCCTCATCTGAGCATGCAGTAGCTTAAGACAAGGCCAGTATTAGAGCTTCTGCTCATAAAACTACTGCCTCGGTAACACAGTACAAGAAAGCAGCAGAACAGCCAGGACAACTGCTGGTCAATCCTCCCATGCCATGTCCATACTACCACAGCTTTCTGTTCCAGAGTAAACTGCTACTTTGATCAGATACATCCCATCTAAGCTTATTTAACAAACAAAAACTTACAAATCTGCAGTGAAGGTTCTTCCTACCTCTCTTATGAGAGAAGCACAACTTCAAATTATCTTTTCCAACACAAACCTAAAAGGTCACCGCTGCTGATCTAATAAAAGCAACATGCAGAGCTCATATCTTTCAGAGCTGGCATCTTATTATGTGCAGAGGTCTTGAGCACTATTTAAGTCTGTGTAGAAGATTTATTTTCCAGTCTCTGCAGGGGAGATGAGAATGAATTCTATTCATAAACAGTGAAGATCTACTCAAGAAGTCACTATTTCAAGTCTGTAGAAGGGTATGATAGTTGTATATTCAGTAAGAAGTACAATACAGTTAAAATATGAGAGAAATTGGATTGTATTCAGTGATCAAAGTTTATTTTTTTAATTGTTGCAGCTCTGCTAAGAGCTAAAAACAAAACAAGAATAAGGATTTTCTAGCTGTTCTGAAACAGTTTCATTCTCTTACAGCTTCAAAGAGGGCCAATACTTCCCCATAAAACAACAGAGGAGCCAAAAACTTCTAGACATTCTAGCAGTAACTAAGAAATGTTACAAACAACTACCCCACCAAATACTTCTTTTTTTTCATATTGAAGTACATCTTCAAAGAAGGAAAACCTGTTTACATTGAGGATTTTCTTTATCCTTATTGCAAGAAATGAAATAAAGACACTCATTTACATTACAATCATGAAAATAAGGAGCTTACCTCTCAGCACGAAGGGCGCCACTGTAGTAAGGGTGATCCCACGGCATCAGCTTCTGAAAGAGAATTCAAGCTTATAATTACAACAATGGACAACAAGTGAACCCAAAGTAAAGGTTTTGTTTCCTTTGAGTATTTTTGCAGTTTCAACCATCCACAGAACTTTAAAACATAATGGGAAGCATTCAGTGCTAAAAACATCATCAAAAATATAGCATCATGTATCGTAACTTGAAACCTTTTTTTAATGTTTGCTTGAAGATGGTTCTTCTTGATCAAATATATCATGGGACTTAATACCAGATTTCAAGAAACACACTCAAATAAAAAGATAAACCTAGCTATGTACAGAATTAGGCTACATACAATACAGTATGCAAACTGGACATGCATCTTACCTAAAGTACAGCCTTTATTTTTCAAATGAGTCACTTAACCAGAACAAAAAGTGGTAAAAGTGTATATGACTTTGTTTTGAATTATCTCACACTCAACGCCTAGTTTTAATACAAATAGCTAAGCAGTCAAAAAGAATTTGAAGCCAGAAAACAAAAAAGTTTCTCTTTAATTACACTACATGTTGTATTAAAGATAATTATTCTTGCAGAACAAGGTTAGCTTATACTATATTTTTTAAAAAGAAACAAACCAGAAAAACACACATGAAAATTTGACTTACTGAATTCTGGGGGTTGAGCTTCATTTTCATCTTTGTCATCATTTCAAAATCTTTTTGAGTTCTGAAAAATATTTTTTATTATGAAAGTAATAATGAAATATTTTTGAGCAACAAAATACAGTACACAATAATATTCTGTACTAAAAAAATGCCAATCATCTAAGATTGATAGTTCTCTATAAAATGGCAGGCCCATATACTACAGTAAAAGAACTTTTCCATTCTGCTTCTGTCATTCAGGTACCTTCAAATCAAGTCCCTCTTACTCTGGTTGCATGCCTTTAAAGTATTTTATTTCTTACAATACACCCCATTTATACACAGTGATGAAACTGGTTTGTGCTCTGTGGAAATAAGGGAGGCAAGAAGGACAAACAGGGGAATTTACTTATAGATGTAAAAACATGGAGTTGTGAGTATGGGGAGAAGACCAGGAGAGGTGTTCTTCACTTAAACTTGGTCTTGTTTGCTGTTGCCTGCATTTCTTGGCACATCACTTGCTACATTCAGTCCTGGGTGTTCTCTGATCACAGACACAGAATTTATTCTAAACCAACAGCTCCCCTAAAAAGTCTGAGAAAGTCTTGCTTTTTGTTTCATCAGAGCATATAATAAGCAACACTGACTGATTTAGGGCACAAGTCCCTCTGTTCTTGAAAGAAAGAGTACGGTTAGAAAAACAACTTAGTGAAAAATACATACCTTTTAGACAACTGGTCAGAAAGCTTCTCCAAAAACTGTCTTACTGTCTCTAGAAGTAAAATAGGGGGGGGGATTAAGAAAGCGATTTCTTCCCTTGAAAGATGTTAAGTTTACATTAAAACATTCCAAACAAAACAAACTCCCTTAGAACAACAAACTACTCCACTGACCACTGTGCCATCATTTCAAGAGAATTTAGTACTGCATTTACTTTGTTACGTGCTGGGATAATGGCAACTTCATCATCTATGGAGTGAGCATTGATTCTGAAAAAAACCACTAGCTCCTACTCAATAAGTACTGCCATTTACAGAAAGCATGAGTATTGCATACAGCAAAAATGTAACTGCAATAAGGTACTTCACTAGAAGAAGTATGCGTAAACTCAGCAAAAGAAACTAACAACTTTTAATCTCATACCTAACACAGTGCATTGAATTTCTCAGTATGTCCTTCCACACATGCCTTATACCTGGATTTCTGGCCATGGTTCCCTGAAGAGCCCTATGGGAAAAGGTGTCATACCCAACCAGCTGTGCCAGACTGTTTCGGCTAGCAAGCAATTCTTCTAAACGGCTCAGCTGCTCAGCATTTGGGTAAAGAAAAATCTTGTAAGCAGCTTCTCGCACCTAATACGAAAAAAAAAAAAATTAAAAGGTCACATTACTACAGTGCAGATTTTAAGGGAAATAAGTGATGCATTGAAGATCTGGCATTACAGCTGTATTTCACTGATATTGTTAGGAAAAGGCCTAAAGTCTTTTAACAGTGGTAATTATGACTGCCTCACAACTACAGCTCTCTTATCCATTAAAGATGGAATGAGGAAATGCAATGAGACAACGTAACACATCAAGACTGTCAGAAAGGGTCCTGTTCTCTACTCCTGTCAACAGTCCCCTCTCTGCTCACTGCCTTCCTCCTTCCGCCAACATTTGTGCTTCTCAGACCACTCTGCAGGCTGTCTTAACTCAGTAAAACTACCGAAAATAAACCCAGAAAAAAGCCAAGTTGTTCTCCACACATCAACTAAGCTATCTTATAGAAGGATCTGACAAGAACCAGAGACAGGGTCAGGGGAGATTAAAAAAAAGAGGAAGAGAAAAGCCTTATTTCTTTGAAGTAGCAAGCTATTAGTCTGCCCATCTGCCACAGACAATCAGTCTTTCTCCTACTTCCGGTTTGTTTGGGGGGTTTCTTGAAAAAAAAATCACCTGAAGCCTTAGAAAATTTAGTAAAATGCTTTTTATGTTTCAAAAACCAACTGAAGATAATCTTTATTTTGTATGTATAGAATAAGCTTAAGAAATCCAGCAACAACTTATGCTTCTCCTCATTTAAAATAAGATTCTCTTGCATAATATAATCAACAACAGAGGTCCTGTGTTTATAAACAATATGACTATAATAATTCACAAGTCATATTGCACCTGTTGTGTTCTACCAAGCTTCCATTTTTTTAAAAAGCAAATAAAATAAGCGAGATTATTCCCATTCCTTGAACATGGTTCAGCAGTGTGTCTTTGCAGCAAAGATCAACAGCATACTGAGCTCTATTAGAAAGATTACACAGGTCCACAGACGTGATTGCCTCCCTCTACTTGGTACTGTCCAGACTATATTTGGAGTACAATGTCCAAACTTGAGTTCCGCAGGACAGGTAAGACACTGGCGTACTAGAGTGGGTCCAGCGTAGGGTCAAGATGATGTTTGGAGCACACAACACAGAACGGAGTCTGAAAGAGCTCGGTTTGTCCGGCCTAACTTAGCGGTAGGGCATAGAGGACATGCAGCCAGACTGTTCTTGGAGGTGCAGAGCAAGAGGAGGAGACATAATGGAAGCAAGCTAGAAGATGAAAATTCCAATTTGATATCAAGAAAAAACCAAACAAACAAACAACAATGAGGGTGGTCAAAAAGGCTGTTCAAAGAAGTAATGAAATGTACTTCCTTGGAAAGTGTTCAAAACTCAACTGGACATGTTACTGAGAAACCTGATCTACTTGATCCTGCTCTGAACAGTATCAGACTCAAACTGACAAGCTCCCCCTTCCAAGCTAAATTATATGATTTCCAATAAGCCTCTCCAAAGATCTGACTCCGAGAACTCTATTCTTTAATTGATATATTACTCATAGCTTCAGTAGCAATTCTACAGATCACACTGTTTTGAGGACAAGAGTTTATAAATGACATGCAGTGAGTATTATTCCTTTATTTACATCCTATCAGTGCCATAATTTAATTCATTTTTAATTTCTTACAGAAAATAAATATTACAGCTTGGGTTCTACCACAATAAGCTTTTCTCTTTTTCATGATAAACAAGATTTCAAAGTCACCTCGATTATTTAACTATACAGAAAGTGAAAACAGTACACTTGTAATACACTCCTGATCCTGCAGTCATATCTAAAAGACTGAGGAACCACTGTCACATTTCAAAGAGTCTAAATTAATTTTCAATTTATAAACAATCTCTAAAGGAATTTTTAGAAAAGCATCACTAGCAATAATTAAATTAGTAATATTCAGGATAATTCAGGTTAGATGAGACCTCAGGACACCTCTAATCCAACCTCCTGCACAAAGAGGGTCAGCTATGAGATAAGACCAAGTAGCACAAAGCTTTTTCCATCCAGGCGTTGAAACCTGCACAGATGGGAGAGATAGCATGACCTACCTCTCTGTTTCACCTCTCGAGTACTGTCATCAGGAGAAACTTCTCCAACTAGCATTGCTTACTTCAACTTGTGCCTGTTGCCACTTGTCCTGTCACGCACCACTCTGAAAAGACTGGCTCTATCTTCTCCATGATATCCTTGTAGATACTGGCAGCCTGCTTGTCAGGGTCCCCCCAAAGCCACTTCTGCTGAAGGGTGAAAAAGCCCAGATCCCTCAGCCTCTCCTCACAGGCAAGCACTCCAGTTCCTGGCCATCTTGGCAGCCTTCGCTGAAGTCACTCCTGAAGAGTGACAAAGAGCTATAATTTCTTCCCTCAGCCTCTGACTGTGGCCCTGTTGATGCAGTGCAGGATGCTGTTGGTCTTCTTTTCTGCCAGGGGTCACTGCTGGCTCATGTTCAACTTGTTGCTCATCAACTCTCTGGGCCTTTTCAACAGATCAGAGCCAGCCAGGCAGTCCCAGCCTGTCTATTGCCAGGAATTCTCCCTTTCCAGATGCAGGACTTTACATTTGTCGTTCTTGAATTACATAAGGTTCCCACTGGACCACTCCCTCTAGGCCACTCAGTGTCAGCCCTATCCTTCAGTGTATCACTGTTCCTTCCAATTTGCTATCACCTGCAAATCTAATAGGCAAGGATGCTGTCACTTTCTCTATGTCATTGATAAAGATACCAAACAAGAAACATTCCAGTACAGCTCCCTACAACACTATTTCATTACCAGCCTTCCAGTAGAGTACAGCACTTCAATCACTACCAAGTCTCATAATGAAATCAGGTTTTTTTACCCATATGGTTCCCCATCAATCCAGACTGTAGTCTCCTAACTTGAATTGCTCCATAACCTTCATAGGGATCAAAGTAAAGCTAAATTGCTTGTAGTTTCCCAATTTGCAGACTTTGGGCCTTCCTCAAGGTGTGTGGAACGTATTATTTCCACTAGCCATTGGGGTTCTTCCCTGATCTTCACAGCCTAACAAAGATGGCAAGCCTTTCAGGGACAATAGCCAGGTCTCCCTGGACCCTTGGATGCAGTCCATCTGGTCCCAACGACTTGTTGAGTTGAGTTCTCTGAAGTAATCCCAAACTGGTTCCTCACCTACTGCTGGTTGTTTGTCCCTTTGAACCCCTTCACTAAGCACAGTGGGTCAGAACTCACTGGTGATCACTGAGGCAAAAAAAAGCGATCAGCATCTCAGCCTTATCCATGTCTGCTGACACTAAATCACCCAACATACTCAGCACTGAGCCCACCTTTTCCTTGTGCAGCCTTTCAGTACTAATGCAGCAGTATTTGCTCTTCTTGTTGCCTTTGATGCCCCTTGCAAATCTCAACTGCAGTAGAGCTCTGGCCTTCCTGACATCATCCTCACACATACAGGCAATATTTCTAAACTCCTCCCTTGTACCCTGTACTTGCTTCCACCTCAAGTCTGCTACCTTTTGGAAATGAAGCTTTGTCATGAGTTCCTTGCTTGCCAGGCCTGGTTCCTGATACATCTGCTTGGCTTTCTAAGGATCAGGATGCACTGATACTGAATATCTTATTATCCTCCTGTGCTTGAAGGATGCTTCCTTTAAAGAACTGTCAGCTTTCCTGAGCTCCTTTACCCTTTAGAGCTGTGTCCCATGGGATCCCACCTCGCAGTGTACTGAATAAGCTCGTCTGCTTGCCATAAATCCAGGGTCTACATTCTGCTCCTCTTCTTCCTCAACCCATTCAAGATCTTCACCATTATTTCATAGCCACTAGCTGCCATCAATTATGATGTTCTAAAACAGTTCTTCCTTGTTAGTCATATCATCATAATCATAAACCATATGCATTTGCCTCAATAACACGTAAAATAATTGATACGCACTTTTGTTATAGTGTATGCCAAGCAAACTCAGGGAATACGCACCAGATCATCGGGACAATCAGCATGCAGACCAGCAACTTGTAAGTAATTGCCTTCAGCTGTAAAATTATACCGAATATGCTCTGGCAAAACATGTTTGTCAATCTTGTTGGGAAGGTGAGTTCCTGTCAGAAATTCATTACATAAATCCAGTATTCTGACGTTGAGGTTGACTGCCTTTTTACGCTATAAGAAAAATAAAGTACAAAATACATAATGTCATCAGACACTGTATAAGAAGAACTCAAAGTTTCTAAAACCTTAAAAGACTTTTCCAGAAATGAAGCAGAAAATACAACGTTTAAGATGAGACATAGAGCATCAACAAAATCCTAATGTAGGGCTGAAGTCAACAAGTACAGATGTATTATTTCATAAAGGACTGAAATTCAAAAGAAAATGTCTGTTTCTGCAGTAAAAAAAATGTGCAGTGGCATTTAAGTAGAATTTACATAAACGTTTCTACCCGCTTCGAAAGCATTTATAAAACTATGCCTAATATGATTGCTATGTAAAACAGAGGAGAAAAAAAGAAGCATCACTGAGACAGATAAATCCTACTAGCATCCTGAAACAGATACAGAATTAGTTTGCTTGTTACTGTTTGTATTGCACTATTTTCTGGAGAATGTAAAGCACTTATGGTATTTCAACCTTTCCCTGAGGAGTTTGTGATTTAGAGTTTTATCACCATCATTACTGTATTTCACACATACTGTAAAATTTGCTTCAGTGAACTTGCTCATGTTAGTAGAGTATGCTCTCTGTTGTCTGTGGGTGGGTTCACAGATCAAAAGAGAAGCCTGAGGGTGTGCATACAACACACTTGTAAAGTCCAAAGAATGACAGAACCTGTCGATCTCTGTCCTCCCATTCCACCCTTACTCTAAAATACATCTTCTGAGTTTTATATTTAAAAGCAGAAATTCTTTATAGCAGAAGTAAATCTCAACTTACAACAGTGAAGGATTTCTAAAGTCTGAAATGAGAATTGAAAAGAAACACTGAGCAGCAAGCAATAGAAGTGGAACAGGAAGGGGAAGAAGAGGAAAATGTGCAAAAATAAGGGACAAATTAAATTGTAACTGAAAGGGGATGAAGCAGCGTAGAGCCAATAGTTAACTTAGAAATAAAATCCTGAGTCCAAGTTTCAGAGCTGTTCTTTGTACAAAGTAATTCTAAAAATATATTCTAGAAGCATTTTGCAGGTCACAAACCACCATCACAACCATGATTTTCCAACTAACTTCATAAAAGAGCCTTTGTACAGATCTTTTGAGGTGGAGGGGATGACTCAGATAAACAAGGTATTAACTTTATACAGGGACATGAGCTATGAACAGACATCCAACAAAGCATCCACACCACAAAGCATGGTGAAAGCTGATGGATTTGGCGAATCCAACACTACCACAAAAGCATGTAAAATCTCCATCAGAGGTAATCAGACCATGCCCAGACATTCAATTTTGAACAAGATTTACAACTTCTGGTTATGTGAGCACCAAAAGAGAGCCTGGACACACACCTGATCCCTTCTAGAATGCTCTACTTGATTAACATGTCATCACAGTGCACAGGGTGCTGCTTTTCCCCCTCTGTAAATAGGTTGTTCAGACAGCTAAGCAGCTATTTTAAATATCTGATGCAAACACCAATCAAAAAAAGCAGGCTCCCACGTCTTGCTTGTAACTCTTCAACACAGACAAAGGAATGATGAGAGCCAAACTGGGAAGAACAGCCAACTAACATCTACAACAACATTAAAAAACACACTTTAGAAGTGATTTAAAATAGACAAAATTAATCACTTCTCAGAAGACAAAATTCCACAGAGGACAATGGGAATCCTGGAGGACAAACTGGCCCAGAATCATGTGATTCATGTTCTACACGTTTCATTATCTGGTCTTTCATAGTCAGGCAAATTTCTGTTTATATATTGTAGCCAAAAATTACCTTTTCTTCATCCAAATGAATGCCACTGATCTCAAAATCAAACATAAAAAGTTCTGCCACTCGCCTAAAAATACAGTAAACCCCCGTTAAAACAGCCTCGTTTGATAGTAAGCATAATTTCTTAACAGATTTTCCCCTTATCAGTTATTTAGATTTCATGCCTTTTACACAGAATAACAACACAGTTATGAGTATTGTTATTATGGACACAGACTTCCTACAGTTTAGGTCCTTAACAGTTTACTCAGTGGAACAGAGTTTTTTCTTTGAAGTTATTTTAGTCATCTGCATTGAAAATATCCTTCAAAATAATTCTACTACATAAGTTTAGATGTTTAACCAATTTGTGGAAATTACCATTTTGACACTTCATTTATATTAACAGATCAGAAAAAGACCTCTTCAAATCTAACATCCCTGATTGTGGGGAAAGAAGAACGAAGGAAGTAACTTACTCAACCATTAAACTTGTCTAACTATGTCAGCAAACAAATAATTCAAAACTACAACTGAATAAGCAGCTAATAAAACATTCTACAGCAATGACAGAGTAAGATTTACATAAATATACCGATAATCTGATTTTGAAAGATACAGATTTCTATAAACTGAAGTCATAGTCTGTTCCCTACTTTTATTGCTAAAAACACTGATATATACACCACAGTACAGCATCTCATTTTAATCAAAATGGTATTACTGAAGAAAAGTTTATGTTCTCATTTTTTTGTTTTTGCAGATCTCAATTATTCAGCTTAAATATATCTTGTGCTCTACAGTCACAGAGACATCCTCCAACACTACACAACTACAAACTTCCTAACTCCTGTGCAGTTATCTTAGTAGTGACTAATAAATTATTAACATAGATCTGGTATGTTTTCCAGTTGTATTATTTAACAAAACACAAAACATAAGCACAATAAGGAATGATATATACTACATAAAAATCTAAATCTACAAGCATTAATAAGTACCTGGTTTCTGGATCTAGGGAACGCATAACAATTTCATCAGCTAGCAGACGTCTCAAACTCTGACACAGTTCAACATCTGTATTTAATCTGGAAAGATAGAGAGTAAAAGAATACCCTATTAGCAACAAACACTAATATTTCAGTCTCTCGGTATTACTCAAAGGCAAAGCTTAGTATTCAATGGAGCAACATCAAAACCCAAGGACTGTATTTTCAAAATAATTTCACAACCACACTTCTAAACTAAAAAATCTGTATACAAAAGATATGCAGACAAACTAGCATGGAAACAGGTCTTGTGTATCCAATAGAAAAATACTTCTGGATGGCATTTTGTGGCAAATACAAGCAAGTCTAAGACTGACAGCTTATTTTTTATTCGCAAAGATAATCACGGGGAGAGCATACCGGTAGGAAAATTGTTTTCTAATCCTTATTTTGAAAGGACTCCATTAAAGGAAAATCTGTGTTCAAGTTTGCCATCAGATAAATGTGCTGCTGGTTGCCACTGAAGTAGACTAAGATCTTAATATCCCTATAACATTTCCAGACACTCATCACTGTCCCTGTGCCAGTAAATACTATGTCCATCAGGTTTTTTGGCGTAACTACAAGCATGTATGTCAACCTGGATTACTGGGTGGGAATCACAGTGGGGAATAAAACACGCATATACATCAGCATAGTTGCAGTGGGCAGCAGCCCCTAGTCTGACAGTCCCGCACACTAACTTCTTAAATCAGCTGAGGTGCAGGAAGCCTCTGCAGCCCCATTTGTAAAATGACTTAATAATTACCAATACCCAATTCAGACACAAAACACAACATTGCATCATGCCTGTACTTCAGAAAAGGCTCTGTACAGAAGGTGCTAAAGAAGAAGCCCAGCACCTATCAAGCAGGTATGTACAGTTAGTAGTTCCTGAGAAATACGTTTTGCCCATGAAAGCAAACATTCAACAATAGCTATTTTTGAGCATTTACAACAGTTTATGAACGTCTCCGGTTAATTTGTGAATATTTTCTTCTCTCTACAAATTTTAAATCTGAAGCAGTATTCAGATCTTGAAGTCATATTGTTATATATGGTGTGCTCAATCTAAGTCTTGAAAAATCCAGTTTCAAGTGAAACTTTTCCAAACACTGGCAAGACCAAAGCAACAGTTTCTGCTGAATATAATCTTAAAATTCTCTTTTTAGCCAGCCATCTTAGTCACAAGGCTTACTAAACAAACTGATGCACTGCTGTCCTCCTCCAAGTACAAAAGCCTTCACTCTGCCTCTGCAACTTACTGTGGGACACCTTGTCAACCTATCACTGCCTCCACTGTTATTAGGAACCCTGAGGGAAGCAGCAGACTCTGGGTCACCTTCACAGTACTGCTTGGTAAAGCCTTCACTTAAGAAGGGTACTCCCAAATGCCACAGGAAGTGAAGAGACTGAAAGGACACTGTATTTGGAAAGATTACCCCTTTCCACCTTCTCAGCAACCAGACCAGAACAGAAGCAAATCAATTCACTGTAGTCAAGGGCCACAGAAGTAACTTTCAGGATTTAGGTTTTAAGATATTATTAACAAAAAAGCCAAACAAAATCAAAAACCCCAGGACCTGAAGAAGACCCAAACTTCAGAAACAGAAGTCTTTCAGGACTGTTTACATGAAATGGGGTTTTAAATAAAGCACGAGCATGACAGGGTAGACCAGGCATGTATCACAGACCTAGACAGACACATTCTCAAACAATCCTTTTAACAGGAGACTATGCCTTCCTCTTCCACATACCTCACTCACTGGCTGGAATTCAAGGGGTCAGCAAACCACAAGAAAGTGTTGCACAATATAACAGCTGAAATCTTAAAAACAAATTAGCATTTTGTACATATGCTTCACAGCAGCTAGTTAACTGTCCTAAAAAAATGTAGCTCTGAATCTTTGATGGGTTTCAGTGACATGAAGTCAGTTAGTTGATAACTTACAAACTCTTCAGAACATAAATCGAAACTGTAATAGAATAATCTTTCATGAGATATTGTAACAACACTAAATCCTTAAATATCTGTAACAGCAACAGTGACACTGTGTTCTCACATGCAAATCTTTCATACATATTTTTTTGTTGATTGCTGTTTTCATAGATGATCATACAGTAATTTTTAAAGATGCATATGGAAATAAAAAATAAAAATAATAAAAAAGAAGAAAACATACTTCTCTACCACAGCACCAATGTTCCTGCAAGCTTCTTCAGCAGCCTCTCTGAATGCAAAGTCAGGATGGGCAATTTTTACAAAATCAGCCTGAGATAGTAGAAGAAAAGAGTGAGGCAAAAAGACAAATAAAAAAACCTTGAATTATAAACAAAGTTGCACTCAACTAGTTCCATTTACATTAACATTTATTTCTACAGTTCCGTGTAACCTATTTGCAGAATTTGGGGGTTTTTTTCTAAAAAATAAAGCTTACTGGAAAACTGCTCACAACTATTAAATCAGACTGTGAAGGAGTGTCTAAGAAATATCTTTAATCCATATACTTCTTGAAAACATTTTTAGTATGGTGTGTATCTTGGAGTCCTTACAACACAGAGATACTCCAATGTATTTAAATGCTATAAAATATTTTTTAAAATAAAATTCACAGTTAAGAAGAAAGCACACCACCAAATGTGCATAGAGGCTTTGTTTTCAAACTCTTTTACTCTTGTGTATAGACCATCAAGTTATGCTTTGACATTGTTACCTAGTAGGAAAAAATATCTTTAAAGAGAAACCCCAAAATTATTCTGGATTCAGAAAGGGCTTTTATTATTACTGATTCTTAGTAAGTCTCCAAATACTTAAAAGAGTTCAGAAGGCTAGAGGGATATGAAAAGGGGGCTGGGGAGCTAGGTCCTTCCATGACTGCCAGCATGAATTCAGGGAAGTTCTGGCATTAAAAGGATAAAGAATTAAAGATTAGGAATACATTTAATTAAAAATTAGGAAGACATTGAAGACATTCAGCATGATTTTACAGAAAGTACGTGAAACAAGCTTAACTCTGTTCAACAGCATGACTGCCATTTGATTGAAAACACAATCACAGAATCATTCAGGTTGGAAAAGACCCTTGGGATCATCGAGTCCAACCATCAGCCCTACTCTACAAAGTTCTCCCCTACACCATATCCCCCAGCATCTCATCCAAACGACCCTTAAACACACCCAGGGATGGTGACTCCATCACCTCCCTGGGCAGCCTATTCCACACTCTGACCACTCCTTCTGTGAAAATTTTTTTCCTAATGTCCAGTCTAAACCTCCCCTGTTGCAGTTTAAAGCCATTCCCCCTTGTTTTGTCACTAATCACCTGTGAGAAGAGACCAACACCAACCTCTCTACAATGTCCTTTCAGGTAGCTGTAGAGAGTGATGAGGTCTCCCCTCAGCCTTTTCTTCCTCAGACTGAACAGTCCCAGCTCCCTCAATCTCTCCTCACAGGATTTGTTCTCCAGCCCCTTCACCAGCTTCGTTGCCCTCCTCTGCACTCGCTCCAGCACCTCGAGATCTCTCTCGTATTGAGGTGCCCAAAACTGGACACAATACTCCAGGTGTGGCCTCACCAGTGCAGAGCACAGGGGGACTATCACCTCCCTATTTCTGCTGGTCACACTATTTTAATAAACTAATTAACTAAATGTATATACTTGAGATATTTACTTCTTAGAATCCCTGTTTAAAATCCTGTATAATATTGACAAAATAAGTGCTGAATCACAGATCTCAAAATTCCTGCCAACAGATAACAATCATTAAATTGCTTACAGACAGAGCTCTGCAAGCTCTGCATCTTTCTTTGAACACAGAAACCTGAAAATATACCTAGGAGGCAATTTTAACTCAGAAAAGTGAAACAAAACTATGACTACTGAATTCTGACATTAGTGTTTTAGTTAGATATTGATTAAGAGGAATTAGTCATAGTCTATATAAAATATAAGAGACAAAAGGAGAATCAGTGACTCAAGAGGGCATGTTAAGTACTTTCAGAAAAAAAAGTCCCTGGCACAAACGATGTCTTGAATCTAGAAAAGAATAAGAAAGAAGATTTGGGAACTGAAAACACACAGAGAAACTAGAATGTGAAACCCAAAGTCAAAAAATTCAGTGACCTATTTATTAAGAACCTATTTCAGTATAAAGGTTGGTTCTGCTGCCTTCAAACAGGGTGATGCTTTGATAAAAGATGTACTTTGGGGAAAGAGTTTCCAGTGCACAATACAAAGTTCTCCATTAAACTTAATATTATGTGATACAGAATATCAGACCAAGTACTCTAATTCTGTGGACCACAGAAACTACAATCTAGGAAATACTTGCATTTTTTCTTGCATTAATAAAAGGCAATACTGTTTATTTTCACTGTTGCATTTGATCTGCAATTCTTTATGGACCTTCATCTACAAATTTTCATAACTTAAAAACATGTGTATTGCAACCCCTGCTTTAACTTTGAGACCAATTCCCTGTTTTCCATAATGTGACACTGGAAAGCTTATGTATTTATATTAGAGCAGGAATACAATTCTAATTTCACTGTTATTTTTCTTGCTGTGGCCTTTATACTATTTTTACACCTGTCAAAATTAACTGGTCACTTTGACAGGATTTGTAGTTACCTATAATTTGGTAAAAGCCTTTATAATTATTTTTCAATCAATTTAATTTTCTGTCAACACAAAATTTCACAGAGCTGGTCTGCTATTTACTGCAGTGTAGAAAATCATAAAAAGGAAAAACATGGTGCAAGCTTATTAAGTCAGTCAGTTTAAAAGAAATCAGTTCAAGTAATAATAAAAAAAGTAACTTACCAAGTCAGCTACTCTGCACAAGCCATCTGAAAGCTGATCAAAGATCATTACGGTCTCTGGTCCAGGTGGTGTTGAACATGCTTTCTGGACTAGCTGTTCTGATTCTTGCAATGCTTTGTCCTGTGCTTCTTGAAATCCTTCTGGACAGATCAGCTCTGGAACACCAAACAGACCCTGCAGTGCACAACACAGTGAAAACACATCACTATTACCCTTCTCGACTTCTGTCCCTTTGTTTCAGAATGAAATTATCACCACGAAATTTTACCAAAATGACCCTAGCTAGCACATTGTGACACTTCACTAAAACATTCCCACACTAATGTATTTGCAGATATAATAGTCACAAAATCAAAGACACATCACATAACATCTTTATTTCCCAGAGCAAAACCTCACTGAGATTCTTTAAGCCAGGACTGTTCTCAGCAAACCTTAAGAGTTCAGTACCAAATCCCCACAAACTCTCCTCTCCACCCCATACCTCCTATATCATCCTTTTCTCAAAGCATTTTTTATCTTGCTTCCAAAGCATGGGCACCAGATAAATCATAGGAAGTTCATTTACATTCTGAAATGGGGAAAATTATCCCTCTGATGCAAAAAAGACTTATCAAGGAATGTCAGGACTAAGCAGGACTGTCAAAACAGCGGATAAATTAGCCAGCAGCTCTAGATATGAACAGATTGCAGACAATAGGACAGTTGTCTCAGGCTCATTAAATAAGCCCCCAATACTGGAACCAGATCTCAAAGGAATGATCAGGAACAACTCAAAAATTTTATGGCATGAACAGTTTTATTCCTGAAGTTCTTATCAAGTCTAGCCCTGTCCACCAGAGCAGGGTAAACATACTGATGGGCAGGGTAGACGCAGAGAACAGTTATGTTCCGCATTTGTTGAAGAGAATTAAAAAGGTTCTACTGCAGATCAAACAAAATTGCTATCGCTACCTGCTACAGAAGTTGCACAATACAGACCTACAGTAAAAACATTTCATTTAAGATAAAACAGCATCTCTGCAAGCAGTACACTCCCTCTGCAACTGCTTAACTGCAACATGATCATCCCCTTACCTCCTAACTACCAGTACAAGGTACATGTTTTCACACAACATCCATCCCTTCCCAAATTTAACCTCAGGATCTAAAAATTACAAGCTGGATTTGAAAATCTGCAGGCCAGACACTTTAAAATGCACCTTCTCCAAACTCTTTATTATAGCAGTCAGTTGAAGGTTTGCATAAAGCTTCCAAGTTATTCAATCAAATAAAAAGCTGCAGATTGACAGCTTATCTCTAAAAGTATATATTCTGAAACAAAAGCATACTCTAAAGTAATTATATGGGACATTCCGAGTTGCTATTTCCTATTGTCTTTCTGTCACTGTTGCAAAAACTGCCTGGCCACCCTAAAACAGAAAGTTTTCTCACACTTGCCATGTTTTAAATTATTATTTGGAAACAGGAACTGGACTGAAATCAACATTGAAAAAGACATTCTTATATATTTACAAGTGTATATAAACACATGCACACAAACACAGGTATACATGTACCACACGACCCTTCCCTAAGGCTTGCTGTATAAGGGACTCAAGACTGCCCCTTCACTCCGGTCCTCAGCCAGCTGAGGCAGTGTCCCGCAATGTCCCAGAAAGCTCCTGGCCTTCCTGCTGCCCTGCATCACTATTCACCCTTCCAAGTCAGCTCCTCCTCTGCATGTAGTCTTCTGTGAACACGAGGTATCTTCTCATAGATCAATTAGCCACGGAGCTCCTCTTCCATACGACACCAAGTTTGACATAAAAATTTTAAAAATATTAAAAAATGAAGCCTGGTGTAGGTCTCTGTGTTCTTTTAACTGTGTGGTTGCACAACTGCAGCATTATTCTCTTTGCTTGGCTTCAGCATTTACACCCTACCTGTCACAGCCTCTTTGCAAGCCTGAAATATGCATCTCTGTTCCCAAAGAATTCTACATCCTCTCCACGGGCCAAGCAAACCCAGAACTTGTTCCCTAGACCAGGCAAATGCACAGTATTTAACTGGATTATTTCCTGGAGCAAGACTTACACCAGTGTGCTTGCAGAGGCAGCAGTGCCAGAAGAAAAGTTTCCCAAACAAATGCTGGATTATAAACAGAGGACAGATTTGCCCTCACTGAACCCCCAACAGCTTCACCAGCCTCGAGAACTGTGGCTGGAATAGCTGAGTCAGCAGACTAACAGTTGGACTTACAGTTGTGAGTATTGTGCACGCACAGTGCCATTGAAAGTGCCCATCTCATGCTGTCCAGGAACTTGTTTAGATTCCCAGTGCTCTCATTAACAAACGTACCTGACTCGTCCTAAAGATAAATTAATGGAAGAGCTCAAGTGTCACCAACCCAGCAAAGAAATGCTTTTTTGGCACAAGCAACCGAAAGCCAAGAACGATATCCCTGCAGGAGGATGTCAGCAGTCTAACTGATTTGTGAGGCACAGCCAACTGCATTGGCACGACGCTGGCGAATTAAAAAAGATCCTGCCAGGTTAAGAGCTGGGAGTGGAAGGAGTAATGCACATATACATATGTACGGTCTCTACTGAGGCTCTAAGCAAATGTTTCAATAAACAAGGCCTTGATTTCCAAACTCGTGTGTCCAGAAGGCATCATGCTTTGTGGTTCATTAGAACCAAAACAAACCCTTACAAAAATGTCACCGCCTAACACTCCGGTAACCGCCCGGCTGTCCCCGCCACCTCGATTTAGAAGTTTTAAAATAAAAATTTACACATAAGAAAAGCCAAGCGCAAGGCTGCCGGCGGCCAGGGCCGCCTCCTGCCGGCCGCAGGCCCTTCCCCTCCCTCCGCTCACCGTCTCCGGGCCCGCCGCGCCGCCGCGCAGCTGCTGCTGCTGCTGCTGCTTCGCGTCGAAGGCGGCGCCCACCGGGCACCAGCTGGTGCTGACGGCCCGGCGGCCCGGCCCCGCCGCCCGGCCCCGCAGCGCCCGGCCCAGCGCCGCTGGCAGCGCCCGCCGGCAGCCGCCCAGCATGGCGCAGCGGGCCCCGGCAACAGGCCCCAGCGCTCTCTGCTCCGGGATCGGCCGCGACCTCCGCGCGTCCGGGCCCAGGAGAGGACGAGGAGGAGGAGCGCCGGCGGGCACCGTGCGGGGGGAGGCGGAGCTCCTTGCCCCCCGCCTGCCCGCCTCCCTCGCTCCCGCCCCGGCCGTTCCGAGGCGGAGGCGCCCCCTGCGAGCGGCCGCGACCCGGCCCGGCGCTCCAGGGAGGGCGAGGGCCCGGCGGGCCGGGCCGGGCTCTGCCGCTGCCTGCGGGGCCTGGCGGGCGCGGGCCGCGCGGAGAGAAGGGGCCTCTGCTGGCTGAAATTTCTCCTACATGTTTTCCGGTTAAACCTAAGTCCGCTTTAAAGTGCTTTTTTTTGGTCTAGATGCTTCTATGACACAAATTCATGGCCTGTGGCTTACGAGCAAAAAATCTCCTTTTACTGAAAAATTCACATAACCCTGGTGGCCTGGAATCTCCCTCGCTGTAATTCAGCTGACGTGAGAAGTGCAGACGTTTTTCCTGAAGAAACCCACCTCGCCGTGTTCATTTTGGGTCTGTGATCCACGCTCGGGGCCACGTTTCCTTCCCTCCCCGGCAGCGCTGGGGGCAATGGGGAGCCGGGCCTCATGCTTCCACATGACGTTTGTGCTGAAGTTCATGATGCTGACCCATGTCAGCATCTCTGCTTTATTCTCTTAAGGGGAGGGAATGAGACTTGACAGCATTTCATTTTTATTTTTTTTTGAGTCTTAGGGGGAAAGGAGACAAAAGGAAAAAAAAAATTAGAAAAATGACAGAAATCAAAGTTTTATGGCACAGAAAATATCTCTCAATCAGTTCTCCAGTATGTCTGCTTCAGCATTGATTAAAAATTATCTTTCATTGTGAAAATATTAAACCAGCTAATTCTGAAGTACAGCAGCATTATGCTGTATTTTTTAACCTGCAGAGAATACCTGCCCACATCAGCTAATCTACATCACATTTCCTATCACTCCATTTCACTCTATTTCAGATCTTTGGCTACACAGAGAGAAAAGAAGCATATTTAAAAGCTTCAAGATCCACCCAGCTGCAACAAAACTCAGTGTGCCACAGAGCACAAGTGTGGAGGTATCAAACTACACTAATTCCAAGTTTTAAAATTATTTTGAAATGGTTGGATGCAAATTAATGAAGCTTCAAGTCCATCTACACATGCCACCTAGATATAAACTGGCTTGGAAGTAACTGCTGCTTAATGTTTATACAAGGTGGCAGGGACCCATATGTCAGAATTCCAGAACTTGAAATTTTATCTTCTATTTCATCCTACTTTATTTTAAAACATTTGCCCTTCAGAACTGGTGTGTGCACCTTTGTATAAACTATAGTAAGTCACCAAACCAGTAACGTGTAGTTTTCTAAGAGTTGTCCTCTTCTTGTGCAGAAGCTGTTCCTGAAACCAACTGTCCTGCAATTGCAGCCATAAAAATGGTTTATGCATATTAAGAGGGTTTTTATTTTGAATTTTAAAAAACAAAGCTGACAACAGTAGATCAGGACAGTTTGATAAAGAAACACCTGGTACCTTGTGACTGGGACAAGAAGGCATTTAATTCAAACTCTTCAGAACATGATTCTGAAGCCTTGAGCCTGTTTTAGCAGCTGGTCATGAAAACTTCAGCACAATAAGTTGTGCAGTGAGCAGTTTTGTGCATAATGAGGCCTGGTTTCCTACATCTTCCTACTGTGATGACTTCAGTAAAAACAAAATTTACTCAACTTTTAGGGAGATGCCTAGTTGGTCCCAACCTGCCCTGCAGTCCTACGTCTTCCCTTTCAGCCCTCAGTGTAACTCCTTGGATGATTTCTGGTTTCTGTTGAATCCAGCAGAAATTGGCCATCAGATAACAACGTGTTCTCCTCCATCCCTTTGGTTGGGGGGATGGATGAGGAAGATTACAGGAGAATTCAGCAGATGAATGGGTGGCTCCAAGACTGGTGTTACCATCAGGGCTCTGGATTCTTCTATCATGGGTTGGTATACAGGGCACCTGATCTTTTGACATTAGACAGAATGCACCTGTCCCAGAGAGGGAAGGAGATCTTGGGGCAGGAGTTAGCTGGGCTCATTGACAGAGCTTTAAACTAGATTTGAAGTGGGCAAAACATCGGTCATCTGAAGTGCATGTATACCAATGCACACATCATGGGTAGCAAACAGGATGAGCTTGTAGCCGTGATGAAACAGGAAAATTACAATGTTGTTGCTATTACAGAAACATGGCGGGATGTCCCCCATGACTGGAGTGTGCCAATTGATGGTTACAAGCTCTTTAGGAGGGACAGACAGGGGAGGAGAGGTGGTGGGGTGGCTCTGTATGTTAGAGACTGTTATGATTGCTTCGAGCACAGGTGTAGTGAAGACAGGGTGGAGTGTCTTTGCATTGGAATCAGGGGGAAGGCCAACAGGGCAGATGTTGTAGTAGGAGTCTACTACAGACCACCCAACCAGGACAGAGAGATGGATGAGATATTTTATAGGCACTTAGGTGAAATCTCACCATCACTTGCCCTTGTTCTTGTGGGCGACTTTAACTTCCCAGACATCTGCTGGAAATACAACACGGCAGAACGAGACCAGTCCTGGAGATTCCTAGAATGTGTGGGAGATAACTTCCTGACGCAGCTGGTGAGTGAACCAACCAGAGAAGGTGCCCTGCTGGATCTCCTCTTTGTGAACAGAGAAGGACTGGTGGATGATGTGGAGGTTGGAGGCCGACTAGGGCACAGCGATCACAAAATAATAGAGTTCTCTATTCTTAGAGAGGTCAGGAGAGAGCTAAGCAGGACTGACACCCTGGACTTCAGAAGGGCTGACTTTGTCTTGTTTAGGCACCTGCTTGAAAGGATCCCTTGGGAGACTCTCCTGAAGGGTACAGGGGCCCAGGAAGGCTGGGCGCTCTTTAAGAAGGAAGTGCTAATGGCTCAGGAGCAGGCGGTCCTCAGGTGCTCTAAGAGAAGCCGACGCCAGAGAAGACCACCCTGGCTGAACAGAGAGCTTTGGCTGCAACTCAGGGAGAAAAGGAGAGTTTACACCCCTTGGAAGAAGGGGCTAGCCACACACAGTGATTACAGAGAGGCTGTGAGGCTATGCAGCGTGCAAATCAGAAGGGCTAAAGCCCAACTGGAAATTAATTTGGCCTCTCCAATCAAGGATAGCAAGAAAAGTTTCTATGTCAGTAGCAAAAGAATGTCCAGGGATAGTCTCCATCCCCTGCTAGAGGCAGGAGGAAATATGGTAACAAGTGATGAGGAGAAGGCTGAGGTGCTTAATGCCTTCTTTGCCTCAGTCTTTAATAACAAGGTTAGTTGTATTGATGAAATCCAGCCTCCACAGCCAGAATACAGAGACTGGGAGGACAACCCCCCTGCAATCCAGGAGACAGTCAGTGACCTGCTGCATCACACAGACATACACAAGTCTATGGGACCAGATGGGATACACCCGAGGGTGCTGAAGGAGCTGGCTGGGGTGCTCGCCAGGCCACTTTCTATCATTTACCAGCAGTCCTGGCTGACCAGGGAGGTCCCGACTGATTGGAAATTGGCCAGTGTGATGCCCATCTATAAGAAGGGTTGGAAGAGCGATTCAGGAAATTACAGGCCTATCAGCTTGACTTCGGTACCTGGGAAGCTGATGGAGCAGCTCATCCTAAACACCATCATGCAACACATGAGTGACAACCAGATGCTCAGGCCCAGTCAGCATGGGTTTATGAAAGGCAGGTCCTGCCTGACAAACCTGATCTCCTTCTACGACAGGATGACCTGCTTATTGGATGAGGGAAAGGCTATGGATGTAATTTACCTTGATTTAGCAAGGCTTTTGACACCATTTCCCACAGCATTCTCCTGGCAAAAATGGCTGCTCGAGGTTTGGACAATCGCACACTTTGCTGGCTAAAAAACTGGCTGGACGACCGGGACCAGAGAGTTGTGGTGAATGGAGTTAAATCCAGTTGTCGGTCGGTCACGAGTGGTGTCCCCCAGGGCTTGGTTTTGGGGCCACGCCTGTTTAACATCTTTACTGATGATCTAGATGAGGGGATCAAGTGCACCCTCAGTCAGTTTGCAGATGACACCAAGCTGGGTGGGAGTGTTGATCTGCTCGAGGGTAGGGAGGCTCTGCAGAGAGACCTGGGCAGGCTGGAGCCATGGGCTGAGGCCAACTGGAGGAGTTTCAATAAGGCCAAATGCCGGGGGCTGCCCTTGGGCCACAACAACCCCCAGCAGCGCTACAGGCTTGGGGAGGAGTGGCTGGAGAGCTGCCAGTCAGAGAGGGACCTGGGGGTGTTGATTGACAGCCGGCTGAACAGGAGCCAGCAGTGTGCCCAGGTGGCCAAGAAGGCCAATGGCATCCTGGCTTGTGTCAGCACTAGCGTGGCCAGCAGGGACAGGGAAGGGATCTGACCCCTGTCCTCGGCACTGGTGAGGCCGCCCCTCGATTCCTGTGTTCAGTTTTGGGCCCCTCACTACAAAAAGGATATTGAATGACTCGAGCGTGTCCAGAGAAGGACAACGGAGCTGGTGCAGGGTCTGGAGCACAGGTCATAGGAGGAGCGGCTGAGGGAACTGGGGGTGTTTAGTCTGGAGAAGAGGAGGCTGAGGGGAGACCTCATCGCCCTCTACAGCTACCTGAAAGGAGGGTGCAGATAGCTGGGGATGAGTCTCTTTGGCCTAGTAGAAAGTGACAGGACAAGAGGGAATGGCCTCAAGTTGTGCCAGGGAAGGTTCAGACTAGATATTAGGAAGCATTTCTTTCCAGAAGGGGTTGTCAGGCGTTGGAATGGGCTGCCCAGGGAGGTGGTGGAGTCCCCATCCCTGGAGGTGTTCAAGAGTAGGGTCGATTTAGAGCTTAAGGATATGCTGTAGGTGGGAACTGTGCTAGGCAAATGGTTGGACTAGATGATATCCAGGGTCCTTTCCAACCTAGATGATGATTCTCTGTGGACTTTATTAGGGAGGTCTGAAGGACACAAACATACAGCATTCATGAATAACATGGAGTTATGTGGCAGGCGATGGCAGCGGCTCCAGCAGGTCAGAGGTGCTGAACAGGAGGAACCCCGAGAAGGTGGTATCATCATCAGCATCTGCAAACAGCCCATTGAAAGTCTCTCCTTGATGAGCTTGCAGCCACACCTCATCTCCTCCCTGTAGTTCGAGGATGGCAGCTCCAGAGGCCTGGTCTTCTCCACTCTGATACCTGTCCACTGTGTGCAGCATCTTGATGCCATTTTTAACTAGAGCTACTCGGACATTCCTTGAGTAGACTGTGATGTGGTAGGTGAAATAGTAAACACCAGGGTATTTACAGGTGAATTTGCCAGTAACTGCATTGTAGTCATTTAGACTATTATACAGCACCTTGTCAAATTTGATTGGGCGATTGGGGGGGGGAAATTTAGTGGCAATTGTAAGGCCGACACTAAAAGCACTCTTTGGCAGGACTGCTGGGGCACCTACATTCCCCTTATCTCCTCTGTCTCCTTTCAAGCCTCTTTCCCCCTGAACTCCTGGATTACCCTGTGGCCCCAGATCTCCAGTATTACCTTTAGGACCTGGATTACCAGTCGGACCAATTGGCCCTGGGAAACCAACTCTTCCAGGGTGGCCAGTTTCACCCTTTGTCCCTCTTGGACCTATGGGCCCAATATCTCCTTTTAACCCCTTTTGTCCTTGCAGTCCCAGCTCTCCCTTCTGACCTTTGTAACCCACTGACCCTATAATTCCTTTTGGTCCCAGTTTCCCAGGTCGTCCCCTTTCTCCTTTATCTCCTTTGTTCCCCTTCTCTTCAACCGTCCCATTGGCTCCTAAATTAAAAAAAAAAAAAAAAAAAAAAAGACACTTTCTTGTGATCTTCCACTGGGTTAGTGGAGCACAACAAGTTTCAGCATGAAGACATATGTGTAGGTGTGTGTCAACACTGTATATACTGGCTCACTGTACATACAATTTCTCATATATTTAAGTTCAGGACAAGCATAATACCTGAAGAACCTGATATTGTGTTAAAAATTAGGTACCCTGTTTGAGAGCAGCAAGAATAAACTCAAAGAAAGGAAGGTGGGATTTGTCTACAGGTAGCACTGAAAGCTCACATCCTCTCAGGCACAAGCAGCATCTGTCCAGACACTTGTTTTCAGCCTTTGTTATGCAAAATGGGGAAGATGGCTCACAATTAAGTCAGAGGAAGGTTCTATTTAGACAACACCCAGAATTTATTTGCTACGTATAATTTCTATGTGATAGAACTTTGCTTGAGTTACCTAGATTGCTACTGCAGTGCAACCAAAGGCTTTTTGTCCTTGTTATTAACTACCATATGCTCCATTTATCCTTCATCCACTCTCAAATTGAAGCTCAAAGCCTTTGAAAATCCTCTGATTGCTACGTGAGTGTTTGAAGGTGAAAGTCTCATGACGTAAAGGTCATGTTAAGGATCTTTGCACAGGAGTTAGCAGGGCTCATTGGAAGATCTTTAAAATAGTTTTGAATGGGGAAAGGAATAAAACCAGGCTTGCTAGAGATAAGTCTGGGGGTGGAATGCCAATATTTGAGGGGTGGTGTGCTAGTGAGGTCCTTCAGTCTGCCATCTCAGTGAAGGTAGGGGTTGGAGATCCATGTGGCAGCAAGGACACAAGGAATATTGATGTGTTAGAAACCATGGAAGCGCCTGAGAATGGTCACACAGGAATTAGGGCTTCTCCCCCCAAAAAGGAGGTGGGATCAATACTCCTACTGCAGTGCATCTACACCGATGCACACAGCATGGGTAACAAACAGGAGGAGCTGGAAGCCATTGTGCACCAGGAAAACTATGATATGCAATGCATATGCATTGCAACGCAATGGATGACTGTAAACTCTTCAGAAGGGATAGGCAAGGAAGAAGAAGTGGTGGGGTAGCCCTGTATGTTACGGAGTGTTTTGATTGTCTAGAGCTCAGTGATGGTGATGACAGCACTGAGTAAAAATTTATGGGTCAAAATCAGGGGGAAGGCCAACAAGGCAGATATCATGGTGGGATTCTGTTATAGACCACCCAACCAGGATGAAGAGGCAGACGAAATATTCTGTAAACAGCTGGAAGACGTCTCATGATTGCTAGCCCTTGTTCTCATGGGGGACCTCAACTTACCAGATGTCTGCTGGAAATACAATACATCAGAGAGGAAACACTCTAAGAAGTTCCTGGAGTGTGTGGAAGATAACTTCCTGACACAGCTGGTGAACAAGCCAACTAGGGAAGGTGCCCTGCTGTACCTCTTGTTCATGACCAGAGAAGGGACTTGTGGGTGATGTGATGGTTTGAGGGTGTCTTGGGCATAGCAATCCAAAATTACATTTTCTTGGAGAAGTAAGTAGGGGGTGAGCAGAACTGCTACCCTGGACTTCCAGAGAGCAGACTTCAGCCTGTTTAGGGGACTGGTTTACAGAGTCCTTTGGGAGGCAGTCCTGAAAGTCAAAGCAGTCCAGGAAGGCTGGACATTCTTCAAGAAGGAAATCTTAAAGGTGCAGGAGAAAACTGTCCCCATGTGCTGAAAGATGAGCTGGCAGGAAAGAAAACTGGCCTGGCTGAACAGAAAGCTTTGGCTGGAACTCAGGAAAAAGAGGAGAGTTTATGACCTTTGGAAGAAGGGTCAGGCCACTCAGGACTACAAGGATGTCATGAGATTATGGAGGGAGAAAACTAGAAGGGCCAAAGCCCAACTGGAACTTAATCTAGCTACTGACTTAAAAGACATTAAAAAATGTTTCTATAAGTACATTAGCAACAAAAGGAGGGCTAAGAAGAATCTTCATCCTTTATTGGATGTGGTGGGGAACATAGTGACAAAGGATCAGGAAAAGGCTGAGGTACTCAATGCCTTCTTTGTCTCAGTCTTTTATGGTAATACCAGTTGTTCTCTGGGTACCCAGGCCCCTGAACTGGACGACAGGGACGGGGAGCAGAAAGAAGCCCCCATCACCCAAGGAGAAGTGGTTAGTGACCTGCTACACCACTCAGACACACACAAGTCTATGGGGCAGGATGGAATCCACCCAAGGGTACTGAGGGAGCTGGCAGAAGTGCTCACCAAGCCACTTTCAATCACTTATCAGCAGTCCTGGCTAACCAGGGAGGTCCCAGTTGACTGGAAGTTAGCAAATGTGATGCCCATCTACGAGAAGGACAGGAAGGAGGATCTAGGGTACTACAGGCCTGTCAGTCTGATCTCGCTGCCGGGGAAGGTTATGGAGCAGATCATCTTGAGTGCCATTATGCGGCACATACAGGACAACCAGGCAATCAGGCCGAGTTAGCATGGGTTTATGAAAGGCAGGTCCTGCTTGACAAACCTGACCTCCTTCCGTGACAAGGTTAACACACATAGTGGATGAGGCTGTGGATGTTGTCTACCTAGGCTTTAGTGAAGCCTTTGACACCCTTTCCAACAGCATTCTCCTAGAAAAAGTGACTGCTTGCATGAGTAGTCACTCATCCATGTGGGTTAATGCTGGGTTAAAAACTTGCTGGATTGCTGGGCCCAGAGTTGTGGTGAATGGAGTTAAATCCAGTTGGCAGCCGGTCACGAGTGGGGTTCCCCAGGGGTCTGTACTGGGGCCAGTTCTGCTTAATATCTTTATCAATGATCTGGATGAGGGAATCAAGTGTACCCTCAGTAAGTTTTGCAGATAACACCAAGTTGGGTGGGAGGGTTGAGCTGCTTGAAGGTGGGAAGGCTCTACAGATAGATCTTGACAGGCTGGATCAATGGGCCAAAGCCAACTGTATGAGATTCAACAAGGTTCAGTGCAGGTCCTGCACTTGGGTCACAATAATCCTATACAACACTACAGGCTTGGGATAGAGTGGCTGGAAAGGTGTCTGGTGGAAAAGGACCTGGGGGTGCTGATGGAGAGCTGGCTGAACAGGAGCCAGCAGTGTGCCCAGGTGGCCAAGAAGGCCAATGGCATCCTGGCTTGTGTCAGCAATAGCGTGGCCAGCAGGGACAGGGAAGGGATCTTACCACTGTACTCGGCACTGGTGAGGCCGCCCCTCGATTCCTGTGTTCAGTTTTGGGCCTCTCATTACAAGAAAGACATTGAGGTGCTGGAGCATGTTGAAAGAGGGACAGTGAAGCCGGTGAAGGGTCTAGAGCACAAGTCTTATGAGAAGCATGGGTCCATCATGACAAGGACATAGGAAAGGAATGTAGCTTTGTTAATTTTAAACATTTGTGGCTTCATGTCTCACACTCCTTCCAGGACTGGGGTCGTTTCTGATAGACTGGAGAGAAGTCTGAGGGGTGTAGAGCACCTTGTAATTACTCCCATGCAATGCATATACCATATGTTATTTCTCAGGGTCAACTTCAGGATTTTGGAGAACCTGGACACTGTATTTGGCAGGCTTCTGTGCTTTTGTATATATACATTGCCTGTGTACAGTTACTCTAAGGATCCACAAGTCCAGCAACTCAGAGTTACTACACCTGTGCAGAATGATGTGATGCCACTTACACAATGTCTGACTCCCCACTTTTATGCATGAGTCACTCTGCACATGTACATCCATCTGACACAGGAGACATGCTGCATATGCATAGGTTGGCTGAACAGGTGAAGTATACAGGATCTACTGTATTTTTAGGTGTATAACTTGTGTCTTCTACAATTTCTTCTAAAAGTCTTTTTCCTTGAGGTTGCATACATAGCTACAAGAGCCTCACTTTCCTGAGGTAGCTGCATATGTGGTGTCTTCCCCAACAGCTGACAAAAGGATAAGAGATGGTCAAGGTAGGATAACAGACTGAATGAACAAGCTGTAGGGCATCAGAGGCAGCAGGATAATTGGAGGTGGCAAATTCCTCTTGTATTGTCAGCATATGTGTGCAGACTCTACTACCTCTGGAAAATGGTTTTTTAACCTTTATGGTACTTTCACTACAGCAAGAATATATAGCATGTCCAGTGCTCACAAACACAAGGGCAGCAGTTGATAGACAAATAAAAAATTGAAACACTTCTCTGACCTTGTTCGCCTTTCTCTCCATTTACACCATCTTGTCCTGGACTGCCAGGAGGTCCTGCTTCACCTAGTACAGAATTAAAAAACAGATTTTCATCAAACAATTAAATTACCAGAAAACTTGGGATGAATCCTTCTCTAATCCTTCTTCTTCAGGCCTGGCTAAACAGTAATGTAAAGAGTAGTCTTATTCCTGAGCTTTAGTGGGTACCGCTGCTGGTACCTTTAATCTTATGGAGAGACTGACAGAGAGCTCAGAAACTGCTGCTTTTTGAGATAGAGGGAATCCTTGACATAAAGAGGTGGATTATTGAGATATGTAGAGGAGCTATACCCTAGTCAGGATGACCAATGTGAAAACTTCTTCTGTTGTTGCCTCTATCCATGGAAGATACCAGCAGGAAAAGAGTGAGGAAGCCACATTCAGCAAGAAGCTCTGCAGGGACAGGGACACTAGTAGTGACACAATGGTAAACTCCACTCTCAAGATGAGACATCTGCAGGAGTTTGGCCAATGGTAATGAAACAATATATTCGAATAGTATTGCCTGTAGATCTGAGGAAGGCATTCACACTCTTGATCCCTGTATCTAGCATGACACAGATTTTCCACTGCTCTAAAGAGAGCAGTTACAGAAGTCATTTTTGTAGAAACATCACAGATGCCCAGGAGGTGTGTGATGAAATACCTAGATTTGCATCCAGAATTAAAATATGTATGTAACCATATTCCAAGAGTAGCTCTTTGGCCATATGGACCAAAGAACATTTCTTTAGGAGTTTTCTGCTGGACAGTCCATCATCTGCTGAACTTTCATTGATTTGGTATGGAACAAAACTAAGTTTCATGTATTTAACTGCAAAGGTGTACATACATACAATATAAACATACAATATAAAGAATGGTACAGTAACACCAATTTGTGCAAAGAATAGTCAGTACAGTCATAATTAATTTAGGAAAAAAAGTTGGGGACTTTACCAAAAACCAGTGATATGTGATAACTCACTGGAGTAAAGTGAGGACCTTTATAAGAAATGAGAAGAAATAAGCTCAAGATTTTACATTTTTCAGACTTTCCTGGATCCCTGCATATAGAAAAAGAAGGCAGTTAATTGTATATGCCTATAAAGCTAATGGATTTGTTTGTTTGTTTGTTTCTGGATTTTAAAAAGTTTTGGGTTTAGCCAAGGTAGGGTACTGAAAGCAGGAGGAGCATGCAAGTGGTTGCTTGACAGAGAACTCTAAATCATTTTATAAACAAGAGAGTTCAAAATAACTCTTTAGCAATCACTGAGGTAAGTACATAAGTGGGTAGACTTGTCTTTCAGTGGTCCAGGGCAGGCCATAAGCAGTGATAGCTCTTCATTGCCCAAATTTTAAGTGCTGGTTATTTTTCAGCTGATCTAGTTTACTGTATAGTCACACAAAGAGTTGTGGTGTATAAAAGAGAAGAGTCAAGTCGTAGGAAAAGGATCTGGTAGAGGATCCTGCCTACGGCAGCATAGCCATTAAAGAACCACACATCAAACCACACCTTCCACACTGATTCTGCAGCATACACTCTCTGCAGAGGTGTGTACTTTTCTGGTGGAGCAGGCAATTCATTAGCTTAGCAACTCAGTCTGTTAAAGGCAGACATTTTCACTAGGTTGGAAGACACTTTAAAACGCTTCAGCACATTTTAAGTAAATTTCTTTTAGACTATTGACCTCAGTTTGAATTATGTACTAGATTATATACTCCACTAAAAAGACCTGTAATTCACAGTCCTTAAGATCAGCACTTGGGTTTATCTGATAAATCCAATCTGATCCGGATTGGTTTGTGCAGCTGAGTTAGCCAGGCCCACAATAACAGTATTTGTGACAGGTTTATGCATTAAGCCATAATGCCACCTGCACGACACCACACAATAGCTGACCTAACATAAAGCCTATTAGGGAAAAGTTCCACATACACCCCGCTCCAAATCTTGTGAACAGATTAGAAGCAGTAGACATTCTGAGGCTGTGGCACTTCAGATGAAGTGTTATATGTCCACAGGCCCACAGATGTCCACATTGCCCACCTGTGCAACCCTGGCCTTGATATTCTATCATGGATGCAAGGGCCACTGTTATCCTGAGGTTTAAAGTACTACAGGAATTATTAGCTTTAGGATGCCGAGATTAGATCTGTCTTCAGTATCACACTAAAATTTCTACTATAGCCTGTTAAAACAGACATGAATCCTACCCTGTCTTTCAGTAGTCACCACGCTTGAACATCCCTCTAGTGGCTCTTGAGTTACAGCAAGTAGGCACACACAGAAACAAGTCCTACAAATGTAAAATTTAGATAAGAAAGAGAAGTCTTCTTACCACTGCATACTTCTTATTACACTGAACAAGGTATCAGTTGCTAGAATTTTTTTTCAGGGCTTGAAGTGCTTTACAGAAATATAGCCACTATCTTAGAGATGTGTTCCCAAAATAGAAGGTGAAGTCTTGCTTCTTTCGGTTTTATCCCATGGACCTGACCTCTCCATAGTATCAGCTGTCTTGCTTTCTTTTTAGGTATTTCTTTATATTTCCTTCTTCAAACATGTAAATGACAAATGTCTGGAATTTTTTCTAAAGGCTAAGCAGAATAATCCTGTTAACGCAGAGAGACTACAGACAATTTTGGAATCTAATGGCATTGCATTTGGTACATGAAATAATTTATTATGAACATAATACCTTTATCTCCCTTGTCACCTTTTGAACCGTCACGTCCATCACGACCAGGTATGCCGTTGTGCCCAGGATTGCCAGGGATGCCAGGATACCCTTGGGTGCAGACGTCCTGTCTTTGTGTTTCTGCTGTGCTGACTACAATAGTCAGCAGTATAATCCAGTTTTTCATTCTTTAAATAGGTTATATGATTTTGTCTGAAAGATTTAAGAAAGCAAAAGTATGTCTGACTAAGTCAAGTCTACTTTAGAAGGAGATGCAGGGCGGGGAAGGGAGGAAAAAAAGGAAATGGTTTTTCACCACGTCTATTGTTTTGTTTTGTTTTATTTATAGGTCTCTATATAGCATTAAGTACAGTCTTGGAGACTGAGCACTATTTCAAATAATAATTTAATGAGAGTATCGACAATAGCATCATTATACATTTGAAACATTAACTCAGCTTTACACAATTCAAAATATTCCTTAATTCCCTGTGATTTGGAGAATCAGGTTCTGTCTCATAGTTTTTTATGCAGTATGACTTGTGGAAATAAGTGACTCTGCAAAGGAAAATTCTGATACAGGTAGATGGTGAGAAGCAGAAAGTGACAAAAGCTCTGGGGAGGTTTAGAGCTACCCTTGATGTCCTCAGGATCTAGCCAGCAAACAAGAAAACAACAGCTCATTGCATCCCACAGAGCATCACACTACTCTGTTTAAACTATGAGTGTGTTGACAAAGCCCAGATTTCATGGATTTGGCTGAACTTAACCCAAATTTCAAGATCATAATAAAAAGGCAACTTGGGCCAAAGTGATCATCTTCCCCCCTGACCCTGCCCCATCCCCAGCAATTACAACAAGGAATATACAGTTGCAGCAGCTATATGCCGAAGAACTTCCAGTGACCTGTCTTACTCCAACCAAAACCACGAAACCCCAATGTCTGGCCAAATCTGCAATGAAGTGTGCTAATAATAATGTTGTTGCTGTTCTAAATTCATATCGACAGTCAAAATTTCAAGTCTTTAGGGGGTGATTCAGGTAGGACCAGTGATCCCACATTCATACTCAAGGCATCAAACAATGACCTGTTTCTATGAGCTGTAGTTTTGCTTACATAACATACAGGCATTCTCCTTGTTCAGAAACCTCTTTGTAAACTCCTCTAGCCAGAAGAGTGCCCAAAGAGGAGCTATTTCATGGCCACTGCTGCCTTTCAGAACCATGCAGAAGCCTGTCTGCATCTTCTAGCTTTCTCTTTCCTGTTTCAAAGACTTCCTACCAAATGTCACCGTATGCATTTGGAGTCTGTAAGGCAACTCTTTTCTCTCATCTCCAACCTTTTATCAGTGTTGGACATTAATAACCCAGTATCTATCTAATAGCTTCTTAAGAGAAAAATAATTGAGCCTGTCAAACAGCTCATAACCAAGAAGCAGCAGAGTTCTTAATGCCCACTTTTGCATCCACATTTCTTCCTGCACCTACTCATGAGTGCACAGTTGTATCTCTCATCTCTCAGGAGCTGGTTCTGGTGCCACAGGAGGTGAACTAGGGTAATTCAACCCCCTAATTCATCACAGAGCAATCATTTTTTTCTTTTTTTTTTTTTTTTTTTTTAAGTCATCTTCTGGGTTAATAAGTTGAATGACCTCAGAGGGGGTCAGAGCTGGAGCAGAGTAAGATGAGCTCAAAGATGTGAGGGGTCAAGTAAGAGAGGTTTTTGGCAAAAACAAGTCTTTAGTCTGGTTCTCCCCCTTCATGTAACTGTGCTACTTAAAGTTCATCTTATATTTATCCTTTCATTAGCGTGTCCCTAATAGGCACACTGAAATATTGATACATTAATATTTCATTCTGGACACAACTGGTTTAGGTGAGTGTAAAAGCAATTAATGAGAAGTGATTAGACTGAGAACCAAAAATCAAATAGCAACAAAATTAATGCCCATTTTATTTGAAATTATTATTCATAAATATCTACTGCACAGAAGCTTGGGCTATATAGGTTAAGTACTTATACAGGTAAAGGTGATAGTCTCAGTCTTATGAAACAATGCACACAAATACCATGTAGAGAGACACTAGTTATGTTCTCAATAAGAATAATTACACCCTGTTAGCAGTATTCGATCTAAATATTTTTTTAACTTAATTTATAGAGGAAGACCTTAATTTTGGGACATGTTCCTTAACCTTTTTATTTTGTCTTTGGAAAAGTTCCCCATTTTGTCACAGTTACTGGAAATGTGATTTACGGTGCCTTTGCCAATGGTGTACAGAGAGATGTTTGATCACCCACCAGCAAAATCCCGCTTTGTCTGCTGCTGATGATGGTTGGCACTAAAGAAATCTGAAAATAGATTAAACATTTGCTACTTCTAAGCTATGTAAACATTTGCTGCCTTAGTCAAAGGACTCCAGAAGAGTTCAAAAGGAAGAAGTGCTCTGCATGACACTGTTAGGACATGATGCACCCCATGGAGAAGTCTGACAGTCCTTATCCACTGACAGAAAACCCCATTCCTAGTTGTCTAAGGGAGCATTTCTTGCCTAAGGAATAGACAGTTCAGTCCTCTTACATGCACTTCTCTCCACAAGCTGACAACATCAACAGCAGCAGCAGCAGCAACACCACCACCATCATTACGTATCTTTGGTCTTACCTCATTCACTTTGTACTTGCAGTGTTCTTGGGCATCTTTAAACAGAGTATAAGAGCTTCATGTAAAGGAATGCACGCTGCAAGTTATGTGCCTTGAGGACAAGCACTTGGTTGGTCACTAAATTCTCAAAGGTCAGTGATTTAATTTTGAGAGCTGTTCAATAATTAAAACAGAGGTTTAAACTGGAATCTTCCTATTTATTCCAATTCTAAGATGAAGTGCTCTGTACTTTGGCTTTTACCACTGTCACGTGAAATAAAATTGTTAAAAAAGACTAATAAGGCTTTGATTGGCCAGTTCCATTATACAAATACATTACACAAATGTTAGCTTTTGACAGCTTGGTTGGTTTGTAGGATGCAAGGCATGTCTCATACCATTATGGTGCTGATGTAATAAAGTTAGTTTCTGTATCAAGCAATTTACAATGCAAAAAGACACAGAAATTACTAAAGCTGTGAATGTAGCATTCCAAATATTAGATGATTATGGAAAAAATGTAACAGGGTTGAAATAAAGTAAATAAATGGAATGACAAAGAGAGCTTTTCACATTTAATTAGCAGGCTCCCCATCTAGCCATTCAAGCATCAGTCAAAGCTATTGTGCTACTAAAATATACATTTTTGGTAACTAAATTTGAAGAAACTTGATACTAACTGTGTCCTACTGAAACTGCTGCTAAGGACTGGTGGAAATAAAGCAACTGAGCATATCAACTCCTTAAATGCTGATCATGAACAGTGAAGGATAAAACCAATAGTAACAGGAGTTAATTTGTTATAGGAAGTGGCCTCAATTCACCCCTGTTGGTGCAAGTGACTGAAAACACTGTGGCTGAGGGCGTTCCCACACTGCAAAAAAATGACTGTGGTCTGCCTATCAAAAAAGGTATCCTCAACACAGCTGAGCAATGAATAATTTTCACAAAGGTCTTCACTACCACCCTGTGGTAATAAGAAAATATTGCAAGTGTAATGGCTCCCTGGTTTGTAACTGGGACATTGTTATCTACCACCGTGGTCTGAGGAAAAGGACAATGTGCAGCAGTTAGCGGCTGAACTTGAATGAACTTCTGTAGCAAAATTAGCCTCACTGCTGTGCTAATCAAGGAGAAGAAATGAGAGTCATGACAGACAATCATTTTCTCTTTACCCATGAGGCACCATCTGAAATTTTCTAAGGTTCTTAGCTTCAGTCTTCTCTCACACTTCAGAAGTTTTGAGTCATTAAAAAATAGCCCACCCTGCCAGTTAGTGCTGTGCGTTCAGTGATCTGTCCAGCCATGCAGAAAACCTGGATTTATTGACAAACCTTCCTGACTGCAGGGTACTGGGAGAGCGTGTGTCTCTGTGGGGACAGCACTGGGGGCAGCCGGGACTCCTTGGGACATGGCATCGGCAGAGCAGGGCCTCCCAGAGCAGGACCCTTACACTGACCCAAGGGAGTCTGTGAATTTTACAGTGACAACAGTCATGGTCTGTCTATCTCAATCCTGAGGTGAGAATGACATAATTCATTAGTTACATCCATCTTGATGGACTCTGCAGTTAGTCTGGTTTGATGCTTTTTTAGCAGAGAACCAAGAAAACTCACGTGGGAATGGCCTTAAAGATAAACATTAACATCAGCTGCTTTCTAGTGTGCCTTGTCTCATCACAGAATGCCTTGGAAATAATTATACTCTTAAAAGATGTTGTATCAGAATGGCAGGAGATGCAGGGTTATTTTAGATTGCTTGCTGTGCTATAATAATTACCTTTGTTAGGAGGTGAATATGGAGCTGTAATGACCATGAGCTGGATGGTTAATAAAAGAAGACATACCTAACCTTATTAGCAGAGCACCTTTTAGACTTTTTTGAGTCCTTCATCAGTCAGTATGTCCAAAGTCCGGGGTATGCTCATACGTAGAGGCCAAGGTTAACTGTGTCTAGTGAATCTGCCTACTAACAGTTCACTTTGGTGTATTGGGCCTTCTGCCTTTTTAGTTCCTGTGCGCTAGAAACAAGGAGGAATTTGGCATGTCTGGTTCTGCCAGCAAAGTTCCTCAGTAGCACCTGGAGCTCCTCCTTCCTCCTGAAGCAGTTTCACCTTTCCAGAAATCACTAGAAAAAACAGTTGATAAATCCTACATCATCTTGTGTTTCTCTTCTGAGTGAAACTAGGTCCTTGTAGGGCAGTGGTACTCCTTGCCCGCTAACCTCTGCCCTCTCAGCTTTGCTGACACCAGACTCCAGTGATGGGGGCACCTTCCAACCTTCACTTGTCTGCGGAGTGGTTTATCTGTCATTGCTGAGGGCCCACTCTGCTTAAAACATTAAAATGACTTGGGTGAAACCTTGCCCAGGTGCTGTGTGTGTGTCCCACCCCCCCATGCCAAGATGCACAACAGAAATATGTAACATAAACAGAGGGAGGGCGAGATGGGTGTGGATCACTTGTCTGCTGCAACCTGCTCTAAGTGTCAGCAGATGTTATCTGGGGCTGCCATATGGAGTCTATAAAAGGTGAGTGTGTGTCTCCAGTGAATCATGTGTGTGCAACTATCTATGTATACAAACTTACACTCACACACAAACACACACAAAATCTTTTTTTGAAACCGGAGCCTAAATACCTAATAGTAGCAGTATGTGAGTTCTCAGCTCTAGGTACTCACCTGGACAACCAGAATTCAGTTCTGAATACAGTAACACAGTACTAAGATTAAAAAAAAAAAACATGTTGTACTGACAGTTTATACAGTTTTGACACATTCTCACAATTACCTGTTCTCTAGCTAGTTAGAGTAACTGAATTTTGAAAAAAATTCAGAAACACACTAAATATTTGTGTGCTTTCCTTACAGGCTAAATGCAGTTTGCCACTGCTGACTTCCTCATTTCTCCTTTGGTACTGTAATATAAAAAGGCCCAAATCCTCGTCTGTGTTACCAAGCACAAATTATCATGTAGTCTCTAAAAAAAAAAAAAAAAAAGACAAGCAGTGCTATTTCTGCACAAACTAAAAGCTCCACCTGATAGAACAGATCTTGAAGAACTTAAAAGCTGAGATGGTATGAAACGATCTACAGGATTCAGCCTGACTGCCGGAGCATGAAATAAAATGCACAAATGAGCTCACCATGGCCAGATGAATTGCAAGCTCCTTAGAAAGCCTGTATTGATCACAACGTCCTACTCCTGTGTTTGCTCTAGGTATGTTTTTCAGTCATCTGATCTACCTCACTAAGTGTTCAGAATGTGCTTCTCACTTTGATATTGGAGTGCTTGGCACACATCCACCTGCAGCAGCAGCACCTGGGAGGCCTGGGAAACTCTCAGCTTTGAGGTAAACCAAGAAACAGAGATAAGAGCTTGGACATTGTAAGAAGGGGGAAAGAGCTAGAAAACCCAACTATTATGGCAGCATTTGAACTCGTCAAAGCATTTTTGATGAAAAGATTTCAGCAAATTATGTTCTAAAGTGTCTCAGCAAAACACAATTTTTGATGCAGTCTTGAGCAGGAAGGACACAAGGAATGCCTTTCAGATGTGGTCCCCTGCTCTCTCAGAAAAATAAGAAATTAAAAGTCTTCCCTGAATCAGAGTAGTAAGTGGGATCTCCAGCAGCATTGCCTATTGCTCTAACAAGCAGGCAGGTAAGCCTGTTCACACACATTTACAGAACACGCCTTTTGGGTGAACCCTTTCAAATGATTTTGCTTTTCTTACAAAGAAAATAAAATTTAATCCTCCTTACCTAAACTACAGTACTTAAGTCACCATCCTCTGTTAGCAGGAGCTTTATTAATACAGAAGCTGCATTTGCATTTACTTCCACGGGGTACTGTGGGAACTGTCTGCCAGGACAAGGTAAAGCACAATGATCACAGATGCATATGGCTAGGACAATAATAAGGATGGGTTTTGCCTGAACAATGAGGACTTCAATCCCAGCATCAGGTTTAGTAGTTGTTAAAATGAACTTGTGCTGGGAAGTACTGTAGCTGTTACTGGAAAACCAAGAGAGGAAGGTGTGATGCTTTTTGCTTTAAAACAAGAAATATGACAGGTGATAAATTTTTGCATCACAGAGGACATTTTGCAGACAATTTAAAAAGCGGAACAATTTTAGAACTGCACAATGAAGTTTTATAAGACACAGCTGAGGAACTTCAGCTTTGTACATTATTTAATTCAAACATGTACAGTAAGAGAAAAATAACAGGAATGTAAGTTTGTACTTATTTCCAGAAAATAGATTCATTTGACAAAAAATGTTCCAAGAGTAAATAAACCTTGTAATGTAATTACTTAAGAACAAATGCACATCAAGCTACTGCAGTCCTATACATTGTACTTCAGCTGTCAACAGCCAATTCATCTGCTCTGTAGCTAGGACACTTCATTTACAACATGTGTAACAGCACGTAGATTGCAAGATGCACAAAGCAAAGTACATAAGATAAAATGTTACAAAATGCTTGTCAAAATAAAATACATATGCAAGTCATCCCTAGTATTTACAACAAATACTTTTAAATTAGAGATCGTTCAGAAAGCATCTCCTACAAATGCCACGCATATAGAAAAAAAGCAGAAAGGCAGTCAAAGAAAGGTACTGTGTTAGTTATGGCTAAAGACCTTTGGCTCCAAAACTCTGTTATAATTATTTTCAAAAGACAACTAAAATGTGGAACATTTGAGTAGTCTGTCTTTGAACTCCATTATTACACTGACCACTAAAACTCAATGTGAAATTCAGCATGGCAAGAGCCACTTGTAAAACAATCTTATTATTTTATACATCAAATGCTCTGAGTTAGATGCAATTATGGTTTGGCATTTTCCTAACTCAGTGGGAACACATTTGAGGACAATTATATTTTACCGCATCTCATGCATAAAGTCTGAGGTTATCTGCTCAGCAGGTCATCGGGAAATCTCTGGCTGTGCTTTATCTAAACGAGGCACAAATGTGCTTAGTGGTTGCCCTAGAACTTTTTGTAGTTATAGTAACTTAAAGCATGCAAAAATGAGAGGAACAGAAGTTGCTGTCACACCTTTCTGATCACATATAAGTTCTGTCATCAGAAGGAGGATCGGGGCAAGAGTTTTACATTTAGAACACAGACTTTTACATTTCAGTTGCAACTCTTTTTTGTAGACTCTAAAGTGAGGCTGAACCCCAAGTAAGTATTTGTCTTAACTATTGGATAATGTAATTGTGTGTTTTCATTTAACTATAACTTCTTTAAAATATTATAGTGTAGTCTAAATCTGGCCTCTCTTCCTATATTTTATCTTAATCTGTTGCAAGGTCAGATTGCAAAGAAAGACACAGAAAACATTATAAAACAACCGTGTCTGTATGTATTGTACGTTAAACTGTCCTGAGTAATCTGCACCATGAAACATTTGCTTTTTATCTCTCCGAAATTCACTTCTTGTGAAAAAAACTGCTGCATCCAAAACCATATGCAAACATTTATGTTCATTTTTAGGGCTAAGGCACCAGCACTTCTACATGGGAAGAGCCTTCATGGGCACTGACATGTCAGATGATACATTCCAAACTTTTTTTTTTTTCCAGCACTCCACAGAACCAAGCCCTGGAAGGAAGTAGGTTTTAGCAAAGACACACATATATATAAGTGTCTATCTCATGTCTTCAGGTCCAGCTGGAAAAGTTTCCAGGTGAGCACTGAAATCCAACTTCAGACACTTCTTTTCCATCTAGAACAAGACTTTCAAAATGTGATTATGAAAAACATCATCTCCACTTCCACAATATCTGCATCACTTTGGTTTTCAGGCCTGAACATGATAAATACCCCCAAAAATGGGTAGGTAAGAAACACAAAAGGGTTACTTATTAAGGTGAAGGGCACACATCCATGCCTGCATTTGGAAGTCTGCTCCTTGTGTTTAAATTGAGCATTTAGAATTATCTTTTAAAAAAATCTGATCTGAAATGGCTTGTTTTAAACATCAAAAGAAAAATATAACCCAGCCATCTTTTTTCATTGACTTTCCCATGCATTTTCTTTAAGCTGGATCGTTGAATATGTCAGTGCGTATTTCCAGTGTTTCAGGTCATCTTCCATCGCTACAGGAAAGCACAAGCAATGAAGTTCACTATGCAGTGAACAGTTCAGCTGAGCATCACCAGACTCTTCATTATTGCTGAGCTATATACACAAGGCATTTGAAATGTACAGTTGTCAAAAGATGTCATTTAAAATCAAAACCACAAACCTTGGGCTTTACAGAAGTTGCCACAAAGTTATCAAGTCACAAAATCTAGCGACTAGTGGGCTTCACAACACTGATGATAAATAAAAATATAGAGGTAACAATAGTAGTAGGAACAAATATATGTTTAAAATAAGGCTTTTTTTACATTGTTAAGATGCCTGGCCTCTAGCCCCCTGTTTGTTCTTCATATATTACACATTCATGACAAAGCTGACTGTGTACATTGTCAAATATCCTTGGATCTATCCTTATCATCAGATAATGCCCCTAATCAGCAGCATAGGATAAAATATTGTAAAGAGATTCATAGCAAATCAGTTCTGAAACATAGGGGGTCTTTCCTTCCATATTACCAGCAGTCTTGTCATCCTTAATGAGAGCTATCAAGCAGAAATTATCAGTGCTGTAAATATCAAGATCATGTTTTTTCCTGGTGGCTTTTAAAAAGTTATTCTCCCAAACCAACTCCATGTCATAGGCAAATCATGGCAATGCAAATCACATACTGCATATGTTGGCCAGAGCTGACGTTAATCAAGTCAGGTTCTTATCCTTCCAATACAGACTGACGGCTCTGAGACAAAAATCCATCTCTGGTCCACACAATTCCTCTGTCCTTTCCAGTAAGGATTTATCTTTCTTTGTGAAGAAATAATTGGTCAAAACCCATTGTCAGTTGACCCATGTATAAGAAGCATGGATCCAGACCATTTCAATATATTTACATTACCATTCATCCATTTTCTAAGTCAAGCTATATGAATACAAAGTGTAAGAACTATGTAATGTAGCCAGCAGTCAGCACATACTGTCTCAACTCTGACTTTGTACATTCACATTATCTCCATTAGAAAATAAAAAAATACTTTTTACACACAGAAATAAGCATACTGGAAATATAAAGAAGCATCTCCCAGGCAAAGAAGTGCCCAAAAAGTGATATAAAAGCCCTATACGGAAGAGCATACATGCATGCAGTATATTGCTGTGACTGAAAGTAATCAATCTGAGATGCCCTGGGCTCTTCTTGTTCCCACTTGTGTGCAATAAATGCACATATCTTCATAGTCCATTCACACTCTGTTCATGTTTCTATATGACAGAATAAAATTTCCCTGTTCCAATCTGGAATACAGTAAGGCCTTGTGGGACATTCTCCTGCCATTTGGCAATTTAATAGAAAAAGACAGGAAGGATTAGGGTCCACTAAATTCTGCAACAGCTGGTTAATCACATGGGCTGTCTCCACCTGATTTTAATGGGTGGTCTCTGCTCCGTGCTCCAATACAAAGCAGAAAACTCTCCTAAGATTCCTTGCTGATATACCCCTAGGAAAAATTCCTCCCTATCTTAAATTTGGCCATCAATACAAGGTTAAGCAAAATGAAATGTTACAATGACCTGCATGATTCCATCACTACTTCAACACAACTAAGAAACAGAGATCAAATACTGCTGCTTCAGAGTAACAGCAAGTCTTTGTCAGAAGGGAAGAAGACTGCTCTTCATCAGCAATGCTGACACTTGGCAGCATCGACTTCAGAGCAGTCTTGAGGAACTTCATTCTTCTACTAGACAGAGGTTGTATTTCTGGCTCAAGGGAGCCCAAGGTTTTCCTTCCAAAACTGGAGATTCACTGAGCTCAAATAAGATTAACTGTGTCTCCACAGTCCTTCTCTGGAGTAAGCCTCCCTCCGTGCTGAGGTCCTTGGCCTCTCATTTTTTAAAGGGGGTGAGTTTGTTGAAGGTATGCCAGAAGAGGGATGGCTTTCGCTTGGGTTCTGCAAGGGCAAAAACCTGCTGCTGAGGGATACTGGTAGGCACAGTGATGTGGCGCTGATGAATAGGATGCAGGCTTTGGTGTGGAGGAGGCACAGGACACCCGTTATAGCTTACACCTGCAAAAGGAACAGTTTAAGAAAGTGTATGAGTCAGCTGGCAGAGCAACCAATACTAGAAAAATTTAAGCACAGGACCATGGGACAAATTCAATGGTCAATAAAGCCAGTAAGAATTTTGCCATGATTTTGAATGGAAGCACTACTAAAAGTTACCTTTTCTGATGTCAAACTTGTTAATTGATGCATTGATTTGGCTTCAGAAGAGAATAATACCAGTAAAAATAACATTACAGAATTACAAAAAATAAGCAGCAGTTTCACACAGCCTGGCTATATTGTTTGCACAAGTAAATTCTGGTATTTCAAATAAATTATTTAAGACAGTAGATACTTGTATTTTAGTCAACTCTCAGAATAAGGCTGGGTAAAATATTGCTACCAACAAAAATGTTATTTCTTCAATTTTGAAAATATTTTCCAGGTTAATCTGCTCAGACTTTGACCTTTGTGCATTCTGAACAGAATCTGATCACAATTTTCAGCCACCCCCCTGAAAATCTGGACAGGTTTTATAGGTATCTGGTGATTGATAAAGAAAAAATGCTTTAATAATATTAATCCTAGGGATCAGAGGACTAACTAACATCAACTCCTTCACTCCTAAATTCAGACTTGATCTGGTCCCACTTGCTCAATTTATTCTCACAACACAATATAGAGATTTACCCAAATTTGACTTCAAGATGGAAAAGGACAAAATCACAATAGGAATAAAAAAGCTGTTTCCAGAGAAACACATCTCTAGTCCATCCTTCCTTCTAGTCTGGGACAGAAGGAAGCCATTTTGAGTGTGTTATCATAAATACAGCAACACATGGCTTGCAAAAAGAACTTCAGAATATTTTAAACAAAGCACAGAATTGCTAAAGAAGAAGACGCTGTTTGAGTAAAAGCAAAGGAGGGAATCAATAACCCTCATCTCTGCATGCACTTTCTTACATTCTTAAACTGCTTGTCTTATCTCTTGAGTTTCTTCTCCAATAGAATACTGACTTGCCTATCTGAAGGAGACTGGGGACCTGATTTAGTAGACAGTTTACAAAGGCACTGAAATTTGATATTAAAATACAGGTTAATGGAAATTTTTTGAACTCCATGTAAACCATGAAAATTTTTTAAAAGACTGAAGAATTCAACCATAGTCAGACTGTGCTATTTCCTAACATAAAGAGCACTGAACACAGTAAGGATGTAAAGCAATTCTGAACACCCACCTTTAATTTTTCCATGCCTTGACTTACGAGCATTCTGCATGGCTTGTTTCTTCTGGTTTTCTGAGATTTCCATTCCTATGCCAAAGCGTAAATTAGGGCACTGGTATAAATATACTGTATCTAATCCTTGATTACATGAAATTAGTAAGTAAACTATATTTTAAACATTTTTTAGTAAATCTTAATAGTAATATACCTGAAGTTTTTAGAAGTACGTTTTACTTTGTCATATAAATTTAAAGATAATTTTTCATTAGGATAACAATATGAACATTGATTTGCCTGTAGATTACTGGGAAAAGCTGCTTTACAGTTCTTGCAAATGGCAATCACTGGGGAAATAACCATACAAAAAGTTATTTTTATAAATAAGTCCAGATAACAAGAGATGAAAAAAAAGGTGTAAATTAACACTTCTGAAAGCTACATGCCACCAAGTAATAGATCACAAATGCAGAATCTCTTTCTTTTTCACTCACTCTGAGCTATCTTGGGTAACAAATTGAAGTCACTGGTACTGCAGTAGTATAAATTTGGTTCTTTCTCTCCACTGAGAGGAGACAGTATCACATAATCTGCCAGACACTGAAGCAGCCTGTGATGTGGTTGTGGCTGCATCAGACTGGGGCTGGATCCCTCACTCCAGTTTCTCACGTACTTGTTTGCATACTTGTATGACTTACATGATGCTGTAGTATGTGGTCAACCCTGTGCTATTTACTGTCACGTGACAGGTGTATGACTGATCTGTGCTGACTGTACTCAGATGCCTGACATCTGCTATGAACGGTGACACCAGTGACTGGTGTCATGTGGAGCCCGTGTACAGGCACTCCAGTTTCCTCTCCCTGTGTACAACACAGTTGACATCATACATAGATATGTTACATTTGCACCAGGAGAAAAGAGGGTGCAAATGCTGTCACTCATATGCACATAAAGAGCACAGAAGTTGTGATTCAAAGTCAGAATGAAGTGTCTGGTTTGGTTCCACTTTGCATCCTCCTGCACTTCTCTATACTTTTAAAATTCCCTTTACTTTTTTAGCCTGAAATAAAGTTATAACTATGTAGTAACTAGAAGTTATTACAAATCAACCTATTAACTTACAATAAAACAGCAGTTAGCCATAATTTTGGGGTAGCAGTTTATTTTATTCTGCAGGAGTTTTTTCCTTTATAGAAACAAGGAAACAGATTTTTTAAAAAAAAAAGCAATTTCATCAACAGAGATCAGACCACTTTCTTAGGGTTACTATTAGTGGTTTGGAGAATGAGTTTCTGGCTGTGGCCTCTTCTTCCCATATATTCATATAAGCTAAGAAAAGCTAGGTATGGTTTGGGAGACAGTGACTCACACCAAAGTGTCTTTGAAAATAGAAATAAAATGCCATTTGCAGTTCTGAATTGGAAGACTATGTATTTGTTCTCTGAGTGGTTAGATTAGAGGCTTTGTGTGAAGTCCAGCAAGATAGCTTACAAAATCAACAAGATAAATTTAAACCTGAGGTTGAGAATACTGGCGCCTTTCCACTGGTTTTGGCTAAAGGAAATGTTCAATTATGCCAAAAAAGTGAAATTTTAGAAAAGAAGCAGTCTTCTGGGTAACGGAGAAAACATCCAAGCCACTATGACTCACAAGACCAGATGAACATGAGCTATTACAATTCAACTACCTTTCCTCTAGTTCACGATACCTGTGCCAAAACAGGTACATCGGAATAATGAGTTACAACATTTGAAAAGCAAGTTTCCAGAAGGCTGGATGTCACATGGGCAGAGAAGACTGCATGTGCCTATGTGCCATTATCAAAAATACAGTTTCTCGTTATACTGAATCTTCTTCACTATATTGCACAGTACCTGAAAAGCAGCAAACATGATGGACCCTCCCTTGCAATCCTTGCACTCAGCACTACGGGAATTTGTGACCCAGCCCTAAAGAAGGGTTAGTGCTGTAACGATAAATCTCTTTGCTGCCCCTGCCACCACTGCTGAATGGCTACCCTTCTGAATATCATATGTTGATTTTCATGAGGTCCCAGTAGAATAAATAATGACATTTAGGGCTGTAGCTACTATACCTTTGCAGTTGCCTCATGCTCAGGGATTTCTGCAGCAGTGTCACTTCAAAGAAATGGTAACACCTCGCTGCCTGCACAAGACAGACCAGCTGCTGCCCAGGGCAAGCACTAGTATAAGCCTCAGAAGCTTCCTGACATACAGCATTTATCCCACTCAACATACTCTCCTGGTGCTCCATAAAGCTACCGTTGCAGGAGGAGGTGTAGATACAGATTTGAAGAGCTCAGTTCTGCTTAGGTGAGTTAGAAAAGCAGCCACCACCCATCCCCATGATCTCAAGGTGACTGAACAAGCTCTACACAGAGTAACTTGTGAAAGCCATCAGTGTTGTGCTCAACATAATCATAATGTCACACCATGATGTTCAGCACAGGACAAGACTTGGTTTTGAAAAGTTTAGCTGTGGCTGCTTCATTGTCTACTCTGGACTTGAGATGATTGGGGTTAATTGCAAGTTGGTGGAACGGGGAAGAGTTAAAACTGTTACAGAGTGTGAACTGGTAAACTTGACAGTATTTTCCTTCAGCTTATGGACTATCTACCATACATATGGAGGAGGCCTTATTTTTGTCATACTTACAACAGATCAATCAAGAGAAAGCCACTAAGATCAAAAGGTTTACATTTGTAATCTAAGGGCTACTCCTGTCTTCCTATTCTTCTGACTAGGTGTTTTAAGTGAACATGGAATATGAGATCTGGCATTTTAATAATTTCTGAGTTATATCATCCACTTCACTGCACTTCCAGTTTTAACCTGTTGTCATCTAAAGCCTAAGCCTGAAGAGTGTTATAAAAAAGCGAAGTTCTCATGCAGTCAACACACACAGATGCACTAATATTTTCATTACTTCTTTAGGAACATTTAAGAGTTTTATTTTTCTTGTTACTGTTGCTGTCTTCTTTGTGTATGTTTTGCCAAGGAAATTTTGCTGGAGCTTTTGTCACTGATCTTAAAGGAAGCATGAAACTATGCAATAAAAAAATGTAAGTAACAATTCTAAATGTATATTCACACAGAAGACACTGTCCTTAAGAGTGTCCCACAGGCTGTGGGTCTAAAGCTGATCCTAGGATTTGCTACCTTTTTCCCTGCTTACTCAAGGTTAGGCTGAACACCTCAATAGGTTTCTCTTACACAGCCAAAGGTCATGTCAGGTAAGAAAGAGACACCAGTACCAGAAGGCAGACTGCACATCTGCACAAAGCATAAAGTGGTGTAAAAGCAAGAATATCCCCCTTTGTTTTTACCAACTTTTAGAGAGGAAATCCTTCCACTCACCCATTTCCTTGTCTTCCTGAACTCTTCTCCTTTCACTTTCACACGCCTCCATCCATCTCTTTTTATCCTCCTGTTTTTTTGCACATAATAAATGAATCTCTTCTGTTGCTCTGTTTATTATCTTAAAGGCATTCTTGACATTAATGTTAAAGTCTTTGTCTCTGCCATCTTCAGTGTCCACAATTTCCATCTCATCCATGTCAATACGATCCTTATAATACAGAATGTCCCTTCTCAGTAAGTCCTTCTTACAGAACACAAGCTGATGGTCAAAAAGGAAGAAAGTCCTCTGCTGGCTTTTGCCTTGCTTTGATATTTTGGTCAGTTCTCCTGAGTGGATTAGTTCTGAGCTTCTTGCTAACACATCTGGTCCCTGAGAAGATACATATATATGTATGCAGTAAGTAAATAATATTTTAAGATCTCATTAAGAGTCTCATTTTATAATCAAGTCTTAAGTTAATTCTTTTTTTTGCATTTTTGCTATTAGATTTGAAAATGTCATAGCATGTAGATAATCTCATACAGGCAAAGTCAATGAATGTGGTTCTGCTCTACTTTATTTCTACATAAGTCAGGACAAAACTCATTGAAGTCAGGGAAGCAGGTTCAAGTTCTGACAGAACTACCAAAAATCCAACGGAGATTCCATAGACAAGCATTTTTTTAAAATCCATTTTGTCATCTCAAAGATGTTAATACATGCTGCTCTTCCTGATTTATAAACAAAGTAATCAGTAACAGTATCACTGCAAATAAGCAGCTGGACTTTTAACTGAGCAATGACATAAACTACCTACTATGCAGAAAGATAACCTGTAGAGGACATGAAGTACTGTACCTTTGCTCAGGAAAGGGACAGGTTGACACTTACCTCCCAATCTACAATAGAGACTTGCCAACATGCAATCTTGTCTATGCTTTCAAGTCTTCGTTTTCGCTCATTGATCAGGCACGCTACATTCTTCATAGCCTCATATGCAGCTTTTATGTTGTTATAATCCCTGTGAAATGTAGGCACTTTTCAAAGATCACTAATGCAATGGATATGATGCAATCACAAATTGTGACACAGTGCTTGAACATTAGCCCGCATTATCTATTTATCCCTCTGCTCAGGGTAAAGTAAGAGAAACTGATTCTCAGATATCCTGAACCTCACACAGTACTCTACAGTTCAGTGCTTGCTGTACTGCTAGGCTTTGTCCAGAAGCAAATTATTAAAATGGTGGAAGGAGGCAGAGGAGGTAGATTAATGAATTGCAATACTGTCTACTGAAAACAATAGTAGAACTCCCATTGACCTCAGTGATACCTACATTTCACCAAAGGAATTTGGTTTTTAACCAAGATTTTAGTGGGATTTTATTGGGAGAGGAATTTCTTTAATTGTGATTAAAAACTGCATTTTCTCCTTCTTGCTCCCAGTGGCTGGGTCAATGAACGCAATGAGAGAATGCTATGTGGGCAGAAAAAATACCAAAAGCAACCTCAAAGAGGGTAAGTGAGAGACCCGAGAACTGGAGAAAGGAATTAAAGGAGACAATGATGACCAAGTGGCCTGTTTTCATGGGACAAGTGTGTGAGAGCCAAGACCTTTCCCTGCCTGCTCCAGGTCAAATGCAAGCCTCCTGTCCTTCCACTGCTCTGCTCCCCTCATTCTTTCCCTGAACTCTCCAAATGCTTATGGATCTCCACAGCCTGTATGCACGTTTTCATTCCGCTTTGAATAGCATTCATCACTCCTTCACCTTTCTTAAGTGGAGTGTCTAAGAAGAGAGAAGAGACATACTTCTTGCTTTAAGAGTCTCAGCAGAGCAGCTGCCTTCCCTCCTTTATCAGAACGCCTCTTGCAGAAAAGGAAGCCAGAGGCAGAAAACAGCAGAAGCCAGAAATAAATCCTGCAAAGGGGTCAACATCACTGTGCTTTTTATCTGCTTCTGTCTCAGTTCCTATTTTCATCGGCTGCAGCTGATGGATGCACTTCTCTTCTAAATCTGCAGGTTACTCTATATCTATGTAAACTCTTTTCTGCTGTGCTGTATACAAAAAGTGCGATTAACAATAACAGGATCCTACTAGCGTCAGGGTGATATCCACACTGCTACTCTTGCCCTTCCTTATCTCAGTTCCTTCTTTGTTGGTGTGTATGTTATTCCACACTTGCTGCATAACCTGTGGCCTTCACACCAGGCTGTGCACATCGGATCTTCCAACTTTTTTTGAAACCAAAACAAAAAAGCTACCAAAAAACTCTGTTGACTGGAGCTTTAGCAAGGCTCCATGTGGGTGCAGGCCTGCCTGTCTGTGGGCACCTCTGTACACTGGGCACCTCTAAGTGCTTGCAGGCATCTCTGGATGCTGTGCCACAGAAGACGAGAACGGGCACTATGGGTGGAAGGTGGCAAGACCTTGCTGTCACTTCATCTGCAGGTTTAACAGCTCACAGAATAATCTCTCTAAAATCAGTAGTAGTGAAAGAGATACTCATGTTAGTAATTGTTATTGCAGGACTTCCCAGCTAGCCACAGAACTGAATGGAGGCATTTCATATCTGAATGTCAGTTCTTCATATCCCCTATATTTTGCCCCTGGCAAAAATCCCATGGTCTCCAAGAGGAGTTTTCCCAAGGCTAGAGAGGCTTTGTCTCTCTTTGGCCAAGGAAGCATTGCCTCAGGCTGTATTTGGACTTTAAGCACAGGGGGTTATAGTGGGACATTTTTCTTGCAGTTGTGTAAGGTATAAAGGCAGACATGTAAAGATAAAATCTTAATTTAGTCAAAGATTTAATCAGCTCAGGGGTATACTAGAAAGGCTAATAACTTGTAACTTCAATTCTTTATCCCAGCTGAAAATCTATTATCTGGACTTTACTGCAAACAAAAGCAACGCTTATTACTACTAAGTTTCTAAAAAACATTACCTCCAAACTTGCTCAGATTGTGGTTTTTTTCTAAGGCTCTCTTTAATTTTTCCTGCGTCCACAACATTTACACAGCTTCCCCCAGTCTTCTATGGATTTCCTTCTCCTTCACTTCTTTGACACTCCGGCTTTTTTTCACTCTGATTTACACATCCCTCCCTGCATCCTATTTCAGCACCTTCTTCCTTTCCTTCTCACTCCTTCACTTACTCCTCATTCTGTCTTGCATCCTGTCAGTCCCCTGTGCTGCATTTTCAGATACTGCCTTTGTTAATCTTTGTGATGATTCCAAGATGCCCACCTAGTAAGCAGCTCCTGTCTATAGTGGTCAATGGGAGTTTTGTTCCTGATCTCAAAAGGCTTTGTATTGCGTCACCCAGAAAGCTTGAGTAATTAGGTGTTACTACTATTACAAGATTTGGCTTTTTCATTCTCTCACCTGTGCTCCTGAGTGGTGTATTTGAGCAATTCTGCAAGCTGCAGAGGGTATTTGCAGATTTTCTGAACAGGCGTGAGAAGAAAACCATCAATGGCAATGTCAATCATCTGCTGAAGCAAGCGACAGGCCTCAAAGAAGTGACGGTATTTGCCCTGTTTCATTAGTTTGGAAAGTTCAATGCAGGCACCGGGATGATTGTTACAATACTCTGAATAAATAGCAAAGCCTTCTTGCTATTGAAAAAAAAAAAAAAAAAAAAAAAAAAAGGTCAAAGCTTTAACTCAATTATTTGACTTTATATAAAGAGGAAAGATATTTTTGTAACATCTATTATATCTAGCTAGATTAATTAATCCATTTCCTATATTGTTTCCACCCCAATCAGTCTTGAAACTATGCAGAAATCTACTTTGTCAAAACTATGTACCTTCTTTGTAAGAACAAAGGAATAGACGCCTCCACTGAGTCAGGATAATCAAACCCACTTTAAGAAGTACTTTTCTTTGGGGAAGACAGAGGCTTACCAAGTGTTTATCATGAACTCACAGCCTCTTTCCTCACCACCTTCTTTCTTTATTTCCTTTAGGAAGTTTTACATGCCCAATATGAGTTACTGCGAATAGTCCAGCTCATCTGTGATCATTACAGTTTTGAAAAGAAAACTTAAAATTGTGTACAAAGTTCATGCTTGCTAAAGATGAGGAGAAATCGAAAACATTTAAATGATTCTTTAATTGTAAATTATTTTACATTCTAAAATGCTATCTATACATAGTTTAGTATTTGATAAGCACTTGTTACCAAAATCTCCTTCTAACATGTTAACTTAGCATATTCTTATCATATTTTGTTAATTTCATAAATAAAATAGACTTTTGCAACGTACATGTTGAAGAAAACATGACCCTATTTCACTTAGATGAGGTTCCTCTTTGTTATACTGTTTCTCAAGATCCTTCAGAAACTTCCTTTGGAACTTGTAAATATCTTCAATATTTCCAAAAATGGTGCTTAACTGAGCTGTGGTGAACATTCCTGTATGTTTGCGACACTGCCGTATATAGCCCTGGAAATGAAATAAAAAAAAACCTCTTTAGTCTGAATATGTGAAAACAGGTTATACCCTGAACAAGCCCATTTGAGCTGGCAAAACCCCTGTGATCTCGGGGCAGGTGAGTGGTTTCCCAGCCATACTCACACACACACACACATGCAATTTCAGATTTGCATCTGAAATGTTTACACATTGATTCCTGCAGTCCAACTGCTGTCTCACAGTACTGTACATGAACCAGGCAACCAGAAACCTGCCGAGTGTGTAAAGCCCATCTGCATCTCCTTGTTACAACTACCCACCAAGCTGGAGGCGAGGCTGCTAAAGCCCCATGTATGCTATTACTTCAGCTGCCACACTTTTTGGTAGCAACTTCTCTGTACCATAACAGTTCTTCTCTATGAGGATAAGAACAAACCATAAAACAATTAATATAAAGACAATTTCTATCAGGGCTAAAGTACTGGTTCCTTAACGAGTAAGTAAGTAGGGCATGGTCTAAGGCAAAGAAGAAAAATGAAGAACATATTATAAAACATTCAGAATGCTGCTGTTTGGTAAAATCCATACGGTATCAGCAGGAGATAATAGTATTGGCAAGGCCGCACATAAAAATACAATCACTTTTCCAGGCTTTTTTTCTATTTACTTGTAAGAACATCACAGGGGTCCAATTCACTCTATTCATACCCAGTATTAAGCAGATACACAACTGAGACCTCCAATTTTAAAATGCCCAAATGCTGTTCTGCCATCAGTAACCGACATTTGATCGCATCATCATTTGCATAGCAAAGACGTAAAGGTATGACTGGGGGCCTCTTAGGGCTGACACACGCAGCAGCAGCTGCCATGCGCAGCTGGCACATCCTCAGGTATCTGTTCCAGAAGGCTGAGCACGCTGAGGAGGACACAGGGCAGGGGCTGAATATCCAGGAATAGCTGCTGTGCTCATACTCTCCTATCAATTATGGCGCCAGGGTACAGATGAGTGCAAAGGTTAACTGGTGTGATAGGGGTTATCTGCCAGGCTCCTCCATTTTTGGCTGCTTTCATTGAGGTTTCCACCAAATCGCTTTGGGAGCAGATAGCTGTAAAAAACCTTGCAACTACTCTGGTAAGGTTTACCAGGAAGCAACCCTGAATATTACTGGCACTGTTATGAATATTCCTGTCTCCTCCACAGCCATCTGCTCTGAGAGCTGTGCAGTGGCTATGTTGCAAGCCAGCTACCACATCTACTACTGTTAGGAGGATAACTCCGACAAGGAAAATTCCTGTGCAGCTCTTGCAATGTGGACTGGAGACACTTCTTGACTGTAAAATTTTTTTCTGGGTATGCTCCAACTTCATGATCTTGACTGTATCAGCCTCTTGACTTGTATTCTTGACTGAATCAGTGATTCATTATAGCGCAGAGCTTTCAAATGTGGATTACTATCTGCAGTAGCTTTTCTGGCTTAGTCTTAAGTATATTTTCAGCCTTACATCCTGCTTGCACGACGCTACAGATTCACTCTGAGGAAAGCAGACCATCTCTACCACACATGTTGAACATGAAGCATCACTTTTCTACTTGGAATATGTGTTTGCTCTCTTGTATTAAACTCAAGAGGCATGCAGATTTTAAAAGAGGTATATGAGGTATGTGTTAAAGAAAATTAATTATTAATATCAGTCTAAAAATTAACAGGTCAGTAAAATATGGAAGTCATATCCCTAGAACTCAGCTAACCATGGCAGTGACACAGCTGTGTGTACAGATTCCTCTCTGATCTTTTAGGCACACAGTTAAGCTTACTAGCTTAAGTAAACAGTAAATCTAAATTACAAAACTTACATTTAATGTTTTAAAATTAGTCAATTAACAACCAATTTTTGTCTGTTTTCTCTTTTTTCTTTCTTCAAAATGTATAAAAGCCTGATCTAAAAAACCAAAAAAATCAAAAAACACTGCTGTCTTGTCTACTTTGTCGTCCATTAAAGAACCTAATGGTGAGTGGTGGACTAAAGCATGACAACAGGACAAAAACAAAGACAGATCTAGCACACTAAGGGTACAAAGAATATTTTGGTAGGTTGATTAGCACCCTTCAGATGCTAACCAAAACACAAGTCAAATACAGGTCAAATGCATCACAGTCCACATCAGAAGAAGCAAACTTTGCTGAAAAGTATTAAGAAGCTTCTTGTCCAAGTGTGGGCATCAAAGAAAATCTGAACAAAAAGCAGAAAACTCTCCATATTTTACGGTTCAAACAAGCATGATAGTTCTAAAATACCTTCAAAGACTTCTTCACAGCTTCTAAGCATCCAGCAAATATCTCTTGTGTTAGAGAAAGCAAACAAAAGAAATCTCACCTAGCAAATATTCTCTTTGCAAGATACTTTAAAAAAGTTTTTGTCCCTGAACTGTAATCGATTAAAATTTTCTACCTAAACCAAGTGATAAGAAGTTCTAAACAAACTGGACTTCCTTCTCTCATTATTATGGAAATAGCAGTCAGATAAGCAAAGCAATTTTTCCAAGTCAAATCTTTTTTCAAATCTTTTTTCAAAAAGAAGCGGTGCTGTGTGGCAGTCGGCAGAGAGGAAAAACATACATAAGACGACATAAGAAGGGTCTGACTGACAACCTCAGAAGTGCAATTGGGAATAATTTGATACAAGAAACCACTCTGGTTCTCAGCTTATATGGGATGTTTTGTTCACATTAGGTCAGCAGAATGCCCTCAGGTTAAAGCATGTACCTCACAGATGTCCTTGAGATGCTTGATATAGACTCGTTCTGTGTTCATAATTTCCTGTATAACATTGGTTCTCATCTGATCCTTGTTTTCAGCTATTTTCTGACGAAGCTTGCTACTATCTGCATCTTGTTCTTCATCCTGGATACTACTACAATTTTCTGGCACTTCTTCCTGATTAACTCGCAGCTGCAGCCAAAACAAACAAAGCAAACTAAAGTAAAGCAGCAGACTTTTACAAATAGTGAAACAGTTACAAACTTCTCATAATTAAGAAAGGACTTGTTACAGAAATGTTCCCATTCTTACCTTCTAGAAGGGGTTCCACAACAGAATTTACCTCCTTGAACCCTCTGCACATTCAAATAAAGTGTTGAGATTTCTGTCTGGTTAAATACATGGTTTTCTACTCACAGTATCTGAGATACCATGTTGTGTTGTCTGTGTATTTTTCAGACAAGCTTATTTCTGACCCTTACTAAAAGTTTATGTGCTAGTTTGGCCAAGCCAGCATATGGGTAAAAATTACAAAAGTGAACAACTCAGAACACTTTTATATAGTCTCCCTCTGCCCCAATTCCCCATCTGTACGATGTGGATAAGAGCACCTACTTTTTTGACTTTTGTCTGATTGCCCATGTTGGCTGGAGATCTAGGAAGGGCAAAGGCAGGAAACAGCTCTTGCACTTTGTGTAGTACTTCAAACAATGTGGCCCAGTCTTCTTTACAGGCTCTCAAAAAGTACTTTAAATTGATTTCTAAAACATAGCTCAATCTTATTCCATTCAAGAGTCATACTGTCATTAATCTGGCTGAGTTCTGACTGGGGACTTCAGACTGTGAACCAGATTCCTACACAGTGTTATGATAATAAATTAAGCCCTATTTTACCAAGAAATCCCTGCAGTGTAGCTCTCCCCACTCCCTCATGAAAAATTCTGTGTCCTTTCAGTATACACTGATTGCTCCTGGTTGAGCTTTCTGCTGCCCTCATTTCTGCTTGAGAAATTCCTTTGGTTACAGAAGCACCACACAAAGGAAGAAGCCAAGAGTAAAAGGTGTCAGAGCCAAGGGATCTTGGGGTGTGATTCTCTATTGCTTTTTTTCCTTGTGAAGTCATTAAGAGTTACACCACTGATGTTCAGATACAAAGATGCTGAGGATCAGGCCCTTCACTTAAATGTAATGCCATGACCATTGATGTTGCACTCTGCTAGGAATCTTGCATGACAATGGTACAAAAGCAAGCAAATTACTCACCCTGACAAAGCTAGCTGGAAACCAGGCTTCCTTGTCCTCGTTTCTTCCCCACCACCAGTCTTTGTTGGAAGCTTCTAGGACTCTAATGACGTCTCCAGCTTTGAAGCCCAGCTCTTGATCATCCATAGTCACATGGTCCCAGAGAGCTTCTGCATAAACAATGCTGCCATCACTTATCAGCTGAGATGGGAAGAAAATGAGGTTGTGAAGGACAAAAGATAAACAACTGTTTATAAATTAGTAAAAGATCAAAATACCTCACTAGAGTGCCCAGGATTGCTCCTATTACAGGACAAAAGTAAAATTCTGGATTTTCAAAAATCTATGCATATATTTATTAGTGAGAACAATTACAGTCCTACTCCAGAGCAGTTACACAGGCTAATGAGCTACACTCCCAGTGAAGTCCTGGTCACTATACTCTTCCCTTAGCATCTGCTTGTGGGCCCTGTCAGACAAGACACCATGGCTGATGGATTCTGCTCTATGGTGGCTACTGCCACTGCACTTTTTATTAATATGAAACTTCAGACCTGTGGAAAACACATCCTCTGTTGTTACAGCAATGCAAAGCCCAGGACGTTACCTCATTAATTGCTAGCTGTTCCCCTCCAGGCTGCAGGTACCTGGGAGTGGCTTGGCAGAGCTCCTCGTAACTATAATCTTCCTCACTGCCATTGTCATCCACTAAGGCTGAAGATTCAGTCCCACCATCTGCAGCAACTAAAACAAAGGTGCAACAGCTGCTTGTTTCATCATTTTTATGATTAATAAAACAAAACAAACAATGCAAGAGGAATCACTGAAAAGTTGCTTTTGTTGTCACAAATATAACAATAACAGAAGAAGTGGAGGGCAGCAGAGATCTCAGGAAAATTACTTTTCTCGGGAAAATCACTTTTCTGCCAAATATTTCTTACTCTTTTCTCATTTATCAGTTGATGATACTGAGAAATTCTCCTTTTTGTGCGTGAAAAATAGAACTACAACTATTATTTATTTGTTTTTTACCCAGACAAAATCTCAAATGACCTGAGTCAGAAGAGAGTCGTTGTCAGAATGCCGTTTCCCACAAGGCAGATGAGAGCGCTCCAATGGGCCCCTGTCACTCAGAGAGGGCCACTGTCAGTCCCAGGCTGGGTGCCATCACATCGTCATGTCCTCTGCAGGGATGTAATGACCTAATACCTCTGTGCCCACCCACCTGTGAGAGGGGTGGGCAGCACACAGCGCAGCCTCTGCTCCAAGCCAGCTGCCACCATGTCTCCCACATGCCAGGAGAGGCTCTGGCAGCACAGAGATACCTGGGAGAGGACCAAGGGGGCAGGGAGTTGAGTCTAAGCACAGTGTAACTGCCTGAGAAAAAAACTTGTTGTAATTATCCCAAACACAAAAAATTCTTGGTTTGACAACTGTACGTTTTCCGACCAAAGAGGCAGCTTTGTAGAGAAATAGAAGCCAGAACTACGATGGGCTTAATCTTATTACACAGACACATAAACCAAGAGAAACATCATGTGACTGTCACTATGCACATGTAAATCTGCAATTACTGTACAAAACTGTAAAACCCATTTGGGGTACATCACTGGGCGGTAGATCCTTTTGGCAATCATCTCTGTGCCAGCAGATGAAGAGGACTGGGGACTGATTTCAGAATCAGGTAATACTGACTGACTTACGTTCACACTGCTCAGTGCTAGACCCTTTCAGAGTAGATTTGCCTTTGAAAGCCAGTTGTAATGCTCAAAACAAATCAGGGGATGAGCTAGTAATCAAGAAGTGTTCATGTGCTTGAGTGCACTATCTGGTCCTTGTTAATTTATCCCTAAAGGTTATTCCTATGGCAGGCCCAAGCTGTGAATAACTAGAGTCTGAAGATCATACAGTGCTCAAAAATCCAATAAAAAATAAAAAGCAAAAGCTAATTAAAAAAATAAATTCTTAATGGCCTGCCAGCACTGCACGCCTTTTCTAATGGTTACTGTGTCCCAGATAAGTTGCCATGCAGCCTGCAGAGCATCCCTCTCACTCCCAACTGCCTGGAAAGAGACCGTTAAGCAGAGTTACTGAACTTGTCACTCCCACCTAGCAGCAAGGCCAAGCAGCAGGGCCCTGACTCTGCCTCTTTGCCCTGCGTCAAGCCTGGGTACCGCCTGCCTGCTGAGCTCTGTGCTCCAGATGGGCGAGAGTCGCAAAGAGATGACTCCTGGCTTTACTCCACGCACCTGCACAATTAACAGGCATGCTGTTGCCTATCCATTATTTACCTTATAGGGAGAAATGCTTCAACCCCCTCCTTATGGGCGGTCATACCATCACTAGCATCTTTGGTCATTTGGGTATTAATTTGCAAGAGAGATCAAAGCTGATTACTGTACAGAATCACTAAAAAACTTCCAAGATTTTTCTTTCCTTTAAAAGTGGATGTAACAGAAAATGGCTATTCGACTGTTCTCTTCTACTCCCCAGCATTTTAAATATGCACTCACATTAATGGTATAATCTGCCCAACCAGAGAGGATGCAGAATCCCTATTTAAAAAAACAAGATATTTTTTTTCCCAACAGTCTCATAAATCTGAGAAATTATAAACTTTGAAATACATCTTGTGAAACACTGAAAGTGCTTTATTAAAAAAATCTGCAAATAAATAATTCATTAAATCCTTTTCAGCTTATAAAGCAACACCCAAAAAAATTAATCCTAGTGATCCTTTATACATCTCCACTGTACTATCAGTACTGCCTGTTGTTTTTTTCCAGTAACAATGGCACATCAAAGTAACATAATTCATTTAGCTCCAGATGAAAAATGACTGCAATTTTGGGACAGATAACTGTTCGCTATTCTGTACCAAATCAACACGCTCACATTGTCTTCGTAGTTAGACTCAAGCAAAAACCAGTCGCTTGCATTCTCTATCTATTCCTCTATTGTTTACAGACAGAAATATCAGGGGTAGGGGTGGGCTTTCCTGACCGTACCAACGGGATGCAAAAACTTAAAAAGACAGCCTAGGACTGCTTCTGATCTCCTTGTAGCTTTGCCACCAGCGTAAGGCTACAGGCTCCCATGGATGACATGGTATAAGCACGATCAAAATCAGGCCCCCTGACTGCCACAGTTTATCAGTTCAATCTAAAAACACTGTAAAAAAGAGGGGGGGGAGCATGTTCTACTCACACGTACCCATCTGAAGGCTCTCCAGACTCCAAAATCGTGCCATTCCTCCCCTGGCTACCATGCTGCCGTCAGACTCGACCCCAGGGCAAGGGTTTGACCTCTAACTGGTGATGCTCGGTCCAAAAAGGGCTGGCGAAGGATCACAAAAGGCTCTGAGCTACCCACAGAGCAGAGGAACAGCCTGTTCGCCGCCTTCGGCTCCCGGCTGCGCCTCCGAGGCCGAGCCCGGCTGGGGACTGCCGGCGGCGCTCAGCCCGGCCACGGCGAGCTCCCGGCCCGCTGACATCATGGGGTGCCCTCAGGGAGGAAGTTCCAGAAAAGAAACAAAAACCTGGCTGCCTGGCCCTGACCACGCTGTGCCTGCAGCCGCCTGCGCCGCCCAGACCGCTCCCAAAGTGCCTGAACGCCTCGATCGCAGCAAGCCAAGGAGTACATTTGTTTTTCATTAAAGCAGCTTAATGCGATTTCAATCTATATTCAAATGACTGCAATTCAAAGGGAAAGACTATTTGGATGGGAGCTGGGAGTTCCTTGTATTACAACACTGTTTGGAGTATCGGTCTATCTTTGTTATATTATACCAGTTAAAATTCCAGTAGAAGCAAATAAACAATGAAGGTATTTTTTGCAAGGCTATTAAAACTTCTCTTGCTTCACTGGCAAATGCTGTACCATTATTTAGGGCACAAGCAGCCGAAGTGTTAAGGCTACGGCAGTCTGCTCCCAGAAGAGGGGAAGACAGAGACATTTTCTCACTCAGATGACAAACTTAATTCAGCTGCTCCAGAAAGTAGGGCACAAAGCAGAAAAGCACCCAAACAGTCCAGCTTTCACCGGGACTGACCCAGCCAGAGCACAACCTCCTTCACTCACCAAGGACTAGCATTTACCATCCTTACTTCTGCATCGTTCTGCTGCAGAGCTGTGCCAGTTCATGCACTGGAAGCAAACACAGGAGCTGCTCCCATCAGCAGAGTGCAAAGCCTGCTACAACCTGCGCGTGTACACAGCACTACATTTATGGTTTGGAAAGCTCCATCATCTTTATGGCTCATTCTCTGCCTGCAAACTGCCTTGCTCAGCTGAGTCTGTCCTGTAACTGGGGACGGCCTCCTCCAGGGACATGTCCACAAAACCCTGGAGGCATTTCTGCACAGAGCAACGTCTCAACACCCACTGAAATCACATGGTTTCCCCTAGTGCTGCCTCAGACGGAGAAGCAAAGGCCAAACATTGCCCTGCAATATTAATTCCATCTTCCTACAAAAATCCAGATTGCACTGCACTGCACAGGAGACTGACAGGAATTCTCTTCTGAATCCCCAAACTTCACTGTTAGTTCTTGCTGCAAGGGCACTTGTTGGATAGCACAGTAAAACCAAGCTACTACATATTACAAGATGTTCATACAAAGCCCCACATATTTTTCTCAACTCAAATCATTACAAAAAAACCCCAACCTAGCAAACAGAAGTGACACTGAAGTGCTGATGATCCTGGTACCTGCAAGTGAAGGCTTCACGCTTTTAATCAGCCAGAGCACAAGTTCTCTGCCATGTCAAACCCCTACCTGGAGGGGAGAAACAACTGAACTGCCGAAGGAAAATGAGATCGGACGCCACACAGCTTTCCTAGAACGTACATTAAAAACGATCTCTGGAAAAGTCACTTGGTTTGATTTTTGCAGAACGGAACAGACTGTGTGCTTTTGCCTGATGACTAACCCAGTGCCACCATGGGATGCTGCTGGGCAGGGGGGCAATCTGTTTTCCCTCCTCTGCACTGGCACATCTAGCAACTGTGCAGCCACAGACTGAACAACCACAAAAATACTCAGTTGGGGTGAGCTGGCAGCGGGTTCATTTCCTTGCAGGATCAGCCAGGGACAGGAGGAGGCTCAGGCTGTCCTTGTGGTGGCAGTTTACAATGACCCTGTCCAAATGCATGCCGAGCTGGCTTACCCACTATGCAGGGCACTGAAAAGACTGTGGATAGCACATACTAAAATACTGAAACTAAAAGCTAGTTCACCCGCCTCAAGAAAGTCGAGTTCTAGACAGTCCTCTGGTATCATAGGACCCTCCACTCTGGGGCAGATCAAAGGTGTCCCCCCCCGCCCCCCGCCACTGCTCTGACAGCATCCAGTAGCAGATGCCCAGAGAATACCATAAAAATAGATGAGGCATGTAATGGCATTGTTTTGATGTATTTTTCTAAATTGCAGCTATCTGAAGATCAGAGTCAGATCCCTCCCAGGGCAGAAGTGTTATCTTTGCGTTTAATGAACTGAATTTTTCAAACCACTTTCTAAATTTCTGTAAACTTTTGGCATGTGAAATATGTGTAGCAATTAGTTTCATAGTTTAATTTTACAGTGTGAAAACTACGTTTTATTTTGAATGTGCTATCTCATTATTTCATTTGGCGCCCTTTAGTTCTTACATTCTTGGAAACAGTAACTATTATCTGCTCACTTCTCCCATGCCAATCTGACTTTTATTCCCCTATTGTCCTTTTTTCCAAGTTGCAGAGCCTTTAGCATCGTTAATAGTTCCTCACACAGAGACGCTGAGTAGGTTTTCTTGTCCTTTTGCCTGTATCCTCCCCTGTAAAAAATGCCTTTTGAGGTGGAAAGGAAGATGACCCACACACACCACACCAGTGGCACAATTGGTCTTTCTGTTTTGTTCTCTATTCCCTTCCTACAAATTTCTGCCCTTTTATTTACTGTTTTGGCTGTTACTAGGCACTGAACTGACACTTTTAATTATCTGTTAGGATTGCAAGCTCTCTTCCTGAATGGCAGTATCTAGCTCAAAGTTCATTCTTCTGCAAGCATAACAGGCTCGTGTGCCTTCATGTGCACTACCTTGCCTTTATTAACACCAAATTCACCTGCCACCAGTGCAGTGCATTTTGTCTCTGTGTGGTGAAATCCTTCTGCAACTCTGTTCAAACAGTTTGTGCTTTTACTACTGTGAATAATTTAGCACACAAGCAAGAACTGTAACTTCATTCTACACCTCCCTTACCACATTTTTTTGTGAAGACACTCAACATCTGACTTCACTCATGGGCTCTCTCCTTAAGGAAACCAACCACCTTCCTCCTCTGTTACTTAGGGCTTACTCACTTATTAATACATGGGAGGACCTTCCCTCTTATCCCAGGCCTCCATTAAGAGACATCTGTAAGAGATCTTGTCAGAGGTCTTTTGGAGATCCAAGTAGCCTATACCTACTGAATCCCCTTGGTCACATCCTCAGTGATTTTTTTCAGAAAACATAAACCATTTGTGGGGCATGGCTTTCCTGTACATAGGGCACATGGACTTTTCTTCATTATAAGGTTTCATCAGTCCATTATAGTTTCTAAATCCTAAATACATTCTTTATATATTTTATGTACTATTATGTCAGACTTACTGGTCTACTGCTCAGTGGATCCCTCCTGATACTTCTTTATAAATGGTTATCCCCTCACTGCTTTCTTCCTTGTACTGAGGCAATTTTTGAGGAACAAATTCCATGCTGAGGCAGTAGCTCAGCAATTTCATTCTTAAATCCCTTGGTTCTGGCAAGTTGTTACTATTCATTTCATTAACTCTAAAACTTTTACTGACATTTTGAGACAGATCCTGATTTGAGCTCAGGTTTTATTTCTCAGTCATTTACAAGGCCTACAAACTATCTAGTAGTCTGCCAGGTTCTCATATTTTTCAAAAAGGATGTATGTTTTATATCTTTAGCAAATTATTTCTACATTCCTATAGCTTTACATGAAAATTGCTAGAGGGTTTTTTTTGCTATGTGGATACAATTAAACAATCTGAAGGATGTCTTTTTTTTCTTTTTCTTCTGATACATTCTTTTCCTCTGTGTTTAATGACAGAACCCTTTTCTGATGTTTCCAAATTCTGTTTTGACAGGCGACATGAATTTGCTCTAAGTATCTAATATGCTGTCCTTGAACACTCTCTGTGCTGCGTGCAAGCATTCAACACTTTTTTCTGTTCCTCTGAATTCCTTTGTTACATGAATGACTTCTCACTTTTATTTACTTTCCCTCTTTTAAATTAAAACACATACTGTGCTGGATTTTTTTACTCTTCTCACCCCTGCAAGGATATTGGCTCAGAGTGCATTATGGACACAGAGGGCAAGATTCATTATCTGTCTGTATTTGGTTAATGAACAGCACCCTAAACTACCTGTTTCTTCCAGTCCAGGTCACCTGGCTTAGCTTAGAAGTCTATAATGAGACACATCCTGCCCTTACAGAGTAGCTCTTATGTGTGATTCAGCACACACCTCAGGAGTGGTTCAAGAATTGTCTCCCTTCCTGCAGGTCTCCTGATTAGTTGCACCAAGGAGTTATTTATGGTGCATCTAAAAATACTGCACTGTGCCCCATTACAACTCTCAACCCACAGAACAGCAGTTTAAGTCTCCTTTTATGACTGTGCTTGCTGCCCTTGAAACTTCTCTGGTTTCCTTGGTTTGTCACATTTACTATCACCATCCTGACGATCTCAGGTAGTTCATTTAATCCTGCCACTATATGTTTTCCCATTCAGGCATGACATTCCAGTCCTCGGATCCTGTGACACTTGAAGATAACAGTCAATTTGTTTATCTGATTTGGCTCTTAGATTTTCTTTAATACATTAAGAGACCCTCTTTCACTGGTGCAATCGTTTCTGTTATGCCTATACAGCTTGCATGACAGTGGTAGGCTGGTTATATTCCACTGGTTATCTTCCTTCAACCAAGTTTCTGACATATGCCATTTAGCTCTTTTAAAAATATGTTTATTTCTCCATCTTACTTTTTAAACTTTCACTATTACTGGAAGGGTTGCCTGTCTTTCTAAATCCTCTTTAAACAACATTTGTCCCACTGTTTCTGACTATTTTTTACTTGAGTTTTGTCAGCTTCTACCCTGTCCTTCATTTGAGGATGCAACGATCATTTACATTGCCTGTAAAGGATGTGCTGTCTTATACTGTGTATTATTTCACCTTGCCAGCTTTCCCCTAATACTTTGTTTAGAAACTGCTCCATAATCTCTTGATTTGCATGTCAGCAGTCTGCTTTTGTTCTGGTTTAGAAAACAAAGGATCTTTTTATTTCAAACATTCCTCGGTTCATAAATAATCTAAATCTCCCTCTTTTTAATACAACTTTCTGCATGAGGGTGCCTGGAGGTAAAAAGGCCTCTCTGTCCAATACTGAGCATGATATTAGCAAAGCTTTGCACAATTTTACCATTGGGCTCCTGGTCTTTTAGTTTCTACCTGAGAGCTTCAATTTTGCCTCCAGTGCTCGCCTTCTGTCTGTCACACTCTCCCTGGCACCCACCTGCCCCACAGCTGTCACCTCCTCTCCATAGTCTCTGTAACAGCCCAGGTACTTCACCTGATGCACCAGCTGCTCCCAAAACACTGCTAGGTCCTGTCTGCATCATCAAGCCCAGCTACCTACACAACTAACAATCCCATTACCCACCAGCATAGTTTGTATCTTTTTCCATCAGTTAAGAGTCCCATCCGTCAAAGTATCACATAGACATCACCCTCTGGTCCAGAGGCTTGTCTGTCCCCAGCAACACGGGAACTGCTTAGCCTGCAGTTACAGATTTCACGATGCCCCTTCAGGTCCTGTCCATGAGTCTTTCTGCCTCCCTGAGCTTTTCAGTCACTGGGCCACAGAACACAGCAACCACCATGGAGCTGCTTGCAACATCAGATATATTCCACCCACCTCCTGGTAAACACAAATATGGCACTCAGTGTAGTAACCTGGGAATTTTCATTTCCTGCATATTATCCCACTTACATCCTCACACTTTAGGGGTGGGCCAGCAAGGACAGGGTAGCACAGAGATGGTAGCAAGCAGGGAACTGTTTTCTCTCAAGGAGTGATTAATAACTTCTGTTTGTTCATTTTGATGATATCTGGAGTGGGGTTTGTTTATTTGATCAGTAATAGGAATGGAGAACCTGAAAATCTCCTCTCCTCAACAGTCAGTTTGTTTGTACCTCAGTTCCTGAGCTGTGCTCCACACAGGCTGAAACCTACTTGGTTACCCAACCTTGATGAACTGGGAAAAGCCTGACACTAGTTTAACATTGTAGGCAAACATCCAGGACGGGACACTACTTGAATTAAAGACATTTAAATTTATTAATCTAAATGCCAGAATCCACATTTGAATGAACCATCAGGTATTGGTCACAATTGAGACAGCTGAGAGAGCAATCCATCTCATCCAAAGGCTGTTCCTACTCTAACCTCCATTGACTGCAATGGTTCAGTTGTTTAAACGGAGATACTTAGTGCCATTTTAAGTATTTTGGATATCCTGCTGGCACTGAAGAAAGGAATAGGTCTCCCACAGGTCCTTTGTGATATCTCCAGCTGCAGGCAGATGTCAGGTGCCCCACAGTGCACTGGACCCTCAGGTGGGTAATTGAATCAAACCCTAGCCCTCCATTGCCTGTAATGGGTGTTTTAATATTTAAGTCTTATGTTTAACCTACATTTAGACTGAATTCAGGTGACTTAAACTACAGCTGAATTCCAATCCACCTGCTTAGAGCTGGGCCTATCTAAAGGAGTTCACCAATTAATTTATCCAAATTCAAGTCCCACATCACAATATGCAAAAAACATGTGTTTAAGATACTTATAAAAATTGCCCTACTGTGATAAACCTCTTCAGCATAATTTAAAACTTGTAACCCTTTAAGCACAAGTGTAGCAATATAAGTCTCAAGGGAAGTTTTCCTTACATGTTAGCTGGTTGTTACTCTGTCTCCTACACTATGATGATTTGCTGTCTTGTAACAGCTGTTTTTCTAAAAATTTACATTTCCAATTCTATCTTCCATTGTTATAAAAGTAGACATGCAGTGTATTAGGCTTTAGCAAGTAACTAAGATACCACTGGTTTTCAGTGCTTGGGTTTAGAATTTCTTTCTATAATAAAGGGCTTTTGTGCTATCAAATTTCACTGTACATGAGCAAACAAAAAACTCTCACATGTTCAAAGACAAGGAAATGCCTTGTGAATTTAAGAGAAAAAGGAAAGAGATCAGAATGTGTGGCACTAGTCACTTTATTATTTTCTGCTGGAGCTACTTAACAGATCTTTGCAACTGCTCTCAAACTGTTAAGTCCTTGATACTCCCCAGTTGCCTTCAAGTCTTAGATTTCAGAATCTTTTTCTGTTCAACTTCTCTGTTGTAATGAGTCATAAAAGTCACATCTAGCATAATCAATATTGCTTTGCCTTCACTGTCTTAAAAAGTGGCAGAAATCTTGCTTTGTCTATTTGTTGTCCTGATGCTTATGTTTAGGATACCAGTTAATCAAAAGCTAAATACCTGGAAAGATATTACTCTCAGGCAGTTGTCTAGGTAATTAATATTATTTCATGTGGTTTCCAAACATGAAATGGAAAGGATAACTAAAAGTAGAATTCCTACCCTGTAATACTTAGTGAGTCTCTTTTTTTTCAAAACTAGTTCATGGCAAACCTGTTATTCTGTGAGTGGTCCTTCTGGAATCAGGGACTGATACACCACATAATCTCAGCATGGGTCACAGCATTAGGTGTCTAGCTTACCTTGATGTCTAATATACTAAGATACATACAGCAAGGACACACTCCAGACATAGTTTTAAAGTAGTTCCAAATATTTCACTACAATATAAAAGGAAAATACTTATATAGTATATATAATGTATCTCATTGCTATAGTTAGATAGAAATTCTCAAGTCTGTTCCTTGCAGAGCACCTTCTGAAGAAAACTATCGTGTTCTACTGATGACCAGAAAATGTAGTTTTAACATATTCTTATATAAATTAATCTGTATCTGAGGGATTTTCTGAGCAGAATTTGGACATCATTGCAGCTAAAACTTAGCTTAGAACCATAAAATCCTATTACTTAACCCTATTATTTAAGCCATTTATTTAAGGCTTGCCTATCTTGGTAGTTAAGCTGAATGCATGGCAAACAGAAAATTAAAAAATGCATGTGTGGTGTGGCTATGGTTTGGGTATGAACTCAAGCATATTAGATCTTATTTCCCTCATATTCTATTATTATCTTCAAGCATGTATGTGAGTAGAGAGTGGAAAATACAGGAGTGTAAGTGGTACAGAAGAATAAACCAGAGCAATGTCAAACAGTAGATGTAAAAAAAAAAAAATTTAAATGAACACAGCAGCTACTAATGAGAAACTTAGAAGACAAAGCAACTTAGTTGGGTACTACTTTGTCATTGAGTTGGTTTGCACCCTTTTGTGTTCCACATTATAATCTACCTCCTGACCAACCTGGGGGATGAAGTTGAGATCTAGAAAGTTAGAAAGACATCTTACCATTAGACGTTCTCATCTGCCGCCTTCGTCCAACCCGGTCCAGGCCAATGGGGGTACTTTGTGAAAAGGTGAGTGGCCGGAACCTGGCTGAAACAGCTTTGTAAGGGGGTACCTGGTGTGCTGGAACAGGTGGCCGTGTAACAGGCTACAGAGAAAACAGGAAAATCCAGTATTAGTAAAACTACCAGCAAGTCCAACTGAGCAAAACTCATATATGAGGAAAGGTTTCTTCAGATAGTCCAGGTAATTACAGGGGCAGTAAAATCCCCTACTTTGAAGTTGCTTAAACACTGCATACCATATCCACCAGCACCACAGAAAATATTTTATTACATTACAGTTCTCTGCTACACTAAAAACTCTTTAACCTTTTGTTATGATCAGACATGGTCCATAATTTTCATCTTGTAATACCCTAGCCCAAATGCTCTGGGATCTAAGTGCTTTGAGAACAGCCTGTGCAATGCCAACTGGCATTGTAAACACACATCTGAGGGAAAACCCAAGGCGAGAGTCTCCAGAAATGCTACAGCTGGAAGTTGTGTTAATTTCCTGGGATGTTTGCTTTCTTCAAATAAATGTATTGCTTTTAAGTAAAATAAACATATTTTACAAGACAAAAATAATTGTCTAAATGATCCTCTGCTCTGAAGTTCCCAGGAGTCTCATTAAAAAGAGGTAATATTCAGTTTACTGGTAGCATTATCTAGGAGCCATTTTCTTTAGTTAAATCATTAATTTGCTTAATTATGATTAGAGAACCTACCCCTGTTTTATTTGCAAATTGAGTCTAATTTTATGTCATCCCTGAACAACTCCACACTAGCCAGGCTGAATGACCTTGCATGAACATTCAACACTAAACAGCCAGACCTCAGCACACAAACTTCAGAGAAACTCGTCTTTAGATCTTCTGTTATCTTTCAGTTGTTACTGTTCATAGGCCCTTTTATGAAGTAATCTGAAACATCAGAGGTGGTTTTTTAATGAACTCTCTATTGACACTCTGTTATGAAACCAATGATTTAGTATTGTTTGAAAACCTTTCCTCACACCTAAGCTGTCAGACCAAAACAAAACACAACAAAGAAGGAATTAGCATTATACTTTCCAAATATTACAATGGGTTTTCAAAGCTTTTAAGAAAAAAAATCACCAATGTGAAGATCAGTCTTTGAAAGCCCCACATAAAATACTTCTAGCATGTTTCCCTTCTTCATTAGTCCTTTACATTCCAGCTACAAATTTACTTTCTAATGTGACTGCCAAAAACCTCAATGTGTATTGAATATGATTTAACTACAACCTCATCTTTAAACCTCATTTCCTCAGTGCTTTAGCAATATACCAGGATCCTATCACTGAATAACACCATAAGGAGTAAGTCCAACATATTGCATCAAAGTGATGGCAATCACTATATGCAAATAACTGGCTGCTTAAGTAACAAAGCTATTTATTTTGGGGCAACTAAAATTTTCTTGTAAGGCTTCAGTCCAGATCCCTTCCCTGGATAGACAAGGATGTGCTGTTATTCAGTGGCAGGCCTGGGAAGGTCATCAATTGATTTTAAAATATGCCCCCACTGGGAATGCTCTATAGTTTGGTCTTGATCATGGTGATTCAGCAATGTGCTCATTTAACCCCAACCAGCCCTCAAGGCAGCATCAGAGTACAGAAAGTGTCAACTCAAATAGCTGCCTTGATGTGTGTTCCTGCATTAATAAACTGATGCAAGCAAGGTTTGAAGATAAATCAATTTGTTTTCAGAGTAAATGAAGGGCCTGGAGAGTGTTAAATCAATTCTATGGTACAGCAAGGGTTACTTGGGTTGCCAATACTTACTATCCCTTTAAATCCATCTATTATTCTTGAGGAAGATGGCCTAGAAATTATAACAAAAATTTTCCTTGTTTGTTTTTTTTTCCTCCAAGCTAAGTAGTGATAAAATTAATTTTAAAATATCTCAATTATATATGGTTTGAAACTATGGTCTTTGCCTGGGTCAAAGTTCATTGGTTTCTTGATTTTGCTTCAAGGTACATTTTTTTTATCAGAGAATTACAAAGAAAAAATGTGCAGTATACAATAACAGTATGCATGTTAAAAATTCCTTTTCACAGGAGACTGAAAATCGTGCCATTGTTTCAGCATTTGATTTCAGTCAGGGGAGTACCACTAAACTTTCCAGCAGGAGATCGAGTGGCATGAGAAAGATTAAGAGGATTCCAATTCCATTAATAACCCCTAGAATCACATTTTTGAGGATGTAAATACTATTCTTTTTTTCTATTGCTTTATCAGCTTGACAGTTGCTTTAGTAAGGAGTCCTCTGCTTTTCTGGAAAGTGGAAAACACCTGATCAGCCTGAAACTCTGTAACCAACTGCAGAACAGGGCCACCAGTACCAACACAACTCTAAGTTCTTCTTCTGTACATTGTACCCACTCAGGACCACCTCCAGGGAAAAAGGAGTTATCTTTACCTTTCAGAACTTTTTATTTCTTACTTTCTTACCTGAGCCTACAGAGATGGCAAATAGTATATAGGTACTGCTCAAGTGCTAACTCAATCACATGCTATTTTCTTACAGGCTTCCTACATCTGTATCATCAGGTCAGTTTAGTAGTACATAAACAGACATTTTATTCGTATTGACAGTTTTCTTAAGATTCTTTCTTTATTTCAATAATTCCTCAATTTATTACCAATTTTCTTAAGCAATGTCCTCACTAGTTTTAAGTATGCCAATACCAAGATTTTTAACACCACAGCTAATGCCACAGGTTTTGACAGGCCTGTTTTTTGGAGAATTTGAAATGATCAATAAATAATGTGTTATTATCACATTTGTTTGCACTCCTCTATTCGTCAGCCCTACACCCTGTAAGGAGACTAAACACACAGCTGTATTACACCAAATGAGCTCTTATATATCAGTATGAGACATAATAACCATTCCAAGACAGAAATAAAGTTAATTTACAATATGGAAAAGATTATCTCAAAGTCAGTACAGTTTTATTCCATGCTGGTTTGTTTCTTAACAACAAGACAAAGTAATTAGTGACCAGGATAGCAGAATTGTAAGTACACGATGTCAGCTTGACAAAAGGGAAGGAAGAGAAGGAAGCATCCATTCTATTTTCTAGGCTGAAGATAGAGACAAGGAAGTGAAAGGGTCTCTTGCAGTTTGCAGAGAGCACATCTCTTATCTTACTTGTGTCAGCAGACCTTCTATATCTTCTGCCGGACCGTTTCCATAGAAATTGACCCCACCTATTACAGAGATGGGTCTTCTTTTTCGCCCTCTGTGGTAGCCTACTGTATTGCTTTGGATCCCAGACCCGACGGAAGCCAGCCCTGGCGGATTTTCTCCATCTGTGCAGTCTGTCTTCTGAGACTCCACTGCAACTGCATCTTCTGGTATAGAGAAACTTCTGATGGACATTTGGCCATAGTCTGAGAGAGGTCTGGGCCGAGATCTTTTTCCAGAGCCCCATCTCCTGGGTGTGACCCTTTGTGCATCTGACTTTCCTTCATCCTGGGATGGGGACCTCTTCCAGTGATCATCAGAAACAACCTTTTTAAATGTGAACAAGTCAAATAAGGCACAGAATTTTCCGACAGTTAATCATTTGTTTTTCATATGGCAGATCAACTTAACATTGCTAAAAAGTTACCATAAATATAGCAAATGCAACTGACAATTCAGGAACAGAGTAACTTTGCAAACGAAAGACATCATGATGCTTGTGCTGAGTAAGGTAAACCCAGCCATCAGCACCTCTTATGCAAACATGATTAATAACACTAAAAACTCGCCTATTACCTCAGCAGTATAGACAGGCCCTATCACAAACACCAGATGCACTGAATAATGCCTTGGAAAGACAACACTGGCATTCACAGGACTTGTTCCTGTGCAGAAGTAGGATGTTACATGTAACATCAGTAAAAGTAATTCAACCAGAGTGCTGTGTTTCTAGACTGTTTATCAAGGCCTGTAGTGACAGGACAAAGGGCACCGACTTTAAACTGAAACAAAGTAGGTTTAGACTGGACATAAGAAATAATTTTTTTTTTATGATGAGGGTGGTGAAATACTGGAACGGGTTATCCAGAGAAGTTGTGGATGCCCCTTCCCTTGAAGTGTTCAAGGCCAGGTTGGACGGGGCTTTGAGAAACCTGGTGAAAAGTGTCCCTGCCCATGGCAGGGGGTTGGACTAGATGATCTTCAAAGGTCCCTTCCAACCCAAACCATTCTATGACTCTATGATATTCCTCTGCTTTACCACTATTCAGTGATGAAAATAAACAGTAAGGCTGCAGTTTGACTGCTTGCTGATCCCACAGTAACTGTAAGCCGATACCAAAATGGGCAGTTGCGCTCCCTCCTACCACTCGCTCCCACACTCTCACTTGGGTCAGATCTAGAGATTGTGAAGCCATGTGCGAACTGGGTAAGCGAGTTCATACAGTTTGGAAGGGAGGAGCTAATTTGCTATACACTCAGGGAGGTTATAGTCATAGGGACTAGGACCAGAGATACATTGTAACACACATAAAGGAAAAATTGATACCTTAGAAGAGGAAGCTTGGAAAATTAGCATGTTGTTCCTATTTAACAGTACATCTGGCTCCTGGAGCTTAATGCCTACAGGTATCAAAATTGCACTGGTACTACAAGTTTGGAAATAAAGTAACCTCAACTGAAATACTTGTTAGAGGGAAATACTTGTTTAAGGATTTCAATGCATTTGGAGTAATACTGCTATAAACTTTTCCAGCAAAACTCCTGCACATAAAAATGTATGTTCATTTTTCTCTCAAATTTCCAAATTCTCAGCATTTCCTTGGCTTTTTCTGGCTCCTCTATAAAGAACAGAAAAGAAACAGAGAAAGGAAGATGGGTATTTCTGGGCTGGGTGGTGGCTTGCATGAACACCTGGTGGAATAAATGACAAACTCTAAAGCACTGCTGTGCAAGTGAACCCTGCCCCAAGTTCTCATACAAATAATGAACTAATTCTGACTCTTTTTTTTTGTTGTAAAAAAATCAGCCTACCTCTTTATTAGGATATCTTTAAACTACCTAAGTGCATTTCTGACAATGTTCAAAGCTAATAAGTATCCCAGCACAGAGAGGCATCATTTTGTCTGTCTCTGGTTATATTTTGTTCATCTGTTTCAGACCAGATGAAGGCATCTCAGGTACTGCATATTGAAAGTACACATGCAGCCCAGAATCAGCCCTTTACAATGATGCCTGTGAAAGAGGACTTACATTCTGTCACCTTCTTCTCCACCTACCATTTTACAACCAGGCTAGTAGAACTCTGATGAGCCTTTTTAGAAGGTCACCTGATACAGTGGGCAGATTTCTCTTTTTCTTTGAAAGAAAGCGTAATTGAAATTTCACTGTATGACAGCACTTTAGCTAACAGGCAGAGTTATTAAACAGTCAGCTTTTTAACATGATTACTGAAATTAAGGTATGAAAAATGATCAATGTCGTACATTGCTACACATTCAATTATTTCACTTTGAGCATGAAATTTATTTTAAATAGAGCACTTGCATGAATTCTGATTTCTATGGCATCACACCTGTCACTCAAGCATACTTCAGCTTCTTTGCAGCTTTTAGCACAAGGCCAGTTTTAACAGTATAAGCAATTCAGTAGAGAGTGACTGACTCCCTGGCTGGTGCACCAACACAGCTTCAGTGAAGCTGTTCCTTAAACACAGCCCCTCCGATGTCAGAGCAGCAAAATCACAGGTTAAATAAGGTTCTTACCTCAGAATCGGACACAGGTAAAGGGTCTCCACATATGCAGTGGCTGAGAAAGGAGCTCATAAGAGTCATTTTATGTTTTTGTTTTGCAGAGCTACAAATGTGAGCACACTCTCTTTGTAACCAGTCAGGCAAAGTTCATCCCATGATCCTGTACTTTTAGACTGAGGGAAGGACACGTCACATGTCGTCATCTAATCTGCTTTTTACACCCTTATCTTGAACAGTAACATTTGCAAAGAGAGGACTGCTCTCCTTCAGCAGCACTCCACCTACAGTGGTGATCCAAATGACAGGCGGATTAATCTCTGCTGTGCAATAAACAATGCTGAAGGAGACATGTATTTTCAGGCTTAGATCTATAAACTGCATTGAAGAATACTTACAAAACAGAAAATTAACCCTCTCATAGCAAAAATAAGAGGACACTAGACTGATAACCTCACATTCCTTATTCTCAGTGACCTGCTCGAGCAGAACCTGAACAAGTGACTGCTTACTAGTAGGAATAAAATATCCAGCACACAACTCATAGGCTCCAGTACTGCAGTCACTTAAACATAGGTGTGATTCTTAAACATCAATGAAAAAAAATCTGAGGAAAAAAATTTTGTTCTACCTGTCACTGACTTTATATTGGTGCAGCACCACTGACCTCAAATGACCTTCTCTTGATAAGTGAAATTGGGTTTATGTTATACAATTATTATTGGTAACATCTATAGACAGATATATATGGCACTTCATATAGGATGAAAATCAAAATGTCATGCACTGACTCATGCATTTGAAGTGTTGGTCAAAATTTCCAAGAAATGTTAAGATTTCTGAGATTTAAAGGTCTGAGATGAATCTGCACTGTATTTTCTGAAATTCACACCTGCTAGTGTAGCAACAGCACAGGATCACCAATGTTAGCAATCAAGATTATTCATCTTGTCTTTTAGATGGTATCCTCAGTTAGGTTTCTTCTGAGACTGCAAGCACAAACTACTTATTTATACTGATGCAAATGAATTAGTTTTATCTGGACAGTTGAATTTCTATGACAGCATATTAGTTAAATTGTTGTATTTCAATCATTCTCCTTTTTCCTGACAGCACCATAGCTACAAATACAACCATTTAAAATGAAGATTTACTTTGATCCAGGCTACACTTTTATTTGCTATTGTTCCCATGTAGTATGACACTTTTAGGATGGGATTCAGCTCCAAACTCCCACATCTAAATTTTGATGTCTGCAATAGAGGTGTCTGTATGTTAGCTAGTCATTAAAGCTGTCATCGTAGCCTGTAGAAATCTGGGGTGAAATTTTGTTGCCTGAACGTAGGCATCCAGAGCCATTTCGAATGTCCTAAGGGATCTAAAATATCTCTCATGCAAGTATGACACAGGACCTACGGGAGGCCTGGGCCCTCCAGAAACAAGACCCTGGAGATGAGGGGAACCAGTCAGGGCACCTCCAGCAGCACTGGGTTCAGGCAGTCGAGCTGAGGCCCCAAACACGTGTGTCAGCCAAGCCTACAGAGCGGATCAGCCAGGCAGCACTACAGGCCGGAATCAAGTGCCAAACCTGACTGCAGGCAGATGTAGGTGGCACTACAACCATGTTTCCCAGTGCTTCAGGGAGCCATGCTTGGTCCCCATCTCCCGCTCCAGCAAGGTGCAGCTTTCCCACAAGGTGCTTTCCAGCTGTGCGCAGCTGTCTTAGATACCTGCCCCTCACACTACACTTGACAGCTATTTATAGGTAACTCAACGCAGCTGTAGGTGCCACTTTCAGATGTGCTGTTTAGGGTGTGATCCCCAGGGCCCCCTGACCGCACCGACCAGGCTGCAGTGGGAGCTTTCCCAGGCTGCTCCCGTGTAGACAACTACACCATGGAGTTTGAGCCCAGCCAGACTGAATTCCTCCTTTGCCTGGGCCCAGACTGATTTCCTAATCCAGGCACAGCAGCCTCAAGGACTTGATCATGATCTCACTCAACTTAACCTGGCACTGGTACAACCCTGTTGCATTTAATGGCACATGACTGCTGTTGGCATTCCCTGTTACTCATTAACACCAATGTAAGCAACATCAGCATCAGGTGTTTAACCACTGAAATCTTAGCCTAGCCTTCAGAGCCAGATGAGAGCCAAGTTCTGCAACTCTTACTCAGACTACAGCGCATATTTGATAAATTCAGCACCCAAAATTGTCTTCAGAGGGAGCATTGCCCAAGGAGCACAAGATCTGATCTGTACAGTACTGATAAAGGGTTGCTTATATGCATGCAACTTTTATCAGCAAAATGGCAAAAATTTGCCAGTACTTGAAACTGCACAGCAGGACTTTTGCTGGCACAGTTACACCAAGTATGAATAACACTGCATCCTATACCTGACCACACTCCCCACTGCAGAAAAAGCCCAAACTGTAAGTCTGACCCAACACAACCCACTGCTGGTCAGCTTGCTGCTGTTGGTATGCTTGTGAAGGCTGACAAACTGCTGCCACCATGATGGCAAAGGAAAAACAATCTCTAGGTGATTTTTTGTTTATGTGTTTATACCAATAAACTCCCTAATGAAAATAAAATCACCACGCCATAAACTTGTTGATGCTTATGTACATTGCTGAGGCTCCTTCCCCAGCAATCTGCATTTCAACCCCTACCATTACCTACTTGGATTTTTTAAAATTTATTTTTGTGTTCTAAATGTAGCAATACAATCAGTGCTTATAACATATACATACAGAGAAGCATGGCACTATAAGGGGACACTTAAATATCCTGAAAGTTTTTTCTCTACATGGCAATCCGCTGGGAAGTCACAGGTAGGTGCCTCTTGGACAAGGACCCCCAGAACTGCTGGTCTCCAGGGGAAAGAGCATCCTGGCTTCCTTCTGTCTTTTTCTTTTTTTTTTTTTTTTTCCTTAGCTCCACAATACTACTTTGCAATGCTTCTTGTTTTGGTATCTGTATTTTTAATGCAGCCTTGCCGACTACAGCTGCCTTTTTCTAATCCAGAGAAAGGAGATAATAAAAATTTAGTAATGTATTTATAAGAAATACATACTGATTTCCAAGTGTAATTTATAGAAAAGTGTGATAAATGAAACATGATAATTCTGGCTGAGAATAACTTACAAGGAAAATCTGAGTAGGCTGAGAAGTTTCAGAACACAATTAGTACATATTCTCAGTGAAAACTTGCAATCAATAATCAGTCATGTTCTGTAAATGACAAGGCTTCAAAAAGTCTTACAGTATTTGTGTTATGAGTACACATTTCTCTGTGCATTTAAGGGTCTATATAAAAATGTACAAACTTTTTATGTTAGCAATAACAGCTATATGCTGGGTGACTATTAAATAGCTGGTATTTCTATATCAGGCAGTAACTGCCAAATGCTAGGAAATCAGTAGTAATATTAGAATTGATTTTTCAGTTCATATGAGCCACCGAAAATATAAAGGAGCAAGTGGATCATGACCTAGCGACCATAAATTATTTTATCACCTTCACTTAACAGAGTAAAAGTCCAGACAACATGTCTCCACCCAGGTACATGATAAAAGGCAACCTTTGCACTTTTTCTTGTTGCTAAACAGCAGTGGGGGAGCATTAGTTGAAGTTCATTTATCATCACTACTGAGGTCAAAAGCTTGTTTTATCTTTCTTGTACATGATCAATATTTTTACTTACAAACTGTTCTGACAGCAACAGAGATTATGAGACTTCAGATACAATACAGCCTCCTAGAGAAAATATATTTGTTGCTTTCTTTCCAGATTTTATAAAAAGATCCTAAAGCATTATGAACACCCACTGATTCCCTGTTGATTCAACAGGCTGACAATTTCCAACAGTGATAAGATCACAGCAATAGTTACCATGGAAATGATTGCTGACTGTAGAAGAAAGCACCCATTCAGTCAGTGTTTGCATCTTCTATCACAAACTAACTAGAATTATTAAACTGGTCCAGTTCACTTACAGGAAGACAATTTCCATCTGTTACTTTCTAATTAAACGCAAACTGCACTATATTCTTCTTCTTCACATCCCTCTGACGACTTTGCTGCTAGCATCTTTTCTTTTCAATTAGCCTTTGAGAAGACCACAAATAAATGCATTGATCTATCCCTACAATACACAGTGATATTCAACCAGTGGTCTGCAAGACAGGAGAATAAGACCTGTGAAACAACCACAAAAAACCTGTTCAATAACATATGCATTTACACATATACAAACAAGCAAAGCAGAAGAAATCAAAGTAATACAGCCATGTTCAAAATACAAAGTTTTAGCTGCTTGGAAGTTACAAAAATTACAGCAAGATAATCTGCCTTTTCTCTTCCCCCTCCCCAAAAAAAATTAATTGGGTGGACCCACAGTTTAAAAATTTGCAGAACACTGCTTCAAAGGGAGGACTCCCTAAAGGGATAGCCCTGCACTATACTAGTATAAGCTCCTAGAATGGATGCAGACAGTACTATGCATTGTAATAAAGTAAAATTACATTACTATGCCATGTAATATGATAAAATCAATCCCCAATAGCAACACAAGCTACTGTCGTAAACCACTCATTTTGGAAGTTTTAGAAATTGGGAAAAATGTACATAATTCTACACTTGGGATTTGTTGACGCCAAAGCAAACTAACACATACACCTATAAAACCACATTAAAAGCAGTTTAATTAAAAGCATCAGGCTATATAGATACAGCCCCAAACAAAATTTAGCCATATATTTCTAAGATATTTTTAATGCAGGTTTGCTTCATATAACCCGATCCTTGAAAGCTTGCTTATCATAATCAACAAGCATATTGCTTTCCCTCTCAGCAACATGCCTCACCAAGATTAGCGATTTCACCTTCATAATATTCACATTTCACAGATAAGGAGCAGACACAAAGCAGTTAAGTCATGTAAGTCACTGAGGAAGCATGGGGCTGAACTGGAAATGACAAGCAGATCTCATGACTCTCAAATCTGTTCTTCAGCCTCAAGAATTTCCTTCGTCTTCCCTTGTAACTCATTTTCAAAACCAAATCATCTAACATATTTCCGACTGGCATAGGGGAGTTTGCAGGGAAATGTATTTGTTTTGCAGAAATAATCTCATCAGTCATATAAAAATGCAAGCATGCTAAAAGCAGAAAACTGTTTCCACTCATTTTCCAGTGACTGATACTTGGGGGTAGATAGGTGATGCTCTAACATGGTCTCTTATCTACTTCAGTATCTGAACTGGAACAGCAAGCACACAGTGTATAGTAAAGGAGTATTCATATCGTCTGTCTCTTTTTGGAGGATGCATTGGCATTAATAATCTCTAAATAAACCCCTAAAAAATTTCTAAATTGACTCAGAACACCCCGGATCAAGTGACAAGTCTAAAAAAACCCTCTGTTTTCTGTTTATTTGGCAAAACAAGCAACTTCTTCCAGGCTGTCTTTGTAATGTCCACTGGCAAACCTCAAAAGCCAGATGATAACCACAGGTTGAAAGTGGAACTTTCTGCTAACAAAGCAAAATGTAAAAAGCCATAGGCCTTTGCATCTCTTCAGTGTCTCACCAGGCAGAGGTTCTCTGGTTCCCCACTCTCTCCACCCTTCCAGAGCAAAGCCTCATCATTCCTGCCCAAGCCCAGCCACCAGCAGGTCCTAGAGACAGTCACAAACTCCAGCTTGTATGGGGTGGAGCTGCCTTGGGCAACTCTACGTCTGCAAACTATTACTTCCTAGAGTGTGGAGTAAGGGCGAGGCTGCTGTGGTTGAGCTTGGAGTAGGAAGATTCAAGGCTGCTGTGCTCGGTCTCCTCCAGCACCTGGCCGGTGTCCCAGTCTGCCACAGTATCCCGCTCAGCATCCCAGTATCACGAGCAGCACAGCAGCCTCTGGATGCCAGAAGGGGGAAATGCAGGCAGCTCAGAGGAAACTGCAGCTCCCTCTGCTCAATTTGCATCACAACCTCCCAGGGTTCAGTGCTGACAACTCAAAACCATGCTTGATATAAAAAACAAATTGCAGGGCTAGAAGTGCCATTCCACTCTCTGGGGTACTATTACTCCTGATCCCAGAGTGAGCAGTGCCTGGGTACTACTGAGGTGTCAGAGGAGCTATAGGAGAGTCAAACAACAGACACTCTGGAAAGGCAGAGGAGCACAAATGCAGTAAGGAAAAGGAATAGATTGCCCCAGGCTAACTGCAGTGGAATCCATCTGAGCTCTCCCTTTCAGCATCCACAGACCCTTTTTATAGGGCTGATGGTAACTCCTGTATTACTCGATGGTTTTCAGGAATGGAGAATTTTATTCAGCACTGCAGAGTTATTCAGTCTAAAATTTAACCTGATCTGGAATTCAGATTACTGTCACCACTGCCTTGATTTTCTTCTTCATAGTAGAGGATACAGCAACAAACAATTACAGGCTATACTGAATGGCAGACAGCTCTGTTGCAGCAAGTTGGAAGAGTTTTGCTGTGATGGGAAAATATTCATGTCCTTTGAGGGCTCCCTTTTGCATCATTTCAGTGACTGGATCTGCAGTCTGGGTTTGCAGCAATGCACAGTGGTTTCTGGTTTAGCTCTGGCTCTTTGAGCAACTGTGGAGACATCATGTGAATGTATCCTGACTTGTGCAGAGCAGCTCAGAGAGTTTAGTGTAAATCCAGCGTCACTCGGTCTAACTGAAACCTCAGTTTGCCATCAGAGATGCTGTTGAAAGCCAGTTACAGTGCTCTCCTGCTCTGTTCCCAGGCCCTGCAGCCAGCAAGATCAGTGTCGCTGAAGTGTGAGCCCCCACTCCAAATTACAAGTCCCATAGGAGTAAACCCAGTTTAAGAAGCTTCCCCCCTTACTTTACCTAATCATCCTTCACAGCTCAGCACATTTTCAGGTATACAGATTAAGCTGATCAAGCCAATCTCTAAACTGCATGTGGATGAACCAGAGGTGAATAAATCCAAAAAAAGGAGTTCAGAGAGCTGAAACCAGCCAGTTCCCAGCAGCTGTGCTCATGCCCAGACCCACAGCACTCGGGAGCTTGTGGTAGGTACCAAGGATGCCCCCCCCTCAGCTCCTGACTGGTGCATGCTCCTTTGAAGGTATTGAACATGACCACATATAGCCCTTTGGTCCTTCACTGTGAGGACACTTTCTGAAACAAGAAATAGGGAGGATGTACAGTGAGGACAGAGCTAAAATCTCTCCATATTCCCACCCATACAGCTCTTCTTCCTCTTCTCCTCCATAAGCTGTCCCTCAAGTTAAGCCATCTGTGCTCAATATTCAGAGCCCAGAGAACTGTATGGGACAGACCAGCTCAAACCTGCCAACAGCTGAACTCTAGGGCACTGCACGGTGTGGATTAGTTGGGACCACTGACTTTTGCATGGCACGAACATAAATGAGTCAAGAGACAGAGACCTTAAAATACAGAGCACTTAAAATACAGTCTGCAAACAAAATGTGACTCAGCCCTAATTACAGCAGAGTTACCTCTTCACTGTAATTTATCATTCACTTACAGTCATGCAGATAAGGTGTTTAAGTAATAAAATGTCTGGTATACTGTGAAGCCAGATGCCAGCAAGGCAACTTAAATAACAGGTGCTCTAAGAGCTTGTGAAAGACTAGGTAAAATGTCAAATAACTTGATTTGTCTTTTTTGTAACAAATTCAGAACAGTGTTTTGTTTAGGCAGTGGCTGACACATGCCAATTCAAAGCAAAGAGTCTAAATTTTCATTATTTACAGTGACCTGGGGCTCTTCTTCAAGAAAGTAAAGACTATGCAAAACAGCCCAAATAAAAACTTGTACTTAATCATCTCTTGATGCTATTTAAAAGCAACATATTGAATATAAGTGACAGTGGCATAAAGCAGAGACTGGGAAAGCATGGGCTGTCACAGATGAGCTTTGGTGACTCACACCTCTGTAGCTTAAGAAGTGCTGAGGCATGTATCCAGGCTGCACTTAATTAGCTCTTCCCTGGGAAGCAAGCTCTGGCAGGACCAACAACAGAGAAGGCCAAGCACCTCCTCTGCTCCAGTCCAAATTTTGCTTTTTGGTGAAACCAACAAAGCGATAGAAGTGACAGGATCTCAAGACTGAATCACATAGGAAAAAAGTCCCCAAAACATCAATTCAGATAAATGGATAGACACCCTTGTGTGAATACTGCAAAATCAGCTTTACAGCACCAGGGAAACACAAGGTAGAAATGTTTAGTTTCCACATTTTAGAAAACACAGAAACAGACCAAGTTCCACAGACTTAATTTGCTGACTGATCTACTAGACGAGGGGGGTAAGGGAATAAACTATATTTGCTTCCAGCTATGGCAGCCAGTCCTGAAAGAAAAACATGTTTCAGCCTGACCGCTTAGCACCTTGTAAGCTTTGTACTGAAACATGTCTCCAAGCACCTTATAAGCTTTGTACTGGAATATGTCTCCAAGCCACAGAGATTCTGGCGTCTGTACTGGAATACATACTGGCCTCTACATGAAATCCATACAGAAAAGAAGATGCATGGAACATAGAAACAGTGCCTATTTGTCCATCAACACAGCGTATTTAAGGTTCAAAGACTTAAAAATCTGAGATTTGCATGTCTCAGCATTACATCTCAACTGATCGTTGAGAATGAACCAAGTGCTTGACTGTCACAGGAACAACTTGTTGAGTGGGTACAGCTCTGTAACACAGAGGTGTAAGGTAGAGTTGAAAATTAATTGTAGTCAAAAGTTCAAACTCCAGTGACCTCATTGTGTGAGTATGCAGCATTCATAAAAGTGCCTGCGGGCTGAATAAACTCCAACAAAAAAATAACCTGTCGTTAAGCATCTTTGGTCCCAAGCTACCTCCACAGTGAGGGAAGCATGTTGTGAAGGAGGACAAAACGAGCAATTAAACCTTCCAAAGAAACGTCAAGGTGAAAATATCCAACTCTCCTTGTTTTGTCACTTCTAGTGCCACAGCTTTAGTATTGTGTATGGGAGGAGAAGCAGGCGTGGAAAAAAGACGAGACAGAGTTTACACCCCTTCCATAACAGAACAGAAGTAAACCCTGTCCTGCACAGCTCCTGCTGCCAATCCACAGCTAGCACCTCCAAAAACTTTGCTTTTTGGGATCAAAAGTGAGGTCTGCACAAATGATGCAGCTGCCTCATTTGTGTGGCCACAGTTGTTTTGCCATATACAGGGGCTCCAGGCAGTGCTCACAGCAGGAGGGGGCTACAGTCCCTCGCTGCTGTCCTGGCAGACAAGAAGTCCATCCCCTGGCAGCCATTTCCTCCATCTCCATCCCACACCAGCCGCCTGCCCACTACACAAACCCAGAGCTGCCACCAGTGCACACTCTGTATTTTAGACAACTGAAGCGAGCACTAAAAGGCCCTCACAATTAACCTAAAATGTTATAATATAAAGAGAAAGTTTAAATTGCATGTTAGATAATAACAGAATGTGGTGTTAAAACTAAAACTGCAGTAACTTTTATCCACCCAATGTACACATTCATTTAAAAACTGTACTGGTTTGCCGAGAGCCAAGGGGAGGAACCAGCTGCATTTCTTATGGGTTATAATCGCAGATCACCACTAGATGGTAGATGAGTAGCATTAATTCTACCTCCCATTTTATTCCTGAGAACTACAACTGACATATATCCACACTAGGGCTCTCTCCTCTTCTGGCAGTGTGAAAGAATCTCCTTGCATACACTCTTAAGTGAGAATATTGGAAAAAGATGTATGGCTGGGGCAATTCTGGGACTCTAGAAAAGGAATAACCTCAGAGCCCCAACACTTACCCGCACTTGGTTTATTTTTCCAATCTTACCACAGCTGCAAGCACTACAGTAAACAAACTCGCTTTTCTCTGGCAGAAGGACAATATTGATAAGGTCTGTAACCATTTACAGTCAGTTTGCAAAAACCATGCCAGGCTTTTAAAAGTAAGATGGCTTCAAAGACATTGTAAGACTTTACAGCATGAAAGGCTGAAGTTTGTGCAGCTGCAACAATTGCCTTTGTCTATCACATACCTAAAGGTATAAGATACTTTTAGTCAAACTGAGGTGGCTTAAAAGATAAGTCAGCTTTATTTTGTAAATGGTTTCCATATTCGTACAGATCCAGAGGGATTTTTGCCCCAGTGTATTTTTCCCAATGAGTAACAAACCCTTCTCTGCTGCCTCACCCCAAGTAGCTCAAAACCACACCAGTGCACATTGCTGGGGCCGAGATGAAGCCACACTGTTTCAGAAGGTGCAGGATATGTGTGACAGCTCTTCACCAACACTGCAACCGCTCCAGTGCCAACTCACACAGTGCTTTAGGTAAGGGCACACGGTTATTACACGAACTTACCTCTGAGGTGCTGCAATACATCTACCTACCCATCTACTGAGAATATGAAATGATGCATTAGGTGCAGTGAAGCACTGGTGTTTTCACCAAAACATCAGTAGCAACACACTCAGCCCAGCATATAAAAGTACTGCTGTTTGAAATTTGCAGCCAAATAAATAACCAAACAGTTTACCCTCAGTATGGCCATCACTGCAGAGTGAAAACATCAGATACTGAATTCTTAAACCTCTACAATGTATGTTTCACACCACACTGCTCTATAAATATTACCATGGTCTGCAAGGCTTCCACAGGCAAAGTGTTTTACACTGAATCAACACCACTTCAAAATACACAGACTCTTTAGAGACCTTTCACCTTGGAAGAAAACACAGCCAGACCCTACTTAAGCTGGTAAAATCTGACCAGACCACATGACAAGGTGGTGTATCTGCAGGGTGCAATAAGCTGCCATTGAAAACATACATGAATAGCTTTGCTGCCAAAACTTTCTTTGATATTAATGTACAAAGAAAAAATAATTTTATGTTAGCATCCAAAGAGAATATATTAAAGGAAATAATTGCTTCAGCATATTTTAGCAATAACAAGCTGCAATAACCATTAGTATTCAGGTTATTTTGCATTGTTCCACATTAATAAAGACAAAACCTGATGGATATATATATATATATATATATATACACTGCTTCTAAAGGATTTTGCTTTCTTTCTTACCTCTTCCTTTTTCTCTTCAGCACCAGGTGCTAAATTGAGGCTCAGTTGAGAGTGGCTGCTTATGCCACTGTCTTCATTTCCATCATCATAGTACACAGTTTGCACGGAGTCCTGGAAGCAAACAGGATTCCTGCCCAGCTTCAGCCCTGGTACCTCAACTCTCTCCTCACTCTCTGAGGAGCTCAGTGACAACGTGCTGTGATGGTCCGGGCACCGGAAATTGATATTGCACTGAACCTTCTCTGCAGTGGGACTCTGAGGTTTTGGAGTAGTCGGTCTGACTGGAACATGAGGGTTTTCAGCTTCATATGTAAACTGCTGGGTAGCTTTTGGTTCTTCCGAGTCTGAATAAAACACTTCACAGGGAAATGGACTAATGTCATTCAGCGTGGGTGATAAGCTATCAGAGTCTGGCATACCTGATGATGTCCTGAGGCTTTTGTCTTCAGTGACAGCTACATTCACCTCACCCTCTTTATCCTGAGCAACTGCAGGGCTTTGCAGACAAGGTGTTCCCGGCAAGGAAGAGTCTGGAGTAGATACCGGGGAGGTGCATCTCTTTCTGTCATGATCTGTGCTGCTGGAAACCCTGCGGGAGTAGTCATCGTGCAGTCTGCTGTTTGACCTTGTTCTCTGGGACTGCTCGTTTGGAGAAGGTGCCGTGCTCTTAGGGCTATCCTTCTTCCATGCAACATCTGTAACATTACTGACAAGTTTCAAAACCCGGTCAAAATCCTTTGCCCTGATAGGGCTCTTCCATCGCTTGGATCTCCTCTCAGAGTTTCCACCAGTTTTGTCCAAGTCAGCAGAAGTAACACTCACAGTCCTTGTCAGCATCTGTTTTTCATTTGCAACCTTGAGGTCGGTAAGGTTTGAGGTGGACTTCCTTTTGAATGAGCTTTTTTTCATAAAGTTCAAATTATCTGAACTTTTGCTTCTCCGATAAATTATCCTGTTGTTTTCAGAGTCTTTCACCAAAATTTCACAGATCTTTGGCTCTGCAATGACAGGTGATGTTGGCCTAGTACAGCTGTGATGACTCTGAACTTTATCCGTGTCTATCAAGTTTATGCGGCCAGCACCATAAGCCCGCCTAATGCTGCGTGAGCGATGTGTATTCCTCAGGAAAGACTCGTCGATCTCCTCTGCATCAGAGTAGTCTGAAGCTAAACCATCCACCTCATTCTGGAAATCATGCAGAGGACCCGAATAGGAATACCTGTTGGTCTGAACTCTCACCACTGCCCCGGTTGAACCATGTTTGCCTACGCCGTTCTCATTTAAGATGTCTGCGCATTCCCTTGTTTGAATTCCTTGGAGAACTGAAGATTTCAACTTCTTGAAAGATCCCATTTTTCTGATGGAAGACAAAGCATTCCATGTGGACGAGTTGCCCATCAAAACCAGAGAACGAGGCCTGTCAGAGCTAGAATTAGCCCGTTTTCGAGGGGTGGTGAAAAAGCGCATGATTTTGGAAGGGCTGAGTTTATCCTCCTGAATTTCCTCCTCGTGACTGTTGCTGGTGCTGTATCCACCATTATGACCGACACAGGTTGTCTGGTTTTGGGGCTCTTTATTATCCATAACTATGCACGTAACAGTGGTGCCATTTCCACAGCCATTTGGAAACGTTGTCATGCTCTCGATGCTGTATGCATGGAGACGGAGGCTGGGGTAGCTCAAAGCGATGCTGCTGTCTCCATCGGCTGACCTTGCTGCCTCTCCATCTACTGCACCTTGGTTTGTCTTGCTCTCACACTGACTGGATAAGCTGAGCTCCTCAGGCTGCGCTGCCTGCAACAGGAAAACAAAAGCAACCGTTAGAGAAATTTCCTTACAAAGTCCCCAACTAAAAGAAACTCGAGCCCCACTGTAGGAAGTAAAGACAGGCACGAAATGCAGGAGTTCTTTTTCACTGAACATAGGTGTGCTGCAGTGGTAAGGAGAAGGCACTCATAACTTCCTCAAAGTATAATTGCATTCATTAGCAATTTAAGAGAGCAGAATAATTTCACTATGTACTTGTTTCTCTAATGCTTAATAAGGTAATAAATTCAGTACAACTACCACACCCGCCTTACAACACTAAATATAATTCACATACACACTTAGAGAAATCCCTAACAAACAGCAATCCAGTCTTCATCCTCACAGCATTCAGCACTGAGCCCCAAGACACACAAGAAGTTTTCATCCAAAAAAACCCAAGCACGTCCATCAAGTGCCACATAATCTTCAAACAATAGGCAAGGAAGAGGAAAACATACATATTTTTTCCTACACTTGCTGCTGTTAGAACCCTGCATGACACTTAACTGTCTTGTCTGTCCCCTAGCAGGTAAACCTAAGAGTTACATCAAGTGCACAGAAAAGTATTTTTCCCTAGCCAGAGAAAACATTCAGAAGTATGTAAAGCCAGAAGTCAGCCTATGATGTCACGGAACTGTGATGAAAACTTGAATTTGGAAGTGACTGGACCCTCTGTGACCAGGATGTGCTGTATCAGGGATCTCTCCTTGAGCTGAGCCTGGGAGATGCAGAAGCCCAAACCCCACTCGGGTGCTTGGGAGAGCTGTGTGGGGACCACTGGCCATGCCTCCCCTGCCCCGGCCAGGGGGCTCTGGGGCAGGCAGGTGCTTGCATCACCATGCTACACATCTTAAAAACGAAGGTCACGGCACAGTTCCCTCTGCAGGGGCCGGTGGGACCTTCACAAACCTGCCACTGCCTGGGGGGAGCGGGGGTCTCCCCCCCCCCCCCGCCCCGAAACGAGGAGAGAAAACGTACAGCTGTGCTTGAGAGAGAGAAGCAGCCCCGGCCCCTTCTTTGTCTCCTGCCCACCCAAGGGGCCAGGGGGCTGGGGGGGGGAGGTGGCCCCTGGCAAGCGGGGGGCGCCGGGCGAGGCGCGGGACCGGCGGCAGAGCCCCCGCTGCCTGCAGCAGATGTAAAAGCCTCTCGGGATTTTTCACCGCGGTTAAACTGCAGCGAGCGGTCCCGGGGAGCAGCGGCAGACCCCGCAAACCCCAACCACCGCCTGAAACGCGGGAGATTTGGAGCCCGTGTCCACTGTTTTTAAGGCTGCTCCTTCTTGAGCGCACTTTAAAAGGAGTTTTGCGAGCCTCTGTCCCTCCGGGAATAAAAGGATTTCCTTGTGTTTCAGCGAGACGCCTGAAATCTCCCTCGCCGCTGTTCTTAATCCCCCTCATTCACAGGGTCGCGGCGGGAGCCCGCCGGGCTGCGAGGCAGAGCCGAGCCCAGGCTGCCCCCGCCGCACCCGGGGCCGCACAAAAACCCGCCGGGCTCCGGAACCTCGGCCCGGCCTTATGCTCTTGGACCGCTCGCAAATTTCCACGCGGCGAAAAAAAAAACCTATATATATAACAGTAATGATAACGAGACGCTGCTCTCGGCAGAGAAGTTCCCAGACAAAGCGGCTGTGGGAGAATCTGCACCTGAGCAGCAGAAAGGAAGCGGGGGAGAGGCGGGAGAACAAACACCACGAAATGAAATGACAGAAACCAGCGCGGAGTCCGCACCAACTTCCCCGCGATGCTGCTGCTGCCGGGAGGCGGTCGCGGAGCAGCGCCCTTACCTGGGGGGGGGACCCCGCCGCCGCAGCCCGTCCCCGCCGCCGCCCGCTCCCGCATCGCTATGGCAGCAGCGGCCGCGGCGGGGCGGAGGGCGGGGAGCGCCGCGCACACGGGCGGCGGCGGCCCGGCGGGGCGGGGCGGGGCGGAGCAGCCCGGCAGCCCCCGGCCCCTCCGGCCGCCCCCCGGGCAGGCTCCGCTCCGCTGCAGCGGAGCCGGTGGCTGGAAGGAGCTTCCCTTCCCTTCGCTTCGCTCCGCCGTGCGCGCCGGCCGTGCCCGGGGGGCAGCCGGGCACACACGGGTGGCCACCGTCAGAACCTTCGGAAGGGCCCCTGTGCCGTCGTCCCCGCCGCTGTGCCAGCGCGGGTCCCGCTTCTCGCCCCTTCTCAAACACCAGTCTCTCTTCCCAGCTGTCACCTGCGGGTTAAATAGTCCCTCACTCGGTATAACTGATCCTCCTAGTAAGCCCCAAGTATTTGAAAAAAGCCTCAGATCATCCGAAACTCTTTCTCACACCAGCAGCTAGTTGCTTATTTTATAATAAAACAATCCGTAACATGCATTTTTATTTAATATTTAAATTGGTTTGGGGCCCCACTGTGCTTGTCTTGCCAAACAGTAATTTCTTAGTAGAGGACAAAGCAATATATTTTCCTAAGCGCGGTTTGCTTTATTAAGCTTAAAGACACAAATGCTGGAAAATAAGTATTTGCCAATCAGCAAGCTCACTCAAATACTCATGCTTGGTTCGCAGGCTGTCTCTCTGTCCCAAACCTGGACAACTTTCTGGTTTGCCACTGTTCTGAGAGTTAACGGCAAGTAGAACATTTTATGCACATTCTGAACAGGTTCATAAACTACAAAGAAAATTTGATGAGACACTGTCTTACAGTCCCATGCCATGACTCCTGACAAAGACCCGTGACAACTGGTAGTCCTTGTTTAAACAGTTTATTGTCCAAAAATATTTCTACACTTAGACTGGAGCTGTAGACATAATTAAAACTTTTAATGTAGCTCAGGTAAGAGGCAAAATCAAAGTACAACAACACAGAGTGCATGGCAGAACAGACACTCAAAAGAAGTAAAGAAAGGCCATCAGCCCTGCTGCCTCTCCTCTGAGACTGGTGTGACTGTACATGCTGTAATTACTTCTCTGGAAGCAGTATAGACATACTCTGAGGCAAGGTGTAGTTAGGGGATGAGGCAAACAAATGGACTGAAGGGATGTAGGTCAAAAGAGGTAGCAAATAACTCTGGGAGTGACCACAGGATTCTCTGGCAGTCAGCAGCAGCCGGCACAGCCTGCCACCTGGCCAGGTCTTGTTGGCCTCAGCTTTATGGTATGCCCTATGGAAGGAGTGAGTTTTGAAGAATGACTCAAATGAGGCAGTAAAGTGGTTCCTCTACAGTACTGGGCATGGGAAGCAAAGAGGAAATGGAGATGAGGACTGGAAACATTGACACAGTACAGGAAGGGTCCATATGGACCATGGCTGGTGATCTATGTTAGCTTGGGACTACCTGGGGGAAGTTCTCAAGTGCTGATAAAAATTAACTTCTTCCATGGGAAGAGGAAGTCTCTGAAGGAAGAGTCAGTGAAGGTGCTGATATGGCCAAGAGAATGACTTTAGCAGCATTATTAAGGAACATAGTTATTTCATTTATATGAGACAAGAAGTGTAGCAGAAGTTAACTTTAAAAACACTTTCAACAGGTCTTGTAAACTTACCTCACAACCTCCCTGGTATCTCTAGGGGTTTGTGCTGGTTGCTTAAAAACTTCTATTTAAACCTGAATTTCAGTGTATTTGTGTTCCTATGTTCCTGCATATTCCTTTTGATAAACATCCTAGACATATCCATCACATTCATTTTTAATATACTGTTTAATCTACAAGCCCCCTCAGAGAAGGGAACCCCCAGTTCCTCCTGTGTCCGCTATCTACCAGCTGGACAAAAAGACAAAGCAGAAAAAATTATTGAGCTGAACTGAGCCACTAGTTTGGTTCTCTCTTTTATCCATCCAACAGTGTTTCTGAAACTGAAGAAATTCTGATAACTTTGAGATCTGAACACTTCTTTTAAATATATTTGAAGCTCAGCAGCAGGTTGAAAACTACTTGAGGAGACAGAAATTACATGAGAAGGTATTGACAGAGTACTAACATGCTCACAAGAATTTAACTTCCTTAAAAAGCCACTTCAGATAATTAGATAAGAATATATTTTATGTTGTATTCCTCAAATGTCACTACATTTAATAAAGAAAATAACTAGAAATTCACAATTACAGAGATAACAGTATTTAGTCAATAAGACACGTGTCAAGTTTCTAAAAGTAAATACTATAGTTTTAATCTTCCAGACTTGTTTGTCATAGATATTCTCCTGGTAGTGTGCTTCAACCCTCTTCTAACTTGTGCAGCTTCATTGAGTCAGAGTCTGTCCTTCCACATGCACGTATATTTAGCAAAGCACAGATGCAGCACACTGGAGAGTATGTCTGAGAACAGGATTAACTTCCTGTACTGGAGACCAGTAATTACCCAAATCTTTTCTTAATCGGAACTATTATTTTTTTAAAAGACTGGAAAGGGTATATAGTATTCAGGTGCCATCACACCAATGTTTAGTAAAATGATGCAAAGCAAAATTTATCAACAGCACTTCCATGAGAAAGAAGGGAGATCACTTTTCTGATTATAAAGTTGAACACTTTGCAGTTTCTTACAATACTTGAAGAAAAACAAGCCATGGTGTTTCATCAGAGTTACACAACAAAGTTTCAGTAGATTGGTCCTTCCTATATAAAGGGGTTTTTACAATCCTTAAAAATCAAAATGTCATCCAAATTTCTGATTAAAAAAAGGTGCTTTTGAGGTGACGTTCCTGGCTGGTTTTCCAGCTTTTTTGTTTCTTGAGAGGATTAATACTATTTGCCGCTAAGAATGCTGGAAAAGGTGTAAATAAGAACAAATTCATAGCATTTTCATAGGTATTTCTGAAAAAACGAGCTATATACTGTGTTATTTACAGGCTAATAGCTTGACTCCAGATGAGTAACAGAAGTGGCAGTGAACTGAGAGGCAGTGCCAGCATTACATGTTATGGTTGACCAAGTACAGTAATTTATGAAGATAAGAACTCTGAGAATAAATTCCATATTGGTATATGCATGAGATTTTTAACAGTGATTTTACAATGCACATCACACTTACCGCAACAAAAATGAAATGCTTGTTTTAGAAGCTCTAAGTCTGCAGTTTAAAAGAGGTTTAATGCACATGTGACAAGGAATGAGAAGGATTATTCGAAGTGTAATACAGGTGGGAAAGGATTACAAAAAATGTGACATGGGAGAAAGAATATGGAGTTTTAGTGATGAAGGAACATTGCGCCCCCCCCCCCACACACACACTTTTAATAGGTAGTGATACATCTTTCTCAGAATAGCAAAAGGCACATTTATGTAGTAAGTCACTCACTGAAGTCTGAAAAGTCTAAACGAGAAGGTTTCTTTCTATTTAGTTTAGAAATCCTCTGTTCCACTCCCACAACTCTATTATTTCTTTCATTACTATCTAAAAGTCTATTTTAAAGTAGTGGGGTTTTTTTAAAGTACTTTTAAAAGAGAGTACAATAAAAGAGCCAAAAGGAATAATTTCAGGAAAACATAAAAGGATTTGTCCTAATTCAACAACTATTGTGCAAATGGCAAAGGAAATTACTCTTTAAGACATACTCCAAATTAATGTGAACAAATTTAATTACTAAAATTCAGGATTACTGAAATGAGAGATCCCTTTGCTTTAAACAACAGTGTCTTTTCCAGACTGCAGTACATAGCTAATGCTCCAGTTCCACAATTTGCACCTTCCTTTTACATCCCAGGCAAAGACTCTCCTGCAAGCAATTAACCTCCAAGGAATCTTTACACATTGATAGGTCCCACAGGGGGAATTAAACTGAGTTGTGTATCTACTGAAGCTAAAGACAACTCCCCCACAGACTTCACTGGGAGCAGAATAAAGATCTCAGTTTGTTCAGTTTAGAAATACATTTGTGTATGCAAGCTCAAACTAACATAGGCTGCTAATTATTTTCATCTGTTTTATAGATAAACTGTGAAATTAATGTAGGACTTTTCCATTTGTGTGTATCTGCAACAAAATTAGTAATAATAAATTGAAAGGGATTTTCCAGATTCAAGACCTTTGTCATCTTGGCACTGAAAAAGTCGATTCCAGAAAATGACTCACGTTGCTAAGGAAAACACTCAAAGGACAGCTTGTGCTAAATTGCTGTATTAACTTCTTAATTTGTCCAGTGAAAGTCATCACTGCCCCTATGCAGGAAGCTGGTATATTACTACCAAAATGCCAGTTCCTGATGCATTTACGTTGCTGCTGATAAAGGCAATTACTGACCAAAGTGAGAAAAGTTTATCACAACTGGGTCTAAATCACAACACACAACAAACTGTTTTTCCCTCTAATCCTCTTTTAAATGTGCTTTGCTGAGGTTGTTTCGCTGAGCTTGCTCAGCTCTGTTAAACAGAGACCTAATTTAGGGAGAACACAATAGCCCAATGGAGTGACGCCATCAATGAAAAATGACCCTTGGGTACCAGGTTACCATTATCCCATCTCTGAGTTTCTCTTACTCACCCACCTACACCACTACAGCTGCATGCAACTTAATGATGGCTTCAGCCTTTCAGGCTGCTAGAATGCTATTTATAACCCCACGGGGTCTGACTGAGATCCTATTCTTTCTCCCCATCCTCAAGAGGCATTATTCAGGCAGCATGACATGAAGAGATGGCTGGTACTACAGCAGAGCGGTTTCCAATAAACAGATCATTGTGTTTAAACATAAAGAAGACTTCCAGTTACCAATTAGGAAGGCTGAATTCCACCTTTATTTTGTGTCTCACAAAGTGTAAGACGTGGGAAGGAAGAAACCTTTGGAGATGTAAAGCAGACAAAAATAGGCAGGAAAATAGATTAGTCAAAATTTTTTTCTGTGCCATCTATATTTTCTTTTTCTTTTTGTCTTGAAAAAGGTTAGATTCTATCTGTTAGGTGGATGTACATTAAAATGATATTGACTAGTTGGGAGGAAAGGGTATGATCTCAGAGTTGGAATTGTCCCACTCTGCAGTCATTTGCTTTCTCGTCTTTCCATGCCTATTTCCCTGTCTCTTCCGATGTCACACCCATCCCTGCAGCATCTGATGGCCCTACAGCCATTCTGTATTTATTCTCCCTGCTTGAAATAATAGTATGTAAATGTGATTATTAAGAGCTCTTTATCAACCTTCCTCCCCACCCACTTAACTACCCTGCCATCCCATCCTCTCTATTCAAAACTGTCCTTCCAAAATTACCTGAGGATAAGAAGGTGCCTTGTTATGCAACCAGGAGGCCAAAATAAATCAGTGGACAAATGCATGGAGAAAGGGCCTTGAGGATTTTGAGGTCAGAGGACCACCTGCAGCGGGTGTTTGCACAGCTCAGGACAGGGACTGGAGTGACAGTGAGGAGGATCTGGTGCACTTCATTCATTTTCACGTGTGAGCCATAGCGAGGGGCTGTGCATGGGTTTATTTGATTTCTGAGTGATGGTGTTTCTCCCTGGGCTCAGGGAGGAACCACAAGCAGCACCCAGACCTTGCTTAAATAATTCAGCTGTGCTGAAGGGAACAGGGATACATCAACACCACAGAGGTACAGACTCCATCAGCTATTAGTAAAAATGGAAATACTTTAAAAGTGAACCAGATAGTGGACTTCAGTAGGAATTATGCCATATCAGTAGAAATTATGCAAAGTTATATAAAATCATCTTGCTTCTGATGCTTATTGTAATAAAATAACAGGTCTCAGTAGAATAATTAGCCTAGTGTGATGCAACAAAAATACCCAAGTGGTGATAGTGCAGCTGCGCACCTTAGTTAACTCCGTGCTGGCCAGGGCAAAAAGCCCTGAACAATTGCGCCTTTTGATGTGTTCGTGAGGTCAGAACAGTGAATATCTCAGTAAGATTAAGAAAAGAAGAAACAGGTAGCTTCTGGGGGGGGGGGGAATCACTGGGGCTTGTTGTTGTTAGGAGGCTTCTAGGCAATCTTGATTCATGTGCTTCAAGAACCACACAGGTGGGGTTTTTTCAATTGGTACCAGTACTTTTCTTTGTTTAGTCTCTTTTTACAATGACAAACTTGCTGTCTTTGTTACAGTCTGAAGTAAATTAGCATTCATGGGCACATTTCTTGTGCTAGGAGATTGAATTACCATCTCCACCATGTTTCACTTTCTTTTTCACACACACAAAAAAGCAATCTTCTTGCTAATTCTACCTCTGGTTTGTCAATAATTCTACCTCTGATTTGTCAATTCTATTTTTTGCTTGAATTTACTCTATCAAGAATCTTGTGGAATTGAAAAGCTAGAAGAAACTAATTTGAACAAAGTGGAAAACAACGAAGTGCTACAACAACATTTACATGCTAGGCCTTTTCAATATGTGCTCTGAATTTAGCCTGCCTGAAAACTTCAAAGCAATGATAAGCCTTTAGCTAATAGTCATCCCTCTGTTTCTCTGGTGTTGTAATAACTAATTATCTTCTTCATTATTAATACTAAAATCAAGAGGGTTTTTTTAAAAAAAAAAAACATGGATAATCAAATTTAAATAAACTATTTTGGCAGGAAGAGAAGTTACATGATTTTAAAGATGCAGAAAACACACAGTACTGCTCACTCGAAAACTTAATTTCTCTGGACATGGAATCAGACAGAAGTTTATAATTTTTGGGCTAGCCTCCTGGCTCTGTTAAAAACAATTCCACATTAAAATGATCTTTTATCATCAGGATAGTCAAGGTAATCACTTGCAGCCTGATGTTATTTGTAATAATTGCTTCTACAAAACAATATAAATAATGCATATTGACTACCTCTATAAGATATTGCAGATGCACAAGTGAGTCAGATTTTGGTGGGAAACCAGAAGAAATTTTTTTTAAGATCAGAACGTCCAAATCATGCAACTCTCTTCCTATTAGAATAGTGTGGAAGAAAACCTAACTTTAGTAGCTGGGGATGTAGTTAGTTATGTATATCTAAAGTACCAAATGGCATAAACATCTGAAACTGGGGGGGACTGGAACGAGTGCCCCAAGAGACCTTTATGGCCATTGGCTCAGACACCCATATCCCTATGAGTATATGACTCTCCATTTTGCCAGCCCCAAAAGTGAAGGTAAATTATTTGAAAAAATTGACCCCCCATCTCAGACAGGAAAGATGTTTTTAGAGGCTGGGAAAGAGAGATTCTGGATTTTGTTTCTCCCTGACCTTGGCAGTTCAGCATACTTTTCTCAGCTTAAGTGCCATATGTGTAAAATAAGTGATGATAGGAGTAGTACCTTATAACCTATGGACCTACAAGGACAAATCCGTAAGTGCTCCTCTGATGCTTTGATGCTTATGGTGATGAGAGCTATAAAAATTGTACACATGGAGAAAATAATCCGTTATCTACCCATACAGAGGACAAACCCTTAATTCCAGTTTTTTGAAGGAAGTTCAGACTAAAGTGCCCGTTTCAAGACTCAGTTGCCTACTTTGATGATGCTCCATTAATCTTCTAAATAGGAGTTTGCAGATCTGACTAATAATTTATGTCTTGTAAGAGCACAGGGTTGCTCTGAACCTGAAAAATTACACATTTCCTTACTACAAAAATTAATTTACATTGGTGAGCTGTCTTCGCCTAAACATTGCAGACAGCAAAATGGACACTTCAGTTTCTGTCAGTCACACTGTCCTTTTTAAAAAGACCTTGTTAAACTTCAGGTTAAGAAAATCTAACAAAAAAAACCCTTAACAGCCTTTCCCTCAACACACTGGGGTACATAATTAAAATACTAAACTGGAGATGTAAACCATGTTTCCAGCATGAAAAGGAGGTAGTTTGCACCAGTTCTGTCTTAGGATTGTCTTTTGTCTAAGAAATACTAAATACCTGAGTCAGATCTCTTCCCACTTCTCAGTTTTCATGACATAATTCAGAAAATTTTGTTTCTGTGCCAGGACTGGAACGGCTGCTTTGCTCTCTCCTGTTACCACATGCTGACCCAGAGATGCTGTCACTCCCCACATACCACCAGCTCTGTTCACATCATCTCCTTTGATCTACCTGGTCTCTATGGATGAAGGTGGAAGTGATGGCTTGAGCCAACCTAGAGTGAAGCTGGACCTCCCTTCTGCTTTTTCCTGCCAGGCTGAGAGTTGAACCAGCTCCCCTGGCCGAACCCAAGCTGTTGCAGGGCAGGAGGTGGAAGTAAGCATCCAAGAGAAGGCAGGAAAACACAGGAAGGCGAATGGAAACTCCTTCCACAAGCAGTGGGACTCCTGAAATGGCTCCAGACTTGAAATTTGTCCCAGGAACTGCCCAGGAGTGCTGTGAATTGGAAAGGGCTGGCAGAAAGTGGAAGTGCCCTCATCTTATTCCCCATGTGTAGTGTTTCAAAGCCGTAGGGTGCCGGGGTGTGCAGATGTGAGATGGGTGTGCAGGTGGTGGTGCTGGGTGGGTCTCTGTAGACGGTTTGCAAAAGAGACACAAAGAAACTCAAAATTCCATGGCAACATCCCGAACAGGAAATATTTTAAAGTATGTTCTCTGCAAAGCAAAATACCTTCTCCAGAAAATGGTTAATTTAATTTCTTATGAAATGCCGTTGTGTCAAATTCAGAGACTAAAATCAATCATTAAGGTTATTAGGTATTGAAAATTAGGTATTGGAAATCGGGTATTGGAAGCGTGAGGAAGGCAAAAGAGCAAAACAGTGAGAAATTTGCAAAGCATACATTTTCCTTGACATCGAGTGCCCAGAATAAACACAGAATGGGATGGAGGTCCAGTGATTTGTGTTTTATGTGGCACCAAGGAGGAATGCAAAGCAGGGTGCAGGCCGCGTGGTCCCATTCTTTCACTTCAAGGACAGTTTTATCTCCTGTTCTGTTTGGTTCCCTCAAAATATGATTTTTTGCAGTAACTCTCCTACTCTGTTCCTCATCCGCCCTTCTTTCCCACACAACCCAGCTGCACCCATCGCACCAAGTCAACCTTGCTTCCCGTCCTCCCTCTTTTTCCCACAAAACCCAGCTGTACCCCTTGGCACCACGAAATTAATTATGTCATTACCGACAGAATAATTAGTTGACTACAGTGCCACCCACTCACCATACCTACTACGATAAATAGTACCCCAAGTCTGTACCTAACTTGGAGGGACAATAATCTGACACCAATCAATGGGTTTGTGCTCTCACCCCCTCAGAAGAGACGCCTTTTGGTAAGACTCCCTTGGCTACGCTGAGTGTATCCCCGGGAATTTAGAATAGAATAGAATCACAGAATCATTCAGGTTGGAAAAGACCCTTAGGATCATCGAGTCCAACCATCAGCCCTACTCTACAAAGTTCTCCCCTACACCATATCCCCCAGCATCTCATCCAAACGACCCTTAAACACACCCAGGGATGGTGACTCCATCACCTCCCTGGGCAGCCTATTCCACTCTCTGACCACTCCTTCTGTGAAAAATTTTTCCTAATGTCCAGTCTAAACCTCCCCTGTTGCAGTTTAAAGCCATTCCCCCTTGTTCTGTCACTAATCACCCGTGAGAAGAGACCAGCACCAACCTCTCTACAATGACCTTTCAGGTAGCTGTAGAGAGTGATGAGGTCTCCCCTCAGCCTTCTATTCCTCAAACTGAACAGCTCCAGCTCCCTCAATCACTCCTCACAGGATTTGTTCTCCAGGCCCTTCACCAGCTTCGTTGCCCTCCTCTGCACTCGCTCCAGCACCTCGAGATCTCTCACATATTGAGGTGCCCAAAACTGGACACAATACTCCAGGTGTGGCCTCACCAGTGCAGAGCACAGGGGGACTGTCACCTCCCTACTTCTGCTGGTCACACTATTTCTGATACAAGCCAGGATGCCGTTGGCTTTCTTGGCCACCTGGGAACACTGCTGGCTCACATTCAGCTGCTTGTCAATTAGAACCCCCAGATCCTTTTCTTCCACACAGCTCTCCAGCCACACCTCCCCAAGCCTGTAGTGATGCATGGGGTTGTTGTGGCCCAAGTGCAGGACCTGGCACTTGGCCTTGTTGAAACTCATCCCATTAACATTGAACCACTGATCCAATCTATCCAAGTCTCTCTGTAGAGCCTCCCTACCTTCATGCAGATCGACACTCCACTTAACTTGGTGTCATCTGCACATTTACTGATGATACACTCTATGTCCTTATCAAGATCATTGATAAAGATGTTGAATAGAAATAGTCCCAACACCGAGCCCTGAGAACACCACTTGTGACTGGCCACCAGCTGGATTTAGCTCCATTGACCACCACTCTCTGGGACCGTCCATCCAGCCGGTGCTTGACCCAGCAGAGCGTACACTCATCCAGGCCATGGGCAGCCAGTTTTTCTATGAGAATTCGATGGGGAACGGTGTCGAATGCTTTTTGAAAATCCAGGTAAATAATATCAACAGCTTTTCCCTTGTCCAATAGTTGAGTCATTTTGTCATAGAAGGAGATCAGGTTTGTCAGCAGGACCTGCCTTTCATAAACCCATGCTGACTGGGCCTGATCCCCTGGTTGTCCATTATATGACTTTTAGTGGGTCCCGGGATGACCTGCTCCATGACCTTCCCTGGCACCGAGGTCAGACTGACGGGTCAAATTTAGTGTGTGTGATTGCAGTTGTTTTGTTTCTCTTTTGTGTAGTGCTATATAGCCAACCTCCAGTTTGTGCATTTATTGTAGGCAATCTTAAAGAATCTCTAAATGTTGCACGAAAATAAACAGCACTATTCATGAATCTGACTGTTTCTTCTGAGTGCCTGCTTGGGCTGGGTCAGACTTATAGTCACGGTCCCAACTGGCATACCTATTAAGGGATAATTCCAGCTGCCCTTAGCCCCTCTGATCTCTGGGGACCAGCTAGAATGCAATCTCTCACCAAATTTATCTCTCATCAAATTTGTCTCTTACCAAATTTATCTCTTACCCTAAACGCAACAAAGGTAAATAGAGATTTTAGTGTGCTTTTCCTTCAATCTCTGATTCAGTTTAAATTCCAGCTTTCCTACAAAAATAATGCAGTATAGTCCCAGTGCAAGGACATTGTGATTGCTCTATACCTCAAAAAATGTCATTTGTAAAAGAGCTCTGTAAAGATGCCATCTAGCTCTTCTTTGATGCAGCAAAAATTTTGGCAGGCCAACCTATATTTGATTAGTTAGTTATTCACTCTCATCGGTAGGACAAACACTGTGTAGACACTAACCTTTAGTATTATGTTGAAATCAGCTGGTTTACAACCTGTTTTCGCCAGTCTCCACAGCAGCAGGGAACAGGGCCTCCCTGTGCTGTGCTTGCAGGCAAGCTATATGCAGCATATGTTCAGCTGAGCCACTGGTGACACCCCCTGTCAGCATCTGGTAATTTTCCGAGCAGGGACAAGATTTACATGAAAGCTTTAACTCTGAAAGTCCTGAAGACTCACAGTCAAATGCATTCCAGAATCGTTTTTTTAACCAAAGAGTCAGAGGTTCACCTTTATAACAAGTCAATTTCTGCCGACTGTAGTATCAGCTTTTATGCTTGACTGTACCAGACCAAGAGAAGGTGCTTAATTTATCAGAAATCCTGCTATCGTTAGGCTGATAAACAGATCCCATTCAGTGTTCAGCTGTCAAGAGTCACAGATATTGTTGCCTGAGAAACACTGAAATAACAGCCGTCCTGCTCCATGCACAATATTCTACGTCTTCATTTTCCAGCACTTAAGCCAAATACATCATACAAACACTTGGAAATGAGTCAAAATTGACTATTACATTTCTCATTGTTCTGAAGTCTTAGAAAAGGGGGATGGAGGGAGTTCAGGCTCTCCAGAGAAAGAAATCCTAAAATTTGCAGTAAGACATAGAAACTTCTACTAAATCATTCAATATCCTAATGAAGCATATTCTCTTTTCTCATTTGTCTTGCTTCTGCCATTCCTTAGGACACCAAAGATACAACAGGGTTACTAGTAGAAACCCACATGTAATCTTTAGTCAAATCTCATTTTACTGGAACCTCTGAGCTTTTGAGACCTTATTATTTCAGATTTAACCTGGTATTAAATGAGAGAGTGAAATCCAGGCTTCAGCAAGTATTAAACAGTTTTGCTAACACATAGTAATGAGAGGGAATTAGCATAAAATCAATTCCAGCCTCATTTCCCCTAAACCAGGAGCTGTTTTCCCAGGAAGGATATTGAGTACTTGTGACTACTTTCTGCTGCAATATTCTTACATGGGATCATGTGGTGCCTTCATCCTATGCTGAAAGTTTTGGAAAGTACTTCACTGACATCAGCAGTCCACTTTGGTTCCCATAAACTTCTACCTATTTTCTCACTTTCTTTTAATGAGTAAACAACTCTTACATCCTTAGTGTTGCTACCTTAGCTAACTGTGCTTAAAGTTACACAGAATACTCTCTAGCTTACTAAAGACTCCTAAAACCTCGGTTTTGTTTGGGTTTTTTTTCTTATTTCCCAGAAAATCACAGCAGCCAACTTGACAGCCATTAGTCCAAGAAAAGTGGCAGTCAGCAAGTTGCTTAATCCTCAGTCTACTTTACAAACCGATTTCATACCCCAATTTCTGTTAGAGTATATTGCCAGAGCTGTGATCTTGCAAACATTTTACATATGTGATTCTTTGTTATTGTATGCTTAAAATCACACTAATCTTAAGAGATAACCCACACAAATGTGTGCGCAACAGATAGAGAGTTAACTTGTAGGAGTCAGGGCAAAGGCCAACAGTGTGACTGCTTGTTTTGAAAAGATACGGTTATTAACACACAGGTGTATTTGAATTAAAGTGAGATTCCTCCAACAATCCCTAGAACAGAACTGTGTCTTGCTTTCTGGCCAACCTTAAGTATAAACCTGCAAGCAAAATTCAGATTTAGTTCCTAATTACTACCATTTGCAGGTGGTACCAGGACCAAAATCAAAGAGCATCTCCTTGCCTGCCTAGCATGGCAGGGTGTTGAACAGGAAAGGCTGGGGTTGCCTTTTTTGGAAGTAGTTTTCCTTGCTTGTAGATGGAATTAAACCTCATTGCTTCAAGGTTTCAGGTCCTGTTTTTTTCCTTGCAAACAATGGAAGATTATGGTCTTCATCTGCATATGAAGCAGGAAGAGTAACTTTTTAAGTGTGTTACAGCACTTTTCCTGTGCCAAATATATCTGAATTTACAACACAGACTAATGACACACTCTTCTCCCAAAACAAGTTTAAGAGAAAGACTAATAATTAATACTGGAGTTTGCCCAGGCTACACCACATCTTGGTCTCATTAAGATATATTTGGCCACTAAATAATAATCCTGGCTTTCCAAAATGTGAGCACATCAACTTAGTACCCTCCAGTGAAGTGAAGCCTGCTTCTCAAAATGCCCAACTCACAGCGGAGGACAGCACTCCAGCCTGGTGCCATCAGTGACAACGCGCTGATGCAGGAGCTGCCAGTGGCTTGGCTCTGTGGCTGGGTGGGCTTCTGCCCAAGGGGGCTTCAGAAAGCTGGGGTCATGGCAGAGAATCTATCCCCCCATGCCACTGCCAGTGGGATCCCCTTGAAGTCACAGTGCACAAAGTGCCCCGTTTTACAGTGCGTAAGTGCAGCAATGAATAATGCCCAGATGGCTTTGCTAGCTGGGCTGCACAGACTATCTGCAACTCTAAAACCACATACACTTTAACAGAGGGGCAAAGCACACTGCAGCTAGCACACAAATGATTAAATATTAGTCTCAGTCATGGTTTTGCACTTAACTAGAACAACTAATAAAGCCATAACTGTAAAATCTAATTAATTACCACCATACATACCTAAATGTTTATGTCTGCCAGTAGCCATTAACTATGAGATCTGTTGTTCTGGATAAGATTTAATCTAAATGTATGAAAATCCATTGCACAAAATATTGCCCAGTTATAGTATGAACCTTGTTCCAGAAAACCTGTTTCGTTTTTGAAAGAGCCTGTTGTTGCCCAAATTCAGGGCTCAGTCCTGTGAGGTGCTGAGCACTCTGTAAGCCCTTAAACACCACTGGGAGGTAAAGGGACTCAGCATGATGCAGAAGCAGGCAGTACCTTGCGGAACGGAGTCTTAAGTTAATATATAACAAACAGCTGCACAGCGGTGTGTGAAATCAACAAGTTAAACATACACTTAAAATAACTATAACAAGAGAGAAGCAAGCATATTTACAGGTATATTTCATTAAAATCTTCATGCTGAATAGTCTCATATGCAGCATGCCTACGTATTTACCATATGAAAGCAAAGGTTTGGGGAGTGTTCTGGTCAAAGTAAAATTAAGCAGTCAAGGAAGAAATAACCTCAAGTTGCAACCAAAGACTTCTAGTTAAATATTGTGCAAATTATGAGTTGGTTATTATCAGCTGGAATCTACCCTGAGCAACCTGCACCTGACAGCGTGGACAAAATGGATGACCCAGAATGGCACAAGCTAAATACACATCCACAAAATTTAAGTAATAATGAACCTCAAAACTTTACCATCCAGGCCTAGTATTTACAGTTGTCAGTGGCAGAACCAAATGCCAGAATCATACCTGGTCATTTATTGTAACGAACAAAAAAGGAAGAAATCAAAGGTCTTTGAGAGCTGCAGAGTGCCACACTGCACTCTGGAAAGTAACTGGGTGCTCAGAGAGCAGTGCAGGTGGGGAGCTGACTTATCCCAGTGGCGGAACAACAGTGTGGAAAAACAGATGCACTCCTGCCTTAAGGATGGGACCTGTGCATCCCTGCTTTTGCTTTTGCTGCCTGGTGTACAGGGGGAGCAACTACACTCTTCTAGAGACCCACATTTATTAACCCATGAGCTTGGTATCACATGCAAAAATGTAGAATGCCCCTGTCTTCTTGTTCTCCAGTCAGAAGGACCTGTGCAGCTCCCTCCTATATATCCCTATACAAAAGACAAGGTAATATCTAACAGAAGATATGCTAGAATGTGATTCTATCTTCTCTTTTCCTCCCCAGAGGAAATAGCAACTTCCAATGCATTTTTTTCTGAATTAGCAAGATGTGGAGACTAACTGCAATCATGACTGCAAAGGAACACTAATTCAAAAAGAAATTAATTTTTCACATTTCTTGGAGTTATTCTGTGAATAATCACGAGAATGTTAATGGCAATATTATATTCATGACTTAAAAGTAGAAATGCCAACAGATTTTCTTTGTAATAGATTTACATATCCAAGATAATTTTCAAAACCTAATTAATAATTTATAATGAAGTATGAGGCTTCATATATGTCTCATGAAATAATTTGAAATTCAGATGTTATTGAATTCCCAATTATTAGTTACATTCATTTTAGCTGAAAGGTCTGCTGGAATCTCAGTACCAAGAAAATTAACTATATGATAGTATAAAAATTAACTGCAACTTCACAATGTTTGACTTAGCTCAAAGCCTTCAGTGAAAAGGAGAAAGTAAACTCACTGCTGCACTCTTCCCATGCAAGGCTGGGCATTTACCATTTTAAGCCTTCTGAGTCATATACAAGGTTGATTAAAGTTAAGGGGACTTTCCCTCTGCTTCTATAAAGCCTTAAGTAAAGATTATCATAAAAGTTAAGTCCAAGTACTTTTCTTAGTCTCAAATCACTCACCAGAGTGCTCATCTAGGATGTTGCCATATGAATGTTGATTTTGATCATGGTCCCGGGTGTGTGTGAAGAAAATACCACATCTTGCTTTGTGGTTTGAAAGTTTAGGAGAAACTGAAATGCAAATAAATAAACTACATGGCACAAGTCAATCTCCAGGCACTTTGCAAGTGCAAAGAGAAGGATCGAGATTCAGATCATACAGGAAAAATAAAAATAACGAACGACAGAGACACCAATGTCACAAATGCCATTTCCAGCAGTTTCTGGTATTCTTGCCCATGAAACTTCGGTTATCTTTAGGCTATCAAATGATTTTGTAGAAGACAGATCAAAGTTTAGAGAGCTCTGTGACACTTAACTTTCTAGTAAGACTAGCAGCAAAGTCCAGTCCAGTTTTGGCAACTCAGTAACTGAAATATCTTGCTGAGGTTCCTGCTTAGAGGACAACAGATCACTATATTTGTACCTCAGTGGTACCTGCAGTCTCACAATCTCCAAGTGCTTTATAAACTTTTCATGTGTATGAAGCCTGTTATAACATTTTTAATTTTTTTCTGAAATTTCCTTTATATTTTGAGCATGCCAGATTTTGATTTGATGATTTGAGATGCTAACATCCAAAATGTTAACTAGTCAAAATACAAAAGCAGTGTTCAAGTTTTGGTGAAGAATATTATGGAGAATAATCTCCACAACAAAGAACACGCAGTAGAGCAAATTTGTATTAAAAAATTATTTTATGCAAATCTCAAGTGTTGATTAGGACAGAGGCAGCCAAAACAGCCAGAGGAACCTACAGAAGGCCAGTAATCAACCAGTCAGAATAACCTGGTTCAAAATTACCAGGAAATCAGAACTATCCAGGCCTAATGATCTAATTTTTAGAAGTATAATACTGCACTGTACTACTTCATTCTATCCTGTTGTATGTAGGTTTATACTATAAACTACAAAAGCATATTTTTCCAAAATCGATGGGATTTAGGGGCATATGTTACCTACACAAGTCAAAGCAGAAACAGGGCAAGTACGTCTCAATGGAAAATAACTTCCTTGTCCTAAAATTATTTTCAGTGTCTGAAATTGTGACAAAGAGATTTCAAATCACTATCAAGAGAAATATACATATCTGGCTTACTGAGATCTATGCACAGAAACTGAACAAATGTCCAATTGAGTGGAGTCTAGAAGAGTTATATGTTAGATGTGAGTACCTCACAGAATAGCAGACTGTGTTGATGTTGGAAGGCATCTCTGGAGATCATCCAGTCCAACCCCCTTCGCAGAAGGGTTGAAGTTGGAAGGAACCTCTGGAGACCATCTAGTCTAACTCCCCTGCTCAAAGCAGGGTTCGCTAGAGCTCAGAGCCATGATCTGTAAGATTTTAAATACAGGTTTTTGGACTCTCCTAAGGATGGAGACTCCACAAGCTCTCTGGGCAGCCTGACCACTCTCACCATAAAAAACATTTCTTCTGCTTAAATGTAATGTCCTGTATTTCAATTTGTGCCCATTGCCTCTTGTCTTTTTACTGGATACCACTGAGAAGAGTCTGGCTCCATCCTCTTTATCTTCTTTACCCCTTCACTCCCATCAAGTTACACATCAATAAGATCCCCTGAGCATTCTCTTCTCCAGGATGAGCAGTCCCAGCTCTCTCAGCCTCTCATCATATATCAGATGCCCAGTTGGTGTTATCAGGTACTCCTCTGAGTTTTGTATCCCCTGCAAACTTGCTGAGGGTGTACTCTGTCCCATCGTCCAGGTCATTAATGAAGATATTAAACAGTATTGGCCCCAGTGCTGAAGTCTGAGGTACACCACCAGTGACTGGCTTCCAGATGGACTTCATGCCATTGATTACAGGCTTTAGAACCCAGCAGTTCAGCCAGTTTTAAATCCACCTGACTAACTACTTAGCTAGTCCATACTTCATCAGTTTGTCTGTAAGCATGTTATCAGAGACAGTGTCAAAACTCTTGCTAAAATCCACTGCTCTCCCCTTGTCCGCTGAGCTGGTCCTTTTGTTGTAGAAAGCTATCAAGTTGATCAGGCATAATTTCCCCTTCATAAATTGTCCTGGTTCAGCTAGGATAGGGTTAGGTTTCCCCAGCAGAGAGAGAGGGGGAAGGGATCTCCAGCTGGGTTATTCATACCATGCTGGCATCAGGTCCAGGGGTGGAACCTTTTTTTACTTGCCTTTGGCGGGCTCGGTGGCGGGAACCTGTTTCCGTGACCATTTAGCGGTATTTCTCTGTATATCGTTTGTCTTGTTCACTATTATTGTTGTTTATTGTCGTTATCAATGCTACTGTCGTTGTTCAGATTGTTTATCACACTGTTGTATTAAATTTCTTCTTATTTTAGCCCAGGTTTGTGCCTAACTTCCAGCCCGACCGGCTGCGGGTGGGGGAGGGGCAACGGCAAGGTGCTCTCTGGTCCCGGCAGGGCCTAAACCATTACAGCCTTAAATCCATGTTGAATTTTCACAGTCACTTTCTTGTCCTCCATATGTTTGGAAATGGCTTCCAGGAAGATCCACCTCCTTCTTGGGGACTGAGCTGAGGCTGATTAGCCTGTACTTCACCAGATCCGCCTTGTTGCCCTTCTTGAAGACAGGAGTGATATTTACTCTCTTCCAGTTCTCAGAAACCTCCCCCAGTCACCACAGCCTTTCAGAAATCATCATGACTGGCCTTACAATGACATCAGCCAGCTCCATCAGCCGTATCCCATCAAGTCCCATGGACTTGTGCATTCAGCTTTATTTAAATGTTCCCTGACCTGATCGTTACTGAGGATAAGTCTTCCTTTCTCCATGTGTTTCTACTCAGGGCCTGAGATTGCTGAAGATTGGTATTACCAGTAAAGACCGAGGTGAAGAAAACGCTGAGTACCTCAGCCTTCACCATGTCTTCTGCCTCCAGGTCCCCTGTCACATCAGTCGTAGGCCCACCTTTTCTCTAGTCTTCCTTTTACTGCTGATACACTTCAGAGAATCACAGAATCGTCTAGGTTGGAAGACCTTGAAGATCACCCAGTACAATCATTAACCTCACACTGACAGTTCCCAACTACACCAGATCCCTCAGCGCTGTGTCGACCCGACTCTTAAACACTTCCAGGGATGGGGACTCCACCACCTCCCTGGGCAGCCCATTCCAACGCCTAACAACCCCTTCTGGAAAGAAATACTTCCTAATATCCAGACTAAACCTTCCCTGGTGCAATTTGAGGCCATTCCCTCTTGTCCTATCACTTGTTACTTGGTTAAAGAGGCTCATCCCCAGCTCTCTGCAGCCTCCTTTCAGGGAGCTGTAGAGGGCGATGAGGTCTCCCCTCAGCCTCCTCTTCTCCAGACTAAACACCCCCAGTTCCCTCAGCCGCTCCTCGTACGACCTGTGCTCCAGACCCTGCACCAGCTCCGTTGCCCTTCTCTGGACACGCTCGAGTCATTCAATGTCCTTTTTGTAGTGAGGGGCCCAAAACTGAACACAGGAATCGAGGGGCGGCCTCACCAGTGCCAAGGACAGGGGTAAGATCCCTTCCCTGTCCCTGCTGGCCACGCTATTGGTGACACAAGCCAGGATGCCATTGGCCTTCTTGGCCACCTGGGCACACTGCTGGCTCCTGTTCAGCCGGCTGTCAATCAACACCCCCAGGTCCCTCTCTGACTGGCAGCTCTCCAGCCACTCCTCCCCAAGCCTGTAGCGCTGCTGGGGGTTGTTGTGGCCCAAGGGCAGCCCCCGGCATTTGGCCTTATTGAAACTCCTCCAGTTGGCCTCAGCCCATGGCTCCAGCCTGTCCAGGTCTCTCTGCAGAGCCTCCCTACCCTCGAGCAGATCAACACTCCCACCCAGCTTGGTGTCATCTGCAAACTGACTGAGGGTGCACTCGATCCCCTCGTCTAGGTCATCAATAAAGATGTTGAACAGGAGCGGCCGTCAAACCAAGCCTTAAGGGATACTTGTTGAAGCCTTCTTTGTTGTCCTTTATGTCCCTCACCAGATTCATTTCTCAGTGGGCTTTGACTTTCCTAACCCCATCCCTGCATACTTGGACAGCATCTCTGCATTCCTCCCAGGTCACCTGCCCCTGCTTCTACCTCTTGGTGGTAGGTTAACCTTGGCTGGCTGCCAGATGCCCACCCAGTTACTCTCTCACTGCCTCTCCTTAACAGGACAGAGGGAGAAAATAAGATTGCAAAGCTCATAGGTCAATCATGAGAGATCACTTACTAATTATTGTCATGGACAAAACAGACTCCACTTGGAGAAAATTAATTCAATTTATTCCAATTAAAATAGGTTTGGGTAGTGAGAAACAAAGACAAATTAAACACCTTCCCCCCCAATCCCTCCCCCTTTTTCCAGGCTCAGCTTCGTTCCTTCACTCCCCACTCTTCTACACCACCCTGCCCAAATGATGCAGGTGAATGGGGGATTGTGGTCAGTTCTGGTGAGTTCACTACAATTCATCTCTGCTGCTCCTTCTTCCTTACCCTTTTCCCCTGCTGCAGCATGGGTCCTTTCTGGGCTGCAGTCCTTCGAAAACTCTTCCAGCATGGGACCTCTCCGTGGGCTTCAGTTCTGCAGGATCAGCTTGCTCCAGCATGGTTCCTCCATGGGCCACAGTTCCTGTTAGGAGAAACTGCTCCTGTGTGGGCTCTCAAAGGGCTGCAGTTCCTTCAGGAAATATCCACTTGCTCCAGGGTGGTCCTCTCAATGGCCTGCAGTGTGGATACCAGCTACACCATGATCTTTCCATGGGTTGCAGGGGAATATCTGCTCTGGCACCTGGAGCACTGCCTCCCTCTCCTTCTTCTCTGACCTTGGTGATCATGGGGCTGTTTCTCACACTTTTTTCCTTACTGTTCACTCTCTGTGCAGTGTTTTGCCCCTTCCTTAAATATGTTTTCCCAGCAGTACCACCAGCTTTCCTGATGGGCTCAGCTGTGTCATCTGTGTCTCGCGTGGGGCAAACCAAGCCTCTCTTCAGAGGCTACCCTGCAGTCCCTCGCTGCCAAAACCCTGCCATGTAAAACCAATACTCTCTTGTGTGCTTCCATGTGATGTCTGACTTCTGTCAGGAGCTCCCTGTTCATCCATGCAGGCCTCCCGCAATCTTTGCTTGATTTCCTGCTTGTTGGACTGGACCATTCTTGAGCTTGGAGGAAGAGGTGATTCTTGAAAGTCAAGCAGCTGTCTTCAGCATGTTCTCCCATGGGATTCTTCCAAGTAGATTCCTAAAGCGGCCAAAGTCTGCTCTCTTGAAGCCCAGGAGTGTGATCCTGCTATTTTCCCTGTTTCCTGCTCTCAGGATCTTGTACTCTCTCACTACTGGTCACTGCAGCCAAAGCTGCTCCCAGCCTTCACATCCTTAATCAGATCTTTCTTGTTTGTAAGCATAAGGAGGTCCAGCAGAGTGCCTTTCCTCATTGGCTTCTCAGTCACCAGTGTTAGGAAGTTATTCTCAATGCACTCCAGAAACCTGGACTGCTTGTGCCCTGCTGTGTTGTCCCTTTGGCAGATATGGGAATGGTTTAAGTTCCTCACGACCAGGATTTCAATCATGTGATGGTTTAACATCTGGTAAAATTCATGGTGGCTGCAGAATTTCTGCCCTTGATTGCTCCTAGTTGGAAATCTGTTAGATTTTCAAAGGACCATTCCCTCTCTGGAAACTACTACTCTATTTTACAGCCACTGCCAGCAGTCTCAAACAAAGCAAAGAAGGCTTTGTAAGGCTTGGACAATAACACACTGCTAGGAGTAATATGTTCATACTGGTAATCTGAGTTCCAGCATGTTAATAAAACAACACGTGTTTCCCATGCTGTATATGTTCTGTAAATAAAAGAGTTGGCTTTCAGGGATGTTAATTCACTACTTTTTGTTGGTTCAACTGAAAATACAGAAAAATGGAATATCAACAGTTCATACCAAATCCTTTGCTATATTCAGAACACAGAAAAACAACAAAGAAAGAAATTGAAAAGGAGAAAAAGTAGGCACGCCTGCATGCTGCTGTATCTGTTGCATTAAGGCATCTCAATCTTAACAACTCCACATAGTACAAAGCAGGGCCTGTAAGCAGGGCAATTCTCCCTGCAAATATTTAGGTTAGCAATTGCAAAGTAATCCAGGCAGAGCACCATTCATAAGACCAATTCATCACCAGGTCATACAAGGCAATTAGAGCTGGACACTAGATGCAGAGGCGAGCAGATTAGCAACCACCACATGAAAACAAGTTTTAAGTGATCCTGGTTTATTTTAATATTTTAAAGCCTTTGAGAAGATTAATTCCTCAGCCCAAGAGCTGAGTACCTCGCTGCTGCTAAGGGAAATTGATGTAGTAATTGAGTCTTAGCACAGGAATATTTTCTGTAGGAGCTTGGAGTGATACTGCTTTGATACAGCTATTGACAGTACAGAAAAAACACCACTGTCCTTTGCTCTGAAAGTCTGAATTCTTTTCAACCAAATGAAAAAGTTCCTACAATTTTCTTTGTCCCTCTTTCTTTCTCACACCGTCATGCAGAAAACATATAACAGATTACATCCAAAAAAAAGCAAAACCTGTTTATTTTTCAATAATAGCCTATTTCATAAGAAAAACTGTAAAACCTTCATCAAGGACATTATCTCTTCAGTACTATCACTGGTAAGGGAGTTTCTAACACTGACATTGAAGTGCAGCTGATAAAATACAAGAAATATATCTAATTTAAAAGATACCAGATGAGATGTCAATATGTAAAATAAAACCAGATACACTGTAAATAAACAGTGAAAGATCCAGGACAAGATTGTAAACCAGATTTCTGAATCTCATCCTAAAGAGAAAGTTGTTGGGTAGGATCTGATGCATTAGATTGAACCAAAAAGCCATCTAACCAACTCTTTTGTCTCTGTGGCTTAAGGAGGAACAAGAAACAAGAAATACAGAAAAAATTTCCCTCTATTTTACTTTCACATCTTCTGGCAATCTAAAGTTTAGTCTTCCTAAATCAGAGACTGCATGCAGAATATACTATTTTCTAGTTCTGGTGGGGCACTCTTCCACGAATTTTCCTGCTTCTTTTCTATTTTCACTAATTCTCTGGCTTCCACATCCTTGTATTTCAGTGAATTCCCATAATTAATTGGTGCCCTGGATGAAATATATTCCCTTTGGTTTGATTTTAATCTCCTGCCCAGGTGATGCTGTGTATCTTTGAAAACCTGATCCTGTTGGAGGGTGCTGAGAGCTGGGTGCCTCCTGCCTTGCAGACGTGTGTTGAAAGAGGTGAAGTAACAAACAGGAAGGTTGGATTTCCAGGAGAGAATGAGAAAGGGGAGCACATTTGGCAAGAGGCAAATATAGGCAGATATGCAAGTTAGGTTTCTGGACTATTGCCCAAATATTATATGATGGTCATGCTTGCTTCTTGTACCATTAGGAGGGGATTTCTGGTTTTTAAAAATCTCAATGACTGTAATACAAAAATCATAAATAAATAATTCATTCCTTAAAAGCGTGATGTTCTTGATTTTTTTTTCTAGCTCCTCCACATGCTACTCATATTTTATGCTGTCATTCAGATTTTAAGGAATATATCAACTCACTCAATTTTTTTCAAGCTGGAAAGTCAGAGCCCTACTGATGAATGCCACCAGTTCCCCAAAACTGTCATTCCTCTCAGTAGCCAGTGCACCAGGAAGTATCATGTTATGTGTTAACCTTTTCCCTAGTGTGTTACACAAGTGTGTAACAGTGAGGTATTTAGCCAACTTGGCTATTTTCTTCCTGGACAGCTAAGCTGTTTCATCAGTAACACAAAAATGTTTTAACAACACAGCAGCAAACCACCCAGCATGCCAAGGAGCCACAGAGTCCTTGGTTCATTGTAGAGAGGTTACTTTTAATTACAAAGTCCTGATTAACACACTGGAACAAGGCAATAGCTTACTTGAAACAGTTCCAAATCATTGTACAAAAAAATGCTGACCCTTGTCATAAGCAAAGATAAGTGATGAAGAAAAAAAGAAAATTGTTTCAGCTTTGAGTGAATTTGAAGTCATATGACAAGACTTTGCAGAAACCCAGTAATCTATAAAAGCCAACTTTCAAACATTAATTTTGTAGTACCATAAATAGCCAAACTCTTCCAATTCGATTGTATTGGACAAAATATGTGGGTTAAGCTCAGCAGCTGCTGCAGTGTATCTGTCCTCCTCAAGTGGGTAGTTGGGTGAGCTGTTGAACATCTGAACTTTGAACATTACAAGACTCATTTTCTACTGCCCCACGTGCATAAAAGCCTTCTTTATTTTCTCATCATAGAAAATGGAGGACATATGAACGAGATGAACTTCAGAATATGTAAGCGGTGCTGGAAAGTTTGATCTACAGCCATAGAATATGAGTAAAATAGAAACCACTGAGATTATTAATTTATGAACATTTCTACCCCATAGTTTCATCAGGAGAACAAATCAAGAAAGCTGACCAAGATAAAGGATGAATTACTTATTAAATCTAACAGGATACAGCTGATTCCTAGTAGGCAAATCGAGGTCACTTCTAGCTAGAGTTCAATGGCCTAGTGCAATAGGATAGTTTGGGTGAATGAAAGGAATGAGTTTGCTTTATATGAGACAACAGGTTCTTGCACACCAAATTAACTCTTACTTGATGCTACCTGTACACACAGCAGTGAGAAAGTTGGCCTCCAAAAAGCAATGCTGGTTGCTAGGAGCATACAGAAGGTGAGCCCGGTGTAGAAGCAAAGCCAGGTTACAGAGCAGTTAAACTGCTCTTGAATGTGTTTAATGTAATTAATCAAATTCAGTATGTTTTCAGGGAGGATAAAGCATTTACATAACACAAAGAAAAAATACAGAAATGCCAAATATCACATTCTGTCTGTCTATGAAAAATACAGGATGAGATCAAAGAGTCTTGCCTTGAAGACGGCAGCAATGGTCCCACAGACTCCATTACAACCGCAGGTCAGACACTTTCTGTCTCTCACATATGGAGGAAAGATGCAACACAGAAACAGACATCTCAGACACAAGTGATATTCTCTGAGTGTTAATCTCTCTCACCTCCTCCTACTTAGAGCCAACAGACTGCTTGGAGAAAGCTGTCTGTGTTAGCAGGGACTGAATTTTCTCCAGGCTGGACCCAGGATAGATGAGACGCTGGCACTGTAGATACCAGCCTCTCCCTGCAGTTCTTGTCTGCTGAGTACTCCTATCTCTTCATCTGAACCTCAGACTCAATTACTTCAGCAAATTGTACTAGGAAAACTACGCAGATCTGTTAGAAAGCATAAAATAAGCAGGTAATGCTAAATAAGTTTGGCAAAACACATGAAGCAAATGTATTTGTGATGAAATTTCGCTGATTTATCAATTTCTATAGAGACCATTAGAACACAGATTTGCAAGCGACTGTGCGTAAGGACCAACTTCTTGCAAGATCAGTGCCATAATACACCAAATATGTCAAGCATGTGATGTGAGTGAATTTGTACATTCTCACTGTTCAATTCACTTTCTACTTCCCAAATGCAAATTTCTGTGCATACTTATAAGAGTGATATAGTCTCCAGATCCCTGGTGGTATAGTCTCTAGTTCTCTAGTGACTTCTTTAATGCCATGCAAAAAGTGATTCTTTGTTTAATAATACTTTGACATGAATGTGTCTCTAAGGCTAGGAAAAAATACTTTGTTTAATCTGTTTTTTATTAGTAACTCTTCGCATTCTGGGTCTAATTTAACTAACGACCTCCAGATAGCTTTTCTCCGGAGAAAGACTTTTAATTGTCCTCTGTGCTATAGCTTCTCAGCCTGGCATTTTTCATCTGAGGTGAGATCTCCAAAGCTAACAGGTTTCCCTCTGATTCTTTTTTTTTTTTTTTTTTTTTTAGCTTTTTCTTTGCAAGGGAAGCCAAAATTGTTGGTTATTTTTTTCTCATGGATCCTTTTTCAGATGGTCAGTATGGCTCAGCTGAGCGCCCAAGGAACCAGTTTGACCTGTCTTTTTCCCCAGAGTTCATGGGCAAAGTTTACAAATACACCCCAAAATCCAGAAAAACTTCTGCCATTCCAGCCTCTGCCTTGCCCAGCATAGAGCCACTCAACTGGGCACTCTTAATGCCCTGATATCTATAGTCACACCTCTCCTCACACACATAGGGCTTGACACATAGGAGCTATTAAAACTCTGCTTTTGGTAAATTCATATAGGGAAGACTTACAACCAATATACTTTCCACATTCTTATTACCTACCCAGCACATCTACCTGGTGTTCTTCATTAAAATCCTCTATCTGTGGTTTGCACTGTATCTGCTGCCCCAGCATTGCAAAGTACACACTAATCTCCTTGCAGATGGGGTTGCTTTTGCAAGTTGCAGAAAAAGGTCTTGAGCCTACTCCCCACTAAATCAATTCATTACACAACTGCCATTCAAAAGCTGTCCATGCTCCATGAAGCATATGAAGAAAACTTCTGCTGCCCTATACTGCCACAGGAGCTCACCCACAGCTGTAATTCTCATCTATTTGGGAAGCCTGTTAAAATTCTCTAATTAAAAACCTCTATGGCCTTATTCAAGTCCATCTCACAGCCCTTGACCTTTTCCCCTCAGCTGGGACACATATAGGTGTGGCAGTCTTCTGTATCACAGCAGACAGGAAAATCATTATAGTGTCCATCTCCTAGACATCCTCTTCCCACAAATACTTATGTCTTCGATGCTTATTTTTGCTTTGGAGAGACTCCAGTAACACTGTTTCATGAAATATAAAGCTTCTGAATCACCTGCCTGCTGATCTGCAATTGCATCACTATTATTTTCTTTCCAAAAAAAGTAGAAATTCCAAGATTTGGAATCACTAATTGAGCAGGGAATGGATAAAAATAATGCATTCTCATTTGCATACAATGACAATTTTAAAAGACACAGAAAGAAGTATTTCTGATAGAGTCACATTAAATGGTTCTAATAAGCATAAATAATTTCCCCTTATTCCCTTCCCTTTAAGTATTCCATATAAAAGATATTAATCCAATTCATTAAGAGGCACCAAATTTTTATCTGAATAACAGACTTGGTGTATCATAGCTGCTTCATAAACTCTTGGAAATGAGTTCTGCTTATGTCCTTCTAGGGCTCTGGAACTGGAATACGCAGAGTGGCATCAAGGACTGGCAAATCACACTGTTCCTTGTGTGCAGAAATCTAAAGGACAGTTATATTTAGATGACAAAAACTGCACAAGAAACATGGACTGCTACCAGATACAGTAAATTGATGTTATTCTCAAAACTCATAGGACAACATGTTAGTATTCTTATGAGAGGAGAAACAAAATCCTGTAATTAAATATGAGATTCTCCAACAAGATTTGTGGTTCCTCTGAGAACAGATGGCACTTAATGCCACTATCAGAAATGATACTGCAAATTGGAAGAGAGGCAACAAGCTACCAGTTAATCACTCACTACTTTGGCACGTTTGATTGCTCGTTTGCTGATTGTACTAATCCACTGAAAGGCAAAAGGTTTTGGAAAGGATTTACAAAGTCTACAAGGAAATCTTCATTTCCAGCTGTCCCTAAGAAGTGCATCTATCTGATGCACTATGTCTTGAGAACTTATGCCCACCAGTTTGCTTCACCTAAGGGCCTGAAAGAGGAGGGCAAGGAATAACTAACTCAGTTTTAAGTTCCCTTGAACCTTACCTGCTCAAATAGTATGTTCTTCCCCCCAGAAATGTAGTCTGATTGTAAAAGGAGGAATTAGACCATTTGCCAAGAAATTCTAGATGACAGGCAACTGAGTCCACCAGAGGCTGCAATAAGCCAACAAGACCCTCAGGCGTGCTGCTGCCATGCACATGCACATCCTTCACATGGGATGTGGTGCATTATGGACACACAGCAAGTCCCAAGTTTTAGGGAGCACAGCCCATCACATGCATCAGACAAAATCCCTGGCCATGGGCAGAATCACACGGTGAACCCACAACTTCCCAGGATTCCTGTATCTCCAACCAGGAAATTAGATCAGTGTGACAACTGTCCACACCACACAGTGCACCCATGGTTTTATGTCTACCACAGCATTCTCCCGGAGAAACTGGCTGCTCATGGCTTGGATGACATATTCTTTTCTGGGTTTAAAAACTGGCTATATGGCCAGGCCCAGGAGTTGTGGTTACTGGAGTTAAATCCAGTTGGCGGCTGGTCACAAGTGGTGTTCCCCATGGCTTGGTATTGCGGCCAGTTCTGTTTAACATCTTTATCAGTGATCTGGATGAGGCAATCGAGTGCACCCTCAGTAAGTTTGCAGATGACACCAACCTCTGTGGGAGTGTTGATCTGCTTGAGGGTGGGAAGGCTCTGCAGAGGGATCTGGATGGGCTAGATCAATGGGCCAAGGCCACCTGTATGAGGTTCAACAAGGCTTAGTGCCGGGTCCTGGACTTGGGTCACAACAACCCCGTGCAATGCTACAAACTTGGGGAAGAGTGGTCAGAAAGGTGCCTGGTGGAAAAGGACCGGGGGTGTTGGTCAACAGCCAGCTGAATATGAGGCCAATGACATCCTGGCTCGCATCACAAATAGTGTGGCCAGCAGGTCTAGGGAGGGGATTGTCCCCCTGTACTCAGCACTGGTGTGGCCGCACCTCGAATCCTGTGTTCGGTTTTGGGCCCCTCACTACAAGAAAGACACTGGGGTGCTGGAGCATGTCCAAAGGGCAAGAAAGGTGGTGAAGGGTCTAGAGCACAAGTTTCATGAGGAGTGGCTGAGGGAACTGGAGTTGTTCAGCCTGGAGAAAAGGAGGCTGAGGGGAGACTTTATCATTCTCTACTTGAAACTACTTGAAAGGAGGCTGTGGCAAGGTGGGTGTCAGTCTCTTTTCCTGAGTAACAAGTGATAGGATGAGAAGAAATAGCCTGCACCAGGGCAGGTTTAGTTTGGGTGTTTGGGTATTAGGAAAATCTTTACTGGAAAGGTTGTCAAGAATTGGAACAGGCTGTCTGGGGAAGTGGTTGAGTCACCATCCTTGGAGGTATTTAAAAGATGTGTAGATGTGGCACGTAGGGACATGGTTTAGTGGTGGACTTGGCAGTGTTAGGTCTACAGTCAGACTTAATGATCGTAAAGATCTTTTCGAACCTAAATAACTCTATGATTCTATGATCTTTCCAGTTAGGTCTGGATGTCTCCATCAGTGGTCTGTGTTCTAACACCGGTCTACCAGTCAGTGTCCCAAAATGCCACCTTTAGTTACATGTGCTACAGAGACACGTTCTTGTTCCTGTGAGATGGCAGATGGAAGGAAAGCAAATGCTCTTTGTCTGTGGACAAATGAAGATCGTGATAGTCCCATTTCAAAAAAAGGAGCAAATAAAAGGTAGATTCAGTCCCTGTAGGTCAAGTTATGGACTTATCAATAATGCTTTTGTTTCTTTTAATCAGAGAGAGAATTTTGGCTCTTGAGTCTTGTTTGGGATCTACCCATGGGGTTTTACAGAACTGGTCCTGAATGGTTTCAAAATCATTCGCAAATGCAGCAGTGTTTTTGGAGTTTGAGGATTTAACAGATTTATTTGTGTACTCAATTCACTTCTGCTACACCACAGATCCACAAACTGTCACATCCATGTTCAGAGTAGGAGGCCTTGTGCAGTAGCTGCAAATCCCTGTTGAATAGTGACACGGTCTCTCTAATCCCTTAGGAAAATTAAAAGCAATTTGCAACTGAAAGTGACCGTTCCTATGGTGTTTCTAACCACGTTTGATTAAACACAAAACTAGAGTCTTCATCCATGAATGACATCAGTGGCAGTAATTCTTAACAACTTCATGTGTTTCCTCTGCTTCAAGGCTGTGTCATGGTAAATCTAGTACAAACAGGGAACAGAAATGCTGCTCTAAGCCAAGCAGGGCTGGACCAGTCTCTTAGGAAACCACGTGAGTACAGTGCAAAGTGCTGCTGGAAGGAGACATTAGGAGGTCAAAGCTCATGGGGCTCAGATAACGTTCATTCGTCCGCCTTGTAAGAGGACAGTTTGCAGTACACAGGCATAAAAGAGCTTTTTATTCAGTCAAGCCCATACACTGATATGGTGCCCTGCAGCGTGTCACTGCAACACCCCTGTTGTCATGTGGGACATTCTTATTGCAAAAGGGGAAGAATCTAACCATGAAGGCATATATCCAAGATTGGCTCAGCCCCAAAGTGAATCCAACAATGAAAAACTGCCTAGCACTAAAGTTTATCTTAGGAGAATTTAATACTCATTTGAGGCAGAATCAAAGAGCCTGATCCTGTAAGATTAGCTGCAAAGAGGCAGAGTGGAAGACACCAAGATGAACGGGAATTCAGTGGGCTTTGGATGAGATCCCATATGAGCAAAAGGCTGCAGAAGTGAGACTCAAAGCAGACCACTGGCCTTTGCCTGTATAGGAAAGTTAGCCAGGATCATTTTACTACTAGTGCCGTTGCAGTGACACAGGGCACTACGTGGACTTCTTTGCTGGAGTGCAGGTTTCCATGTGATGAACTAGGGGCTTAAACACAGACATTCTGTTGGGCAATGAAATGGCAGGAGGGACTGATGGCCCTGGCACACAGCATGGAGAGTGCGCTGTACTGAGAGGGGCTGTTGGCTCTCACCCGCTCCCTCCAATCCCCTTGCAAATCCCTACTTGAGGTGAAGAGGTATAAATTACTGCCATAGTTTTACCACTAAGTTTGTATACAAACCTCTACACAACACAAATTATTCTAGTTTTAGCTTTATAACTATTGAGAAATCTTAATTTGTCCATCAATTACACCTCAAGATCTGAGTTCTTGGGCACGGAGCTGTCAAAAAGCTTCAAGAGGAAACATCAAAGGGAAGGGTTAAAAAAGCAACCCTCCTTACCTTAATCTGTGTAGAGGCAGGGGAACCAATGGCCCCTTCCACAGCTCCTTGCATGGAGGAAATGTGCTCAGAGCTCTGCATGGATCCTGCATATCCTGCCCTGCAGCAAAGATACAACCCCAGGCAGCTCTTTTTCCTTCACATGACATCGCTGTGGAGCCTGCGGACAGGGTGCTCACAGGGAAGGCTCAGGGGAGACAACCCTGAGGGGTGGCAGAGCAAGGAGGAGGGCTGGTGAGCGTGAGCACTCATGAAAGCAGCAGAGGGCCGTGGGTAGGAGAGCAGGGGTGGGCCAGGCTGGGGGAGATGTGAGAGCGATGGGGAAGGACCACCACATCAGAAGGGGGTGGGAGGAGAGAGCTGCAAAAAGGGCAGAGGGGCCTCCCTCCGGGTGGTGGTGGAGGTGGGAGTGAGCCAGCAAGGGGGAGCTGGGCCTTCCCCAAGGGATTCCTGTCTCCTAGGCACTAAGGGAAAATTTAGGGAAATACGCAGATTAAACAAAGGAGCAAAGAGCTACAGTAACATGGAAAAGGAAAGCAGAAAGAAGAAAATTTCACTGAAACAGTTTTTATATAGTTTTTCACAGATTTTTTGTTTAAAGTGAATAAAAGCAAAGCAGCCCCAGACACTTTAAGGTCACAGGGAGAGCCAGCAAATATGCAGCTCACCTGAGGTCTCTCTGGCCTTGGCAGCACTGCGAGTGTTTTATTTTCACATAGATAAACCATTCATGAACAATTTTTCCAATGCATTAAGCGTAAACAAGCTTTTCTTTTGCATCGGCAAGTATTTCTTCCTACCCCTGCGATTTTGTCTCCTAAAACAAATATTTCTGTGTGTGGAACCACTGAAAGAAAATAAGTCAGAGGCTTCCCATTAATTGCTGAGTTTACCAGGACTTCTCATGCAGTGTCTGGAGCCAGGGTCCCCTGCCACGTGTTTTATTTTGTGGCGTCTTTCCATTTTATGACTCTTGGAGCAACTGGTCGTGTTTATTGATCTTTCCACACAGCTGTTATTTTCCTGCAGGAGCAGAGATGGATTTTCTGTGGCTTGATACGTGAGGCCCTGTGTGCCTCTGTTAAAGTGGGTTTGCTGATGCCAGTAACAGGAGTAGAGGAGGCAGCAGCTTTTTAAGTGCTCAGGATTTTGTGGGTGTAAAGGAAGCATAAAATGCTACACACTGGCTTCACTTTCACTGTAAAAAAATGTGCTTGTGCGATGAATTCCAAAATCCCGTGAACAGACTAGCCCAAACGAGACTAGCTGTGGTACATAAGGACGGAGCGGAGGAATTGCGAGAGACCTCCGCTGGAAAAGGAGGGGTGAGAGGTGGGCAGCTGCACAGAAGGGCGGTGGAGCAGCCACACAGAACAACTCCGGCCACACACGAGCAGCTCCCAGCACATCTCCTCATGTCCCAGACAGCACTGAATTCCCTTCAGCAACTTCTACCATTCCCTCACCCATCTTAACTAATTTTACTAGATCAGACATGAACAGGAATGACCTCATGTAGAACACAAGACCTGTCTCACGCAATAACAAAACCCACAAGCGCTCATGACCCCGAAATAACCCCAAGCCGAGGATAGCATCACTCGACCGTGGATTATGTTTCCCAGTTTTCCGAGGGCCGTAGCCACACGGGACTCCAGAGCTGAACAACCCCGTGGCAGCGGCCGAGGTTGAGGTCGGAGGGGGAAGGGGTGCCCGCCCGTGGAGCCTCTTCTCCGGCCAGGCTGCCCCGCAAGGCGCCGGAGCGCAGCCACTGCCACCCTCGGGACACGGCAGACACCCAGACCCGCTCGGCGGCTTGTGGGTGCAGGAGGAGCAGGATGCTGGCCAGGGCTCGTAACTTGGAGAGGGAAGGGGGAAGGACAGGAAAGGAAAGGAAACTCGGTAGGGAATGTATCTGCCTTACCTCTCTGCCGACTCCTCAGAAAGCGCAGCAGGCGCTTGCATGGACAAATCTTCCCCCCCCCCCCCCCCCCCCCCCGATAAGGATCTCAGCTCAGCACAAAGGAAAACAGGGCTGCTCTCGTTCTCCCCCGAAACGCCCCAAGCCCGCCCCGAGCAGCCCAGGTTACCCTCCGTGAGGAGCCCCAGCCCTCCACGGCTCCTCTGGGCGCTTGGGGGTCTCCGAAGGAGCCGCTGCACCCCGAGCCGTGCCGCTGCCTCCCCTGCGCTCGGGGGGAGGAACAGCTGGAAGGGTGTCAGAGCAACACGCTCCATAAATTTCCCCTCAGCCTTCTGCAGACGTAAGTCCTTGAGAAAAATGCCTAAATCCCGTCATTTGTTGACATAGTAACCACATTTAAGGTTTTTTGCCCCCCTCAGAAGACATCTGCATAAAACAGTTCATTATGAGAAAGATTTATCCAGCCTGCAGCGGGCTGGCTTATGTGGTTTTGTCAAAGGAAGAAATAAAGACAGTGAATGTTTATAACTAGAGACTTCACACCCAGACCAAGGGGTTGTTTCATTACAGTAGTTAATATTAAGGACTTTCACAACTCTTTGAAGGATGTGTATTACCAAGTAAAAGAAAAAACAAAACAAAACAAACAGATAAATAGCCCATTTCTAATGCGTGAAGTAAAACTTCAGGAATTTTTAAGGAAAACCCAAAATGTTTTGTATTTTTCTCGAACTTATATTTATCAGTTTCCTTCAAAGATGCTTGAAACACCTTAAAATCTCCCAATAAAGTTTATAAAGCCACAACAGATACTGGGATAAATAGCAGAGGGTCAGAAACAAGTAAAGGTTGTGGAAGCCTTTCCTTCCCCAGCCCTATGGAGATGAGCCTTATGGAGATGAGCTCTTTAGTCTCCGGGCGGTGAAGAGGAGAGAGATAAAAGAGAATTGTACTGCAGGGATCACGTGGGGTTTAATGGGTTTTAATGCATCCTCTCATCCAAACTGCTGCCACCGTACACAGATCTGCATTCAGATTTCTAACCCTTTTCCCGGTAATTTAGGCTATGAGAGCAGCCTGGCAGCATGTGCAAAACCATGCTGCCCTGCAGGGCTTTTTTGACCCCAGTTGCAAAAGGATGGGGGTGGGGGGTAAAGTAACAAAGGCCGAACCTTGGTACTTGGAGTTGAAAAGAGCTTTACAAGCAACATTTCAGAGTTTTAACTCATTGTTGTATTATAAAAAATATATTTAAGGGCCTAATCGTGTAATATTTACCACGCAAATCTCATCTTTGGGCAGGGTTAAATATATGCTTAAGCTTGGAAACAGCTGAACAGCATAAAGAGTGAGAGATCTAGCAGTCTGGAAGCTATAACCTCTTTTCCTCCAACCCTGAGATTTATTACAAGTGACCATAACCTTCTCCTCAACACCCAGGCATCCTCATCGCACCATACTTCCCACCCCCTCCACCTACCCCCCCCAAAAAAACACAAAACAAAACAAAAAACAGATAAATTCTTCATACACAGCCTTTTTCCTGGAGTGTAGTTGAGAATCATTAGTTATTTCCCGAACTGTCATTTAAATGGGAAAATTATTGAAAAGAGACGAGAGAAAGAAAAGAGAAGGTCTAAATGTGCATTCACAACTCGTAATTTTGGAAGTCTTACCCTTTGGGGGGGGTTTCATCGAACTTTTTAAGGGATAGATTCTGAAATATAGTTCCAGCATCAGTACATACTTCTCAAACTATCATCAGCTATTATCCTGACCTGACACCAAATATACAACTGCTATTTTATATTTTGTAAATGTGTTAAGAAACCAATAGGTATTAAGATGCTTATAAAGCTATGACACAAAACCATGCTGCTGTGCACTTTACACTTCCTGGACATGTGAAAACATTTTCAGCAGACGAGGTAGTGAAGTTAAGCATGGACCACTAGCCCCCTGCCCTGGCTCCATGCATAATTCAGTGAAGCCCATGGAACAACTGAAATGCATTTGTAGCTCTGGTGGCACCAAGGTGGTGCACGGGAACACCACTTCTGGCCAGGTTTTCTTTGGACTTGCTGTTGAGCTCAGGTTGACACTGCACCTGATCAGCTGGTAACTGTGAGCTGCAGGCTCAAGGTGTGTCACCCTCATCTTTTCCTTGCAGCCCCCGCCGCAATCTGTGTTTGCCTTGCACTGTGCCTGTGCTGGGGCCACTGGAACCGCCGTTTCAGCAAGCTGATCCACTCGAAAACCAACCCACCAAAAGCTGTACTTTTCCATTTCTTCAGCCGTTTAAGCTGACCTAGCTACAGTTGTGCAATTGCTGGATGCAGATCCAGGCAGTGCAGGCAGATGGGTGGGCAGTGCTGTGGGACTGCAGAATAGCAGCTCCCACTTACATTAGGTTATATGTAATATTAAATTTCCTTCTAAGCCTTGTTGTACCTGTGCTCTCTCAGCCAAATGGGACGATACCCTTCCCTTATCCTACAGATTGTAAGCCACTGAAATGATGTTGCGTTGCAGCCCTGCACGTACCTGAGGAATATAGGTTGGTATAGTGCCTGTGATCCTCCACACATGGTATACAAATTAGTCATCACAAGCTCAAAATCTCAACTTTGAATAACATACTACCATCTAATAAAAAAATGATAAAATATGTAAGAAATAAATGTCTAAATGTACACTCTGCCTACCAAACAAATGCTCTGCTGTTAGCAAGAATCTCTCTGCTCTTCAGACATTGAGTCCAGTTTCCATTAAATAAGCTATTAATTGGGGAAAAAACAAACAAACAAACAAACAAACAAAACAAAACAAAAAAAACCACAAAAACGAAACCACAAAAAAACAACCAAACAAAAAAAGCACCAAACCAACAACAGTGGTATACATCCTATAGGTTATTTTTAGCAGGACTCTAGAAATACTTTTCTTGGTAAATATACACAATATAGTTTGTGCTGAGACTGGTTAGCTTAGTTTTTCTGAATCTGTTTTTGACCAAATAGAGATGATATCCTGCTTGGACTGTTTCCTCAGAAATTATATCATAATTAAGCTGTTGTACCGTACATAGATAACTCAGAATTGTAGCAATTGAGCAACATCACCAACAAGATTTCATTAGATAACAGAAAGTTGCACAAGTACACTGACTAGGGCTGCTGTTGAAGATGAACCACAATACTGCCGAGACGGCAGAAAAGCCCTTGTGTCCTCTTGTAATTTTTAAAAAGAAAAGGAGTGAAGGAACAGGAGAAATGGGCTGGGACCCAGAGCTGCAAGCACAAAGCATTAGCAGCAGCTTAGTGCTATGTTTGCAAATGCTCTGGTTCCTGTAGAAACACCTAATCCTTCCTGAATTCTGGCCAGCATTTACGGTTAAGTGTAGACGGTAAAAGACTGTTCTCGATTACCTGCCGCTTATCTGTATGGTCCATTTTGTATGACAATGGATTTTCAACGAGATTTTTAAAGCTTAATTATTCAGGCCACGTATTCGGCCATCTATTTACATTGCTATGTGCACCAAGGACCTATTTGGTGGGGGCCGCACGGTGGGGAAGTTTGGGTACTGCCTTAGCCATAGGGAACAAAACAAAGCAGGGAGAACACCGGGAACTACAGAGCCCTTAACGAAAACAATGAACTTTTAATAGGTGTCCTTGAACTATCCTACAGAATGTAACACTGACAACGTCCATTAATGAGACTCTCAAATATCATTTCAAAAGGGTCTGGACGGAATAGCAGATTGTCAGAGCTGGGGCTGAGAACTCTTCCATTTCAGGACTGACCTCCTCAGCGCTCCAACCTTAAGTTGGGTTTTACAGAATCATTTCCTTAGAATCCTACCAGTCCAGCAGGATGCAGTCCATAAAAGGACAGAAAATGCCGAGACAACAGATAAAACCCAGAATAAAAGTACACAGCAAATAAAACAAGGTTTAGCCCACTCTTACAAAAGCTAAAGCTGAGATTCCTGTTCACTTCGAAGGGATGCCCCTTACACAAACAGGATCAATGAACCAAGCTCGTTTTGTGGCTGTTTCACTTGCTTTCTAAACTTTGTACACGTGCCCCTCTTCAGTATGATGTTCTGGAAAGTATCTTGGCATCACCTTATTGAACGTCATTGAGTCTGGGCCCTAGATACCACAGTGGTGGATATGTCAGCTATAGCAGATAGATACACCATGCCTCAAGAGGCAGGTGCTCTATATTCAAGCTGGAGTGCAAGTGCCACATCTTTGCTGTCTGGAGCTAGTAATAACGAAGCTGTGCCACTCTGCAGCTGCTGCTGAAAGGGCTGTCCTCTGCCCATCTCTTTATGCTGCACCTGACATTTGTCTGAGTCCATCATTAGCTGATTTATCTTACTCAGTGAGCAGAAAAATCTTCATTTTCTTCCTGTTGGATTGTTTTTCTCTGTATTAACTCCCTGACCTGCTCACCACAGAGGCAAGACAAGCATCAGTGCTGCTCCAGGGGAAATGGCCGGAGTGCACCCAAGTGGGAAGGGGGAGAGGGGTTGCCTGCGCTTTTTGGCATTAGTTATCTTTTAGTTCAGTTTAAATATACTGCCTGGCTGTATATTTCATATGAGTCAAAGGACTCTAGTAGGAGAAAAATCAGGAAAAAACAGCGGAAGATGAAATTCTGTCTTTCCATCAGACCTTTGTACATTCATTTGAATTCCTGCCTTCTGATTTACCAAGTTACCTTGTGATTCTTGCCTGCTTTGCTTGCAAGCCTACACCAGCTCCCCCCCCCCCCCCCAGCCCTCGTACACTGACATCATCTTCCCTTTCCCTGGTGGCACTCGCCCGCTGATGAAATCCACCTGCACAGAGGAGGAAGGAAACTTAGGGAGTGTCAAATATCAGTCTAAGTGCCAGCATACCATAGCAGGCTGGTGCAGTCACCCCTGGCTTTGCTTCAGAAGGGTTTGGGGAATGTCACTTCTTTTTATATTCCATTTTGTAGCAATTACTTGTAGTCTGACATTCTGCCTCCTCCCTTGCTGGCTTTTGCACTGTGCAGGTTGCTGTAGCCTGTCACGCTTCAAAGGGGGCTGAACATTTCTGGGAATGATTTCAAATTACTTTCTAAATGTCCTGCTTACAAGAAGGTGTAATCTTTTAAGGAGATAGTTTGCCTTCTAAAAAGAAAAATCGTTTCAAAGGTCTCCCAATATTAGTGCTAAAGTCTCTTGCTCAGCTGGCCCAGCAAGTTGAAAGACCAGTTTGCATCCTGCCTTGCTTGACAGTTCTGAATTTCCTCCTCCAGCCATGAACATTCTGGAAGAAAATGTTCAGAGAGGCAGGACTTGCAAGCTGGATGCTTTCTCAAGTATAGCCTTCTTGTGACACGCCATCAGTCAATCAGTCAATCAGAACCGGAACACTGTTCTTTAAACACGTGATACAGCTGCATGTAGTCCAGGCTGTAATACCAACTCCATCAGTAGCCTATGGAAAGAATTGTGTCAGAATCTGCTAGGTTTACTCATGCTGGAGAGTCCCCAAAAAAAGGACTAACATGACTGTTGCTGCTGCTCAGGAGGAAGTTGATTTCACGTGACTGCTGAACCAAGTTAAAATCTGACTGCCACAGTGTATTGGGTTTGTGTGGCCATGTTTGGGTAGCAGGGAGGGCACAGGGTTGGCTTCTGTGAGAAGCTACTAGAAGTTTTCCCTGTGTCTGATAGAGCCCATGCCAGATGGCTCCAAGATGGACCCACTTCTGGCCAAGGCCAAGACCATCAGCAGTGGTAGTAGTGCCTCTGTGATAATGTATTTTAGAAGGGGGGAAAAAACTGCTGTGAAAACAGCAGTGGAGAGAACACTGAGAATATGTGAGACAAACAGGGTCAGTGAAGAAGGAGGGTAGGGAGGTGCTCCAGGCACTGGAGCAGAGCTTCCCCTGCAGCCCGTGGTGCAGCCCATGGTGAGGCAGCTGTGCCCTGCATCCATGGAGCTCCACGGGGGAGCAGATCTCCACCTGCAGCCCGGGGAGGACCCCACATTGGAGCAGGTGGGTGCCCAAAGGAGGCTGTGACCCCATGGGAAGCCCACGCTGCAGCAGGCTCCTGGCAGGACCTGTGGCCCCATGGAGAGAGGAGCCTATGCTGGAGCAGGTTTGCTGGCAGGACTTGTGACCCCGTGGGGGACCCACACTGGAGCAGCCTGTGCCTGAGGGACTGCACCCTGTGGGTGGGACCCATGCTGGAGCAGTTGGTGAAGAGCTGCAGCCTGTGGGAAGGACTCATGTTGGAAAAGTTCAAGGGGGACTGTCTCCCATGGGAGGGATCCCATGCTGGAGCAGGGGATGAGTGTGAGGAGTCCTCCCCCTGAGGAGGAAGGAGTGGCAGAGAAAACGTGTGATGAAATGACCACAAGCAGGGGTAGGAGGCAGAGAAACTTGGGAGTAAAGTTAAGCCCAGGAAGAAGGAAGGGGTGGGGGGAAGGTGTTTTTAAGATTTGGTTTTATTTCTCATTATCTTACTCTGATTTGATAGGTAATAAATTAATATATTTTTCCCTCCCAAGTTGAGTCTGTTTTGCCTGATGATGGTAACTGCTGAGTGATCTCTCCCCATTCTTATCTTGATCCACAAATCTTTCATTATATTTTCTCTCTCCTGTCCAGCTGAGGAGGGAGGGGAGTGACAGAGCGGCTTTGGTGGGCACCTGGCATCCAGCCAGGGTCAACCCACTGCACACAGAAAGAAGGTCTTTGCTATCCTCCTCTCCAATTCCCCTTCCCTCCCACTTCCATTTCCAGTTGTACGTTCCTCCCTCTCCCTATTCAGTTGTTTTCCTGACTTAATTCTCTGCTGTTCTAGTGAGTTGAATCAGCTTATTTTGTAATTGAAGCAGTGCCAGAGCTGGCAAGAAGGCAAGCAGCAAGGATACATGGTGAAGAAAAGTGGGAGGAAGAATGGGTGAAGAAGCTGGATTTCACACTTTAGGCAGTGCTCAAATATGAATGCAAAGATGCAACCTAATCTAGTGCCAGATTGCAGGGCAGGGCATGAAGGGTCTAAAAGCTACAGATACAATGAAGGTGGCAAATCATGCTGTGTCTGTGTCTGTACAGGATGCTGTAGTCCCAGACACTCCCAGTGAGTAGCTGTTTTCCCACCCTAGTTATATACAGGTTCAAGCCAACATGGGAGCAGACAGTTGACCGTTGCTCCCTCTCATGTTCTAGGAAGTTTTGGCATGAGCCCACTGGTCACCAGCGCTCTCCAGTCATGCTGCACTGACTATTCAAGCAACCACAGGAGGAATGAGTGGTGTGTGGCTGTGGGAAGCATATCTAATTTGACCATTTAAGTCTCCATTAAATAAGCCCTCTCCTCTACATGGGAAGCCTTGCTCTTTGGCAAAGCCTTGCTCTTTGGCAAAGCACGTGGACAAGGCTGGCTCCCCAGGCCCTTGGGAACACCCGTCAGGGGGGCAAACCCTGGCAGAGCCTGCAGCTCTGGTGAGCTCTATGGACCCTAGCTGGTGGCTGCTGTCACAGTCCCCAGGACTTTTCACATGACCTGCCTCATTTGGGATTTCCCATTAGCTGGGTTCTCCCATACTGGAGGGCTGAGTAGCTCATCTTCCAGATACAGTGGTTCTATCCCAAAAGAAGACTGAGAAAAATAAAACCCAAGCACACAGAGTTGGCCGTTTCTCAGCTGCCATGTGGGAATGGAGAGAAAGCTTTTGAGCAGTCAGCTTAAAAGATGTAGTGGTATCAGTGCAGAGGTTCCTGATAAGATTACTTCATATTTTTCCTGCCTCAAGGCTTTTTGAGCATTATGTATATAAAAGCTGAAGCTGAGCGTATTTTAAAACTCATCAGTCCTATATGTAATCAGTGCCTTATTAGATTTCCAGTAATGCAAAGGGACTAATAGTTTGGAAGCTACTTGGAAGTAGCTTTTTCATTTTATGCTCACTAGTGTTTTTCCATGTTGCTCCATGTAACTAAATCAAGTGTTCTGATAACAGTGCTAAGAGCAGTGGAAAAGCCAACATATTAAATAAACTTGGCCACTTCTTATATTTTACATGCTGTCTCTTGCTCACAACCTGCGGGTTTAAATGCCTGGCAGCTGGAGCCAGCACAGAGTGGAGAGCCCTTGACACTGGAATTCGCTCTTCCTTGATTCAGCTGAATCTGAGTTTGTCGACTTTTGCTCTTATCTGTTCGCCCAGGTGAGAAACAGAGCTTTCTGCATACTACTTCATATGCTGATCTGTAGTCCAGATCGTTGGAGGCCTATTGAGACCAAAGGAGAAGAGTAGTTTAGACCTACCCTGAGAAGTCTTTGAACCTCAGGGCTGCCAGAAAACTTCAGTACAACAGTGATGTACTGCAGCCATCCACTCCATCCACATACTGCTAGGATGCCAAGAAAGTGAGGAGAGATTTTTTTTTCTGGATTGCCAGGATCATATTATTCTGAACATATCTTGCTCACTTATGGCTATTTTAGAGTTTATGCACAGGATCTGTCACATCTTCTTTTCCACTCTCACCTGTCAGTTGGCGGTGAGGATCTGGCCTCCCAAGTTGTCTGACCCAGGAGCTTGGCAAGGCAAGGCAACATCAGTGGCCAGATAGGCCAGAGCAGGACCACAACTCATCTACTAGCACTTGAGGGCAGGAGCTGGTGTGGGGAACACAGTGGTCACTTGTTCAGAACAGAAACCCGTTTACTCTGACACTGGTGACACACCGTGGGTGGTGTATTTATCATTCGTACCGGTACTGACATCCTGCTGTGTGAGTGCACTCAGAAAGTACAAAATGAAATTAAATCAACTGTGTTATTTGGAAGACATTTACTCCTACGCGGAGGTACCTGATTACTTTGTTGATGAGTGCTGTGGAAATGTTAGCCTATTAAGGAAGGTGAAGCAGAGCCCCTTACAGAACATAAAAGTTTAGTAGAGGGGATGACCCCTGCAGAGTTGGGTAACAACACCAATGTGAAGACAGTGCTGCTGTCCTGCTGGTCCTCTGGAAACTCACCCTCTGTATTTCTGTAAAGTCAGCAAGCCAGCTCATCCTCCCGCTTGTGATCTGTGGAGCGTATCCCATCAGGGTTTTATCTTCTGTCACTCTGCGAGTGGCTGATCCTGCCTGCTTTTCCCTGCTCACAAAAATTGCAGCTCTGCTCAGCCTTCACAAAGATCACTCCAGATTTTTGCTGGAATCATTCTCTGAGCCACAGGGGCCCCGGTGACATTTTTACCCTGTTCTGCTAGGTAGCAGTCATGGCTCCTACAGTTGGTCACATCAGGCCACATGTTTAGTTGTCAGTGAGTCAAGTACAGTGGCTGTTGGATTATAATGAAGCTGCTGGCTACAACCAGCAGCCAAATGTCAGTTGACACAGGACTTCGGACTCCTAAAAGTATCCTTTTCTCCATATGTAGGAGGGCAGTTTTCTGAACAAAGAGCTTAGCACATGGTTTTTATAAAGTCACAGGAAACTACACAGGAAAACAGTGGATTTGTAGGGAAGCATATTACTGACCCAGAGAGAAAAATCATCTTTGTTTTAAAAGAATTTTTTTTTTAAAATCCTAAACTTAGTGCCATTTACTTTGGCTTCCTTGGCACACCCTGAGGTGTTTACCAGCAGAGATGAATTTATACTGCTCAGGCCCCTTGGAGAAGTGACTGTGATGTAGATCAAACCACGCATAGTTTGCTTGTGGCAATGGTTTCCCCAGAGACTTGTGTTTTGGTTTTAAGTAAACAAATACCAATACAAGTAGAAGGATGATGACTCAGGTAGAAGTACACAGATCTGTTATATATAGTGAACATTATATATGGATTAGGATTCCTTTGAGACTTAAAAAAGGCCAGTTTAAAAGGACTAAATCATCACCCTTTGAGACCAAACAACTACAATGAAGTTAATTAAAATAGAAATACCTCTTCTTCCTTTGAACTAGGCCAAATGGCAGATTTCAGAATAAAATTTTATTACTTTGGATATAAATAGCCTGAATGTCATGCTGATATTTGCTGATTTCAGAAAACATGACACTTGGTTCTACCTAGAAAAGGAAAAGGTGCAGCATTCGCCAGCTACCCTCTTTTCTGTTTGTACAAACCCCAAACCTCTGAGCTGGACTGGACTTCTAGGCCTTTCCATGGGATGAAGGATTTCTGACAATGCCTCCCTTTCAGACCTGTGCAAAACATGTCTCAGGCACAGAGTAACCCATTCTTTAAAAATGCTTCTTCACCTACTCTTAGTCACAGGGCAGTGTACATGGTCAAAACAGGAGACACAGAGCAGCTCAAGGGAAAGGCAGTCATGGAGCTATTTCTTTTTGAAAAAAATTTAGCATAAGTCTCTTCCCCACATTTTTACATCATTGCATAGATATATGTTTCTGTTTTGCTATGAACACCAACAAATACACTCATGAAAATGACAGCAACACAGTGACATACACTGGAATACACTTTTGCAGGCACAGCTGCCTCTCTAGAAACTGGGCTTCAGCAGCAGCTCCCTAGGACAAAGGCACACTGAAACCTTGGTCTTCCTACCTACCCTAACCTTCTTCACACTTTCTATAGTGTATTCCCTCTGTAGTGCTGCAAGTAGATGGAAGTCACAGCTTCTTCCCCACCCTCCATCAGTGCTGCAAGCATCATTTGCACAGTGAACAAGGGAGCGTTTGGCGTTCAGAGGACAGCTGTGTTTGTTCTCTTTCCTTTCCTTACATGTGCATGCATATAGTCACCTTTAGGCAAAGTACCCTCAAAATCTTCATGAACTACTTCAGTGTAACTAAGATGTAAAGAAAGTGATATGAAAGACAAACAAGGCTTGCCATGGACAGATATATGTGCCAATGTCACCCTCAGCCACAGGGAGACATCAACTCCCAAACATAGGTTTCCCTTCCTGAACTCTGGGAAGGGGCACCTGGACAAATGAGGGCAAGCCTGCGTCAGTGAAAGGAGGGTATACATGTAATGAAGCAGAACCTAAAAATCTGCTGAAGACAAAAGAAAAGCAGGCATGTCAATCGGGAGTGTCAGAGGCAGCCCTGAATCTGCTAAATACTGTGATGGGAACAAAACATGTTCAAGACCCAGACATGAGAGGGACTCCATTAGCTGAATCCCAATTTTCCTTTGCAATCCAGCAAAATCCCAAACCACAGGGCACTGAGCCACTCCAGACACAGGGCCAGAAGAAACACCTCGCTTGTCTTTGAGTCTGTGGTTTCTAGTTTTTGCTACAGTCCTAAATATAGAAGAGTTGCTCAAGACTGCCTAAGCCATAAGGAGAGGCTTTGGGCTTCCTCATGAACTCTCAGTTCCCACCCATTCCCACCTGGGGGTCCCTCCTGACCTCAGCACAAGGCTCTGGGAGGGGAGTCAGAAGGAGTAGGGGCAAGAGGGTGAGGATTAACATGTCTTTGGCATTTCTGGTAAATACAAGCCTGCCTAATTATGCTTACAGGGATTAAAAATAGAAAACCTGCATCTAGGTGGTGATGTGCTGAAAAACTATGACTGAATCAAAAGAGGGCTTTGAGCTGGAAACCACCTGGGAGATCAGGATCAAAATCTACAGTTGCCTTGCTACTTTCTCCAGAGTCTGGAGCTAGGCAGAAAATAGTCTTAGCATTAGGAAGATAAGGCCTCAGCATTAGGAAGGTCTGTCTTACTGTCAACTTCCATATTATTTTCTATTCCACAAGACATTAATAGAGCTGAAGCAAACATGCCACTACAGCATCTCCTCTCTTCATAGTACTTTGTTGGGAAAAATTGTCATGCTTTCAGCAAATGGCTAAACCAGAGATTTAATGAGCCAAGAAAGGCAGAAGATGCAACATAGTTGCTTAGGAAGGTAAGTGATGCTGATCTGACATTAACAGAAAAGCCTTTTGTCACTAACACAGATTCATTGGAAAGGCACAAGCAATGTCACATCTTGCAGAGTCAGATTGGTCTCATGCCCCTAGAGTCTGCACTCTCATTGACCTGTATTTCCAGAATGGCCATCTTTGAGAATCAAGAAATGAAAATTAGGGGGTAGGATAAATGGGAAACGGCCTCTACTGACAACTTGAGAAGTGGACTGCATGGTATTTTCCCCTCATAATTCACCTGCCTGACCTGAGGTGGTCAGGTGATCAGAAATTTCCAAAGCATCTATGATTGCCTGACTGGGTCCTTCTTATGAAGTAGGATAGTTGGTGCTGCCCCCAAACGATTATGCATACTAATAGATGCTATCACATTATAAATCCAAACAGTTCCTGCTTTAATTGGAAATGGTGGGTGACAACAGTCCTTTCATCTTTGCTTCACAGCATCTTTTAATCCTCACTAACAAAAAAACTTGCTTTCCATTTTGTCATATTTCTGAAAGACTCAATTGAGACAGAAGTCAGAATTCATTAAAATGATGAGCATGAAGCCAGCTCTTCACAAATAATAAGCAACAACAATAAATAATTAATGAGCTCAGCACTTGTGAGAAGTATCAGACTTAACTGTGCCAGAGTCAAATTCTCTATTTATCTTATCTAGAAAGCAAAGATAGTACCAGTAGTGGGCAGGTCAAGTACACCCCTGCTGCCCAGGAGTGGCAGCCAGGCTTGGAAAGGCCACCTCTAAGCTCAGTGACACTGATATGACATGCTGATACAGTCACTGGCCTGTCACTCTGCTTTGTGGACACCTTTCTGCAGTGACCAATGACCCACATCATCTGCTGAAGTACAGTCCGACATTGCATACTGCAGGCCTACATCCCAGGGCGTGATGCTCATCGTGTGTCATCTCAAGCAAATGCCCCAAGAAACCCATGGAAAATCCAGCAGGAATTGGAAAAAATTAAATGGAAGGACTGAAAGGCCTTTCATTTACCCTGGAACCAGGCAAAGGTATGAAAAGGGTTGTCACTCAGAGTGCTGGTTTATTCAGAGCAGTGGCTCAAGCCAGCCAGTCCTCTAGCACCAGATTACTTTAATTATCCAGCTCTTTGTGGATTGTTTTAGATTTTACAGTCTTACTACTCCCACTGATGTAGGAAATCCTGAGGAAGGGGCACATGGGCTCTCTGTAATACAGTCTGTCTGATTCTCAGTCCCTGGAGCTGCAAATTTTGGGGAATACCTGCAAGGTTTTAGGCAGAGCAAGTGCACTCTGGCCCTAGAAGTGAACTGCGAGCTGCCAGAGGGGACTGACTGCCCCAGCTGAGCAGACCAGCATGATGTCAAACCAGGCAGAAAGCAATCATATGAGGCACCGCCCTTCCAGGGCCTGGATAGATACAGGCCAAGCATCTCCTCAGTAGCCAAGAGCCAGAAATACTTGCATTCCTCACATCTACTGGCAAACCATGATCTGACATAATATTGACACCTGATAATATACCATGGCTATTTGTGACCCTCCATAACCACTTTGGCTCTCTGGAACCACTTGAGTCTGGAACTGCTACATCTGTGAGATGTGAAGGTATATGAGAAAACACAAATATGCCTTAAAACGCTTTGTGTTACATGCCACATTTCCAGAGGGAAAGTGGCTACAAAGAAACACCACATTAGAGTCCTGCAGGGATTACAGAAAGCTAATATATGCAGAGCTGGCTTTCTTGTTCTGAATTGAAGATTACTTAAATTAAGTAATCAATTAAAGATATTTTGGTTAGACATAGTAACCAAGCTATTAAAAGTAATAAAGGTCTTCTTGTCTCTGCTCAGGGTGAATGATATTCTAAATGCTTAATTTAAATTCAGTAAAGTTGCCTCATCATACACAGTACAGCAGTAGACTTCTGGGCAAATCATTACAACCACCGGCGATGTACAGCATGGAATGAGAACAAACTGTTTTCTCAGTTGCTGGTCCAGGAGCTCTTCATCTGGTCTTGATTACAGAGGAACAGATTCCCCACCTGTATGCTTAGCATTAGGTAATCAACAATAACAAGCACTTTGCACCCCTGTACTCTGAGCTGTACTTGAGATCTGCTCAGAACAAGCTGGGAGGGAGGGAAGATTAGCATCCTGCAGACATCTTCCCTTTATGGACCGTGAATAAATTGCCATATCGTTGGAAGTTCATGCCAGGAGATGGTCTATTCCACATGCAACAGTATTTCAAATGGAGATAACTCTGCAGTTTAAGTCGTCTGAACTGTCTCTGAGATGGCAGTGTGACATGGTCAATGTAATTACTATAATTACAGAATAAAACAAAATGGCAAATATTCTAAAACTTATATCTTACTGTTATTCAGCCTCACCAATGTTATTTGTCTTTTTCTGTTTCTTAAATGAGTGGAAAAAAAATTGTGGCCTAAGAGAGCCAGAACACATCAGTGTTAGGTCCTGCTAAAGCTGTGAAGGTGGGAGCCTGGGAGGCTGGTCACAGAGCAGCACGGAGCCTGTGGATCGTGTCTCTGAGCTGCAGTCCGTTATCCAGCGGACTGATCCCAACGTGTGACAGAGCTCAGCAGCCTCTCTGCAGCTCAGTGCCTCTTAGGCAAGTAGCAGCAGGTTGCTGGACCACAGATCATCTGCATCGGGCATGCAGGACCACAGGAGGGGCTGAGGTGGCACTCACTACACATGCATGGATGCAGCAAAGTAGGAAAGCAGAGACAGTTACGTGAGCCTCACACTTAGCACATTAGATTCAGCAAATCCTCTGAGGTGGTTTGACATTCCTGTAAGTCCACAGGTTATATGATAAAATAATATATGATAAAATGTGTTGTGCAAACTGACTGATGAAGAACATACTGAGAGACCAGGACTTCGATGCTGAAAGGAGCAGAAGTAGGATAATACAGATGTGGAAGGGAAACCCACCTCCCTGTACACCAACACAAAGAGCAAGTACAGTCTAGCCATCTGTGAAAAACACAGATCATGGCACAAACATTGAGGAGAAAGTGTGAAATGTACTATTGTGAAGGTCTCTGATGGACTGCTAATTTTGGTGTTAAACTCTGGCTCACCTTAAGTGAATCTTTAATTCTGAAATTAGTTGACATTTGTTGAGTCATCTAATGGTGAAGTAGGCTTCAAAGCTTACAGTGAACTGTCAAAGGCTTGGAGAAAAAACATTAAATCCAGTGTGTTCAAATCCACTGTTCTAAAAAAACCACCCATGCTAAGGGCACATTTAGCCATATAAAAAAATGAATTTGTTCTTTTAAGACAACATGTACTTTCAGTGTATTCAGTTTGAATTCTCCAGGCTAACTTTATGTACTTACGATCTTTTTTGAGACCCTGGAGAGATCCTCTAGGGATTAGATAGTGCAGAACAGGCAGCCCAGATATCTCTTTGGGACTGTAGGAATCTAAATTATATGGACTCTGTACGATGCACAGCTGTGCTAGCTTTACCCCTGAAATATTTGAAGAGCTCAGAGGGCCAAGGAGCTCTAAAGTGACTATGCTGCTCCCCTGATCCAGGGCTAACCAGGAGCTATTTCAGACCTGGTGAACCTCAGTTCTCCATCATCTGCAATGATGGAAGATTGGGTAGCAATGCCACATTCCACCTGTAGCACAGCCTTTTACTCCCCTACTCCTTGCCTGTCAGCTACATTTAATCATGACTGACCATCAGCTTCTTTCTTTGTGTCTTTAGAACAGTTTTCTTGGTTTACTGAGGCATTGTGAGTCTGACATATCAAGGGGTTAAGTACTGAACTCCGTGTTTCAAGTGTTTCTTTCACAGCAATTAATTTAAAATGCAGTGCACTGACAGGTGTTTTTAAATTCCCTCCTTGGGTAAGATTTAAATGTTAGTTCAGAAATGGTGTGTGCCTGCAGGCAGCTCAAAGCAATTATTATTTTGTCTTGAAGCAAAACATCCTATCAAGTTGTCATGTGTGCACTGAACAAGGAATCATTAATGGTACCTCAGTACTGGGTGAACCAGGTATCTGTCTGAAGTCTACCTGGCTGGAGATACAAAAAATGTAAGGGGATAAATCCCACATGCTGCTAGCACTAGAGCACCTAAATGTGGAGAGCAACATCTAAACCTAAGGAGACATCTCTCTGTCCTCACACAGAAGGCAGGCTATTATGAAAACACAGTGAAAAGAAAAAACCTGATACCAGGTATCTGATGGAGTCACAGGTGCTAAACAGGAGCATAATGTAGCAGCTGGCAGAGGCAGCTATAGGACCAGCCAAGGCAACAGGGAAAAGGAATGGACCCAGCCAAAGATACCACCACATGGCCAAGAACTATGTAAGGAATGGGGCCCATTGGGGGGACACTGGGAGCTGGGGTGATGCCCTTCAGCCAAGCTCATACCCTGCTGGGAAGCTTTCCCTTCAGAGTTAAAAGGCAGGAGGGACAGCCTCCAAATATCCCAAAGCAGAAATCTTCAGACACCCAGGGAGCTCTGTACACCTTTCATTGACCAGCTAGTCCCTTTCTGCCTCTCCTCTCTCATCCCACCATCACAGCCTCCTTCTCTTTACACCTCCGTGAGTTTCCCTCTCTTCTGTTCTGGCCCCCTCCATGTTATTCCTTCTTTCACGCACCTCTGTAGCTGTTTCATCCCCCCCTAAGTAAGGCAACATGGATGTTTTTTGCTGCAAACTCATTGTGAGCTCTACCCTTTAGTAATGCCTTTCTTTCTCATGGCATGAGCTTCATTTCGGATATCAACATCTGAGGCTCTCTGTCACTAGTGATAAAAAGACATTTCTAGGAGGAAATTCATTTTTATGATGTCTAGCAGACATCTATCTGCCTTTGGCCAACTGAGTCCTATCTTTAAAGTCTATTCCTTTTCTAAATCCATGAGTCCAAGCAGGGCTGTCTGCCATTCTCAGTTTGTACAGTGCCTAGCACAACAACAATGCTTTAAGTTTACTGTTTCATCAGTCTCACGATAAACATGAATAATAACACATTTCTGTTACACAACAGTGTGTAAAACATCAACTAGACCTCCTTTTTTTCAAGGCATTTTTGCAAAAACTTTAACCAGTTAATCCTTATGGTGATTAGCTACCTTTGTCCTTAGCGGGGCCATTGCACAGAGATGAAGTGATGAAAAGATTTATGGGACCACAGAGAGAGAGCAAAAGGAAGGGTCCTGACTGTACAGCTTAACGACTCTACAGCTGACAAGTCTCTGTTCTTAGTAGCACTAATACATTTTACACAATGATTTTTCCATGCAAAATGCATAATCTGTTCCTCCTGCAAAAAACAGAATGGAAAAGAGTCACAGAGCCAGGCTCCCCACTGTTTCTTCCCCTTCTTGGGGTTTCTGAACCAGTCTTTTCTGCACAATGGCTTCAACACTGGGCAGAAGATCTGAAGAGTAATTCTCATTCCCATCTGATCTCAGGCCATGTCCTAGGATGTTGGGTTGTGGGTTTGAATACCTTCAGGCTGACCTGGGCCTCCCTTCCCTGACGACTCTTCCAACCCCAGGTTGGAGGTTTAAGGTTTTTGAGGTCCAAGAAAGAATGTGCTGTTTCTATTTTGTGTGGTGCAGTTAAGAAAAGTACGTAGTGCCATCTTCAACTACCTAATGGGAGATTGCAGAGAAGACAGAGTCAGATTCTCCTCAAAGGTGCACAATAGAAGGACAAGAAGCAATAAATACAAGGTATAACATGAGAAACTCTGACTTGATAGAAAATGTTTTTTACCATGAGGATTTGGTTTGCACAGAGAGGTGGCAGAGCCTCTATCTTCAGAGACATTCAAAAGTTGACAGGACAAGGCCCTGAGCAACCTGCTGTCACAAGAGGTGCTTTGAGCAGGAGGTTGAACTAGACATCTCCAGATGTCCCAGAGGCCACTTCTAGCCTTCCTGATTCTATAGAAATACTCCAGTTCAGATAATCCCTACAGGAGGAAAGCTTCCCAGAAGACTCTCAAAGAGAAGTTTCATGGGTTGTGGGAGTATCCGTGTTTCGCAGACAGTGTAGAAGAGATACATTCACATTAAGTGCTCAGAAGCCACACCAGACACTGGAAACCATTTAACTGTGCTACTGTAACAGGCTAATTTGCATTGCTTCCTTCTAAAACTGGTAGTTCCGCTAGGGCCTCTTTGTTTTCCTTCTGGCAGCAAGTACAAACTCTACCAATACAGGGTGGTTTACAGTGTGAATTCAACTACTTAAAAATGATCCCACATTACTGATAAAAGAATTAGTGGTAAATGTAGAGCTTCTAGGCTTGACAGTTTAAGCTCTCCTGCTTTTTGAAAAGGTGCTGTATTTATAACAAGGCTGAAACTAATTGTTTATTGACTCAGAGAAAATATCAATTCTCTGCAGATTCTGAATTGGCTGAAAATTTTCTATGATCATTGCTAGAAACACATTTTATCCTTGCCCCTTCTGCTGAGCTTGCCACCTCTGTCCTCATGGAAAGTTACCTGAGAATGACAGGAGCTCACTGCTTCTGCGGTAACATCAGAGAGATTTCTTTATGAATATATTGCTGTCAGGTGCTAAGCAGGCAGTTATGACCACTTTACAGTCCTAATAGTACTTACATTTCCTTACTGCCAAATATTACAATAAAAATTGGAGAGGGCAGCAATGAAGAACTAATCTGTAGGGTTCTTTCTAGCTCTTATTACTAAGTGTGTTTCCTTCAAATAACAAGCACAGTTAGATTTCTGAGTTTAATCTATGTTGGTCTGGTTTATTTAAAAGAGGAATAGAAGAGTATTACTGCCTGTATAACTACTGTAATTTAGAAGCATAATACTGCCATTTTCAATGGAAGGTAATACTAAACAGCTTTGAAAATACCACCTGTAACAAAGATAGACACAGCTCCTTTGCTGATTTATTACTGAATCCAAAAAAGGGGAAAAAGCATATTGATAGTGACGCAGGGTCAGCACAGGTGATGTACTGTGCTGAGAGCAGGATGTGGAACAGATAATGTGGCAGAGTAACAGCACCTGTGGCCAGTTTACTGATGAGCAGAAAAGGCAGAAGTCTCTATCAGTAAAGCAGTTAAGGAATGGGGTAAGGCTGGGCTGGACCAGAACTGAGAGAACAGCTTCTATGTATAGTTGCTGGGCAGATGTCTCAAGACAGGTGGTTGTATTAATTGGTCAGATTTACTCTGTAATAGTTTGGTATTTAGGCAGTTTTTTATGTCAGGTATTTATGTATATAACTTAAATGGGACATTGTTTTTTTCTTTTTGCTAGGACTTTCAAATTGTCTAGGCGTTAGATATCAGCCAGAAGCCTTCAAGTCATTTGTTTGACATTTACTATAGGATTTTACTCAGCTGAGAGAAGTTTGTTGCATGGTGAAGCAGTACAGTGAAGTACAGCTGTAAACAGTGAAATGTTTATAATATTCTGTATGATTGTATTAAATTGATGAAGGTTGGACAATTGCATGTAGCCATAAAAATTAGATTGATATTCTGTGAGCACTGCAATTTTTCTTGCTCTTCCAGACTGTGTGACATCAGGTTTTAATCAAATTTATTACTGATTATCAGATTCATAAATCATTTTTTAAAAATTATTTCATTAATTAGTACTGAATTTATCCAACTACTGAAATTAGAAGAGTCATAGGTTTGGAAACAAAATAGTCTGTTTTTTAAACTAGAAAGCAACTGAGAGCTAAATTTCATTGTATTAATTGCAGATACTCCCTACTAATTCCATGAACAAACTTACAGAATTGAATAATCTCCATAGGGAAGCTATCACCAATGCACCAGATATAGTTCAGAATGACCTTCTTTTGTGAAAAAACCTGCTACGAAAGTCCCTCCTGCAAAGCTTTTGTGAAAAGCTATGTAAAAAATGCAATTATGTAGGCACTCTCCCTTTACCATGAGGTTCACATGTTCACTTTAGAATACACATCCTGCTAAGATTCAGACTCCAGGCACAACCTTAGCCAGGCTTGCTATTGTCTCTTTGCCCTGTGTATTTGTGTGCTTCTTATTGGATCTGTATCAGAATTTTGCTTCAAGGAAGTTCTAACTAGTTTTAAGGGTATTTAAACTTTTTACTTCAAATTAATATAACAAACTGCCAAAAAAAAGTCTTCAGGCTGAGAGGCAAGATTTAATCTTGTTTGAATTATTTTATGTCAATGGAATTTTTCACTGTTTTTCACCCTCCAAATAATATTATTTGAATAAATTCTCAGGATTTATCTAAGGATCTTTAAAGTGGGATCAGTCCTGAACAGGAAACTGGATTATAAAAAGATCTCTTTATCCCTACCCTTCTTTTCAGTTTTGCTAAATGTGCAAGCTTTCCATGTGACCAGTTAGTCCAGGAACTAGCAAAGGAACCATTTCAGAGATTCATAAAAACCTGTCCCTATGTGTTCTGAAAATAATGCACTTCTATGTGTCAGAATTATATTAGCATCCATTCACAGATAATGGGGTTAAAACGGGATTAATAAATACATCGGTGCTGTTTTGATAGGAATCCAGTCATGGGACATAAAGTATTTATTTTCTATGCACCAAGCACACTACAGATTGCACAACATGAAGTTATAATAAAGACAATTTAGAGTAAAAAAAACCCTTAAGCCTGAGTTCACTCACCGTCAATCAGATATATAAGATAACAAACAACTGGCACAATATTGAAGCTTTATGAGAAAATAATCCAATTCACAAAATTCTAGTCCATTTTGGCTTCAATCTGGGTGGCATTTAGCAACATAACTCCGAGCAGACAGTACAAGGCCAAAACCAGTTTACAGAGAAAAATGGTTATCACAAGCAATTACCAGCTTCTTAAACCCTTGGAACAAGAGTTCCACCCACAAATTTGAAGATCTAACACATTTCCATGTAATTAAAGACATGCATATTTTTTCAGTGCAGGCTGTAATTAATATCCCAAATTAAGCAGTGTTTAGATATGTATTACATACAAGTGAGCTAGCTGATAATCCGATTAGTTAAACAGTGGTTTTCCTCTGTGGTTTACTGATCCCTGAGGATCAAGGGACTACTTCTAAAGAATTTGGGAAGGACAGCTGTGGGAGCATCTCATATTGCACCAAACCCATAAAATTTCAAGGCAGTCCGGCAACAGGCTGCCTGACCCTGCCATGAGCTCTGCTGCCTTTCTGGTGTCAGAGCAGACAAGAAATTGGGGAGCTCTAGAACAGGTCAGTTCAGCTCACTTTCCCAATCAGAAAGAAAATTCACTTTTCAATGGAAATGACTCCTAGATACAACTCAAACCCCTGCGCCCCTCCCCCCCCAGTAGGAAGTGGAGCAAGAGAGAAAGAAAGGTGCAAAGAGGTTAGACTGTTTTAAAAAAGTTTATAGTTACTGAAGGTTAGATGTATTTAACGTGAAATTGCCCCCGTGCTACTGTCAACAGGCATATATGTTTCCTACAGAAGACTCTGCACTGTTAGTAGAAAACACTGAGGCTCCCAAAGACAAAAACTTGAAACCCCTCTATACTGAGCCTTGTCTTGTTTCAGAAAACCTGTAGTATTAAAAAAAATTAAGAAAATAAAGAGAACTAGCATAATTGATATAGTAGTAACATAGTAATTCTACTACAAAGCTGCAAAAATGCAAAATATGCCTTTGACTGCCATAAAAGTCATTAAGTCTCAGCATCTTCTTGCTGGTATACCTTTATTTTGCAAGATTAGATGCTCAGTTCTCAGGAGCAGTATCCTTCAAAGTAATCTAGCACTGCAGAAACTGAAAGCACATCAGAGATTCAGCAGCCTTAAAGAGCAATCATCCTGCTGAGTAAGTCTTATCCCAGATCAGCAAACAGCACATATCACATTATGTACCCAGCAAAGATCATGTGATGATGTCATAAGCCCAAATATAACACCCCTGCCCTTTACAAAATTTACTGTAAGCATTCAAAGAGGGAATATAGACCAAAAGGCAAATAAACAGCTTCTAAGATTTTGCAAGGCCTTGGTTTAAATATGAGAAGTCTGCATCTGATGGCTTACTGGAGAGATAAAATGTCAAATTATTATTTCATCTTTAAATCTCTGAAGGACCACTTCTCCTAACACAGTGAAAATTGAGAATGTCGAAATGGGAGTTTCAAACAACACTGGGAGTCTCAAACATCTGTTTGAGATGCAGACTTTCCCTTCTGTACTCTTAAATCTTGGGCTTTTGTGCACATGCATCAGACAGATGGGTGGAAATGCTCACCAGTTTTGGGGAAGTATAGGCCGCCTTTGGGTAGGGTGTAGTTTCTCAGTCAGTAATAGCTTTTCACTTCCAGAAAATTTCAAGCTCTTGGGCCTCCTCTTGTACCCATAGGAAAACAACAGTGGTTTGGATGAAAACTAAAAAGCTTGTTTGCCACTCAAGGGATCCGCAGGCTAGGATGAGGTTGAGGGGGGTTGAGCTGCATCCTGTTTTTCATGTAGACAAAGAGGTTTAGAATGGAGTTGATCATCCTTTGATTTGTCTGTTCCATGCTGAATTTGGGTCACTGTAATGTTCTTCAAGGCTGAATAAGATCTGTGTTTGTTACTAACCTTGCCACAAATTTAAATCTGCACAGAGAGAAAGGATCAAACATGGGAAAGTCAGGGTTACAGTGCAAATGAGCTGATGAGAAGGCCAGTGTCCCTCTCTTTTCCTCCCACACATGACAAATCTCTCACTTTGTTCTCTGAACACTGGCTGACCCCTCCACTTTTGCTCTTTAACATGTTCCTATTAGGGATACCCCTCATCTCTGAAATTTTAGTTTGTTCTTTCATTTCAAACCATGTTCTTCTTATACACTATGGCAGTGTCATAACCCATGGAAGGTCTGGAAGTGCTAATTCAACACTGTTGGAAACAGATGGGTCTTAATTGTCATGTACAGGAAGGGGTTTTTGCACCATAATTTACACCAGCTTCCAGACTGCTTTTCATTGCCATTAGAACTGCTTAAATACCCTTTATATTGCTAAAGTAAGGTAAAAAGTCTTTTCTATAAAAGATTATGAGCTCCTCTGTTTCCTTGCTGTCTCTCCATCCATTTCTAAAAGACATCCCGTGCACACTCACTTTCTGGAGAAGACTGAGCTATATTCTCACTGAACATAAGGAGTATTGAATTATGGTCATATCTTACACTCAGTCCACAGCAGATTTCCCTCTCCATCACAAAATACAGGCTGTGACATGATAGCCTGTTTTCAGGTTAATATAACCAAGTGTGACTACAACATCACATAGCAGAGAATATATACAAGACACATGTAAGATTTTTTTTCTTGGTTTAGAGCTATTTGTGTCACACTGAGGATCCAGTAGTTGTAAGAGTATTTCACTTTTTCCATTTCTTATAAATTGTTATGAGAAAACTTTGCATGTAGGTAAGTACTTTTTTGTTCATCCTTGCTATCTTAAAAAATCTGACCCTTTAGGTTCATCAGTAGGTATCTGTAGAGATGATAACACATTTCTGAGGGGCAGAACCTGTTGTCCTACCCTGGATTATGCCAGTTGATTTGAGAGACTTTAAAAATAATCATTAGAGATTTATTCTGCCCTCTTCCTGTTCGACCTGCAAGCTTACATTCTGAAAACCACCACTGTGAACTGCATAAATATACTGGACATGCTGGTATATGATAAAAATTTGATATGAATTATGTGGGCCTTATGTATTTCTGGAACTGATATCTTGCTGCTGCCATTCCTTGAGGGTCATAATACTAATACCATACAAAAAAATTAGTTTTAGCTGTTTTCCGTGAAATGGCACGTGAAGGGTGTTCAGACTAAGTGCTTCTACTTGAACATTATCCATAAAAAATCAGTTACTTATGAAAAGAAGGTTTATATGGTGAACAGCTATTAAATCCAGTACTTCTGATACTGTAAATATAAAATTATTTTGTGCACGTGGACAATCTGTGACCTGTTATATTTCAGGTTGCAGCTCTTCTTTTCCTTGGACGTCTTCCCTGTCCCTTCTCCCTTTCCTCTTCTTTTATGTTGAGCTGAGTTCAGTGAACTCTTTGGTGACATTATGATATCATAATGATGTAAACCATCTCTACCTTTGTTCTCTCCCATTGTTGTTGTGACATACCTGGATTTATGACAGCCATGTCTTGACCTACATAACCAAGTCTGCCGGGAATCCTTCAGACAACCTATGGCAGCATTGCATTGCTGCTCAGAAGATGGCTCTTAAGGGCAGGAAAGTCATTATTAAAAACTTGTGATTGTTGTGAAGCTGGACCTTGACAGAAGTGAAAGTCTTAACCAAAATGACACTCTCCATCAGTTGAGAATTCTCTTAGTAGCAAAAGCAAAATACTCTGGTGATGCATAGCTTATACACCAACCAGCTCAGTATCCCTGCTCCCTGTATCCTCTGCAAACAAATTTTTGTAGAGGCTGTTAGTCCCTGTGGGCCATAAATACTCAAGGATTGTTTTACAAATGCATTTCAAAGCAGTGGTAGGAATTTTGGTGCTGAAGTATCATATTGTTTACTTCCAGAAATTATTTGCTGATCCTTTTTCATCATGTATATTTAAAAGAAATAGCTTTCTAAAATTCAGTTTCCACAAAAAATACCACATGCTGAATTGATCTGAGCTGGGGGAGGAGAAAATAGCCCAGGATTTCCAGTGGATTCCATTTTTGCATTATCTACATTATTTAACAAACTTTTCTAAATTAGTCTACACAGTCTTCTAGTGTGTGAATTCATCCAGCCCCCAACCACTGGAGCCAGATGAGCACTTTCCTTCTCCACAGTGAGAAAAGGGAAGAAAGGTAATGGAGAATAGGATGGGAGAGATACTTTGCTGCTCTAATGCATCATAAAAACAGCAGCAGCTCTCTCAGGAAAATGGCATAAGGGATCTAGACATAGAAAATAAAATAAATAATTAATTAAAATTCCAAAGCCACCAAGCACAAACTTGAAAAGAATGTTAAGACAAGCCACTGCATATTAGGCATGAATTGTCAGCCTATAAATGTTTGGAGAGTGATTTGAAGTTAAAAAACTTACTACAGCATTGACTAGAAAAAGTTACTGGTTTTGTACACAGAGCTTACACATGACCTTGGAGCTCAGCAGCCTTTGGGACTCCAACAAACAGCCCCTAGACCAGACTATACAAATGTTACCCAGAAACTTAAGCATAGAAAGAGCCTTAAAATAATCAGATGTTTTGGAGAGTTACCACCTTTTAAAAAGCTGCCCAGAAAAGCATCTATGGAATATTCAGATGAACTTATCCTAGAGTATCCTCTTAACATCCTCTGAAGACAGACAGGTCCAAATGTAACATGACCCAAGCAGAAAAACACTGCATTTAAATGTGAAAAATCAACAATTATTTCCTTCCTTCCTTCCTTCCTTCCTTCCTTCCTTCCTTCCTTCCTTCCTTCCTTCCTTCCTTCCTTCCTTCCTTCCTTCCTTCCTTCCTTCCTTCCCTCCTTCCTTCCCTCCCTCCTTCCCTCCCTCCTTCCTTCCTTCCTTCCTTCCTTCCTTCCTTCCTTCCTTCCTTCCTTCCTTCCTTCCTTCCTTCCTTCCTTCCTTCCTTCCTTCCTTCCTTCCTCAGACTGAAAGATTTTCTCTGCTATCCTTGAAAAGGACCAGAAAGAATGTTCTTGATAATAATCCATATTTAATGAAACTGCATGGTGGTTATATAACCAGTGCTGATTTCACAGAGAATCTAATTTAGACTTCATAAAGTACATAGTGCTTATGTTGGAAAAGCTTGAACGTGTTTTACTAGGTCTAAACAGATAGTGTTATTGGCAAGAGATAAATGCTTCAGACAATTTGGTGTTAATATTTCAAGTCTCTGCAGAAAAAAGCAAATGTACTAAGAGAAGAAATACCGAACAAAATTAATCTTGAGTGCAATTTTACTCCTGATAGTGCTGAACAGTAGAATTATTCAATATTTTAATTACTCAATTCTGTACGTTTGTTTCAGACAGTAAGTCAGCTGATATAGATCACTAGTGGACTCATTTTGTAAAAGGACAAGCAGTACCAGATAAGCAACCAAGATAAGCATTTTATTGCATGTAACTAATGTTCTCCAGAGGTGGGCTAAATCCTCACCAACCAAGGAGATAGATGACTAGGACTTTAGAGAAGAATAAAAGGAAATGTCAGTGCATAACTGCAAATATTTCACAATATAATACATAGAAAAGTAATTGTTGGCTGTGAGCCAGTGCTCCTGAGACGATGCATGAGGGCTGCTCTGTTGGTACACTTTGGAAATGAACTTTGCTTGTTCCAGATGGCTGGCTGGCTTGCAGAGCTGGTTTTAGAGGCTTGCTGGGTCAGATGAATATCTAAGATAGAGCCAGAATTTCTCATTTGTGGGGCTAGCTATAAGCAATGAAAATAAGGGTCACACTGTGCGTAGCCAGATATGTGGCAGAATGAGATATGGTCAGTCTAGGAAAGATCTATAAAGAACACAGAACCAGCCTAGTTATTTCATGCCAGTTAGTAAGTCTTCTATCTAAAAGTGTCTGGTTTGGCTTTTCAGCACATAAACACTCCTAGTTTAAAGTGCTTTGATTTAGTGGGCAACTGTAAGAGGTGCAAATCTAAATCAGGTCTCATACCGTAGCATGTTAAAGAGATTCCAGTATGTGTCCCTCTCACCTGACAAAAACATAGCTAAAATTTAGTGTGGAGACAACTAAGTAGGGCTTGATGTGGATTTAGACATACATGTGGATTTTAGCTGAGTTGAAGATAACACACAGAAAACAATATCCATCTACATTCACAATCAACACCATGTTGTAATGGCATTAGGGAAATGTCACAGCAGGCAGTGCTGCAGCCTAGGTGCAGGTGGCAGAGAGGGCACTTATCTCTGGCTTTTGTTGGCATGGAGGTTATATAGATTACATGTACACAGCATAAGCCACACTTGACAGTAAGTTAAAGCCAAGTGGAACAAGAACAGAGGCGCTGCTGGCAGGCAGGGAAGCATAAGCAGACCCAGTGAAGTTTCATTTCATTACAGATATGCAGCCACAATCAGTAAGTCAGCCTGCAATTCAGATCTCCTGGAGTCTTTTTTTGCAGAAGCTAAGCTCTCCCAAAGCTGCATTATACCAAATTCCTGTCACCATCTCCACACACACAACCAGGGTTGTTGTGAAATTCTGACAGCTGAATTTGCAGCTGAGCAGCCACCTTCACCTCTGCTAATGGCAATGCAATGTATCTGGAGAATTTTGTAAGGCCCAGCATATCATATTGAAACACAGAATACCAAGAGGGCACGATAAAAACTCACCATTGTTTAGATAGCGAGAAATGTCTTGACCATATTGCATAATGCTTTTAATGGAAGAAAATACAAGGAGCAGCAAAGAAGAGAGTAAAAGCAACCTGTCAATCTCCTTAATGTGTAAGGATGAGAACAAATACTTTTACTTTATGGGGTTTTCTCCTGAAATGCCAAGACACTGTCAGCATCTTCTGGAAATGGGATCCTGTCTGTACTGCAAGGCTTCGTGCTATGCTTTCGGTTTTTATCTGAATACAGACATTTGTACACAAATATATGAGTCACTGGCTTGAACACATATCCATATGCTGCCATTATGGTGTCATTTTTCATTGTCTTTAACAGCAGTATTTTTATTATTAAATAAAAAATACTTTGTGAAAAATAATTTGGTCTTATCAAGAACAAGCAATAAAAGGTAAAAGGCTAATTTCCATGCAGCTATTAATTCTGTAGGCATATGTATAATTTTGTCTAACTATATAAATTTGCCATCGTCAAAGGTAATGCCTCTACCAAAAATATATTTAAAAGCAGCTTCTAGGCAACACCTGGAAAATCACTGTGCATATGAACTGCATATGCAGTTGATCCTTCTTCTGTCAGATCCTCTCTGTAAAGCAAATATTTTTCCAGACTGCTATTTTACTTCTGGGTTACTTATATGTACTTATAGGGACAGGAAGACTTTGCATATGTTTAGTTGCAAAACATTGTTGATTCAGACTAATGCCTTGTCAGACACAGAATAATAAGTTGCTCCAGGGATGCACTGGGTTTTTGCTGAATTTTTAATGAAAAACAGAATAATTTATAATTGTCCTAAGCAGACTTAGGATGACAATTACATTGAATTGAAAAAACCACAAAAAAGAGCCTCAGAAGAATTGGAGGAAATGCCTTGCAGTAAGAGACTTAAAGGGATCAAATTATTTAGTTTATCAAGAAGTAGTTATACAGGAACTAGGGGAGTCTTTAATTTAGCAGCAAAAACGTAAGAATCAATGTCTTAAAGTTGAAACTAGGCAAATGCAGAATAAGTCCTATTTTGAAGTCTAAAATGAGACACAGGCAAAATTTAATTGTATAAGGAAAAAAAAAAAAAAAAAAAAAAGAAGAAGCTTCTGCATCTTTATCATTTCCACACTAAACTTTCTGCTCAGCCTGAAAGTTTTCAAATGTCAGTGGTGTCTCATCTGTGGCTGCTGGATGCTTCAGAAATGTGAGACTTAGCTGTGGGGCTAATCCAGTGACTCACAGTTGCTGAAAGGGAAGATCTTCACCCTCTTCCCAGATGCATGGTGGTCCTTTCCAACCCTTCCATTGCTTAGAATTGTCTGCCAGACAATTTAATTCATTTATTCAGCAGGGAGTTGTTTGGGGTGTCTCATCTCACCTCATGAATCAGTGAGTTTATGGGTTCACAGGCTGCCCAGTGACTGGTGGGTTTGACATGAAGTCAGTAATAGAAGCAGTTGACCTTCTGCCTCTCAGTGCTGTTCATCTGCTGTCTCCTGAAACCATTTTCACTTCAATTGTCCAAGACAGCCAATTGCATTCCCTAGCCAAGTAGAATTCACATTCATATCTTGTATCTCCTGTACAAGCCTCATAACCACGAGGCTACGGAAGAGAGAGGTAGAAGAATCCTCCTAATGCAGCTGTGCTGCTGTGCCAGGACCTCAGGGGCCATGGGGCCTGGAGGGGAGCAGTCCTGAGGGTGTCTTGTTGCCAGATGCCAGAAGCCTGGGTCCCTCGCTTGGGATGGGCTATGACTTCTTTGGGTGCTCAAGGTATAAAACCACAAATCAACTTGAGGGTAGAAAAAAGAATTCAAAATCCCTTCCTGAAGTAAATGCTGTAGCTACTGGGCTGCCAAGTCATGCTCCTTCTTGCTCAGTCTCCTTCTGGCCCCGGGTCTTAGGTGCATACAGAGGCTGCAGTATCAGGGTTTCCTATCAGAACGAAATTTCAGGACTGTAGACTAAGGGGCTGCATGCCTCAGCTTAACACTAGTAACAGTGCAGTGGCACTGACTATAAAGCTGCTCGGACACGTCTAAGCCACTTTAAAATGTGCTCACGCAAGTAGTGGTAGCAGCCCTCCTGCCAGCACAATGCTCAGGGCATGCTCATTTATCTTGCTGAGACACACTCTATGCTGTGCTTCTGAGACATGCTCCTCCTCACACACACAGTAGATGTTTTTCGTGTCCCTCCAAGACCTCTCTGCACCAGGCTTACATCTTTCCAAGTATTAAGCTAAGCTCATAATCTCTGTTGGGAGAACAGACAGTCACAGTGGGCAGGAGGTGGGCTTGTTATGCTAGAATATAGTGCTTCTTATTTCTCTGATTTCTATACACCCACAAATCTGGATGAGGTTGTGACTGCTAAAAAAAATAGAAGTTGCACTTCCAAATTTTAGGCTTCTTTATTTTTTTCTAAATTTCTTGAAAATCTATAGCATTTTTCACTTCACTGCCTAGCACTTTTCCTCAAACACTAGCGCAATAAGGCATGGCATTCAAGAGTTACATTACAAAAGGCAGGTAGATGAAAAATGCCACCCAACAGGGCTCTGCAGATTCGCTGCATTTGGCTGGAGAATTTCTCTCCGCTACACTGAGCAGGAAGAGAAGAGGCTTTGTCAGGCTGGATCTGGAAAGGCCATTCGGGCTCTGAGAAGAATCCCATTAAAGTCATTACTCCTGCTCTGCTCCAGAGCTATGATACTAGCAGGATCAGAGGGCTCCTGGGCCCAAATCTGCAATCTTGGCATGTGAATTCTTGCTGCATTATCCTGTTCTTTCTCACCTGTCACCAGAGATTATTGTCCTGCTCATACTCCTGCAGAGCTGATCTCAACTGCAATACATACACTTCTCACTGTCACTCTCCCTTTTTAAGAGAATCTTAAAGGTGGCAATGTTTTACATTGAACAGGATATTTTTTTTACATTGAAATACTTCTTAAAACTGAAGGATGCAACACATTGGGAGATTTACTTTTACTGTGAGGGAAACAAAAACTTGGACCTAAGAATGTTGGCAGGTTTGATTTAGCCTCAATTTTTATTTTTCTATTTCCTATTAATCTCATTCTGCTCTTTAATCTTTTGTTAAATCTGTTAACACGAACTGAAGACTGTTTGTACAGAAGCCTTTTCCTTGAAAATCATGCCTATCTTAGGGTTTTTACTGGAGGCAAAGATAATAAAAACAACACACAAAAATGCTGAGGGAGAATATTTTCATAGTGGGAGGGAGCCATATTTCCTTGGTATTTTCCAAAGTGTTCCAACATATCAGACTATTTATGACAATGTAAACAAAAAAGCCAATCTTCCTTGTGAAGAATGCAGAATCATCCCTAATTAATTAAACTCCTACCATGAGCTCATAAATGTCAGGATGTTGAATTGCTGTATGTTAATGGAGACTGATTGTTTTTATTATTTTTTCCAGGGGAGTAAAGTAAGGTTTCTGAAATTCACTGCAGCAGCAAGTTACATACATGGTGGAAAGAAATCATATTCAATATGAAGCAAGATGTTAGTCACTACCTCCCAAGCCCTTCTTTGCCAGGACACACAGCTATGAAGATGGGAGAGCGACACTGTGGGCTCAGAGCTGGGTGCTCATGCCTCCTTCTGTGAGGCTCTGATGGGAAGGCCTTTGGTCCCTTCCCACACCACAAAGCCATGGTTGTCCACAGGAAGATGCCCTGAAAGAGCTGTCTGGGACAAGGGTCCAGTCCATGACCAAGCAGGAGGACCTCTTCATCCAAAACCAGTGCACTCAGAAAAAAGGACAAGCTTTCCTCAAAATAGTACAGGTGAGAGGGCAGGCAGATTTACAGGACAGACACAGGCACACATGAACAAACCTGTGACTTGAGGGATTTGGTTTATGCAGATGCATGTCCTGGGATACTATAAGGCTTAACCTTAGTGGTTTGCCAGCCCCCAAAAGTTCTCATGTTCCTAAGAAGCCGAAGGACAATGCCGAGACACAATGATTTCTTCTACCTTTTCAGCCATAGGGAAGATATTTGCAATTTCAGATGGTACCTCTTCTAGCAGGGAACATTGCTGGAAGCAAGAGAAGCTCAGTTCTCAGGAAATAAGTAGAAGCAATTTTAACTAGACTTAACTGCCTGTTCCCTGAACCACAGATCTATCTGTACATAGGAAGGAACTAGTGTTGGCAGAACCCCTGGAGGAATGCGTTAGGCCATCATAACAAATGTGTCTGAGGAAGCGTGTGTGAACCAAGCCCCTTCCCTGCCCTGGCAGAACCAGCCCTAGTGGCACGTTGCCATCAGTGTGCTGGCAGGGCGGAAGGCAGCGGGCTCACCACACCTCAGAGGATCGCTGAAAGTGATTATGCTGGAACAGAGAAAAGCCAAAGCACAGCTCCTCCCTCCTGTGCAGCTTAACAGCCCTTGAAATAAACTGATGGAAGTTACCCTTGTTGAACCGGTGCAGCAAGTGTTATTCATTGAGCATGCTGGTAGCGTCATGCTGGTATTAGCATCATGAGCGCCTCTGCATTGATGAACAGTGTTTCCAGGGATGCTTACTCAGAAGATGGCTCCCTTGGTCCCCTTCCCTCCAGTTATGACCCTGGTGCATATAGCTATAACAGGGGCTAACGGCTCTGCTTTTTGCATTAGTTCTTGAACAATGTCAGGATTCAATTATCAGAGCTACAAGACCTCCTCTACAAATGACCATATCTACTGAATTTAATAAGGAGAGTCAAGTGAGATTTTTCACTTAATTCACCAGAGCTGATCCCAAACAGCTTTTTGGACAGGTTAATTTTACCTGGAGTGCTTCACTAGTCCAGTTCACTGTTAAGGCTGGAGAGACCTGTGTTAGCTCAGTGGTTAGGCAGCCCTGGAGCAGAAATGAGAAGCTAGGGAGGCAGGAAAGGACCTCTTCTTTCATCAGGCAGTGACAAGTTTTGAGAGTTCAGAGTGCTCTTGGGACAACAGTGCAAAGCCCAGAGAGTCAGCACTGTAAAGAAATCGTATTTAAGTTTCTGCGTGATACTAGTGCTGTGAGAACGTGGCACATGAATGCTACACATCTGAGTACTGCTCCATCCAATACAAAAATGAAACTAAAGATTAGCTGATACCAGGCTACATGATTTCTGATGTTGATTCCTTATGAAACATTGCATTGACTCATTTTATAAACAGGATTGATTGACTCTGTGTAGCTTTCAAACACATTATTAGGGTACTTTTTGTAACACTATATCATTATAACTGCTAGCAGGACTGGTAGATAGCCTGCAGAATTCCCACAAAAGTAAAAACAAAACTCCTAAAAATATAAAAAAATTATGTAACTGCAAAACTCCTAAGAAATCCAAACCAAACTTCATAAAAAAACCCAGAAAACTTACATAACCATTACACAATTGCCTCCATAGAAATTCACTGTCAATCTAAAGAAGTGAGAATTTAAACAAAGTGTATACTTAGAAATGCTGTAGGTGAGTAGTATCATTTCTCTTTCAAGGGAAGATGATTACGGCTGCATAAAGGATGAAGTATGAAAAATGCATTGGAATGCCTGTTAAAAGAGGCTGTCAGAAAGTGTGGTGTGTCTTGGATTATGTTCACTCAAGGACTGTCAAGGGCAAGAACTTTAATGGCTTAAAAGCACTGAGAAAAAAAGCAGAAGTTCTGGGTGTTGAGAGCAAAATACCAGGGTGTCTGTTAGCAACAGGCAGAGCTCAAAACGTTTGGAAGGCCTCTCCAAAATATGACTGCATAAGGAGTACCATAGCTTAATCTCTGAATATTCTTCAAAAACACACCTCAAAACATCATTTATACTCCTGATGCTTTTCTATTTTTGATTACTCTCCATATGTGCAAATTGAAATAAATTAGGATGATTAAAATGCACATAATTAATGATTGAACCATACCTCCCTGCTGGATGAAACCTTTATTGTAAAACCGAGTGAAACGCACAGCTCAAAACAATACTCCTAGAGCTGAGATACTATGGCAGTTTTTGAGGGAAAGTGAGATATTTGTGTTTTCTCTGCTTGCTGCTATAATGTGCCAGAAGGAACTCTCATCTGTAGCATGCTCATATTTCTGTGCCTCAGCTGGAACTATGAAAATGTTGCTTACAAGTTTAATAGCAGGTGAGAGAAGTATCATCACCTGTAAGACCTTGAATAGCCTTTCAACCCTGTTTCTAAATTGAAAACAAACCTCTGATTTTATGATGAATTAAAACTAATTAAATTAACTAACTATATTAAAACTAATTTTCTTCCATGTAGTTTGCTCCACAAAACCTTGTTTTCTCTTCTAACATTTTCAAAATCTATGTTTTTCCATGGAAACCTATTTAAAAAAAAGTTTAACTCTATTTTGAGATTATAACTGAGTTCACTTCCTGATGAAAGTCATTGTTTCACATTTGTGGAATATTAATTTTGAAGAGTCAGGAACCCAAAATGTGAAGTCTGTTTCCCTACAATATATAGCTAATGTATGTCAATGGCCATTATTTTATTTTTCCACTTAAGCAGGCTATAATAATAATACTCAAGGCAAGTCTGTCATCTTGGGGACAAGTTTTCAGTTATCTGCAGAAAGAACAGATAGACATTCACCTCTTGATCTTGCAGCTATGCTAGACTTTTTCCACTAAAACTTTCCAGAGTTTCTGCCAAAAGCAATTGCGCAGTTGAAAGTGAAGATTTGGGCAATAGAATTTTTTCCACTTTTCACAGCCTGGGAAACAAAACGTGAGTTTATCTACCTTATCTACCTTTCCATGTACTGCTAAGATACCAGTTTCCCAGTATAGCCTCACCAACACTAGTAATGGTGAAGTGGACCACACACCTCTTTAGCAATTGTCTTTGTGAATATTGGGGGTTTTTAACTTGCCATTTTATATACCACATCGGTAATTAAGCTGTCAATGGACCACTTGTAGTATCTAGAATATTCAATGGGGAAACAGTCAAAGGTGGACAGAGTTACCGCATTCCAAGTTCCTTTTGTAGTCATAGAGGATGTACTTTTTCAACTCTTTAGTCAACACTAAACCCGTTATTTTGTCTGCAGCATTGCTTAGCATTTCTTTACAATCAAGGTGTCCCTGGGGGCAATACATATGTAGATCCTGTCCTGCTCTTCAGACTCATAAAGAATGAAGTTCGAACATACCAAAGCCTTGTGCAATTGCATGTAAGGTCAAAGTTTTCCTGTAAAACCCAAAACCTTTCATAGAAAAAGAAAGAAATTCTATATTTCTATTATAAATGATCCTTGGCTGTCTAGGTTTAGTTTTGAGACAGGCTGAGGAGCTACTTCATAGTGGGGTCTTCTGTGAGTCACCCTGATGGATGGGTTATACGTATTTACTGCAGTACTGGTATCGTCTTCAGTGTATGATGACATGGCCTATTATTCTATCCTGTCTTGACAGGCATATGAGCATGTACTTGCAAAAGTAAATCTATGGCATGCAATGGGATTATTCACATGTTTAGAGTAGATGCATGACAAAGTGTTTTGCTCCATCAGGGCCGTATATTTTCAATTTCTTTCATGGGAACACAGGTAATTTTGTGTGTGGTGGGATTTCAAACGTATTGTTTTAAGCTTTGGGTCTTTTTCTTGTACTTTCAAACTACAAAGGGCCAGTTATAAAGATTTATCAAAGTTATTAATACTTAAAGACAAGGTTCTTGAATAGATAATACCCTTACACTGGTGCATTCACTCAATAAGAAAAGTCAGCCAGAACACCCAGAAGAAATTACAGTGGACATGAGATGTTAGTGGAATGAAGAATTTAGAACTCGGAGACAGACAACAGGAAAATTAGAATATTTCCTCAGTTTGAAAGTTTTGGTGTCTGGTGTAAATCCTTTTCCATCCACTCTCAGCAACCTTTAACAGATGTCTACAAACTAGTCTTTTTTCACCTCCTATGCATGCTATAGATGTCCAGATTTCTAGCAGTTACAATACATCAGTGCCTGAGGACATATAATTGTTCTCCAGAAAAATTAAGAAAACTGATTGTCACAGCATCTGAAACTGTGGACCCAAGACCTCTTCTAACTTGTTTGCTGCCCCTACCAGCTCATGCCCAGCTGATTGCTGGCATCCTGCTGGAGGTTAGCCCCCACATAGATGTTAGCAGATACCCTTATGTGATCACTCACTGTCCTGTCTCCATCAGAATGAGTTGAATTACTTAAACTATTTAATCCAACTAATTTTACTGGAAATGGGCTAGGGAGTGTTCACACAAGCAACAACAAGCAGGTGAAAGTGGAAATCTCTTTAGCCAGTAGAGATGTTCTAGGAAGAGCACTTGACCACAACCTACAAATCCAAAGTAATACTTGTAAATGTTTTTATCTTTAATGGTCAGCAGTGTCCTTATTTGGGAATTATTATTATCCCTATCACCACAGTATCCAAGTCCCTCCTAGCTATTTACATCCAAAGCACTGAGAGCCTCTCTTTTGCCAGCTTTCCTCCAGGCATCCTGCCCATCCACCGTTCCTGCCCTTGGTGTTACTGTAAGTAAGAACCACATGGCCAATGGTAAATACCTCCACAAGAACGGTCTGCAAACTAAGGAGGATGAGAGCTCCAGGATACAAGCTGTATTTGCTTTAGGGAGAGCATAATAGAAAATGTAATTGATTCACCTAATTACAACATCCCTCACCCTTGTTTGCTGATTTACACTGTGTCAGCCAGGAACTAGCAACACTGGGTACATCTTGTAATACTGACACTCTTCTCCAAGTTATTTTCTATGTATTCTTAGTTTTTCAAAGATTCAGTGGATTCAGACAGGATTTATAGGAGTCCATTTTCAATTAAGGGAGGAAAAAAGTGCCTTGATGAGGAATCCAACCCCATCACTAATGAGTGTTTCTTCTGAAAGCCTGTGAGCCTTCTCAGGCAGAGCTGCCTTTGGGAGAGTGATTAACATCCTTTGATGGACTCAGATCTTGAAACCATATGTTCTAGGAGATAAGTTTTTCCTCATGTTCTGACACAATTCTGATGATTTTTTTTTTTTTTTCCAGAGAAAGAGTTTTAAACTATATGGCTGCCACCATCTAGCCTTATGGCTTCAAACATACATAAAAATTACCTGGAATTTCTTGCAAATGGTGCTTCACAGGTTTTGGATTCTTTTAACTTGAGGTTTCATAAGAAAGAGATCAGAAAATAATTTTTGGATGAAAAGTGGGTGTCATTCTAATCTGGTAATTTGGAATTGTGTTTTCCTGGGGCTGACATTAACATGCTCTGTTCTTGAATATGTTCCTCTCATTCACTGTGTTGTTTTCAGTGCGTTATAAAAGCACTTTCATACTGGATAAAATTTTGAGGAAATGAACACTGTTCTTCAAGCTTGACTTCTGTAAAAAAAAATGGAGTTCTGAAGTCTCAAAGAATATGGAGTTTCCTGCCCCTAGTTACATTTCTTCTGTTGTATTTTATGTGACATTTCCATTAAAAGAATAGCAATGACAGTGTCTTTGCTACCATTGACTGATTATCAGGAAGAGAATGAAAGGAAAAAAAACCCATATATGAAATATATCAGACACCACTAAGAGGTATGCAAATGCTATCCTTCCTGTAGAAAAGTACTGCAAAGTATGTAAAATAGACCAAACTTATAGTTAAGACATCCTCTTAGCCCAAAATAATTTATTTCCAATCATTGTTCTTTTTTACCCTATGGTACACTATGCTAAATTACTACCTCTTCCTCTATATTAACAGTTCTCAGAAATATCCTTGCCCATTGTAGTATCCATTTCTCCCTTATTTTAATTTTCTCAGATACTCATGCAGTCACATTCCCATAACCTTTTTACTAGGAAGACTCCTGTACTCCTATTGATATCAAAAAGGAGCAACACTGATATACAAAGTTTTGCTAGCTCCTGCTTTAAAAGTTTCCTGTATCATTTTAGTTTTCGATCACCTTTTGGTTTGTATTTTTATGTGCACTGCTGGAAATGTACCACAGTAAAGCTGAGAGACTACTACCACCGCACTGCATTACAAGCAAATCTTCATCACTTTATCCACATGATCAAAGTGTCCCTGCCCATGGCAGGGAGATTGGAACTAGATGATCGTTAAGGTCCCTTCCAACCCAAACTGTTCTATGATTCTATGATCTGATGTTACTCTGAGAAAAGGAATAAAGAAAATAAAATAGCAATGAAAGTAGTAATTAATAAAAGCTAATGACCTTAGTAAAAACTTATTTAGCCCCCAGCATTGACTCTTCATGGGTCTGGATGCAAATTGTCTTCAGAACAGCACAGACCATCTTTCTTAGCATCAAAGCTCCTTTTCCAGCTCATCACATGAATAGCTGTGAGAGGATATATGATCTCCCTATAATACTTCTGCCTGTATTGGCCTTTCAACAGAGCAATAAACTCATTCACTAGCAAGGAGGAGCAAAACAAGGCTGATGACTCTCTTTTCAGAGAAGTAATTAAAAAATGTTCAAACTCTTCATCAGTTTATGCAGCCAGAGCAGTTGTTGGACATCTTCCAAAGTACCTGGAAATGACATTACTTCCTCAGGGGCCACAGTCTCATTCCAAAACATGTATCATCAACATCAAACTGTATTTTGCTACTGCTTGGCAACAAATATAACAGGTATTTCAGACAAATATTTTTCAAACACTAAGCAACTGATATGCCACAAATACTGAGCCGTTTCTTTCACTGCTTTCAAGAACCTAATTTTGTTCTTTATTAACTCAGAAAAACAAAGGCTCTACTTCTGCAAGTGTCTTTCTTACAGGTTTATTTTGTTTGGATGCACTTTATAAAAAACCCCTAATCCTAATGGTATTTTTTCTGTATCTGACATGAGTGCTATATTTTCCAAACTGGTAAGGATTTGATGCATTACAGGAAGGTAATTAACAACTCCTGTGACTCTACAAGTATATCACACACTTTTTCCTGTAATAAGAAACTTGAATTAATTTTTTTGTATTTATTGAAGACCATTAATGAATACGACTCTTTACAACATTTCCATGAAAGGTGTAACAGAACAAGAAGAGGTCCATTCTCTGTAAACAGACATTAGTTCATAAATATTTTCAGCAAAGAGAACAGTTTGCCCATTCTTCTCTTGAAAAGTGGGTTGGAATTGTCACTGCTAATCTAATCCCAATGATTTAGCCCAACTGACTTGCATCACAAAATGTATCTGAAAATTCACACTGTATCAAGCTGCCTGATTTCTCTCTATATTTGAGCAGGAAAATCAACAGAGGAAGCCACACTCAGGGAACTAGCTGGGACTTCTAGACCTCATGAAGCCCATGTGCAGGAAGGGATGAGGACAAAGAGCAGGACAACTTTAAGAAGTTCCATAAAGCTCGGAAAAACTAAAGTGACATTTGAAAAATATACCTAAGTAGAGCATCATTTCAACTACTCAGGCAGAGCTCTAAATACTGTCACAGACATCTGACCCAACTGTGGACACAAAACTTCATGGATCTTGTGCAAAGTCTTTGCAGCCTCCCCTTACACAGTAGTGGCCTCCAAGGATACATTTGTTCTAGTACAGCAAACAGTGGCTGAGTCTGGTCTCTTGCCATGAAGACAAGTGGCATGGTTTGACCATATCCACATCATTAAGCTTTCCTAGCTTCCCACAAGAGGCCTCACCCACACAGCCTGGGTGCAGAGCAAGGGCTGGTTGGTCTGTGCCTGACCCATGTCAGGGAACATCCTAGCAAGCTGGCAATAAAGACAGCTGTGACCCTGTGTGTGAGCCCATGACCTCTCCCTGCTTAAACCTAATCTAGACATAGCCTGTGTGTAAGTTTACTCTGAGGTACTTCCGTGTATACTTTCATTTACTTCACTGGAGTTACCTAAGCAAATAAACTCATACAGAGGCCTAAAGGTTTTTAGGATTATGACCTACATACATTTTATAAACTGGTGGTAGATTACAAGCAGTTAGCTTCCAGTGCCTCACAGTATGTGGAAGACATTGTGCATTTTGTTTTTTATCAGTCCTCCTGCAGCTTGCCAGAGTTTTCAAATCTAACTTTTTTTTATTTGTCATTTAAACTTGGGAATGAATTAAAAGGAGTTAGGAGGAGGAAAGAATTCTTTGCTGAAGAAAATGTAAATGGAAAAAATATTATAAAAAAGAAAGAGATAAATGATATCTAAATAGAGATGTAAGAGGAGAGAAAAAACATCTGGGAGGCTCACTATACAGGGACTTCAATTCACTTTAAATTGTCAGGCAATCAATCACACTGCATAAAATTCATGAGGTTGGTAATTCCTTTCTACATAACCACCCAACAGCATAATTCATTAGTACAGTGTCAGTACCCTCCCCAACTATTATCTGATTCACTCCATAGTCTAGCTGAAATGTAATATCTGAGTTCAACTTGCACAAACACTGCAAGGAGTTATTAATCCATTTTTACTTACATTTTAACATGGTAAAGCTGTGTTTTCTTGTTATGTTCTGTTTCTACAGCTCTTGTAGCAAAATAGTTTGCTGTAACCATTACTCTAATACTTGTGCTATGGTTGGACTTAGAAATTCCTATCCAGACTGGGCTCAGTGTTGATAGTAAACAAACAGAAGGCAAGAGTCCCTAAACCATAAAAAGTTTACAAGCCAAGGAGATGTGCCAGGCAAAGGGAAGAGAGAAGGAGCACCACACTCATTTTAAAATTAGTATCCAACTTTAAATAATATGAAGAAATAACTTCCCTGTCAGTTACAAACAAAATCAATTTCAACTTCTAAGTCCCAGACCTAGCTACTTATGCAGCCATGGAATTAGCCCAAAGATATTGGAGTGAATATTATGGACTTGTGCAGAAATCACATTTCAGACTGTGCTTTGTAGGAAACCTAGATTTGAGAGTTATGATCAGGAATTAGGGAAGAGAATATAATACCCCTGAGTGGCAAAAATCATACATGTGCTGTACATCTTCTCCCCACAGTTGAGCTCTGGCATGTTACTGCTGGTCACACAGCATCAGCTGTGCTTCCCTGCAGGTCACAGGAAAGGTAGCACTGTAAAACAGAATATAGTCCATATTCCCTCAGTCCTTCCATATACAGACACACTGAATCCTCAGCACTGAAGCACTAGGTGAGAGCTGGGTTCAGGGAGGGCAAAGCAGGGAGCCTGAGCCGTACACTGCCTCCCCCCACGCCGCTGTGCACCTGAGGATGGGAAGCACAGAGGCCCCAGCACCACTGTCAGACTCCCTCCTGGATCCCAGGTAATAGCAGAAGGGAAGGGAGTGACAGGAGACAACAAAAAGAAGCACTGCCAGATGGTTTATGGTACAGACCTCCCTCTTCTTTCATCTCCCAGATCTACAGTGCTGCTGGGAATGCAGGGGGCAGGGAAAAAGATGAGGCTGTGGGTGGTAGACTTGCCCAAAAGAGGCTGGAAACCACTGATGCAATGAATTCTTCTTAATTACAAAGCATACAAAGAAATATTATCTTCAGAAATCACTAAGCAAATAAATTTTGAATAGAGGAGAAATACAGTAAATTCACAGACAATTCAACAGTAAGGGGAAAATGTCAGATGTTTTTCTCCTCAATCATTTGTCTATGTTTGTTCAGTACAGGGACTTCTACAAATAGCATTTACTAGTTATCTTTGGTCCACAAGATCAATCACATAGCCTTTGTCTTATTCTAAAACTGGCTCTACAAATTCTCTTAATTTGCAAGTAATTTGAGAAATCTTAATTTTCTGTTACTGAAGCAAGCCCAATGTCCCTGTAACTATTCTTTTTAAACTATGAGGGCAGATGCTTCCTGTCAGAGGAATAATTTCAGTTCAAACACCTTGCTGTTATTTCTATATCTCATTTTATGACAGAAGTGAGAAGCAACTGTGCTCATTTGAAAGCTCTCCTCTGAAAAATTCAGGTTATGAAGAAGGTGGGGGTCTCTGCATTAAATTATACATTCTTATCATTTTAAGGTAGGTCTTCATACCCACTGAAGTGAGAAATGGGCTACTTGCCCAACCTAGATAGGGACGGTTGTATAGTTGTGCATGCACAAACATGCACAGTGTTATGTCTCAGTTTTGTGTATTTTCCAAAATGTACATCTACCAGTAGCACAGGCTCCCTCTCACTGTGCTCTGCATTAGCCATGTGCTGGCCCCAGCATAAGGGAGCCAGTGCTGCTCCTGCCTTCAGCCTTCTTCACGTTGAAGCCTAAAGTCCTGCCTGAAATAACAGAGCAGCACATGAACAGAGGAACAAATTACTAAGCAGATTTTTCTCCTGAAAAATGCATTTCTTCAGTTAAAGCCTCAAACAGGAAGATTTAAAAATCCTGGGCAACAGTTCTGGTGCAAAGGAGCCAGTTTGCCTGGTGGCAGGTCAGTCTGGTCCAAATCCCTGACGGTGAGTGAGGCTGGAGGAGACATCAAACCCCTCTCACCAGGCAAGCAACTTCATGGAGCTACTGAGCCCTGCTTATCTGTATTCCAAGAGCTGTGGGAAGCTCTTATGCCCATTCTCTGCCATTGGAGCCATTGTCTCTAGCAAGCTGGACAAAACCTTTGTTGAGGCAGATGTACCAGGTTGCCACACGCTGTATTTCCTCATGGTTTGTCATCCAAGCAGCTGTGAAGTGCTTTGTTTGTGGGTTAAAATTAGGAGTCATACACTCAAGTGCTAGGACTTTTTTAAACACTATTTCTGTTTCCAGGGAGGTAAACAAGAAATACTTTCTTCAGTCTCTCAGCTTGTTGCAACTGTCATGAGTGACACGTAACAAAAACCTGGGCTAACACATGGCAAATACAGAAATCTCTTTTCAGATTTAAAGAGACAAAAATGTTTACTGCTCTGTTTTTGTGAATAAATAACAGAATCAAGAGGTTGATAAACAGTCTCTGAAGGAGGTATGCAATGTTCCTGAAAGTGCCATGGTTAAGTGTGTTTCAGTGCCTTTTTTCTTCTAGTCAGATGGTTTATTTATTAAAAGGCACCACAGCTACACTGGTCACACATTTGCCAGTGTCATGCACTGACCAAGTTCCTTTACTGAGGCATGCTTCTTCCTTTCAGCACCACCAATAAACCCTAGTATATTTTTTCCATACCTGTCCACAGAAATAATCCCAATTAAGTCTTCACTTTTCATAGGCACTACTCGGGAGATGACTGTATGATTATGTCAAAACAAGCTCCTTAAGTTTTAATCAGCTTCCCAGGCACAGGCTGGCAGGATGCTGCATGTCTATTTTGTGTATTTCTACAAATGCAGAAAAATCTTTAACAGAGACATTGTGGGCAGCAGCACTCTGAAATAATAAAGGGCATGGGTAAGATTACTGCAACCTTATGCTGTAGCTGGATGTTTGACATTTCACCAAGTGCTGAACTTTCTGACAGCTGTGAATCAGTGCCAGCTGGGAGACTGTTCTTGGAAATATCCATGCTACCTTCCTCTGTTTCTCCTCTCCTCACTGTGACCCTCTTTGGGCTAGACAAGTGCTAGGCTAGGTGAATCTTTGCTAATCCATGGCAGACCTTCAGTGAACACATATGAGTGAGACAGCAGAGATCTGTGTCCTCTTACAGTCCCTTGTCCCCACTCCCGCTGGCCACAGCTGCTTGTGCCAATCTGCGTTCTACCGGCCATCAAGGTACTCTGCATGGATGGCAGTCTGCACTCTCTGCTTTTAGGCAGCCCATACTTTCACAGATCCCAGCCCAAATTATTTCTTCAGCACATACACAAACATTTCAACAGAGGAGAGAAATAAATCTATTTTTACTTGTCTCAGAGAGCTCCAAATCCACTTCACCACCCTTCCTTGCTTAGGACTATGCTTCAGTCTTCTGTGAACAGTCCTCTCTACTAACAAATCTGTTCATGTATGCCTGGCATTGTTAAAATTACCCTGAAGTAGGAGAATTACTTATTTTGTGGACAATCCCCTAGGTTCCTCTAGGATCAGTGATCGATTCTCTTTCAAGAAATGTAACACAGAAGAAGAATGGAGTTCCCTACAGCATGCAGCAGTGTCAGAAAAGTGTTAACTCCAAAGGGCGTCTGTCTGCTCAGCGCTCAATGCCACTTGCCACAGCACTCTTGGAGCAAAGGCCTTACAGACCAGCTCTGTACAAAACTCTGCCCTGCATCCCTGAGACACAGAGGCTGGCAGGAACATACTTAAAACAGACTCCTTCAGATCCTGGTAGCCATAGGGCTGTGCCAGTGCAGAGTTGAGTGCTGGCTACAAAGCCCACCCTAAGCAGGGTGGCAGCTTCTCACCGAGCACTTTACTGGCACATCAACCTGAGCAGCATCAACCAAGGTCACTCTTTTATGTTGCCTTGGGTTCAGGGCCGTTTATACAGGTTAAAGTCACATCAGTCACTGCAATGTATATGTACATTTAGGGGCTGGCAATGTCCAAAGTTAGTGGGTGGTATTCCTCCCTTCCATAGACCTCTGTGGGGAACCACCTCTGAGCAAGAGGGTTACAGTAACAAGTCACCCCTCTTAAGATGTAGTCTTCTCTTCAAAAATCATTTTGGCTTTCTGAGTCATCCTTTCATTGGATGACTCTGACTCAGAGCAGGGGAGTGTGAAATGTATCTACTAAAATGCACTTTTTTTTTCCTGAGGATAAGATGGAGAGTCCAGTCCCACAAAAACAGACTGAATTTTTTTTGTTGAACTACTGATAAATGTTCAGAGGAAGGATCTGACTGAATGCCCTGGAAACTGAAGTAATCAGTTTTTCTGTATAAACTGAGCTGCTAGCATCACACTAGAATGGGTTTCAGTAATCAAGTGATAGCTTGCAGCTAAATATGACTTGATTAGATATATAATCTGATCCAGATGAATCTGGGAGCTCTCCTACTGTTTTATTCATGCAAATCCTACATGCAGACATTGGGTTGCTCATTCTGTATTCTGATGCAAAAATCCACAATAACGACACAGCTTGTAAAGATTTAGTTACAGAGGCCAGGTGTTAATCTTGATATTACAGGATGATTTTCAGAAATGATTTGAAAAGCTTAACATATGCATATAGGATAACTCAGATGAATGAATCTCCAAGCACTGTGACAATTTTCCAGAGAAACAGTTCCAGAAGAGATCTGACTCATCCACCCTGCTTGGTGCTATGGAAATATTTTTCAGAGATAGAGACATAACACAGCCCAGTTAGGAAATGGTCCAGGCAGTCATTCTAATTGCTTCACATGATAATGTATGACCATCTAGCCCTGAGAATATATGACAATCTAGCCCTGAAGTTAGGTTAGTCCAAATAAAAAAATCCCAGGGTCAAAGTCTGCCAGCCACCTTGCATGCACAGCCTACATACATGGAAAAGTGCAAATCAGGGTGAGTTAATGTGACAAAATCATACCATAAGTTAACTTCTGATGTACTAAAATGTTCTAGTGTAAACAAAAGTCTGCCAGGAACTCTGGCAAGGGCTATGCAGAGGCTATTTCTAAATGCAGTAATCAGTAGTAAAGATCTGTAGTTTGACATTCTTTAAATCTGATGCTTGAATATGTTTCCAAAGTTTGTGCTGCTAGAAGTTCAGCCCTGGTTCAAAGGAAAAGGACTTTGTAATCAACCTATCTATGTAGGATTGTTTAAGATCCTTTTCTTTGCCTCCCACATGATATTTTCCTTCACACCATGTGCAGATCCTACTTGGATGGAGACAATAAAACCAAACAAATCATGAAATCTTGAGTTCACAAGCACCTTTCCAGTATTATTCTGAACTTTGTGAGACATTATCACAAAACTGCTGCTCTGACACTGCAGGTATATCTCTGGAGTAGAAGACCGAAAACATGTCTCCTGTGTCTCTTAAGTACCCAACACAGATTAGAAATTTCCTTGAAAATCAGAATATGTGAGTCAAATTCTGTCTTTGTACACAGTGCTGTAGTCAAAGAACTCATGGAAAAACAAAGAAATAAGCAAGTTTTAAAATCAAGTTTTAAGTATGCATTGTTTATTAGAAAATTTAAAGTAGTAATGTAGAAATCAACGTTATGTTAGTTTTTGCCATTCATGTAAATGAATGAAGACCTTACCCAGTCTTAGTTCTACTGGCATAAATCACTAGTGTTCACTGGTGAATAAAATGCCTTTTACACAAGTGTAACCTTGCCAGAAGACTTGAGGGTGCTTCAGCCTTCCGAATGGCACCAGTGTGTGTGCTCCAAGTCATGTGCCCTACCCACCTAGCAGCGCTGTCCCATCTCCCCTTCCCCACCTGTTCTCCATACTGAAGCTCCTGTGTTTTTTAACTGTGATTTAATGCAGGTTATATAAGAATAGCAGGACTGGGGCAAGAGGAAGATTTACTTAGTTCACTATCCTGTCTCCGGCCAAAAATGAATGTCTAGCAAATACTATAAAAACCCCAGCAAGCACATGGTGGTAATGCATTGGAATGCTTCCCAGCCTTCAAGGGGCTTCATGAGCCAGAAGTTGTGTCCTCATATGTAATAGCTCTTCATGGATTTCTCTTGAATTTTGGTAAACTTGAAACATCTGGAACATCCTATAGCAGAACTACTCCATAGTTCAAATTCATACTGGGTAATGAACTACCTCCTCTTCTTTATTCTTAACCTACAATATAAGCAAGAGATTCCTAACCATCCTCTTCATGACCCTTATTATTTTATAGATTTCTGTTGTATTTTCCCTTTGTTTGTTTTTTGCAGACTGAAGAATCCTAACTTATTTTCTCCTTGCATGGAAGCCACTGCATAGTTTTGATCATTCTTGTGATTTGCTTCTAGATCTTTTCCAAAGGCACTGTATGTTGTTGAGTTGAGGACAGCAAACTTCTGCACAGTATTTAAGGCGCAGGTGAAGCATGGATTTGTTTATACAGTGGCATTACAATGTTTTGTTCTTTACTCCTTTCTTAATGATTCTTAGTATTTTATTTGGGGGGTTTTGTTTGCTTGCTTCTCGTTTTGTTTTTTTTTTTTTTTTTTTAATTGGTACTGAACATCAAGCTAACATTTTCACAGAACTATGTACTACAGTCCCAAGAACTTGAGCAAAGCACAGTTTTACAATGTCTATGTAGTAGTGACCACAGTGAGGTGCTGGAGTGTCTACGGTTTCTGTGGGCCTCTCAAGTACAGATGCATACTTTCCACTCAACAATGATATACACATTACTATAGTAGATGTGGGATGTTACATGAAGTGGAGAAGAACCTCAACAGACACATACTTGAAAATCATGTCACATGTATCTACACATATGGCAGCTTGTACGTATTTCTTAAAACACAGAAATAGCAATAGACGTTTGGAAAATCTACTTCATGTACCTTTCCAAGTTCCACAGACAATCCAGATTTCTGGTTTTACAAGAAAACCTTTTTTCTTTTGTCAAACATGTTGCTATGTAGCAAATTCAAATATATTCTAAAACAGATTTTCAAGGCAAGAAAATTTTTGGGTTATGAAATATCACTATTCTACACACAGTCTGGTTTTTTATTTCCTTAGAAGAAGAAAAATACTTTCCTAAGCAGCCAGGGAAACATTCTTGTTTAAAATGACTGCATGCAGCTATAACAAATATAGCGATGGATTTATTCCGAATAGATTGAGTGGACTCTGTAGTAGTCTGTTATCCATCATTACCAAACACTTAAAATCAAGAAGCAGTCTAAGATTTTAAATGGATCTTCAAACTCCTCCGTAAAGCACCTGAAAACACCAGATGATTACTTACCTGATTATATTACAATGGAGGAGATAGGACACAAGTGATTAAACACCAAAGTGCTTTTAAACACAATGCAGTTAACATGTCATTCCAATAAATGTTTGGCTGACTACAACATTTCAAAGCAGAGGACACAGTCTTCTGGTTTTGTGGATCACAGGCTCTCTCTGATGTCCCACAGCTATTCTTGCAGGGCAGCTCAGAAATTGTTCTATTTTAATCCATTCTGATTAATGCCACAAAATTAGTTTTCCTGACACTGGTAATTTTGCTTTGCTGAGGAGTGATTGAAGGGGATGGACTTTCATCCCAGCATAGCAAATCACTATCAGCCTGCTGCAACAAAGAGTTAACCATCTTCTTCAGCAAATGAGATGAAACTGTAACTTGTTTTCTTTTAATTAACTCCTCACTAGATTGCTCCAGGTCCTCCTGGCACCCCTCAGCTCCTAGACAATAGCAGTGCTTCCAGCTAGGGTAGGATTTTGGAGTACTCAGGTTTCCTGGGAGTAGCCATGCTCTGCGTGAGTCAGGTCACAGTTTTCTCACGCTGTCTGAGAACGCTGTTGGAGAGACTGATTGTGGGCACAAGGCAAGCTGAACATATCTGAGGCCGTTTAGACAGACTCCGCATGCTGGTGAGTCAGGATGACCAGCAAAGATAACATATCAGCAACCCACACCCACTCCACTGTTTGTAATGAATTCCTTCCTCTGGGTTTACTTTCCTTTGACTACTCTCTTGGTTTTCTGAGTTTAGCATTACTGCCTTAGGTCTCCCAGTTCTATTATCTAGTTTATATCCCTGTGTCGGCTTGGTTGCTCTTTTCCACACAGGGTACTCCTAGAGAGTGGGGCAAACCACAAGGCTTATGAATGAGCCTTTAATGCACAAGGCTGCCATGTTAGTATCTTCATACATGACCGTGTAGGACCATTGCAGCGGTGCCAGGAGTTGTATCCTGAGAGGATACTGTGGTCAGGACTCCAGCACAGGCTGTTCCTGGGTAGGTTATACACATGGGGTCACTGTACACATCCAGAGCCTTCTGTACACATTATAGAGAGGAGGTTAATGCAGACAGTGCAAATGCTTCCTGGAGGGGAAGACTACATCAAGCAAAAATGCAGGAGAGATTTTCAGGAAAAAAGTGAAGCTAGGTTCTGAAGTATGATCTGTGTGCTCCTAGAAAATTTACAAAAAGCATGGAAAATATGCTTGTATGGATTTAAACTTATAGGTTCTTCTGGTTGAGTCTGCCCTTCAGTACAGTGAAGGGACTGAGCAGGCAGTCTGTTTGGACAAGTGATAAATCAGGTTTTGGACAAGATTTTTCATTAGTTTATAGTGGTGAAAACTTATCTCTCTCTCCCTCTGAAGTGATGCTGATAAAACTGAAAACAAAACCAGATGTCTGAATGAAAGGATAATGTAGATCTTGTTCAGATAAGAAAATATAAAGTTCATTATACGTAAGGAGAAGGTGTTCAGCTGGTGTGGTGAATTCTTGCCACAAAACAGTTGTAAACCAGGTGTCTAAGTCTGCTTCTGGAGGTGCATTTCTCTTCATATTGACTAGAAGGAGCACCAAGAAGATCAGTTTATTCTTTGTGTGTAATCATTTCAGAGCTCTCCATCTAGGTGAGATCCCTCCCACTGAGCATAATACAGAGTCCAGTTAAGTCAATGTTAATTTTCCCTGGGCTCTAGAACATCAAATAAAACCATCATAACAGCTAAAATCTTATTCTCACCTGTAAAATGTGGTCTTCCGGAGAATCAATGTGCAATTATCACTGGTTTCAGAACATTTCACTGTTGATAATTGGTGCAACACACATAGTCTGGTGTAACATGTTATATTAATCTGACAAAGACTGCTTCATTCTAGTTAGTACCTTTCTCACCACATACACTAAAATCACACCTGTAAATTAGGCTAAGTATCCTAAACAGAAAACAGGATAATGTGAAAAGAAGCGAAGACTATAAATTTGATATCATTGGTAACATCAAGATTATATGATTTTAAAATGTTGTAATAGTTCTTATATTCAAGTTGCTCACATAAAATAGAAAAAATGAATGTTGTCATAATTATGCTCTCTTTGAGATGACAACACATAAATATTAATCTCTTAGCTTAAACAACAGTTGAGACAGTGATTAGAAAAGGATTAGAAAAGAGCATCAGTCTCTTCTAAAGGCAGTGATAAGCCAGGCAGAAGCCTGGTGCTCAAGCACATCCAGTAACCCTCCACGCGTGTAAACACCCTGTCCTGGAACACTGGTGGATTTTCCCCACTCCAGATTAAGACATGTCTTCTCAGTCAAATGAGCCTGTCAGTTAAACCTGCACCACAAAATGTCTGTTTAGTAGAGTGTGAAATATAAATTTGATCTACATGGGTACAGCAAAACACACTAGTGAACAAGTACATGAGGAACATTCTTTCAAATCATCTACTGAAAATCTTCTGAGATGTGCCCAGCTTGACAATGGGAGTGGTAGTCACACTCATCGAGGAAGATGTTTTAAAGTTTAAAGATTTAAATCAAATATTCAATCATTTATCATCTGTGCTTCTGTAACACAGATGGCTTAAAAAAAAAAAAAGCCAATTTATCAGACTGAAATGAAACTTTAATTAGATAATCTAGTTCTACATTGCCAGTATTAATTTAAAAAACTCTAATATGAACTGATACATGGGTTGCTTGAATCAGACTGCAGGATTCAAGAGCTGGAATCAGTCCAGCACTTTGAAGTCTGATGGTTTGAAGGCCTAGTTTTATTTTGGATTGTTTCTTAGTTTTATTTTGGGTTGTTTCTTGCCCCTCCCAGTTTTGAGAATAATGATAAATTATCTAATAACTTTTAACTTTCTGCTTAACAGCTCAGTCAGGGGCACCAAATGAAAAGACACTGAGGTAAGATACGTAATCAGCAGAGAATCATAGGAAAAATATATGCTGAGAGGGATCTATGGAGATCTCTCTTTCAACTTCTTACTCAAAGTGAACTAACTCAAGTAGTAAATTGGTTTCCTCAGGGTCTTGTCCAGTCAAACTCTGAAAAGCTCTAAGGAGGAAAAATCCAAAGTGTTTCTTCATACCACCTATTACAGTCCTTCAAATCTCTCACAGTGAAATTTTTTTCTGTATATCCAGGCAAAATTTACCTTGCTACAACTTTCTGCTATGGCATCTTGTCTTTCCATTGTGTACCTCTAAGAGGAGCCTCTCTCTGCCTTCTCCATACCTCCCCTCTAGGTAGTGGGAGGCAGCAGCTAGACCCCCCTTATCCTTCTCACCTCCATGTTAGGAGAACCCATTTTATTCAGTGACCCTTTCTGTGCCATATGCACCAGCTCCCTGAACATCTGAGTTGTCCTTCTGCAGACTCTCTACAGTTTCTTGACATCCCTTTTGCACTGGAAGCCCCAAAATCAGACACCATACTCCATATAGTAGCCTCATGAGCACTGAGTAGAGGGGAATGATCACATGCTTCAGTCTACCGGCCACAGTTCTGTTAATAGAGTTTCAGCAGGTATTTAACCATCATCGCTGGAATGGCCCACTGCTGACTCAGTAATGACAGCTTTATTAAGATATCAAATATGTAAATTTTCATTTCAGTTTTCCAGAATTGCACAGCACCAGCATCACCTGCCTTCCATCTTCATAGTTACCACCATGACCCTTATGCTTTGTATCACCAGTGAGTAGCCTTCTGGTCTTGTCTGGAAGGGGATGCAGGCAAGACAAGCTTCATCAGTTACCACTGCAGTGTCCAGGGATTAAACTTTCTCTGATTCTCTGGCACTTTGATCTCTTTGATCCTAAGAGCACTTCCTTGTCCTTTTTAACATTATCGGTATTACTATCACACAGCCATGAGCATACCACTCTCCATCTTTTCAACTCTAACTCAAGATCAGCTTCTGAAGATGGAAGGTTATCTTCAGCAGAATAAACAACAGTCTTCTTTCTTTTTGGTGTTTTTTTATATGGCCCACTGTAAAGCTAAAAGCTACAGAACATCTTTATTCTGTAAGTATATAACCAGTGCTGAGCATACCAGACTCAAAGGATAACTCTCTGCTGTAGATCTATCCAGACCAATAATTGATTGGTCCAATAAGCATCTTGTTCAGGTAAAGCATCATAGAGAAGACTATAAAGTTAATCATCAGAGATTGCTGTGCAGGCAGCTCTGCAAAGCCCATGAAGAGCTTGCTACAGCTGAAAACTGTGGCCTCAGGGTTCAGCCATCTATTATCCCAAGTATAGCTTGATGCAGCCAGGCTGTATGACCTTAGTTTAGTTTTATTGGCAAAATTGTTTTTAAGGTTTTAAAAAGCACATGAGCTAAAGATTAAAGAAAAGGAAAAATGCAAGATGAAAACACAGGTAGAGATGTAATTGTTGAATAATAACTGGTGCAACTCAAGCATTTGACAAGAAAAATAGTGAATCAGTATAAAACCATAATGAAAGAAAGCAGAGCACTGTCAGATGGCAACTCAGCAACAGTAAGGAGCAGACAGTTCCAAGGACCAATACAGGCTAACTCTTCCCCACTTGACTGACAACTGGCTGGTCAATAAATACTCTTAAACAGTGTATATGCTGCTTGTAAAATGTCTTTGTGCATGGTAAAAATACCTGAACAAATACAATTGCAGTAAGGTGTGATTGCATGGCTATCTTTGATAACTTGAGACTGATATTAAGAAGCTTCAGAAACAAATGTTCTCATTCACAAAAAACAAAACAAACAAAAAAAAAAATCACCACCAAACCCAGGTATTTACTACTCATCTGGGCCATTAGCAAGAAAAGCATGTGCAAATAATGCCAGTGTCCACAGCATCTTCTCAGACATTTTCAAGGGGTTTTTTTTTTGTTGTTTTATTTAAGGCTTGGTGGATGGTTGGGAGTTCTGGGTTTTTTCTCACTATCTTTTCCCACAGTTCATCTGTGTGCCAAGAGGACTTTCTTAAATCTGCTAGGTGACCAAGGAAGTCTGGTGGATACTTCCAGTCATGAACCCACAAGGCCATGCCAGAGCAATACCTTACCATGACACATGTAAGGCTACTCTGCAGTCAGAACATATGCCTAAACCAGGCTCCCTGATCACTCAATACTGAGAGATCTCCTAGTGATATGATTGCCACTCGCTCATGCTGGAGCCCTAATGCAGCCTTGCTGCCAAGAGTTGAGACAACTTAACTCTGTTTACAATACAGAGTTCATGGCTAAGCAACCACAAAATGTTTTTATAGCTCAATTCAGCATGTAATCTCAGAGATGTCTTGCTGTTTCTGACCTTTACTTACAGAAACATGATGGCATGGGAAGGCATGACCAGCTAAGCACTTCCTCAGGGAGTCTAGTTTTGGTGGTGATAGGTGTTTCTGTTTCATATATTCTTCACTATTAGAGGAATCAAATGGGAAGAAGAGGATTTTTCTTTAATCATGTAAATATTAATTAGCAAATTGTCATCTTAATTCTGGAAGACCACTTTCAACAATGAGTTTTAGGGTTTTTTATAATGGGTTAATGTGGAATCAGTTCTACTGCAAAATGTTTTAAATTGCTTAGCTGTTGTGGGGTTTAACCTCAAAAGCACATACATTTCTTGTGGGAATGAATTTACTTACAGTTTTAATATCAGTTTAGCTTTATAATGTGCTATGGGCACTATCTAGATGAAAACTATGAATGAAGGCATGTATTGGAATGTTATTGTCCCAATGAAATGCAATATTCTGGGGACTGAAACAGGGCATACTTTCAGTAGTAGTAAACAACAGTTTTTAGCAAGATATTTAATAACTCTCCTAAGAGAAAAGCAAGTATGTAACCTGGCATTTTTCTAGGTCAAAGCTAATAATCCTTACTGTTATTCCAAGTGCTACAAGTTCATTAAAGAGAACAAGTTAGTATTCACTTGATTTTCATGCAGTTACCTGGTCATAAAATTATTTTTTAATTTACAGAGAAACGTTTGCTGCTTCATATATAACTCCTATAGATGTGAAACAGAAGATTTACCTGACAATTGAGTTAGCTAGATTGCACTCAGTGTCTCCAGCACAGTATTCACTATTTTATTAATTCTTGTCATAAGCTGCAGCGTTTTCCTGACAGACAGCTGGTGTGTTCCCACTTCCAAAATAAGAGGCAGCAAGACAAGAGCTGATACATACTGAAGCTACACTGAGTCTCTAGTGATGTAGAAAGCTCCAGTTTCATGTTCTCTGCCCACACTACCTTTGGGTGGTCTTTAAGGACAAGTTCATAAGGCAGAGTTCATGCCTACCGTAAACACGGAGTGAGTGACCGAGCACAATAAAATGTATTAACATCAAGGCTAAATGAAACAGCAGAACACTGTAGAGCTTTTTAATGTCCAAAACAGCAGTGTGTGACTGCTCAGCTAACTTTCCTTGAAAATGAAGTCAAACATAAGTATCTTTTCCTTTGCTGACCAAGAAATGTGTTTAGAGGATCTGTGTTTCCCTTTCAACAGCTGTTGGCAAAACAAGTAGTCTTCTGGCAGGTGACACACTAAATGTCAAAATCTTCCACTTGGGGCCAAACTGGAATGGCTTGCACCAGTCTCCTCAGCAGCTCCAGTTCCAGGTGGGAGCAGTGCCAGCAGGCAGCATGCCATCCCTGGTCACTCAACACCAGGCCAGTTTGCAGCTGATCCAGTACCCTGCCCCGTACATTGTCCTTTCCCCTGTCTGATTGCTGCACACAATGCTAAGTGAAAACATGAGGAAAATAAGAAAATCAGTAGATAGAAATTATTTCAGAAAGATGAGAAAACAGAGGGTTTCAAAGAGAATCAATTCCCATCTTTCTAATCATGTCAGCCAAACCACTAACTCAGAAAGAGTGGTGAAGCAACTGTACAAGAATTAGTAGTTTCAGTTCCACTAGGTCTGAGCAAACAGATTTCTTGTTTTGGCTTCACAATGGTATGAGGCCTTTGAGTTTCACTTTGAGATCAGCATTCAAAGCAAGCCAGAAGCTCAGAATGAACCTCAGCTGGAATCAATGACTTTTTCTGGGAATTCACAACACACGTGGTATTACTCAACACATATCCTAATTGAGCAATCTTTCTCCAGAGAAGGGAGAGAAGTTTTATCCAATCTTGTTTTCAAGCAACATTTCAGACCATGATCTCATTTAATTGTACCAAGACAATTTTCTTTGGAGAATCTTGGGTAAATTCAGGTTTTGATTTTCATCAGGCTGTATTTCAGTCCTTGTAACCAAAGCATCACTAGAAAACCAAGGGCAACAAGAATCTAATGCTAGAGAACTGGATTTTCAACCACATTGTATGAATTGATTGTACACTTTTCAATACCTTCTTCTTTATAGACTGTTTTCCCTCTTGATATTTTACATATTTTGTTTCTCAAAATCTGTAATTCACTCTTTGGATTTACATCTTTAGGGGAGAGAGTTGTATGTTGTTTCAGCTTAATGACAGTGAAATATCAGCTGAGTTGAGTGAAATATAAAATGTGAATTTTTTTTTAATATAAAGGACATTCAGCTGTAGATATTATATAAAGGTACATATCCACTATTCTAAAACCCAGCAGTATAAGCATTTTTTTCATTCAGTACATCAAATAGCCAACAAAACTCAGTACATAGCCTAGAAATATTCTGGGTTTGTGCCTGACTTTGAAATTGCTTACAATATTCTAATTTCAAAGTTTTATTCAAGATCCAGGAACAGATTTGGGAACTTTGAGATTTTTAATTAGTTTTGTGTAGACAATCAGCAAAGATAATATATTTATGTAAGACCAGTTTGTCACATTTATGTAGATTCTTAACATACTACAGATGCCTTGCACAACTCAGTATAGCATTTACTTATGTGCTGTAGGAGAAAGAGACTCACTTCAAAATTAAAAATATTTTATCTCTATTTAGAACTGTGTAAGACAAAGGGAAAAGGAACTAAATAGAAGATAATTCAAATCCTCTCAGAATAGTCCCTTCTGACACTTTCTGCACCTGCATTTGTACAGCTCTTACCCAGGTTCCATACTCTACAGTTGCTCAAGCTATCCTACAGTATGTCTCAATGCCTTAGTATTTTTGATCAGGACTCACAGAAGGAAGTTGATTCTGCAGGCAAACATCCAACGGAAACAATAGATCTATGATATTCCTTTTAAAATAAGGCGGTTGTTCAATCAAACAGTTCACCCAAGTATGGTCTCTGGTACTGAAATTTTTCAAGCCCTTTCCTGAATACTGCTCAAATTAAAACAAACATTGCATAATGCGTATCTCCAAGCTAGGTACGACAAGGGGAGACACACTTTTAAAATATTTGCATCCCAAATATTTTCCTAATTTTCTTACTGCTACAACATTACAAGCAGCAATGCTGTGTTATTATCATTAAAGCTGTTCTGAACATAGGCAACAATAGATCATAAATTACATTCATTCTTTCCCTTCAGTGTTGAATCTCAGTGGGAACAGTTACATCAGTTTGGTGACACCTGAACCTTCACCAAACCTCAAGCTGGCCTTAGGAACAGAGTTGAAGAGAAAAATTTCATATTTTGAAAATAGTAAATAATTTCTTTCTTCTTAACTGTATTATTCCCATATTTCCTCAAAGGGCTGACTAGTTATTCGTATCATCAATAACATTGTGCATCTGCTTAGAAATTATCATACTTTGGGAATACAAATCTTACATGAGAAAATTTGCCTACGTGATTTAAAATTAATTCATAATGTTGACATACTGCTAATTATTTATGATTAGTGCTTTTTTGTTTATCTCATTAGGTTCAACAGTTGCATTATACACAAATTTCTGTGCATTTTCTGAAATAATTTGTTGCTTCTATTCAGTGTTGGTCATTTAAACAAAATATGCAAATTTAACCCTGCTAACTGTTTTGAATTTACCTTAGATAAAAAAAATATGTCTTAGCTCTGTTTTTTGTGGTACCTCTAGTATAACTATTGATTTGCAGTAAATAGCACGTGTTTCAATTCCAGATCCTATCAATCTTCACCTCAAATAGATGGTAATATTGATCCTCCTTTGTGGTGGTTTTGCCCACTGCTTTCCACCACAATCTCTAGTTTTGTCTCTGAAGGTCATTTTCAGAACCATTTTCCTAACGAGATAAATTCGATAAAGTTGTCTGACAATTCAAAGATAATTTAAAAGAATAGGTTTTCGGAGCAGGAGAATGTCACTGCAAATGTGAAGACCACTAGTGACATTTAGGGCCTGCTTCAAGTGCTCAGCTCCTCTAAATCTAAGCCTTTAAGTATACTGGTAGAGCAAAGTGGAGATGAGTCACACTCCACCACATGAAAAGGAGTGAGGTGTTTGCAGACCGCAGCAACCCAGGTACATAGATAGGAACTAAAACTGTACTGGGTTAGAAACTGGCCACCAAAGGGTTCTTATTAAAGAGCTTCATTTTGATCCTGTAGATTTTTTTATAGCTTTAGTTGTGTTTTTGTGTGATTACTGAACAACAAAAAAATTTATGTTACTTCTCTCCATCCTTGGCAAACTCACTACTGTGCTCTAAAGCCACAATAACAGTGTAACTGTTACTAATAACAGGCGACTGTTACTAATAACCTGCGTTGTTCTGGAGACCCTTATCCTGTGGGTGTTTTGAGAGCTGACACGCAAAGACCCTGGCAAGAATCAGATCAGAGAAAACTGGCATTTAGCCACACTAAGTTTGCAGCTGTCTCTATGCTAGCATCAAAGCATTGCTTTAACAAGGGAAAAAAGGACAACAGGCCTGGGTGGCAGGGTGTACACTTTCTAGCCCCTGAAATCCTGCAATGAAAAGAGCTATTATGGGACACTTTCAAGCCAGAATTTATAATGTAACTCTGCTAACTGAGTCATGTCCTCTTTTCCATACAGAAGAACATTTTAAAAGCAACTTTATCCAAAATGCCAAAAAAATTTGTAGTCTGTTTACTGCTCTGGTTATTGGTCTCTAACGATGCCAGAGGGCACAGACATGTTTCCTAACTACCGAGGATGGCATGTCTTACAAGCCACTTACACAAAGTGCAACTTTTGCTGAGAATGTCAGGGTGAAAGGCCACAGTCCCGTCCAACCATGTGTTGTGCTGGAAAAATGCATCATCTTTTTTCATTCCAGTATGGAATACTGCTCTAGTACTGCTGCTGTGTGGTCAGATACACTGTGTCTTCACAAACTTGTCTTGCACCTCTTGGGGAAAATTTGATCACTCAGACTGAATGGTTCAACACAGCAGCACTTTTCTTTACTATAACACCTTTCTTCTGTCTTGTCAGCTCAGCTGCTTGAGCAAAGTCTTTAATAAGTAACGTTTGTGCCACAGTCAAAGACTCTTTGCTAAGTCTCACCTGGAGAAGCAGGGTCTGTTTTGTTGGGTCTAGTTCAAAGGACAGTGGGCAAATAGCTCTTTTCCTCACTCTTCCAAAACCAGGGACCCAGAAAGAAACAATGGATCAGTGCTGGAAGTAGTGTGGTAAGGATGGGGTCTACTGGATGAAACAGAGTTTGCTATGTGCAGTACTGGTAGCAAATTTCAGTTCCTTTACCACCTGCAAGGAAACCCCTTCCAGTGTGAGGCACACAGTCTTCAGTGACTCTTAGCAACAATAAAATGTCTCTGATTTCTGGGAAATGCCAAAACCAGTTCGTCTGTGGCCTAGAACATCGCAAAGAATTTATAGGACTATTAGGTAACAGTGATTGTGATAAAATTGTGAATACCTATACATAAGAAACATCTCAGTTTAATTCCCGAGGTTTTTACTCTCCACAACCTTTGTGAAAGCAGTAAAACAGGAATTTCAGCAACCCAAGAATGTGTGTTTTCTTCTCTTCCAACCTAAGCAAATATATGGCCACTGTTCACCACAGACCAGACCTGAAGACCAATCTGAAGTCTATCTCCTAGAAATGTCTGCTTTCTTGCATGGATTTACCAAACATTCCTCAAATTCCCTCTGCTGACTTACGCATACGTTGTCCCCACGTGTACTTTGTTAGTTGTCTGAAGTTTGGAGGGCTGCTGTGATAGGGAGCTGTGGAAAACCACCAGAACTATAGTTCCAAATATGACTGAGAAAATACAGCAGAGATAGTAGTAGGAGATAACTGGCTACCCAGTGAAGGAATGTTGAGTTCATGCTGGAACACTATGTAAAATTTCTTTGCTTCTGTTATTTAGTGATAAATGTGTGTGCCACAACAATGATCTTCACAAATGAATTTTACTGTGCTTTAGTGCTTCAATTCACTCAGCAGACATATGAGCTGGAGCTCAGTGAATTGCTGTTGCTAATAGACAGCTTCTGGGCTAGAGACAACATTAGAACTTATTTGGTGCATCTAAAAGAACTATAGATTCATGCACATAGGAACATTTCTGCACTTCAAGTCCAAACCTAAACTACTCTGTGCAGCTGTTTCTCCTCTAATAAGCAGAACAATGTTATTTTCCCACACCAACAAGTACATCTTTATTGGTAAATTCTTCTAGAGTTCTCTGATTTTTAGCCAGTACAAACAAAAAAGCTTCAACCATTTGATGTAGAAACTTTCAAAACTCTTGTTTGCATTTCTCTTTTCAATATAATTTTTCTTTAGAACCCTATCTGTTTTTAAAGAAACAAAATTTTAAATTTTAAAGAGACAAAAGCAAACCAAACAAAATACTTCCTTAATTTGATGTCAACTGAACTACTGTTTTGTAAATTAAACAATACTTTCAAGAAGTAGCAGAAGTTTCCTGAGTTTCTCATTTGACACGAAAGCCAAAAATTCAATTTATTACACAATTGAACCTGTAAGGGTTTCATCATTCTTGAAGAAAACTCAAAAAATGATGGTTCTAGATATGTCTGCAGGCACAATATCTCTAATATTTAGCACTCTATTTCCTGAAGTAAATTATGAACCATGAATTTAAAAGGTGAACTTTACAAACATCTTAACTATATGCATTAGGAGATCCATTTAATCTGGATTTATTCATTGCTATACTGCAAATAACCCATTTTCTGATGGGTTGAGACCTTACATAAAATACATATTAAACCGAAAGCATTTTTTGCAATCCAGGTGAATGACTGCCAAACATTTTATGGCATGGCTGCTGGAAACAATAGATTTCCATAATTTTTCTTTACATATATAATTTATAAGCATATGTAGGAAAAATTATAATTTCCAATCACACTACCTTCATCCTATTCCACAAATATTTTCTGGCTAAAAGTTTAAATAACACAAGTGTGATGAAGCCTGCACTATTAATGCAACAAGGATAAATTATTGTCTCCTCTGCATTTCATCAACAGAGTTTTTAACTGGAAATAATTATCTACCAGAACATAATACTTTTGTGTTTGGGTGGGTATGATCAACTGTAGGCTAAGTTCAAGTTTTATCATTATTCTATTTATTTAGGGATAGTAAAATTTACAGTACATAGAATTTTTATCATAAAACTGATAGATTATATTTTCAGTATCAAACTAAACTCTTCAACTACCGCTATTTTTCTCAAAGCCTATGCTTAAACTGAAGGCCAGGTCTAATCAAAAGATCTTAATTAACATGACCATGTATTTGGGGGCCCTGTTAAGCATGGAAGAATCTCATTAATCGGCTTTGGAGAGTCTAATGAATTTAATTTAAAGTAAACTCAGAAAGGGTACATAGGCGCAAAATGTCATTCTCCTGCAGATGCACATCAAGAAGTTGCAAGCACTGTCAAATAAACCAGCCTGTGGCCGCCAGTTTCTGATGAAAACAAAATCATCATATCACACCGTGTTTTAACAGTAAACTTTTAAAATGAAAGACCCTCAGTTTCCCCACTGTAAGATCATATCAAGTCAAGTTTTATGTCTACACATGCACACAAGGGCACTTGTCCTCCTCTGCCTGGCTGACAGGGACTCCGGTACCATCTGTCCAGGGGGAGGACAGAAAGGAGATCTTCCTTCTGTCCATGTACTCCAATTACTCCTGTACCTCATAATCCTCTACAGACTGCTCCTTTCCCTCACTGTTCCTTTCCCTCAATATGTACCTATTGCTGGCCCTCTTTTTCACCAAAAAAACTCTCAATTTCAGACTAGCTCTGCATCCTTCTCTCTCCCTTTGATTATATTCCCACACTGCTAACTCCTCACATACCCTCTCTCCCCAGATTCCCTGTATTCTCTTAAACTTCTTCTCAGGCTTCCCCTTGCCCCATCCACACTCTTGTATATCTCTGATATGGTTTATTTGCACCTACAGAAATACCTACTCAGTAACTTAAGCATCTAGGCAGGCAGGTAGGCAGGCAGACTCCACTCTTTTTAAAAGAAGTGAGACAGGCGCCTCTTTTAGTAGGCACATTGATATAACAAGGGCAGTAGAAGCCAGCATCACAGTGTCTCCAGAAGTACTCTGATAGTTTGCACATGACAGAAAAATGGAAGGAAGAATTTAATGGGAGTGCAAAGTAGCACAGAGCAAGTCAAACCTTGAATACAAAGAAGAGTATGATATACAAGGTCAACTCTGTATCACATTTGTGAAATCATCTTCTGCCAGATACTATGGGCCAGAGGAATAGGGGCCCAGTCATCCAGATGCTCCACAGATTCCGGAGACCCAGATTATCAAAATATATCTTTTTAATGGATAAAGGATTACACTGACTTGACATGATTCAGTGTCGTTCTTCAGTTGTACTTGTAGGAATGCTGGCATAAAGTGGAAGCTTGCCAACATAAAGAAGGATGACAGCAGGAGTACTGTTGGCAGCAGGTCACATCCAAAGCAGAATCCAACATAGTGCCGGAAATTGCTGCAGATAATGAGAAAGAGCATCCAGCAGAAGTTGGGAAACTTTGCACAAGTGTTTTCAAAGTAGGCCACAAGTTTCGCATCTCAGGGGAGGCAGCTCATGCATATAACAAGATGCATACATTTTTAATCAGAACATGATCCATGGAAATATTTTGAGAAACAGAAACCTTTCTACTTCTCCACATTTGAAGAACATTTATAGGAGGCCTGTCAACAAAGACAATTCTTGTGATCCACATCTTGAACTTTCTCTGGAAAACTGTGTGGACAAGAAACTTAGAAAACTGATAGCTGGTGACATTCTTACCAATGGGCAATCCATTGGGTGCTGCTGCTGGCACTTTCTCCAAGTCACTGTGCAAAACAAAACAACCAACCCAAATGTATGTCTTAGATCTACTGCTACTACAATGACACCAATCAGCACACAGATATCCATTAGATTGTGACAAGAAGAATTGAAGACCTGGAGAGATAAAGTAAATAAAGTAGCCCAAAGCAAAAAGAGTCTCATAAAGTCTACATTTCTAGATAATTTATGACCAATTTGGCTGCAAAAATATCTGGTAGATTTCAAGGATAACTTGCATGTGGTACCATCCTAGTCCCAGGCACAATGGCCTGTGCTCAGATCAGAGAGGCTTCAGCAAGCACTTCTCATAAAGGTAAGAAAAACAATCACAAGGAACAGAATGAGATAATGTTTAGACAATGTTTTCAAAACCTAATTCAATTGAACCTCTGAATGAGCATCTGGAAATGGGAAGGAGAGGCAATTTCACAAGGTCCTTTGAGGACAGGAAATCACTGATCACAAGAAGCGTATCACATCTGTTCACCATCACGGTGGATTAGGGTGAAAGGAGAACAAATAGTGCAGACAGTAGAGTTACTCTGGCTTTGAATTTGCAATGTCACCTCTACAGGGACTGTTAATATTGCCACCTGAAAAATGCACATGTATCCTACTGTCAACATTAGTAGGAGTTCATATTTTCACAATGTAATCAGAAGTTTGATGGAAAATGTAAGGATTGAGCTACTGTTGACTTAAGAGGTTGTCTAAAAGCAACAGAAGTACAAACTCTGTAGAGAGGTCTCATAAATACAGTCCTTTAATTGCAGGGAAAAATTTAACAAAAAAAGAAGTAGAAATATAATCCAGTTAATTTACTGAGAAGCTAGATATTTTCAGTGTTTTAGAAGTGTGCTAGTACTTCTAAAGCCAGTTATACAGATTTACCACTTCCTAGTATGTGCTAAATAAAGGGATCAGAAATAGGTCTTCAGAACTTCAGGAAGTACCAAAATCCTGACCTTTACGAACACAAAAACCTCAGTCCATGGCTCTGCAGAAATTAACAGTTATGTTGGGTTACAGCACTAGACTGGCAGAACATTTGTTCCATTGATCCTTGTTCTTCTTCAGGGTTTTGTGTTGATTCTTAGGTTGAAGCCTTTTGTGCTGGTAAATAGCTTCAGGAAAAGAGAAAGTATTCAACAAAGGCATTTAGCTTTTGAAGGAGCCTTTTCATTAGGTTATTTCTGAAAACAAAGAGAAGATAATGATACTACTGGTGTTCACAGGATATCACGCTACTTTCTTCCTTCTGTCTTTCTATTGTTTCAACTTGACTTAATTTTACAAAATGTGGCACCAAGGAGAAAATAAAACCTGTGACCAATACAATTATCCAATCCTAGAATTATTCAAACTAAATGGATTCATATTTTGTTTTCTTCCAAAAGCAGCAGGGGAAATGTTGTTATTGTTCGGATGTTTTCTAGTTAATGTCTGCGAAGTATAATGCTGGGAACAAGATGCTTCAGAAACCTGTGACTCATCAGCTTTTCTTTGAAAAGCTAAACATGAGAACTCCATGAAGAATTTATTTATACTGTTAATGTCAGAAAAAAGTATTTCAGAGATTCTGAAACAAATCCAAGTTTCATATCTAGCAGTGTAACGCATACAGATCTAATCGAGGAGCCAAAGGCAGTGAAAGGGAAAAAAAAAACAACAAAAAACCCAACAACAACAAAAAAACCCAAACCAAACAACACCCCCCCCCCAAAAAAAAAAAACCGCACAAAACCCACCAACCCAAAAAAACCAAAACACCAAACAAAACCCAAACAAAACAAAAACCCCAAAACCAAACCACCAAAAAGAGCGTTTTCTCGGTATGCGACACTACCGGCGCTGGAGCGCTTCCCCCACCACGACCTCTAGCGGTGAACCGGCTCATTGCAGCTTAAGGCTTTGCCAGAGTACAGTTGGCAATAACCTGAGAATTTAGGTTTGCACATATGTTTAGCATTTTGCATGTAAACAGTTACTTTACCTGCGCTAGATTAAAGGCACTTAGGAAGTGAGTGGGTATTTGATTGGAGAGTTTGATGCTGCTTGGTACAAAGCGAGAGGTCATTCACAAGCCCTCCATCACATGAGTTTTAAACTCCCACACAATGACCAGGGTCATTCTGAACTGTGCATTTGATTTGTGCCTATCCCCACCCTGGATAAGATGGCATTTAAGTACGGTTGAGAGAGCACATTTGAATTAATGATCTGTCTTAAAGGATCGTTTGTAACTTGATTTGAAACAGCTATTTTTATAGTGTGGTGAGAAAGAAAGGTTTATATATTTATGTCAGTTTAATTTCCAGTTTCCTCCATACTTTCTGGCTTTATTCAAAAACAAATGCAGAAACATCAGAACACCTCTAAAGTAAAATGTGTGCTTATTCTTGACATTGGAAACAAAATTCCTGCAGAACAGCTGTTCACAAAAAGAGTCCAAAACAGTTCCTGAAGAGAAATATTCCAGAGAGGTTATGCTAAGCCACTAGATCCTACAGTCCTAGCCATAGCAAAAATTTTTTTTGAGATTTATTGTGTTTTGTTTGGTGCTTCTGTAGTCATATTCCTTACTGCACCAGTAGAGGCCACACCATTGCAATGTTTAAGGATTCTGCTGCACCGCTGGGCTGCAGCAATTCCCACCCGATGAGTCCAAATCACCTGCACTACAGCGACAGTTCAGCGGTCCACTTCACAAATACTGAATCAACATATCATATAGACCGCTATATTAAGGACGGATGAAAATGGAGCTGGCTTACCTTTATAAGTCAGACTATTTCTGTGACAGGAGCTGAGCCATCCCCACTTTGGTGGGAATCTCACATGTCATAATTAGTTCCTAGAACTTCACCCCTCTAGAAACAGGCCCTAAGTCTTGTTAAAGGAAATCTGTATTTCAGGACTTCATAAAACATAATACTAGATCATTCTACAGCAAGTAATATTTAATAAGCTCTCAAAGCACATTTACAAAGAGTATGAACACACTTGGTAGCAAAATGTCTTCTTACCAGGAGTCAGGTAAGCTGTCCCTTGATCTTTGCTAATGTTCTCCACACTTTTCTATGCAATCTGTGCTGCAATTGCATTCAAGTGTCAGCTAGTTCTAAAGATCATAGAGGAAAAGAAAACCCCACTAGTATCTTCCTTACAAAGATAAAATTCTGGACCTATTAAAGTCATGAGGAGTTGCTACTGACTTTGATAGTTCTAGAATTTCAATAATAAAATCTGCTAAGTTGATTGCATGTAGGTTCCAAATGTATTTTTCAAGTACTCTGAAAATAAACTGCAGAAAAAGTGCTTTACCATGATTTCACACACAGCTGTTATTTGTATAGACATTATGATGAAGCTCAGTATAGGAAAAATTACATCAAATAGCAAAGGGACTTTCCTAAAAAAAAAAAAAAAAAAAAAAAAAGACCATGGGATAGTTTCTTTAAAGAAAAAAAATAAATCCCCAACACTATGCCACTGAAAATCACTCACAGAAAAATCTCCCACTCCCCAGCATAGACAAGATCTTTCTTGTCTCTAAACTAAATGAATTTTATGGTGGCTTGGACAGCAAGGCTGAAACATGATGATGCAGGCTGACTTTCACAAGATCTCTCTTTGTGATCTAGTGGAGCTCTGCTAACAGTAACACAGGCACCAGCCTTGCAAGCCCCTGAATTTCCCATTTCAAGTAAAATAAATCTTGGTCACTGGGGACTAAATATATCCAATAGCTATCAGACAATCAGGTGGATAGCTTGTTCAGATCAAGCCTTATTTTATCTCAGGCAATTCCTTTCCCAGCATGTCAAAAAATATAGAAGTCATTACAGAATATAAGTGAGAAATAGACTTGTAAAGGCTTTGCTTACTAAATAGCTTCTGTTTAAACTGAACTAGAATTATTGGTTTATAAATCCTTTGCGGCAGAGATTCTTCATATCTGCATGGATAATACCTATTGCAGCTCCACTATGAACATATTTTGTGGATGTAAAACACACTATAATGGTAACCAAATATTAAAACAGATGTCCATACATAGATATGTCAGAAAGCACCATATGCTATCAAGGTCAACATTTTGCCCCAAAAGTTATTGCCCCCTGCTATTGGTTTTACTCTGCTTCATCAGAACTCAGGCTAAATCAAGAGGGGCATGCAGTAGTGTATCTGTCCCTCTACCTACACAAGCATACATGTCCTGCCCAATTGGTAGGTATTTCATTGCAATATTGTAATATTCAAGTTTTACCTTGTTTAGACTGCAAACCAAATAATACTGAAAGTAGACCAGGTGAGTTCCCATTTGCTTTCTTCTCCCATATTCAACAGGTAATTGTTGTAAGTTTAAAACACAAAATGTGTTCTATAGACAGAGAGTTTTAAGGTAGGAAATGACCCAGCCCCCTATAATAAAATAGCATCATCCCTGCCTACTTCTGATGCTACCATTAATACAAACCTCTTATATAGATGTATTTCACCAAGGGGAAAAACAAGACTTTCAGAGCTGCAGACTGCTCTTGTGGTTACTGGAGTAACAACAGCACCAGGGAATGGTCCATTAACCTCACGGGGTTGCACTGACATAGCTACATTAAAAACAATAAAGGTCTTCAGTGCAGGTTGTGCTGTAGTTTCTACATCTTCCTGTCTCATTACTAGCTCTGTAGCTTCTGCTTCTTTTTAAGGTCTGAATTCACAGCTTTTTAAATGTTCCATTACACTCAGGGTCAGAAGCACAGATGGTCCAGCCAGGACATCCTAAAGCTGTAGAAGACCATCCCTTTATCTGGAAGAAAAGAGTGCACAAGGGATACATTTCTAATTCCTTAGGAAGCCTTGTAAGCACGTGTGCTTAAACCAGGTTCAGCACAGAGGATTTCAAATTGCATTGCAGTTACCATGTAACTTAAGAGGCTGAATCTGTGCTGCTTAGCTGATCATGCTGTCACTAAGTCAAGGAATACTGTGGTCATAATAATTTTAAGAGGATATATCTACACACCCATTCTGATTCTTTGGACTAGATATTATCTCGGGGCTTCTGAAATAAATCTGCCTTTCTACTTGCCTAAAAGAATACAGCAGCTCTTTTGTTATCTGCCTGTATCTGTGGTTTTGTTTGGGAAACAGATCCAGCTTGACTTGACATTGAATTAGATCTAAAAAGAGTGACTCAAAGCCTGGAAAGCTTCTGCCTGAATTTATAAGGCTTTAGATTAGACCCCAAATGTCCAGAGCATTGTATCCTTTCACCAGCTGAGATATTCAACCCTGTGCACATCAGGGGCCATATAAGTTAATGACTGCCAGAGAGCACCTTTCCCAGGTTAACAGGCCAGTTCAGGATCAAACTTTCCCTCACTTTGCCTTTAGCTATTTTAAAGGAAAAAAAATGATGAAGTCAGAATTCTCTTTTACAGTGTTAGACTCATTCTGACTCCCAGTCACGGTCGCTCTGCTTTCCAAAGTCACATAACAGTAGAATAGCACTGGGAGTTTGGATGTGATGAGCTCAGTACATTTCTTGGAACTTGCTCTTTACAAAGCATATGGATTTGAGAACAGAAAAGCTGCCAAGATACTGTAAGAGATACCAACCACATGGGCATCTAACCAATATGGGACATCAGGTAATATTTGGAAAACTGGGATAAATTGTTTCATTCTTGCTCAGCTTTGCACTATCCCTGGCTGTGACAAGAAATTACAACGCTTTGCAAATGCATCTTGCTAATACAACTGTTTAGATAAATATCTATCTTTCTGGATGTGTGAGAAAACTGGGCCACATTTCTGAGCTTTTTGAAATCCATGTTAATGATGATCACGTGCTGTGCAGTGTATATCTGACCAACAGACAACTTTTAAGTCTTTTTGTGTTTGTAATAACTCTACTTGCCTGGTGAAAACCTGACGAGGAGTGTGCTATGTCCTCCAATAGTATCTCTCAGCTAGTAACATTTGCGTTACTTTAGGTTGCAGAACCTAAATTTTTTGTAAGGATAAGCTTTCATGTGTCTGGGTAGAGTTTAAAGTTAATTTATTCAGCAATGTTTCATATTACTACTTTCTGCTTAGAGCATTAAAACATATGAGAACAGAAGTACTGGGAAATCCTAATACAAACATCGGAAAAGGTCAGGCTTTCACAGCAAATTTCCATAATTCATTATGGATTCACTACACATGGACACACTGCAGTAAATTGTCCTGCTGACAAAACTGCAAAGCACAGTGAATGGAACAAACTGAACTGCTCTCAACACAAGGACAGCAATGAAACCTCTAATTGGACAAAATTAATTCCTCAGAAGAGTTCAGCCTGCAATCTTGGATTCCCAGTTTTACAGCTGAAAGAAGGCAAATACAATATCCCAATGTTAGTTGAGGTATACATGATTCTTTATGTCTAAATTCTTCAAAATTATGGATTCAGTAAGTTATAAACAGTCCCCCCCATTTAAAGCAAGAGTTACCTTGCAATGTATGCAGTGCAACTTATAGGAGGAGGCAGTGACAGCTTTCAAAAGCAGACGAATACTTTTCTGTACCCTGACTAAAGCCAGGCCTTTGTCTTGTTGCTTTAATGGTTTTACTCTGTTGTTTCTTTACTTCAATGTGGCATAAATTATTCCCTCTTGCTGGTGAGCTTTGGGTGTAGAACTGGGCAGAATCTCAAAGTCTGGAGATCATTTACTAAACCTACATCTTTTCAGACTGGCTCAACTTCAGCACAAACAAGAATGTTAGTCACCGTCATGACTAATGTTCATTAGTAACATTTTAAAGCTCAGAAACACAGCAGCTCAGATTATCCATCATCTTAGACAACCAGTCCTTCAGTTACTGGACAAATGAACTGCACATTGCTCACAGGTATAATGGTTATTCTCCTTCTGCTTTAGAAGTATGATATTTGACAATATCTAACCTGGGATCTGGGAATGTTTCCCACCTCTTGCATCCAGGTCCATTCTCTGGCTGAGTACTGCATGTTTGTTGAGATAAGACTCAAATGTATACCATTGCCCCTCCAGACCCTAAACTATTAGACTACTTCCACTGGAAAAATATGAATAGGTGGGATCCACTTCACAGTTCAACATGCTTCTCTGTGAAGATGACTGAGGGACCAGGGCTTTTAGGATACCTGTAAAACATGCCAGGCCCATAACAATGACTCTGTCTAGTAAGAGAGGACTAAGTGTGCACACATGGCTTCCTAGCCTTCCTCCAAAAGTAAAAATACCATGTGTTTCTTAACCTAGACACTCAGTCCTTATGGATCTCCCTTAATGAGACTCTTCAGTCATTAAAGCCTGCAATCAGTGACGACTTCAAAGCCGTTCTCTGGAAGAATACTGAAAGAAAATTGCAAAGACATTTTATATCTTGTAAAAAAAAACCCAGTAGATATTCCAAGGACTCAGTAACTGAAGGGAGTATGAGTTTCAGTATGGTTAATGTTTTCTGTAATTCAGGGACAAACTCTGGTTCAAAATCCTTCAAGGTAATGGGCACTGGACGCACTGAGTCCTCTGGTTTCTTCAGAATACAGAGATTCATTGTGTTGAGGAGCCACTAGTTAATGGTTATAATAGTGTACAATAATCGTGTGTTACTGGAATAGCTAATCTGAGTTTGTAGAAGTCAAACAGCTCCTGCAAACAGTTGAGCCTATCATTGCTTTCTAATATAGTGATAAAGGTCAAAATTGCAGCTTTAATGTTGAACCAAAGAAAGTATTAAACTGCATATACTTTAATACTCTTTAACAAAGCAAAGTCTGCAGGCTACATACAAGCACAATACGGATCTCCCAAAATGCAATTTGAGGGCTCTGTACTTGTAGGAGCCCTGTGCTGTCACCAGGGGAAGGAAGTGGCAGGCATAGTGTTAAATGCTGATACAAAACCTTTGCTTTCAGAGAGAGGTCAAATTTTGGCACCCAGATGAAAGAGAACATTTTCATAAGTGGTTGTTTATGTAATTTTTGGTCTGTGTAAATCTCCTGCTAATGTATTAGGACCTTAAAGAGGTTTAAATGGCGAAAGCCTCTCAGCTTATCTTTGAGTTTACCTGGAGTTACAGCGTTCATCCAGTGCTTGGTTAAATTACTGCCTGAAGGGTGTCAAGAACAAGTTGGATGAGTCTTTAAGCAACCTGATCTAGTGAAAGGTGTCCCTGCCCATGGCAGGGGGGTTGGAACTAGATGATCTTTAATGTCCCTTCCAACCCAAACCATTCTATGATTCTATGAAGACAGGTAAAGATAACAAGAAGTCTGTCATACTGCATATACCCTGGGCTATGCACAGCTCACTGTTTCATTAATTTTATCTACTGATTTACAAACTTTAAATAGAAAACTTTTCGCTCACTCTGGTTCCCTCTTTTAAACGTAATTTTTTTCTTCCCAGCACCATTTTACTGAAAGATGTGGCATGTGAGCAGGTGCAGCAGAGACCCTCCCTACTGTAGGGCCCAGGCAGCACTAGTGGAAGGTGTACAGCCCCCCTTATCTCTGTTCAGTCTGGAAATGAGCTGTCAGATAATGACAGAGAGGTGAAACATCTCACCTTAAGACTGGGAAATAATGAAAACAAGAGAGAACGAGTTTATATTGGAGAACACTTGCTAAATACTCCTCCTCATTTGTAGGTATGTTCAGCGCTACCCGCAGCCCCCTGCAACCAGCTGGGTGTGAGGGGCAGAGCCTGCAAAACTGGCACAAGCCAAGCCTGGGGCTGGCCAGTGTAGGCCAGCATGTTGCTGCACAATATTCAGAGGCACTAATTAATGAAAATCTGTATGGATTCAAACAATGGGACTTTGATTGTATTTTGAGAAATATGTTGGACCCCTGCTTTGGTTAGGCTGCTCGTTCAGCTTGAGTGCTGGAAATCAGAGCCAATGCAGAGATATAGCAGCCAGGGTAATCCAGCATAACGTCCTTACAGAGCTACTTGCTGATCACTGTAGGATGTAAATGTCTCTTCATGAACATGAGAAAAATACCCACAGCCATCATCAATATGGTCCTCTGAAACCGTCCTTTGAAAAGTGCTGGGTGTTAAGGATGTTGATTTGATCGCATCTGAATCAGAGACAGATGGGGCTGCTTAGCCATAGAGGACAGAGGGAGGGATACTTAAAAGCACAAAAGGAAATAAATGGCATGGTCTTTCCAGAGAGTTAGCTGTCTGCCACCTCCATCCCTGAACCCAAAGCACCTACCTAAGGAACCTGTTCTACCCCTCCTCTCCAATCACAGAGGATCCCACAGCCAGTAGGAGGGATACATTTCCATGTGAAGGTAGTGAGACCTGAGGAGCTGCATGCAGTATCCTGTATTTCCTAATCCTCGGGATCAGTAACAGCAGTGGAACCAGTGTAGTCTGACCCAGGATCACGTGGATAAACTGGCCGGTTTCCTTGGGAAAGAGGTTAATGTTGCACTATGGAGCCTCAATAACTGCCAGAAGCTCACTAAAGTGAAGGATTATTTTTCTCCAGTTGTAAATAAAGATACTTTTCTGTCTGGCTCTCAGAGAGAAGGTGTTGCCAGGGATCATTTTTTTTGTGAAAAGTGCTGTTAGCTACAGTGAAGCAGTCAAAGACACTGCTAAACATTCCTCACTGCTGAGACCAGTTTTGCAAACACCCACTGGGATTTACAAGTCTGATTAGAAGTTGCTGGCCTTATAAGGAATGCGAATAGGGTACTGCTCAGGAAACATTTCTACCACATTTTCTGGCCACACTGGGAGTTAAATGATGTATGTAATATATGTTTTCTCAACTGCTCAACCCCAGCCCTTGGAGGTCCCTGTCCCATGCTGCAGGGGTTGCTGAAAATCTTCTAAAGCAGCAGGTGAATAATTGAGATTTACAGTATGGCATATTAAGATAAATTGACACATATTTCTTTAATACCCCAGGTTGTGGTGTGATTCACAAGAGCTCTTATCAAAAGTTAAAAATGAAACTGCCATCAGTCAGAACCCTTTCAATGCCAGTTAATGTCATACAACGCTTGTTTTGCAAAAAATTGGGCTAACTTCAAATAGGAGAGGGGGGGCTGGACACAGTTCAACTCTCAGTTTGTATAAACATCACACCAGAGTGTTCTCTTCAGAGGAACTCTGGGTCTCACTCATCCCTGCACCATCTCACTGTCATTTCTCACATGTCTTCTCTGTTGTGTCTGAACTAAAGCAGAAAGCACTTTAGTCCAAGGGACCATGTCTTTTTATATTCTGTAAAACACCTAGGATGCTTTTAGTTGCACCAAGATAATTGATATTGTATAAAAAGGAATGAATTATCACTATTTTCCACAAACACTCCTTCCACATGCTGCCCTAAGTTTGCAACTGCTCCTTTTATAACAGTAATAGTGAAAAGAGCTTCAGATACTCTTAAACAAGGCATGATGTGTCTAAGTGAGTTATAATACCCCAGTACCCCCAGTACTACTATGATTACCAAGCAATAAACATCTGCACTGGAACAGAAACTGAATCCCATGGACAAAACACATAGCTGCTCTATCATTTCATAATGTGTTGTCACCAAATTCAGTGTTTCACATAAAGTAGGTTTATTCTTTTTGGTCAGAATCCAAAATTTCACTTCTACAAGACAACTCTTAAACTTCCTCGTACATACACCTTTTTGTTTTGGTGCTGTGTCATCATATTTTCCAGTTTCCATACTGCTCAAATCAACCCTTCTTTGTCTTCAACAAGGACCTTGCAATTTCCACTTGCAGTTTACTGTGTTTCTAGGCATTCTCTCCAATGACATCTTCCAGTTCCCGTGTATTTGCTCTTTTCCTCCTATTTCTTACCCAGATTCAGCTTACTACCACCTCTGACCTCCTTTCCTAATACCTCATCAGGCCAGTAAAGGATGACTAAAGGTAGAATTAATATTAACTAGTAAATGCACACATTCTGAGTTTAATATTTGAAATAGTGCACATCCACCTGTATGTCTCTGCAGCTGTATTGTTTGTATCTCTCTTAACAGATCTCCTGCACCTTACTTACCTGCTTAAACTATTCGGAGGAAAAATTAGCACTTGCTACTTGGGAAAGCAAATGTGATCAATCAGAAGTTTCACTTCACATTTTGCATTTGACATCAATAAATGCAGCCATTTATGCATTTAGGCTGTGGTTCCATGATGGCATATCTAAACATCACCAACATGGATATGAAAATATATATATGTGTGTATATATATATATATATATATATATATATAAAAAACCCGCATACAGTCAAACATGAGAATGTCACTGCAGTTCAGACAGATTAAGCACACTATATAGAAGAGAGTTTAAGCTGCATAAAGGTTTCATCCATTTGTGAAGGCTTTATACTGGCTGTGGGAGGGCAGATGTTACTTGATCTAGCATAGAAATGGAAACGTACAGACAGATTATACCTGACTGGGCATAAAGCCCAACAGTACAAAATAGATCCATCAGTGGTTTTGAACACATTTGAATCAGCAGTGAATTTATGCTGAATCAAAACTTGGCTTCAGATGGCCATGGCATTTCTGATGAAACATGAAGCTCCTTGAAAGCAGATTTACCATACTGCCAAACCATGATGTTCAAGCCACTGTCATATGCTCTCTTCCAGTTCTAGCTCTGTCAGATTAGGTTGTTAGGTCCTCTAATGACCAGACCCTTCCCAGCACATCTCCCTGACAAAGGATATGATCCAAAAACTCCCAAGCAAAACTTTAGGTTGTCCCTGGAACTGATTGATCATCACCTCTGCCAAGAGTGCAGCTGTAGGAAACAAGTGTTGTCACACTAGGAGGGCTTTAACCCCTGCCCATGTAGTTCAGCACAACATACATGAACACTAACACCACTGACTGATGCCAGTGGAACTGAAGGGACTTAGGCCAGCTATATTTGCCAAAGGCACAGCGAATATTCAAGTATTTCTAATAACTGCAAGAAAATAGAAAGATTTAAGGCCAATGGAGAATCCTGAAGTCCTTAGATACGTCTCATAAGCACTGACAGATATATAGCCAGTCCCACTGGCATTCTGCACTGCTTTCCAGAGCAAGACGCCCTATGAAGGGAACAGCACAATATGGTAATAGATTTCCTTCCTTTCTCTTTCTATTCTTAAATTTTAACCAGAAAAGAAGTTCTGGGTCAGAATATGGTAAGCACTGGATAAGGAATACATTTTTATACCCATAAAAAGCCACTGTCTTGTTTTAAATTGTATTTAAATGACCTTTTTTTCATTTCCAGCAAATAAGCATAGAAATCACTTGCAGTAACCAGTCAAACAGAACCAACTCTTAGGATTTTGGTCATGAACCACTTATTGATGGAGAAATGAGCACAAAGGGACTGCTTCCCAGAAATTGTTTACAGAATGGAACAGTGTTTGCGTGAAGGAGTCAAAGAATTTAAAAATCTCCAGTAAGGTAGTTAAAAGTAAGAGGTGGTACACTTTAAAACAGCAAAGGCAAAATTTATCCAGTGATTTATCACAAATAGTTCGCCCAGCTGTAACCAGTACTGCCTTATAAGTCAAGAGACATTCCCTTATGGGAATTACACCACAGTTTAGCAGATTTCACGTTATTCTTGTCCCTCTCTCTCTCCTGGTCTCTCAGTTTAGCCGCTATCCGGAAAAAGAAGCTGAAAAATGTTGTCACAGGAAGCCATTTGAATGATTAGCACACAGAAGAGAGTGAGAGAAAGTGATCAACAGCCGGTATCAAATATAAAAGAACTAGAGCTGGTACAGCTCAGAAGAAAAACAAATAAATGGCTAGAAACAGTCTCTCGTAAAAATACCCATCTTGAACTTCCCATGTCTTCAGTGTAAAGACAAAGGGTCAATGTACATGGGCAGAGCTGACCCAGAGCTGTTTCGATTTTATCGTGCTGCTCTGAGTGTTGTTCATTTGCTACATTGCAAATAAAGGTCCCTTTTTGTCACCACAAGAACAATAACAGTGACACCAAAATACTTCTCATGCCATTCAGTGCAAGTCACTGCAGTGATTTTGTTCTGACCTCTACTTAATTCTTCTGTCCCAATTGCAGCAATATTTCCGTGGTTTCCGTGGTTCTTCTCCCTTGTTCCAAGTTGCACAATTACCTTGTTTACAGCTTATTTCTTCTTGCTGGAAACAAATTACTCCGATGAGGCACTCCAGCCCTTTCGTATTCAAGAGAATCCCAAAATGAAGCTCACAGAGAAGGAGATGTTTGCTACCATCTGCTGGTGAACTGGAGTTGAGGATCAAACAAGCATCACAGACTTGATTTTCTGCATTAGTTGACCCCACAGCAAGAATCTGCTGATCCATCTGAGTCGCATTCATTTAAGGGTTTGGTAGGAGGCTAAGAAAATACTGATATTTTTGTTGTGTGGCAAGAATCCAGAAAAGGTGGGTATGTTATGTTGTAAGAAAAATAATCCAGGAAAGATGGAGAGATGGATTTCAGTCCTCTAAGGATGAGCAAATCTCTGCTAGCAAGACCTTTGAGGAGACATTGGGAGCTACAGAACTCCCAGAAGTATCATAACAGGAAGAAAACCTTGATCTGTCACCATGGCTTATGGTAATAAAGCTCTGAGATTTTTACCAGAAATAATGTCATCATCTCAAAAAGTACTTGCTTCTATGGCAGTAGCTCCCAAATCCGTTATCATAATCCCAAAGGCAGTTGTGTCAGTGTGCAGTGGGGTTCAGGGTTGCTGAAAGAAGTATTTGGTGTCGAAGACTATTACTGGACTGTGAATACTGTGAAGAGTGAAGGGAATTTGTCAACCTCTCTTTTGGGTACATCAAAAAGTGACAAAATCAACTATCAAATATACAAGATGTAGTATGTCTGCACTCAAGAGCAGGGAGAAAAAAGAGACATCTCATACATGCTTGTAAGCCTTGAACGTGCTTGTGAGCCTTGAGCTCTTGGAAGCTGGTGTATATATTGGGGTGCTTTATAAAAGCAAGGTGAAAAAAGCATTTCAAATTAAGACTGAGAGCAATAACTGTTTCTGGATGTTTTTTCAGGGAACTTAGACTTGGAAGCATTTAGCAGCTCTATACTTAACAGTTAGAAATGAAGTGGTTACTGTTCAAGGAGAAATGTAGTGTTCTATAAGCTGAAAACAATGTCCAAATAAAGAACAAGCTGAAATTCTTCCTCACAGTGCTGAGCCTCCTCAGGTCCATCACCTCCCCAGCTTTAACAGGACCCAGGGAGCAAAGCAGCTCCCTGGACCAATGCAAGACCTTCCTAGATTCAGCCCTAGAGTAATCCATTGCAGCACATGCCACACTCACACTGCCCTTGTCCTGCACTCACTTCTCTCCCAGGTGCCATCACATGAGGATGACATTTGTCATCACCACATTGTCCTTCTGCTCATGGTCTGGTTCTTTGCTAGCGTTCACTAAACCCATGGATTATCCTGTTTCTGTTTGTAATGTATTTACCGCTGCGTTTTTTGGGGATGTATTTAGGTACTACCACAACAAAGTAATGACAGACTCTTCACTACTGTGCACTTATTCTTGATGAACAGGGCAGATGACTGTAGCTCTATGTAAGTCTAACCGAGGTTTCTAAAACAGCAGCAGGGATGGTTATTCTGAGCCAGAAAAGCTCCATGCTGCCACCCACTTCTCATACCTTCTACCCTGCCTCCCCATCGGCCCTTTGCCAGCAGAAGCACTGCATTAAACTCCCTGCTGAAAGAAAACGAACACTAAGCTCCTGATTTTTCTGCTTTCCTTATCACAGATATTGTTCCCTTCATAGGATTCAAACATTGTTCCCACATCCTTAGGAGGGGTTTATATCATTATTTCTTAACAGCCTTTCAGATGACAGGTTCCTGCCCCAACGGCTGTAACTGCCAGGGAGAGAGAGCCATTGTGCAGCTTTTGAAAGTTGGCAACAACACATCTGGGTCAGGCTCCAACTGCCTGCAAAGCCACCCCCAGCTCATTTATTGATCTGTGTCAAGGAGATGAAGCACAGCATCAGTTGGCAAGAAAGTCCCAAGTTAGATTGATCCCCATCAAGTGAATTTCCTGGCCTTGAATAGAGCACCACAAACCAGCAGGTTTTGCTGCTTCTCCCCATACAGTTCAGACAAGATTCAACAAAATCAAAACACCAACAGTAAGATAAAATGAATAGAGTTCAAGTGTAGCTAATCCTCAATGAGACAGTGCATTCTGTAACCAAATCTGCTTGTACTTGGTGAATCTGAATTGCATTCACCTTGGCAGCATGTCATCTATTCATGGGTTAGGAAATGAGTGGTAGGAGTTTGTTGGTATATTGATAGCTGCATGATCTTGTTATCTGTTCTCAAGCCAGGTGTAGGACACAGAGAGGCACAACATGAGACTCCCCAAACATTAGCAGCAAGTGATTGAAAATGCAATAGTAATTCACGTGAATGAAACCTAAAAATGCCTTTGAAGAGGGACTCTGGCCAAGCTGATATGGGTCACAGTCTGATCTGTGTAACCCATGCGTATCTCAGAGTACTCAGCTCTCTGCTCTGCTGACCAGCTCCATGCCTGTTGACAGGTCGAGAAGTACCAGCAGTTTGTTCTCTAAAGAGCAGGGAAATGAGAGGAGGCAGACTGACACAGAGAGGTGAGGAAGAGCAGCAGCCCAGTCCCCTCCTTCAGGCTTTGTAATAAGGATACTTCTGGTTTACAATAAAGATGCTTCTTGCTTTGGTTTTCAAGCATTAGTGTCTATGTGAAAAGGCATGTTCAACTCTGAGCTCTTCCCACTTGTCAACAGTCTTTTCAGCTGTCACTTCCCTTTAGTTGTGCTGTATTCATATCCTCCCCCACTTCTAATTAAACTAGTTTTTACAAAACAATGTTTTGACAAAAACAATGAGGTTTATGCCCTACAGACTGTGAAATGTCTGCAGCAGGAGTCCTGTCTTTCTTCCACTAAAATATCATATAAATGAATATTTTACATATAATTAGAATTGATTTTGGCCAGAATATTTTTCCCCAATACTTCTAATGAGAAATTAATTTCTAATAGAAATTAAAGCTGCATAGTATAGGTCAGAAATCTTGTACTATTCTCCTGGCCCCAAGATATCAGCTACAGAGCTGCCACATCCTCCTGGCCCCATCACACTGTTTTCTGGTTGTGCTGTGGTATGTGGAAAAGCAGAACATCTCAGCGTTATCTACAGGCTGGGCCACTTACTCTTGAAAGAAAAAGACGTAGCAGTCTGAAAGCAGATGTCTCTGTCCTCCCTCCTCCAGCAGCAATGTGACCTCTTTCAGCTTCAAAGGATTTAAATTACCTTGCAGTACTAGTGCTGTTCTGGCTGATACATGGACACAAGCAAGGTAAGTTTGTAGGGAAACAGTGTCTTTCATTAGCCTCCTACTGTCAAAATGGAAGGCTTGTGTGCCTGAAACCTTGTTGAATTTTCCAACTGTAAGAGCTGGTCAATAAAAAATATTACCTCCCTCCACAAAACTTTCCTTAAATTAACTCAGCATTACTTATGTAAGCTCTACTGCAGAGCCATCTCTTCTGCTGGCTTGGCATTCCATCTTGATTTTCCACATAACTGTGCTCACTTTCTCACATTTTTTTTACTCATCAATAAATGTACTACATTTCAGGAAGTTTATTGTACCGCAGTTTCTTTTAGTTTTTACTTTTAAGTATTTGCTTATGTTTGCACATTGCACATACCAAATAATTTAAAATATACAAATAATAGAAGAGCTGGAGAACTGGAGAAGTGTGCCAGGATGCACTTTTCAGTACTTGCCAGTTTGTTCCAGAAGGATTTACTACAATGCACTTACATCTAACAGCCCTCAGCAACGTGATAAATGAGCACTGAAATGCAGCACCCAGCTGGCTTATATTCACATCCATGTTTGCTGTACCAAGGACTCATGAGACAGGATCAGGTAGGAACACTGCAGCATGGTAAGATCCAGCATCCTTTTCCATTTCAGTCGCCTCTTCTAAGTGCCTTGCACCCCAAAGGTAAAGTTGTAAGTCCTTACAACTCTGATACAAAGGCAGAAAAATCTTTAACACACCATTAGCAAACATAAGTAAGGCCATTTTATGTTGTGTTGAAATTATCTTTTCATTACCATTTAATGAATACACATTTGAGAAGGTAAGTTTTCCTACTAAAGAGGGAAACTGAAGCAATGTCACCACAAATTTTCCCAAAAAGAGAGTGTCCATCAAAATTAATTTCATGTGAATTTTACTCCAAACACACTTTGCCCAGGTGTTTTTATTTAGTGTATGATGCTACAAATAGTACAGATCTGGACTGGGGCCACACTGTACCAGGCCTTTTAAAGACCCTCTAATAACTGCTTCTGGGCAGTGTCTACCTCACAAGTCAAGAGAAAAGAGAGGTCCAAGACTGAGAAAATGATACAGCAATGATATATGACAACTACTTATGCAGCATAATGAATAATGAACAGCTAAAGCAAGAGCAATTACCCTGCTCTGCCACTGTATCTAGTTATTCCTAATTGTCTCACATCTGAAAGTCATAGTAACAGACAGAGGTGAGATTCCTACAATAATTACTCTATAAGTCACAGACTCTAAACGAAGTTTTTAAAGCAACACTTCAGAAGACAGTGACTGTGTTCTCAATCTGCATTGTAGTGAAAGCGCACACTCACTAGGAGAGAAAGAAACTGCAATGAACCTCATCCTGACAATGCTGTTCTTTTCCAGATGAGATGGGAACATTTGTCTCAAGGCAATTAAGATCTGAACTGAATCTCTGAATGGGAGAAGGAGCTGATATGCAAAGCATCTCTGGCTTCTGCTGATTTTTATCACAACCCCATGCCAAGCAAATTATGCATCTAAGGTTTTTTTGCTTCAAGTCCCTTATCATAGGGACTATGAAATAGAAATTATAAATTCTTCTAATTTATTGTACCTTAGTACAGTTCACAAATCCTTGCAATCCATAAATGATCTAGGAAGCTTGGAAGCTTTTCTCAGTGTTCCTTCCTTACAGAAATGAGTAGCCTGTGTTTATACACATCTCTGGATTTGCTGTTAATACAAATACAATGCCATTTCCAGAGCAGAATGAGAAAAGTGACTGTGAATTTGGCTATTTTGAATGTCAGATGAGAAATGCTTTAAAAGGTAATGAATAAGATGTTCTCTAGAACCAGATCCATTTAGTCTGTCTAACTCCAACCAGTCGTGCATGCCACTTTGCAGTGCAGTTCCCTTAAAATATTATTACTCCCCTTAAAATTTTGTAAACACGGCCTATGCTTGGGAATACTGTTCAGGTACTCGTTTTCTTGTGCAATCAACCTTTTTGCATGATGCATATCTGAGCTTACCTTCCACGTGACCGAGGGGCTGGCTGCCAAGGTGAAGGTAACTTTCTCTGTCACTACATTGAAGGTGACACGAAACATGGTTTGTATTCCAGTGGCCTCAGACCCAGAGTAGAAATCTTCAGTGACGGTCACACTGCTCTCTTGTGTACATGCTGTCGGGCTTCTGTCACACTGTGCTACACATTCAGTAAACCCATAACATTATGATTGAAGCTGAAGCCTGAAACAGCTGTAAGGGTCCAGTTTTTCCCAGCAGCCTTGCTTCTGTGTGTCAGAACTAATCAGATTAGCTGGTTTTACTTGTCTGAGTTGGGACTAACAGGTTAGCAGAACAGTTTGGCTGGGGGAAGGGAGCAGTAAATAAATCAAATTAGGGCATTTACTAAGCAGCTGAGATTTCCTTCTTGCTTGCCTTTGTCTCTCCACAGGACTCACACAGAGCCAGGACAATGCACAACAAAAACGAAGCTTTGTTTTAGAGCAGCTCTTTGTATAGGAGAATTTCTCTAACTTTGCCTTGATTTGATTCGTTTTTGGTTGCCAGTGATCACCGAGGAGAGCTCTCCCACAGTGCCCTGGATGTCATGCAGATAAACAAGTCTCAGACAGAGAAGGCGTGTATTGTGCTTTTTTCATCCCACACTACCCGCCAAGGCAACACACTGGCTGTGCCAAGAGATCAGTCACACGATCTGCTCTACACAGTACTAGATAACAAGATTCACAGATGGTCTAATCTGGAGACTAGGGCAAAAGGGTCAGAGGGACAGGACAGGACAGGACAAGAAAGGTACTGCTTCATGATCCTCAGTCCGCTTCAGAGTACTTTTTCCATCTCTGTTAATGACTGGGGTGGATTTATGCTCACGGGAAGGAAAATTCAGAAGAAGAAACAATAAAGGTAATCAAGTAGTATAATAGCCACCATTATAGCAGTGGTTGCCTGGGCGCGTGGACTGTGCTATTTCATGTGGGAGATGCTGCATGTGGAAGACACTCCCCTCATGAATACAGCAGATGCAGACAGCTCTGACTGATGCCATCATGTAATATTACCAGCATGCAAAGAACAGAATTAGTTTGGGTAACTTGTCTCTGATCCGTATTTATCTTACCAAAAAATAGGTCTCTAGTTCAGTAGTCACCTGATTTCCTCCCCTACCAATGGAGAAAGATAGGTGGAATAAACTGCCCCCTGAAACTGCCTCTTTGTCACCACTGGCCAAAGAGAGGGAGCGTATGTATTGACATTTCAGAAAGCTGATGTGACTTGAGATTGATACCTCCCTTAAAAACTTCTATTGAGTGTTAAGACCGAGTTCAAAGATGCATTGACATTCTCCTGCCTGCTCTCTGGGTCTGGTCTGTGACTCTAGACAGATGTTTGCTACCCAGTAAGGAGGCTGTCAAAATGTCCCGAGTATGTTTCATTCTACTGGTCAGTAACTGTACCATGAGTAACACATTCACAATGTTGGAAAGAGGCCAGACTGAAAATCCTTTATTCTTGCCGATGAATACCTACTCATACAAAAGTTGCACTGACATTGGACAGATTAGACATGCAACAGCTCACCAAAGGGAGTAGTACATTGACAATCTGACTCTGTAAGAATTCATTTATTCTAATAAACTGATTCTTGTGGCCCAGAAGAAGCCAAGCACCATGCAAAAGCTAAGGAATGCCCCAAACATTTTGATGATGGCGTATGGTTGGATTCCTGTACGCTAGTTCCTGCACTGGCAGAACTGAAAGCACAGTGTTTAAAGGGCACAAAAGCCACATCACAAACCCATGATTTAAAATCCTAACAAAGCAACCCCATAGCTCAACTCCAGTACCAGGATCCCTTCCAAGAAGGTCAACAAACCAACAACCAGCCACTGTTCAATTACCTTCAACCTGAATAAGATGAAAACGGAGAATTTTGTAGGAAGCCCACTCTGAAAACAAGCGTACAGCCTGATGCACACCTTTAAAGGACTGAATGATATGTGCTGTCACTTAAGACACCACTGACTGAGCAGAGAGAAATAATCTGTTTGCTGTGATTAGGTCATAAGGGGGCTTTGTTATTTTCATAAAGAGAACATAAGATTCAGCTCCCTGTAAATAATATATTGACAGTAACATATTTGTGTGTTTCTGAAGAGACTCATGCACAGTGAAAGCTGTTTCTTTTCTTTCCACACTGACTTCTATAGTCTGCTTTCATTTACTTGCCTATTTAGATTCTTTTAGACTATTCAAATACCAGTTGATGAAGTGCTGACAAAATAATCTGAAGTATCTTCTTGCTTTAGTTTTATAAAGGCTACATTTTATCTTCTCTTTAGAGTGCAGGTTTACTGAGAACTTGAAGTAGAAAGTTTCTTTTGTGAGAAAATACATATTTCCAAGACCGTTTCCCTGTAAACTGTCTTCCAAGTGCCAACAATGCTGTTGTTCCCATGAGATGTAGTTGTCACAGAAAGTCAGGCTCAGATTGAGACAGGTCCTCTGGTAGTTTGTGCCACACTGATTGGAGCTCTGGGGATGAAAATCTATAGCATGAAGGCAAGTGAGCTTAGGCTGATAGGTTCTTAGTGCCCACTGTGCTGGTGGTTGTTTCTGTTTTTAATCGAAGCAACAGCCTTATAATTCCAGAAAATGGCAATAATCAGGGTTCAAAGTCATTACAGGTACATAGCTTGTTGTAACTAATTCCAACTTCCAAGAAAAAGAGCACAGGGCATGATAAACTGTTTCTGGAAGAAGAAATTTCTGTGAGATACTGCTACAAAGAAAAAGCAAAATTATTTACATTTCACAGAATCACAGAATCATCTAGGTTGGAAAGGACCCTGGAGATCATCCAGTCCAACCGTTCGCCTAGCACAGTTCCCACCTACAGTATATCCTTAAGCTCTAAATCGACCCTGCTCTTGAACACCTCCAGGGATGGGGACTCCACCACCTCCCTGGGCAGCCCATTCCAATGCCTAACAACCCCTTCTGGAAAGAAATGCTTCCTAATATCTAGTCTGAACTTTCCCTGGCACATTTATATAATATTATCCACAAATTACTTCTGGGAGCAGTCTCACTGCATAAATAAATAGGATTTGGGTCATAATAAAATGACAAATGTATTTTATTCTGGATCTGTTAAATCTAGAGAGTGTCTTTGACACGTAACTCATTGCCTATAATACCTGTAATTTTCCAACTGTCTTACTGTGGATCTCAGTCATACAGATTAAATCTGAGACTGAAACCACCTTCCATTTCCATCTTTGCACAGCAAAGCATCTAGCACAACACCATCACCTCCGAAAAGGGCTACTGGACATTATCATTGTAAGAAAAACAAAGAGCCCAACATATGAAACCTCCAAATTAAATATCCAGCCAATGCTCTATACCTTTTTTCTTCTCTCCACGCTATCTTTCAGCATCTCCCTGCTCCTTTCTTTCCTCCTACTTTATGATTTATACCTACTTTTCATGTCTTGTTAACATTTGAACTGTAAGCTCCTCAGGGCAATATTTGATTTATTCTATATACAGCCTTAAAGTTATGCCTGAGTACTAGCAGAGTCTTTTGAGTGCAAATGCATTATGAATTAAGAAACTCAACATTAAGAAAAGTCAGTGCTGAGATCAGTCAGCCTGAACTACTACCTAAAAGTTTTTAGAAAAGTTATTCCTCAGACACCTTTTCTCCTCCTGTTAATCCAAAGACATACATAACAGACATATTTAAAACAAATATTCTTTTAATATGCTGAATACACTGACTTAGCAAATTGTATAGGACATCGCAGCTGGGAGCTTAGTGACAAATGCTGGTTTATGGCATACTCAAAAAAAATCACTATTGATGATTACTTCCCTTTCCTTTGCCTACAACCCATATGCGTCAGTGTGCATCCTGTTCTTCCATGACACCCCACACTTCTCTTCCTTCCTGAAGAAATGAGCAGATCCAGAAGAACATCCTAAGACAGCAACAATTGTAGGCCTAGTTTTTGAGATCCATTCAGAGAGTCAGAGTACCTGTCAGTCTTAGCATACAACAAAGTTTAACTGAAACACTGATATTTTGTGCTAGTACCTGCTCCTCACATAGATAGATGTGGGTTTTATTCTGTGAAATATATGGAGGATTGCGTCTTGATAGTGTCTTACAGACAAGCGGTGTGACTGTCCTCCAGAGTGAATGTTATAATAGTAAAGCAAGCTGTGGATAGCTGTGGACAGACTTAATTAAGGTCTTGTCCCAAACACCGGTTCAAAACCACACACACACATTGACACAGAATGCACCACCTACAAACCACCATCGCAAATTTTCAGGCTGCTGTCAGATGAAAGTTTTAATGGCAGACAGGCAAAAGCAACATAACGTGTTTTCTGTTGGTGTAAGGTTTTTCTTTCAGATATAAAGTGCAAGTCATACCTCATTTTATGAATCCGATCATGAGATACCTGTATTGGGCTAACAACAAATAATCGCACATTTTCATATCACGTCAGAAAACACATAACAGATGACCGATGCATTTTGATTGCCAGTCAGCTTGGGTAAGTAAAATTTCAGGTTTCATATATCCTTATAGACATTGGCATTAGCTCTCTCAAGTGTTTTGCAGGTCTGTTAGGCTAACATCTCCCAGCTAACCTAATGGAAAATGGCAGCTTCCACACTCGCTGTGCTTTGAAAATATGTGGTTAAACCTGTTGCAATGAGTTTCCCATCTCTTTGGATTTGGTTAGTATTTGTTAGTATATGTTTAAGGCATGATGCCTAAAATCTCTCCCTGAAGCATCTTAAACCCTGTAAAGTCAGTTTTGATTGCTATGATACAGTGGATCAGAAAAAGATGCAAACTCTAAATCGGAATTTTCTCTGCAGCTCAGAGCTGGATTTTCCAAGAAGGACTCTGTCCCTGCTCCATTATCCTACTGCTTGCCCTTGCTGTACCAGGAATTCCTGATTTGAAGAAAAGGCTTTCTGAATTCAATAGCTCCTTCTGGTGGTCTGAAAGAAAATGCTTGGTAACAGTCGACTCAGTTATACAGACAGGATTAACGCACAATTCATTCAGTAAGCATGTGTATCAGTAACAGCTAGAAGTTATGCCATGAGTAAAACAAATGTTAAAGTTATGATTCAAGAAATATGCCATGCCAACTATATTCTACATTACTGTCATAAATGAGGCAAGGTTTCTAAGAAATCCTTCCTTTCTCCTATTCCATTACAGTATTATGTGAATTTTCTTCCATATGGTAACTAAGGAAACATGAAGAAAGGTGATGGAATGAAAAGTGGCAGAAGTCACAAATTCTGGTCTACTGGGAAGAAGAGAAGTCCTTAATGAAGTATTTGGCAAGGTACATCTCAGAGCCAGAGGTTCTGATTTTGAAGGAACGATCAAGTAAAGCACCAAACAGAGCTTCAAGTTAAATCAACAAGAGAAACATTATTTAAAAACACAGATGAGTCACGGTCTGCCCACCCTTTCACCATACTTGTTAAAAAACAAGATTTTACAAAAGTAATGAATAAGACAAATGCTTAAATGAACTTTAAAAGCTGCAACACATATATTTCTAAATACAACTTCATTTAAAATATTTGCAATCCAGATTTTGTTGAAAGCCAATACAGTGTAATCTATTTTCTCCCCAAAATGTATGCTTTAAAAAACAGTACTAAGGGCAAAAAAACCCAAAATCAGAATCCAAACAATAGTTTCATTTTTCTAATCTACATATATTTCCAGTCAACAGCCCTCATTGATGTCAGTTTGAATTTTAGAATATGGCCTGGCTGGTAGCGTCACTGAGGTACCAAAGGAAACCTAATATCACACACTAAAAAGGTATTATTTTTTAACTTGATGCTGATATTTGGTCTGGAGCCTACTCAGAATATTGGGGAAAAATTGATTTAGGGTTGACTGCTGATGCTCTGTTACCAAGTGATTCAGACTCTTTCTGGATGTCAATTCAACATTAGCTATTATTCACTACAAAGCATGCCCCACATTATACAAGAAAACAGCAGGGGTGTATCTGAACTGGTGCAGCTAGCAAGAAATAAAGAATGCACCCCTGGGAGAACCAGGGAATGGTTCTGTGCCAGGAAGAATCTTCTGCCTTCCCGCATGGCATGTGTGAGGCTTGTATCTCCAGGATGCTGGAAGAAATACGCTCTGAGAGAGGTTTTGAAGGGAAAAGCTTGCAGTCAGGGTGTCTCGTGCTTGTCAGTACTTTTGTGGGCAATGAAGAACTGTGTGGCTCTAAGTGAGAGTCCTGAAGGCAGAAGAGTTAGAGAAAGGAAGAAAATGTGGCAGGTTCCCATACAAATAATAGCAGGGCTCTAGCCGTGGAATGAGCACGTCAGACTAGATTCTGTGTTTACTGTGCACATTTTCAATTGGCTCTTACCTAACTATTAATTACAATGTGTATGAAAGTAGCATATGAAGCCCTAGAGAGCAAACAAGGGCCCATCCCATTCCATTAGAGACTGTACATCCACAGAGGAGGAGAAACCTGTCTCCATCAGCCTTCAATGAATATACACAGAAAACCAAAACCAACCAGAAGACCTGTGGCCTGAGTCAGCAGCCACCATAAGAGTGCAGAAACAGACACAGGTCCAAACTGAAGGTCTGCCTAGCAGCCTCTAGACTCCTAGAGTAGCCACTGCTGGGGACTCAGGAAAAAGTAAAGATCAGGGCAAGTTTACCATATTCTTTTCATAAATCACTCCAGCTTTTGCTTAGGGACTTCCAAAGCCAAAGTTATTTAAGTGTCTTTGTATTTAGTAATATTTGATGGACCTTCCTCTGACTTATTCTCTGAAGCCATTTACATTTGTGGCTGCTACAGAGTCTGTGTGATGATTAGTTCTGTAATTGAATTATGAGACTGTATAATAATGTATTTAGTCTTGCTTATTTTTCTGTCTTGGTAACTGGTAATTTCAGTGGACACTAAATCATGGATGTCTATTCCACCTCCACATGACATTCATAATTCCACAGATTTCTGTTACACCCTTACTCTGGTTTTCTGTTTCCAGCCTGAAGAGAAAAAGGAGTTGAACTAATTTTTGACACAGAGACATTTCTCTAGCCCACTAATGTTCCAGAGGTCCAGCTTTAGAGGGTCATTCAGTAGGCCATTTCTTTGGTAAGATGAGAGATTGCTCTCTGCTGACTATCCCAAACTATCCCAAGAGCAGTGACCAAGCCTGAGATCAATGGGTTCACTGGGCCCAGTGGGTTGCCCTACTCCTTTTGATTTGTCTTTGAGTGACTTGTAATTGGTGTGACCGACATAATTATTGCCTGAGCCGACAGGTAATAAACCAGACTATAGTTACCTCTCTATCATGAAAATCGACCATTTATTGTAGCTCTTTGATTCCGACCTTTTAATCAGTTAACTACTTTGTTCCTTAAAGAGCCTAAAGGCAGGAACATATCAAAGGATTTCTGGAATTAAAGTATGCTGAACTAACGAAGTCATTCTTTTTGAACTGACTCCAGTACCTGCTATATTTGTGAAGCTTGATTTCCCACTATAAAGCCACTGCAGTTCTTCTCTCCTATACTGTATTTATTTGTCTGTCTAGCAATGGCACACTATTGAGCAGCTGCAAAAAGTAAAATTCTGTTTAAGGAGAACATATAAAACCCATCATCTAGATAAGAAACAAATGTGTATATGACAATTCAAATGGGAGGAAACAAGTCATTTATTAACTGGAAGCCTGTTAAAGTGAGGTCAGTAACAGTAGGCATGACGGACTAGAGTTTTGTTCCTCCCCCTGTTGCTGTCCTGGTACATGAGCTAAAATAAGCCACTTTTTGCAACTCTGTGCTTCCCTCCCACTCCTTTCTGAAACCTCTTTAAAGATCAGGATTGTTTCTTGTACAATGCTTTACTGCTGACGTGCTATAGGGATTAACCCAAGGCCATGAGTTTCAACAGACTGAGCAGAAAGTCTCCTGTTTGTGCGCATCCAAAAGAAGATCCATGAGCTATACTGTCATGTCACTGAAGGCAGAGAGACCCATGGAGGAAAAGGGATTGTGAGGTATAGACTTGTGCTTTTTCACAGAACAACTTGCCTGTGTCCATAGAGGAAGCCTGTAGCAGCTACAGGAGTGAACCCAGACACCTTTCCACAGCTCAGCCAGTTTCTTGCCTGCCAGGCTTTATTCCTTCCCTCCACAGCATGTGCAGGAGGAAACCCATGTGTCAAAACATCTCTAGTCTGAAAACAGACATCTGGCATAATGTTTTTAGAAGGTTAGTAATGCCACTAGCAGCTGAACTAAGTAAATGACAATGTGTGTATTAGAAAGATGACTGTGACCCTATGGAGAATTAGTATGTCAAAGCACATTTATTTCATATCGGCTGAACTATAATCACCAGACATTTTAACTCTTATTTGAGTAAATAATCTCTATTACTTCTTTGGAAAATATTTTTATCCTTCTTGCTCTAACATCCCCTTTTCCACCGTCACTGGTAGAAAATGCTCTCTGGGAATATATTTTTCAGCCAAAAACCATGAAGTGTTCTGAAATATTTTTGTGGTTTGAACTGGGCTACTTGACAGGCTAGCAAGAAGGTCTAAGTATATGACAAATATCTCTTTCTGAAGTTTACTACGGGTGATGAATTTCATTATAAGAAACTCTGCAAAGTGCTCAAAATTAGACATAAGTACCCAAAACCTATAGCAAAATAAGGCACTAGAAAAAGAATTATTAAAACTTATTGTAAAAATTATGCACTAACCTCCAAAACAACCAGGATTGTTGGATAATCAACAATACACATTTCCAGAAATCATTCATCACCAAGTGCTAAATAACCTAAAGGAGTTATTTTCTACTACACTTAGGATTGAGATCTGTGCTTTTCCTGGCTTGTGGAAGAGACATTCAAGCAAATGGCATTCTCCATGATTCAAAGAGTAAATTCCTTGTTCAAAAATGAAAATGCCTTCCCCCTGCACGCACAAAACAAGCTAAAGTAAGGCACTCCAAATACACCCCTTCTTAGCCTCTAAATCGAAAGACATAGTCTAGCACACTGCATCTTCAGTTGTACTGACCCCTGCCTGGTTTAGATCATGAACAGCAAGATCTTCATATTGAAGCTGAAATTGTGGAAGGATATGAGTGATGAAGGCAAAGAAAAGTACTTTTAAAATGTGCAAAATAGTTTCAGTTTCTTTGGTCGTAATTCACACTTGCATCCACAACTGGCCATTTCAGTGTGTCATCTCTCAGCATTCCTGCATCCACAGCTAATCACAGCTAATGCAGGTTTTCACTACAACAGCACCACAGGTTACACTTGATGCTGTCCCAGTCAGCTATAAAATTCTCTTCCAGCCCAACAAGTGATGAAACTTCTTCTGTAGCTCATGCCTTCATCAGAGCTCACCTGGATAACAGGATTAATGCATGCATCCATTTTGGAAATCCAGTTGGTACATTCATCTTATCTCCTAGACCAAGTTTCTGACATGAGCAGACAGAATCTGTCCTTCACTCTCACTCTCCCATCTCCCAAATAATGATTAGATGGCTGTCCTCATCGTTAGGACACTCTATGGCTCGGTCCCAGCTCAAGGATGAAGACTGGGGTTTACAACTGTTTGTTACTGTAATGTGAAGTAGGCCCAAAACACAGGAAACTAGAATTATCAAAGCTGTGCAACTGAATGGCTCGAGATTGTTAACTGATAAGCAGATAGGTAATGGACCAATGATCAAGATGTCTGTAGACCATCAAAGAACTATCAGAAGTTTACACAAGATACCTTTAGTGTGGCTTATCTCCTTCATTAAAGTGTAAGCATGGTAAGGATAACAGACCAGAAAACATACGAATGTGAACTCACACGGTTCTGACAATGATTAGAGTTTGGGTGCATGGTTAGTACATGGATAAAATAAAATGCCAGCCTAAAATGTGCAACAAACACACGTGATCAGGTAAATGACAAACTGCTTAAATATTTACACAGGAGTAACTCCACACACAGGGAAGAAATCTGTCTCATGGTTTTCCAGACATCCCTGTGAGCAATTTGATCACCAAAAGAGAATTGTGTTTGTTACTTACAGGACAAATAAAAGAACCTGAGTGATTGCATCAGTCCCTGAACTACAGACTTACAGACAGGGATGCAAGTGTAGATGATTCTGGTAGTAGGTTATTGCCCATCTCAAGAGTGGCACCAGTTTGCTGGAAAAACTGAAGTGCCAATAAGCCCTGGAATACCAAGAATGGCAGCTGTGGATTAGTGATCGGGAAGAACAAGCAGTTGTTTAGTCCTCTAACACAAAGGAATTTTATACAAAAATAGATCCTTGTAGCAAACACAACTGTCAGGTCTCGGTCCAAAAATGGAAGGATAAATTTTCACAGGAAGTTCATAGCATCACAAGCCCTGAAAAGGCAATTTCTTTATCCTTGCCCTGTTCTACACAAACTAGTAATGTTTTATTACAAAAATCTATAATAAACCCTCCACTGCCACAGTTCTCTCCCTGGAGAAAGGATTCTGTGAGTCATGCTATAGATGCTAGTCCCATCACCTAACTCAGTACTAATGCAAAGAGCTCAGAAGATACAACAATGCATGTTACAGAAAAAAAACCTTCATGATAACATACCCCCCAAAACTACAAAGACTTTCGCCCAATAGTTACAGTTTCAACTCTACTGCCCTCACCAGATAATCAATGCCTGGAAATGGAGAATTGTGGTAGTTATCTGCAAGAGCTGCTGCTGCTTTTTATCAAAGGTATGCACACAGTGTCCTCTGTATTAGCAACAGATAGGAAACCTGTAGGTGTGATAGCATTTATTGTCTATAATAAATAAATAATTAATTTATTTATTATATACACTATATCTATAGTGTATAAGATCCTAGCTGTCATGGAAGAGTTCACTTCCCAGATACTCACATAAAGGGAGCAACATGCAAGCCATGTTAAATCTTATTTCTAATTTCCTACTCATTTCTCAGCCTAGTCCAAAACAGATTTCTTCCATCCCGCTTCACCTTTCCTGTGCTATTTTTTCCCTAATGTAAACTGGGCCATCTCTCCAGGCTTAAATTATACCTTCAGCTAATCTGCATTGGGTCTCATTCTTCTCACTGTTCCGCTCTCTATTTCCTCCATCTTATTTCCCTTTCTTGCACACATTCTTCATGTTGATGCTGAAAAAATCTCCTCTTCCACTCTTCTTATGAGTCAGAAGAGCTCCTGTCTGCCAGATCAATTCACCTTTTATCCTCATCAGAAGGCATTTACTGTCTTGTGCCTCTTGCCATTTCTGCAGCGATTGCATAACTATTTTCACTAGATGCAAGAAGACAGTGTTTGACTTAAAGATGATGTCCTAAATACAGCTGCACCATACATACATACATGTGCTACTTTCATCCCCATGGTGCAGCTCAGCTGGCAGTGACAGTCTCACAAGGCAGAAACATATACACACTCACAACATTTAAGATCCTCTGATTCTGCTGCTCTTCACATGTGCTCTCACCTATTCTGCATGGTAGATGTCTCTTCTAGACCTCTGTCTCCTGTATTGCATGTTCGCACACACATTAGTACCTTCCCTGGCTCTCATGCCAAGGTACATAATCTCACATGTACCACTGCTATGAAGAAGGAAAATCACATGCTGGCGCTCAGAGGTCTCAGGCAGGGCTAGGCACAATAAAGATACAACTCATATGGCTTACTGTTTAGGCAAATTAGTTTTGGAGGACCTTACTCTGCCCTCTTACACAAAGAAAGTTACTGAGCTCATGAAGGAAAGAATTCCTGTCGCAGGACCTAACTCTGTGAAGACATTCCTGGTACATTTGATTCTGGAACAAGACAGTGAAACTATTTTGTATATCTGAAGAATGTGAGAGACATCCCCTTCTTCCCTCAGTCAGTAGACTTTTGTACTGTTGTTTCCCAGAGCTTGTTTATGTCATCATTCCAAACACATGATGTCTGTTGTGCTACCAACAACTGTCCTCTTTGTCTTCTTTACAGGAGACAGGCTAAAGGAAATTTAGTAGAAAGGTTTATTATAATCCTACAGAGGTGGAGAGCAGAACCCCAAAACCTGCTTCTCAGTTTGAGCCTTTCCCCACATGATTTAAATCAGGCTGATTTATCTTGTTTCTAGTTATGTAATTCCTAAAAGACCAGGGCAAGGATGCTGAGAGCATTTTGGCAGTCTCTGGTCTGCTCTGAATCAGGCCTGGAATATCCCCTGCTGTTGCCCACTATTGTAAGTTTCCCAGAAATTTTCACATCTCCAATTCTTTGCAAAGCCAAACCAGCTGCACTACAGCTCCTGCTCTGCCATCAGCTGCTTAAGAACAGCCTGTTTGTCTTCATAGCAGTAGACAACTCCTGAAACCTCATTGTCATGATAACAAAGCAATATTGTTGAGACCACAAGTCAGCATTGAAGCCCTGTAAGGGAGGTTGTGAGCTTGTCTCCTGAAGTGACCTGCGAGAATGCACAACTGCCTCAGCAAGTGCAGCCCTGGACCATCACAGCTCCTGCGGCTCCACCTGCAGGACAGACAACCCTTCAGACAGTCCTGACACTTTAAAGACATGACAGTCGTTTTTTTAACCATGTCGTAGACAGAAATACAATAGTAGCAATGAGCTCTGCCCAGCCACTTCTGTGCCTCTTGCAAGCATTACACGGAGAGAGCACCACATCTCTCAACTCATTACTCTTCTATCTGTTCATGTTTTCATTCTAGTGAACTCTAAAAATTACCTTTTCAAATGTGACCTTCTGAACATATTTAATCTACTTAAAAGATGAACTTTGTTTAACTGAAGAGTTATTACTTGCTAATTAACCCCCACACACACCTCCATATAAATATATTTATTTATAACCCTTTGCTTCAAAAGCAAATATTGACTACAGGATTTTGAGGTGTTCTTGGTTTGGTTTGTTAATTTATTTTTATAGGAATTTATTGATTCAGAAATGTAATCTGAAAAAGCCTAGAAACACTTGCATTGCCCCATAGGTTTCTGGTAACATAGATCATTGTGTAATGTCATAATTTTGTAGTGTAAGAAACATCATTTCACTTCCTAACTGATCTGCATTGAATTAATGTTTAAAGTTGTCGAATTATGCTAACAAGACCACAAGAATTAAAAGAGATTCAGGAGAAAGAGGATAGAGTTGGGAGTTAGCTCGGCCATCCCTGTGAGAGAAAAGATTCGTATTTCCTCTTGAGCTACTCAAAGCAAGCAATACAAATCCTCAGAGCTCACATTAATGCAAGCCTGACTGACAACCTACCATTCAGAGTAACCATCTCAGATTTCTGCAATTAGCATGTGCTCTAAAATTTCTGATTCTGCTGTAGGCTTGGTCTCTAATTTACATTTTGAAAAGGCTCTTAAGAATTAAGATGCCAATACTGAGCAAATTCACTGCTCTTGAGACACATTCTGCATATCTGCAAGTGCAGGAGAAGTGTGTTTCTGTTAAAATCAACAGGATAAGTATCACATGGGAAAAAAAATGACTGTTCTTACCAAATCAGGAGCACTGACAGCTTCCATGGAGAAACTCCGGAAGGAGACAAAAGAAACTAGTCAATGCCCTGAGATAGGAAGACAGTGTATTAAGTAGTGCAGAAAGTCCCACACAGCACTTGCTAATCCCTGAAAATCTCTTCATGGCCTTAACAGCAGCTTTTTATATGGAAAACTGTATATTCAAGATGTCTACATATAACTTAATCACAGAAAAAAAGAGAAAGCAGAGATATATTAGACATATCATCCCATCTGCTGCCAGTGACTGATTTTTCTCTTTGTCAAGGTTTGCTTTAGAAGACCCAAGAAATCAGGTTATCCATTACTTACCCAGGAAGACTATTTCACATTTTAAAAACATTTTGCTAAAGAATAGGAGGCTTGAAAACCAGTGAAATACGATCTGTTAACATCAATGCCTAAACAGGTCCCATATTGGAAAGCTGGATTCAGCACACAATGGGTAAAATAATATTGGTAAAGTCAGTTTCAGACATTTTGATCATGGATTAGACAAATGTTACACACTTAAAAGTTCCAGAATTGCATCCTAGTTTTCCTGGACTTGAGAAACAATTAGTGTTAGGTCAAGTTCTTAGCAAATAAAGGTGCCAAATTATCCAGGCCACTTGTCTTCATTGTAGGAGCTTAGTCAAGTCATTCATTCAGCTATTTTAGACTATGCATTTATGCAGTATGTCTTACTTTTTTTGGTGCCCATGTGAAGTAAGAAAAGAAAAGAAAAAGGAAAAAAGTCCCACTTAAGTGGATTTTTGCAAAACAGTGACATTACCTGCTCTCTGTTTAACTTCCAGTATGCTATTTAACCAACCCAAAGACGTATCAAGAATTAAACAATGTCTGAATGAATAACATACAGTAATGTGTAGCTGTTCACTACACTGACATCCACTGTGCAGTATCTGATAATAAATTAAAATGCTGGCATTTATTATTAGAATATATTAATACATTAACATGACTACATTTTCCACACACAGAAAATCAGCTAAAATATTTACATTTATCATTTTCTTATTTCACCTCTTCTATCCAGGAAGCTTACATTTTAACCCTCTAATTAAAATTATTTTGAAAATCTGTGTTACCTATTCCTATGGTGATTACACAGTGCACTGCACTAGCATGCACATAACCAGCAAGTTAAGGGACGTGATCGCTCATTTCTGCTCATCACTCTTGGGGCCACATCTGGCGTACCATGTCCAGTTTTAGACTCCTCAGTAGAAATGTTGAAAAACCGGAGTGTTAACCTTTTCATTCACTGGTACAGAGGGTGCCGTCAGACCAACAAAGGCCCAGTTATGAACTGCACCTCTCAGCTTTACGGTCACACATATACTAAAATAATCCTTTAATGAACCACAGCAGAATTTTTATCTCCAGGTTTTAACTCAGCACTAAACAAATTAATGTTAATATTTTTCCCATGAAGCAAAAATTAAGAAAATAACAAGAATATTAACTACACCTTGTAGCTTTAATGGAGAAAACATGAAAATCATCTGATACATCTAAATGCAGTTTCTGTCGTTCAGGGAAAGGCTCAATGAATACAGTATAGGATCTTAGCTAGCCTGCCACTTTGGTTTTGCTGTTTCAGTAGTTCTGATGCTAACACCATATTTCTTTAACAGGAAGGACTTGGCAAACCTCACACATGGTTTAGAATTATAAATACAGATTATCTCAATCAGAAATTAACATTTCACTGTAATTGCTGAATTTTCTTTAGATTAAAACTATCATTAAGATTACTGACCAATAAAGCTGTGGAGCAGTTTTTATTCTTTTGTATCACAACAATTCATTTCTAGCAAATGGACAATAGCAGAGCTGTTCTTCACCCCCTATCTATGGCTCCCTGCCTGTGACTCAGCAGCCCAGTTTATCTGTACCAGTCACAGGCAGATGTTGACAGTAACAAATTCCAATAAACAATGGAACCAGTAAAGCCAAGGGAGGGCAGGAGGAAGAAGAGAGAAAGCAATGATTGGTTTTTGTTAAGTGACTCAAGAGTTTGAATAATTAAGCCTAATTCACCAGAAGTCAGACATGCTGGTATACTCTATGAAAACTTCCAGCTGCTATATCAGGACCACATACTTTCTGATTTTTAAGTAACAATAAAACTACTGAAACAAGACTTGGAGCAGAAGTGGGTTCTCAATAATTTCAGATTGCATATACCATTTTTTTAAACCATGCAATGTTGTTGTAGCTTGTGATGCTCCAAGGATATAAAAGCAAGACAATGTTTATAAAGACAACTTGGATTGATAGGGCTGGAAAAAAATTAAACGCTCTCAAGCACATAAGCCCTTTTTCAGTTCTAAATCTCCAAGCTAAGCCAAGCGCATGAATCATTGCTCTATTTAATTTAATTGAATTAGTCCTTTTCAATGAAAAGGACAGTTGGTACCAAGGGAGCTGAATAGAATGTTAGCAGAAACAGGGATGATAATATTTTAGGGACTGTGGGACCAGAAATGAGTAATTACTGTCTACAGAACAGTGAGCTCTTAATAGATGATATGGTGTGGAGGAAACACTGCCAATCATCTTTTCTGTTGAGTCCCTGATTTTTAGTATCCACTGAAGTTGTGAATTTTAGTTCCCAAGCTAATTTTCAGAGGCATTTTTCATCCCTCAGTCAAGAGTGAGAGATCAAACTGTGGCTTTCGTGAAATACATTTTCTTACTTTTCACCAGAGATTTATTTTTTAACATTTATCTGTGTGAATTAATTCTGCTGCTTAATTCTTGTTTCATTTCATTCCTGCAATCTTCATTTGGCACTCTGGATAAAGTATATCATCATATCCTGGGACATAAGATCCATACATCCAAGGCTGGGAAGAGAGGTGGTGGGAAGCTCTATTGCAGGATATGATCTTCATTCAAGATAAGATGTTGGCTTACGGTAAGATGGGATGCCAGCGTAGGTGCAGTCAGTAAAATGTGGGAGGAGAGCAATTTTGAGCTACAGTACATCTGTACATAGTATTATCTAATGATCCCAGATTCAGATGTCTTATTGGAGTAATATTAGATATGGAGTAACACCATATCTAATCAGGTACCGATGAACCGGAAGAATTAGGGTCGCTGTAGCAATGCTAATCTATTCCCTCAGTAGTGCAGAAGCTGACCTGACAGGCACCAGACCCAGGCAAGTATGCATTTGCTTTATTAGCCTTTAAAGAAGTTGAACTTAACACTTTTGCAAGCTTTTCTGATATGAAAAGTACATCAGTCACAGGGAAAGAGGTAGAAATATGATAACAGTTTTAAAGGATGCTATTTAAAAGTGCACTCTCCATACAAAATAAGTAGGTTGATTTAAAATGCTAACAAGATTAGGCCTGTGAATCACCAGATCCTTCTCTTCCAGCCTTACCATGAGGGACATGTGCTGCAGAAAAACCACCACCATCCCTCTTTATATGTTCTTCTTTATAAAACCAGAATTCCTAGAGGCAAGAAATTATTATTATCTGTATTATGTCCTATAGGTTTCTTTATCGACGTCAGGTGCTGCATGTCTGGATAATATGACAGAGACACTGCATGCTCCTGTTGCTGCAATAGATTTTCCTTTTGAAAGCAGTTTCTGTTCTGCCACACGTTGGAGTGGGCAGAGAAGGGGCAGAGGCCCAGCAACAAATATCATATGAGCTGTGGTCACATCTACTCACATCAACCTGCTTATACGACCTCATTCAACCTTGATGCACTCTACAAGCAAGAGAATGTTTATGTAATAAGCTGAGCAGGCATTCCATAACCAATAAAGGTATTAAATAAGCACACCAGGACTTTTCTGGCGCAGTCAGTCACAAAGTGTTTTGCACCACCAGGTGTATTTCTCAAGATAACACATAACTAGATCCATCTTTTAAAAGACAAGCTGTTTTCCTGGATGCCTGGAGAAGGAGGAGCAATGTGCTGCCTTTTCACCGAGCCACCCAGCGCAGAAGCTTGCCACATCCCTGCCTGAGACCAAGGTGAGGAGGCCGCAGCTCCCGGCTTCGCAGGAGTGGGGTCAGCAGGCAGCTAGGCCCCTGCCTTCACAGCCATCACCCCATCACCCCTGCCCGTGTGCTGGCGGGGTGCTGGCTCCGGGGAAAGAGCTTGACACCCCGCTGCTCATCTCTGTGCCTGTGGGAAGCCTGGCATTGAGCAGAAACCACTGTGGCAGAGTAGTCTGTTAAAAGTTTTTTAAACACTAAAAGCTATGAATGGGTATCTCTTCATCTAAATTAAATCTGTTAAAACAATTGTAAATTCTATTATAGCTAAAGTCTATTGTTGCATGCCAATTCTGTATTTCGAATTAGTCGAGATGCTACCGACTGGATTAGAAATCTCTAGTGCTGCAGCATATCTCTGAGGTATACAATATAGCAGATATAGGTATAACAGATACAAGGTCTCCATTCAGGGCAACACCAGTGGATTATACAAAAACTAAATGGAGGAAAAACCCATTAATGTGATGAGATGTTGTGTGCATGAGCCAGCATCACTCAGTGGGCACATGGCACTAAAAATCCTTCTGGGGCAGCACAGGAGCAAACGAAACGTGTCAAACCAGTCCAGTATCTACTGCTTTGGAGATGATTAGTGCCTGTATCTGTAGGGGATGTGGCTCTGGTTTTTTTCACAAGAGAATAATAGCTTCTATCAGGACACATCACTCTGTATTCAGTGTTTAAAACCTTTGAGGAAAGGAAAATCAGATTTTAGTCAGGTAAAAATAAACTTTATTTCTCTGACTTTTCATATTTTTTTTGTTAAATATATTCACAAATGGATTTTTTTAAAGTTACTTATAATTGAGATTACTTAGAATTCTGCTTCTTTGTCAGTAATAAACTGATAAACTATTTCTCTCTCAGCTACTCGGTATCCAAACTTCAACACTACAACAGGACAACTGTTTTCCCTAATGCTTCAATACAGATTCAAACTGTAAAAAACACAGCTGAATGCACAATCTGAAAATTGGTTATGATCAGTAGTCTGCTCAAAAGGTTTAATTCTTCATATCTGTACAGACAGTTGAGCACAAAGGAGTTGTGGCCATACAAATGAAAATAATAATTTGATTTTCAAGTATTTATAGGAAAAAAAAAAGTCTTCCATTTGTCTCTCACTGATGCCAAGTGTTTAAAAATGACAGGAAACCTTATTTTTTTCTGGAACAAGAGGAGGAATATTCAATGTATAATTAGTGTACTGTGTAGTCACCACACATGATAAACCAAAAGAATTTGAAGAAAATTATCCCAATTTTCTTTGCAAGAAAAATCTCTAATGCCATTTTTTTGATTCATCTGATCATTTCTAAATCATGTTATTTCATGCACCAAACTGTAGAGAAGAAAAACATGCACATGTTAGACTCTAATATCCAAGACATTGAGTGGAAATGTCACCTGATTTTCACTCTACCTGGAATCAGAACAAAAAGGTCACCCTTAAGTTTTGTCACCTGCTTTGAAATTCAAAAAAAGGCATCAGCATCAACCCCACAAATGCTGAGATATGTAATGGTTACACAGAAAAACTTCTCATAGCACTTAGAGAGGAAATGGAAATCAAAGTTTTCATTGTCTTCTCCTAGATTTACTGCAAAATATAATTTATCAGACAAATGAAAACTGGAAGAGGCAATACTCATGATTGTTCTCTAGATTTGCAGAAATTGGTAGGAAAACTGTCATTGATTCAAGTATGCATAATTTCCTTAAGAAGGAAGGGAATATAGAGTTGGAGGAGGAGCTTTCTCCTTTTAAATTTTTACTAGATAATTAGGTAAGCTTCAATAATTTTCAATACAGGTCATAACTTCTTGAAAGTGCTATACTTATATGATCAGCATCTTTTGCAGACAATGTTGCACCACAGGGAATAGCCACCATAATTATATGGCACAGTTTGGCTTGAATTAATAGTTCTGAGAGTTCAGGTTAAGGCAGATAAGATTTCAAATCAGATGTCTAGATCAGCTGCCTAGAAATGCCTCTTTTTGTCTTAGCTTTTTGTAAAATAGTATGATAACACACAAAATTATTTTTGCTCATACAGGGCTGCAGACTTTCCCATTACTGTTTGGAGTTAAGCACTCTCTGATTAATACTGCTCTGAGACATTTCAATATGAGTAGCAATGGCCAGAGGAGTTCTCACAAGGGTATTCATTACCCTACAGAAGTTTTTCCCACTTGACTGCACCCGCCGGAGTGGCTGAAACAATACTTTTTACCGTAGGCAAGAGAAGTGAAGCTGGCCACTAGAAAAGGTATCATATGATACTTCCTACCCTGGGAGCCTGTTTCCAGGTCTTCAGTGTTTGCCAGATGTCAGCCACTGAGTTAGAGAGCACAGCACGCCTGCCTCTGTCAGAATTTTTTGGTGGGAAGTTTCAATCAAAACAGTTCAGTTGTTTTTTTTTTTTTCCCTAAGTGGAGATTACAGAAAATTACATTCTTCTCAAGAGCTCTTGTTAAGAATCTCCAGCAGCACTTTCTTTGGGACATAGACTTGAAATTTGCTTTTAGTGAATTGTCTGGCCTCAGGCATAGGCTTTTGTTATTGTACCAGAAGTGAGGACAGTCCTGTGTTCTTAAAGCTTCTTTTATTGATTAGCTGGAAAAAGTTGGATTTGAGCATGACATGATAAGAAAAGAAAGGAGTTACAGGAACAGAATAAAAGCAAGTGGGTGAAAGTGGACGATGGAGCCTAACAGACAAAGAAGAAAACGGCCTATACGCCCAAAATGGAAAGAAGCAAGCAGGAGACAAAGGGGAGAAGTTCAAGATGAAAGCATCTGTAACTACTAGAAAACTCCAAATTACAGGATTGAGAGCTTATCCTAGGTTTCCCTATCACTGGGACAACTGTTTCATGCATTAATAAGCATCCCATGTTTTAAAAGCTGTTCAACAAGAGGTGGCAACATACTACCACTACTATTTACTTCATAAACTCTAGAAATGGAGGTCTGTGCTGAAATGCTGGGAGTATCAAAGTTTAAACCATGATGATGACTCAATCAGAATATGAATAGCTCTCCAGAGGATAAATTTAAATTAAAAAAAAAAACCAAAACCAAAACCCAATGGAAATCCATCCATGAACTCATATGTGAAAGGACAGGAATACAGCAAACAGAGAAATTTTTAAAGTTGGGAAATGAGGGATTAAATTTTGACCATACAACCTTGTTTTGGCACAACAGGCTCCTAAAATGTATTGCTGACACAGAGAAAGGGACCACCAAGCCCAGCATCTGGATCAAGTCCTCTCTTCTCAGATCTTCCACTTTACTTTTTCCACACTAACGCCCGCAGTGTGGAAAAAAAGTCAGTTGTGTGACTGACACAACTCCTCAGTCATCTTCTTTCCCAAAACTGAAGGCTTATAGCAGTGTAATTTCCCACAGAAATTAGGGAACTTTCCATAGGTGTTTTTTTTTTCTTTCCTATTGTGTATTTAAAGTTATTAGTTCAAATTCTGGGTGTTGCTCAAATCCTCAAAGCCATTGAGAATTTCCTACCAGATTTTCTCCATTCCCTACTGTCCTTTGAGGTACCTAGTTTTCCTAGTTTTCTACATTTTTACTGATAAAATCTCCACGGCACTGACACATCTGTTGCTGGATATGCATCATATGATTCTCCTTCTCTCCAAGCAAAAGTTACCTGAGTATAAGCTGTGAAGTTACCCAGTGCAGGACAATTTCATGAGTCTTTTGCAACATGAAAATGTTGCTTATAACTGTTTTCCTTACAGAATCCTAATAATTATCACAATAGGCCTATTTCTTGCAATAAATTAAGTCCAGTGAAAACATACACTACATGCATGACTAGAGAGACCTTAATTAACTTTCAGATGATTAAACCCCTTACAGATGATTAACCCAGTTCAGGGATTTATATGGACAGTGTATGAAAATATGCCAGAAGGTAACAAAAACATTTTGAATATTCATTCCTTCCTAAATGGTCCACCACAAACCACTACAGAGCCCAGGAGACATCCCACACTGTCAGTCTTCTGCTGGGGCTTGTATTATCAAGCTTGCTGAAAATATACCTTTTAGATGTACTAAAAAAACCAGCCTCTTATGGGGGTAAAACAAAACTGTTATTATTCATACTAGTTTCTAATTTCTTATACTGAAGCTTTATAAACTTTATCTTAAAAGTGTACATTTTGCTAAATTTATTAAATCTAATTCAGTTCTGATGTCATCCCCCACCCCACTGGTACAGTGTAATTAGTGACTGTCATTTTCATATACAAATATTGTAGCAGGTGGTACACTCAGGATCTCTGAACTATCAGGAAATATTTCATTAAACTTTTTTTTAAATGAAAGTGTGATTTCCATCAAAAAATCTGGCATAATAAATCTTATTCTTGGGTTGGAAGTTAATGGATGGGATACATTCATGTCACCAATAGTATTTCAATATCTTGACAGGAATTTGTTTTAAAGTATTTTCTCTGAAGTAAACTAGAAGTATTTCCCCAAGAGATATATCTTCTTTATAAGACAGTGAACATGAAAATATATTCAGTTCTATTCAGAATTCGTAACACAGGCTAATGAAATTCAGTCCAATAATAGGGTCACTAATGTTAGGCACCCTCCTTTCCTGCAGCCCCTGTGCCTACTCAGAGAACAGTTTCATCATCCCTAACTTGGGCACATAAAGGGAATAGACAAAATAAAGACTGGTCAACCAGGTTTCAGTTGCCTTTACTGCTACAATTAATTTTTACAATTCTCCCCAACATTGTTTTTTAAAATTTTTTATTAACTACAGCACTAACACAAGCAAGCACAAAAACCATGGAAGTTCACATGCAGTTCTCCACATAAAGTGATACATTTCCAGATCTGATAAACTGAAAATATCACCCCAGAACTAAACTTATTTCAGAGGAGTGAGAAAATAAATATTGCTGTTACCAGTGAAGAACAAGACACAAGCTCTCCGCAGCACAAAAATGTTACTATGAGAGGCAGCCAGAGCAGAACTCAACTGAAGGTCTTGGCAATCCTACTGAAGCAAGGTATACCAACAATATCAGCTAAAACAGAGCTGTTGGTAACATTGCTTAATAGGAAAACTGTGTTAATCTATGAAGGGTATTTCTTTTCAGATAAAGCCTAGTCTAAGTTGATACCAGGTAGCTAAGGAGCTGGATGTACGAGGATTTCCTTCGATCAGAAACAACATAGTTGACATATGAGATCTTTTTAGTGATGCTAATGTTATTTTAGTCTCCCTAACCCCTCTGAATATAAAAACCCAACCCACTCTCAAACTCCAGGTTATTATAAGTGCCACATGTCAAATTGCTACCTGAAGAGTATTTCAGCAACTATTGAGTAGTAGCATATTACCAAACTACAGTTTGGCAACTACAGAGACATGGTTATCCAAGAGTTAACCAGCTATCATTATGTGCTATGCTGTTCTTTGTCTCATTCCCAACAGATTGCCAGGTAGTGTGGGAAGCTCATTCCTCACTTCCATCAAACCCTTTTCTGATAAGTCGAGGACAGTTCCAGCATTGCCAACAGGAGCATTAAATTGTCTTAACTTTATTTGAACCAGATTTTTTTGTTGTTTTAATATTTTCACTGCTACCTTCTTTTGAGGATCTGTTTGAATAAGAAAACTGATCAGAGGCCCATATGTCGGTGTTTAACAGCTAAATGGAGTGAGAAAATCTTCAGTTAGCTGAAAGTGATTTCAGGCAGGCAGACAAAAGATAATTTAGCAGTCATTATATTTTCTAATTATTAAACTCTAGCTGAACATCAAATATTTAGTACCATTAATTGAAAAAAACCCAGCACTAACACAGCAAATTATTTAAATATTGGAATTGTTTTCGGTAGTACAAACATTAGACTTGCTGAGAAAGTGAGAATGAATCACTGTACTAAATCAAACAAACTGACTGGCTTCCAACATCAAATAGCTGCTTGCATTTTGAGCATATCAAAAGAAATACTCCTATTCTCAGTGATCAGTTACAAGCCAGTTTCACAAGCAGCCACTGTAAAGTTACTTTGACATTATTAGAAAACAGAGAAAGAACAGAATAGGGAATTTTAAATAGATTTAGATGAACAATTAACTGACAGTTTTTTTCCAAAACACAAATAATCCTCTCCTATATGGTTTATTATTATTTTTATTGCAGTAACATTTTGAGATTTAGTCATGCCACAGATTCCCTTTGTGCTAGACGCTGTACATGAAACAAAAAGATAATCCTTGTCTTGAAGAATTTACAGGCAAACGTGGTTATTTGCTAGACAATGCATTTTAGATCATAATTTCTTCGTTTGTTCCAACCCTGATCATCTCTCCTCTTAATGGAATCAATTTATTGACATCACAGTTGCTGGTTACAGAGTATGGGTTTATATGAGACTATATGCACAGTTAGTATGAGAGGGCTGCAAAGTTGTTGTTGAATTCCTTATTTAGAACACATATAATTTGTTTGGCTTTGATATACTAAACAGTAGCTGAAAAGTCAGGTATTCTTCTCTGAAAATATTTAGTCAGACAAAGCTAATTCTGTGAGCATCTGTGCATTAAGCCATCTGCTTTTATGGGGGAACAGGAGAGGAAAAAAAGCAGGTCAGCTGTCAGTAGAAAGAAGTTAAATAAAACTCCGTTTGATTAAGTAGAATGTCAAAATATAAGTTGAGACATAAGTAAATTAAAATAATTGCCTACTGTCACTTCTGAGACATTATGGATTATCATTTATGAGCCCCATATGTGTGCAAAACTATTCTCAATCCCTGCCATCAATAGCTGCAAATTGCCTCATGGACTTTCTAAAACTTGTCCTTGGCAAAGCAGCAGAATTTCAACATTATGTCTAACCACATTTCTTAACCCCAGTCAATGATTACTTTTTCCTGTCCTGTTTATTATTGCAGAAGATACAAATTTGGCCTCTTGATTCCTGCTTTCTTTTGTTCTCTCTACCAGATTCTGGAAGCAAATATCATCATTTTCTTCAACATAAATTGAAAGACCTTTGTTTCCACCATAGTCAAGAGGAGTTTTACAATCAGTGTAACAGAAGTCAGAATTTCCTTGTGAGATTTAAATACGATCAGGTTTTGGTTATTCCTTTGTTCCCTAAACCCTTTACTGTGGAAGACAAATCTGTTTCAATGAATCTTAGATAAAGATAGTACATCTTTCAAAAGCTGATGTCTCTCAGGACATTTTTATTTCATCAAGGAAATTCTCCCTTTTGTCAATACAGAAAATATTACTCACCGCTGCTCATCTTCCTCTGCTTTACTCTATTCTTCATCAAATCATACTCTCAAATGGAAATATCTGTGCTGGCACCCTCCTGAGTAATCCTTCACCTCTTGTCCTTAAAATTCTCTACCCCTGCGCTTAACTGTGGAGAAGAATACAGTTACAGCAACTTAGGTTTTCCCTGATATCAGTTAAAAAGAAAAAGAAAAAAGAAAAGCAAAACCCACAACAGTCTACACTGTTAGGCTTCCAAGTCAGTTTCTGTAAGAAAAAACCTGCTCTTTTATTGGCTTTGCAAAAAGAATTAGCATGCAATGGAACGTCATCATCTTTGCCAAGCAAATAGCTGTAGATATATATTAAACACTCCTAAGTCTCTTCTATCCCATTTACTCTCCACCTGTCTCTCAAACTAAGCATCTCATCCAGGCAGAAGCACAAATACCACACTGAGTAATACAGAATACAAATCTGTGTATTTTAAACATAGAACTCCTTGCCCTGCTGTTCCCAGTGTTTGCATGAAACACACAGGGTCAAGAGATGGTAAAACATACCGTCAGTCAAACAGAACATCATTTGGCTTAACAAATTAGTGGTATTTACATGTTTTGCGTAAGTTGTCCTCCTTTTAGAGGCTTAGTCATATGGACAAAACAGAGGTTGATTGGTTCTGAATAAAAGTTATGATATGTATTCTTATGTATTTATTACTGTATATACCTATATATACTGCTGCATGCCAGACAGCTTTAAGACCAGCAAAATACAATGTTCAGTACCCATAGTGGTGATGGTCTTCTTTTGAATCAGAAGTGGGTTTTGAATCTGTCATCAATCATAGATGTATTCACAAATGTATGTGATGCATTTGTTGCTTGTACAACAAATATTCTGCCCGAACAACAGAAGTCAGAATAACAGCAGTGGGACTGTCCACAAAATAGTTCATTATTTTACAGAAGTTTTACTGTAGGTTAATCCACCCAAACCATGCCACCTTTTGCACATATTTTCATATTGCAAAATACATCTGAACACCTAAATATTTGGAAGTTCTTAGTGAAACACGTTTTACTGAACTTACAATCATTTAAAGTAAGGAAAAAACGAACACTGCGTGAAGTAGCAAAAGAGCATGGTTCTCCTTCTGCTATTTGAGGACTTTTCTGTTACCTGGGTTTTGCAGAGCCAATTGCACCAACTCCTGATTTTCAGGAGACCATTCCTGCACCAGCCACACCAGGGCAATGGGCACCAGGCATTCCCCTCCTTCTCCCCACCAACATACAGTGATATTTTTCCAGTATTAAAATTAATTAACTTAATTAATGGAGAGCTCTATTACCAGCACACCTTCTTGCCTTCATTATTGTCTACACACTAAACAACAGATGCTATGCTTTCAACAACACACTGTTAAAAAAAAATTATTAAAAAAAAAAGCATACCAAACACCACCCAAAACTGCTGCTATTTATGATTGATTCCTGCTTTACTCTAGCTTTACATCAATGTGTCAGGGACCCTCTGGGCATATAGGCCCTGCCAGGACCCTCCAGGGCCTTCCTCCACCCTGCCCACAGCCCAAGACCCCATTTCAGCCCCCAGGGGCCATCAATCCCTGGCCCAGTGACGCCCCAGTAGGGCTGGTTTTCAGCTGCTCGAAGCCCTGCCCTGCAGCCATGGGCCGCACAGAGCCAGGCTTACCAACAAGCTAATGTCCCAGCCTGGCCTTGGCCGAGCCCTTTCCCCATGGGGGTGCAGGATCCCCCGGGATGGGGCAGTGCGGCAGGCTCTGGCTGCCGGGCCCTGTCCTGCCACCCTGGCGTGTCTCTGCTTCTGCTGGCCCCAGGGGAGCCCCTGTCCCCCGTGCCCTGATGGTACTGCTCCAGATTGCCAGGAGATTGTTTGGCTCAGCTGAAGCTATGGGAAGGCCAAAAGCTTTATGCTATATAAAAAATGCTTTCTTTCACAGTATAACTTTTTAAAAAATGACCCATACATCTTACAGTTCTAGATTTTATGTGCTTTTAGTTCCAGAAATCATTTGCTGCTATCCCCAATAATGACCATCATGAAGTTTTGAAAAGCAAAATACCTAGAGAGGATCCTTGTTCCTCAAAGTCTGAAGCCAAAGCAAGGCATCTCCCAGCAGTACCTATGGCTTTTCACAGAACCCTCCGCACTGGCATGTGCGTCAATCACCCGAGCAAGACACCGATCAATATTTTCACCTCAGGATCAGGAGTTAAAGAAAGCAGCACCTCATTTGCATATAAAAATCCATATCAGTGAAATCTATAGCAAAAAGTACACATTTAGGAACACCTATTCTTTCTTTCTCTTACTCTGAGACACAAAAGATCACCAAAGGAATACTTCTTGCCACTTCTTTACCCACATTGTAGAACTGATAGCTAATTTTAGTGATACTTTGCAATTTCCTTTTATTCCTCAGATCACATTGCTTCTTTATCAGCAAAGAGGTGTAGATAAAAGAAAGCAAAAAATCCTTGGCTAGTTATTTTAATGTCTCAACTGGAGAATGCTTAATTATTTTCAAAATTGTTTTACCATAATCAGCTGGTTCTTACCCAGTTTTCAAAATAAAAGCATTCTCACAAAAATTGTTTCTGTATTTTGGGGTTTGAGCTATTTGGGGTATAAAGCTTTCTATGCTTTTTTGATCAAGAATGATATAAAATAAATCACATACATTTTCTGTTGGAGCAATGACACGTCTTGACACACATAGTTTCTGTGAAACAATCTTTTAAATATCTAGGTTTCTCAGGAATACAGTTAGAGGTAATTATTGTTATTGCTGTTTCTGGCATATCTCTTCCTACACAGCAATATTTATTAAAAGTTAACATGCTATTTTTCTGAATCTTGTAAGAACATCTCTTTACAAACATTAGAGTAAATTTATTTCCTTCATTGGCAGTGTTTCAGAAATGACCTTTTGATTGATGTAGTCAATTTTTCATCTTCTACTGTAATAAATTAAAATTTAATCAAAACTTCAAGATTTAAAACAAGCCTGGCAAGAACTTGTTCTCCAGAAGTCTTATTAATAAGCAACAGAACACCATACCTCTGACAATTATAAGGGTTTGAGGGGGGGGGGGGTGTTGCTTTAAAAAAAGACAACTCAGTTATTTTTAAAATCCTTTGTTGTGGCAAGTAATGAGAATTATATTGGTCCTTTTACTTGTCTTGTAGATGAAGGAGTCTTTGATCATACAAGTATCATGAATTCCCATAGCAATATTTAAATATTCCCTTTCCTATCCCTGATCCCAGAGTACAAACAGCTGCTATAGCGGAATAAGAGTGATGGTTTAGATTAAGAAGATTATTAGATGTTGGTTCTTAAGAGCAGTTTTCTTTAAGAAAGAATACAGAAAAAAAATTTAAATATCTGTGACATGAATTACAGGGAAACCACTTGTGCAAAGGAAAGACAATCATCCTATAAATTATAAGCTCTTCAGCAAATGGATTTTCTAGTTTTCCACAGGCAGGACAATGCTTAGTAATATACTGATTCTGTAAATGCTAACACTCCACCTCAGTAAGAAGTAAAACTTCAGTATTTCATTAAAGCCAAAAGTAAGCATCCAGCGTAAGGCAATACCTCAGCCTCATGCCTTTGCTGACTGTTCTCAAAATGGAAAGGTATCCTTGACCTACTTTCAGATGCCTACTGGTTAACTGCCTAAATCTAAGCTAGTCACATAGATTCACAGAATCACTGAATCATAGAATATATCAAGTTGGAAGGGATCCATAAGGATTCCTTGCAGGACTACCTAAAATGAAATCATATGACTCAGAGTTGTCCAAACGTTCCTTGAACTCTGACAGGTTTGCTGCCATGACCACTTCCCTGGGGAGCCTGTTCCAGTGACCAACCACCCTCTCAGTGACTCCTCAGATAGTTAACGGAGGAAAGCAGGTAACAACAGAAGATGAATCATCACATCTTTTTTTTATCATTTATTTTGCTCTACTTCCACACTGACATGGCTAATCACGGTTAGCCATTCTTATCAACAGGGCAACAGGCACCTTCAGAAGCATTTAAAAGATGAAAACTCGAGAAAGGAAGTAACCCTATTTCTTTCCACTAAAAGTACAGCGGTTACCTTCTGGGCAGCTAAAGTCAGCAAAGGTGATGTTCATTCCTTATATCAATCTCCTGATTTGTGAAGGTAATATGAGGACATATTTTATCCAAAACTTGCACAGTCTTGGTTCTCTTTAAAAACCATATACACAGGACTCAGAACCCAGTTTCTTACATGATGACAGACAAATTGAAGGATCATACAGGACCAAAAGTTTCTAAACACAGAGGGGAACAAATATGTAGAAAAAGCAATTTGTATAATGAATGCGAATGTGCGTAAAAAGGTGAAAACTTTTATGTAGGGCACCCAGTGCCCCTTTCTTGCTCTTTAAATGGCTTGTTTCAGAGAAAAGACTTCATTATTCACTGTATATGATGTTCTAAGCAATAGTCAAAAACTGCAGGGATTATGGAAATAATCTGAAACTGCTACGTGGAAAGTGCTATAGCAGGCTACAGCAGAACAGGCAAAATTGACAAAAAATATCAGAGAAAGAGCTTTAGCATTCAAAAATATTCTTAAACATAGAATCTTCATTTTGATTATCTATTAAAGTAAGAAAGACTCACATCTCTGCTAAGACAAGGAACATACAAAACCAACTCAGTGCTTAAAAAGAAATGAAGGAATTTTTGCAAATCAGTCAGTCACATGAATATTTATACCCGTAACAAACAGTACAGTCATATTCCATTTACCACGTAGGTAGAACAGCAGTTCATATCAAATTTCTAAATGAAAATGCACACTGTGCAACTTCTTTAGTTTCTCTTTCTATATGGCTAATAGAGCACCTGGTAGAAAATTGTTCTTGGAAGTTAATTAGCCTTCAATTATCACCAGTTACATTTCCAGCTGTTCTGTTTCATCCTAGACTTCTTAATTTATTAATCTGACATATTTAGATCTGTTTCCTCCATACACATATGTTTGTAACAAGAAGGAAGAAACCCTATTTCTGGGGAATTAATCCCTCATCTGTCAGATTCCTGATTGCAGCTTCATCAGTAATTTAGTAAGCATGCAATTTACAGAAATTACATTTCTACATGGAAACAAGCCAGCTTTTACTTCATTTTTTAGGGCTATATAGTCCAATAAAACTCATGAAAATGAATCTGTATCATTTGGGGAATCGAAGGTATACATTCTTATCATTGCTTTTACAACGAAGGTCAGATAAACCTTGATACATTCCGAGGCTGTAAAATCAATTTCTGAAGTAAAAGACTATGAGCTCACTAGTCTGTATCAGAAACATATTAATAAAATGAATACTACTCATGGTCTTTGCAGCTAAAGAAAAAAAAAGTTGATTTTTTTATATGACATGTAATGCTACACCAGATATTTAACAAAAATCAGAAAAGAAAATTAAGTAATCCTCTCATGTCATGAAATATATCTAAGTAACATTAATTTCCTCAAATATATTAACTATTCCAATTTTCTTTATGCATATAGCTTTAAATATTTCCTCACTAATCCTGAATATTGAAAATTTGAATCATATTTTCCAAGGCAATTAATTACATAAATCACTTATTTCTTCAGTCCCTTAATAGGATGGCAGTTTAATTATTCCTTCAAGTGTAAATTCAGAATTAAGGTTTGTGAAACAGTATTTATTTGCATGATTAAAATTAACTTTATTTGAGCATTTGTGCAAACAAAACTCTATGGCTCAGATGTCACCCAAAAATTAACATAAAAGCAGCATGATGAGAGGAATCATATGTAAATAGCATGAACACTACTGCATTTGTTTGCAGTTGCACCCACTTCCCCAAAGGAGTTCCCCATAGAGCTTCCTTCATGCTCCATGCACAGCATGGTTGCCAGTAGCTCTGGTATTACTTTTTACTGAAAGAAGGAGGAGGTCAGCCCTTTATACCACTGGATTCCCACAGCTACCTCCTGCACAGACTGGCAAGATACAGACTGGATGGGTGGTCTGTGAGATGGGTAGTGGCGATCAAGGGTTTTCACTCAGGCTGGCAGCACTGTGGGATTGATCCCACAGTGACTGATACTGGCCCACACACTGGTCAACATCTTATTAAATGATCTGGACAATGGGATTGAAAGTACCCTCACCAAGTTTGCTGATGACACTAAACTGGCTGGTGAGTTGGACGTGTCAGAAGGGCGAGCCATCTTACAGACAGACCTGGACAGGCTGGGAGAGTGGGCTAGCGAGAACGGTGTGAAGTTTAACACAGACAAGTGCAAGGTCCTGCATCTCAGACAACATAACCAAAGAACCCAGTACAGGCTAGAATCTGTGTGGCTGGGGAGCAGTGCTGAATGAGACCTGTGGATCCTGGTGGACAACAAGCTGAAAGTGAGTCAGCAGTGTGTCACTGGAGCAACAAAGGCAAATTGGATCCTGCTCTGCATCCACAGGCACATTGCTAGCAGGGATAGAGACGTGATCATCCCACTCTACCCAGGGCTTGTCAGGCTGCACCTGGAGTATTGTGTCCAGTTCTGGTCCCCACAATTCAAGAAAGACATGGACGGACTGGAGTCCAAAGGAGGGCCACAAAGATGATCAAAGGGCTGGAGAACCTGCCCTATGTGGAAAGACAGGTGTCTTTTCTTCCTGGAGAAGAGAAAGCTCAGGAGAGACCTCATCACAGTATTCTAGTACTTAAAGGACAGCTGCAAAAAGGATGGAGGCTCTCTTTCCACAAGAAGTCACATGGAGAGGACAAGGGGCAATGGGTACAAGTTTCATCTTGATATAAGAAAGACATTTTTTACAGCAAGAATAATGAATCACTAGAATAATTTCCTCATGCATGTGATAGAGTCCTCATCACTGGAGAATTTCAAGACATGATTGGACCAGTCACTAGATAATGTCATCAAGGCTCCCTTTTCTACAAAAGGCTGGACTAGTTGATCTTTTGAGTTCCCTTCCAACATGGAAAATTCTATGAATATCTGCATAATCCATTTTATGTTCTTAGAGTTTTGGAAGTGGGTACTTTTGTTCTTTTGTCGTCACCAGGTGCTGAACTAGCAAACAATCTTGGTATGACAGGCCTTTCTGAGTCCAGTTTCTGCTTGACCCCAAACTGCCAAGGTTGGAACTGAGTAATAAATATCAATTTAGGTTGAGTTTAATATAGGATTAATATGGATTTAGGCAGTGATTAATATATGCCTATATTAGGGGTATAGCTGAGGTACTCAGCAGAGACTCCCCTTCCCATTACATGTTTCCTACAGGTAATGGACAGATCTGAAGTGCCACCTGAAAGTGTAGTTTTTCCACTGACTACAGAGGAAGTGAAGGACAACTCAGGCTCTTAACTCGCTTGCTTCTCCAACATATCTAGCTTAAAGGGGAATATAAAAGTCTCAATTAACAATGAGTAACTGGCAGTTAAGATTAGTTATATCCACAATTTCATCCTCCTGGTTTTGATAAGTGAAATCCTAGGTTTCAAGAGACCCTGTTTTATAAAACTATGGGGTTTAATCACCTTGACAGTTACTTGTGAACTCCCACTCTGCAGTCTTATCTGTGTTTTATTGAGCTTATACAAATGAATTACTAATTTACTTTTGCAACTGTTACTTAGAATTTCTTACCTGTTGAAGAAGTAAAATATTTATCTGTAGCTATGAAGACTGTCAAATGTGTGTTTTCCAATTCTAAACATGCAATACTTGACTACCCTGTAAGTTTTAGAAATTACATTTCTAATATGGTGTGTCTAACTAAGCCTTTCTTCCCCCTTCTTGGCTGACTGTGTACAAAATTTAGCAAGCTGTTCAGTTTTCCAGCGTTGGTAGTATAAGGCAGAAGAAGGGAAAGGAAATAAGAGGCCACTACACCCACTCTTTCCAAAAGAAGTTGAAAGAAGCTATAAAGGTGAAAAGTCAAGATATAGACCAGAGTATATGCTGATTTTCTTTCCTTGTTGCCTTCTGTTGGGTGAGAATTGCTCTTCGTCCACCTCAAGAGGGTTCAGAAAAGAAATAAATGACCTATTTGTAACTTTTCTGCCTATGGGAAGAAGGTGGCAAGAGAGAATATTTTCTTCATTTGCTTTCTTACCCTGTGAGAGCTGGAGTCTTACAGGTGTCTCTGCAGCTAAGGAGATTGAAGGGGAAGGATATCATTACATTTCCAAAGGAAAGAAGACGTCTGGCATAATACAGAACATGTAACTTTGCTTAAATGTAGAAAGTGTTTACATTAAGGCAGAGTTGCAAGAGGTAGCCAGGACAAGGAAGGGCAGTGCATGTGGTTCGGATTAGTTGAGGGCAACCTCAAGGCTGATCCTAAGTATTAGTGGACATCAGAACTGTTGGAATTGAGCAAAAGCAAAATCTTCTAGTTTGATGGACTGGGCACATCAAAGATAGCTACCCTTAATTCCAGAATGGACAACTAAATAATTAGTAACACAGTACCAGTCAGTGATTTTACAAAATCAGCCATATAAATCTAAGAAAAGATTTCATGTATTTTATGTGAATATATTAGAAGTTTATTCAGCCTCCTTTGGATTGCTTCACAATAAACAAATCATACTGCACCAATATTGACACATTAAGATATGGAGTAAAAGGAGTGTGTAGCAATGGGGAATTATATTCCCCAGAATTACGGACTGAAAATCATTACCAGTATTAGATGATACATGTGCACAGAAAGCCAAATAATTGTGCCTGTTAGTGGAGGAGAGCAGCCTGATAGTGATATGTATTCATTCATTGTAATCACCTTAATACATCCCCAAGTAAAAGGATTACTGACATCTCATCAGAGAGCTCTTTCATACAATTATGTGAATCCTATTTACACCTGGTTTACAGAAATTAAAATTCATAACAAAAACTGTGTGAACATTTTCTTGTTTAATTAAAATTACATATATGATTCTGTACTTCAAGCCACCAGTGTGAGTGGTATGCCTTACATGAACATTGCAAAACTGAAAAAAAGAAAATTAAATTCTTAAGCTAACAGCAACTGATCTAGTTGTCACGGGTCAGATCTTGATCTCTTCTGACATCTGTGCAGATACAAAGATCAATGAAAATGTTAGTTAATGTTTATTTGAAAAAAGAATGTTGAAGATTAAAAGATTAACATATCACATTAAAAGTATATCACATTTTTATTGAAAAAAATACTAAATGTTATATTAAAATATTAAATTTTTTCAAATATATGTAAATTTTATCACTGTATTTTAAACTGGCATGTGTTTAATGTCTAGCTAATGTATTTAATATAAAGCATTTTAAACAATCAAATTCAGAACAGCTAAGTACCTAGAAGACAATAAAATTATTATTATCCTGACAGACACCACATTTTAACTTCCTTCTTAAATAGGTAGCTGGCTTAAGTGGATGAGAAGAAAGCAGAATCTGTAATACAACTTGGCTTTAGCTGTTTCAGTTACCAGGCTGTGTTCTGGGGACCCATGACAATTGACTACAGGACTTGTGTGCCATACTAAGTGCATAGTTTCAGGAAAGCAATTTAAACCATGTACTAGCAATGGGCACTGAACCATTAAGGCTCTAGAACCAAACTTAGATTACAAAGTTCCCTGTATTCCTAAACACAGGCTTTCAGACAAGATCTGAAATTTCCTTGCTTAAGATTGTGGATGCCAAAGATCCCCTGTGATTCAAAGACAAACAGGGAGGCTCTCCACCAGCTAAGAGGTCCCAAGAGCTACATCTGCTCAAGCCCATTTGGTTGAGCAGTGGTCCTGCCACCATGCCAACGGTTAGAGAAATTCACTGGGAAATGGGTTCCAGGTGCTCCAGGCAGCTGAAGTCATAGCTCCTCATTCCTGGCAGTAGTTTGCTGGCCCCTACCTTTCCCCCAGTTCAAAGCAAAGATGTGGAGCCACAGTATCATGAAACTGAGAGTTGTGTGACCAAAATACTGTAGCTCAGCGCTTCTCTGTCTAAAGAAACTGCAGCATATTCACACTATGACTAACTGTGCTGAGCAGTACAGTACAAACAGGTACTTATTAAAAGACTGCACTACACAGTCTGATCTATGTTTCTGTATTATCCCATGTACTTTCTGTACGTGTTGCAATCCAAGGACAAGTTAGCAAATTGTAATGAGGTCTAGTGATGCACAGTTGGTGAGTTCCTATAGCACCTATCACTGCGAAGCAAAGGAAGAGGCACAGGCACATCCAGAGCAAGAGTGGAACCAAGAGACCTGGGGCTTGTGCTTAGCTTTGCAAAAGACTTTAGGCTTATCACCTAAACTCCCTGTACTTCTATCACCCATCTATAAAACTGAATAACTGCTTCAGTACCTCTCAGGTGTATGTTGTGAAGAAAAACCCATTTAACGTTTACAAAGCTTCACATATTATGGGAATGAACACTATGTGCTCCTGCCTATAGTCCCTGTCAAATGTTGTTAGCATCATTAAGGCTCTCTCTGTTGTAATATGATCTAATGAATTTCATAGAAAAGAAATAATGTTCCTCTTCACAGTAGCTGCTCAATCAGAAACTCAGGTACAGGGAACTAATGGATCTTTCTATTTTTACTTCTGAATTTTAAAATGTAGAATGATACAGATCGCTACCTACTTACACCACTGCATTTCTCATTTGCTAATAGCAACATTTCTCGTCACTGAATCCAGGATTAATCCTTGTTGTTAAGTAAGGAAAATAAAATAGCTAATTTACTTGTGCTATTTAATTAACTTTGCATGAGCTATTTATGAGCAAAAGGTAAATGCAACTACTGCCAATTTCTGTGTGCCCCTCTAGCATGACCACTACGAAAACCCAGAACTGTTTGCTTATCTACTCATACTTGGTACAATTACATTAGAAAATTGGATTTTTACAAAGGCAATAGTCTGCCATAATCTCTCTGCCTTCTGCAGTATTTGCATATGTAAATTCATCTATCCCTAGACATGCTAAGTGTGCAGATTTACCCTGAACCTTTACATCAACTGTTGTGCTTATTATTTAGTAAAAACTCAGTTGTCACAGATCAAGACACAGAAGCCCCTGTCTCCATCTCATGCAGTCTATGGAAAAATTAAAATGCACTAAGAGCCCCAGTTCTGTCAAAGGATGATTCTTTCTTGAGTAGTTTGTTTGATTTGGAATTCTCTTTAATGCCAGGTTTAGGTGATTGGAGATTCATGGAAGTGCTTTAGGAGAAAATAAAATAAAGCTTCTATTAAATAACAATTAGAATGATGCCTCTGTGATGTCAGCCCCAATAGCCTACCAAATAGGCCAATAAAACAACATGTTCTCAGAAAATGGCAACAAAAATCCTTTGTCTCAGGGAATTCCTGCACTTGCTTTCAAGTTTATTTTTAAAATAACTGCCTCTGGCATCCATCCCACATTAATTAAGGATTTGTTACTCCTGAAAACTGTCATGCTTTAATTCACGGGGAACCTTTCACTTTCTAACCTCCTTGCCAGATTTAATTCCTCCTCAGAAAGCCATTTTAATCAGCAAAAACGATACTCTGGTTTTCTTCTGAAAAACAACATAGTGACCACCTTTGACATTACAGTTCTTTTCTCCAAGAATTAATAACCAATCAGTATTTGTTTTATTGTGTACTTCATGAATGTTGTAAATTCTAATAGATGAGCATGCTTCTTGCAGTAATCTATATTACACTTGTTTTTGATACACAGTAATTGATCATTAATCCTTTATTAAAAACCTTGCTATAAATTGCAAGCATGGAATAGATACTGCTGCTAAAGCCACCTCAGGAACTTGCAAAAGTTTAAGTTAAACACGTAAGTGGCTGGAGAGCCCTGTAGCTTCAAAAGCCAGAGGTTCTTTCCAGTCAGTGACAGATAAGAAAGCTGTTTTCTGGTCATTCATTGTGCTAGTGGTCTAAGAAAGGGCAAAACACCCCAACCCAGTCTGAGTCCCTCCTTGATTATCAGTTTACACCCCTGAGTGCTCTGTACCCCTGAGATCTAACGGTGAAGATCCTACTTTAATTGTTCATGATGAGAATGGAAGTTCACCTGAGCTAAGTGCCCCTCTTCAGCAGGTGTTGAACCAGTTTCTGCACCATGAGGGATGTAGCAGTGACACCTCTGCACTATGGCTGAATTCCAAAGAGTCAGTGCTGCAGCATGTGGTGGCAGAAGCCAAGGTGAATCCTCGACTTTAGTGCTGACAGATAAATCTAATGCTGTGTGCCTGTGACTTCTTCCCTTTTTGCAAACTGCAAGCTGAGGGCACACTAACTATTCCATGATTTGGCTTTAGTTTAGTAATTTTAAATCTTTTGAAATCAGCGGGGAAACTCCTGCTAATTTCTGTAGCGGTAGAATTAGGCCCTATAGTTCACCTAATAGGAAACATAAAAATAAGAAGACATGGTATGTAATTAGATACGTTTCTCTAGGAAAAACAGTCCTCACATAGCACCATGTGCAGCTGTGCTACCCTGCTCCTGCATGACAAGGTTAAATCAGTCCAGCTGGTGCTCAGTGAGATGTTTCCATCTAGCAACTTCAGATATTTTTCAAGTAACTTCAGCGGCTAAGTATGTTGCAGTGAATGGTTTGAATTAAAGCCACAGTATTATTAAAGAATTGGAATAGGTACAATGTACCAGGAACAGTACAGACCTGTACATAACGAAACCTGAATTTCTTTTACTGTTGGATCATCTCAGGCTGAATCATCTCATTTCAATTCTCCATTTCTGTTTTATCTTCTTTGCTTTACCTGCTGAGTTCTGTAGGCTCTTAGGAACACACACCAGCTCTGAACTGTCTCTCATGCTGTGCCTTTGAGCACAAAATGACACTAGCACAATTCAGTTTTTCTGAGGCCTCTCAGAGCCACCACATAAATATGTAAGATGTGGTCCATATAAGGAATGTAGAAGAGATTTTTGTTTGGGTTTAGTAACGGTTTAAAAAATAGATTAATATTTTTAGTTCAAATAAGGTGATTTTAGCATGTTTTCAGTAGTGGGAAAAGGTTGATTAGGTTGAGAGATGGTCTTGGTTAGCCATATGCTGAGCTGATTGTCTTGATTTGACATATCCTTTCCTGGCATAAGAATAAATAATAATGACAAGTTTTATTTTTAATCACTGAAACTCACGCTAACTGTTCAGAGTGAAACTTCATCAGTTCTGCTTCATTTTGTGAAAAAAAGGACTGAAACAGAGTAACCTCAACCAAAGAACTGGAAATAAGATTAATTACCTTCAGAATAAGTTGTTCTCATGAAAAATAAATATTAGAAGACTGGAAGAAAGATATCAGGACTGATATTGACAGTAGTGTTTGAACAGGAAGAGATCTGGGTATATTCAGTCCTTAACATTCAATATCAAAGCAAGGTGGGATATGCTGAAGAGTTTGGAAGAGCGTATGTATCCACAAGACAGTCTCTTATTTTAAGGGTTGTGCTGACCACTTGAAAGGTGACCTCTACTCTTGACAGAGGTGGCCTTCATCCTTTGCTTTTCTGGTAGATGTTTTGACATCTCCCAAAGTGCAGAGTTTTATGTTACATTAAACTCCTTAACATCGAGATTTACATTTTACTCCTTATACGGGATAGCTTTGCCTCAAAAATCCTTCTGATTTCGAAGTTGTTTTGCATAAGATTGGGAAGATGAAGGCCAATTAGTTCCACTTGGTCAAGCTTGAGTTATTCCAAGGCACTTTAACAAAGGCTCTTTAAGCAGAAGAAATATCTCAGTTTCACAGAGGAGCATGGCAAAGTTTCCCTGGGTTTTTTGGTGTTTAGAGACCTGCCTGTTAATTATTAACATCTAGCATGGGACGTCCAGCCTGCACCAGAGTAACACCCGGCCAGAAAACGCCCTTCCCCCTCCTCCCTCCACGAGCCCTTTAGCATTTCCTAATTAGCACCCTGGAAAGGAGTTGGGCTGTTTTAAACCCAAGGTCAAGGGAAACTGTTAACTGAGAAAATCATGTGGCTGCTTTGGGGCTTTTCCTCAGCAGGATCGAGCCAGTTAGAGGGAGAGGGCAGTCATCCCTGGCCTGGGACTCCTGGCAGGCCTTGGGGCCTCCCTCCCACTGCCACCCCCCCAGTAACCCCAGCAACCCTCTGTCAGCCCCAGCGATGCGGTAGGGTTTCTGGTTGGCAGCCGTGCAGAAGGGTTTCCATGGCCACTCGCTCCATGGCCCATGGCCGGGCTCCTGGCCAGGACGCTTTGTGCGGCCGCCCGGCAGGATGGGCAGGGGTGGCAGCTCCCTGTGCACCTGCCTGCCATCCCACCTCTGTGTGATGGGCTCCCTCCCCACCTGGGCCCCATAACTTCTGCCACTGCATGCACAGTTACCTATTTCTCCCCCCTCTTCTTGTTCGTTTTTCTTTTTTTTCTTTCCACAGGTTTTTAAAAATACGGCTTAAGAAAAGGAAACAACACCTTACCTTTCCCAGCATTCCCAATGCAGGCTGTAAAGCTGGTCCTCAGAGCAGCTAAGCCATTGTACAAAAAGTTAAAAAAAGTACCACCCCAAACAAGAAAACAAACCCAATACAAGACACTATTTTGCAGGTGAAAGGAACTCTTTGGAGATGTCGTTGTCCCCGTGGACAGCTGGATCCCCAGCCCCTGTCGTCTGCGTGGTGCGAGGATGGGATGCGGAGGGCACTGTCCCCACAGCTGCGCCCCGCCGAGCTCTGGCAGCCCCAGCCCCCAAGCACCAGCCTTGGCGCAGGTGTGGACACACGGGAAGGGTGTTCCACAACGGGCAGCTGCCACATGCCCGTAGTCAAGGGGACACAACAAGGACTACTCAGAAGCAGGTTGAAAGCCTGATCTTTCACCCTCTTCTTACTTCCATGGCTGATACATAATGCATCAAAAGGTGGAGCCAGGCTTCATCCCTGTTAATCCTTCAGGAATGGGAAATTGGAGATTATTTTGAGTTGGAAATGGTGCCGACAGTCTTTTGAAGAGTAAATTTATCCTGAGAAAACACATAGAGAGGGGAAACTTTTTTCTGTGTAAGACCCAGTTTCAAGGAGGTTTCATTCTAGTTGTGCTCCATTCACCACATTACACTTTTCAGTGGAATACATTTTTTTGAAAGATTTATATGGCAGAAGTGTCACATTTGCTTTGTATGTTTCCCTTTCATACAGGGGAAGAAACTGCTCTATGCAATTTCTCCAGATAGCAGAACTCTTTCTATACCACATACTATTTAAGTGCATGTCAAGACCTGTGAAAAATAACCCATTTATTCCAACTTTCAACAAAACTATTCCCTCATTTCTAAGTATATGAGTCCCCAGGCTTGCAAACTACTCTTTGTGGATATAGAGATCTGTGTAAAGCAGCTTGCAGGTTCACAGCTCACACTGGAAATCTGCTGCCACAGGGTAAACAAAATAATAACACTGATGAACCCTAAAGTATATTTTCTGTTGTCGTTATTATTACTGAAGAGTGCTCACAGGAGTGTCATTTTACAAATAAGCAGTAATGCCTGCCCTGGGGAATTTAAACTTTTGCCTGTATAACAGTTTTCATTCTAGGAACTCAGTCCTTTAAGCATTCATAAATTTCCTCTTGCGGTCATAAATCTGAGGAAATGGAGCCACAGAGAACTGAAGTCTCTTCTGCAAACATTATAAAAGGGCTCTGCAGGGCTGTCTTCAGGAAACTTGGGTCCTAGGCACGCAGATGTTGTTACTGCTCAGGAAGAACAGAGTCCAGCATGTTAGAGGTGCACAGCACAACTCTGAGTCACAACCTGCTGAGACCCCAGGGTGTGGGGCAGCAAGCACTGCCTTTCTAACCCTGTTCAGACTGGGGAGTCACACTTTTGTACGGTGCTGCCTCCCTGTCAGATTCAAAGGACCTGCAGATCCTGCACACCTCATAGCCCTGGACAGCTCTAGCATCCAGAAACCTTCTGTAAGTGATGTAAAAAGTCACACTTCTTGGATAATGATCTTTATTATGTTCAGACTTTGTACATTTGAAATACATCTGTAGGCAGTTTGTATGTGGCAAGGTTTTAGCAGCAGGGGAGCCACAGGATTGGCTTCTGTGAGAAGACACCAGAAGCTGACGCCATGTCAGACAGAGCCAGTTGCAGCAGGTTCCCGGATGGACCTGCTGCTGGCCAAAGCTGAGCCCATCAGCAACATACTAATAATATATTTAAGAAAGGGTAAAAAATGCTGTGCAGAAGCTGTGCGAGAGAGGAATGAGAAAAATGTGAGAGAAACAACCCTGTAGACAGACCCTATGAAGGAGGAGATGTTCCAGGAGCAAGAGCTTCACCCTGCAGCTGGTAAAGAAGACCACGGTGAAACAGGTTGTCTCCCTGAAGCCCATGGAGGACCATGGTGGAGAAGATATTCACACTGCAGCCCATGGAGAGAGCCCATGCTGGCGCAGGCTCCTGGCAGGACCTGTGACCCCGCTGGGGACCCATGCTGGAGCAGTCCATTCCTGAAGGACTTTACCCTGTGGAAAGGACCCATGCTGAAGCAGTTTTTAAGAGCTACAGGTTTCAAAAGTGTTCTAATGCTGCTCTATCAGCTGCCTTATCATACAATGCAAACAGAATATTGAGCACTATATATATATATATATAAAAATCTATCTGCACTATAGCTCCTGAACTGTGAAAAGCGTGTGGGTGGAGAAGGAATCCTAGTTTGTTTGAGCCATGCTCAGTAAATTCACTCTTGGTGAGTCCTAGAAGCTTTTGTCAATGTATGTACTCTTGCAGTTCTTTTCTCTTTCTGCATGTGTGTTCCTGAAGGAAAAGCTTTACGTACAATGTACTCAATGTCACAGGGCAAGTCAAGCATCTTTAAAGCACCAGAACTGTAAGATTTTTATTTGATTTTTGAGGGGAGCACAAAAGCCTTTGCTAACCTCCCACTGGCATTTCCACACCTACACAAAGCCGGGAGCATGGGTTGCTGTGACAAGCACTTACTCAGTTTTCAGTTACTGACTGCCTCTCCCAAGCCTGCCTCTATGCACCAGAGACTCCTTATATTCTGTTTGGGCCAGAAACTTATGAATTCTCTGAAGGTGGAGCTGGAATTTCCAACTCCCTGGACCTGTATTACACTAAAACTGCCACTTTCCAAAGTGGTATTAACACTTCCCGTGAAATCCCCTCATTTTACCACCTCAGCAAATGAGCAATATCTAGGAGCTTTCATATGGGAGCCTTGCTCCAAAAAGAACTTACTGTCAAAAGTCTTTGAAAAAGTAGCACAAGTTTAAGTTATTTATAACATCGCTTGCTGTGATCTTAACAGGTAAAAAGAAAGAACATCTATAAACTTTCCCTGCAAGAAAGCATGGTGTGTCTCTGCAAGCTGTTCCTGAACAGAACAGCACACAGTAACTTCCTCCTGCAGCCTTGTGAGAACATGAAGGTGAAGGTCATGGATGCCAGAAGTCCTGGTTAAGAAATGCACAGCGATCATGCAATGACAGTATAGACTCATTCTGTATGTGCGGAACACAGGCTTAAAAGGGAGCTGCTGAGACACTGTGTCCTGCTCTCTGTCGCAGGAAAATACAACACCATGAGACTTTTACATAAGTATATGAAGTTCAGTCTTAGAACTTGTTTGGTTTTTTGCCCACATGACTCTGAGAAGAAGGGTCCTCGGAGACTGACTGCTCTGGCAGTTAAAAATAATTTTACTGTTTCCTGCTATTAATACTCTCTTGCTCTTTTGTCAATATTATCCCTTAGCTCAGATAGCTGTCCTCACTCCTGTCAGGTTTATAGAAAGCAATTACATTTTGCTGAATTACATTTTGCTGCAGTTCAGGAGGAGGCTGCTTCTCTTCCCCTCCTCCTTCTCCTGCTCCTCCTCCAGCAGTGAGTGCAGATTAGAGGCAAAATGTCAAGGCTACATCAAGCATCCCATCTTCTTTCCTCTCATAATTGTAGTTTCATGACAAACTGTTAGCACATGTACTAGGCAGAAGCATACTCCACGCACAGATCCCTGAGGGAATGACAGCCATGCTACGGTCAGCTGAAATATATATCACCCCACAGAGCAGATGTTCGCTAGCAAAATAAGGAAAGAGGGGACAGCAACTGACAACTAACGGTATGAATGATCACAGGGTAGCGCTCAAGCCAGTTCCCGGGCACTGTTAAATTTTCTAATACAGACAGCTTCTGGGATCTGGTGGAAGTTCATGCCTTGAAATGAATCATCTTTCTTGGGGTGTTATTCTTTAGCAATAGAAATTTGGTTTTATGAGAATTGCAGAGGGTACATTTCCTGCATCATGTCTACTCCAGCTCGCACCACCTTTCTGTAAATCCAGAGCAATGAGGGCATTTACTGCTTACTGCTGGTCGCAGACAAAGATCTCTTTGAATGGGAGAAAGCTCTACTGAAGAGCAGAGTGCAGCCCAGCTAATATATGGATGTGTTAAACTGCAGCACTATGTGCCAGCCACCATCTACACAGAAGTATTAAAGTATGCGACTTAAGAGAAAGCTAACAGCATCTAACTATCAGCTCTTTTGCTTGAAAAATGTGAGCCTGTGATCAATAGTATTGATAAATAGGTTCATTATTTTAACTAATAATGAAAGTTGCTACAGCCCATGAGAGCAGGTTGATATTTTGCATCTGATAAGTGAAAAAAAATATTTAAAATTGTTAAGTATGTTTTGGAAATGGTTGAATAAAAAATAAAGTTTATGTTATTTTGGTATCTGTGTAGTACTTTTTCTTTTCGAACTTTTCTTTTAAGATGATTTAGTTCTTATAAAAGAGGTTGACAGCCAAGGAAAGATACCTATTCTCTTCATTCACAGACCAGGTACAAGAAAATCTGGCTTGTTCTGAGCTTTTGAAGATGAGTATCCACTTTGAAGTTTGTCTTTTCTGTCAATGAGGCCAGCAGTTTTTCATTTCTGTCAGTGGAAACCATGAGGTACTTTGAAGTTTTCTTTTTCTGACATTATTAGCAGCACTTTAAATCTACATATCATGAAAGACACTTTTTTTGGAAACATTTGCGTGATTCTCTATGGGAATGTTGTGTGGGTGTTTATTTTATTTCTGTATTTCAGAGTAATGACCCATTTCTCCTGTAAAGCATGGTCTGAAAGATAGATACAGTCTGACAAGTTATTTTGAGTCTTACCTGTTGGAATGCAAACACCACTTTAAATCTATGTAAGAGACTAATAAAGAAATTAATTATAACACATATAACACTTAGCAAAGGAATAGAAGGAGCATTAATTAATTTTAACATTAGAACTGAGTAGAACATCTCATCATGTGTTTTATTCATATCTTCCCATATACATTATAAAAATGGAGACAATGGTGTTGTATGAGTGTATTTATCTAAATTAGGCAAAGCAGACAGTCATGTCAATGGCTAAAACTAAGGTATCATGGCATCTGAGAATAAACTAGAAAAACAAATAAAAAAAATAGAGAGAACACAAAGTTCTAAATAATTTTACTAGCTCAAATGTTGCATATTGCTGAACTTCCAGATAACTGTCAGATCCCTCTGTTTAGTCTAAGGCTCTTTCTTTAACTGCAGTACAAGAGATTAATGCCATGTATTCAGTTTTAACATGGATTGCTTGAAGACAGGAACACAGAAATTTATCTCAGCTTCTAATGATATTTAGAAGATCATTGAAATGCATTTTAGCTAAGTCAAATGGAAAGCCATTCATCTAAGAAAAAAATAATTAATGTAAGAGATGAGAGAATGAGAATACATGAAATTTCATTTAAACATGTGAAAACCTTTTTTTACTGTAGGGTAGGTAAACACTGGAACTGGTTGCCCAGAGAAGCTGCAGAGTCTCCATCCTTGGAGATATTCAAACCCTTGGACATGGCCCTGAACAACCTGCTGCAGTTGACCCTGCTTTAATCAGGTGAGTTGAACTAGACAGTCTCCACAGGTGCCTTCCAACTGCAGCTTTTCTGTGATTCTGTGAATAAAGGTGACTTACTGTCTCACAGTAGGTCCCAATGTGATGCTGTTGCTAATGTAAATGTGGCTGGGCACAAAAGCAATAAAATACCATGAATGAGTAGGGAAACATGTAGGGCACTGATTAAATAAATGCCTGAATTCTTAACTCTGTTCTGAATCCCCACACCAAAAACAATGTTCAAAACCTGGAGGGGTTTCAAACAGAGGTATACAGATGATTAGTCACCTGAAAAAAAATGAATTATCAGAACTCTTTCTGCTTGCTTTACTGACAAGATGGCTCCAAAAAGCCAGGAGAGAAATAAGAAATAACTTTTTAGCAAAAACAATCACTTAGCATTTGAATAACTTAAATCCTGGGAGAGTGCTATGGTTTGTGTAATGCAGAAGATAATCTTGAGTGATCATTTATGGTCTTAAAATGTGCTATGTCTAAAAGCATACACTGACACTGAAAAGGTCTGGACCCTTTCTTTCTTGGCATATTTACCCAAATAGTTGAGAATTGTGGCCCTGCTTCATTGGGAAATCTACACTGCAGAAGTGAATTAGAAGCATTGCATGGTAGACTATAGATAGATGGTATTTAGACTATAGACTATAGGCACCCTATAGACAGACAGCCTTTGTATCTTTAAAATACCAAACCTCTGAGGGTATTGCAGGCTCAGAGCAGTGTATATTTGAATACACGTGTGATCACATTACGGTATGCTCCATTTCAAAAGCTGTGATTGTTATTACCAGATCATGTTTGCTTTGTGTTACGGCTTACACACAAAATTGGCCCAAGGATATTACAGGGTGTTGATCTATTTGTGGAGGAGAAAAATGGGATGATCAGTAATGCTAAGACATGAATAAAAACGGAAGGAGTAGTTCAGTGTATAGGGACCCAAATTTAATGGCATATCAGGGTCACTCTAATTCGCTAGATAAGATCAGAGCAGGAAATGAATGCAAGGCTTATGCCTGCACAAAGAGACCATTCTTTTCAGAGATACAAATATTACACAAAGTGAGTGGGCAAAGTTTGCCTCCCACATTTCTTTCATTACTCATACCTAACACCTGCTAGTTAACTAACATCCATTTTTCATACTGGTCTGCTCCAGTTCCACTGAACATTAATGTCAGTAAAACAATCTCTCACTTCATGTTACCTTGCACAGATAAAAATGGTAGTGCTGCCAAAGCCATGCAACTTGAATTCAGAGGTACTTACTGCATTTTAAAGCAGGATGTACCCTATTCTCAAACTCTGATGGAAGACAGGGTTATGATCAAATTAGGGGAAAAAGAAAGCAGCTGTTGAACTACACCCAGCAACGATGCATAAGGCTCAAAAAGAACTGTGCGCTGGAAGCGAACAAACCTTCAAACAGGCAGAGTGGCAATTTTCCAGCTTGGGATGTAAGTAGGGTGCCAGAATTCATTAGCTTTACACTTCCTCATTAAATAGTTATTGCAAATGCAAAATCACAGTTTTGTGTCTTGCCTGGAAAACGTCATATATAGCTTGTGAGCACATCTTTGCACTGAAATGACCCCTGACAGACCAGTGACTCAGAGGGACTGTTGTCTGGTTAATTAAAACCACCAGTATCTATAGAAGAAGAAAATTTTCAACATCACCTGCACAGTTATTGCGCCAGCCTGCAAGACCTTGGCAGATTGCAGCATGACCACATGTGGCTTCAGTCTGGAGACCTAACACTCTAAATCAGCACTACTGTGATGACTTCAGGGAGGCTGCAGTGATTTACACTGCCTGAGAATATAAATGTATCAATCTAGAGGGTCAGAAAATGGATCGATTCCGATACCTTTTACTATATGGTATGGCATCATGTACTATACAGCAGAAAGGAAGTAGCTGGTGAGGTGGAGAAAAGTATTCTATACACATCCGCCTCTGCTGAATAGAAAAAAACTGGAGGATACCTTCATAACATTTGCTTTCTAGTGTGGCCAAACAGAATGTGGTTAGACACATTTGTTGTGTAGTCTCTAATCGTACTGACAAGACTCTGATGAATGAGAATTGCCCCAAGCACAACATGCTCTTTTTTTCATCACTGATGACTCCCCACATAAGATGTCTTTCATGCCCTAATTTTTTATGCTGGCCTGTATGCATCCTGGGCTGTGGTGCTTTGACATGCTAATGATTTTTGCTGTGCTATTAATAACTTAAAGCTACAGGACACCCAGTGATATCATCATTACCAGCCTGTATGTGATTGTTTTGTCTTCTTGCCAAATGGTAGTCTAGCATTTTCAGCTGGGAAAAAATAAGATGCCTGTCTGGGAGAACAGGTACTGGGTATTTGGCATGATCGATCCCTGCATTACACCAACCTACATTGCTTGTGAGAGTTAAGGCACATGACCTGTATGTTGGGAGTACAAGTTTAGCAAGGGCATTCACTTGCGGGGAAGGGACTTTCCTTTGACTACTTCTTATTGTTTTCTAAGTGAACATTGTGCTGGGAAGAAGAAAGTGGAAAAAAAATGGTTTTGCTGAAAGTGGGTAGTACAGGCACATTTAACACAAGTACTCCCAGGTAGCACCACCAGACTGCCTCTGCTGATGGAGCTGAAGGAATAAGGCAGCTTTTGTGACAGCCTACACCTTTCCTTCAGTAACTGCCAGTGTGCCTCCCGGGTAAATTTTTATGGTTCCCCTCTGGCAGTAAGACTGAGAGCCTAATTTCATTTCATGTAGGCCCAGACCCTATATCAGTACTTTTACAGCAAGTCTGAACTTCCAAAACAGTGTATACTGATTAAAATCAAACCCTGCAGTTACCTCCTGAGATGTTATCACCACTGTTTTCTAATAGGAAGGGCATGCAAGAGGCTGTGCTAAGTGCCACAAAGTGACTTCAGCAGTCAGTTCCCAGACTGTATTCTTAATATATTAACTTTACAGTTGACTCTGACTTTGGAAAAATATAAAATACATTTAGCACAAAGAACTCCAGAAAACTCATTGAAATGCCGTGCTTTTACCAGGTGGTCATCATTCTCAAAGAATTTCCTGATGGATGTGAGCACTTTTATGCCCATTACAAGAGTGGGTAAAAAGAAGCATTAGAAGGGAAAGGGATATTCCCGCTCACATTCAGACATTCAGTGACCACACGGGATGCATCTGGGTCCCCTGGGTCCATTCAGTGCACTTTCCCAGGTCTCATGTTGCTTTGCACTAGCAATCTCACTAGCTTGCCTCAGTACTGCAAGACAGTGACACACCCCATAGAAGTTTGTGACATTCAGCATCACACAGAATTAGGTCATTAGTTTTAGATTCAGAGTTTAATCTATGTTTGCTGATCAGATTACTGTGTAAGGAGCATGAAAGATTCTCCCTGTATTTCCTGAAGAGCTAACAGCCAGTCCAGGGTTCTTCAGCTGCACAGCCTAAAGTGATTTTTTTCTGCCCCAAGTACTAGAGGAAAATAACTTGCTAATATTCCTTTCTCTTCTCATCTTTTCATTTTCCAAAAGTACAAGATCCTATTGCTTCTCACCCCCCAAGATAAAGTAACCTATCACCCCCATGCAGCCCAGCCCCATGCCATCTCACACGAGTTCCCATAAGAAGCCTCCTCCCTTCCTTCACTAATAAGTGGTCACTGCTTCCCCTCCAGCATTGCTGTCAAACAAGTGAAGAGGAGCAAATGAAGAAACCCAAGCTTAAGCCAAATCTTGTTCTTGTCTCTGATGTTACCCCATCAAAGAAAGGGAAGCCAGAATACGGAACCAGCAGTGGAGAGATAGTGTCTGCTGCTCCTGTTGTCTTGGGGGATGTTAAAGACACAGACACAGGTACCCTCCTTTCACACCTCTTTCACACCTCTTTCTACTCCTCCGGGGATGACAGCTACGCAGTAGGAAGAGGGATGTGGAAGCCAGATGCCTGGCTCAGCCACTACACAGTACCTCATAGATTATTCTGACCTTTTTCAGTGCCTGTAGTGAAATGATGGCTGGTGCCAATCACTGACCATCCAGTGTTATGGCTGGCCTTTACTGGGACAAATACTAAAACCTTCATTCTCTGTATTTCTCTCTATCTTTACCTTTGTTTTTGCACTGCATATTACTAGTAGACCAGACATGCCAAGTAGATACTATTTGTAGAAAACATGCCTCAGTTAACTCAAAGCTTTTGAATAAAATTAATGAAAAATTAAAATCCCATCCCATTTTATACCCATTCTTATCTTTCACAAACATGTTTTTCTGTTTTCCATTAAGTGACTATCACACCACTGCTGATTATTTAAGACACAAATCTTCATGCTAGTTGAAGCAAATATGTAGTGAGGACACGACAATATGAAAGCACCCACCTTTCTTATTACTGCCACTTTGATTAGCCTGTTGTCAAATGCCAGTGGTATACTCTCCATGCAGGCCTGAAGAGTGCCAAAACAGAGTGCAAATGTATTGCTTCTGTTTATCGGTTACCTAGCCAGCATCTGTGGCATGTAGTTGCCAGAATTTGAATTAGCCAGTCAGATGCTGCTGTGGTCCCTATCTGTGCAGCATTTCCTATACAGGGAGACAATTTGTTCTGACTCCCAATGGATTTGAAGCTGTGAAGGTCATGTTGCTGACTGTGTCACTTTTATTTGCTTTTTTTTTTATGGCTTGAAATCTCAGAGGATGCCACACATGACTGAGGAGGAGCAGAGCTTTTGTGATCTCCAGAAAACTTTCAGATGTTAATTTTCTTGGGACTCTACTGCAGTATTGCTTACAGGCTGTAGAAGGTCCCTGCCCCACAGCATCCACATAATGAGATCCAGTGGATGAAGGCACTAGATAGGAGCAACCTAAGGAGTCACAGCCTTTGTCATGTCTTGTCCTGGCATCACAGCTGAAAGGTGTTAGAAATATGGTGAGGTGTTTTCTTAAATATATGCTTTAGATCTTCTAGAGTCTGGGTTGGTTAGTTTTTCTTTTTCAATAAGAAGACTGAAATCAAGTGAGAGCTACAGAAAAAAAAAAAAAAAAAAAAAGAAAACATTACAGTTTAAAAATTTAAGATATAAAAAAATGTTTAGGAATAATCTGAAAAGCTGAAGAAAAATAATTTCATTTTAAGCCATTACAACTAGGGCAGGAACTGCCACAGTAGTCTCACTAATAAATTGGCAGTCAGGTTGCCACCATATCTGATTGCAATTGAGTCGCATAAAAACTGACTTCTTGTCAGCCTTTGCTATTGATCCAAGGCCTTCCTAGCTCTGTACTACTTTTCAGCTCCAGGTAAAGAGGCCTTTGAGGTTTTTTTACATTAGTGAAAACAACCTGGTTTTAAAAATGAATAATTTTATTAATATAAGGTGCTGGTTTATCACTTTCATTATTGTTGCTAATAATAGCAACAGTAAAAATCTATTTACACAATTGGAACATACAAATAGGTCTATCGGCTCACATTAAAGATCCAACTAGCTCACGGAAGGCAGTGTTTAAGGAGGGGTGTAAGGATAGGACATGCATTGCACCTTCCAATTTTCATCAGTCCAGAAAACCTCTTCATCAAGAAGTTGCAATAGTAGTTATTTTTGTTGTCAGTGATTTTATCTTCTACAGACTCACAGAGGGAATTCATCATTCAGTATCCAAAGTACTCTATGGTGTGAGTTCCACCATTTGCCCATGTGCTATATGAAAAGTACATCCTTTGACTGTTTGGAATTGAACAGTGTTGAACATAACAAGTTCATTTTATAGCTATCATTTCTGAATTATGAAAAATGGTGAATAACACTGCATGCTTAATCTCTTCTTGTCACTCAGACTTTGTAGAGCAATATGATACCAACCTCCTCCCCAAGTTGTCTCTCTTCTACTTTGAAGACACTTGGATGATACACTCATTCCTAATAGAGGTGCCATTCCTTTGATCTCTTTTGCTTCCCTTCCTTGACTCTTCCATATCCTTGCTGTGACAGAGTGGTTTGAAGAGCCTGAGGTGTTGAAGGTATAGGTGCATTATGGATTTATTTGACAATGTAATGATGCTTTTTGTTTTCTATTTCTTTCCTAAGAATCCCTAATTTTAAATAGTTTCTTTGCCTTTCTGTAAAAGAAAAAAAAAGCTGCATCACAGGAGTTTCCAAGAACTCTTTTGTGGTGAACACTGACACAAATAATACATCACAATAATACCACCTTGATGGATGGTGGGATGATACGCTGTCTGAACTAATGATTAGAAGAGCTGCATTTCCCAATTTAATGAGACACAATGATGTAAGCAGATTTGACAGTTCTTTCCTGAGAGGCTGCCTGCCTCTTGTTGAAAGGCTTCCTTGCCTAATGTTTTAGAAGAGAGAGAGACGTCATTTACGTGGGTGTTTTCTTGCTCTGCAGGCAGCCAATTATTGCCTATCACATCTCACACAGATGCTATTTTGCACACACAATCCCAGGCAGATGTCACATCCTATTTTCACAACTCTAACCAAGCAATCAAAGCAAACATGGAAAATGCAATATTTCAGGCCTTGCAGGTGGAATTTGCATTACCACAAATTATAATATTCTCCACTATGTTATGGAGAAGTCTAACCATTAACAGTAACATAAGAATACAGCTAATGTTCTACTGAGCAACAAAGTAAGGATTACATGTGCAAATTCTTGTGACTTTGAAGTTTTAGCTATACGTGGAGAAATGGGGTTTATTTCCAAACACCAAGTGTAGAAATGGGCTCAAGATTAATATTTTAAACTATTCTTAGAGCTTAAAAAGTTTTTAAAGTTAAAAAATTCAGATTTCTGATCTGGCGGTATCTTGGCTTGTGATTACTTCATTGTACTCTCTAATCAAGTGCCTGTCACAGATACTTTCTTAAGGCCTTGATTGTATGTCATCAGCTGCTCTCGAGCTTTGAGAGTGTCTGGTAAAGTTCTTCCCATGTGTGCAATGACAATAAATACAGTTTCTGCATTAGTATCTCTGTGTTAATGACATTTTTCTCAAAATTTGTAGAAATAAAGAGCCAGTGACACTACTGGCAGTCTGTAATAATTGATAATTGACAGGAATCTCAAATCCCTTTTTTTTTTTCCACAGTCAGTAGTTCAACCTGAAACGAATGCCCAGTGCTCAACTTCTATTGCCAGACTTCCAAAGCAGCTCTCTGAGGGTTTTTCTCATTCAAAATTTTCGTGGCTCTGAGAGAGCTGATCCCACCATGCCTCAAAGGTGGCCCCAGCCTCACCAGACCCGCACTGGCACAAATGTTTGCAGGTGTTTCCAAGCATAGTATCACTGCTGGAACAGGCAGTGGCAACAGTGGAAGCAGAAGGGGAAATCAAAACAGCGTGTATCCTGTCCCACACCACTAGACCAGGAACACTCAAGTGCAACGCTTGCAGATACAGGAGCTCAGCACCCAAAGGCAGCTGGAATAATCAAGGCCTTACAGACTAAGCGCACATATTGAGAAGCCAATTTGTCCACAGACTTAACTTTTGATTGTTCCACAGGTACATCAATATAAATAAGAATGGTTTAAGCTGTTGTAATACAGTCAGCTTGCACTGAATAAAGGACTCTCTCTGGAGGGCACTGGGATCCATTTAATATATGGGAACATCTGCCATATCTTGGATGGAGTAGCTAAATAATTTTCTGTTTTGAACATCGGTGGAAGTACAACCATCTATAGCGAAGAAAATCACTTTCTGATTGGAAAGGAAAGGAAAAGTCCATTAATATATTTCCTTAATGTCATGAGTGACTGAGTGGTTTCCCTAGGCAAAACTAAATATGTTTTTATCATAGTTTTTACAGACATTTATACAGGTAATGTTCACATATCCTGATTTGATCAGGAAATTAAAGTTGACACATAGATGGATTTTTAGGCATTATCAAGATAGAATCAGCATACAGGGATTTTGTTTCATTTTTTTCAACAATGTATGTTCCTTATATGGACAGATTTTGCCAAGTACCATCAATGATTCCCATGGCAAAATTAAATTAAAAGTGAGACAGCTTACTTTATTGTCTGGCCCTGCTGGCTGAGTGGAATAAAGAAGTCATTAGTTCATTTGTTATTACTGATAATAATCATGTATTACCTAAAAGCTCTCTCTACTGAGAAAATGTGGGTTTTAATACAGCAAAACAGTTAAGATCATTCAGTCCTACCTGTAATCATGTGCAGAGCCTGTGTATCTAAAGAAAACGTGTGACTGAATAATATTTGTAGTGTTGTCTACTCTGATTTCATAAACTCCTCCCTCCCCATCTCTAAGGGAATATATGCATTCATTACCTTTAGATGTTTTTATTCTATTAAAATTTGTATTACAGGAATACAACACAGGGTTGTAAAATACACCCTGCAAAAAATACAGGGTGAAAGTCTCCACATCTTTGACCTAACTTGTATTTTTGATTACATTTTTTTTTTTCTTAAATACTATTTCAGTGTACCTCTAAAAATCAGCTGGAAATCCAGTTGGTTTTCAGGGCTTACGATGGTATCAGCTTTTGAACATCCTTTTTTCTCTCTTGCATGGCCAATAGACTACTCAAACCACACTGGTTATTTTTATAGCTCGTGTCATCATGATTCATTGCATCTTCATTAAAGCAAGTAATAGGCAGATCTTCACAAAATTAATTGAATCTTATTGTTGTAACTCTGGAGTAACTCAGTGATGAATCAGGTTACACGTTTGTGTATACAGGATGAATAACTGCACAGAAGTGACTTATAACTGTCCTCTGAAGCAACCATGTGTGGTGGGAAGGTGCAGCTCTGATCATTAGTAGTACTGAGACTGGGACAGGCAGAAGAATCATGGATGTTCTCCCTTTCTGACAACTGTCAGACACCTCGCAGATTATTATTATTTTGACTAGATTACTTAAATCTTAAATGGATTACTAGAGATATACAGGATAGGACCATATTATCTGTGGTTATTGTCACAGTTAATCACATGGGATCTGATCTTCAACTGGTGTCAATCTGCCCGGGCTCACTGAAGAAATTAAGAAACAGTCATTGATAACAGCTGAGGAGCAGAAGTGTGTTGTACAAGATAAATAACTTATTGTGGAAACTATTACATGACTATCTGAAGCTATTTCAATGCCACAGACATGACTAAAGTTAGAAGAAATTAATGTTATGAAATAAAGGCAACATTGGCATGTTTTCCATTACATACATTTTTTTAGATATATATCCAGAGAAAATCTGAAATTACTTGGACTTCTGGACCTGTTAACTGGAGACATACGAATCCTGTCTGTCAGACAAAAGCATATAGCTTGGCCCAGGGAGAAGCAGCTGTCCAGAGTTCATCATTCTCAAGGGAAGGGCACACTGCAATGACCCACTGCACAACAAGAGCACTTGAGGATCTCTCACTAGAAAAAGGCACCTGGTTCTTCAGCAGTAGTTACAGAAAGACGTCCTGGGGCGAGTCATCCCCATTGAAGTGAAGAGTGTGAGGTACGTGGCTGAAGGGTCAAACACTGTCATCTATAGACATGTTGCACTGGTTTTATACCTCAGACGATATCACACACTGTCAAAACCAACATCTGGTTTGCATCACACAGGAGCATTTCCAGGACTGTTCACTTAAAGTGATGGAAAAGAGTAGATAGAATTGCTTCAAATCTCTCTGTAGTGAGAGTGAAATGTAATGACATTTGTGAGGATACAGCAAAGTAAGGCAACTGATTAGGTCAGGACTTGAAGAAGGGCAGGACTTGTCATGCCAAAGCTCTGCAAGCATATTGACAATTATGTCAGACAGTAAACCTCGAGAACATAGTCTAGTAACCATATAAAATTATTATTGCAGAAGGGCACACAGACTCAGTGACAATGCCTCATTACTTGGCTTTTTCTGAGACAACAGCCTCAATCAAACACACTTTATCTCTTGACATCATTGTGTCCTTTGATAGCTGACACCCTGCTAAACTACGGGTGAAGCTGACAGCCAAAAACCTTCAAGGTGGAATGAAACTGTTGAACATTCATCAGCTGACGAATATTCCCCCTGCAGACTCTATTTGTTTCTTCCGAGCTTTAAAATGTAGTATTCACTGGGAGAAATGCTTGCAATACAGATATTTTTTTTTTTAATTCAAAAGAAATGTTCTTTGAAATTCAGTAAATGTTCACTGTATTGGATAATTATATATATGGATATTTACAGAAATATGTTACCTTTTCTGATGGATAAGATGGAACACTGGTTGTCTGAAGATAATAGAGCAACATTATTTTTATTAAAGTGTGCCTGCATATAGTAGGGTATATTCTGCTCTTGATACTGCTTTCCTTTAGGATCAAAGGCAGTCATGCATTCACATTTATTGGAGGGACGCCTGTCATACTTGATGCTACTGTTAAAAATTACACCTTTTAAAAAATCTGCCTCTTTTTGGAACAAAAACATGGTTTGAAACAAAAGCTCGTGTACAAAAAGAGCTCTAATTGTGCTTTACTGCTGCCATCTTCTGACACCCAGGTTAAATTGCAGGGTTTTGAAAGAATGAAGTTAGCCCAAACTGTTTTTTCCTAAAGTGCTTTCCAGTAAATGTCATTACGTCGGTGATAAAACAGAGTAGGATTACATATACGTGTCTTTGACTTGCACAGAATATTTAGCAAAAGGAACCGTGGCTGCAAGAAGTACACTCTTGGTCAAAGGGTTGGGCTGTTGAACACATTTTTAAAAGAAACTGTGAATTCTAGTTGCTGATCATTAATCACCCTCAAAAGATTGGGGGACATAACTACACAGTAAAACCAGTTCACCAAAGAGAGGATTTAAAAGAGAAGACAAAAAAAAAAGCAGAAAAACAGAAGCCCTCCTACCACAGGGCGGGAAAAAGTCCATGGATTAACCACACATTTACTGGAGTTTCCTAGTAGTATTGGCTGAGTAGGGCTCAGATACTATGAGAAAGGATGATGTGAACTCTTAGGACAGGTATAGTTGGTGTGAACTTCGTATGAATGACATTACATCACAATTAGATACTGCAGTGATGTAAATGGAGGTTTCTCCTATGTCTTGCTCATACTTTGCCTCTAAGATGTCAGGTGATGAAATCAGCAAAAATCTGGGCCAAAAACTGCGGCCAGATTACTCTCACCTCAGAATACTCACATTCCCCTTCTTAAGTGATGCTTGACTTGCAGCCACTTTGTATATGTCTGCCTTGCAGCGAGCTCAATTAGTGCAAGGTTCAATGCAGTCTGCACTAACAGTTTCCTTCAAATAATTTGTGCTGGAGACTTGGAAGAGAACCTGTAGAGCAGCTGATTTCCTAATAACCTCTAAAACACGTTTGCCTTTGCAAAGGTGGATGGAAGTAAGTGGGAATGGTTTAGTCTTCATTTTTAAAAGAATTAGTTCCACTTCTTAATAAAGTTATCACAGCCTCAGCTATGAGACAAAGCAGGACATTAGACATCCAGCAGGCTCCAGTCAGCCCTCACACCAATGTGGAAGGAGACAGTACTGGCCAACTTCTAATTGTTCTTCAGTCCTGTTCTCCACAACAAAACCCAGTCTTCCCACAGATTTGACACTGTTGATGTGTTTACTGGGAGTTTGGCTTGCACAGATTCGTTTCTCAGAGGATGCTGGTAAACATCTGTTGTCATATGGTACCAGCGATGAGCTGTGGCTGGTTTCTAGCAAGTGGTCCAGACCAAAGCCTCTCAGAGAATGTGGTTAAAGGGGGATGCTTCATCTGGACACCTGATTACAGCAAGCACTAGTTCTGTATCACTTGTCATACCCTTTAGCCAGGTTATTTTAAGGAATGTTCTGACACTTCTGCTCTAACGTGTTTTTAAGGCTCTCTTTTATATTCTATTTTTTTACCATGTGTTTCTTCCTCCTCACCTCTTCTGCCTTTCCCCTCTAACATATCAAATGCTTGCTCTCCTTTATGTTCACATGCAGTGTCTGTATAAACAGAAAAGGAAATTTTGTAGATAAGAAATCTATGTACGTCTGATTATTTCCCACCCTTTGTCTTTCATATTATAAACTGCATGGAGGACATAATCCCTTATGGATCGGTGCAGCCCTTGTCAGATCCCAATCCTGTTTGGCAACAGGGGCTTTAGAGTTTCCTACATTGTTAATTTTAGGATTAAGGACTGCGTAGAGATTTTGCAGGATGAGGGATTAGTTTTGCTGGAGATTCCTCTTAATTCCTTTGTTTAGCAGAAATCAGTTTCTACTTTCTTTTCTTTCTGCACCAGTAAAATCTCTAGCAAAGTAATAATCCCACGTGATTTACTGGTACTTTGGACTGATGCCATCTTTGTTTTAATCCCAGCTGCTGTTTTATCCTCTGGGTACTTCAGTTCATAGTAAAGTGCACAGCACAGTCGCCAGAACCACGTGTGAGCACAGATTTTAATATTTGTATTCAGTCCCTTTGTTTTGTCCCTCATGGCAGAGCTCTGCTGGTCCTCAAACTTGACCAATTTGATTACATTTAAACTATATTTAAACAGATGCATCCCCTGGGTGAAACTTCTTCCCTGATTAGTCTGGATGGGAAGCATCTGTTTTCCCTCTGGTAATGACAGTTCCTAAAATCAAAGCACTAAGACAGGCACTGGTCATGTCGTGTGGCATTGGCTGCAGTCCAGCAGGCATGTGGTACGGCAGTGGAACTTGAATTTGGGCAGGTTGACCTAGAGACATTAGCACAACCATCCTATAAAAATGCAAAAACCCCACACACGGTAACACACCTGCAAACACAGTGATCTCAAGCTGCAGCAATGCTTTTATCCTTAGTTATGGACTTAGGATCAACACTTTGGTAAATGTCACAATCCTAAACATGTAACATGTCTAAAACTAGCAGTATTATTAGCTGAGAGCTACTGCCACTCTTATCTGGAGCGGCACTTTGTTCCCTTCTGTCCCCCTCCCTGCTCAGTGTCCCACTCCCTCTCCTTCTAGTGCCTAAATGTGCCCAGCTTCTCTGCACTGCAGTGAGGGGCGGGGCGGGAATGCCACCAGATCCCACTCACCTCTACCTGCCAACACTGTGCCTTGCAGGTCTCCCTGGCATTCCTTTGGAGAAAGGCTGGAGCAGAGTAGAGGTGACTTGTGTCCTGGAGTCATGGGACAAGTGGGAAGGGGAGGGTTGGGAGTGTTCTGCCTCCAAGAGGGGATGTAGAGGAAGAAAACAGGATCCTGACAGCC